>NC_057865.1:70285934-71670934 GCF_019393635.1 Dromiciops gliroides
TGGAGTGTTATAGAAATATCTATTCTACCTACTTTCAAGGACTGTTGTGGTGAAAGCACTTTGTAAACCCTACATTTACAAACTTACAGGGGCCGGAGATTTGGAATTATGGTTCTTGGACCTAGTTAGGACTACTGGAATGACCTTGGGGGCTTCCCTAGTGCTTCCCATCTCAGCTCTGAGAAATTATTGTCTTCTTCAAGACATTCAGTCATATGAGACTGGGTAGACCCTTAATAGAAACACCTATAGGCAGTTAAGAAGACCTGAATTTAATCCTGTTTGGAGTGCAGCCTCGCTGTGTTATGAGTGACTCACTTAACCTTTCAATGCTCCCACAAAAAAAAAACAAAAAACCTCTTTAAGACTAAACTACAAAGAAGCTAGCAATCTGCATTGGGGCAGGAAATTTCCCAGTGAGGAGTTCCCTATCCCAATGAAATTATAGGTCTAAAAAAAAGGCAGAATATGCAGCCTGATTACCTCTAAATTAATAGGAGTTGGTAAACTTGGAAAGAGTTTAGAGGACAGCCACAAAAATGATTAAAGGATTAAGTAAGGAAACCAATGAGCAAAGATGAAAGCAACTAGAATTATTGAGTCTGGAGAAAAAAGAAAGACCTGAGTGGTTCCTAAATAGCAGACTTCAAGCATGTAAAGGATTAACATATAGAGCAGTGCTATCTAACTTGTAAGATTCTGTGGCATACAGATAAACATCGACATTGAGTGTGGCAAGCCTTGGGACCCATACCCTGCTGAGAAAAGGAGCATGGGCAGAATCAGCCTTTGAATTCATGATGTCACTGGTGTGAGCACATCCTCCGCCTATACAGAGCTTATCCCCGTCATACCTGAATGTATGGTTCCTCATGAGTTACTCTAGTCAAAAAATACATCTGATAATTAAACTCTCCAAACTTAATTAAGCTATGTTACTTGTCTGCCCTGAATTAAAAATCTTTCCAGCTTGATAGAAGCTGTCAGGCCTTGCTCTTTGTGGGCATAACCTTTGAGGATACAGGCCTATCTTCATGCCATGATGAAGCAATGGAATAGGGTTTTAGTGAAGGAAACAATAAACTTTATAATTAAAAGTGAAAAAGGAAAAAATAAGAGAAAGAATAATTAGAGTAGGTAATCCAATAAAAATTTGTTGGGGCCAGAGTGGCAGAAGTTCAATGTGCTATTTTGTTGTTGTTGTTTGTTGTTCAGTCATTTCAGTTGTGTCCAACTCTCCATGACCTCATTTGGAGTTTTCTTGGCAAAGATACTTGAGTGGTTTGCCATTTCCTTCTCTTGCTCGTTTTACAGATAAGGAAACTGAGGCAAACAGGGTTAAATGACTTGCTCAGGGTCACTCAGCTAGTTAAGTATTTGAGGCTGAATTTGAACTCAGGAAGAGGAGTCTTTCTGACTCCAGGCCTGGTGGTATTTCTCCATATACAGGCTGAGTGGACTGCTAAAGAGGAGGATTATTAGCTATTTTCCTCTCAGGTAAGGGAAGAACCAAAGAAATGAATTTCCTTTATTTGCTTCCCTTTCTCAGGAAAGAGAAGCAGGAAGCTGGGTCATATGTTCCCATCTTCTCCATAGGCTCCATCCCCTCTAGCTACCTTTTGGTTGTGAACACATGCCACCTGTAATGTTTTCTGGCCGTTGACTCTTTGAGCCTGACAAAGGGGTGTGGTGGTGAAGGGTTCGAGTCTGTGTAGAAGTAGACCCTTCTCTGGGACACTGGGCCTACTCTTAGCTCTGCTGCATATCTGTCTCTAACTATCTATAATCAATTCTCCTCTCATCATGTGACCCCCTTTTTGAGGCACAGTACAAGGTGGTATCTCTTTTGAACCCCATCAGAGGGCAGGTCCCTTGATGAACTTTCTAAATTAATAACAATAAACACCAAATTAGGTTGCTGGATCTCTCCCTAAAGGTGTTAAACTTAAGGGCTGCTGTAGGCCAGTCTGGCCTTAGGGAAATGACTTCCTTCTAGCTCTAAGAACATAGGACCCAAGAGGTAGCATGTGGATAGAGTGCAGTGGACAGAGCCTGGGATGTCAGAAGATGTTGATCCAAACTCTGGGGCCAACATTTAGCAGCTGTGTGACCTTGGGAAAGCTTCTTCACTTCTCAGAGACTCATCTGCAAAATAGCAATAATAATAATAATAATAATAATAATAACACATTTATTTAGAACTTTTTGTTTTGTGGGGCAATAGGGGTTAAGTGACTTGTCCAGGGTCACACAGCTAGTAAGCATCAAGTGTCTGAGGCAGAATTTGAACTCAGGTCCTCCTGAATCCAGGGCCGGTGCTTTATCCACTGCACCACCTAGCTGCCCCCTATTTAGAACTTTTAATGTATGTTATTACTTTCATGGAGGTGTTGTGAGGAAATTGAAAACTTACTGATTGTAAGTTGCAAAGTGCTACATATATACAAGCTACTTGGAGGCTCTTCAGAGCTATCAAAACTTTTGGTATTTTAAGTGATGCATAACAACAAATGCATTTGTGTGTGTGTGTGTGTGTGTGTGTGTGTGTGTGTGTGTGTGTGTGAGGCAATTGGGGTTAAGTGACTTGCCCAGGGTCACACAGCTAGTAAGTGTTAAGTGTCTGAGGCCGGATTTGAACTCAGGTCCTCCTGAATCCAGGGCCAGTGCTCTATCTACTGTGCCACCTAGCTGCCCCCTTTTTTGTCTTTTTCTTTAGTTAATACAGGAGTGATGGTATGGCTGCCATAGGGTGGCAGAGAGGAATGCAGGCCTTTTGAGATGTTACAAGAAGTGCTTAATGACATCACTGGCGAAAAAGATGAGATACAAACTACAGGCTGCCGCTTTGGGGCTGGATGACTAATCAGAAACAGCCATGCAATGTACATCAGTATTAGCTAGCTCAGATACGGACGTAGCTTGTGGCAAAACAGCCAGAATGTTATGTTAAAGTAGCATAGGAAGGAAATGGTGGTTGTCAGTATTCCATGGTCACTGCATTTTGAATGTTACATGTTTGAAATTGTTGGCATTCATTTAGACCTTGGCCCCATCTTGTAATTTAATGATGGTAAATCTCTCTCCTCTCTTTCCTTTTCTTCTTTTGCCCCTCTCTCCCTTCATCTTTTTCTCTCTCTTTCTCTCATCCCCCCTCCCTCTCTCCTTCCCTTCCCCACTCTCTTTTCCTCCCACTTTCTTTCTACCTCTCTCCTTCCCTCCTTATCTCTCTCTCCTCTCTCCCCTTCTCTCCCTCTCTCTCTTTCTTTTCCTCCCCTTCTCTGTCCCTCTCTCCTTCCCTCCTACTCTCTCTCTCCCTCTCTCCTTCCTTACTTCTCTCTCCTTTCCTCCCACTGTCTCCTTCTCTTTCCCACTTTCTCCCTCTCTATCTCTATTTCCCTCTCTTCCTCTCTCCTTTCCTCTTTCTCCCATCTCCTTCTCTCTTTCTCATACCCTCTTTCCCTCTTTCTTTCTGTCTGTCTCCATTTCTTTCTCTGTGCTTCTCTCTGCCTCTGTTTTTCTGTCTCTCTCTGCCTCTCTGTCACTCTCTTTTTGTCTCCCCAACCTCTCCTTTTCCTCCTCCCTCTCTTTCATTCTCTCTTTTCTTCAATGGTAAGATAAAGACTTACAACCATTTACAAAGTAGAGCAAAACTAGTACCTTACACCCTGTGTTGAAAAGGAAAGACTGCTGGCCTTGGGGTCAGGAGATTTGGCTTTGAACCAGGGCTCAGACTCGTTAGCAGTTGTATGACCCTGGCCAGACCCGGAGCCACAGTTTCCTCATCAGTAAAATGGAGATAATATCTACTTCAGGGGGTGGGTCGGACAATTCTCTGTAAAATTGTAAGTGATGCAGATGTTTGAAATATTCTTGCTGCCTACATATGTTCAGTTTGGTCTAGAATCTGATGCTGCAACACAAACCTGTTCATTGGCTGCTCAGGTAACAGAATTAAGTGTCCCGGCATTCAACTTTGAATTGTATTGTCACAATCTTTCTGTAGAGGATTTTCCTGATAAAAATTGATGCATAATTTTAGTATAATTTGGACTTATAATTAATTCACAATCTGTACTGTATTTATAAGATCGACCCAAAAGCTTTGTTGCTGTTTAAGAAACAAGTTTATTAAATGTCTACTATATGCCAGGCACTATGCTAAGCACAGGGGTTACAAAAAGAGGCAAAGGGAAGCTAACCTTATAATGGAAAGGGGGCAGCACATAGAGAAATACAGTTATCCTTTCCACATCATGGTCAAGGATGTGCCCCCCCCCCAGCCATCTGGAAAATCCAAATAAATTTTTTGGCCCTCCCTTTGTACCAGAGAAGGAGCCTGATTTTTTTCTTTTTCTTTTATGGAATGTTTACTTTATTGTAAAATTGGGGTTGGTATTATATAATATCCTACATATATTTTATGTATTTCTGAGTTTCTAAGTTTCTTCTGTGTCTTCTGAGGCTTCTGTGAAACTTCCCCCAAATTCCCATTTAATTTCTTATGCTGACCCATGATGTATCAAAACTGTTGTGGGAAAAGTCATGATGTGAAAGGGATAACTGTAGGTACAAGACAAATATGGAGTAAATGGAGGTGACCTAAGAGAGGAAGGTGGTTTGATTTGGGGAGTGTTGCCCCCTCCCCCCAGAGAAGCTCCTGGATTATTTCTCAGGGCTGTCCTCTGTGGGAGATTGGAAATGTAATTTTCTGTCAGTGTGGTGAGGGTGAGAAGAGATCAAAATCCATCAGTGACTTAGATAATCTTCAAGAATTTCCACAGCCAAGAAATTCATCACATTACAGACAGTTTGGCATGAAGTCTCTCCAGACTTAGCCAGGTGAGTCTTCAGACCACAGGCATAGAGTTCATCATGGGACCCATTTTTGAGGCCTTTCTAGCTAAGCTGGACCTGCCAGAGTTTGTGCTTTGTTGGCAGAGCTGCTAAGAATTCAGGTTCGCCTCCATGCCTTGGTAGCACATCAGAGGAGCACTTTAGTAGAGAACACATGCATTCATCTAATTCTCATAACGTGCCTATGGGGAGGGGGCAGGGTAAGGATGATTACCCATATTTTACAAACAAGGAAGTTGATGCTGAGAGAAACTAAGACACAAAACATGCTCGTGGGCACATGTCTGTTAAGGGAGCTATGTTGGAACATGGGCATTTTAACTCCAACTCCAGTATTTTTTCTACCAGTCAGCACACGTTTATTAGGTACTTACTATGTACCAGGTATTGTGGAGATATAAAGAAAGGCAAATACATGGTCTGTGCCCTCACAGAGCTCACATTCAGAACTATGAATATATAAGATATATATAGTATGTATGTACTGTTCCTCCAAACAACAAACACAATAACATAGCTAGATTCATTGATGATAAATGATAATGATAACAATAGCTAACATTTATACAGTGCTTACTATACACCAGACATTGTGCTAAGCATTTTACAAATACCATCTCATTTGATCATCACAATAATAATGGGAGGTAGATGCTATTATTATCCCTAATTTAGATGAGGAAACTGAGGCAAACAGAGGTGAAGTGGCATGCTCAGGGTCAAACACGATTTGAACTCAGGTCTCTCTGTCTCTAAGCTCAGTCCTATATCTGCTGCACCACCTAGCTTCCCTAAATCTCCACATTTTGGTACACAGATGGAGGTGTAATAAACTAAATGAAAACTAGCAGATGAAAGAAAGGGAAAAGGTACCTGAGAGATCTAGTTTTATGTCACCATTTTACAGATGAGAAAACAAGTCTAAAGAGTTTGTGCGATCTGCTGAAGCTTATTCAAGTAAGCAGTGTTAGATCTGGAACCCAAATAGAGGGGTCCTTACCCCAGGCTATCTCTCTGATGATATGAATATGACAACTCAAAATAATTAAATGTGGTTGCCATTTTTCAGCCTGGTTTTCCCCTCTAGTCTAAATTATGGAGGCAAAATAACTATAGCTCCCCCCACCCTGATTTTCTATCCCTTTAATAGTTTTTATTGTTTTTTATTGTTTCTTCTCAAATCCTTTGAAAAACCCCAGAAAACATGTGGTAGCACGAAATACTGTAAGATCCATGAAGATAAAGGCACTTAAATCATTTTGCCCCCAAAAAGAAAAATATTGAGGAGCCATCAAGAATCTGGTCTGTTTGCCTTGGTTTAATTAAAGAGGTTATAGAATTTCCATTTGTGTTTGTTTAAAAATGTGGGGAATTCTCATCTCTTTATTGTGGACTTGGTATGGTCTTTTCTAAAATCGGATTGTACCAGTTTTGTTGTACCGATGCAACCTAAACATGAGCAGTTAATGTTTTTCCAATTATTTAGGTCTATATTTCCATAAATAGTGTTTTATAGTTAGATTCATAGTCCCTGGAAGATAAACTCCCAAGTTTTTCCTTAGTTATTTTGTTTTTTGTTTTTAGGCAATTGGGATTAAGTGACTTGCCCAGGGTCACGCAGCTAATAAGTATTAAGTGTCTGAGGTCGGATTTGAACTCAGGTCCTCCTGAATCCAGGGCTGGTGCTTTATCCACTGCACCACCTAGCTGCCCCTCTTTAGTTATTTTGAAAGGAATGTCTCTTTCTAGGTCTTTTTACTAGGTTTTGTTTGTTACGTAAAGGAATATGGATGATTTATGTAGATTTACCTTCTATCCTGCAACTTTGCTAAAGTTATTAATTACTTGAATTAATTTTTTAGTTGATTCTGGGGTTTTCTAAGTATATTAAATTCTATTTATCATATTCAGGAAAAGTACAGTTATTTCTAGAGTTTTTTGAAATGATTTTGTCAAAAGCCTTTTCAGCATTCATTGATATAAACAGATAGATTTTATTTATACATTAACATGTTTTATTACATTTATAATCTTTTTATATTGAATCAACCCTGTATTCCTGGTATAAACCCAGCATGGTCATAGTATATGACCTTTCTAATATGTTATTTTAGCCTTCCCGCTAATACAGGAAAAGAAAGAAAGAAAATTACAGACAACATTCAATAGAAATATTGGTCCACAATTTTCTTTCTGTCTCTTCCTGGATTAAGTATGAAGACTATATTCGTATTTTATAAAGAGATTGGAAGGGTGCTTTTTTCTTATTATCACAAACAGTTTATGTAGTATTGGAATTAATTTTTCTTTGAATATTTGATAGGATTCATTTGTGAATCCAGTTGGTCTTGGAATTTTTTCTTTGTGAGTTTGTTTATTGATAAAGAGGAACAAAAAAAAAATCACTTTCTTCTCTCAAGGATCTTATTTTCTATTGTATGAATAACACATTCAGCACAAGTTATGTTTGTGAGAGAAAAGTTTTGAAAATTGGATATTAGAGAAGCATTTGTGTTGTGGTGGATAGGTGGCTGGTCCCGAAGTTAGGATGACTGGGGTCTAAGTCCTATCTAACACATGCAAGCTTTGTGATGGGTCAAGTCACTTAAATCCTCAATGCCCCAGGCGACTGACACTAAATGACAAAGCAGGTACTTAATTACATTGGTAGAGAGAGTTTCCTAAATGGGAACTTTTTAGTTTTCCTACTAGTGAAATCATAGATATCACCCCCCACCATGCCCTCCCCCCCACAACTTTTCTCCATTTTAAAAACTTTTAGGAAATTACATGACCACGACTAACTTTAGATTAAATGAGCTGGAGAAGGAAATGGCAAACCACTCCAGTATCTTTGACAAGAAAACCCCAAATGGGGTCACAAGTAGTCAGACATCACTGAAACGACTGAACAATAACAAAGTTTTAAAAACTAACGAAATTTATTTGAGTGATTTTTTTTTTGATGTTTCTATATTGACTACTGCCTCCCACTTCTTGCCCTTAGATCTCCTGCTTAAGGCAGTGTGGTATTATAGTCATTTTTAGGACTTAGTTTACCCATATGTAAAATGAAGGGGTCTAAATACTAGGATGCTATAATCCTAATAACCTGATTCTCTTTGTCATATAAGCAAAAACAATTTATGTATGTGCAATGCAAGTATGGGGGTGGGTAAATAGAAATTCATTGGCACCCATTAGGACATCTTTTCCAAGTTTGGACAGAGAAAGGGAGGGCAGCGAGGTGTCATAAAAGCCAGGCAAATGTCTCACCATTCCCCCCTGCATGGGGATTCCTGTACCCAGTGGTCTCATCCTGATCTGGACCCCTGTCTCCTGGGACACTGCTCTGCTTCACAGTGATCCAACCTCTTGTTTTCCTTATTCCTAGGTCATGATAAGTCCTCATTGGATTTTACTTTGGAGTCTTCCCACAATCTCCTTAATCTCAATGGCAGGGACAGGGGCAGAGTTTGGGGATTATGGGAACCTCCTGTCTCACAGATCAGCTGCCCTCCTCAAGTCTCTTTGACTCCTGTGGGCATGACCAAACAGAGGCAAAACAGAGGGTTTTAAAATGTGTCATTTATATGTCACTTTACACATATTATCTCATTTGATCCTCACAAAAACCTAGTGGGGTCATTCTTATAGTTATTGCTATTCCCATCTTATTCTCAAAGACATTATATCACCTTCAGGTAGAACAACTAGAAAATGTAGGAAGTGGTCTTAGATCCCAATTCTTTCTTCATCTCAATACCTGCTCTTATTTCACTCTAATATCACATTTCATCCTGCTTCCATTCCCTGTTGCATTCACAGTGGTAACAGGCTGCTTGATTTAAAAAATGGATTAACAGAAGGACCATCCCCCCTACCCCCAGCCCTGGGTTGCCATCCCAAACATCCCAGTGCTGGTGCCCCATTCCTGGTGCCCAGTGTCTTCCACCATCATACCCACCGTGAATTTTCAAATTGAGGGATCCTAAGGACTTCTCCGGGGCACTCGATGGGCCAGAGCATAGGATGGCTTCTTCTTCTTGTTTGTGGAACAACCAACCAATTCTCTTCAGGTAAGTGTTCTAATTGGGTCCGTTTTCCTTAACTGTTTGCCCAAACTCTTCATTCCTGTTAATGTTCTCTTGCATACAACTACATTCTTGACTTATGGCACATGGACAGTGGGTACCAGATCTTTCCTCCTTCCTTGTTGCAAGTTGGAAGGCAAAATGTCACATCCCACTCTTAGTGGGGTAGAAATTTCAATAGCCAACCAAGGTTCTCAAGTCCCAGGTTTACCTGGTTCTCAGTTATTCACAGATACTTGAACATTAAAACTGGAAGCAGAAATGAAAGAGAGAATAGCAGAACAGTTCACTAATGTGAAAACCAAGAATTGTCCAGGACTTTCCCAAGGTCAATACATAGAAAAGAGCTGGGTATGGCCTGAGGAAGCGAGAAAGGCTGCTGCTCCCAATATATGCTGCAGTGGGGCTTTGCTTTAAGGGCTAGCCAGATTGCACTGGCCATAACCCCTCCTGTTTTCTGAGAGATGTATTAACTTGTCAGAAGATGCAGGTTGAACAGGCTAGAAGAGAGTGGCTGAAATTAATGTGGATAAATTTAATTTTGCTGTTTCCAAGAATGGCCTTAATAAAATAAAGGCAGGAAATTTAATTGCCTGAAGGTTTAAGTAAGTGCTTATTAATTTTTTTTAGTACCTAGTTTAAAAAGTCAATAGCAATACAGGGTAGGGGAAATTGTTTGGTGTCTGGAAAAGATTATTTAACTTTTCAGTTGGGTTCCTGTGGTATTGTGACCTTGCCCTTACCAAGAGGAATGTTACTGACTATACATTCAAGGTATTTTTCTATCATAAACCTACATTAAATAGGAATTCTAAAGCCATTCGCATGGGGAAAGGCATGAGCAATAAGGCAGTGGCTCTTTTATGTTTGTCTTTATATCTCCAGTGCCTGGAACATAGTAGGTGCTTAATAAATGCTTGTTGATTGATATACCTACCTTGAAACAGGTGTCAATTGTCATCGATCTGAAGATATATCTGTTATCTGAGTTTTGCTAAGTGAGCTGGGGACCTAAGGACCCCCAAAGAGGAACTTGTTGAAAGGTCTCTTGGGGATCAAGGTTGAATAATAATACTAACAGCGAACACTCATACTGCACTTTAAAATTTGCAAAGCATTTTACATAGATTGTCTCATTCGATCCTCACAACTAGCCCTGTGAGGTAAATGCTATTAATATATCCTCACTTTACAGTTGAGGAAACTTAGGCTGAGAGAGTCAGAGTGACTCGTCCAGGTTCATACCATCTCTCTTCTAACCCTGAGTCCAGTCCACCAACCTAGCTGCTTAGGATTGGAGAAGATCCAAAAAAGGAATTGGTCTGAGGAGGTTGCCCTGGTTACAGAGGAAGTAAGTAATAGGGTCATGATTGAAACCGAAGGCCTTTTATTCTGAAACTAGTGCACTGGACCCCACTGGTTACAGTGGAGAAGGACAGAACCAGGTATAATATTCACTAGTGTCTTTGCTTTAGAAAAACCATCCAGGAGAGATAAGTGAAGGGCAAGAGAGAAAGAATGCTTTTAGATCAGGCTCCATTGAATCGTCTAAGACGAGGAAGCAGAATGTTGCTGGGTCAGTATGAGAGGCCTGATTCCTAGGGGGGAATCTTCGGATGTGATAGGAAAAGGCTTTCCTTTTGGTTGACATCCAATGTGTAAGGCTAGAAACTTACTAGGACTATAATCATTGGGATCAAAATTGATCTCAAGCCCTGGAGCTGACTCATTGGGATGGGGGACAGAGAGAGAAGTGTCTGATATAAACCTGAGGCTTTTGCACCTGGGTTTGGGACTTTGGTACCAGAATCAAGAAGGCAGCAGCCAGTCTTTGCCAAACCATAGCTACCTTAGTTAGAAACCATGTTTGATCTATCATGCAGTCTAGCATAATGAGGGTGAGACAACTAAGAATTTGTCCCAAAGCATGACACCAGTGGGCACATTTCTTCCCTGAACCATGTGATTTTTTTCCCCCTGATGTTGTGCAACAACCACCCTCACATCCTCATCTAGCCCCTGGCTACCATCTTGTATCTCATTGCTTGTGTCTCTTAACTGGTACCTTCTTTCTCCCACTCATTTTTCCTTCTTTAGCTTTTTCTTCTTTCTTTTTTTTCCTCTCTCAATGGCCCTCCATTTCCTCTTAGAATTGGGGGGGGGCAGTGTTGAAAACTATTGGCTATGCAACCAGGGTGTGGATCAGATTCTCTAGGGGATGGTTTCCTTTTCTGATGGCCCAATTACATCTGGGCAAAACATCACCCTACTTCCAATTGAATTTCCCTGTGAATGAGAATTCCTAGTTAAGGTTCTACAATTCAAATAGGAAAATGGAAAAGAAGGGGTTCACTTAGGAAAAAAGAAACTATGACCAGATATTAAGGCCTACATTAAGACTTCTCTAAACATGCACATTTTCCCTTTTCTTATTTTAAGTCAATAAGAAAAACACTCACCCAGAAGGACTTTGTACTCTCCCTGGGGAGCTAGAGTAAGGGAAAAAGGAAAAGTTCCTTTTTTTTTTTTTCCTGGCAAGTGAAGCCAATTTGCAAAGACTGAATCCAGGAGGTGAGATGGTAACATTTGGAGGTCAGGAAGCCAGACCAGGGAACAGTGGGAACTAGGCCTTTGACACCACAGACCATAGGTCTTTCCTTTCACATAAATGAATATTTAAATCTGAGTATTTGTCTCATTCTGATTCACCCCCAAATTAAGACATTATGAATCTGTAAATATACAATGACTTTTCTTTGGTAACAGCATTCCACAGCTATTTTAATGTAGAACAAATAGATTTGGTTTTGCTTTAGATATTTTAGTGTTCTAATGTAAAATCCTTAGATTTTAGGAAATGGGCATTTAAAAATAATACATCCTTTGAGATGAAGACTAGTTTGGCTATATAAGTCAATTATATTATTGTTTCATTTATCTTTTCTTCTTGTGTTTTATGTTTTGATGCATTTTATCATATTTTCTTGCAGAAGTTCTTTTTCAGGAAGCAGAAACTTTTCTCCAACTTTCCTCTGGGCCATAGCTACCCCTACTATGTTCTTTCTGAAACTGATATTGAGACTGTCTGCCTTTTGGCTCAGCTAACTTAAAAATGTAGACATACAACCACAATATATCATCATAAAATCCCAGATGTAAAACTGAAACCTGAACCTCAGGGGTCACCTAATTCAACATTCTCATTTTATAGGTGAGGGTGTTTTTGAGTATACAAAGCATTGATTTTTTTTTACTCCCCCCCATATAATTGGCTGGGTGGACATGACCTCAAGCTCCCAAAATATGTAACACATTCCTTTTCCATCCCA
Source organism: Dromiciops gliroides (assembly GCF_019393635.1). Classification (NCBI taxonomy): domain Eukaryota; kingdom Metazoa; phylum Chordata; class Mammalia; order Microbiotheria; family Microbiotheriidae; genus Dromiciops; species Dromiciops gliroides. Next base: position 70,298,212 of record NC_057865.1, read on the forward strand.
TTTGACAGTTTCATGTAGAAGTCTGGAGGTAGGCCCTTTAATTGATTCAGTTTTCTAGGGTAATTTTCTGTCTTCCACATTATGGCTAATGAAATAAAAATGTATTGAAATATTAATTACTCTGTAATATGTATGAATGTACTTTTAATACATGCTTTGATTTTTGCATTATAACATGAAGTTGAAATTTGATATCTAGTTTCTGAGAATTAATTTTTGCTAATCTGATTCAGACCTGCCTGGGATGCTGTATTAATTAGGTTGTCATTATTTATATCTTTCTTCCCATCTTCTCCCTGCTTTCCCCCACCCTCTTTTCTGAGGGTCTTGTTCAGTCCTGCAAAGACTCTATTTGTCATTTTCCCTTGCTATGGTTTTTTTTTTTTCTCTTCATTTTCATCTTATGCCAGATGGCATCAGAGGGAGAGTTCCATCCTGTTTAAAAGGCACCTAGACTGAAGCACTTGTTCATCTCTGAACTCTTGCTAAGACCTCCAAAGTTACCTTCAAGTGTCTGGCAATGCCCACTGGGATTGTTTCACAGCTGCATATCTCACAATGAGTAGGCTGCCAAGTGTGAGATTCTGATAAATTTTGTACGGTGTCTCGGGTGCCTTTAGCCAGTGAACACCCCTGTCTTTTGATATGCCACAGAATCAGCTCCCTAGAACCATTAGCCTCCCTGCTCATATTGGTTTCAGGTGTCAGTTGAATGATACTTGCAAGGGAATACCATCTTGGCTTCAAAAGTTATTTTAATAGTGTTCTCCTGGGGGAAGGGAGGGGAGGGATTCTCTGTTCTGACCTTTGATCATAATACCCTTATTTCTTTTAGACAGACTTACCCCCTTTTGGTATTTTTTATTCTTAGTAATGTGCTGTTTATATTGAGTGAGGACAGTCAATATACAGGGCAGACAGAGAGATGGGAATACTCAGTTCTTTGTCATGACTCACCATGAATCCCAATTTAGTGACTTAACTTGTTTAAATTGTCCTCTGTAAAACTGGAATCAGGTATCAAATTGTCTCAAGGGGGTCCTTCACAATGAACAGTTAAGCTAAAGAACAAGGTAATAAAAAATTAGCTCAGCAGAGGATTAGGCATGCAGATAAAGGGGTGTGTACTCTAGCCCAGGAAAATCACTACCACCTATAGAGTGCAGTCTCATGTCATACCACTTTTTCCTCAACTCCTGGATCTCTTTTCCTGGTTTTCATCCAAGCCAGAGGCATTAGTATATAAACTAAATAAAAACTAAAAGGAACAACATTCCCCCCCCACAACTGTCTATATAGCTCTTTTAAATTGTGGGTCTATGTTGTAAGGCTATATATTGCTCATTTGTATACTTGTATCAGCAGGCAGTGTGACACAGTGGATAGGTAGCTGGTCTTGAAGACAGGAAAATTTGTGTTCAAATCTCACCTCTGACACATACTGGCTATGTGACCCTGGGTGAATCATTTAACTTCTCAATGTTCCAGGAAACTTTCTAAGACTATAAATTGCAGAGTAACTACATTGGTTGGGAATTTACTCACTGGGAATTCCCTATAGCAATGAAATCACAGATCAGTCTAGAAAATTATTGTAAGGCTAATCTGCATCATGATTGATACTGTCCATGCTAATTGGAGTCCTTCAAAACTGAGTAAATCAGTTCCATCCAGATTTGTTTAATATGACAATGATATTTTTGGTCATTTTCCCATTCTCATGATAACTAAAAACTAATTCTGGTTACATGCTACTGTCCAACCAAATTAGCCTATTTACCATTCCCCATACACGCCATTTTATCTCTTGCTGCCAGGTCTTTGCACATTCTGGAATGTTCTCCCTTTCCACCTCCCTCTTTTGGAACTCTTAGCTCTCTTCTGGAATCAGCTCCTCTTTCAGGAGGTTTTCCCCGAGTGTCCTAGTTATCAGTATGACCCCACCCCATATGTTCATCTTGTATTAACTTGTTATGAACATGGGCATTAATTTTCCATCTTCCCCCAACTCCTCAGACATTGACTGTTCCCACCTTTTGTGCCATCTTTGCCACTTTGAAACATGAAAGCTGTTTTGATTCCCATTTCCCAGTGATTTGAAGCATTCTTTCTTGTGGTTGTTGAGAGTTAGCAATTTTCTTTTGAAGGCTATTTTGCTTATGTTCTTTGACCATGTATTAGGTATGTGACCTTGGGCAGGTTAGCCACTCAAAATCTCAGTTCCTCTTCTGTAAAATGGGAAGAATCATATTTTTGCCACCTACTTTACAGGGTTGAGGATCAGCTGAGATTTAAAATGCTAATGTAGTAGATATAAAATGCTAAGTTATTATTATTTTTTGTCTCCACAGGACTTAGCACGATGCTTGGCACATGGTAGGTGTTTAATATATGCTTATTGATTTGACATTGTCATGATCTAACCGGAAAGCAAGACTATACATTGTATTTTGTTTGGGCGTGTCCACTTTAGGCACTGACTTTCCCTGGCTGCCTCCACAATCCTTCAGTTGAGGCTATATACATTCATGCATACATACATAAAGCACATAGCAGTTATTAAAAAGTTATATAAAGACAAGCTATTATTATCAGTATTTAAGTGGAAAGTAAGATTACAATGTGCTTAGTTGGGGACATAACCACTGAGGGACCTGGTCTGATTACCCCTGCAACATTCCTCGGGGGTTCTTAAACTGAGATCTGTGAATTTATTTTTAACCATTTTGATGTGTATTTGGACACGATTGGCTTCCTTTGTAATGCTGTGTATTTTATATTGTGCATGTAAAACTATTATACGTGGAAGGAATTCATAGGCTTCACTAGACTACCAGAGGGGTCGTGACACACAAAAAGACCAGCAACCCTTCCCCCGGGGAGATATAACTACATTTTCTGCAAGATACAAATGGTGTCAGCTCTTTAGACCCTCATCCCCTCCTCCCCACATCCCCACCCCCATCTCCATGGTGAAAAAAGGAATAGTTGTTTCTTAGCCTCTTCATGGGGCAGAAAGAAATGACTCATCAGCAGTGAATGTAGCAGAGTCCTCCCTAGTGAAAGTATCTCTGTACATTTGCTTTTTTCATCAATCCACTATTTGAGTCCTATCTCTGAGATGTGAATCCTGACACCCCCCCCCTTCAACCCGGCAAAGTTTCTCACTTAAGAAATCATTTTGACCTTGACAAACTTTAATAAAGATGATCATTTCCATATACAAAGAAGAACAGAAAAGGAGAAGTATGTATATGAACTTACAAACCTTTGTTACATATATGACTTGTTATTTTTTAAAAAGTTTATTCCAAATGAACACAGTTCCAGCTGTCCTATTTGCCTATCTCCCTCTGAACTGCTCTTTTCTGTGCATTTTTAATGCTATTTTTAAAGAAGCACTTACATTTTTTTGGACATTGATATTGCTAGTTCTCCTCTCCAACCTAATTTCTCCTCCTTGCCTGCCTCCCCACTCCCCCACCCCCCAACCCCAGCCCTCCCTTGCAACAAAAAAAGCAAAGTCAAGCTAAATAAATCCACACACTTGTCATGTCTGAAACGTATGCCCCACACCTGAGTTTTTCTTGGGGAGATTTAGTGGATTGTATGTTTTCTTTTTGATTCAATTCAAGACACATTTTGTAGGAAATATAAGCCTTGCTCTTCCCCTTCTTTGTGTAATCAGTTCTTGTACCAGCATGCCCATGGTAGGGTGTGATTCATAGCAACAAGGAGAGAGCTGTATAGGGCTGTGATTCTAGAGCTAGAACAGACCTCAGAAGCCATTGATAGCTATTGCTATTGCCAATCAACAAGCATTTATTAAGTGCCTACCATTAGCCAGGCACTACACTAGGTGCTTGGGATACAAGTACAAAGAATGAAACAATCTTGACTCACAAGGAGGTTGCATTCTAGTGAGGAAGACAAGAACGGATATAGGTATAGAGAGAATAAATGGAAAATAGTTGAATAGAAGTGACTTGTCCAAGATCAAAAAGATAGGAAGTGTTAAAGGCTGTATTTGAACCCATCTCCTCTGAATCCAGTGCTTTTTGTACTATGCTAGGCTGCTTGTCACACATTCATTAACCAGAAATCCACTGCCTGAGGGTATAGGTATCTTAGTTGGAGTTAAGGTGTGTCTTTCCTCTGTGTAATACTTCCACAAGGTTGGGCAGCTCTGCTTGCTCTGGCACCTCTCTAGGTTGTTATGTTGAGGTGAGTGATAGGGCTATGAGTTCTTCAGTGAGATCAACACCCAGCAACTCTGATACACCTCATTCTCATGAGTCAGGGCGTCAACTAGTCACAAACTTTTGCACATGGCTGGCTTGTTACGGTCTTGTGCTTTTCTCGTTCCATGATATTATTATTTTTAAAAAGGAATAACCAAAGTGAGCCTTTGTATGTGCCCCATTATTTCTGAGTCCCTTACATTTTAATGTAGTGCACCCACAAGTAGGGAGATTAGCCCAGAAGAGGGCTTATATATCCCAGGGGCAGGGCTGTGACATGGCAAAACAGCAATGTTTCTTCTCATATCTTCTCCACTTCCCCAACAGTGCTGAATATTGCCCGGGCAGAGCACCTGGCACATAGGAAGACCTTAAAAAAACCTTGTTGACTGATTGCCACCTCCCACTGCCGCTCCCACTTTTGAAGCCTCAAGTGCTGACTTTCCACTTCCCTGTTCTCCCTAGTCACTTAGTAGACTCTCCTTGTTGTGCTGAGCTTCATCTGTAAACCCATGCCCTGTAAACACAGAGAGGTATTTATAAAGACCGTTTTACTCATCAGGACCAGGGACCTTGGGTATAAATCCCAGTATTTCAGAAGGGGTAGCAGGGTACAATGGGAAAAATGCTGAATTTGGAGTGAGATAATCTGGGTTCAAATCCCAGGTCTGCCACTTATTGCCTATGTGACTTTGGTCCACTCATTTAGCCTCTCTTGGCTTCAGTTTCCTCAACTGGTAACAAGGGGAGGATTGTATTAGATGTCTTCTAAGGCCCAGTCCAGCTTTAAATCCAGGATCTTAATGCAAGAGTGGGGTTCTACCCTAACCTCAGGTAACAAACAATTATAAAGATTTAAGTCTAAAGATGGTCATCCTAATGAAGTTTTTAATAGGTGAACGAGGTCTTTATAGGGCGTGAATTCCTCTCAAACAAGCTAATAACACTTTTGAGGCCTTGAAATAGGAGGAATTTCAGCAGCTGACTCAGTTCATCAATGAAGTAGTCAAATAGTAGACGACTCCAGGCATTGGATTACCTCAAGGAGGTAGACCCTTGTGACTGTACCTATCAGCAATGTCAATAAGTATAACCACTTCCACCAGAAAGGAATGTTAGGACCTTGTGTTTTCTGGAAGAGAATTTGGAAAGAATGTTTTATACCAACTATTTTTGGCAGCTAAGTGGTGCTAAGGATGGAGCACTGGGCATTAAGTCAGGAAGACTTGAGTTCAAATCCAGCCCAAGACATTTATTAGTTATATGACCAACTACCTACTACTGTAACACTGGACTAGTCACTTAAGTCACTTAACCTCTGATTGCCTCAGTTTCCTCAATTGTAAAATGGGGATAATGACAGTGTCTACTTTGCAGGGTGGTTGTGAGGATCAAATGAGATATTATTCGTATAGTGCTATATAAATGCTTATTCTCACTGCCCCACACCCTTTCCTTGCCCCCCATGCTATCTGAATAAATCCCTTTGCTAAAAGCTAATTAGGCCTACTGGCTGATTGTTAATGGGAAATGCAACAATGTGGGCTTATGAACAATTATAGAATTCCTAGTAAGGTGGTAGTTAATTACATTTACCTCACAGGGTTGCTGTGAAGAGCAAAAGAAATAGAGCTTTAAGGCTCTCTATAAATGTGGGCTGATAGTAACAGTAATAATAGTAGAAATAGTCTTCATTGTTCAATAAATATATGATATCCTGGCTTTTGGTTTGACGAATTGTTTCTCAGAATTAAAAGTCAATTTATTCTTCCTAGATCAGCCTGAAGTTGGACCTTGAGGAGGTGACACCTCTGGAATATAGGGTCAAGAGCTAAAAGGGACCTCAGCAGTCATCTAAGCCAACCTTTTAAGAGTGGTCAAAAGACTTGGTCAAGGTCACATACATAACCCAGAGTCTAACTCATGTCTTTTGACAGTGTTTATGCCACAATACTATGAGTTCTCTGTAACTGCCATTAACACACACACACACACACACACACACACACACACACACACACACACACACACACACACACTGTCTATCCCTGCTTTTACTAGGTTCACACAGACTTCTATTAAACTGTTGACATCTAAATTCCTATGATTTCCAAGGGTGAAATTCTATCCCTACAAGCATTTCCGTATTAAGGATTCCAGGCTGAGTTTGGGAATGGGTGGGTGGAGTGAGGGGAATAGAAAGGGGGAGAATTGCCTGCCATTCATAGCCTTCTAAGAGATTTTAGGGCTCTGGAGACTTCTCACGACCTCAGGCAAGCCCCCAGGGAAAGAACCTAAGTACTTGGACAGCAGTGTGTAAGGGAAAGGGCTTCCACCCCATTCACCACAGCAGCCCACAGAGTTCACAGAGGGAGGCAACACTTCCTGTCCGGGGTCTGAGCTTCAAACTGCATCAGGAAACCAAGTATCTTAAATTCAGGGTTTCTGGCTCAGCCTAGCCTTCCTTTAAAATAGTCACATCATCTGTGACATTGGCGACAATGAGAAATGAAAGGAATTAAACATTAATTTGCTCCCTGAAAAGCATTCAGAAGAATACAGGGTGAACAGATGTTTCCTTTCTGAGGCATTTGGGGGCCTGGGAATGAAAGACAAAGGAAACTGAGCAAATAGATGAAAATGATTTTCCTAACTGGCACTTTGGATTTTAAAATCCTAGGATTATACATTTACAACTGCAAGGGAGCTATTGAATCCAATCTCCTCCTATTTAAAGATGAGGAAAGAGAATGAAATGAGAAAGGTTAAGGGACTTGCCCAGGGTCACAAAGCTAGTAAGTGTTTTGGGTAGAATTTGAACTTAGGCCTTCATGATTCAAGTCTAGCATTCTATCCACTTTGCCACCTGTCTGGAAGCTGTCCCTGCTGATATAGAGTAAAAAGAGGTAAGTGACAGCAATCATGCTGCCAATAGAAAAAAATGTAAGACTTTACCTTTGTACTTATTTTATTTAATCTTATTAGATTTGGCCCAATGCTAGCCAGTTGAGATTATTTTTTTGAACCTTTATTCTGTTATCTACCATGTTGAATATCCCTTGCAAATTTGTGTCTTCTACAAATTTGATAAGTATTTGGTTTGTACCTTTACCCAAATCATTGATAAAAATCTTAAACATAGGACCAAGCATAGTTACCTAGAAGACTCTGCTAGATATGTTAATTATAGCCTTGTTTCACTTATCACTTTGCTGCAGTTATTGACTTATTTAGCATGTTTATGTAGGGTAAGTTGGGAATCAGCCCTCAGATGGATTTCCCTTGAATTCCTTACTGTGGAAAATCTCCAAGACCATGCAGCACTTTTCATTAAATAGAAATGTTAGGCTAAAGTCCTATCTTAGACTGGCTGAGGTTTTTTGTTTGTTGTTGTTGTTTTGTTTTTTGGAGCCAGCATGCTTAACTATTCTTGGTCATAATTGAATGGTCAACTGTCACGTTCTTACCTTCTAACGAATGGGGGTCAGAGAACTTGTTCTTCCCTCTCATGAAAAGCAAAATAAGAGATCTTGGAAAAGTGGAGAACAATAAATGTGCAAAAGAGTTTGGAAAAAGTTCAGCTATGTACCCAAGGCTTTGAGAGCTCACAGCCACTCAGGATTCCTATGAAGTGTCATTGTCAGGGAGCAAGGGAAGGAACATTTATGAAGTGTGTATCTTGTGCCAGGCACTGTGCTAAACATTTTACTAATATCATCTAATTTGATCCTCACACAATCCTGTGAGGTAGATGTTATTATTAATCCCCATCTTACAGTTTGTGAAACGAAGGCAAACAGTGCAGGGTCACATAGCTAGTAAGTGTCTAAGGCTGGATTTGAACTCATGTCTTCCTGATTCCAGGCCCAGCATACCACCTAGATGCCTCTGGACACAGATATAGCAGGAGTAATAATAGATGCTGGCATTAGGAAGACCTGGTGGCAGAGCTAACTTTCCAGATGTATGAGTTCCCAAGGTAAAAGACTGTTCTGTAACAGAGTAGGTGTGGAGAAGAAGATGGAGAGGAAGAGAGGAGGAGGAGGAGCAGCAGCAGCAGCAGCAGCAGCAGCAGCCTTTTGTGGGGGAGTAAGTGACCAGAAACTCAGGAGCCCATGAAGTTAAATCTAGATTAGGAGTTGAGTAGGAAGAAGAGAGAGTAAGGATGTGTAGTAGGTCATATCCCTGGATTGAGGAGGAGGTTTCTGTAAGGACGGAATCTTCTTTTTGAAACTGATCTGTTCCTTTAAAGGACTCTTCTTTCTCCTCTCACCCCAGCACCCCTAGGGATACTGAGGAGGAGACTATACTGGCAGCTTGGTGATGATAGATTGCTAGATTTGGAGTAAGGAAGATCTGAGTTCAAATCCTGCATCAAACAGTAGTTCCCCTAACTTGTCTCATTCTCAATTTCTTCATCTATGAAATGGGAAGGTTAGACTGAATGGTCCTTTAAAGTCCCTTCTACCTCTAAATCTATAATCCTATGGCTCTCTCTCTCTCTCTCTCTCTTTGAAATTAAGAAATCTGACATGCTCTTATGTCAAGGTCTTGTAGGCATATCATATCTTTAAGGTAGCTTTTAAATTAAAGGCCATTTAACTTTTTATTTTCATTTCATTTTATTTTATCTATTCATTTATCTATCTATTTATCTATTCATTCATTCATTCGTTCATTCATTCATTCATCCATTTATCTATCTATCATCTATTTATTTACAGGGCAATGAGGGTTAAGTGACTTTCCCAGGCTAACACAGCAAGTAAGTGTCAAGTGTCTGAGGCTGGATTTGAACTCAGGTTCTCCTGAATCCAGGGCTGGTGCTCTATCCAACATGCCATCTAGCTGCCTCCAAAGCCTTTTTAACTTAAAGCCATAAGATAGCCATTTTGATGGGTTTGTATTTTTGACTGATCTAAATATTTCCTTGAAAGTCTATCAGCTTCCTAGCCCCTATATTAAACATCTCTCTTGAAAACAATTTCTTAATCAATTAGGTTCAGCATCCCTAAAAAGTGGGTTCTGTTATCCTGATTATCCATAGCCTAAAGAGCTGAGGCTCCTAGTGGGGCAGTGGATGGGATCAGTTGTCACTCCGAATCCCTTCCCAGGAGATTATAATGACCACTTCATGACTAACACCTGTGTTTATCTTTACAAGTCACAGAAATATTTATCAGTAAAATTGTCACAAGGAAGTATATGAAAAGTGGTTTAATATTAGTTCATTTAAAAATTTTAATGGTTTATTGGCACATTTATCTTTCCCCTGCTCTTGCTACTTGAATGATCCATTCTCTTTCCCAAAATACATCTATCTGATGATATGACCCTCTTGTTATTTTTCCTATGCAACTGTAATGGTAATATGTTGTAGCCTTCTCATGTATACCCCTTTTGGGTGACCTGGTGGTATTCCATTCTGATTCCATTCTATGGAGGTGCCAAGAGATCTGGAAGAAGGCCATGTTGAAGGGACCCCCAAAGAGGATTAATACAAGGTAAAAAGGTGCAGAGGTTAAGTGACTTACCCAAGGTCATTCAGCTAATAAGGATTTCAGGTAGAATTAGAACCCACTTTTTCTTCATTCAAAATCAATCAATCAATCAATATTTAAGTTTCTACTATGCGCCTGAAGCTGTATTAAGGGTTGAAGGTACAAAAAGAGGCAAAAGATAGTTCCTGTCCTCAAGGAGCTAACAATCTGATGGGGGGGGGTGGAGAATGAGAAAACAAGCCAACAAATATGTACAAAGAAGACATACACAGGATAAATAGGAAATAAATGAGAGGGAAGCTGCTAGAATTAAGAGGAGCTCTTCTTGTAGAAGACAGGATTTTAGTTGGGAGTTGAAGGAAGCCAGAGACACCAGGAGGCAGAGATGAGGTGGGAGAGTGTTTCAGATATGGGGGACAGCTGGAGAAATTACTCAGAGCTGAGAGATGCAGTCTTATTTGAGGCCAGGGTCACTGCACTGAAGAATTCATAGCAAAGGGTAGGGGGGGGTGTATAAGAAGCCTGGAAAGGCAGGAGAGGGCTGGGTTATGAAGGGCTTGGGATGCCCAGGGATTTTGTTTGATCCTGGAGGCAATAGGGACCCTGGAGTTTATTGAATAGGAGAGTGGAATGGTTAGACCGGTTCTTTAGGAGAGTCAAAGGCAGCTCTCCATCCATTCCACTGGGGAAGAATAGATGTTCTAGAAGGATAGATAATTGGTAGGAGAATGACTGAAGACAGGAGAAGGGGAAGGGAACAGGAAGAACAGGAAATGGGAATAAATTTGGGAAAGAAATATGGCAGGAGGGGGTAGCTAGGTGGTGCAGTGGTTAGAGCACCGACTCTGGAGTCAGGAGGACCTGAATTCAAATCCGGCCTCAGACACTTGACACTTACTAGCTGTGTGACCTTGGGCAAGTCACTTAACCCCCATTGCCCAACCAAAAAAAAAAAAGAAAGAAAGAAAGAAAGAAAGAAAGAAAAAAGAAATATGGCAGGAGTTAGAAGTGATACTGGATCTTAATATTGGTTGAGGGGTAGCTAGGTGGTGTTGTCATGCATAGAGTGCCAGGCCTAGAGTCAGGAAGACTAAGTTTCCTGAATTCAAATTCAGCCTCAGACACTTTCTAGCTGTGTGATCCTGGGCAAATCTCTTAACCCCGTTTGACTCTGTTTCCCCATCTGTAAAGTGATCTGGAGAAGGAAATGGCAAACCACTCTGGTATCTCTGCCAAGAAAACCCCAAATGGGGTCACAAAGACTCACGGCTCAATAACAACCTAAAGTTATATAAAAGCAATTAAATACAAGTTAGTTTTGGCGGGAGGGCACTGGCAATTGGAGGATCAGGAAAGGCTTCATAGAGATGGTGTTTGCATTGCATCTTTTAAAAAAAATTTATTTATCTAAGTTTTCAACCTTTGTTTAGATAAGATTTCCAATTTCAAATTTTTCTCCCTCCCTCCCCTCCCTCCCCACCTCCCCTAGACAGCAGGTAATCTGATATAGGTTATATATATGTATATAATAACATTAAACTTATTTCTGCATTAGTCATGTCATACAAGAAGAATTAGAGCAAGAAGGAAAAACCTCAAAAAAAGAAAAACAACAGCACCAAAAACCAAAAGAAATAGTATGATCCGATCAGCATCCATATTCCACAGTTCTTTTTTTTTCTTCTGGATTTGGAGAGCCTTTTCCATCATGAGTCCTTTGGAACTTTCTTGTACCGTTGGACTGGTGAGAAGAATCTAGTCTATCACAGTTGATCAACACATAATGTTGATGATACTGTGCACAATGTTCTTCTGGTTCTGCTCATCTCACTCAGTATCAGTTCATGTAAGCCCTTCCAGGTTTCTCTGAACTCCTTCTCATCGTTTCTTACAGCACAATAGTATTCCATTACATTCATATGCCACAACTTGTCCAGCCATTCCCCAATTGATAGGCATCCCCTCAATTTCCAATTCCTTGCCACTACAAAAAGAGCAGCTATAAATATTTTTGAGGGGCGGCTAGGTGGCACAGTGGATAAAGCACCGGCCCTGGATTCAGGAGTACCTGAGTTCAAATCCGGCCTCAGACACTTGACACTTACTAGCTGTGTGACCCTGGGCAAGTCACTTAACCCCCATTGCCCCATTAAAAAAAAAATTAAATAAATAAATATTTTTGTACATGTGGGTCCTTTTCCCTTTTCTATGATCTCTTTGGGAAAAAGACCCAAAAGTGGTATTGCTGGGTCAAAGGGTCTGCACAGCTTTATAGCCCTTTGGGCATAATTCCAAATTGCTCTCCAGAATGGTTGGATCAGTTCACAGCTCCACCAACAAATTTGCTTTGCATCTTTTTTTTTTCTTTTTTTTTTTTTTTAGTGAGGCAATGGGGGTTAAGTGACTTGCCCAGGGTCACACAGCTAGTAAGTGTTAAGTGTCTGAGGCCGGATTTGAACTCAGGTACTCCTGACTCCAGGGCCGGTGCTCTATCCACTGCGCCACCTAGCTGCCCCTGCTTTGCATCTTAAGGGAAGCAAGGACTCTCCAGGCAGAGGTAAGGAGGAAGTGCATTCCGTGCATATGGCATGGTCAGTGGAAAGGCCCAGAGATAGCCCTCTTGGGCAAATTAGGCAAAAGCCACATGATGGTCAGGTTATCTCAAATGTCCCAAGTTAGATACACTGAAGTCTCGCTCTTATGTTCCTCTGGTTCATTTGCTCATGTTTTCAGCCTTTTGGGTGAAATTAGCTTATTAACGTGCTCCTTTGGCTGTGTCACTGGTTAGTAAGTATACTACCTTCGATGTGATCCAAGATGTTCTTTGCCAAATTCATTTTTATAAGCAAAAAGAAAAAATCAGCTGCAAATGTATACAGTGGTTTCTGACTGCGAAGGAAAAAAAGAAATAAAAAAGAAAAAAGGGCATTTTTTTTTTTGGTGAGGCAATTGGGGTTAAGTGACTTGTCCAGGGTCACAAAGCTAGTAAGTGTCAAGTGTCTGAGGCCAGATTTGAACTCAGGTCCTCCTGACTCCAGGGCCAGTGCTCTATCCACTGTGCCACCTAGCTGCCCCCAAAGTGGGCATTTTAATTTAGAGGATCATTTCAAAATTTTAAGGGTGGATTGTTAACTCCTTGAAGACAGACTCTGTCTTTTGCCTTTTTTGGGTAAACCTAGCATATACCACAGGGCCTGACACATAATAGGCTCTTTTTTGTTTGTTTGTTTGTTTGTTTTTGGTCTTTTTTTTTTCTTTTGTGGGGCAATGAGGGTTAAGTAACTTGCCCAAGGTCACATAGCTAGTAAGTACATAATAGGCTCTTAATAAATGTTTATTGAGTTAATAATGTAGTTTGATTTAAATCTTAAGAAAATTTAATTAGCACTGTGTGTGTGTGTGTTTATCTATGTATGGTTATGTACACACACATATCCATGCTGAAAGTTTTTCCTGGTATTTAAGTAAGTAAAAATTGCTTGAAGTAGAGAATTACAATAATTAGGATAATTCTCACCCACATCTAATCTTTGAGGGGCAAAGATGAGGAATTTTTTCTCTGAATTACCTAAAGCAAAATTCACTGGATAATTGCTATGTTCCATTTCACTTTATCAAAATAAAAACAATAAGAGCATCTTTTTATTAAATCACGTGATTACAAAGATACAGTCTACTATGGAATACTGCATTTGAAATTGTTTTCTTCTCATTTTCATCAAGGATAACTTTGATTTCACTCAATTATTCTCATAAAGATTTTGTAGAAATGGTAAAGGAAGCATATGAAGAAGTAGTTACTGATATTTCCTTAGATATCTTTTTTCCCCCCAAAGCATTTGATTTCCTATCCTCTTCAAATAGCTTCAATGCCCTCGAATCTGTGCTTCCTCCAGAACAGACTTTTGTTGTATATTCTTGGTATGATTCAGCTACTCTTTGCATCTTCATGTTATTTCTTGCCCTTTCTACTTCCTCATGTAGTACACCAGGGACCTTAAAGTTAGAGTCGAAATGTGACTCTGCCATTGTTGATGGGCAAGGGTTTATTACAGAAATCCCTGCAGTTCTTTCATTTGCCAAACTTTCCTTAAGCTGATTTTCAACCTATCTGTAAGATTTTTTTCAAATGACTTCATATTCTAAATCAGCGTTGCCTTGGCTTTTAAATCTTATTTGATGAGTAAACCAAGTGTTTGTTGACTAGGGCACTTTTTAGGTTCTCCTGGTCTTCTTATGGCAAAAGGTTTATATATTACACTTTTTTGGGGGGGGCAGGGAAATAAGGGTTAAGTGACCTGCCCAGGGTCACACAGCTAGTAATTGTCAAGTGTCTGAGGCCAGATTTGAACTCATGTCCTCCTGAATCCAAGGCCAGTGCTTTATCCACTGCACCACCTAGCTGCCCTATATATTACACTTTGATCTGGAATTATGATAATTTTGGTTGATGTTCTCTCTTCCACACATTTCTCATTTTTGAGTCATCAGTAGTGTGTTTAAATTGGTCAAGCTGGAGTTGTTTTAGTTGTATTAATTATCTTTTTCTCACTGTTATTCTTTCTAGCTTTATAGTCTTTTGTATCATTACCCAAGAAGTCTGGTTCCTGACTGCATAGACAGCTGACTCAAAAGTGCCTTCCACTTCAGTAATGAGTCATTTCCTGCTGGTTCATTTTTTTTTTTTTATGATGCTATATAGTGCTCACCATGTCCAGGGGCTTCTGATTCTTTTATTGAAGATGGTATTCTTGATGAAAAGGCATGCGACTACTCTAAGGTTTATAACTCTCTGACCTCTCCCATTTCCTGCTTCTGAACCATATTGCAACGTGTTTTGTTTTTTTTTTGTTTGTTTGTTTTTACTGTTTTCCGCTTGGACCCTTTGACCTTTTCACTGAAGTTCCAAAGCATACATTGATTAAATTTGGAGAGTCTCATTAAGGTCTTCATAGACTTTCCTCTACCTCAACTTTAGGTTCTGAAATAGATTTTGTTGAATAAGCCATGATTATTTTCATGGTAATCTTGTTTGCAAATATGTGACAAGAACTGCATTTATGGGATGGCCAAATGTTCCATGAAATGGTATTCTTTGCAGTCTTTGGATGCATAATAAAACCAAGTCAATTCTTGCATTTATGTATTTGCTTCTCCAAGAGGAACTTGTGAGCCATCCTTCAATTTAGTTGTGATTTCCTTTTTGTTTATTTATAGTAAGAATGTCAAGATTTATGCTGTTCATTTCATCTAATAATAAGTCCCCTCACTGATTATAGAACAAAGGTCTCACATTTAGAGTACTGACAGCTATTAGTATTTATAGATGGTTTAAAATGGTTTCTTAGCACATTCTGTTCTTTTTTTTCCATTGTGCCATCAGCAGTAGAAGCAGTAAAAGTCTGAATAGAACTAAGGAACATTTTCTATTTTTCTTTCTTTCATGAGATATCATGCTCAAAGAATTAAGCATCAACAGACCAGTTTACTGGTACTGAGCCTCTATACTTAGCTAGGTTTGTCCTTGGAAAACAGAATTAAATCTATTGCTATAGTTATACTTTTGCACAAAAAAGCCAATGAAGCTAGAATTAGAATGAAATATATGGATTGGAGGAAAGCCTTTGTGTAAAATTACTGATAATAGTTTGATGTCAAAATATATAGGGGAATGATATAGATATACAACATTAAGAGCCATTCCTCAATAAATAATTACTTGAAACATTTTAGTAATTTGAAAAAAATACAATTATTACTTGAAACACTTTTAAATCACTGATAATCAGAGAAATTGCAAATAAAAACAATCTTAGGGTGTCATCTTGTGCTCCTCAAGCTAGTTTATTTAATTTAATTTAATATGCTTTAAAATGAGAAGTCTTTTTAGAAGAACTATAGGAAGTCAGCTGCCCTAACTCACCATTGCTGGAGATTTATTCTGAACTATTCTTAAAGTTACTAAATTGTTCAGCTACTTTGACCTTGTACCATTACTAGGAATAAATCCCAAGCATATTGACAGCAAGAAAAGATACATGATGTAGGAAAAATGTTCAAAGCAATGAATTTACTTGTGGTTAGGGGATTTTTTCTTCTTAATGAATTCCCAGAAGACTTTTATTGGTTATAGTTTTCCTAATATTGAAACAATCTCCCCCTCTCTCTCTCCCCTCTTTTCTCTTCTTTTTCCTCTTCTCCTTTCTCTTTTATCCAGGTTACAAGTACAGTGGCTACTCAGGGACTTTTTTTGCCTGATCATTTCTATAAAATCTGTTAATATTTCAATTTTTTGCATTACTATTCATGTTTATTACTTAAAATTTTTTTGTGGGGGAGGGCAATGAGGGTTAAGTGACTTGCCCAGGGTCACACAGCTGGTGTCAAGTGTCTGAGGCTAGATTTGAACTCAGGTCCTCCTGAATCCAGGGCCAGTCCTTTATCTACTGTGCCAGCTAGCTGCCCCAAGATGATATTATCTGAAGATATTAGAGGCTGCATAGTGTCACAGGTGTGAATTATTCCTCCTTACGTATGTTTTGGCCATACATGCTCCCCATATGTGAGACCCACCACAATGTTCCCTATCTGTATTCCTTTCCACAAAATGGTCACTATGGTTATCCTCTCTTCCTAGAAATGGTGTAGGCATCTGTGGGAGAGTATACCTTAGGTTTAGGGGAAATGCTTTTTTGATATTTTTCTTACTGTGCTATTTCATTAAATGCTTTTGTTTATTGACTAATTGTATCCCTTGGCTGACTAGTAAAAGCAAATACATTGTTAGGAGCCTGTGAACTATAACTTCGAATAACTTCAGACTTATAGAATACTTTGTGGTTTTTCTTTTTTTTAAGTGAGGCAATTGGGGTTAAGTGACTTGCCCAGGGTCACACAGCTAGTGTTAACTGTCTGAGGCTGGATTCGAACTCAGGAACTCCTGATTCCAGGGCCATTGCTCTATCCACTGCGCCACCTAGCTGCCCCTAGAATACTTTGAATACAGGAAAATCTTCTGTGGGTGGTAAGGCATATGTAGGTTGAGTGCTTCCTTTGGATGCTATGCTTCTAGTACCCACTTCACACAATTGTGAGGATCTAGTGAGATAATGTACACAAATGCTTCACAGATACTAAACTGTTATATAAATGTAAGATATCATTATTACATCTTTTTTAAAATTAAAAAATATTTATTTTTATTTTTTAATCATAAAAGTATTTTATCATTTACATTTACATGTAAAGATAGTTTTCAAAATTTTTTTTCGTAAGATTTTTAGTTCCAAACTTTTCTCCCTTCCTCCCTACCCTCCCCCTTCTCCAAGACAGAAAGCAATCTGATATAGGTTATATACGTATAATCACATTAAACACATTTATGCATTAGTCATGGTGTGAAAGAAGAATCAGAACAAAAGGGAAAAACCTCAGAAAAGAAAACAAAAAACAAAAACAGAAGTAGAAACGTTATGGTTCAATCTGCATCCAGAATCCAGTTCTTTTTTCTGGATGTGGAGAACATTTTCCATCATGAGTTCTTTGGAATTGTCTTGGATCATTGCACTACTGAGAAGAGTCAAGTCTATCCAGTTGATCAGCACACAATGTTGCTGTCACTGTGTATAATGTTCTCCTGGTTCTTCCTACTTCACTCAGCATCAGTCCACTTGAGTCTTTCCAGGTATTATTCAATCTTAAAGTGAACATTCTGAACTTGGATTTTATATTTTGATAGGGACAGCTAGGTGGCACAGTGGTTAGAGCACTGGCCCTGGAATCAAGAGGACTTGAGTTCAAATATCACCCCAGACACTTACTAGCTGTGTGACCCTGGGCAAGTCACTTAGCCCCAATTGCCTTAAACATCCAGGTCATCTCCAGTCATCCTGATCTATATGTTGCCACTAGACCCAGATGGCTCTGGAGGAGGTTGGTGACCTTGCACAGAACTCCCTCACTTAAAATCCAATTCAGTCCAAGTCATGATATGACTACAATGTCATGGCCCTTTTTGAGAGCAAATGGACCACCACCACCAACAACAACCAACAACAACCAATTTGGTAATTGTGGTTTTTTTTGTGGGGCATTTAGGGTTAAGTGACTTGCCCAGAGTCACACAGCTAGTAAGTGTCAAGTATCTGAGACCAGATTTGAACTCAGGTCCTCCCGAATCCAGGGCCCGTGCTTTATCCACTGTGCCACCTAGCTACCCTGATAATTGTATTTTAATAGGTTTCCAACCTAATCCTGTGTTACTTTTTATATATTTATAAAACTTATTCTGAGAAGTGGTCTTGAGACTTAACCAGAATAGTGCCATAGGGGTCAATGTCATACAAAAAGTTAAGAAAAATATATTTTCTTGAGTTCACTGGAATCTCTGATTCCAGATTGCTGGTAATCTCTTGAGTTTACAACACTTCCTTTTTCTGACTTATCTTTTGAATCATCTGTAGTTCCACACTTTTAGTAATAACGTTTGATAAAAACAGGCTTCATTCTGTGACCCCGGCAACATCCATTCATGCAGGCCCCTCCCTGGCCCCAAATACTGACTCAGGCCTTATTAATCTTTCACTGTTTCTTGTGAGGCAGCTTCCTATCTATATATGGTAATGGTGCTGAAACTCAAGCCAATTGCTTAGCCAGTAAAACCAGAGAATATAGCTATCTTAACAGAAGTTTTATAACTGTAGGTCCCTTTGTATTATGTTGGTGAAGGCCAGTAATCAAGAGCCGTTTATTTATTTCCCAGTTGGACCTATGATTATTGCAGAGACAACTAGCTACTCTCCTTGTCAGTGAACTTTAACCCTCATACTGCCTTGGTGTTGTTGGGAATGGTGTTAGAGAAAGTCAGTTCAGGGGCTGCACAGCTGAAATTCACGCTTTCTTGCCAGCAATGCCTTCAAGCTTTATTGCCTTATGGAATAAAGACCAATAGGTATTCATTCAAACTTTAATTAATTTATTTTTAAGTGCTTCATTGCTGCCTTCTGTTTTTGCATCAAAGTTATTTCCAAATATACCTCTCCTCTCTCAATTACCTGCCAGATAAGTCCTTTCATGTAACAAAGAGAAGCAGTTAAGCAAACCTAATCAACACTGTGACCTTTTCTGACAGCAAATGCAACATTCCACACCTGTAGTTTCCCACCTTTCTAGTGTGAAATGAAACATCTCTCTATTATGAAATGCTTCCTCATCTGATTTAGCTAATGGTCCCTAACAATCATGTCTAATACAATAGGGTATCATTATGTATCATTAAATAATATAAAGCAATTAATTCCATTTCAAAGAGAAAAAGAAAGTAGGTGAGAAAAGAGGTTAGAAGAAGGGAAAAAAAATATTGAAATAGAAAAGAAAACAGAGATCATTTAAAAGAAAAGAGAAAAAAATGTAGAAATAGAAAAGGACACAGAGATAATCTAAGACAAAACTTCTTAAACTGTGTGTCATGACCCCATATAGAGTTGCATAACTGAATGTGGGGGTTGTGAAAAATTAGACAACAGTACAATATTATGTATATCTACTTTATATACCTATGTACACAGGGTCACATAAACATTTCTATGGTTAAAAGGGTCTCTAGTGGAAAAAGTTTAAGAAGCCCTGATCTAAGCCAGAAGTTCTTAAATGTGCGTGTGTGTGTGTGTGTGTGTGTGTGTGTGTGTGTGTGTGTCCCTGTTGGCAGGTTGGTAAAGCCCAGTGACCCCTTGTCAGGATCACATTTTTAAATAATTGAAGGAAATGCTAAATACCATTTGGGGATTAATGAAAATAAGACTGTATTTTCCCCCATCCAAGTTCATAGGCTCCTTGAAATCTACCCATGGGCCTGTTGGGGATTTGATTAAGGCCCCCTGATAAAATAACTCCCTTATTTTGTAGTTGAGGAAACTGAGGCCCCAAGGGTTTAAGTGACTTGGCCAGAGTCAGACAGATCGTGATAGAGACAAGATCTGAATCCTGGTCTTCTAACTCCAAGTCTAGAGTTTATTCCATTTAAATATGTGTGTGGGGGTAGGGGATAGGAAGAGGGTCCTATTATTTAACATAATCCATTATTCCTTTGGAAAGTGCCTCCTTGGGAGAAAGGATTGTTAATTTCTTTGTATTTATATCCCTAGCATTTAGGGTAGAGCCTGGTATAAAGTAGGCAGTTAATGAATGCTTGTTGCTTGATGCAATATGTGGAAACACTATTGCAAATACACATCCTCTCCTGTGAAACTGAAAGCCCAGAGTATTCAGAGAATAAAGAATAGGCAGAAAAAGTCTTTTGGCTACAATGTCATCGTTTTGCTTGAAGTACCTATAGCTAGCTTTCTCTTAGTTTAGTTCAAGTAAGAAATGCAGACACCTTATTAGAAAAGTTATGGCTAGAGTTTCTATAGCAGTTTTGAAGATTTGAAGGAATGAATATATGAGTAAAACATTTATTAAGCACCTACTATATGCAAAGCACTTTACTAAGCTCCAGAGACAGACTGCTTACAAGGAGCATACTTTCTAATGGATGAGATGATGTAGTCCTGTGTCTCCCTTAGGGTGCCTTGTTGCTTTGCGTGTGGCAGTTGGTGAGGATGGGTGGCTCCTTTTCCACTTAAGATCCTTTTCCTCAAGGCTGTGAGTTAGAAGCCCAGTGGCTAGAAGCATGGGTAGCATGGGTGGTAGTGGTGGTGATGCCTCTTCCTGGCTTCCTCAGCCCATGTCCCTGCTGGTGGCAGTTAGTTGATCAGCAACCTTTGCTGGTGGTGATGAGGAAGTTGGGGGCCTTTCTTCCATGTTCTCTCCCTTCAATGATAGCTGAGCAGGAGTGGTTCTGAGGGTGTGGACTCTATCAGGCTTGGGTTCATGCACTAGGCTGTTTCCTTCAGGGTCAGATGTGGATTAAAAAAAAGTCACTTTGAATGGAAGCAAATAAGGAAAGTTATTTTAGGGCAAAGACCAGTTCTTCTCTGTTCCTTCCTTGGTACTCTCCTGGTTATGTTAACGCATTGCCCACCTAGGGAATGCTCAGTGAAATGTTAACTCATTAGCTTTTCCTTCTGGGAAACAGATGCTGGACAGACAATCAAATATTCTTCCACTTGGCAAATCAGTTTCTTGTTTTAATCGCTTGGTCAGCAACTTGTAGTGTAGTTAATTGAATGCTAGATTTAGAATCAGAGAAGGAGGCTTCCAATCTGACCTTTTACCTTTATTTCCTGTGCCAAGCAAGACCCTTCCCCTCTCTGGGCCCATTTATGGTGATAGGAAGGATTTGGAGTGAGTCACCTCCCAAGGTCACATTTCTTTTGGCAGAACGTCATTCTCAAGGTCATTCTCTCTGGGATCTTTAGATGTGTCTCTGCCTGGTGGTTGTGGGACACCAGGAATTTAGATTACTTCTTCTTCTTCTTTTTTTTTTTTGTTTTTTTTTTGCGGGGCAATGGGGGTTAAGTGACTTGTCCAGGGTCACACAGCTAGTAAGTGTCAAGTGTCTGAGGCCGCTTTTGAACTCAGGTACTCCTGAATCCAGGGCCGGTGCTTAATCCACTGCGCCACCTAGCTGCCCCTAGATTACTTCTTAATTGGGGATATAATATAAAGAAGCTTGAGCCCAGCTTTGCTATGCTGTGTTACCTTTAACTCTGCCTTTTATGCCAAAATTAACATAATTTGTTCTCCAATATGTTGATATATGTGTATTTCATTTTTACTGAAATAAAGTAGATAACTAATGTGAGAGCTAATCAGGTAATATCTATAAAGTCATGTAAGCTTCTTGGAACGGTTAAATATGCTTATTACAACTAACATAAGCCCACTAGGTATGTGCTAAAAATTTGAAAATAGCTCCTTTGATACTTGATAAATAAATCGGGCTGCCAACAAAGTAGGTATTGACTGCCATCTAGTGTTTTTTACTGGAATTACATGAGTTCGGCTAATCTTTAGCTAGATAGATAGAAGCTCTTTAGTTAGATAAATGCTGGACATTCCTCACCAGGGACTGGGAGATTGTTTTATTAAAGACTGCGACATAAACCTTTTGGTAGCATTTCAAGATACCTGGCCCCACACACAAGAGAAAGAACAACACTCAAAAACTTAATGTTAAAGAGATAGCCGGGGGAAGAGAGGTGAAGCCAATCCAGCAAGAGTCAAGTGAACCACCCTGTTAGAGCCATCCTAGCAAAACCATTTTTGCCATCTGTAATTCAACAAATACATTTAAAATTCATATTAATTTAGGGGAGCTGGTGTCCAAATTTAGAGATTAGAACTCTAGAATATAAACTCCTTGAGGGCAGTCACTAGGTTTTTTTTTTTTTGTCTTTGTGTTCCTTGTTACCTAGCACAGCAAGTGCCTTCCTTACACATAGCAGAAACTTAAATATAATAAGACAATCTATTGAATTATTATATGATACACTATTATGAAATTACTGAATTGAGTTAGTGTTCTTTCCTTGATGTCTTGCTGTGCCTCTTACCCTTGCTTCAGAAACAACTTGGTTAAAATTTAGCATGAGTTGGCACATAATTTTTACAAAGAAAATAACAGCCTGCTTGAGTCATGTTTCAAGTGAAGGGAGAACACTCTTTTTAGCTGCTAGCAAACAATCCACCATCACCAAGCAGCACACAGTAAACACAACACATCTGCATGGTTATTTCAGGGTTTTTTTTTTTGAGGGGTGGTTATGCCACCTTGAAAACCAACACCTACTTGTCCCTCTCGAAAAACCACAAAACTGGTGCTCTGTAAGTTGTTATGACATTCTGCAACTCACAGTCCTAGTTTATTTAGTTATTGAAATCATTGCGGCTTTGACTGCCTTCTGACCTTTCTCTCCTGTTGAGAGGCACCTACGGCTCCTGGGCACACTGTGCAATGGGTGATTTGGAAAAAGACAGATTTATCTTAAAACACAGTTGTTGATAAATTATAGGGACTGGAGAAAGGATTTGGAGTAGTTTTCCATTTGATTATATGTTTTTGGGTTTTTTCCTCCCTAGAGAATATGGAATAGGAGAGTGCTGAACTTGGAGTCAGAAAGTACTTGGATTTTTAGGGTTGAGATTGCTTTCTTTTTCTTTTTCTGGGGGGGGGCAGTGCAGTGAGGGTTAAGTGACTTGCCTAAGGTCACACAGCTAGTAAGAGTCAAGTGTCTGAGGCTGGATTTGAACTCAGGTTCTTCTGAATCCAGAGTCGGTGCTTTATCTACTGTGCCATCTAGCTGCCTCGATTGCTCCATTTTTCAAAGCAGTTCTGCATTTGATCCAGGCATGAAGTCAGATGCTTAATTCACTTATGATATTGGAATGAGTGCTGCCCTTCATTTCAGAAAGGTTTAGCTTCAAAACCCATCTCTTCTACTATTTCACGGTCAAGGTATTTAGCCTTGGTTTCATCACCTAAAAATAGGGTTAATAATGCTTATTTTATATTTACTTTGCAGAGTAGTTGTGAGGCTCAAAGTAATTTTTTTTTTTTTTGCAGGGCAATGGGGGTTAAGTGATTTGCCCAGGGTCACACAGCTAGTAAGTGTCTAGTGTCTGAGGCCAGATTTGAACTCAGGTACTCCTGAATGCAGGGCCGGTGCTTAATCCACTGCACCACCTAGCTGCCCCTCAAAGCAATCTTTTTAAAGTGCTTTGCAAACTACAAAATGTTCTACAAATACAAATCATTATTGCTCTTAACATCATTGCCCCACAACCTTTCTGTGTTATTTTCTTTGGTTAGAATGTTAGTTCCTTGAGGGTAGAGACTGTTTTTTTGTTTGTTTGTTTGTTCTTGTATCTCCAGCTCTTACCACAGTGCCTGGGACGTAGTGAGTGTTTAATAATACTCTAAATAGGGGCAGCTAGGTGGTGCAGTGGATAAAGCACTGGCCCTGGATTCAGGAGTACCTGAGTTCAAATCCGGCCTCAGACACTTGACACTTACCAGCTGTGTGACCCTGGGCAAGTCACTTAACCCCCATTGCCCCACAAAAACAAAAACAAATAATACTCTAAATACCTATCATAATAATCACTAATCAATAATAATGTTTTAAGCACTCACTGTGTGGCCAGGCACTATGCTAGGCATTGGGAATACAAATTTAAGTGAAACAATCTCAGGTGCAAAGAGTTTACATTTTTTTTTTTTTTGGTGGGGCAGTGAGGGTTAAGTGACTTGCCCAGGGTCACACAGCTAGTAAGTGTCAAAGATCTGAGGCTGGATTTGAACTCAGGTCCTCCTGAATCTAGGGCCGGTGCTCTATCTACTGTGCCACCTAGCTGCCCCAGTTTACATTCTAATGGATGAGATAACAAGCCTGTCAAGTATTTTTACATATTTTATGTGTTTACTTTATATTTATGAAGTGAATAAATACAAATATATACAAAGTACTTATAGGGTAGTTTGGAAGGGAGGGCATTAGGAGCTAGAGGGATCAGGAAGGGCTTCATGAAGAAGAGGGTGCTTAGGCTGTGCCTTAAAGGAAGAAGAGGACGAAAGGAGGGAGCACATTGCAGGCATGTGGGATGGCTAGTGAAAGGCACAGATGGGAGATGGAGTACTGTGGATGGTAGTGTTCAGGAAGGGGAGTAATGTCCAACGAGGCTGGGAAGTTAAGCTGGGGCCTAGTTCAATTTTCTTTAATAAATCAATTTAAGCTAGCTATTATCCAATTGGCACTTGTAATTTGTAAGAAATCCATAGGCTTCTCTAACGCCATCACTAGTCTCTGTGTTATTTAGAATGCTTTAGTGCTAGATTTGATTGAATTGGGGAGTCACATGGTCTGTCAGCATTGTATAGGATGGATTGGAGTGGGGAGACACTTGAGGTAGAGAAGACCAATCTGGAGATTGTCACAGCGATCCAGGCAGGAGGTGATGAGGGCCTGAACAAAGGTGGTAGCTATGGGCGTTGGAGAGCAGGAGATGAATTTGAGAGTGTAAATCATGATGATCTTAGATCACTCTAAGATCTCTATATCCAGACCCAGTCTTTAGTCCCCATATCATCAGTTACTTAGTGGACAATTTCAATCCAGCTGTCCAAAACTAAACTCATTATATTTCTCCTCAAATTTCCTTACTTCTGTCAAAGGTGCCACCATCCTTTTAGTCTTCCAGGTTGCTAATTTTGGCCTTATCCTCAGTGCCTCACCCTCTTGTATACATATCTAATAAGTTGCCAGGCCTTCCCCTTTCTTTTTTTTTTTCTTTTTGCAGGGCAATGAGGGTTAAGTAACTTGCCCAGGGTCACACAGCTGGTAAGTGTCAAGTGTCTGAGGTTGGATTTGAACTCAGGTTCCCCTGAATCCAGGGCTGGTGCTCTATCCACTGTGCCACCTAGCTGCCCCAGGCCTGCCCCTTTCTGCCTGGACATCTCTCAGATTCGACTCCTTCTCTCCACTCCTGCAGCTACCACCTTAGTTTAGGCTTCTCCAAGAAGCAATCAGCATCTGTGATAACACTGCAGCATGGTGGAAAGAGAGCTAGCTTGAGAGTCAGAGCACCTAAGTTCAAATCTTGACCCTGTCTTGCTTGCTGCTGGCTTGATGCATTTAACCCTGTTGAAGAAAACTCAGTTTCTTCCTTCATCTGTCAAATGATGGATTTGGAGTAGATGATTATTACGGTGTTCGATTTTTGCTCTACGTGACTAGGACCTAAATACTAGGCAAACTGGTCAAAATACAGGCTGGTTGGCAACTGTAGCAAAGACTATTTTTAATTAATTTTAATTCATTTAATTTTAATAGCAAAGAAGGGAAGGGGAAAGTGTTGGTACTGGCCCTTTTAGAATCCTAGGTAATGTAGAAGCAAGTCATAGTCTTAGAGAAGCCTGTGGATTTATTGCAATTCCAAGTACTAATTGGATGAAAATGAATAAAGGCTGGTTTAGACTGACTTTTTAAAGGAAATTTAAATACCTATTTAAAGCAAGTAACTTTAACAAAAATGCATCTCAAATGTAACGCAATCATAAAGAACCCTAAAAGTGCCCTACAAATGCTAATCATTTCTATCTTTAGTTTATGTTCAAGACCATTAAAGTGTTGAAGGCAGGTTTTTACTGGAGCGAAAATAAAAAAGCCCAATATATATCATCAGGAAATTTAAAAATCAGACTGAGAACTGACCTTGGAGCTTTCAAGATCATATTATACAATATTCCAAAGACTCAGGAGGTATTCAATATTATTAACACCAAGGACTGTCATATTGTCTGGTCATCAAGTTGCTATTGCATTAGGATATAATAGAATTTTGGGAAAATGACATTGGCAACTTCGGATTTTGAATATATTTTAATAAAATGTTTCTAGTATAATTGGAAGTCTGCAATAACATCTCACTGTGGGAACTGAGTTACTTTTTAGATAGATTTTTAACTCATTACTCTGGAAGAGTCCTTCAAAAACAAAGGGCAGTAACCTTTAAAATTATTTTTTATTAATGACATGAATGACATGGTAGTTAACAAAAATTTAATGAATTTTCTTATCACTTCCCCCTCAGCCTTGAGAGTCTTTGGAGACAATGAAGAAATGTATCTTAAATATCTGTAATCCTGATGTTGTGGGCAAACGGTTCTGCCTAGAGAAAGCCTTCTATCATAAGGAATTGAGATTACTAACTAATGACTGAGAAAACTGACTTCTTCAAATAAAATCTGCCTGTGGGAACTTCTAGTGCATAGGGGTAAAGATCACACAGGAGACTGTTGATTTCTTTTGGTCCCTTTTAAATGTATCAGAATTATCTTCCTCAAGCAGCTGCTGCAAAATGAAAGGAGGGATTAGGGAAGGGAATAAGCATTTATATAGCACCTTGTATATGCAAGACACATTTGATCCTCACAACAACCCTGGGAGGTAGGTACTATTATTACCCCTTTTTTTACAGTTGAGGAAACTGAGGTTAAGTGACTTGCCCAAGGTCACACAGCTAATAAGTATCTGAGGTCTGATTTGAACTCAGGGCGTCTAGACTCTATTTAGATCAGTCCCTTCTAAGGAAAGGAAACTGAGATCCATATTTAATGACCTTGTGATCCAATTACCTTATCTGTAAAATGGTACTTAAGAAGATATGGCATCGGGGCAGCTAGATGGCGCAGTGGTAAAGCACCGGCCCTGGATTCAGGAGTACCTGAGTTCAATTCTGGCCTCAGACACTTGACACTTAACTAGCTGTGTGACCCTGGGCAAGTCACTTAATCCTCATTGCCCTGCAAAAAAAAAAAAAAAGAAGATATGGCATCACAAGGTTGTTGCAAAGATCAAATGAAATAATGGATACAAAGTGTTCTGAAATCATAAATAACAAGACAGAATGTAAGGAAATTCTATCATACCACTAATAAGCCCAAATGCAAGTCATATCTTCTTCATTTTAAGTGACAGACTCAGTCAGATAAATTATGTTGCCCACCCTTGTGATATATGGAACTTCAAATCCACTGAAGGGAGAAATTCCTGTTAAGTCTGTAAGATTAAGTTGACAATGGAAAATACTATATTGACTTTTCACGTGCAGGACCCTAGCTTCTGATTTCCTGAGAGTGCCTTACAAGGTTATTGCCCATTGGAAATGAAAACTTGATTGATGAGTACAGAGACACTCCTTTTTAAAAATTGAATTGTTAGGCCTTAAAGGTTCACATTGGTCTCTCAGCATGGTTCCCTCAAACCATATCTGAAGAGAGTAGCTGCCCTGACAATCCCAGCTACTGATTCTTTTCTCATGCTGGGGAACAGAATATTATAGAGAACTAATATCTGAGCCTTGATGAGATTGTCCTTCAAGTCTAGGCTCAGGCTACTTTCTAAGGTTTGCTCTTATCCTTAGCAGAGCTGCAGTAGGACAAGTTCTCCCTCTTCAAATAATGATGCCCTGTAGGGAGGATGCTTTCAGGAGTTGACATTAGTAAAAACAAACAAACAAACAAATAAATAAAAAAAAATTGTGCTCCAAGTGGCAAGAGGTGATGAGTTTCAACTTGGCAGGGCATGATATAATCCCTTCTAGGTATTATGCTGAACATGCTGTACTAGAGAATTTGCATCTTGTCTTAACAACAACAGCTTTAAGATTATATAGATTAGTTTCCCAGTAACTGACAAACACCAGCATCAGATGCCCCAGGAAATGGTGCTCTGTTTAGCACTACCTGAGCAAACCTATTCAGACCTTGTTTCGAGCTCTGGATTTAGAGTACCAGAGACTTGGGTTGGAGACTCGATCATGCCGGTTTTTGGCTTAAGAACTTTGAATAAAGCATTTTCTGCCTTCCAGATTCTGTTTCTACTCTATAAAATTCAGAGATTGAACTCGATAATATTGACTCCTGCTGAATGTCAATGTTTTGTGATTTTTGCATCCCAAATCCAAAAAGGGTCTTGTCCTGGATTATCCCTAGTCCAGACGGTGAGGTTGACTCAGATCCCCACTCCAGTGACCCGAGGTCTAACTGGACCTCTACCTCATCTGGATCAGACTGGGCATCATGGATGAAACAAGGGGATTGACTCAACATTCAATTTTCACAACAGCCCTGTGAGATATGTGGTATAATTGTCCCCATTTTATAGTAGAGAAAACTGAAGCAGACAGAGATAAAGTGACTTGCCCAGGGTCACAGCTAATAAGTGTTTAAGTTAAATTTGAATTCAGGTCTTCCAAATTCTAGGCCCAATGCTCTATCCACTAGGCTACCTAGCTGCTCCTAGTGGAGTCTAGTAGAGACTGCTATTCCTTAGTTGATACTTATTTAATGGGTAAGGGGGAGGCTAGGTGGTGCAGTGGATAAAGCACCGGTCCTGGATTCAGGAGTACCTGAGTTCAAATCTGGCCTCAGACACTTGACACTTACTAGCTGTGTGACCCTGGGCAAGTCACTTAACCCCCATTTCCCCGCAAAAAAAAAATATTTAATGGGTAAGTCACAATCTCTGAGCCTCAGTTTCCTCATCTGTAAGATGAAGAGCTTGGAAAAGTTGATTTACCTTTCCACCTCTAAACCTACGGTCTTATTTTCAGTTGCACCTTGTGATAAATCAGTTGAACCCAGCTCTGGGTTGAGTCAGCACTGTCCTAGCATAGAGGCCAGGTGGTTTAAAGTTCCCCAAGGCATTTCCTCATTATGAAACTCTCTTTGTTTTTAAGTGACATTTAAAAGCTTAATAGTTCTTGCCCTTCTCTTGGGCCTTCATCTTCATTTTTAAGAGAACCCTGAGCAATGTTCCATTGCCCTGATATTTTTATTATTCTTTTAAAAAAAATCACCCTTCTTTCTTTGTTTTTCCTGATTCTCCTCCCACCAAAAAATACCACCCCCCAAACAACCAAACAAGCCTTATGACCCCCAAAATAACTCCTCTCCAAGATTATAAACAGCATTCCAAGAATCTCCGTAAAGACAGGAAAGCCGTCTATCTCTTGGACTCTGGACCAGAGCACTCCTGCAGCTCTGCCAGGTTTGTTTTAAACAAGATTTTTCACATAAGGGCCTGCCACTGGAGAGCAAACAAAGAAGCTTTAGAGCCACATTGCCCCCTTCAGATTAGATAAGTTGTCTCTCCCATTTTGAACGGATATTTATTCTGGCAAAATATCAGCTGTTTTCTTTCTTTTCTTTCTTTTTAAAGAATCATCCATCTTAGAAGATCTCCAAGGTATTTCAAAGTTGAACAAAACAACTGTTAGGACTTTCTGAGCAGATTCACTCAAGGAAATGAAGGTGAAAGGCCCTCTATGGGGAGGCTGCAAAGGAACATGAATTAAAATATTCTTACTGTGGTGATTTTGGGTGTTCTGGGCTTTCTTATATGTTTGTTTACTGGAGGTAGCCTGGTCTAGTGACTATCATATTGGACTTAGAACTAGAACACCTAAGTTCAAATCCTATCTCAGTCACCAGGTGTGTGTGACCCTGGGCAAGTCACTTAACTGTTCTAAGCCTCAGTTTCTTTATCTGTAAAAAAGATATTTTACATATACCTCACTCAGTTGCTTTAAGGATCGAATGAGATAGTGAATATAAAACACTATGCAAATCACCATACTGAATGTAAAAGTCAGTTATTACAATAAGAACCCTATTATTTATATCTTAACAGGAGGAAAGAAAGGGGAGGATTTCACTGATGCAGTTTTTATACATCACATTCAATTGTTGTTGGTACCTCTAATTAAAAACGCAAAAAAATTGATACCAATTGTAAATTATAAGAAAATGTGACCCTGTTGAGGGAATATTAGAAATAAAGAAATTTCCATTGCGCTGAACTGGAGACTTGTGGGGTAATTTGATCTCCTCAGCTTACCACACAATGGTCCCCTGTTATTATCAACTAAGTTTTTTTCTTTCTCTCCTTAGCTTAATTAAATACCGTGGTGAGCCTTTACCCTGAACCAGAGAATAGTAAAACCTGACGTACCATATCGCGAAAGGATTTCAAATCCCTGATTCTTACCCTTACACCTAATTCAGGAAGTCTTGCATTTGTCATTATGGGGTCCAAGTTTCTGAATGTGAATGGAAGCCAGGTCTAGTTAAATACCACATTTCACAAAGCACTGATGAAAGCCACATGTTTTGACCTCATTGCAACAGAAAGTGGACACTCCGAGAAAGGTCTTTCCATCTCCCCCTTTTCTCTTTTCCTTTTACTTCCCTCACTTCAATATGCTCATTAACAGGATTTCTTAAGGAGTTTCTGCAAACAACCTTTAGATTCATCTCCAGGGAGGGTCCAGGGGCCAGAGACATCACTAGCAGAAGTCTGGGATCCGAGATAAATCGGTGTCTTATTCACACACACACACATATTTAAAAAAAAATTCAGGTGAAGTTGATGTAGGAGGCAAAAAGGGGTTAACAGAAAAACCTAAGACCCAAACTCTAATTTAAATCTGAGCTCTGAAAGAGATTCAGACCCCAGTTAATGGATACCTTAAGACTTAAGTCTTCATTAATACAAGTCAGGACCTAGGTTCTCCTGTACCCACATTAATCAGCACTCGTAACAAGAACATAAAGAGGCAGGTCATAGAGAACTTAACTAAAGCAATGATACACCGACAAGGGGTCATCAAGTACAAACTCTTCTTTTTTTAAAGAAAAGGAAAATGATACTCAGAGAAGTTAAGTGACTTGTCCAAGGTCACACAGGTATGACCTGGCCAAAGATTTACCTGCTTTGGGCTTTGGCTTCTTCAAAATGGATTACATGGCCCCTAAGGTCCTTTACATTTTCTGATGCTAGGGATGGCCCTGACTGCATTCTGAGCTAAGGAAAGTGTGACTGTGAGGGGCTGAAAATTGAACAGGGGATCTGTTTGCTTGTGGGACAACTTGTGGCACATCTCTTGGGGGTGTGAAATCAGGAGTAGCCTACAACAGTGAGTTGGGTCATGTCCCTGATTATGTAACAGTGTAGTGGCTTGGCATGTAAGAGAGTTTCCTGGCTGATCTTATGGAGGTGTAGTCCAACTCCAGTGAAAATGAGAGGGATAATAAACACAAATAAGGGGCAGCTAGATGGTGCAGTGGATAGAGCACTGGCCCTGGAGTCAGGAGTACCTGAGTTCAAATCCGGCCTCAGACACTTAACACTTACTAGCTGTGTGACCCTGGGCAAGTCACTTAACCCCAACTGCCTCACTAAAAAACAAACAAACAAAAAAACCCCACAAATAATTACTCAATTTTATATCAGAGCAAGCCCTTTGCCACTGGTCATAGTCCTAGACTATACAAAGCAAAGGATAATGACTATATTATGAACTCTCATGCTGTGGGAGGAAGAGCTAATGGGAATGGTCACTATTCTCTACCTCTGCCTCCCCCCCTCAACCCCCCCCACCGCCAAGATTAGTAAATTAGAGCTATAGATTTTTAGACACTTTTATATTTGGAGAGAATAATAACCTCCAATAAATTTGTGAGCCAGTCAATATTCTAGAGCATGCACATGGCAAGCAAGGGTCTGTAGGACCATAGGACCATAGATTTGGATCTTCAAGGACCTTGGCTTAACTCTCTATTTTACAAAAGAGAAAACTGAGGTATATAGAGGTTGTCAGAAAGTGTCTGAGGCAAAATTTGAACTCAGATCTTCATGACTTAAATTTCATCATCCTATACACTATACTATGTCTTTTCCCAGGGATACCAAGTGAGGCTTTTTATCCGTAGTATTTTCCAGAGTAAGATAGCAGTAGACTTTTTTCAGTCCAGTAAGAATACCATTGCTACATTTCAATTAGATCAACAAATTTATTAAGCACATATGAAATGTCCAACTGAGCTGGAAGGGCCATTATTGGTCTATACTCGTGGATACTGGAGAAGAGGCAGACTTCGGGTCTGGGACTGACTGGTCTTTGAGGAGCATTCTGGATCTTGACTGTTGATATGGACTCAAAGTATAATCCTTTGCGAGACACTTGAGGGATCCCCAACACAGATTTTAGAGATTCAGACTGGAGGTGTAAAAGTCCGTACCTGTGCTGCCTTCAACTGAGTGTGTGTATGTATATATACACACATATTTGCATGTATGTGTGCATGTATATATGGAAACAGACATGTATATATCATATATGTATAAAATAAAATGATGTGGCTTCAATTTTATTCTATGAGTCAAGTGAATTGCCATTAAAACACCCCTCTTAGCTATACCCAGGTTCGGAAAACTGTTTTGGTTGTCATATATTAGCACGGTGGCTAGAAAAAGTGCTTAATAAATGTTCTGTTCAACTAAGTGGTATAGTGGCACCAGAGTCAGGGAGACCCGAATTAATTTTTCTAAATTATGTTTTTATTTATTTAGTTAAATATTTCACAATTGCATTAAATTTTATTAACATTCATTTTAAAAAATTTTGAGTTCTAAATTCTCTCCCTTATTCCCTCCTCCTCCACCCATTGAAAAGGCAGGCAACATGATATAGTTTATACATGTGAAATCATACAAAAATAATTTTATATTAGCTGTGTTGCAAAAACAGCTTCACAAAAAGCAAGAAAAATAAAGTGAAAAAAGTATGCTTCAATCTGTAATCAGAGTTTATCAGTTCTCTCTCTAGAGGTGGATAGCATTTTCCATCATGGGTTCTTTGGTATTATTTTGGACCATTGTTTTGATCAGAGTAGCTAAGTCTTTCACAGTGAATCATTGTTAAAATATTGTTATTACTATATACAATGTTATCCTGGTTCTGCTCACTTTATCTTGCATCAGTTCATATAAGTCTTCCCAGGATTTTCTAAAATAATCTTGGTTGTCATTTCTTATAGCACAATAGTATTCCATCACAATCATATACCACAGCTTGTTCAACCTTTCCCCAATTGATAGGCACCCCCTCCATTCTTTGCTACCACAAAAAAGCTGCTATACCTTTTTTTTTTTTGTGAGGCAGTTGAGGTTAAGTGACTTGCCCAGGGTCACACAACTAGTGTCAAGTGTCTGAGACTGGATTTGAACTCAGGTCCTCCTGAATCTAGGGCCAGTGCTCTATCCACTGTGCCACCTAGCTGCCCCTGCTATATCTATTTTTATACAAATAGGTCCTTTATCCTTTTTTCATCTCTTTGGGATACAGACCTAGAAGTGGGATTGCTGGGTCAAAGGGTATGCACAGTTTTATAGCCCTTTGGGTATAGTTCCAAATTGTTCTTCAGAATGGTTGGACTAGTTTATAACTCCACCAGCAGTGCCTTGGTGTACCTGTTTTTCCACAAGGGAGACCTGAATTCAAATCTGGCCTCAGACACTTACCAGCTGTATAACCCTAGTCCCGTCTCTTAACCTCAGTTTCCTCATCTTTATAATGTTGATAATAATAGCACCTCTCTCCCAAGTATTATTTTGAGGGGAAAAAAGTAATATTTGTAAAGTACTTTGCAAATCTTAAAGGGCTGTATAAATGCCAGATGTTTTCCATCTATCTTTTCAAAACCACACATAAGCTCCCACCAATACATCTCTATTTTAGATCATACTAAATGATACATAACTTCCAAAGCAAAAGGCATTTAATTAAAATAGAATAGCAACATAAATAACAAGGAATGGACTCAGATAGATATGTTTCCCACACATAACCACATAGCTGGTCCATCTCCTTTTTCTACAGAAATGCTTTATCAACAAGCCAATCAATCCCTCCGCAGATCTAATGTAGTAGAAGAGGGATACGGTCAAATTAAATTCATGTCATTGCATTTGTTAAGGCTGTAAAATCATGAATTTAGAGGCCATCTAGTCCAGCCCCTTCATTTTATAGATCAGAGATCTAGAGAGCCTCAGTGCCTTGCCTAAATATGGGTAGCAAGTGACTTGGTATTTGAAGCCCAAATCTAGTATTGTTTGTTTTTTTCAGGGCAGTTGGGGTCAAGTGACTTGCCCAGGGTCACACAGCTAGTAAGTGTTAAGTGCCTGAGACTAGATTTGAACTCAGGTCCTCCTGAATCCAGGGCTGGTGCTCTATCCATTGCACCACCTAGCTGCCTCTCTAGTATTGTTTCTAATGAAATATGTTCGAAGTCCTTCTTCCTGAATAACTTTCCCCCCAGTCTCAGAATAGATAGCACTGATGTCTTAGGGCAAGATGACTCCTGAAACCTTTTGCCATAGCTTTTGCAGACCTTTTGCAGACATCATCAAGGTCTGGATGATATATTGGAGCTCAGATGGTTCTGATCACTTTTGTGCCACATGATTTTTCTCTGTTCAGATGTCATTTCTTTCTGCCTCTGTCCCTCTCAGTAGAGTATTTCCCTTCTTGTTAAATCTCCTGCACTGTAGAACCTGCTCACCCACTCAGAGTGTAGGTGACATCACTGTCCTGTAAGCTCACACACAACTCGGGAAAATGCAATATAGAAATCTCCCCCTCCCCTCCCCTCTGCAAGGAATGAGACTTTCTCCTGCCAAGCACTGAGGGAAATAAGGGTCCAAGATCATGTCTTCTAACTTTTTTTTTTTTTTTTAGTGAGGCAATTGGGGTTAAGTGACTTGCCCAGGGTCACACAGCTAGTAAATGTTAAGTGTCTGAGGCTGGATTTGAACTCAGGTACTCCTGACTCCAGGGCCAGTGCTCTATCCACTGCGCCACCTAGCTGCCCCGTCTTCTAACTTTTTAACTTTTTCTAACTGTCCTCTAATTGTGACTCCTGTCTATCATTTTCCAAAGTGAACTTTCTTTCTATGTTGTTCTGACTTGGCTATGCAGGGGGTAAAGGGACTGGCTTTCCACCCAGCATGTCTGAACTCAGATGGAGTTTTCTCCCCCCCAAGTCTCCTGGATCTTGCATCACAAGCATTTCTGTTATTGACCTTTGGATTGTATTACTGGTTGCTTTTTTGAGCTCTGGAATGAGGGATTGGGCCACACCCTCCTTGCATGGGACAATGTTGTTTCATGTTAAAAACAAATGCATACACATTCTACTTGACCCTGTCTGAACCCTGCTCTGTGGGCCATCCAACAGGAGTCCTTGGCACTCACTATGAGCTTAGAATTCAGAGCTCTAGCAACTGTTGGAAAGGAGGCCAACATCAATAAGGTGGATAATTTATCTCAGTGAAATTCTTATCTATTCTAAGGACCCCACCCAAAATTGTTCAGGCCATTTCCCATGTTTGTACCAACTGTTGGCTTAGTTGGAAAAGTGGCAGCTCGGAAGGGAAAGAACAGAATTTCTAGCCTGATGTTCTATATCAAGTAGAGAATGTGGTACAGTGGGATCCCCTCCACTTCTCCCTCTCTAGAAGTAAAAGATTGAGTTGTAATCAGTTTATGAGGTATTACTCTTCTTTTGTTTCTGGGTTTTCAGCTCTGACAGCCTCTCTCTCTGACCTCTTCAATGACCCCAAAGTATTCCATCACATTCTAGAAGAAGAAGAAGAAGAAGAAGAAGAAGAAGAAGAAGAAGAAGAAGAAGAAGAAGAAGAAGAAGAAGAAGAAGAGTGAACTCAAGTATTTTTTTCTCAGAAGTTTTTTTGACCTAGCTGGACTTTCATGCATAATTCATAGTGGAGACTAACATATCCATTGTTACAATGGGAGCCATCCTTTTATAGGTCACACTGCAAGTGACCTATACCAGTTCTATAGATGATACCTTTGCTGCACACTCAATATCAAAAAGAAAATATTTTTAGATGGGAGAAAGTTACTTGAGGTTCAGAGCCATTTTCAGTAAATAAAAATGCTTTCATCAGTGAGGGCACAAATATGAAGTGTCTTTAACTGGTCCATCTGCCCAACCAATGTCGGGTCAACTGGGTGTTCTTTTCTTTTTAGAAGGAGACTCAGTGGATAGAGCACTGGACTTTGAGTGAGGAAGACTTGAATTCAAATCTAGCATCAGATAATAGCTCTGTCACCCAGGGCAAATCACTTAACCTCTGTCTATCTTCTCATTGACAAAATGGGGATTATAATAGCACCTGTGTCCTGGGATTATTGTGAGGGTAAATATGGGTTAAACACTTTTCATTTAATGGCATGATATAATTTCTAGCTCTTATATAATCCAGCTAATTTATCCTCCCCTACACCCCAGGCACCACAGTTTGCAGGTGGGTACACTTTAATGGAAACCCAAAATGCAGTGAATTAGCTTAATAGGTGTTCCCAAAGATTATAAGCTTTACAACTACTTAGCCCCAGCCAGACTTATGGGACCTAACCTGCCAGCCAGCAAGCAGAGAACACCTATACCCAAGTCCCAGTTGAGCTTGGAGCACGGATGTGCTCCAAGCTCCCAGTTGGCATGGACTTTGCATTAAAGGCATTTTCTCTGACAGGCTTTTGTGCCTTCAAATCCTTCCTGGAGAAGCCCAGTGGGTACCTCTCTATCTCTTCCAGGACAACCCAGCTGCTGGCTACGTGGGGCCTGTTTAAAGCTTTACATGTGGTCACTTGGGAATTTTAGTGGCCATGTCTACAAATAAAACAGCTGCTAGTATTTTATTATACCTTTGTCTTTGAGGTACATGCCCAGGCCTGTGGACCCTGCGGGGGAAGTTAGGAGGTTTGTTGCAGTACCTGCCAATTTCTCTTTGCCTCCAGGTGGTGGTGATGCTGAAATTCATCACGACCACCTGCCATCCCAGGTGTATGATGTTAAACGTGGTGATCAAATGTTCTGGCAACTCCAGTGTAGCGCCTGAGAGTCAGAGAACCATGAAGCAGCCCGCAGGATAACCAGATAGTCAATTGATTCCCCAATATGTGCAGCCCAAGAAAAGATGGGGAGAGCTAGTGTGCCTTTGCCTGAGAGAGGCTCCCTCATGTTTTCTCTGGGGCAGAAGCGTTTGAGAATCTTTTTTTTTTTTTTTTTTTTAGTGAGGCAATTGGGGTTAAGTGACTTGC
Source organism: Dromiciops gliroides (assembly GCF_019393635.1). Classification (NCBI taxonomy): domain Eukaryota; kingdom Metazoa; phylum Chordata; class Mammalia; order Microbiotheria; family Microbiotheriidae; genus Dromiciops; species Dromiciops gliroides. Next base: position 70,335,362 of record NC_057865.1, read on the forward strand.
CCAGGGTCACACAGCTAGTAAGTGTTAAGTGTCTGAGGCTGGATTTGAACTCAGGTACTCCTGACTCCAGGGCCAGTGCTCTATCCACTGTGCCACCTAGCTGCCCCTGGGGCAGAAGTGTTAAACACTCTCCCCTCCCCAGTGTAGATTGAATCAGATTAAAATGCAAACAATGAACAAAAAATAAATAAAAATACAATAGAACACAGTTAATGTCAATATATAGTTTTCTAAGTCAATATGCCAATTTACATCCTTGTGGACTGTTTAGCAGACCCAGTTTCTCTTTGAGTTGGATGTGGTATGAACCTCCAAAAGTGGGAGCCTTTTAGGAAATAGAAGAACCTCTTCTTTAGATCAAGGGTTTTCAACCTAGGATCCACAAGCTTCTTTATAAAAATAATTTGATAATTATATTTCATTATGATTAATTTTCTTTGTAATCCTATTTATTTTATTTTGGACATTCAAAAACATTATTCTGAGAAGAGGTCCATAGACTTCACCAAACAGCTATAGGGGTCCATGACATTTATTCAAAACAAAACAAAACAAAACAAGAGTAAGAACCCCTGAACTATATTCATATCCTTGAAAGAGCCACTACCCAAAAACATAAAATCCAACCAATTCCAAGTCTAGCAGCTGGCTCCCAAGTGTTCCCAAGTGTTTAGAACGTTCCACACGATTGATAATGCCATTTTGCCTGCTCTAAAGACTTTATGTTTTTTTAGTCAGGTCATAATCAAAGGCGATGGTAAAAGCAGCAGACCTTCTGAAGTCTTGTGAATGGCAAACCCATTTCCTTGGGAGCAAGCTCATAAAAATGAATACTTAGACTAATGCCAGTGATATCTCACCTATGTAGAGAGCTTTATGCTTTACAGATCATTTTCTCCCACTGACTGTGTGAGATGAGCAGCATGTGTCTCATTACCCTCATTTTATAAATTAGGAAACTAAAGCTCACAAAAGGGGCAATGACATGCTCGTGGTCACAGAGTGATACATGTTGGAGCCCAGAACTGATCCAAGACCTCAAAGTGAAAACATTTCAATCTGATGTTATATCAGATGGGAACAAATCTTTAAAAACTAAGGGAGGTAGGGGGTATCTAGGTGGCACAGTGGATAGAGCACTGACCCTAGATTCAGGAGGACCTGAGTTCAAATCCAGTCTCAGACTAGCTGTGTGACTCTGGGCAAGTCGCTTAACCCTCATTGCCCTGCCAAAAAACCCCCCAAAACAACCCAAAACAAAAAAACAAAAAACAAAACAAAAAAGAAACTAAGGGAGGGTGAGAGGGAACAAAGCTATTTAAGGAAACCTAAGGGAAACCCACCTTCAAAATGTTCTTTAGAAAGCATATGCTAAGTCAGCCAGTGTTTTCAGAAGACACAGGGTTGAGGCTTATTTTAAAAAAGGCTAAACCCTATTGGGAAAGGTAAGAGGTGGGGGACTATAGGGTCAGGATGTTATATACATTGTCTAACATTGTTTTTGCTTAGCAGTTTCTGATTGTAACAAAGAAAGGTTTGATTTTGTGTGTATGTGGTGGATAATATTTAGAAATGACTGTGATACAAAAAAAGGTATCAGAAAAACTTACTTAAAAAAGTGTTCTGGTTATACCACTTCACCCTTAAGGAGTGTGAATACCCAAAGAAAAGCAGCAATCACAAATTTCCAAGGCCAACATAGTCATGGTTTAATTTTATCCTCACTGGCTCTTGGAAAATAATTCTACAATGATGGCTCTTACCCCTAAGGAATAAAATTGAGTTCAGATGGGTTCTGATGAAATAAAATTCTCTGCAAATGATGCACTGGGGAAATGCAAACTTTCGGAGAAACAGGAAAAAGAGGAGGAGAAAACAGGCCAACATTGAAGCTTTGTATGATGAAGATCGGTAAACGCTCCATTCCACAGGGGAGTGTCCTAATGCAACGAGCTGTCTTTTGATTTTTACATGGCGCTGAAGTCGACCCTTCTGTCCCAACAAATGAGCCTGAATTTCCATCCAGCCTAAGTCAATACAGACAGCTACAGTTCAAAATGAATTTTTTCCCATTAGCATAATGGACTGCATGCAATAAAAACCACTGGCCAAGTCTTGGCCTCATCACCGTGGCATTTATAGCACTGATTTTAGTAACTGTGAGGGTGATGCTCTTTCACCTCTTCCCATTTTTACTTTCCATACTTTTCATTTTTCACAACCTCTATTTTGCTTGTGTATTTTGTTTACACATCTACACGCAGCCTGCCAGACTAATGAGCAAACAAAGCTTCTGGCTCCACTTACCATTACCCTTCACTGTTTCAAGGCAAACTTTCCTAAATGACAATGTTGGGGAATCTCCCCTCCCCTCCCAGCACTGTTAAAAATAGGCCTTGTTCTGCTGCTTTGAATCTTAAAGGAAAAGAGATGAGATCATTTTATGCTTGGAGAGTGAATCCAGGCGGTGAGTGATTGACATTAGTGAATTCAACTGCACAGGAAACAGGTGTTAAAATGACTTTTTCTATCCTATTAAATATCCTCTTCATACACTGATTCACAGACATGTTTCCATTCTGATGACGGAGGAGCCAAGCCTGTAATTTGTCCTCCATATCCACCCTTCGCACCCCACCCCCGGCAGCAAGTTCTTCTTCAGTTACTGCAAAAATTGTCTATTGTTCTTCATAAGCTTCTGCCCAAGGTGAGTGATAGAAGGATGAACCTGTGAAATTAAACATCGAGAAGCAGCAAGCATGTAATTTAACAGGACTGGCAAGCAATGACGTCCGGCTATACCTTCATCAGAATTTTGATAGCTGGGCTCTTCCCACCAGTTTTGGTTCACTTTCTCACAGAAGTTTAAACTTTCTAAACCTTCAATCTTCAAAACGTAACCTCCAAATTTGTCTCTGTTTTCTAAATCTCTCTTTCTATCCCTGTCATGCTCTATCTCTGTCTCTTCTCTCTGTCTCTCTCTCCTTTATCTCTTCTTCCTCTCTGCCTCTTTTGTCTCTGTCTCTGTATCTCTCTCTCTCGCATATTAAAGGCCGAGTCTATCTGATAACTGCCCAGCATGTCCTCCATGTGAATAACCTAGATGCTCTCAAACATTGCTTCAATTTTAACTTAAACTCCAAAGTTCATAGGCTGTGGACAAAGGTTTCCATCGCAGGAAAAGGCCATCCTTTTATCAGGAGTCCTGGGAGCCAGTCCTCCACTGACTAACTGGCTGCATGACCTTGGACATGTCCTATCTGCTCTACAGACCTCAATCTTCTCTAAAAAGAAGGCATTGGGCTTGTTAACCTCTAAGATGCCTTCCAGCTCACACATTCTGGAATTCTCTTAGGACACATGTCGTTTTTTAGCCTACAGGCCACATCATATGGTAAAACAATTCCATAGTTGTTGTATAGAGCAGCTAAATAGAATTCAGCATCAGTGGAAAATGGCAACGGCTTGTATAAGTGCTCCCTTGCCAGTTTGTCTTAAAATTTCATATTTTGTCAGCTGTGTGAGTGTATACTTGTATAAAGGGTATTAAAACGTACCCTTTTCAATTTAAATGTAAAGAGGCATACAAGTAAAACCACAGTATTTGGAAAACTAATAGCTAAGAGGACCAACAGAGTAACACAAATCTTCTTCCCCATCTTTTTTAAAAAAAACTTTTCCCCAAATGTGCCATGTCTTTAATGTTCTGGGTTGCTGCTCCTTCCAATCTCTGTTACTACCTACTCTGTTGCTGGCCTCTGACTTCAAGCTCTTCCTTTTGCTTTTAACAATCACCTTGGCCTTTCTAGGGAAGATTAAGAATGGTAAAAAAAAAAAAAAGAAAGAAAGAAAGAAAGAAAATAAAAAAAAGAAAAATGGAAAGTGTACCAGGCTGGAAAACAAACTGACCTGGAACCAAGACAGCTAATGATGACACTGAAAAGTGACATGGAACAGTTTTGAATTCACAGGCTGATAGACTTGATGTAACCTTCACAGATTACCCTGAAGGCAAGAGAAATTCTGATGCTGCTTTCTCATTTGGAAGCATTTTGGTTTCTGGGATCCAGACTTTATAGGGCATATACTGGCTTTTTTAGAGTAAATGGTTTTAAAGTTTTCTTTAAAAAATTGTTTTTTAGTAGAGTACTATACATACATACACACCATGCACACATACATATATACCATGCATACATACATACAATGTATATGTGTATACACACACACAAACACACTCATTGTAATATTATGTAGCTCAGTGGATAGAGTGCTGAACTAGGAGTCAAGAAGAGCTGAGTTCAGATCCTCCCCCAGATACTGCATGACCCTGGCCAAGTGATATAACTCATTTTCCTCCTATGTAAAATGGGTTTAATAATAGCACCTACTTCAAAGGTGCTTGTGAGTATCGAATGAAATACCATACGTAAAGTGTTTAGTAAACATTAAAATTCTATATAAATGCTAGTTATAATATACTTATTACATTATATAATGTGTGTATATATCCATATGTGAAGTACTTTGCAAACTTTAAAGTTCTATATAAATGTGTGTGCATATATATACACATACAATGTTATCACTATATTATAGCCAGAATTTATGTAGAACATTAAGGTTTACAAAGTACTTTACACATATTTCCCACACATATTTTAGATACATATATACACACATACATATATATTATAAACATATATACAATACATACATTTAGCAAACTTGTCTTTATCCCAAATTGGAAAACAAATACAGTTTTTGTTTTTTCCTACGCTACACTTTTGACTGCTAAGAAGCTAACATAATCTTAGGTGGCATTTACCTTGCAACCTTGCATTTACATTAACGGATGGTGCCTAGAGCAGGGGGGTGGGGTGGGATTAGCACCCCACCCCCCTGCCCCCATTGGGCCACATCTGGAATTCTATCACGTCTAGTTCTCCGGGTTGCATTTTAAGAGAGCCACTGACAGGTTGGATTGAGTCCAGAGGAGGAAGACTGAGATGTTAAAGGATCTGAAACCATGGGATTAGCTAAAAGGAGGTGGGCATGTATAATTTAGGAAAAGACTTGTCGGGGGACACAATCACTGTCTTCAGATGACTGAAGTGCTACCATGTGAGAGAGTGATTAGATTTATTCTACATGATTGCAGGGCACAGAACTGGGATGAGTGAATAGAAGTTTACAAAGAGGCAGGTCTGGGTTCAACAAAAGAAAGACTATTTTACATAATTGCACATGTCTAACCTATATCTGATAGCTTACCAGCTGGGAAGGAGAGAATCTGGAATTCAAAACTTTAAATAAAAATGTTTAAATAAAAAAAGAATTTAATATATTTTAAAATTGTTATCTCAAACTTAACATTAAACAAACACTTTCACATACATCCAATAGGAGGAGAAGATTGTGTGTGGAACTGTAAATTTCTATTGTCTAGAGCTTGCTTTTCTTTAAAAATATATAATGAATTCAACATATAACTCTTGACCCAGTCTTGCTTGTTTGTGATTCCTTCTGTCCTTTTGATTTTTCTGAGGAAGAACTTCATAACAACTAGAGCTGATCTAAAATGAGAGCAGGCTCTCTGGGAGATAGCATTGCCTGTCACATGTGGGGACCAATTTTTAATTGGGGAGTGTTAGCTAAGCGGCTCACTGCAATATTGAGGCAAGGAAGGAGACTGACAGCCTCCCTCAAAACAGAACAGGATTTATTTTAATAAGAACAAACTTAAAAAAAACAACAACACAAACAGGATCAGTAGGATCAAGGGAAAGGAAATAAAATGGGGAAAGGGAAATTATACAACCTGAAAAAATACCACCGCCCAGGAATCAGCTGAGAATACGCAGCAGAACTCCTGTCGCCTTCTAGCATCCATCTAGAATGGCGAATTCTCCTCCCCCAATCCCAGAAACCCCCCCCAGCCCCCAGCCAATTGGCTGGCCACTCTGGCAGTCACATGACTGCCTTCACTAGGCTTCCAATCATTATATTTTTGCCAGGCCCATGTCGGTGTCAGTGAGTGGTGATGAGCTGAGGTGCCAGCGTCATGGCAACGACTACAACCAGTGGGTGAAGCACCGTGCGGTTTTCCGAGCCCCAGGCCAGTGCGTGCCAAGGCATAAAAACCTCAAATAACAATTAATTCTTTACACATAGGAGCTCTTTAAGTGGAGAGGAGTAATGACCACTTATTGGGGATGGTGTAGGGGTTTCTTTCTTCAAGAAAGAATTTAGTCTAGATCAGAAATCAGCAAGTTTTTAAGGGAGAAGAGGTTTCTTTTTAGTCTTAGAATATTAGTCTTATACTCTATGAAAGAACCTATATATGTGTATATACACATACATATATGCATGTAACATATGTACACTCACACATGCATGTATATATACATGCATGCACGAACATGATCTGAAGTCAAGAAGGTCTAAAGTTGGGAAGATTCATCTTCCTGAGTTGAAATCTGGTCTCAGACACTTAGTAGCTGTGTGACCCTGGGCATGTCACTTAACCCTGCTTGCCTCAGTTTCTTCATTTGTAAAATGAGCTGGAGAAGGAAATGGCAAATCACTCCAGTATCTCTGCCAAGAAGACCCCAAATGGGGTCAAACATTACTGAAATGACTGAATAACAAAAAAAATTTGTATAAATATAATGTGTATATGTATATGTGTGCTTACATACACAGAAGCCCAAAATATCACAAAAAATATAATAACTTAAAATCACACTAAGACTCTTTTGGTATACCCTGTACAATTTCACAATATATTCAATTGATACAATACTGATTTTGTAACAACTTTATTTATACTGATTTATATATTTTTATTGTTTCATTTAGATTTTTTTCTATTGTATTATTGTAATTTATATAAGGTAGTCTAGTGGATAGAGTGCCGGGTCTGAAGTCAGGAAGATTCATCTTCCTAAGTTGAAATCTAGCCTCAGACACTTAGTAGCTGTGTGACCCTGGGCATGTCACTTAACCCTGCTTGCCTCAGTTTCCTCATTTGTAAAATGAGCTGGAGAAGGAAATGGCAAATCACTCCAGTATCTCTTCCAAGAAAACTCCAAATGGGGTCAAACATGACTGAAATGACTGAATAACAAAATAAGTATATAAATTAAATGCAAATAAGACTTTCTGAGTGTCAACATAATTGACCAAATAATTTGTTGTCTTCAGAAGGACCTTTGAATGATGTAGGAGGAGGAACCTTAAGAATGCCCTCCTATACCCTTCTCCCCTTAGTATAAGAATACAATGCATTTATCAGATTTGGTTTTTTGTCATCTTCCAACAGAGGGAGAGTCTGGTCCTGAGGGGATGATGTATATAGGACAGGAGGCAACAGATGGAGGGAGTAGAAGAAGACACGTAGGGCAGCAGCAAGCCCTGGGGGAGGGAGGGAACATGACAGTTCTAGGCTGTAGCTTTCCTCACCTCCAAGGCGAGGAGTTTCAAAAGGGCTTCTGGGTTATTAATGAGATGAGTCAGCACCCAGGTATGGACTCATAGATTATTTTGGCTAAAAGAGTTTAAAGTCACTCTGGACTAGATTATCCTTAGAGTTTCTTCCAATGCAATGATTCTGGGATTTATTTATTTATTTAATGATTAGTAAACAATCTCACAACAGGCTGAAAACAACTGGAAATACTTTGAGAGTATGTCATAGGGTCACTTTAGTTTCAGTCTACTCTTCACGTATGCATTATAAATTTTAGAAACAACATGATTCTTGTCCTCATCAAGCTTAGAATGTAGTAGGAGGAATATTAACTATTAGCCAGATATTTGATTACCTATTATGTTCCTAGCACTGGGCTAGTTACAGTAGGTGATTCCAAAAAGAAGTATATAATAATAGCTAACATTTACATTGTGCTTTGAAGTTTGCAAAGGGATTTATATATGTTATCTAATTTGATCCTCACAACAACCCTGGGAGGTAGGTGCTATTATCATCCCCACTTTATAGATGAGGAAACTGAATCAGGAAGAGGTTAAATGACTTGCCCAGGGCCACCCAGCTAGTAAGTGTCTGAGGCCAGATTTGAGCTTAGATCTTCCTAACTTCAAGTTCAGTACTAAATCCGCCATAGCTTCTAGCTGTCTCAAGGTACTTATAATTATTTTTTATTTTTTAGGGAGGGGAGGCAATGTCACACATAAATAGAAGAGAGCCATAAAATAACATGATTAAATGCAATAGTATTTTGGAAAAGGAGAAACAAGTGTCGCTAGACTTGTATGGTAAGGCTTTGTTGGAAAGGTGGTACTTGGTATGGATGATTAAGATTTACATAGTCAGAGAGAAGTCAGCAGGATATTCAGGTGGAATGGATTGCATGAGCAAAGACACGGAGGTGGAAATGAGTATGATTTGTTTAGAGAGCAGGGAGAAAACTCACCTGAGTGCAACAGAGGACAGCTGAAAGAGAGGATAGAAAATAAGAGAAAGGTAAGAAGCCGTAAAATGGATGGTCTAAAAGACTAGCAAAGGAGTTCATATTTAATGTCGTAGGCAGTAGGGATTCATTGAAGATTCTTGAATAAGAGGCATTTTAGAATGAAGTAGGGCATATCAGGAATGTTTTTCTGGCACTATTTCTAGGAGAAGGTGCCAAGAGTCACAGAGTTTTTAGATTACATGTAAACATTAATTTAATTGTTGATACTCTAAACGTGTTTTTTTTTTTTTTTTGGTCCAATCATCAATGAGTTGATGCAGTGCTAGAGGAAATGAACCTTTGTGGCATTGATGTTCTCTTTAGGGATGAAATATGAAGGCAAAAAGAAATGACAGCTAAATCAAACAACAAGAATTTGTGTCTATTATGTTAGAGGCATTGTGTTAAGTGACAGAGATGCAATACCCCATATGAAATAGTTGTTACCTTCAAGGAATTTACCTTTTATTAGGGAAAATATGTCCACATATAAGTAAATGCAAAATATATGCAAGGTAGTTAGGATTTTGGTTTTTTTTTTGGTGGAGAGGGAGCAAACATTTATTAAACTTCTACTATGTGCTAGTGGCTTTACAAATTAATCCTCCTGATAACTCTGGGAGGTAGGTGCTGTTATTATAGTATCTTTCCCAGTGTCATACAGCTCGATCCCTTGTGCCGGGGAGTTGCCCTATCTTCATTATTATAGGCATTAGTTTTATCTTCAAGAGGACCGGCAGAAGTTATTGATTAAAATGAACATTGAACAACAAATATAAAACAAAGTCTTACTAGGCTGAAAATGCCTGATTACTGGAAGTTATTTTGGAATCAACTGTGTGTAAATCCCACCATTCACTAGTTAAAGAAAAGGTAAAAATCAGTGCTGAATTAGAAGAAAAAATGAAGATGAGAAGACAATACTGGAGGAAATTATGATTATTACAATCTGACCCATTCAAACAAACTGTTGAAACAAACAAAAGGAACTTAATATAGATGAAGACATTGACTTTTATTAATATTTTTTCATTTAGAAGTTTAACTAATAAAAAAAATCTCCTCAACTAGCCACCCAACAGAGCCCAGAAATGGCCTCAGACAACAAAAAGTTAACCTTGAGTAGCCCACAGGCATGGCAGCCCTGAAGCTCATTTGCAGTACATTTGCATGCATTGAGCAGGATGATGTTGGCTGATTATGAACAGTATTGCATTATAAAAACCAGAAAACAGTGGAAGGAAAGATAAAACTGTAGAAAGCATGACATGAAACCAAACTAATACAGGTCATACCAAGACCTATCTTATAGACAAATTTGGAAGAAGGACAACAAGCAGACAAAAAATGGAACAGGTGATCTATTATGATCATTGATGAAGGCAGAACCATCCTATCAGGATTTGAATGCCTCAGGACCTGGAGTACTACATGAGGAAGTAGAAAAGACACTTGGAGAAAATCAATATGAGTAGAATGGTTGGAGGCTGACCAAGCACACATAGGAAGATTGCATGATGGAGATACCATTAAGTTTGAAGTTTCTCAGGGACAGATTTTTAAGATGTCGAAAATTGGAAAAGATTCCAAAGGAATGGTGGTGATCACAGAAAGTATTCTTATATATTTTTAAAAAGCCATTGAGAAGGCATTAGCAACTGTCAACTCAAATACCTCCCTTCTCAGCTCTGTAAAATCTTTACAAGAACAATCTATACATGTAATGAGGATTCCCTTGATGGAAATATGAGAAGGGTTTCATAGATAAGTTTTTATAGCAGACCATACTTTCAACCAACTGAAAGGTATAGAGGATTTAAGATCCCTCCGTGTTTATTGGTTGCTGGTGATTGCTATGCCCCCTGCAATATACTTCCAAATGACTAGGTAGAGAAAAATGCAACTTAATGATTCTAAATAATATTTCCCACGTGCATATTAAGATTCTACAAGATTCGTCCAAATGCCCTTTGTTTTTGAATATCAAATGAGTAAAAAATAAAACAAAATCCAAAAAAGTTAGATGCTGAGGTAGCTAGAGATTAGGTAAGAGACAATCTCTATTTTCATGGAGTTTATAGTCCAGTAGAGAAGTTCACAATGGAGAGTGGAACTATAATTCCTGAAATGCTTTCTAAACCATCAAAGAAGCAAATATGTTTCATATTGTTAGGGTCTGGTCTCAGGATATGATTTAGCTACCCTGCCCTTAAGGACCCAAAAGCCATTAGGTAAGGAGGAATATAGTGTCCATTAAAAGTTCAAGCCAGAAATAAAAAAAATCCAAGCTTCATTGCAATGGAATTACTAGGAAGATTAGAAAACAAAAGAAAGCAGCATTTAGTTATGTGTCCAATAAGACTGTATAGATTGTTGTTGAAAAACCCTCTGGGCTCTTTGTCTCTTTATTGATGTCACCCTGGCCAATCTCAAGACTGTGGTCAAGGCAGGAACCTACTGTGAACAGAAACTGGTCCCCTCTCAATTGGTGCAGGAAATAGAATAGGGAGATGAAACAGAAACTTCATTTGTTTCTGGTCTGTACATAGTAGAAAGATTGTTTTACCTTAGGGGGCATAGCCATTTTATTGTAGTCTCATTACTTGAAAATTGTAATACACGTTTGATATACATGATGATTCTCTGTTAACCAGAATATTAAAGGAATTAGAATGAATTAGAAAGGCCAGTCTTCTTCCCTCCCTTCCTCTGTCTTCCTCTCCTGTCCTCCCCTCCCTTCTTTTCTTCCTCCCCTCTTTCCCATTTTCCTTTCCCTCTCTCCTTTCTTCTTTACTTCTTCATTCCTTACTTTAAGTATGTGTTATCTATCCTATGTATATCCTGGCTAAACACCAAATGTAGTTAAATGTTAACAGCAGTCATTAAAAAAACAAAAACCTAAATAAATACATGTTGGTAGTGTCAGATTATTTTCTTGAATTTTTACAAATGCTGCAGGTCTGTTAACCTCAAAAACAATTTAAGTCGAGGTGAAGCCAAGCAGTGAACTTTGTGACCTTCAGTGTGTTATCGGGCACATTGAACAGTTATTACTGGCTTTGAGTAATGGGAAGACAGGGACAGTAACCTAGTAGTTACTAATAAACTGAAAATTCAGAGGCTACAGGGGATAGGAGAGTGTACAAAATGAAGTCTTTTAAAGATTCCAGCTAGTCAGCCACAGCCTACTGCTCCCCCCCAACCTTTTTAATACTTGAATATCTTGCCAGCCCTTCTGATAAATTACACATAGAATATGCTAGCAAAGCTTTTGTGTTATGAGATAAGAATGCTGCTCAGTGACTTTGAAAGGCAGCTGAAGAAGGGGGGAAATGGCTACATGTCTGCTCTGCAGCCCTCTGATGCGGATGAGTTTGATTGATTTCCCAGGTGCTAAAATCGTTTGCCCTTCCATAAGACTGGATGAACAATGTAGACAGAAGCTAACAGAAGAAGGATGGTGGGGTTGGGTTTTTTTGGTTCTTTTTTTGAATTATGGTCTAAATACATGTCTCAAAAGTATTTCAAGAATTTATAAACATGGTATCCTCTGGATGAAATTTATATTACCTGATATAGATTTTTAACATTGTATAAAACATAATATAGATTTCATGTGGACTCCTGACATTAAAGAATGGTTAACATCTTGCCCTGGGGGACCCATGAAAATATTTCTTTGTTATGCTTTATGGATGGTCAGCTTCCTTAGGACTAACGGTTTCACAAACTCTTTTGAAAATCTTGTTACTTTCTTCCCTCTTGCTTAATTCAAAATAAAATGGTGATTTTAGTGAAAAAAAGAGTCGGGTTTCATGGAATTCTAGAGCATTTAAAATTGATGTGTCGCTTTTGTTATGTCTTAAAGGTTTTCTCATGTGTACATGAATATGTATTTTGTTTTGGTCCTGTGATTTCGATGATGTAGGGGGACTCCAGATTTGGAAATTCTTTCAAATTCTGCAGGTTAACAACTGGTCTGAAATCTACAATTGTAGAGAGTTGACTGGGGGACTGGCTTGGGTTCAGTGGCTTGCCCATGTTCATAGAGCTGTCAAAAGCTGGACTTGAACCCAGGTCTTCTTGATTCAGAGGTTGTTCCTTTACCCACTATGATGTCAATAACAATAAAACCTAATATATTTTCACATCCAACCTACCTATTTTTGTTTGTTGTCCTTAGAAAATGATATATCATTTAAAAATATGCTTCACTGAATGTATGGAAACAGTATTTTTACCTGTTGTATAGTGTCAAATTCTATCTTCTCATAGACTTCTCTCCTCGGTTATTTCAACCATTATTTTAAAATTCTTTTAAACTAAATGGTTATACTTGTCTAAAATCTTACCTTCTATTCGCATAAAGGAGAACTATTTTCAGCTATGTCAGTTAAGATACTACAACATGAACAATTATATCCAAAGTGCAGTCACACTCCTGAGATCTGAAGTTGTAGCAGTAGGGTTGGACTATTTGAACAGTGGCTGTTGAAGTAAGTTACATCAGTTAACCTGTAGGGAGGATGGTCAGCAATGACATACTGCTCCTGGAAACTTTTCCCATAGCATCATGAAAATTTACCCACTCTGATGAAGAGCCAAGATTTTGGCATCATTAGGTGAACTGGGTCAAGTCACTCACTCTTTCTGTCCTTTGATTTACCTAAGCATAAAATAGAATTAACAGTACATTTTCTAGTCTCCTAACTATCACCCAGGGAATAGTATGGATAAATATGTCAGAACGGATACATCCGAGAAGCATCATGCTATATATTTTATAACCATTCATCTGGATAATGCCCTGGTGTTTGAAAACGTTTTTGTACATATTACCTCATTGCATCATTATCTTATATAGCTTCCAACGATGATGATGTAATTTGGTGCATTGGAAAGAGGACCTATGTTTATCTCCTTGCTTTGTCACTGCCTCTGTGACTTTGGGCAAATCCTTTTCTCTTTTTGGGTCATGTTTTCCCCATGAAGGGATTGAGCTAGATGACCTCTGAGATCCTCTTTTGTTCTAAGTCTATGATGGCAGTAGTGATAATAATGTGAAGTTCTCAAGGGTGTTCAGTCATTTTCAGTTATGTCCAACTCTCCATGACCCCATTTGGGGTTTTCTTGGCAAAGATACTGGAGTGGTTTGCCATTTCTTTCTACAGCTCATTTTACAGATGAGGAAACTGAAACGAACAAGGTGAAACGACTTGCTCAGGGTCACACAACTCCCATAAATGTCTGAGGCTGTATTGGAACTCAGGTATTCCTGACTTCCAATCCAGCATGACACTTTATCCACTGTCCCACCTAGCTGCCCCCTCTGAAGGATGAGTGTCATTTAATCTACTTCTCTTGTGTTCTCCATGATGCCTATACAGTGCTAGACATTGTGTTGAATCAAACTAATTTCAGTTCTCAGGGTCCCATGGAACTATTTGCATAAGTGACAGAAACACCCCCTTCCAGAGAAGGTCTAAAGGGAGAAAATGTGAAGGGATACTGTGCCCACCAATCTAGGACCCAATATTATACATTGGCTCTATTCATGAAAATGATCTGGAGGCCAGGGATGCCATAAGGATCTATACCAGAAACAGTAAAGAGTTTTAAATTCTACTGGGAAAGAGGGTGATTTACAAGGTTTCTGGGGGAGGGAGTGGTGAGGATGGTGCTTGTGATGGTACAGACATTAGTTAGCCCAATTCACATCAGAAGCGGACAGGGAAAGCCCTCTCAGTTTATCCAGGGGAATCTATTGCAGAAGTCTGAAGTCCCTGTATGGCTACTATCTTATTTATCAAGAGATATTACAATTTACCTCCATTGTCCTTGTCACCAATAATAATCCTGGTGTTTTTGTTCATTCTTTTCAGATGTTTTGAAATATTTTGGTTCAGTTAGTCTATGCTTTTATTAATGGTTGTTCATTCCATGGCTCTTTTGATGACTTGGCCCGAGCACAAAATTAAATGTCCCAATTTGATTTCTCTAAAACACATCCACCAAACACAATTGCCCTTTCTGTCAAGTAAGCCCTTAACAGTTTGTAAGTCTGAAGTGATTTTTTTCCTCTCCCTCTCATTAGAGTTGTTCTAAGACTCTTGACATTCTCTAAATCATCTTTTGCTGAGTATAAGTGGTCTGTGAGGAAGTCGATCGATGTCAGGCTTCAGCTCTCTTGAATTTTAATGCAAATGTCTGTGGTTCCCTTAATCAAACAAAGGTTAAAAAAGGAAATCAAATTAGCTTATTACAAAAAAAAAAACCCCAGCAAAACAAAACCAACAAGAAAAATGTTTTCTTCATGAGGGGTCTTTAGTCAATATCCTAAACAAGGCTGCCACTGGAAAGCAAGCTTCAAGTGTGTGGTCTATCCTAATCTCTAAATCAATATGGCCTTTTAAATAATTTTTTTTTGGGTCAACAGCAGCCCAATAGCACTGCTACCAATGTTCTTTTCCTCCTTTATATCAACACATTTTTAAAGACCTATAAAAGAAACTGCCCAAATGGAATATTACATAATAAGAGAGTCAGGATTTTGTAGTGCATAAGGTGCTGGCTTTGGAGTCAGCAAATCCTGAGTTCAAATTCTGCCTTTGAGACATTTCAGTTATATCATCATGGGCAAGTCACTTAATGTCTCAGTGGCCAAGTTGCAGATGAGTTGCTGATCTACATTGATGGTAGAAGTTTTCATGCTGGCTGTTTCCAACAGTGATGAAACCAAAGGTCTAGATTCTCTCTTGCCCAAAAGAAAATTAAACAAAAACAAACAAACACAAAGCCCAACAAAATCCCCAAATTACAAAAGTGTTAAAAAAACTTCCCTCTAAATTCCCCTCTAAATCAGAGTATTATAAATATCATGTGGTTTCTTAGAATGTGATTTAGCAAGGTAAAATGGAGAGAGGAAAAGGGATTAGAAAGACTGAAATCTTTCCTTCTTCAGGGTAAGAAAAGGTATTTGATATCATTAAATAATTCGCCATAAAAGTGATGAATCCTAAAACTCAGGATATTCTCACCGCAGCATACCCAAATAGAGCCAGCAACAGATGGCTTTTACAGTAGGAGAGCCTTGCCACAGGAATTTGGGACCATCATCATTATCAACAAATATTTATGGAGCATCTATGGGGTATATAGCCACTATACATCCAACTAGCTTCTGTTGACAGGTGGACTGCATTACTAAGGACACACTCAAATGGCCATGACAGATGTATAGTAGAACACAATTTCAAAAAGAATTTAGACTTTTCAAAAGTCTAATGTCACTCATCAAAGGGTGGAATCAGATAATAGATGACTTGAAGATATTCACCTGCAGCGTTGTTGGAGACAGATTTTATTTCATTCCCATATGTCATTATTCTTCCTTCCTGGTATTTCCCCTGTTTTCTCTTTTTTATTGTTTCAACCAGATGAGGAAATGGACAAATTAGCTCTCTCTGTGGTTCCTTTAATCAAATAAAGGTTAAAGAAGGAAATCAAATTAGTTAATTACAGAATCCCATACAACAGAAACCTCCAAAGTGAGTAAAGTCATCTTGAATGAATGAATGATAATAAAAACTGCATTTATCAGGCACTTACAATGTGTCAAGCACCATGCTAAGTGCTGAGGATACTAATAGAAAAATGGAGATATTCCTTCATCTCAAGGAGCTCACATTCTAATGGTGGAGACAATACACATTCGAGGTGTTGGCTGAAAGGCAGATGGAAATATCCCATGGTCTTTAGGGTGGGGAGCAATGTATATTCTTTAATGTTTTTTCCCCACTGATAAAATCATGTCCATTTCTGATGTTGAACCATTTGATGATGTCAAGGATATTGGTGGCAAAAGCTTCCAAATAACTCGTTGTTTGTAAAGTTTTCCTAAACACTATGAGGATTTTGGGGGTGGGGGTGGGGAAGGGCAGATAAGTTTCCCTTTCTAAAGCCATAGTTTTCACCTGAAGCAATTTTCCCTTTGAAGCAATTTTATAGAGACCGTTCCTTGGAAGACCTCAAGAGAATCAAGTAGAATTTCCTCCACTGTGTATGGGGTAAAATGGCCAAGGAAGGATACAGAATTTCCTTTTCCCTAGACATTTTCTAAAACAGGATATTCACATCTGCCTGGAGTAATTTAGGTGTGCTCCAGCCTGTAAACAGAGTTCTGAATCAGATTACCTATCAAGGTCTTTTTGGACTCCATGGCTTTTAGTGGCATCTAGATAGTACAGTAGATAGAATGCTTGACATGGAGACAGGAAGATATGAGTTCAAATTTGGCATCAGATACTAGCTGTGTGACTTCTGTTTCTTTCTATTTTCTCATCTGTAAAATGGGAATAATAAGAGCATCTGCTTCCCATGGTTGTTGTGAGGATCAAAATAGATATTTTAAAGACTTAAAGTACTATATATATGCTAACAACTATTGTTGCTGCTATTATGATCATGACTGCAATGATAACAACTATTACTACTGCTATTATTATTTACCACCACTACTGTTACTGCTACTACAACATTATGTATTACTTTCCTACATGAGCCAGTAAAACTCAAAGTAAATTCGTACATTGAAATGAGGTCTCATTGTTGAGCTATAGCCTAAGGAAGCCTCTTCCTGACTTTGAGTTTATACCGCTATTCATTCCACCATACTGTCTCATGTGTATATTTACTTTTTTATAAATAATATATGTATAGTATTATACTAATACACACACACACACATATATACTCCTGTAATGACACATATATTATAAAACATAAAATAGACATTAAAGCAATTAAACACAGGTGAAACATTTGATCCCAGAGTCAATGGAGAGCCAATGGAGTTTGTTGAGCAAAGGAGTGATGAATTCTGCAGAAATCCCACTTTGGTAGCTTGGTGGACAATGGATTGGGGTGGTGAGACCAGTGGTGAGACCAAAGACTGTTGAAATACTCCAGGCAATAGGTAACGAGTCTGAACTAGTGTGGTGGCTCTGTGAGTGGAGAGAATGAGATCAATGTGAGCAATAAGAAGGCAGAGCTGATGAGATTTGTCTTGTCTCATTCCAGATGTTTTGTGTACTTGACCAAGCCAAGATTTCAAGATGGTATCCTTGGGAAATTAGTGTTTAAAATGTTTGAACTTGATTAGATTCTGGAAAACGAGGTCCCCAAAGAATGAATGAATATGTTCTAATAAAATACATTGAACTATGATGTTCTTAACCTGACTCCTTCATATTCTACGCAAAAAGAGTGTTGGAATGAATATTAGATAGGGAGTCAGAAGACATGGGTTCTAATCCTAGCTCTGCTTCTTGCTGGCTGGGTTACTTAAATTGTAAATTGTTGTATTGGACTGGACCTGTGACAATTAAAAGGGACTTCTCAATGAGGAGTTTCCTTCCTTCTACTAATGTAGATAGGCACCTTCTCTACAATTTATAATCTTGGGGAGTTGCTTGGGACACTTAGAGACTAAATGATTTGTCCAGGGTCACATGGCCATTGTGTAAGAAATGAGACTTGAATCAAGATCTTTTTAATGTTGAAGACAGTTCTTTATCCTCCATGCCAAAGCTTCTTAAACTGTGGGTTGTGACCCCATGTGGGGGTCACTGAATGAGGGGGTTGCAAAAAATTTGGCAACTGCAAAAGGTTATATTTTATATACCTATATCCCTGGGCTCACATAAGTTTCTCAGGAGTAAAGGGGTCACAACTGAAAAAAGTTTAAGAAGCCCTGCTCTCCGACATGCTGCCTCATTACTTAAGAATATATGCGTAGGGGCAGCTAGGTGGTGCAGTGGATAAAGCACCGGCCCTGGAGTCAGGAGTACCTGAGTTCAAATCCGGCCTCAGACACTTAACACTTACTAGCTGTGTGACCCTGGGCAAGTCACTTAACTCCAGTTGCCTCACCAAAACAAAAAAACAAACAAACAGAATATATGTGTATATATCTGTATTACATATATAACATATCTATATATAAAATCTGTCTATTGGTCATGTATATATATATATACCTATACCTATGCCTATGCCTATGCCTATTTCCCCTTCTAAGAGCACTCCCTTATAATAAAAAATCAGCCAGCAAATTGGCCATGCCTGACAATGTACTGCTCACTTCCTGCTTATGTTCCACTATTTCTTTGCTGAGGAAGAGAGGAGCTTGTTTCACTGCCAATCTTCTGAAGTCGAGCAGCAGGGGCAGGATGGTAGTGTAGGAAAAACATGGGGTTTGGAGTCTTAACATCTGGGTTTGAATCTGGACTTTGCCATCTTTGTGCCTGTTTACCTTTGACCAAGTTACCTGACATCTCTGAGCCTGTTCCCTTACCTGTGACATCAGGTGGTTGGATAAGATCAGCATCTCCAAACTTTGGCTACTCACTCGCATCAGTAAAACATGTTTGAGCACGGCCTGGAGTGTGTGTGGAGCCCACTTGCTTGCTGCAGCCATACAGTGGTCTGGGGGTGGGTGGCAGGTAGATTAGGTTACAACTCAGGCTCAGAAAAGGAGACTTTTAGACATTGCACAGAAGAGGGTGGGGTGGGGTCTAGGGAGCCAAGGGAGTTGTGGCTGTGCTAGAGATGAGCTCAGTCATTGGTTATTGCTTGATTGTCACAGCCAGGGTGGGATGCGACCTGTCTTGCCACCCTTCTTTTTGTTGGATCACACACCCCTAGGCATCAGCCCAGATCTCAAAGTTTCCTTCCGCTTCAGGCTCAGTTTCTTTATCTGTCAGAGTTGATGATAACTGATGCTTTGCTGACTTCATTGAGT
The DNA here is from genome assembly GCF_019393635.1 of Dromiciops gliroides. Classification (NCBI taxonomy): domain Eukaryota; kingdom Metazoa; phylum Chordata; class Mammalia; order Microbiotheria; family Microbiotheriidae; genus Dromiciops; species Dromiciops gliroides. The sequence goes on from NC_057865.1 coordinate 70,354,637, forward strand.
TGGTGTGGAGATCTAATGAGATAAGTGTGAAGGTGTTTTGAAATCCATGTACACAAGGTTAATACCTTGGACTATACAGACACAGGAAAAAAATGCATTTTAATGGTTGTTTAATCTTTTAATCTCAGACTGTTGTGCCGGAATGACCAGAACACTTGGAAGATAAAGTCGGACATATCTAGTTGTATCGTACTATAATATTTCTCCTTTGTCGGCAGTGATGGATTTTAACTCTCATCTAGATGGCTTTGAGGCTAGGTCGCCAGTGACTGGAGTTCGAAGAACAACCCCTGAGCTTTGATGTATGTACATGCTTTCTATTTTTGCCTCAAGACAGTGGGAACCAGGATTGAAAATAGAAAAACCGGAGTCATCCAGAAGTGAGCAGCATGCACCGAAGCAACGTGTGCATAATTATACTCCTTGGGCTGACTGCACTTCCAGATGTCTTGTAAATTTAACATGTTTCCTCATAATGAAGGGTGACCCATTGCGGCTTGTGGATTAGATAGTCAGTAATTAGATTTGTTCATATGCCTGTCTGGAACTACATTGTGAGTTACATAGCTTGGACTCCTTTGGGTTTATTTCGGTGTCCACTGGGGCTGCTCTCTTGGTTCAACTCCATTTATGACTGAATGATATTGACTCAGATCCTCACCTTAAGGATGCAGCAGCCTTCCAGAAGGGGCATGCATTTCCCCTTTAGAACCATGTCTTGATAGTTAAGCTACTATATAGTACAGTAGATAGAGCAGTGGGCTTAAAGTCAGGAAGATCTGAGTTTGATCTTGGTTCATATATTTAGAAGCTGTGTGACTTGAGCGATTCAATTCAATTCAGTAAGCATTGATTAAGCATCTACTATGTTCCAGGCACTGTGCTAAGTGTTGGGGATGCAAAAAGCAGGCAAAAGGCAGTCCCTTCCCTAAAGGAGCTTACAATCTAATGAGGGGGGGGGATAACATGCAAACAAATATATACAAAACAATCACTTAACCTCTCTGGGACTCAGTTTCCCCATCTGCAAAATGGGGGAGGTGGATTCATTGGTCTCTAAGGCCCCTTCCAGTCCTAAATCTGTGATCCTGTGACTGTTTGGAAGGAATCAGGGGGAAAGTCCCTCTCCTTGAGAAAGATCAGGAGGGATCTCTTCCCATTAATAGTTTTAGTTCAGAAAAGGAAGCCCGTCTGGCACCAGGGATAGTTACCATCAGTAGGGCTGAGGGAGGAAGAATGGAATGAGGGGATCGACCTTTATGGAGTCCAAGCCTTCTTAGACATGTGACATAGGGAATGTCATCAGAGAGTTCTTATCCTTCCCCCATTTATGTGATTAGGGGACCCCCAGCAGCTAAGAGGACTTCAAGCATAAAAAAGATCAATAAATATTTATCAATTATCTATTGGGGCCCAAGGATTATGATATATCCTTCAGGAAATATGAACAATTGAAAGACAGAATCCCTGCCCTCATGGAGATTACAAACCCTTTTTATTTGGGCGGGGGGGGAAGTGGAGGACAGGAGTAGTCTTGTCCTGTGATTTCCTTGATGTAGGGCAGTGTTGTTAAACTCAAATAGAAACAGGGGACACTAAACCAGGATCCTTGTGGATTGCTTATTTATTAACTCAGAAAACAGTATATTAACACTAACTATGTCCTATAGTATTTTTTTTGTTAAATATCTCTTAATTATATTTTAACCTTGTTTGGACTTCACTCAGGAGTGTTGAGGGTCTCTATTGGTGTCTCCTTTTGGTGTACGGAACTAACCCTGTAGTAAAAATTCTTTTCACCAATGCAGAGCTTACCTAGGAATGACCTAACAGCATGGAGAGGTTCAGTGAGTTGCTGGTGATCACACAGCTAGTATATATTGGAGGCAGGAATTGAATCCAGTTCTTCTTGCTTCTAGGATCAAGCTTATATTCACTATCCCATGATTAATCTGAAGATACACAGACAAGATAAGGAAGCTGTTGAAATGAATGCTACACAGGAGTGAACAATAACTATGCCCCTGGGTGATGCATAATAGGAATATAGGAATCTTGGAGGTCTTTGAGTCTAACACACTCATTTTATAAACGAGGAAACCGAGGCCCATGAAGCCCAAGAGAGGTTAAGTGATTAAGGTCATATCGTTGCTAAATGGAACCTCAGTTGCATTTGAACTCTACTTTTCCTCAGTTAACACCCATCTCTTTAACCTCTCTGCTTGAGGGGCCACAACTTGTCTACTTTGACCAAGGAAGAGGCTTATGCAGGGAGGAATGGGAGATAAGGGTATAAGAGTTCTTTAGGACTAAATGACAAGAGTCTCAAGTGCCGAGCTAGGAAATTTGGATTTTGTCCTAAGTTAAGAGGGGGCCAATTTTTAAGTGGAGGAGGCTGGATCCAGATGTTGTTTTAAGGAAATTAGTCTGTCAGGTTGCCTGATAGATCAGGGGTGGAGGAGAAAGAAACTGGAGTTGGCTAAGGGGCCATTGTAATAGTCAAGTCACAAGATGTGACCTGTGGGTGAAGTAGCATGATGCAGAGAATCCTGGATTTGGACTGGGGAGACAGGTTTAAATACCAGAGCTGATATTTGCTAGTTGTATGACAATGGGCAAGTCAATCAACATCTCTGAAGGTTGGAACCTTCATCTATATGATGGAAAGGATATTTAGACCATCTAGCTCACTGGGTTGTTATGAGGAAAGCTGTTTATAAGCCATGTCTCCCTCCTTCCAATATTGTTGTCTTTGTTGTTGTTCAGTTGTAAACCACTCTTTGTAACCCCATTTGAGGTTTTCTTGGTAAATATCCTGGAGTGGTTTGCCGTTTCCTTCTCCAGCTCATTTTACAGATGAGGAAACTGAGGCAAATAGGGTTAAATGATTTGCTAAGGGTCATACAGTTAGTATCTGAAGCTAGATTCGAACTTAGGAAGATGAGTCTTTCTGACTCTAAGACCAGCATTCTATCCACTGAACCACCTAGCTGCTCTATTGCTATCTTAGAATAGAGAATTTTTGGTTCAAGCTGATTACTAGCCCTTAATGGGGTAGGAGTACCCCAGGCTCTCTACACAAGTCTTAACTCCTTTTTCACCAAATGCCAGTTCTACAATAAATATATGTAAAGGATAGCAAATAAATCTATATAATCCAAGCCAAGAATAAGAAGAAATCAGAGAAGGTATACAGATGAGAATATAACAGACGAGATAAGAATATACTAGACAATACACAGAGTGAATGAGTTCTCCCATTGGTAGGGGGAGGCGGAGGGAGGAAGAAAGAGAGAGAGAAAGAGACTCAGAGAGAGAGAGAGAGAGAGAGAAAGGAAGAAGAAGAAGAGGGGGAGGAAGAGGAGGAGGGAGGGAGGGAAGGAGATCTCACTCAAGAAGAAATTCTTGAAATGTCTAGTGTAACAAGCTGAGGATAGGGGATATGATCAAAGTGGCAACTCCTCTACATGTTGGTTTCTCTCCAGAATCTTTCTCTCCCTTTGGGGACCTCTTCCTAAAGAGAATTTCTTCTTTATCAAAGCTGGAAGCCAGAAGACTACATCTCCTCCCAACTCTGTCTCTCATTGAATAATCAATCTCCATCAATGAGGAGTCTTATGTAAATGGACCTTAAACTACCTACAACCCTCTGATCTCTGCCCACCCAGACAGTTTCCCATAGTTCTGATCCATCCCTGCCTCCTACTTCACATCAAAGATCACTTCTCTTATCTGCAGAGCCCTACTATTTGACCCACAAAGTAACAGCTGGATAACATAGTGAAGAGTTCTCTGGACATGGAGTCAGGAAGACCTTAGTTCAAATTCTGTCTTGGGCACTTCCTGGTTGATACTAGTCACTTAGCCTCTCCTAGCTTCAGTTTGCTCATTTTTAAAATGGGAATAATTATAGCATGTACCTCACAGGGTTGTTATGAAGAGCAAATGAGATAACACATGAAAAAGCACTTTGCAAACCTTAAAGATCTATATCAACCCTAGCTTTATTATTATTTTTATTAATTGATTATAATTAATTAATTTTACTATTATTAATTCATGCTTAATAATAAGCTATTATCTTTCCCATGGATAGTTACATTTTAATGGAGTACTTTTGGAAACAAAGGCAGAATCCAAAGGAATATATCTCTAGTTGTAGAATTCCAGGCACTGCCAGAGTGTGGGTGGATACCACTGAAATCACATGAGGTCAGACATACCCTTTAGCCAGAGTACTCTGAGTTGTAAAAATGCAGTTCTGATGAGACAACCAGATTAAAAAGTTAAGCCTACTTCTCACTCTGCCCTCTCACACATTTATAAGGGGGAAAGCAGAATTGGGGTACTCCACAAATATCAACTTTGATCCATAATTAAACATTTCTATAACATAATAAACCAAAATTGCAATAGGAAAAAGGTAAGATGAGTCTGCTCATCTCCCCTTCAAGTTTTCTGTGGGTCCTCAGAACTTCCAAATTCCTCTCAGTTGTAGGCATGCCTATATGCCAGTGGCATGGCTGACTTTGTATGTATGTTTGTTACTTGAGTCACTAAAGTCTCTTTGAAGGGGGTCCAAAGAAGGACCAGACTGATAGTTAATACTATGCCATAGCAGGTAGTCTGATGGTGACATTCCAGTGTGTTCATTTGCCTGTTTTTATGATTTGGAAAGAAAGGCAAAGATAGATTAAATCGTTTACCAGAAGTCATGTATCAAGCTAGTGGCAAAGCTCATGGCCTCCTGAGTTTAAAGGTGTTTTTAATGTAACAGCAAAATATCCAGGCATCTTTAAATATTTCCAAATATTTCCAAATGTTTCTTTACTATCAGGGAACATCTGGATGCTGGGTGATTTTTTTTTTTAACATTTCACCCCTTTGTTTCGGCACTGGATAGATAATAGCCTTAGTTTCTTGCTTGGTCTGTTGAGACTAATGCAAAGTCATGCTGTTTGTAAGTATGTTACTGAGTTGCTTTTTTGCAAATAATTATTAAAGCCAAAGCACAAGGGAGAATTTCGTTCAAGCCAGATGCTAACGGATTTAGCACTTTGGCAAGTAGCACTGGCTTTTTCCTTACCAGTGGTGGATTTGCAAAAACTCTAGAGAATATGATGCTTTTTACATAGGCATCACACATGGATTATCTGCCAAAATGCCAGTGCATTCTTTATTTAGCATTTTTGCAAATAAGCTGCTTGATCGCTGCAGAAGAAAAAAAAAAAGCATTATCCGATTCCTTGGACTTTTGGCCAAGAGTCGCTTTTGCTTTTCTAAGATAGAAAGAGTGCTTAGAGCTCATAGCATGATGAGTCACCTGACTTGGATGGAAGCACCAGCTCAGGGAGGTTAATAAGAAACAAAAGCATTGCCCCTGAGAAGAGCCAATACTTTTCAAAATCACATTCCTTCATCATAGTTCACATATAGGACAAGAAGAGAAATGCCAAGTTTCTAGTCAAGTTCATAGGATTTAGTGCTAGAGTAGCCTTCTGAGATATGTATCAAGTCATTTTACAGAGGATGGCAGTTCAGTGACTTGTTCAAGGTCTCCCAGGTATGAAGTAGTGAAGCTGGAATTCTACCCCAGATCTTCTGCCTCGAAAATCTAGGGCTCTGTCAGCTCCAATCAGCTATAAGGAAATGGGAGGGGGACTTACAAGAGCAGCTTACCTTTGCCCCCTCTCCACAGATAATGTTTTCTGCGAACATCAAAGGAAAATTCAGTGCCTTTCATGTGGGTTCATAAGCTTTTTTTGTCTCATAGGAATTAGTTACCTATAAGCAAAAGACTTATTCATTTTCGTATCTAGGGGCTAGTGGCTAATCTTCCTCAACTTCTTCAATTCTGGATGACCCCAGAAGAAGAGAGTGGTGGGAAAAGTAGTGTAGAATGATGGCTAATCCCTTGCTCTTTGTACCAACATGAGGGAGGGACTAGGTCTGATAGCCACAGTGTCAGATGTCAGGACCCTTCTCTTTGACGTCACTGATTGGCTTCTGTACTGTTTTTGTTACCCCACAGATGTTGCTGTCACCAGGGCTAGCCTCACCAGTGGGTAGATTAGGTATGTAGTGAGATCTAAGGAGTACCAGTGAACCCTCTTCACTGCCCAAAATATCATCCCCAGTGACCTGTCATAGTGCCTGAAATTCTATTCTTCTCAGATTTTGTGTGGGAGGTGACAGTGAGTTTGTGGAAAGAGCAGAGAACTTGGAATCAGGAGACCTGGGTTCCAAGTTATATTCTGGCTTTGATGCTCACTTAGCTGTGTGACTATGGGCAAGTCACTCAATTTCCCTGAGCCTCAATTTCTTCATCTCCTAAAATAATGCTTATACTATCTACCTCACAGGGTTTTCCTATTTGTTTTTTTGGTTTTTTAGTGAGGCAATTGGGGTTAAGTGACTTGCCCAGGGTCACACAGCTAGTAAGTGTTAAGTGTCTGAGGCCGGATTTGAACTCAGGTACTCCTGACTCCAGGGCCGGTGCTCTATCCACTGCGCCACCTAGCTGCCCCTTTCCTATTTGTTTTTGGAGGAAGGTGGTTTGTAAATTCTAGAGAGCTACCTAAGTATGAGTTATCTATTAGCAAAATATTATAGGAGTGCTGGATTTGCAACTAAAGCACCTGGGTTAAAGTCCTGACTCTACCACTTAACTATATCTGTGATTTTGGCCAAATTAATTTTTCTGGGCCTCAGTTTCTTTGTCTGTAAAATAAGAAGTTTGGAGTACATGACCTCTAAGTTCCCTTCTAGCTCAAAATCCATGATCCCATAATCCATCAGATGTGCTGGAAGGTATTCTACTAAGTTCAATTTGACATATGTTTATAAGCCCCTATTGTTGTTAAGACTTAAGAGCCTATGTTCCTAAAATATGTGTTATTAGAGTTAATTGTTATAAACTCATGTTATTAGAGTTAATGCCTTAAGTTACCAAAGAAATCATTTTATCAACATGTTTTCCAATCATGACATCTATGTAAGAGTGAGACCTTGTGGTAATGGGATATAGAACAGGAATCTGGGTATACTGAAGAGCCAGCCTCAGAACTAGAATAAGAAGCCCAGCGAGGGGATGTGATAGTGTACTAAAGATAAACTTGGTCTACTTTGAAAAGTTTACAAGGGCTAAACCTAGCCTTCATTTCCACCCAGGAGCAGGTAGAGTTTTCTGTACTACAATCTAGCATAGATTTTGCGGTTGTGGCTACAGCCATAGAACCTTATTGCCCCAGTTCCAACTCCATTGATGGGCCTGCCAACAAGGATAATTGGGGGTCATGGTGTTAAGGTTCTTCTCATGACCCAATGGCTTTGACTCCTTGGTCAGATGTGATAGTCCCAGTGTGCTCTGCCCTTGGACCTTAGCTTGAATATTGTTTTCCACTCTGGGCACCACAGTTTAAGAAGGAGATTGATAAATGAGAGAGTGTCAAAAAATGGTGACTGGGATGGCTAAGGGTCTTGAGTTCATGGAGGAGCAGTTGGGCATATTAAGCATGGAGAAGAGAAGACTTGGGAGGAACATGATACCTGAGTTCAAGTATTTTAAGAGCTTTATATGGAGGAAGAATTATCCTTGCTGTGTTTGACTCCAGAGAGGAAAACTAGGAGCATTGGGTGGAAATTGCAAAAATGGCTCCTGGGGTCCCTTCCAATTCATAAATTCTATAATTCTGGTTGGGGCTCTCTAGGGCACTATACATAGCTCCATTCCTCACCTCCTATGTGAATTATCAAAGTCTGCTTCTTAGGTTGCTGAGCTCATATATTTTCTTCCTAACTTCTCTGCCTTGGCATGAGCCAACACACTTGGTATTTGACTCTACTAATAACAACCCAGACATTTTTATGATAGGGAAATATAAATGGTGGCACCACTTACCCTAGAAGAGTGAAATAAATAAATAAAACTTGTTTAAAAATAAAAAAAATATATTTTCAGTGAACTAGCCACACACTCTATATCCTGACCATAAAACATTGCACATTGTTAAAGAATTATAAATAGCGTGTGGAATCAGTCTGTAGCACTGCTGTCTTAAACAGGCTCTTTAAACTCTCATCATGATTTAATATAAAAACATTCTCCACGCACCTGCCTTGGTGCAATACAATTATTTCCTCTGGTGAGTGGTGTACAATTCCTTTCCCCTGTTTAAACCAGGCCCATGTTTTCTCCTTTTCTCCATGATACTGGATACGGATCTCACCCTTCTTTTCCAGTAGCTTATGTTTATCTTTTGAATTAGATACGCCTTGGAGTGATTTTATCCTCTGCTTATTCTGCTGGTGTGGCATCTGGAAATGTGATTAGGCAAAGGGTGAGCTCCCTCACAGAGGTGCCCTTCTTTCCAACAGAACTAAGGGATTGGGAGATCCCCTGGGCTCTCAGTATGGGTAAATACAGAGCCAGTATTACTACTGAAGGGCAACTTAGGATTGTTTTTATAATGAGGAAATAACTTGTATATGAGAAACAAACATTGCCCCACATCTCTTTCTCTGGTTTTATTTTTAAAAGGCAAAACATCAACAATCATTTCCTTCATTCAGATGTCCAAGTCACCCATTTAACTAAATCGTCCTGGGGGTGTCCAGGGGATGGAGAAAAAAGAGAGGAGTGCATTGTTAACAAGGAGAGCTTTGAAGTCTTTTAATTGGTCACTGATTTTGAATCACGAATCAGGCACTAAGTAGAATGCTGGATAGGAGGTCAGAAGATCCAAGTTTGAATTCTGGTTCTGCCACTGATTGTCCATGTGTCTTTCCCTGACTGTCTGAGCCAGAGTTTCCTTATCCAGCCTCCTAATTCCCTGCCTCTTCTAGTGCATACTCCACTAGCTGCCAGATAGATCTGGCCAGGCTTTATCCTGCTTACCCAGGACAGCTGGGACTACCCAGAGTGGGCATCTTGACATCTGCTCTACCTCTGCCCACCTCTCTCCACCAGGAACAGCAATCCTTCAGACCTTCAGAGATTCTGTTCCCAGATCCTGGAAAAATTCATATACCCTTAATCTGGGGACTTATCCTGGAGTTGGCAGAGCTGTCCAGACTGGAAGGGTCAATCCTTACTTTATTCCTCTAAGTAGGTGGTCTCAGACCTGAGACTTTACTTCATTCTATCCAGCTATTTACCAGGAAGGATACAAGGTGTACCCATCTGCCCTGCCTACCTCCTCACACTCCTTTTCATGTTTTGATCAAGTCAACATTACCATTGTTGCTGTAAAGGGAATGACAATGTACTGCTTTAAAACTCTGACAATCATCCCTGAGACTGCCTAGACTAAGGGTCCCTTCCTTGGCTACCACTCCCCGATATGTACAGTAGAAAGTAAGCTCCTTGAGCACTAAGGCCATCCCACTTTTATAATTGTATTCTTACCATAGCACGTTGTCTGGCACATAGTAGGTTACTTGTCGATTGTAACCACATCACTCCCCTACCCAGAAATTTTCAGGCATTTAAAGTCTTCTACAATATGGTGCTCACCTACCTTTCCAGTTTTACTTGAGATAGACTGAGTTCCCAAATTAACTCAAATGGGAAATTCCCCAAAGTCTCTTGAGAGGCAAACTGGAAATTAGGGACATGTCAAGGTGCTGGCTCTGTCCTGCATTAGCTATTTTATATGGTGGTTTTAAGGAAAATACATGGAAAATTGGAAAAAATTACCAATTTGGTTCAATTCACATTTATTAATTAACTACTGTGTGCCAAGGTACTATGCTAGGAGCTATGGGCATAAAGACAAAATCCATCCCTGCCTCAAGGAGTTTGCATTCTACTTGGGGGGATGGGTGGTATAACATATACACAGATGAACAGAGATCAAACCCTTTTGGGGATGTGGAAGGGCCAGAGAAGGAGGTAGATTTTAAGCCAAGTGGATTGAAGGAGGCAGAGATGAGAAAGAAGAACATTCTGAGGATGGTAGCCAGCTTGTATAAAGGCACATTGTGCATGGAGAATCAGAAAATACTATGGTCCCATCTGACCAGCATGGAGAGTGTTTGGGAGAAAGTAGTAGGAAATCAGTATATGTATATAGTCCGGAGGGCAGACACTGAATAGCTTTAAATGCTCCAAGGAGGAATCTGTATGTTATTCTACAGGGAATAGGGAGCCATTGTAGCTTACTGAGCATCACTTCAAGGGATGTCCCATGGGAATTTCAAGGACCACGAGAGGACCAGTTGGGGCATTGTATTTGAGAAGGGCTTTTTAAATGTCCCACAAACCTTGCTCCTGCTGCCTGAACCCAGGCTCAGGCTTGATCATAGACATAAAAGCATTTGCCTGTGTTTATGCACTTGGAATGGGCAAGCTCCTGGAGGCTGTATTTGAGCCATCTGAGGGTTTCCACGATTCCTCTGAGGTTCCCACACACTTTTCTTTTTGGAAAACTTGGGGATATTTAATTATAGGGTGTGAATTTTTTTAAATTTCTATTAAAACCTTATATTTAATGAAAATAATCTGTCGTCAATAGTGTGATTCTTTTTTTTATTATCTTTTTTTTTAAATTTTATTTTATTTTATTTTTTAGTTCTCAACTTTTGTTTATACATGCTTTACAATTTCATATTTTTCTCCCTCCCACCCCTCCCTCCCCCCTCCCCTAGACAGCAGGTAATCTGATATAGGTTATATCTATATATCTCTATACATATACATATAGATATATATACACACACACATATATATACACATAATAACATTAATCCTATTTCTGCATTAATCCTGTTACAAGAGAAAGAATCAGAGCAGTGATGCAAAACCTCAAAATAGAAAGAAAAAAAAAAACCAACAGCATAGGGTGTGAATTTTTAACAGGAGGAAAAACGACATGAATAAAGTAAGTAGAGGAAAAGATTTATGAAGCTCTCATGTCATTTAGAGGAAAAGTCTGAGAAAGGGCACCATTTATCATACTTGGTATTGAGGGGTTAAAAGTGAATCTCTTTAACTTTGTTTTATCTGGCACACGTTTATTTATTAATGAAAATTCCTGAAAGCAAATGTAACCGACATATTCATGCATCTTCATAAGCACTTAGCTCTAAAACTTTGTATCTTTATTACCTGTCTTCAGAGACTGTTTAGAGACTGTAGCTTCCAGGAAAATGTAAGAAAAACCGCTTTTGCTTGCTTAAAGGGTGGGTATTTAATGAAAAATTGATTGCCTTTAGGCGTACGAAGCAAAGATACCAATGTTTCCAGGTTTGTGTGTGATTAAAAGAAAGTTTCTCCACATCCTGATGATATGGTGGGAAATGGGGTACGGGTTGTGGTAGGGGTTGGGGTTCTTAGGAATTCCTCTTTAAAGAATTACACCCTCTTGCACACAAAACGTAGTTAGAATAAGGTGATAGTTTATTTAGGAGCAAGGGAAAGGAAGGGTGGGGGGAGGGAAACCATGAAAGAAATCCTTGGACTTTTCATGGGGAGATTTGGCATAAAGCACATGGCTCAGAGGTACCAAATCTCCTCGAACAGGAGACTGGAAAGTACTTTTATAGAGGCCTGATGGGGGTGGACCATCTGCCTGTGGAAAGTTCCTTTAGTGAAGGTGGACCATCCCCCACTGGTGGTAGCTGGGGAAATTGGGTGAGGAGTGGAGGATCATCCCCCACTGGTGGTAGCTGGGGGCATTGGGTGAGGAGTGGAGGACCATCCCCCACTGGTAGTGACTAAAGAAATTGGGTGAGGGGTGGCTACAGATCCCTCTTCAGAACGCAAAGGCCGCAGCCACACCCAAACTTATCTCCCCAGGGTAAGGGAGACCAGAATGAAGGGTAGGAATCCAAAGCTAGCTCAGTCCAATTTGGTTCAGCTTATCTCTCTAGGCGTTATCTGTCCTCTGGTTTAGTTTCTCAAGGAGAAGATTCCTTGGTGTGCCCCAGAGAACTTCTGTGGTGCCCTGCACCCCATGACACTTAGTAGTAGTAGGGTACAATTTTCTATTCCTTCAGTCAGATGGACTCCTTTTAAATGGGATCGACAAAGTTGTCAAAGGGGAATACAAAGAAGTTTAAGTGCTTTTCCATGGGTCTGCTTCTCTTCCAGGTCAGATTGGGTCAGTTCAGATTGTTGAGGGGGCACATTCTATGAGTTCCCTCCCTGGAACCCACCATGATTTACCCCTTCCAGTCTTGGTAACTGGTACTGGGCATCAAATACATCTATCCTTGATACTGGAAGAAGGAAATGAGAATGGTAGGGTGAAGTATGAGACCTTAAGGAATGATGAGGGGAAATGTGGAAGAAATACACATCCCCCCAATCCTGCACCTGAAATAGCTATTTGTGAGTTAACAAATGTTTTTGTTCTGAGAGCAGGAGAAACATTTCTTTTCTTTTCTTTTCTTTTCTTTTTGATCTGCTTGGCTTTTAAAGGCCTTTATAACCTGCCTTTGTGTCTTTATACCTTATTTCCCTTTCCATTCTCTCTAATCTTGTGACACCATGCTCCTTGCTATTCCTTACATAAGATGCTCCCATCTCCCCACTCGGGTGAGCTCTCATGCTTGGATCTCTCTCTGTCTCTGTCTCTGTCTCTGTCTCTGTGTCTCTCTTTGTTTCTCTGTCTCTCTCTGCTCTTCCCACCGCAGGCTTCCTTCAAGTCCCAGCTAAAATTCACCTTCTTCAATAGGCTTTAAAGCTAATACCTTCCCTCTCTGGTTATCCATTATAGATCTTGTATATGCATAGTTGTTTGCCTGTTGTCCCTCCCATTGGACTATGAGCTCCATGAGGGCAGAGACTGTGATTTTAAAGGAGGGAAAACCAAAGCTCAGGAAATTTAAACGACTTGCTCTACATCTTGTAGCTAACAAATGGCGTCTATAAGATGTGAATTTAGTTTTCTTTCAACCCTAAGTTTCACACCCTTTCCATCAGCCTTCTCTGCGATGTATCTTTAGGAGTCAATCAAAATAAAATCCAGGGGCAGCTAGATGGTGCAGTGGATAGAGCACTGGCCCTGGAATCAGGAGGACCTGAGTTCAAATCCAGCCTCAGACACTTGACACTTACTAGCTGTGTGACCCTGGGCAAGTCACTTTATTCCAATTGCCTCACCAAAAAAAAAAAATCAAATCCAGTCTCAGACACTTACTAGTTATGTGACCCTGGGCAAGTCATGTCACCCTGTTTCCCTCAGTTTCTTCATCTGTAGGATGATCTGGAGAAGGAAATGGTAAAACACTCCAGTTTCTTTGCCAAGAAAACCCCAAATGGACTCGTGAAAAGTCAGGCATGACTGAAACAACACAATAACAACAACAACAGATCATATGAAAGTCACCTAACTTCCCAGGGCCTCAGTTTCCTTATTTATAAAATGAAGGAGTTGGACCTCCAACATCCCTTCTAGCTCTCATCTTAGAGTCCTTCTTTCTGATCATTTCCTTCATATAAATCCTGTGTTCTTGGTAAGACTGCATCCTCCATTAGGGCAAGCACTGCTTTGTACTAAAATCCAACATACTGCTCTGTGGCATCAGCTCCTTGATGGAAAGGTCTTTGTATGCTCAATGCCTTGCACAGTTTCTGGCACATAAGTTCTCCCCTCATTTCTCATGGCTCCACTAGACACTGTTGACCATCCTCTTCTCTTAGATACTCTACTGGTTCTCTTTGAGCTTTGACTCTTCTTTGAAGTCTTTGCTGGTTCATTCACATCCTTCCCCATAACTGTGGTTGTACTTCAGGGCTTTGTCCAAGGCCTTCCTTCCTTCTCTCTGTATTCTTTCTTCTGGGGGGCTCATCAGTTCCTGTGGGATGAATTGTCATTTTTATGTAGATGACCCACAGGACTATAAATCTAACTGGAATTTCTCTCTCAATCTCTTGTCCTGCCTCACCAACTGTTTATTGGATATTGCAAATTAAATGTCCTGGAGACCTCCCAAATTCAGCATGTCCAAAAGAAAACTCATTATCTTTCCTTCCAGACCCTTTCCTTCCACCACATTCTCTTGTTTCCATTGAGAACACCATAATTCTTCCATTCTTCAGGGACTTCAGGCATAGCATTACCCTTGACACATTACTCTGTCTCACCACATAGCTAATCAGTTGCTAGATCTTATCATTTTTAACTCCTTAACATCTTACACCCAACACTTCTTGTTTAGGCCATGACTTCTTGCCTGGACTGTTGCAAGAACCAATGATCCCCCTGCCTCAAGTCTCTCCCAATTCTAGTCACCAGTGACTTTCCAAAAGTGCAGGTCTGGCCATGTCACTCACTCCTCTGTTCAACAAGCTCTAGTGGCCTCCTGTTGCCTCTGGGATAATACATAAACTCTATGTTTGACTTGTGTGTGTGTGTGTGTGTGTGTGTGTGTGTGTGTGTGTGAGGCAACTGGGGTTAAGTGACTTGCCCAGGGTCACACAGCTAGTAAGTGTTAAGTGTCTGAGGCCGAATTTGAACTCAGGTCCTCCTGACTCCAGGGCCGGTGCTCTATCCACTGCGCCACCTAGCTGCCCCTCTATGTTTGACTTTTAAAGAGTTTTACAACTTAGGCCCAATCTGTCTCTCTACCTTAGTTAAAAACTCTTCCCCATACCGTTCTCTGAGATACACCCAACGGGTCGCCTTCTTTCTGTTCCTTTTTCTTCAACATTTAGTTGAGGCATCACCCTTTCCTCACAATGCTTTTTCTGTTCCTCACAAGTTCTAGTACTTTCCCTTCCTATCTTGTATTTAACTACTTTTTAATTGTATTGTATTTATTCTTTCTGTTTCTTCTTCATAGACATATATGAACACATTATCTCCCTGATAGAATGAACATAAGCTCCTAGAATAAGGATTGTTTCTTTTTTGTCATTATATCCACAGCACCTAGTAGTCAATTATTAATGATTAATAAATGGGTATTGATTGATTTGTAGCAGGTGCTTAATCAATGCTTATTATTGATTGATAATTGGTGCTTAATACTTATTGGTTGATTGATAGTGGGTGTTTAATAAATGTTTATTGAATGAATGATATGAACAAATAATATGAAGTAAGTTGTAGGCAGGGAGGGAGATAATATGATATACTATAGTGGAAAGAACACTGGGGAAAAAAAGAAAGACCCCTGTACTACCTGTTGAAATTCCACATAGGACCTATCTCAAAGGAAGATATTCACACTTATTAGTGAAGGAATTCTCAAAAGTAATAAGCATTGAACAGTAATTGGGTGCTGCTTTTGTCTTTCATAGTCAACATTTTGAGGAATCTTTGGGTCTCTTTCATTTTAGAATTTGAAAGAATACAGATGTTGCTGGGAACAAACAATTTAGTAAGAAACAAGTGGGAAAACTCATAAATATTATAGTCAGTACATAGGAGGCTGCTGCTTTCATATATTTAGATTTTATGGTCCCCTAGAATTTAAAGAAAAGGTCAGGAAATATTACCTTCTAAAATTGAAGCTAGTTATGATCATCAGAAATGCGATTACACGAGAGAGATTACAAATGATATTACAAATGAGATTTAGACTTGAAAGAAAACATCTCATCTAGTTCACCGCCATAATTTTTATGGAAAAGGAAACCAAGGCCTGGATAGCTTGGTTAACTGACTCATCCAATGTCACACGGGTAGGAAGTAGCAGAACTACAAGTATTTATACCTAGTACTCCCAACTCCAAATTCAATACTTTACCCACTTATACCATGTTGCCTTCTTTAGAGAACCAACAGTGCCCCAAAGGATGGATTTTTCAAATTTGTTGCTATTAAAGGTAAAGAACTTCCCAAACTTCAGTGAAGTCTCCCTAAAAAGGAAGGTGCTAATTGACAATATAGTGAACAGTGAATAGACTATAGTCTTGGAAACTTTCATGAGGAAGGGTTACAATGGCAGAAGTTCTGTACAGACTGTCAAGGAACATAGAAAAAAAGAAGTCAAACATTAAGACTCCTGGTGTTTAATTTATTTCAACCCACATTTATTATCAGCAGTGTCCAAGGGGACAGTGTTCTGTTCTAAGTGACTGATTCCTGTTCCTTAGACAGAAATATTGCAAGATTGAAGCCCAGCAATTTATCAAGCTACCAGAACATTTCCTTAAGAACATCCTGCCCTCTTTGTTTTGATTCTGTACTCACCCACCAGCTATCTGACTTGGTAATTTGGTCTCCTGAGCAGATCCCATTCCCAGGAAGGAGTGCTGTTTGCAGAATACTGGTACTGGTTCTTGTTGCAGACATATCTTATATTGCAAATTGATAAATTAGTATTCTGGTTTACAAATCAGCCTCTAGCAGCTGATTTAGCATGCATCAGCTTCCCAGGGCCTCATCGCCTCTGAGTGAACTGATTAGAATCAAATTCCTGAGCTTGCAGAGCCTAAAATAAGCTCTGGAGCCTTGGTGACCCCATACCAATCTCATGAGATTTCTCTCAGTCTCTTCATTTTAGCTACAACATCTATAAGGTGTACTTTAGCATTAGGGAGTACAGGATTCAGGGTGAGATAATTCTCACCTTCCTTTCTTTATGTAATCCATCATTAATATTTAATGAGACACACAAGCAAGGGTAAATGATATAGGAGAATGTTGATTGGCCTGAGAGGCACCTGGGTTCAAGTCTTAGTTTTAACATTTACCAGCTGTGGACAAATCACTTAATAATAACTGCCTTACAAGGTCTTAGGTCCATGGATGTCCTGTGTCACTGAATAGTACCTCCCTGTTAATTAATCATAAATAACTTAATAGTACTTCATAATACCTACCTTTTACTTACTTGTACCTTTGTTGTTCTTGTTTGTTCAGTTGTATCTGACTCTTTGTGACCCCATTTAGGGTTTTCTTGGCAGAGATATGGAGTGGTTTGTCACTTCCTTCTCCAGCTCATTTTACAATGAGGAAACTGAGGCAAACAGGGTGAAGTGACTTGCTCAGGGTCACACAGCTAATAAGTGTCTGGGACTGGATTTGAGCTCAAGAAAATGGGGGTCCCTGACTTCAGGCCCTGAGCTCTATCCACTGGCAGCTTAATAGTACTTACTTCAGAAGATTCATAGAGGAGGGTGGCTAGGTGGCGCAGTGGATGAAGCACCGCCCCTGGATTCAGGAGTACCTGAGTTCAAATCCAGCCTCAGACACTTGACACTTACTAGCTGTGTGATCCTGGGCAAGTCACTTAACCCCCATTGCCCTGCAAAAAAAAGAAGAAGAAGAAGAAGAAGATTCATAGGACATAGATGTAGAACTGGAAGGGACCTTGGAGACCATGTAATCAATCTAATCACCTCATTTTACAGAAAGGAAACTGGGAGATTGTGCTCTGCCTAACATCACACAGGTAATAAACATCAGAGGTTGTTGCAGGTAAGAAACATTTTGTAAGCCTTCAAATGCTATTATTATTGTTTATATCTTTCCTGACTCTTAGTTTTTTCTTCTGAAAAAAAAAAAAGTCAGTATAGCAGGATGTGAATTACTTGGGACAGACTATACTTTTGGCATGGTTTTCTTTTGTGACAGCAATGGTTATGCGTGTGCCTCTATGAATAAATTAGTTAATAAGCATGTGTAAAGAACCAATGATCTGCAAAACACTGGAGACAAAAATAGAAAAGCAAGACGGTCCCTGTTCTCAAGGAACTCACATTTTAATGGGGGAGACAATACATATGAGATTTTGGCTATACATCAGCTAGAGAGATCCTGTGTTCCTTAGAGGGCAGCAACAAAGCATCTTCTATAGCATCATTTTCCCCAGTAAGACCATCTCCATTTCTGATGTTGAACAATGTGACAGTGGCGAGAAATTTGGTGAAAAGAACTTTATTACTCCCAGTAGCTGTGGCTGCTGGTGAAGCAGAGGCTAAAGTTTCTAGGTGGCATCTCCACAAAGGTTGCTTCCTTGGTTGTTGACTGGAAGCAGGGTTGGTAGTCTTTGAGATGCTACTATTCTCAGGGCTCTGAGGCTCAGGAGTCCTGAGACTCTCCACCTATGAAGTGAGGATTGCTTATGTTGTATTTTGAGTTTCATGTCTACCTCCTGCTATATAAGTGCAACATGTAATCATTACAGAAATCCTAGCATTTTTACTTTACACTTAAGACTATACGGGACAGCTAGATGGCGCAGTGGATAGAGCACCGGCCCTGGAGTCAGGAGTACCTGAGTTCAAATCCGGCCTCAGACACTTAATACTTAACTAGCTGTGTGACCCTGGGCAAGTCACTTAACCCCAATTGCCTCACTAAAAAAAAAAAAAAAAGACTATATTTCTTCCAGTTCAATTAAATTGATTAAACTCCTAGCATGGGCAAGGAAGGTCTAGGTTCTCAGGGTACAAAGAAAAAAATGAAAAGCAATTTTTTTTTTGCTTTGGAAACCTTAAAGTGCTTTGTAAATGTTATTTATTATTATTATTATTTTATACATTTTAATTTAAAGTTTTGAGTTCCAAATTCTATACTTCCCTTACTCCATTCTCTACCCCTCCCTGAGGTGGTAAGAAATCAGATATACATAAAACATTTCCATATTAATCATTTTGTATAAGAATAGTCAAACAGAAAAAAATGAAACAAAGAAAGTGAAAAATAGCATGTTTCAGTCTGTATTCAATCAATATCAGTTCTTCCTTTGGAGGCAGAGTATGCTTCATTATTAATCCTTTGGTATTATCTTGGACCATTTTATTGCTGAAATTTTGCTGGGTAGTACATTCTTAGTTGTAATCCTAGTTCCTTTGCCCTCTGGAATATCATATTCCAAGCCCTAGGGTCTCACAGCAAGGAGGTATCTGAAGCTAGATTTTAACTCAGGTCTTCCTGATCCCATGCCCAGAACTCTATCTACCGAACCACCTAGCTGCCCTATTACCTCTACCAGTGCAGATCATATCCCCTCCATGCTTTAATAGTTAGACTTCACAAACAAAAAAATACTTAGACTTCACAAGCTGTTGGGTGCCTTGAAGCCCAATTTATTACCTGTCCATTATACTCTGGGCTACTTCTGATGACTATTGATCAATTGGCCACTGGGTCTATCTGAAACCTTTCCAGGTTATGGGACCTATCAGAGATTGTGCTCTGCTGGTATAATTTTTGAGGACCAAGGAAGGGTCACTTATTTGCCACAAGACGTTGGGATAGATGATAGAGGAAAAATATTTTGGGGAGTATTTTAACAACAATCCATCCATTTTCTGCAGTAGCCCAGAAATCCACTGAGTCTCTTCCTTTTCCTCCTATGTTCCTTCAAAAATCTGGGGGGATAAAGTTTCTGAGGTACCCAACTCCTAGAGGGAAGTTGGAAACATTTAATACTCATTTGAGCACTAGGTATTCTAGGATCCCACCAGTTGAACAAATGCTTTCAATTATCAATTTAGAAAGTAAGTGAGGCACTTTCACTAGTGAATCTCTTAAAAGCACATGACTCATTCAGGGTCCAGCATTTGTTTGACAGACATGTCAAACTTTAAGGTAAATGTAATCAATGGGCCATTGCTATTTTATTTTCCTCCTAATCAGGATTTCATATTCCATTTCACTTGATCGAAAGTGACAATTGATAGCAAATGATATTGACAGACATAATCCCTCAGTCACCTTGAATCACTTTTTCAGGCCTGACCTTCTCCCCACTCCCATCACCCATAGGTGACGGCTGAATATTTTAATATAAAGCTAAAACAAGTCAACATTCACAATCTCGCAATTAATTTTATCCATCTCAGCTAAAGGACATTAGATTGGGACATCCTGGAAGCCACAGATGAGGAAATATGGGTTCAGTTGTATTTTGTTATACAGGAATGAGCTTATTAGCTGCTTCCTTTTGACTTTGGGTGTAGTGCAATAGGAAGAGTGGGGACTCTGGTCCTGGGAGTGTCACTGAGCTAATTTTCCCACTGAAGAGTCATTTTGCTTCAACATTTATTGGTGACTGTTGGGCGGTGGTGAAGGGAACTTGGAGTCTGGGTGTATCCAGGGGGCAGACCAAAGAAACTGCTGTAACTTCTGGGTAGAAATGAATTGTTTGTTTTCCAGAGTCAGCAGAAAGAAGCAAAAATGCTTCAGTAAGCTCATGTATGTGGTTCAAGAGCTAAGTGGGTGGGGGAGCTAATTTGAGTGGGTTCTGAGTGGTTATAACATTGGCATTAAGATATTGCTTTTTATTTTTTTTAACTCACAGCCATACATTATAATTGGAACAACTGAGAATCAATTGAATTAGACCTATAGGAAAACTAAGCCTGGATGAATCACTCAATATATTAGAGACAGAAAGAGAGAGAGAGAAGCATGAACATTCTTTTGCTGTTGTTTAGTCATTTCACTTCTCCAGCTCATTTTTTTTTTAATTTTTGCAGGGCAATGAGGGTTAAGTGACTTGCCCAGGGTCACACAGCTAGTTAAGTGTCAAGTGTCTGAGGCTGGATTTGAACTCAGGTACTCCTGAATCCAAGGCCAGTGCTTTATCCACTGCGCCACCTAGCTGCCCCTCCAGCTCATTTTTACAGATGAGGAAACTGAGGCAAACAGGGTTAAGTGACTTGCCCAGGGTCACACAGGTAGCAAGTGTCTGAGGCCAGATTTGGACTCAGGGAGATGAGTCTTCCTGATTTCAGCCCTGGCACTGTATCCACTGTGTCACCTAGCTGCCCCATAAACACTCTACAAAGGGGGAAAAATAGTTAGTGACAAAAGCAAGGAAAAAAGGACCTGAGTGGTGGTTTAACTACTTTGGCTTCATATTTTTTTTTTTAGATAGGATAGGGATAGTGACTGGACCTGCAATTTTAGTTATTATAGAGAACTCCTCGGTTAAGAAGAAATTCCCTTCACCAATGCATTGTAAACCTCTTTGATTGTTTCCTTATCTGGAAAATAGGGATAATAATTGGATCTGCCTCATGAGGTTGTTGTGAACATCGAGTGAGAGAATGCCTATAAAGCACCCTGCACACCTTAAAGAGTGACAAAAATGCTATTATTATTATCATCATTAATATGAATAATATAAATTCTAAGGCTAGCCTTTGTCTACCACGCCAATTGCCTCTCCTCTTTTACCCTTCTGTTTCTAAAATAACACAATCACGCTTTGAATCTTATGAAAGAATTTTTTATCACAAACATAAAAAAAGTAGTATAATCAACCACTCAAAGACATTTATTAAGCACCTACTGTGTACACCGTGGTAGGTCTAGGGCATACAAAGACAAAATGAAACTATCTCTGCATTTGAGGAGCTTGAATATGCTGGGGGAAACAGCTTTTTAAAAACATATATAAAATTTCCTGAAGATACAAGATACATTTTTTGGGGGCTGAGCAAATCAATACCTTGGAAGACCAAGAAAGGCTTCATGGAGATAGAGTTGCTTAGGCAGGATTTTGAAGAAAATAAGGGACTATCAGAGGTGGAGATGAAAGTGCATTCCAGGTATGGTACTTCCTTCATATACAAAGAAGGGAAACAAACATTTATTAAGCATCTACTATGTGCCAAGCAATGTATACATATTACCTCATCTGATCCTTATAACAACCCTGGGGGTCAGGTACTATTATTTTTTTTATGGGGAAACTGACTTGAGTGTCCAAGGCTTCATTTGAACTCAGTTCTTCCTGATTTTAACCCTAGCACTCTATCCACTTGACTACTGAGTTGTCTTGACTTCCAGGTGCAGGAATGGGATATCATCTTGTGGGAAGGACAGAAAGAAGGCCAATCTGCCTATAACATAGAATGTAAGAAGGGGAGTAATATATAATAAAATTGAAAATGTAGGTTGGTGCCAGGTTGTGAAATGCTTTAAAAACTAAACAGAAACAAACAACTAAACAACAAAAACAACAAAAAAACTTAACAGAGAAGATTGTATTTGATCTCAAGGTAATAGCCACTGAAGTTTATGGAGCAGGGGAGTAGCATAGTCAAACCTATACCTTGGGAAAATGACTTTGGAAATTGTGTGGAAGCTGGATTTGAGAAGTGATAAATGCAAAGCAGAAAATCCAATTCAAAGAATGTTATAATAATATAGGTGAGAGGTGATGAGGGCCTGAATTAGGGTGAGGAAGAGTGAGGAGGTGATAAGGATGAGGTTGTGCACTTGGAAGACTGGAAGGATTGTGATGCCCTCAACAACGATAGTTTGAAAGGTGTGTGTGTTTGCGGGGGTGGGGGAGATGAGTTCTACTTTGGACTCCATTTCTGAAGACTTTCAATGATCCTGTAAATTTATAACCTTATTCTCTATACTTCACTTTGCATCAGTTCATACAATTCTACTTAAGTTTCTTGGAATTCTTCATGTTCCTTGGAAAAGGAGAATTTTGTCAGCATTGGTTTGGAAGAACTTTTTAAAAAAGGACAGAGGAAGATACTTTCATGTTTGTCCCCAAAGGTTCTTACCCTGGGCTTCAAGCCATCTAACCTTACTGTTACCTCCTGGCAGATGTCTGGATGGTACTGGCCTCAGGAAGTTCTATTCCACCCTAACCTGTTTCTCTTTGTCTCAGCAATTTCCTTTGAAATGAATTCACTAATCAGTTATTACCATTTTGTTGAAAAATTTAAAAAGTCCCATTCCAAGAATAGAGATGTGCATATTCAAAAAGTGGGTATGACTGGCTATAATTGTGACCTGCTGGAGAATGAGTTTTTAACTTATAGTTCTTTAATGAGAACTCTCCATGTTATCATATCTCATGATCTTCCTCACTCTAAATAGTGTTCCTTAAAGCATTTAAATGTCTTCCATAATATTCTAGATCAACTCTAGCCTTTTACTAATGTCCTAAAGGTTCTCTAGTTCCATCTTTCTTCCAAAAAAAAGCTCTAATTGAATATGAAGAATTATACTTGGACTTTGGTATTGTAACGATTGGAATGACGCCACCTGCTGGAGACTTACTGTAGAAGAGTTCCACCCATGAAGCGAAGGTCTTTGAGGGCAAGACCAGGAGTCTTTTCTTTGGCGTCAGGAAGTGACGCGGGCTAGTGGGAGGAGGAAGGAAGAGACTGGCACTCGCTCTGACTCTCTTTCCTCTGGACTCTGGTGGAGAAGGGAGCTAGAAATGTGCTCTCCCTTTAATAGATAGGAATCTAGGCCTTTCTCTCTCTTTACCAAATTCTTATTCTCCTTAATAAATGCTTAAAAGTCTAACTCTTGCTAAAGCTTATAATTTATTGGCGACCACTCATTAGATATTTTAGACAGACTAGCTAGAATTTTAGCCCTTAACAGTATGCATCTTTGTATCTATAAAATATGCATGGGTATTATATGTGTATGAGTGGGTAGATGTGTGTATATATACACACAGACATACACCCACCCCAACATATCCATGTTGTCTCCCTTTTAGAATATGAGCTCCTTTAAAGCAGAGGCTATTTGATTTTGTCTTTGTAGCCCCAGACCTTAGCTTAGGACATCATATTTAGAAAATACTTAATACAGACTCATTGATTGGTTCATTTCCCAAGGAGTACATGGCAGGGCCATGCATTCATTTCTCTTGTTTTTTCAATATTTTACCTTCTAATATTCTGAAATGTCTGACAGCTTTCAGTTTTGCTGCTGTGGTCTTTTGGCTCCAAATCTGGTATTCTTTCTATGATACCAAGCTTTCTGCTAGGTGCTCACTATTATCACCAAAAGGAAAAAAATACTAGGAGTTCTAAGGTGCTATTATTTCATCTACAGAAATCTTTATTTCTTTTCAACCAAGGAGTATGTTTTCAACAAACTTAAAATACAATGGGAGACAATTTGCTGTTTCTGAATTCCAGAGACTCACAGAATGCTAGGATTGAAGCATATTAATTTTCTACTTCAGGTAGCTCCATGCCAAGTACTTTACACCTCTTAAATTATGTGTTTAATTAGAATACCTTGATTTCTTGGCTCAGTTAAACACTTTCGGGGGTGGGAGAATGGTGGGGGTTACTTTGTTTTGTTTTGATGTCATTTTGCCCTTGTAACTTGGCTTTCTCTTCAGCATTTTGTATGTTTTTAAAAAAATATATCAAATTGTCTTTATTAATTTTATTGCCCAGAAACAAAAGTTTCCTGTGGTTTGTCTTCCTCCCTAGAATCCTTCCATCAAGCTCCTCTCCAGTTTATAGCTGTCAGGATAAGGGGGTTTTGACACAGTGCTGAAAAGGGGTGATTGGCCAGAGACAAATGGGTCAGGTTAATTACCTCTGTTTTGAGAGGGAGTGAGTTCAGTGAGATTCAAATTCAGAATTCTGACTATAATAAATTAGTAGGGTTTTTTGTTTGTTTTAAAGAAAAAAAAGAGATAGGTAACAAACAATAATAGCATGAAGAGAATAGCAATCACTTACACTCCCTTTTGCTTATTTTAAATATTCTCTGTCAGTCTCTTTCTCCAGGACAGAACATACTACCGAAATTGGAAATCAGGGGACTTAACTTTAATTCCTTCCCAGGGTAGGACTAATCATTTAGACTCCCACCCCTTCTGTCTAAATATTTTTGCCTGCTTCTCCCACTCGGTTCCCAACCTTAGCCTCCTTCCCACTTCCCTTCTACCTCAACCCCTCACTGTTTCTTTTCTTTTCTTTTTTTTTTAGTGAGGCAATTGAGGTTAAGTGACTTGCTCAGGGTCACACAGCTAGTAAGTGTTAAGTGTCTGAGGTCAGATTTGAACTCAGGTCCTCCTGACTCCAGGGCTGGTGCTCTATCCACTGCACCACCTAGCTGCCCCCTCACTGTTTCTTTTTAAAAATAATAATAAATATTTTTATTATTTAAGGTTTTGAGTTCCAAATCAACCCCTCACTGTTGTTCCCCTGAGACCCCTTTGCCTGTGCACATTCATGACATCCTGCTGCTAGCCACTCTTTCACCTGCTTATATGCATTTTTTAAGTCTTCCAGAATATTTTTTGGTCTTGGGTATGAAGGCATGGATTAATTTTTCTGTATTAAAGTGCAAGGTATCTGGAGTCAAAGGAGCTATGTTCAAATATGTGTTCTGTTACAACTGTATGCCTATGTGGTTTTTATAAGTCAGTTCGTTTCTGGGTCTCGGTTCTCTTTTTTCTAAAATGAGAGCGTTGCTCTAGATGAACTGTGATCCTCTGATTTATTTGGTAGGGAGAGATAGTGCTATTTGGTACAGTAGAAAGGATGCTGGATTTATCCTCCCACATTGCTGTTGTTCAATTGTATCTGACTTTCTGTGACTCCATTTGGGGTTTTCTTGCAAAAGATCCTGGAGTGGTTTGCCATTTCCTTTTCCAGCTCATTTTACAGATGACAAAACTGAGGTAAGCAGGGCTAAATGACTTGCCCATGATTACACAACTAGTAAGTGTCTGAGAACAGATTTGAACTCAGGAAGATGAGTCTTCCTGATCCTAAGCCCAGTGTTCTATCCACTGCAACACTTTAGCTGCCCACAGGACTTGGGTTCAAATCCTTCCTTTGACCTTTCCTACCTATGAAAATGTGGTCAAGAATCTTATGTTCCCTGGGTGTAGGTTTCCACATGTGCAAAGTGAGGGGCTGGACAAGATGGCCTCTCACGTCCCTTTCGGTTTTGGATTTATGATCCTATGAGCCAATCATTTCTAAGGTTCCTTTCAGTTACAGATTTCCTAAATACTCTTATTCCTCTGGATCTCAGTTATCTCGTTGGACTAGATGACTCTAAAGTTCCTTCCAGCTCAAAGTCTAGGATTCTATGACCTTATGAACATGAAGCCTGGAGTCTATCCCAAGAAATTTGTTTTGCTGCTTTAGTGCGTTGCCTTCCTTTTTAAAGCACTTTCCTTACACCACACATTTTGTAACAGCCAAGAAATGAATACCAACTGAGGTCTGTTCACCTCATTCAAAAAGGAAAATGTTGGGAACCTTTTCTTTAAAAAAAAAAAAAAGATAGCATATTATCTCAGAGCCAACATATGGGCAGATATACCCTACTGAGGTATGTATGTGTGTTATCTTGAATCAAGATGCCTCATATCTGATCCCTTATGTTCCCAGCGGAAGGGATCAAACAGGGAGAAACTGCTTCCCCAGCAAATCAGCAAATTAGAATTAACAGGCCTGCAATTCCTTTTGTAAAGGTCAGTGCTGTCAATGATTGTAATTCTTGTGAATATAATAAACTGAGCAATATGCTAGAAGCAGCTGCCTCTTCAGAGCTATGTTTAAGTCATCCAGTGGGAAAAACGAGAAAAAAAAATAATCGTAAAAATGGTTTCAGGGAGGTGCAGGTCAGATAAAAATAAAGATAGTGTCCTTGATGTAATTGAAAGCTGTTGCACAAACTATTTTCCTTTGCGGGTTGTGTTAAAAATAAATGGCTTTAGTTTATAATTGTTGATTCCCACCCCCACCCCAAGAGCCAGCAAGTAAAGGAAACTAGGCAAGGGGTCAAAGAGAAAGATGGGCCATTTGCAAGGATAGAAGAGACAACAAATAATTTCAAAGGCAGAAGGATGAAAGTCCAACTGGGGAGGATGTAGCAGGATGTCTGTGTTGTTCCCTTCAGCCTTGCGCACACTGTGACCCAATTTGCAGGACCTCACAGGTTGGCAGGGGAGACCCCAGTGCTGTCTCTTCTGATTAGGTCCCCTGGAAGCAGGAGTGGCTCAGTGAAATTGGCTCAGTAGTCTATCAGTAACTGGCTTACACAACAACTGTGGAAAATTATTAAACTAACGGAGAGACAAATGGCTTGGGAGGGCATAAAGTTAGCAGATTTGGAAAGCTTAGTAACAGTGCGTGTGACATGTTCTTTTTCTTTTTCCAAGGGGGGAAAAAGATGGGGATTCTTAAATGTAGCTTCAGATTGTAGTAGCTAAATTGTTGTTTAAATTCATCAACTTAAAGAATGTTAGGATTGGAAGGGACCTTGGGAAATTTCTAGTCCAGGAGTTCTTCACCTTTGTTGTGTCATGCATCCCTTTGACAACAGTCTGGTGGCAGCAGGCTATGGGCCACTTCTCTGAGCAATGTTTTTAAATGCATCATATAAAATATATAGGATTACAAAGGAAACCAATCACATTGAAATATACTAATCCAATTAAAAAAAAAGTTTATAGATCCCAGGTTAAGAACCCTTGATCTGATCTTGTTTTACAAATAAGGAAATCGAGGCCCAAAATTCATAGTAAGCAGCAGATGCAGGATTTAAATGCACATTTTTTGGTTCCATTTAGGTTCATCTTCCCCATTTGAAAATTTGATTTTTACCATTTACCGGCTGCAGTGTCCTATTTGTGAGCCTTCTTCCCATGAATGCTTTCTTCTGCACATTTGCATGGCCTCTATTTTCCTAAATACTTATGGGGAATTTGAAAATGGGCATTTCCTATATTCCTCTTCATCTGTGCTCACATCATCCAGAAAGACTCAAGAGGAAGCTTTTGAGAGTCCCCAGGCTACTCTGCATATGGTCAAGTGTATTCATAGGGAAGAAGACAGACGGCTCACTTCCTTCTTCCTTCACTTACTGATGACCTCTCTTTTCACTGTCACTTTTTAACTGTTTAATTTGCAAAGGCATAGGGGAAAATAGTTCGGGCCAAGCTTCAAAGACTCTTTTCTCTGTGGAATAGAAAACCCAAACTTCTCAGGTGGGTATTGAAGGCTCTTCACCATCTGCTTTCAATCCACCTGGACAGCATTCAAGGGATAGAGAACAGGATGGTGAAAGGCCTTCAAATTAACTTGACCAGTTCAAGGTTATCCAGTTGATCTTCCCACTTTCTCTCTTCCTCATACTCGCCTGTCCCCACCTTCTGGTTCTAAAGGGCCAGAGGGATTGATTTGAGGACCTGAGGGGTTTTTGCTTAAACAAAGGAAAATTTAGGATAGGATTACTGTCTTCAAATATTTACCAGGTTGTCATGGGGTATGGAGATTGGACTTGTCCTCTTGGCTTCTAGAGAGTAAAACTAGAAAAAAGGAGGAGAAAATGCAAAGAAGTAAGGAAAAAACTTTTTAACAAATAGATCTACAACATTCTAAAGGGGAATGGGAGATAGTGGGTTCCTTTTAATTGGAGGGCTGTAAGTAAAGACTCGATGACAATTGTGAAGTATGTTTTAGAAAGATTTCTTGCTCAGGTATGGGTTAGACTAGACCAGGGCTTCTTCAGCTTTTTTCACTTGTAACCCTTTTTCACCCCAGAAATTGTTTTGTGACCCTGGGTACGTAGGTATATAAAGTAAGTTTACATAACCTTTTACCGTTTGCTTTTTATATGAATAATTTTTTGCACTAAATTAAAATACTTTCCACACTATATTTTTTGTGAATTTCAATGGTTATTAAAAGTGTATCTACGTTATGGCCCTGACAAGACAGTGTGATTAAAGGTTGGCAACTGGTGAGCATCCTTCTCATAAGGATCTATTTCTGATAACTTTTTACTGTTGTCAAATTTTTCACAACCCCCACATTCAGTTATGCAACCCCATATGGGGTGGAGACCCACAGTAAGAAGCTAGGGACTAGAAAGACTTGGGTGGCTCTTCTGACCTAAGGTTTTGTGATTAAGTAATAATCCAATTTTAATCATGGTTCTGCTCTTCATGACATACAATACTTTACACACAGTAAATGCTGATTCATTCACTTTACATTCCAACCACACTAGTTACTCTGTTTCATTGTTCCTTGGTTCCATGTGTGGGTTCAAGCTGCTCCCCATTCAACTACAAAAACAACACATATGAAATGCCTATTATATATAAAGGATTGTGTTATAAACTAGAGGAATTAAAAAGTTTAGGTAATACGTGACTCCTGTTTTCATGGAGCTTACAGTCTAGTAGGGAATAAGACACAAACATGGGGAACTATAATTCAGAGCATTACAGGATGAATACATTAACCAATTGAAAAGCAATATTCTATGTGACACTGAGGGGGAAGGTCAAGAGTAGACACTGGGCATGATTAGCTCAACAGAGATCTAAATTTATTAAAGGTCCATTTCTCCTCCCTTGTAGAATTATATTTGTTTTTTCTGGGTACTATTCTTGGTTATAATCCAATATCTTTTGCCTTCTGGAATATCGTATTCCAAGCTCTTTACTCCTTTATTTTGATGGCTGCTAAATTTTGAGTGATCCTGACTGTGGCTCCTTGAAACTTGAATTCTTTCTTTCTAGCTCCTTGAAGTATTTTTTCCCCTTTGACCTAGAAGCTCTGGTTTGGGGCTAGAATGTTTCTGGGGCTTTTTTGTTTTGGGGCTTTTTACAGGAAGTGACTTATTGGATTAATTTTGTTTTCACTTTATCTAAGAGCTCTGGGCAGTTTTATGATTTTTTTTGGAAATGTATCTAGTTTCTTTGTTTTTTCTCAGTCATAGCTTTCAGGTAGTCCAAAGATTCTTTTTTTTTTTTTTTTTTGTGAGGCAATTGGGGTTAAGTGACTTGCCCAGGGTCACACAGCTAGTAAGTATTAAGTGTCCGAGGCCAGATTTGAACTCAGGTACTCCTGACTCCAGGGCCAGTGCTCTATCCATTGTGCCACCTAGCTGCCCCCCAAAGATTCTTAAATGATCTCTCCTTGGTTTATTTTTCAAGTCACTTATTTTTCCTATGAGGTAACTTACATTTTTTTCTATTTATTTATTTTTTTAGTCTTTTATGTTTGTTTTCCATGTTTTTGTTATATCATGGTGTTATTAACTTCTATTTGGTTCATTCTAATTTTCAAGGAGCCTATTGCTTGAGTAAGATTTTGTACCTCTTGAACCAAGTTGATAATTCTATTTCCAATTCTTTCTTCTATAACTATCCTTTCTTTTCTAATTTGTCCCCCTAGTACTCTCTTTTCTTTACCAATTATTTCTAGACTCACTTGATTTATACTTTATTTTAGGTTTTTGCTTTTTGAACTCTTGCTTCTTCTCTTTTAGGAATTCTAGTTGAGCTTGCAACCACACTGTTTTTCTTTGAGGCATTGCTTATTGATATTTTGGTGTAATTCTCTTCTTTTGGGTTTGTGCCATGAGCATCCCTGAAACCATAATACCTATTTAATAGTGGAATTCTTTTTCTTTGTTGTTGGATTGTTCTTTAAGTCTTATTTCCTGACTTTGGATTTTGTATTAGGGCAAAGGTCAGGGACAGAAGCACATAGATGTTGCTTGCTTCTGTACTTGTTCCTCACTGAGTACATAGCCTAAGGCCTAATCTCTCCTTCTGGATTGCCAGCCCCAGATGCAGTTCTCCTCCTCTGTCTCTTTTGGATCTGTGACCCAGCACTGGTTAGTGAGTGAATCTGTCAGTTGGCACCTGCTATTGCTCCCTACACAAGGTCATGACATTCTTTGCCAGCTCAGGGACCTGTTCTTGCCCTGATGCACTTTTGTTGACTTTTTCAGTCCTTGTACTGGGATATTCTGACAGATGTTTCTGGCTAGACTCTATCTCCAGTGTCTGCAGAGCTCTGTCTTCCTATGCTGTCCTGGAGGGAAAATGACTCACTGTGATTTTCTCCCCCTTTGGTTTCCTGATAAGGGTTTGGTCTGATAAATTGTCTAGACTTTTATGAAGTAGTTGTGGGAGCAAAATCAGCTGTACTTTTCCCATTATTCTACCATCTTTGGCCAGTCTCGAGGTTCAATTTTCTATTTCCTAACTAGTACTTGATAGATGTGAGAGATGATTTTTGTAATTAATATCTTGGAAATTTAATCCTGACTTCCCTCCCATTCCAAAGTCCTTCTTGATAAGATAAAGTCAACTGTCTTTAGTTTTGGTCATGGCTCTAAACCTATAAGATAAGATACTCTTCTTTATCCCTGATCATGGCTATAACCTTTTAGGAATCTTGATAAGAATGACACTTCTAAATTCTTGTTAGGGTAATAAAAATTTGCTCTGGGGTAAAGGCGAATAATTAGCCCTAGATTGGAGGTGGTGGTCTGCTATCAGCCCTTCATTTTAATATAGCCTACCTTCAAATTAAGTTGACCAATCAGAAGTGATTAGGCAGCTCTTAAAAACACCTCCTCTTTGAAGGGCATATAATCTGTGACCCCACCACCATTAGGGGTCTTTGGTTTGAGAGAGACAGCCAAATGACCATCTTTTTATTAATAAATTGCTGGCCTATTAATGAAAATGATTAAATTATCCAGAAACTATGACTCTCATATTTTTAATCATTAGATAGTTTTAGTGGTTATTGATATAATTTAAGATACAGTGATCCTAGGCCCGCTTTACTGTTTAGGCTTTATAATTTGTTGTGTCTAACCTGGATTCTTGCAATTACTACCTGTTTGACCATTGGCTAATCATTTAATCTCCATGGGCCTCAGTTTCCTTATTCAATGGCCTCTGAAGACCCATCCAACCCTAGATTGGTAATGCTGTAATCCTTTGATATAGTATGGTAATTTTCTCTCAATTTAAACTTTTTTTTTTTGTGGGGCAATGGGGGTTAAGTGACTTGCCCAGGGTCACACAGCTAGTAAGTGTCAAGTATCTGAGGCTGGATTTGAACTCAGGTCCTCCTGAATCCAGGGCCGGTGCTTTATTCACTGTGCCACCTAGCTGTCCATCAATTTAAACATTCTTTGAAAATAGGAACAGAAGTCGGAGGCATTAGGCTCCCCACACTGACTTTGGATGAACACTATTATTTCTTTAAAATGCATGTGTGCATGTGCGTGTTCATGTGCATGTGTGTGTGTGCTTGTGTGTGTGTGTGTGAGTGAAGGGGAGGGAAGGGGTGACAAGACCAACACCCACCTTGTGCCCTGTATCATATCACTTTCCCTGCATATAGTTACGAGGACATGATATGCCCTTTGCCATATCTGCATCTGGGAAATAATAAGCCATCTCATCATCTACTGTAGTTATATACATTGGAACAGGATTCTTTTAATCCATTCTGGTGCTGGTTCATTTATGTTCTTGCTCTTAAATAACCTGCCTCTGGCATTCAAAAACTCTTGTCTACTTAGGAGACATGACTATAGCTAATCTGTTGAAAGCCTCTGAACAGACCCCTCATCTGCTTAGGACATCTGCAGGAGAGTTAAATCATTCTAAGTTGGGAATTAGGCTAATGTTTTATGCTAGTAACATCATGAATCCTGCTGTTCTGCAATAGGTTGTTAAGAGGGGGGGGGGGAGCGAATGGTATGGCAGATATACAAAAGAAAAATAAATTCATCTCATTTTATTAGAAGCCTGACACTTTTATTTACAGAATTTATATTTCAGAACCCTTCTTTCATTCATTACAGATGCATTTTAAATATGACTCTGTTAGGTTAATAGTCCATGCCTTTAAAAACATAGGCGTGGGTGAAAAGGGGAATAGGGACCACTTTGCCAGAGAAAAGAAGCAGCAGACAGAATTTATCAAATGATAAGATGAACCAAAGAAGACAACAAGTCGTTTCTTGTCAAAGCAAAGGGAATTTTGATATGCCTGAGAGATTCTGAATAGAAAATATTTAGTGCAAATTATTTCTGCTCCACTGCCTATCTCTCATACCCCCATGCCCCCTGAAAACCTCTACCCAATTCCCTAAATATTTACATGGAAAACCCAACTGAGAAATCTAGGGTATATTCCATAACTGACAATATATTAATCTTTGGCTATTCATACTGCATATGTTTTTTGCATATGGATTCATATTTGTAGAGATAACATAAAAGGACTTTGATATGGGAATAGGGAATAGTGGCATGGAGACTGGTGGAGTGGGGATAAGATATCTGTTGGAAAAGATAGGAAGGCAGAATTCTGGCAGGAGGGGTCAAGTCTAGATTGAGTATTCTCTCTGACTCCCCCCTTCCCCTTTCCCAGGGATACCAGGTGTTCCTGTTTTTGTTGGGATAGTTCCCATTTTAGACCATCCATTCTCAGCTACACTGTATTTACAAAACTCATTTTGATTTTCAGGAAGCTAATCTTTCAATTTATTCCATATGGCGCTAATTCTTTCATTCATCCAGTGGCCTTGATTACATTTGCTGTGAATTGTCTGAAATATTTGTCTTTAGGTACAGAAGAACCCAGTTAGAAATATGTTGGAAGATTGTGAGTCTAAGAGGCATTGTCTAAATCAACAGTCAGATAAATGCTGTGGGTGATGATGACCACCTATATTTCTAAATATAAGCAAGTCACTTCACAGTTTTAGTTTTAGATTATTCATCTATAAGATGAAAGGGTTGGGCTAAATAATTTTTAAGATCTCTTCCAGCTCCCAGAACCCAATCTTTGTCTTTACTTGTGTTCATGCCCAGTGGTTACTGAAAGGGATTTTATCTTTGAATGCTATAGATAGTGAAATCTACCATCTTTTATACAAGGCCACAACAAAGTCTCTTACTGGGGGTGAGGGGGTTGGGGTGTGGAGGGAACCAAACAATTTATTAGACTTTACAAGGAGGTAAAAACAGGGCCCTGATTCAATCATTCTGAAATGATTGAATCACAGTCCTATTTCAAGGTCCTCTAGCATTTATTTATTTATTTGTTTGTTTATTTAAAACATGGAACCCTTTATTCATTTCTGATACCATGGGCCATTGTGACAAGTGTGTAATTCCATTAAGTAGTCAGACCTATATCAGGTGATGTCAAATAATATAAGAACTCAGTCATGAATACCGCTCAATATCAGAAGATGTTGAGGCATAACCAGTAAACTAAACAACGCTACCCTGTTGCCCTTAATTAGCTGACTTCCACTTATACTTTGGTTCCACTCCCTTTGTGGGTAATGCCACTGCCAGTAAGTGTTTGAGGCAGGATTTGAACCCAAGTCTGCCTGATTCTGAATCCAATGCTCTTTCTGTTTTTCCGTGTTGCCACTCTCAGTAAGCACTTGCCATGTGCCAGGCATCGTACTAAGCTTTTGGGAAAATACAAAGATGAATAAGCAGTTTTCCTCCTCATTCAGAAAGTTTATAATTGAGTGGAGGAGAAAAGAAATATCTACATGTAACCAAAAGTAGAGTGTGACAAGGGCAGCTAGGTGGTGCAGTGGGAAGAGTGCTGTGCCTGGAGTCAGGAAGATCTGAGTTCAAATTTGACCTCAGGTACGTACTAGCTGTGTGACCCTGGGCAAGTCACTTCACCCTGTTTGTCTCAGTTTCCTCATCTGTAAAATAAGCTGGAGAAGGACGCAGCAAACTGCTCCAACATTTTTGTCAAGAAACCCCAAATGGGGTCACAAAGAGTCAGACACAACTGAACAACAAAGAATATGACAAATGCATAAAGAGGATTTTGAGAGCATCCCTAATAGAAGCTCATATTTAAAGAGCATTTTAAGGTCTATGAAGCATCTCACTGACAACTACCCTTCAAGACGGGCTGTAGAAATGCTGTTAACCTTGTTATGCAATTAGAGAGGCTGGGGTGACACGACTCATAAGCGGTGGAGCCACAATTCAAACTCAGGTCTTCCATCTCCAATACAGTGCCCTTTATACGATGCCAATTGGGAGTAGGGGAAAGGTTGGCTTAGGTCTTAATGAAGGAGGTGGTAGTTGATTTGTGTTTTTAAGTGGGGAATATATCATCTGCCCAACCACGTCCTTCCTTCCCCCATGCTAACATAACCACCAGATAGGGAAAACAGCACATGTAAGGGCAAGCTTAGGACCTAGGCCTGAGTTCTGTTCACCATCGCTTTCCCCTGAATCGATTTCATGATCATCACCATAATTCTAAACAGATGTTTTATTAAATACCAATTAAACCTATTATAAAATGCAGCTAAATGATTTTCTTTCAACTCTGAATTTCCAAGCTTCAAATGGGATTGATTATTTTATTAATTAAGGCGAACGTGTGCTTTGAGAGCGGACAATTTACATTTGGATTATTCTTTTGGCGGCGGTGGTGGTTGGGGCCGATCGTTGAGATGTACAAGCTCAGAAAGTTCACTCTGTATCTTACCTTATGATTTATATTACTGATAAATATCAGTGAGGATAATAGGAAACTGTGCGTCTCTTTAAAGAAATTTGGCAACCTCACCCCTTCCTCCTCTTCTTGAGGGTCTGGTGAGAAATCACGGCTAGCTGCCTGTGGCATGTCTAAGCCCATTTTTCCATTAGTGTTTCATGAGTATGGACTGCAAATTATACAGCCAAGAAGCCTGGGCCCATGAACAGAAATCAGAGCAGTTCTTGTTCGTGTCTTGCAGTTGAGTAGATGGCTGTTCTGGGGAAAGTTGTCTAAGTCTGGTTTCTGGAAGATTTTCCACAAAGTGGTGATTTGGAACAATAGCTTCTTCCCTCTACTTTCCTTAGAGTTACTTGTCACTATTAATGAGTATCAAATTCTGGAACCTTGCCAAGTATTATTATTATTGTTATTAATAAATACCTAGCTGGTGGGGAAAGGGGTTGGTTCTGGATTCCTGGGAGGTTTTAATTTTCTCAAAGGGGGATAGTCCTGTATTTAAAAAAAAAATGGAAAAAAAAATGGGAAAAACCAAACAGGCATGCTGGAGCAGGGCACTCTGCCAAAGACTGCTTTCTTCCCAATAGCCTTGTCTGCTGCTGTCTGTGGGTGCTCATTCGGGTTCGGTTTCTTTACTAGGCTAATTGACACTACAGTCTCATCCTGAGAGGGAGAATGCTACATGGATTGCCTTTTGCTGAGGCTGAGCAGAGGGGTGGTAGGCCAGTGGGTTGTGGTGACTTTGTCTCATTGGTAGGAGCTCTACTCTAACTCAAGATGGAGAAATGTGAACCCAGTATAAGTGGTTCTCTCTTTCTCTGTTTCCCCTTCCCCACACCACCCTCCCTGCCCACCCTCAATCCCCCATATTCTACCAGGAAAAATAAAATCTTACTCAACCTTAAAAAAGGATCTTAAAATGTTTTGTTTGTGGTTTCTCATTTCCTGTGACTAGGAGAAAGTTTGACCTTGCTTATTTTTTTAAAAATACATTTTATTGGCAACAGAGAGGAAGGCAGTCTTCTCTTTACTGAATAACATGAATAAGGAAGGGTGTTGGGTGTCATTTGTTGTATAAACACTGTAATAATGAAGACAAAGAACTTTTAAAAAACCTGACCTTTTCCTACTCCTTCATAAACCAGACTGAAATGCCACCACAGTTTCTGAGCACGCTAATATAATAGAAGAGACACTTCCTGAGACCTATTCCTTGACCTTCAAGGACACAGGATAGGATCCTGGCATTTTTATTATTTTATGGGAGTGGCCAACAATTTATTTTTTTAACTGAGCATCCCGAAAGCACATGCAGTAACTTCTTCAGATTTTTGCTTTTTAAAAAAACATTCTTCTCTGGTCTGTTCTGGAAGGTCATCCCACTAAATGTGCTACTTGAGTTTAAAATGCTTGAGTAGTTTTACAAGCTGGTATCCTGCTAGATGAGCTGGCATTAGGATGTGGAAAAGAAAACTTGGAGGGCCTTTAGAAAGATATGTCTTTTTGGGTATGGGATGTTCCACAGAAGATCTTTCTCTTTTATAGATGGGACAGCGGCGTTAGACTTGGGAGCCAGATCGGTCCTTGGTGCTTTTGGGCCTTCTAGGCTTTTCTTCCTTTGGTCAGTGGATTCTAGCAGACCCTGTTGCTTTTTATTTCCAACTATCATGACCCTGGTGATTAAGGCTAGTCTTGCCTAAAGTGATAGAGATGGAGGGAACTTCCAGATGAGGAAACTTTCTTTCCAAAGCAGGCTAGAATTTTCTGTGCAAATTAAGATTTTTAAGGAACACTGAAAGGTTAAGAGTATATAGCCAGAACACAAAGGGATTCAATCTTGGGTTTTCTTCCTTGGCTCCAAGGTCAGCTTTCTATTGATTGATTACACCAGGCTGTTTCTCTGTTTATTAACACAATCAGATCCAGTCTTATCTATAGGGAGAGGAAATAGTTATATATAAAATATGATTTCAAGCATGCCATTGGAGCTCTTGTCTCACAATATTTTCCCTTCTGCCTCCATTAATTTCTTTAGTTTTTGGCAGAAAGCTCTAAATAGGCCTGGGTGATTGGGCCTTTTCCCCCAGGTTCTTGAATAGACATAATTGCCAGGTCTATCATCACCACCACCACCATCATCATCACCCCCCCCACTACCACCATCACCATCATTTCTTCCCCCTCGTCCACCTCTCATTCTCAGTCTTTTCTCTAGCCTCACTGTCTCCATTCTATCACTTGGGATTCAGTCCCGCCCCCCTTCCTTGTTACCTTCCTCAAAAACCATGCTGCTTACTTGTTTTCTTCTATTAACCCTCACCTGCTCCCAGATGTCGAAGAGTCCAAGGATAGTCAGATCTCTACAGAGGATGGACTGTCCCTTCCCTGGAATGACTGTACCTGATGGGCCTCTACCGAAATGAAGGTGGAGTTTGGCTCTATTCGCCCCCAAAGGTAGGCTGCCAGGGCCTTCCAGAACTTCAAGTGAGCTCCTCCTTAGCCTAGCCTGTTTTCCTAGCAGCAGCCTCAGGGAGTCCTGGGCTTTCTCTCTCCCCACAGCAGGGTGATGCCCTACAGTCTTTTTCCTCAGGTGTCCTGGAGTGTTTTCCTTCTTCCTACCCGTGCCTCTGTGTACACCTGGCAGGTCTCTCTCCTAGGTGAGTTTTGTAGTTGAGAGGAAGAGAGAGTGGATCCAGAGCTATGGTTTTGCAGTGGACATGGTGTCCTCTGGAGGGGCACCTTGGAAGGGGATCTTGAAAGTCAGTGTATGACAGCATTTAGGCACTACTGACTGCCTGGAGATAGAAGAGGGGATGCTCTGGGAGGTGGGAGTGAGGAAGAAAAGGAGGATGGCAAAGCTCTGATGCCCGACTCTATGTACATCATAATGTGGAGGCCATGAGACTGAATGGCACTCCTCTCTTTAATCTGCCTGTTTGGTGACCTAGGAAGGATGCATCTTCAGCAAGGAGCCTTGCTACTCCATGAGTCAGAGAAAGAATTCTCCCTTTTGCTTGGTCGTGTCATTGTGCTACTATGCCAAGCACCTCATCTATTGATCATTCAGGTAGTTTCTTGAAGGACTGATGTATGTTTAATGTTCAATTCCAGTTTGAGCAAGAGAAATACTGAGTGTTACAAATATGAGGGGCTCTTTGAGAGGGAGATCAAATGCTCCAGGTCTCGTTTTGGAGGTTGTTTTCATCGTGTTGTAGCAGGCGTATTGTCTGGAGTCATCATAAGACAAGAGGCATTCCCTCATTATTTATTGAGGGTGTCAAAGAATTAACTGCCTCCAGGGCTTTTCAGGGCACACACATTTGCCAGAGTACCTCCTAGAGAAACACAAGCAAGAGATAAATTTGCTCCTCATTTTCAGTAGTGCACACATTCACTTGGCTTCCTTTCCTGCGGCTCTCTTCTGGGTTGTACAGAAAATACCGCTAAGCAATAGCACACATGGGCTGTTTGAAAGGTGTCTGGCTGTTGTGGTGACAGCAGGTTGCCGAGGGCTCGTATTTCTCCCAAAGGGAAAGCCTTGGAAATAGGGCTGCCTCAGTTAGACCCATACTCAAAAGTACCTAAAAGTATTTGGCCTGGGTCACCCTGTTGAAAGGAATGCAAGGAAAGGAAGCTGGAAGTTCAAAAGGCTCTGGATAACTTCCCCAGGTGGTATTCTCCTGCTTCCATTCAATAAAGTAGCACAGGGTTGATGACTTTAGTTAACTGCACTCAACTACGCTGTGACAGGGGAAAAAGAAATGGCTTCTTAGCTGTTATTTGGGAGCCTTTTCTAGCTATTAGGATTAGCGCAGAGTTTCCTAGTGGGAGCCAGGTGCCTCAAAGCTGATCATGGAGGGCTTGGAAAGGCAGCAACTTTTGCTTGGAGAGCCAACAAAAGAAAAAAAAGCTGCACATTAACCTCCCCACGAACGCTGGATTGAAGCTATACTTCGCATTCTCTGGGGATAGCTTTATTAGGTCTCTATCTCTGCCTTTCGGGCTTTCTCTGTAGCTCTCTTTTATGAGAGCATAAACTATGAATAAGGAGCAGGGATTAAGAGCCTGGGTCGGAGCAGACCCTTAACTAGAGGCTTTTATGCCAGAAGCAAGGGTGGGGAGGGGCAAAGGTTTCTGGGAGAGGGGGAAGGCACTGTGCCTCTAGACACCTACAGAAGAACTAGCTGATATGGGTGGGGGGACATGGCTGGGTAAAAGGGAGGGAGCTGAGGAGGGAAAGAAGCTTCAGATGATGCTGTCTGCACCCTTCCAATTTCTCAGGCTCTATAAAATACAGATAATAATAGCAACTATCTCACAGAGTTGTGAGGATCCAGTAAGATTATATCTATATACGTATCTATATATTGCTTTGCAAACCTTAAAGTGATATATAAATGTTAGCTGTTATTATTGTGTCTATGATGATGATTTTTTTAAAACTAAATCTACCCAGCGACAAGGTCAGTCCTTGTCCGGGATGGGTGAGGACGGGTAAAGGATGAGCTGCATTGTCCACACCCTCTAAATCCACCACTAAAGGACAACTTGATTTCAGTTCTGTTCCCAAGCAAAGATTTCAGGAAGATCCTTCTTGTCCTTTGTAAATAATAGAGTCAAGAAGGCTCTTTCTTTCTCTGGGGTCCTTAAATAGTGGAACTGCATTACTGTTTTGGGTTAAGGTGAAAAAAAGAAAAGAATCTACTCTATGTTTACAGGATACTAAATGCATCCAAGTGAGCCAGCCCCCAAAGAGTCAGTCATTCTGATTGGTGACACCTGGTCCAGGAATCCCCCTGTTCTGAGTCTAGATTGTGGGTGGAGCAGGTTGGAGGAGATTAGATAACTCTCATGGAACCTTAAACCCTGGCCAACCACTCCTTTGCCCCTCACCGGCAGTTGGAGTGTCTTTAGGGAACAAAAGCTCATTTTAATATTGACTTGAGCAAAAGCATCATTAAAAAGCTGACTATTTCCAAATCTGCCTCTTGGAACCCCCAACTCCACCTCTTGGAACCTCCAGCTCCTTTCAACCATCAGTTCAAGTTCCATCTTCTCCAAGATTATTTCTGACCTGGCTTCTTCTCAGGTAGCCACTCCTGGGGATTCATCATATTGTAGTGGTCTTACTGTGGTCATCTTATCAGTTTTAGCTCTCCTGTGGCTTAGAATGCTGGAACTCAAACAATCTACCAGCCTCAGCCACTCCAGTGGCAGGGACATAATGCCACCAACCTATGGGCATGGGTAGGGTAGATGCTACCACCTCAAGCAGTTATTAGTATCCCTAATCCATTCCTTTGGATTTTACAGTCAGGTCCTTAATAAATGTTAGTTGATTGTGTAAAGAATTAATTGTTATTTAAAGTTTTTATGTCTCAGTGTGCACTGGCCTGGGGCTCTGCAAACCCACTGGTTGTAGCTGTTGCCATGGTGCTGGCACCTCATGTCATCACCACTCACCTATACCTACATGGGCCTGGCAAAATTATAATGATTGGAAGCCTAGTGAGGGCAGTCATGTGACTGTCAGAGCGGCCATCCCATTGGCTGGGGCTGTGTTGGGTTTTTCTGGGATTGGAGGAGGAGAATTGGACATTCTAGAGGGACACTGGAAGGCGACAGGAGTTCTGCTGCGTATTCTCAGCTGATTCCTGGTGGGTGGTATTTTTTCAGTTTATATAATTTCCCTTTCCCTTGATCCTACTGATCCTGTTTGTGTTTTTTTTTTTTAAGTTCGTTCTTGTTAAAATAAATCCTGTTCTGTTTTAAGGGAGGCTGCCGGTCTCCTTCCTTGCCCCAATATTGCGGCGAGCCGCTTAGCTGGTCCCCACAATTGATTGATAGAAAACATAGTGAATTACAAACTCAAGTGTAAGCGATTTGGAGATGATTTACTCCTTTGTATTATCCATCTCCTGCTTCCATCAATTTGGACGATCAGGACTGACCCTGGTAATTATTGACTGCTTAGCACAGTTTGGAAATGTTATATATTTCATTTGATTAAAATAGAATAAGTCAGAAGGACAAATTAAATAATGGTTTAAAACTAGAAGCAACATGGATGGAGAGCAGGGCTCAGAGCCCTGAAAACCTGGGTTCAACACCTGCCTCTAACAAATACTGTCTGTGTACTGTCACTCAGTACTCTGGGCAACTTTCTAATACTATAACTTACATATAAGATATTAACTTGCTTTGGCAAAAAGAGAGTTTCCCCACCTGGAAGTTCCCTATATGGATGAATTTAGTGGTTTGGTCCCCATTACTAATTTGAAAATAATATTTGAAAAGAAATTAAAATTAAAATATTTAAAATAATATTTTGAAACAAATATAATCTTATAACTGGATAGTATATTGTATTTTCTCTGATATTTAAATAATATTTTAAAACAATATAATCTTATAATTGGATAGTACATTGTATTTTTCTCCAACATTTTATAGATTCATAGATAAAACTGTAAGGGATCTTAGAGATTATTTAGTTAACCTGTTTGTTTTTTTTTTTTAAACCTGTTTGATTTTGCAGACAAGGAAAAGAGACCCAGAGAAAGGAGGCAACATCCTTCTCCTTTCAAGTCACATAGTACATAGGTCTGGGATTCAAATTGAATTAGTCTACCTCTGCTTGCCACTACATTACACTAAACCAACAGATAAAGAAAATCAGGTAGGGGGCAGCTAGGTGATGCAGTGGGTAAAGCACCAGTCCTGGATTCAGGAGGACCTGAGTTCAAATCCGACCTCAGACACTTGACACTAGCTGTGTGACCCTGGGCAAGTCACTTAACCCTCATTGCCCTGCAAAAACCAACCAACCAACCAAACAAACAAAAGAATAAAGAAAATGAGGTAGAGAAAAGTTAAATGCCTTGCCCAGGTCACAAGACCAAATAGTTCATTACAAAGTTAGGACTCCAGTGCAGATCTTCTGAGACTACCATCTAGGAGGTATCTAGTATCTGACTGACATAGAGTTGTTAAACACAAGCAACGTTTCTGAGGGCCCTCCAGAAGTAGATTTAAATATAATTGGGAAATACTTAACAAAATAAATAAAAATACAGTAAAACTTAGATAAGTTAATATGTGTTTTTTCTAAGTCAACCCGTTCTTGTAGGGATCTTTATATGTAGATTAGTGGCCCGCTGTTTCTATTTGAGTTTGAACTCCACAAAACTCTGACCTTTTCTATTATGTAAATATTTTTTATCAATGACTCAGACAGTGTCATCACTTATATACATCATATCTGGGGGACCTGGGAAGAATAGCTAATCTGGTAGACCCAGAAAGTCAATGATAGGCAAAAATCTAAAAAAGATGAAATTTGATGGGTAAATGTAAATATATGCACTTGAGTTAAGAAATCAATTGTACAAATACAGAGTGGGCTGAACCATGGCTAGATATCAAATTAGGGGAGAAAAGATCTGTGGAGCTTTTGTGAATTTCAAATTCAATATGAATCAATGGCATGGTAGGGCGTCTAAACAAGCTAATTAAATTTTATGCATTGCTACTGTTTTGGGGGGATTTTGTTAATATGGGCATTCTCTCCATGGATACTGATTGCCACCAAACCATGCCTGAAGATGCCCTGAGAGGCATGGTGTCTAGAATGGAGTGTGTGGGGGGGTGGTTATAGTCTCATTATACTCTGCACTCTCCCCATTGCACTGTGATCAGTGCTGAGTGTTGCATTTTACCAAGAACATTAACAAGCTGGAGCTAATGCAGCAGAGGTCAACCAGGATAGGAAAGCATCTTGAAAGCATGCCAAATAAGGATTAGAGGAACTGACAATGTTTATAGCTTTAGAGAAAAGAAGATTTGGAGGTGACCGGACAGATATCTTCAAGGATTTGAAGAGCTGTCCTATCTAAGGCAGAATTGATTTGCTTTCTTTGGCTCCAAAGGCCAAACTAAGATCAACAAGTGGAAAATTAGAAAAGGGACTGACTTTATATTACTATGAAGAAAAACTTCCTCACAATTGAAGCTGTTCAAAACTATAATGGGCTGCCTCAGGCAGTAGTCAGTTTCCCATAATTAGAGGAGATATTTAAACAGAGATTGAATAACTACTTCTTGTTGACTGTTGTATAGAGCATTCATGCTTCAGGTATGGACTAGTTGACCTCTGAGGGTGCTTACAGACCTAAAGTTCTATAATTTGATGATTCTCAATTAAATGCATATAGCAATGGGCTTTTGTTACAAAGAAAAGCTTATGACCATTTAAAATAAACCTGCCAACTCCCAATGCTCTTCTCCTATTCAATTGTGGGCCAGATTCATTGTCCATCTGCAGCATCTATCCAAGATTTCTGTACAGATGGATAGGTTGTCTATCTAATTGAATATCATTGTTGTTCAATTCTTGTTAATTCACTTATTTTTTTCCTATGTTAATAATTAAGCCAAACTCTTTTGTATGATTATGGATCTCATTTAAGAGACACTGAAATATTCTGGAGCTTGGTGGAACACAACGTCATACCAAAATATGAGTAACTGGAGGGCCACACCATTTAGAACAACCGCTTCTTTGTTGTTGTTGTTGTTGTTGTTTTTAGTGAGGCAATTGGGGTTAAGTGACTTGCCCAGGGTCACACAGCTAGTAAGTGTTAAGTGTCTGAGGTCAGATTTGAACTCAGGTACTCCTGACTCCAGGGCTGGTGCTCTATCCACTGCGCCACCTAGCTGCCCCAGAACCGCTTCTTTCTGGGAATTTTTTGGGAGTTTTGTGGAAGCTGCAGATGATATGCAAAGCCAGCAGATGACACAGAAAAAGTTTAGAAACTCAGAAATGCATAAAACATATATATGTATATATATAGTATTGTATAATATCAACATATTTTATCTTTTAATACCATAATAATTCAGACTTCTTCTCTGGTACAAAAGGAGGGCCAAAAAATTTTATGTGAATTTTGCAGATCATGGAGTGGGGAAGGGGGGACTGCGTGCCTAACCATCTCTCACACACACAATGTGGAAGGGATAACTGTACTTGTCTTTTCCTCACTTCGTATGAATTATCAGAGGGCCATAGAACAAATTAGCCTCTATTGTTATTATCTTTCAAAGTATCCTTCATGTGAACTACCTCTCCCCAGACCATCTCTCCCCTTTTCCCTCCCCCAGTTTATTCCTCCTACACTTCAACCTTATTTTAATGATGCCATCATGGATTAGTTAGGTGGCACAGTGGACAAAGCCCTGGACCTGGGAGGCCCCAAGACCAAATCCAGCCCCAGACATAAGAATCTGATAATTTTGAGATAAATAGAAGAGAAATCTTGTGGGAGGAGAGCCTTTAAGGTGGAATTTTGCTCTACTGAAACAAATGCTTTAAAAAATATTAACAAACACGTGTAGTAAGATCTTGCATTCTTGACATCTTTGAAT
Source organism: Dromiciops gliroides (assembly GCF_019393635.1). Taxonomy (NCBI): domain Eukaryota; kingdom Metazoa; phylum Chordata; class Mammalia; order Microbiotheria; family Microbiotheriidae; genus Dromiciops; species Dromiciops gliroides. The sequence continues at coordinate 70,399,032 of NC_057865.1, forward strand.
AAAATATGTGACCTGCAGATATGAAATATCACTGAGAAAACTTGCCCATTCCCTTCTAATATCATTACCAGGCTTATCTTTGACATGTTCATGATTTATTTTCATAAAATTGTATGTAGATTGCAAAGGAAGCACCCAGGTTTGAACTTGTTAGTGGGTATCTTTTTTTTTTTTTGGCAGTCAAAATGTTGAATTTTACATCCTTTACCACATTTATTTCTCATTTGGGTTGTTAATAACTTGTTTAAATAGGTTGGATTGGTGATGTTTTAAATGCATTCCACATTTTGCTCATTTTTATTCTATCTTCTAACTTTGTATGAATTTTAATCTTTGCTCTAACAACTTAGGGGTTTGACTACACATAGACTGCTAATTCAGAAATGACTTCCATATCAGTGATGAGTCATTTCTTTCCTGTTAATAAATATAATCAATTTCATTTTTATTAACATGTAGTGATATCCAGTGCTCATTATTTCTAGCATCTTCAATGTTTTTCTTGAATAAACTGTTCATGATGTTTCAGTGGAAGGCTTCTTTGTAATCTGCAATTCATTAGCTTTTCTCATCCTTTACTTCTGAACTGTATTTTTCGTCATATATGGACACATAGATTCACACAACGTTGACATGCATTCACAATGCCCTCCTTTCCACTGAAGTAAATGAGTGTCGATGTATATATTGCTTTAATTTGGAAGGTCTTTTTAAAGATAAATGTCCTCTACCTCTTTTCCCTTTGTATTAGGTGTTAATGCATAAGATGTAATATTTTTATAATGGTTTTTGTTCAGATAGTTATCATGGGCACTACAATATCAGATAACCAAGTGTCCCATGAAATGGTGTTTCTTATTATCTCAAATGAACAATAAAACTGACAATTTGTTTATTTTCTTTTCAAGGTGGGCCTGTAAATTATTTGCAACTTTCTTTAGAGAAAAATAGCCAAGGCAAATACAATTCGGTTACTCCAAAAATACATGTACATTATTTATTGGTCAAGGATCTCACATTTAAAATATCAATAGCTAACTAAGTTCAGGCTTCAAGATTAGGGATTCTTAACTTGGCATCCATGAATTATTATTTTTTAAAAATTTTGATGTTGATATTTGATACGGTATTTGAAAATAATGGGTTTCCTTGTAATCTCACACATTCAATTTTATGCATTTAAAAACATCCTGAGAAGGGTTCAAAAGGCTTCACCAGACAGAAAAAGGGGTTCATAACAAAAAAGTGTAAGAACCCCTATTTTTGATGCTCTAAAGATGATGTGATTCTTAGCATTCACTCTTACCTTTTTTTCCCTTCTGCCACTATTACTGTAGAAATGGGAAGCATTTGTAGAGGACCGAGGACCATTTTGGCATTTTTTCCCCCTTTAGTTTCATGAGAGGCCATGGCCAACCTATTGGTGATCAGCCTGTCTATACTTACCTTGGAAAGCTAGAAAAAGTCTGTTGCATTTTCAAGATTAGGGAACTAGCACCAGATATATTTCAGGTGAAGTACTGCTATGGCCAAAACATTATTCTTATCAATTTCTTGACCTTGATATTAACTACATATTGGAGCAACCAGATCACCCTCCAGAGCTGTTTCACCTCAGATATCTTGAATTGTGAAGTCACTCTCTGACTAGCTGCTTTGGTTATCCCACATCTACTATGTCTATTATACCTACTGTTTACCTTCATCAAAACCTCTGGGCTCTAGGATCCTCCCTCTGCCCCAACCTAACAGTTTTATTCTGGTTTCACTTTCCTCCTATATGAGCTTGATGGATCTAGAATTAGCTCTGCTGGAGAAAGTCAAGACAAATAGTATAAGCTTAGGCATTATCCTATTGATATCCTACAGATAGCTTAATTCTATTGCCAGTGGAGGCCTCAACAGAAACACCTTATAGTATAGCTTGTGTCCTGTGAAATGGGATCATAAGATCAAAGATTCAGAGCAGGTAGTTCTTTCTAGAGCTTAAAGGTCATTTAGTCCAACTCTTATTTTTTTTTTACCATATATTCTTTTTTAAATTTTATTTTAAGTGAGGCAATTGGGGTTAAGTGACTTGCCCAGGGTCACACATCTAGTAAGTGTTAAGTGTCTGAGGCCGGATTTGAACTCAGGTCCTCCTGACTCCAGGGCCAGTGCTCTATCCATTGTGCCACCTAGCCGCCCCGCCAACTCTTATTTTATCAGTTGAGGGAACTGAGGCACAGAGAGGCTAAATAATTTACTTAAGCTTATAGGGGTATTAGAAGGGACTTAAGAAACTATCTAGTTCACTCACCCCCCCCCCCCAATTTTACATATGAGGAGCCTGGAGACAAAGAACTTTAGTCATTTGTCCTAGGTCACACACATAACAAGTAGAAGAAAGTAGGGCTTCTTTTTAATTTGTCCTAAACTTACTTCAGTTAAGTTTCAAAAGTGCCCCTTCTTTCTAGGCAGCAGCTGCATTGTTTTCCTCTAGAGTGAAGTGATTTTTTTTTTTATAAAGTTAGTTCCAGGGTGGAGTCTAGGGATTTCAAAAGAGGCTTGATTTAGCTCTATAAAACATTCTTCTGTTAAAAGTTTTTGAGCAGTTAAAAAAATCTTACTTTTTTTTTTTTTATAGTGAGGCGATTGAGGTTAAGTGATTTGCCCAGGGTCACACAGCTAGTAAGTGTTAAGTGTCTGAGGCCGGATTTGAACTCAGATACTCCTGACTCCAGGGCTGGTGCTCTATTTACTGCACCACCTAGCTGCCTACAAAATCTTACATTTTCAAAGGCTTGTAAAGAAATGTTTTGGATTCTTTAGCAGCATCACATGTTATATATATATATATATATATATATATATAAAAGTAACCAGGAAACAAAAAAAATACTGGCAATGTTTTCTTTCAGATATGATAAACAATCCAATCATTAACAGAGGAAGCTGTGATAGGGGGAGAGGGGAGGGGAGGAGAGGGGAAAGCACTACACCTGGGCTTAGAAAACTTGGGTTTGAATAGAGACTCTCTCAGTTACCAGGTGGGTGACCTTAGGAAGGTCAATGGACCTTGATTTCCTCATCTGCAAAATGGGGATAATAATATTGGCAAGTGCTTTAGAAAAGAAAAGCAATTAAAAAGAAACTTAAGTGACATTCACTACAGTGGGCTGAATGTATATGGATTTACTGACAGTATGCACAATATGCTGTATTGTAGTGGTCCCCACTCCTTCCCTAAGAGGGGGGAAGGTATGAAGGTCTGAAATCTATTCTTTTAGACCTTCATTCATTTTTATTTACCTAGAGTTTGATTTCCTTCCATTAATCTTTTAAAAACATTATAGTCACTGTGTATATTATTGTCTTGGTTCTGTTTTTTTCACTCTGTAACAGTTACTACAAGCACACATATATGCACACAGTATCTTTGACTTCCTTAGGGTATATATCCAATCTGCGCAGTTTAGACATTTTTCTGACATTTCCCATTTTTTTTCTAGAATGGTTGGAACAATTCACAGTTCCACCAACAATGTGTTAGTGTGCCTATTATTATTCAAACCCTCCCACAAAAGTTATTTACATCTCTTATTATCTTTGTCTACATAATGGGTGTAAGATGAAATCTTAAATTTCTTGTAACTTTTACTTCTATTATTAGTGATTTAGAGCATTTTTTGGTGTATGAACTTTGATAACTTGTTTTTTTCCTTTAAAAATTTAGTCATATCCTTTAACCAATTCTCTTTTTTTTAACTTGGACCTATGATTTCATTGGTATGGGGAACTCCCAAGGAGGAACTTTGTTTACTAATACAGTGTAGTTCCATCTTTGTAATTTAGAGCCTTAAATAGTTGCCGGGGCATCGAGAGATTGGAACTTACCCAGGGTTACACAGCTATTTTGTGGCAGAAACAGGACATGCATTCAGGTCTTCCTGAAAAAGAGGCCAGCTCTCCATCCACAGTCCCATGCTGACTCTTGGCCACTCATCTTTGAGGATGCTCTGCTTTCAGTTACATATTTACAACAACTCTCTATGTATCTTGGATTTGTTACAGATTTTTCTAAGATATCTATTGTCATTTTTCTAGGAAGCTCAGTGGATAGAACATAGGACTTGGGGTCAGGAAAGCCTGAATTCAAAACCTGCCTCATACACTTACTAGCTGTTTGAGGGAAAGTCACTGAATCTCTCCTAGCCTCAATTTCCCCATCTCTGAAATGGGAATAATGACAGCATCTACCTCACTGAGTTGTTGTGAGGACCAAACAAGATATGAAAAGTGCTTAGCAAACCTTCAAGCACATTATGATGGTGAAGATGTTTTAAACTGACACTGAAGATAGTGGTTCTAGCTCCAGGAGACCCTAAGCATTTCCTTTTCATGATGAAGGGCTCACCAACTGGAGTTTTGGGAGATTTGCCAGGATAGGTGACATTACATTTCAACATGTGTGCTGTTCTGGGTAAAGTGGACATTTCCAACTATTCCGTCTTACCTTCTATCTACAAACAATCTCTGAGTAAATAAGATTTTTTTTTCTAAGAAGGACCAAATTGATGCAGGTTTCACCCCTCTGACCTTTATGGCATCATCCTGATTCTAATATAATCATACAATTGTGAGATTTTTGATCTGGAGGGTGTCTTCAACCCCCTTATTTTACAGATGAGAAAACTGAGGTAAAACCACTCATCCAAGGTCATATAGCTGGGAAGTAGCAGAATCACAGATGAAGTTTTAGGTGTCGTGACCTTGGATATGAGATGGGAGAAATTTCCCCATGCATGGCTATATGCTTCCATGCCAAGTAAATGCAAACATAACCCTTTCTGCATTAAGACCCTGTGCATGCCCTCATGCCACCCCCAGAATCCGGGGCTTCCTTGGAATTTGCCTCCCATATTTGTCCTTCCACCCATGTCCACTTGAATTCCACTTCTGAATACAGGAGCAACTTCCTTAATTTTAGATCCTTTGGGCCAATCTCTCAGCAGTGGGAAAATTCCTGCAGAGTTACTGAGAATGATAAACTCACCCTTTGTCTCTTGAACGGCACATAAATACAAACATTTTACTCATGGAAAGTGCTTAGACATTCCTGGTGTAGACAGGCATCTCTTTGTTTCCAGGCCCATCCTCCAGCTGGGGACTCTCATTTGTAGCTCCTCTGTCAAGCCAGTGGCCGATATGCTCACACTCCATGTTTTCTTTCTCTTCTGAGTTAAATAGTCAATTGTTCCTTGCCATCTGGACCCTGGTCACCGAAGAATCATGGAACAAACAGATTTCTTTCTATTTTTGGTTTCTTATTTAGGAAAAATACAGGGGGAAAACATAAGACCGGAAGATAGTAACTATTATAATTGAGCTTAAGTTTCCTTTTTTTTTCCTTTTTAGATGAAAGCCTAATTCTTTTTCAACCATCCGGCACAGATGCTGATCATTTTAACGAGATTAGTGAAGGTGACTAGGAATTAGGCCTCATTTCAGATGGCAAAAATGAGCTGGTTCTTGTCTAAGACTTTTTTTTTAAAATAGTGAAATTCTGGTTCTAATGGGGAAGGCCAAGTTCTCTTTGGGCCTCAGTTTCTTCATGCAAAAAAATGAGAGTTCGACCAGATGATCTTTAAGGTTATACCTGGCTCTAAATCCCATGATCCTATTATCCTTTAAAAGTAGTTGTAGAAAAAAAAAAATAGTTATAGCCCAGTAAGGGGGATAAGGAGAGGAGGAAAGAAATGTAAGGAAGGATCAACTAATGTTTAGGCTTCCTGAGGGGAGAGAGATTTAACAGGAGAGAATGTGAATAGCTGGGAAGGCTTATATAAAAATGAATAAGCTGTAGGGAAAGGAGGCTTGAAAGAATTAGAAGGTAAATGCCAATTAGAGGATGAAAGAAAAAGAGGCCTATTGCTAAGACAAGGTGACATGGTGATTTTTGCAGCTGAGAGACTGATTAGATTGCAGAGGTGATAATAATATACTGAGACTGAGAAGAAAAACTTTAAAGAACTGAATGAGTAAGTAGGTAAGGTAAAATAATTAAAATCTTATTTAATGAGCTGGAGATGAAGACCAAAAAAAAAAAGAAAGAAAGAAAGAAAAGAAAGTAGAACTGAAATATGTTGAGGGAAAAAATTAGTAATACCTCCTCCCTGTGATGAGGGAAAAGGAGAGAAAAAGCCTGATGAATAACAAAACTGAAGGTTTTCAAAGAATAGTCAAGATCTGGGCAAATGCAGTCAAAGGAAAAATTAGTTTAAAGAGCCACATTGGTCAGTTTCCTTTAATAGGTCTCTTAGATCCATAAGGTTGCAAGGTGTTGGGTTGGGGGAGATAGAACCTTCTGATTGTGAACTAGTCTTGGGAACCTGGAGTCCTTCTGCTTTATGTTTTTCTTTATTCTTAATATGACCTCTGACCATTGACAAGTTTCTTGACTTTTTTCATGTTTCCATTTCAAACATGGGCAATTTATGAATGATCAGGGTGTGAATTAAACAGACAGTATTTTTAAAAGGCTTTGAAAAATTATAATACAATCTCTTGTCGCCCTAAACCATACTAGCAAACTGATGAATGGTAGCAGTTTAATTCAAAAAGTAAAATGTGTTTTTGAATCTCACTAGAGTGGACTTAAATTTTTTTTTAGACCATGTGGAATCTTCCCATTAGACTGTAAGCACCTTGAGGGCAGGGACTGCCTACCTTTTGTATTTGTATCCCTAGTGTCTCATACAATGCCTGGCCTAGAGAGGATGTTTCAATAAATGTTTGCTCACTTGAATTGTTGCTTGATTTAGAATCATAGATGATTTTTTTATTTAAAGAAAAAAATGAACTTTTAGAGCAGGTAGGTGCCAGTATTTATCATTGTAAATAGCTCACATTTTATATAGCACTTTTTAATTTACAAAGTGTCTTCTTTACAATAACGAATTGGTCTCACAGAAAGTTCAAGGAAGGATTCTAGTTCATTGAATAGATCCTTCATGGGGAACTTACTGGAGAAGATGAACAGGAGTCATACAGGATGGAAGTCATGGATGGGCAGCAAATAGCATCCTTGGAGGGAACTTGCAGATAGATGAGAGCACAGATGCATTTGCACATTTGAGTATTAAGTGCAAGACTTATTGTCCCTATTTTCTTTTCTTTTAAAAAATTTTTTAAAAAACTCCTGTTCTTTTTTTTTCCTTTTTCTTTTTTTGTTTGTTTGCGGGGGCAATGAGGATTAAATGACTTGTCCAGGGTCACACAGCTAGTAAGTGTCAAGTGTCTGAGGCAGGATTTGAACTCAGGTTCTCCTGAATCCAGGGCCAGTGCTTTATCCACTGCACCTTCTAGCTGCCCCCCCCCCATTTTTTAGATAAGTAAACTAAAACTATAAGAAGATAAGTAACTTCTTCTGATCATGTCACTCTCTCCCTCCCACTCAATAAATTTGAATGGCTCCTATTGCTTCCAGGATCAAGTAAAAAAAATGCTCCATTTGGCATTCAAAGCCCTTCATAACCTAGTCCCTTCCTATTTCTCCAGTCTTCTTACACATTATTAATAGACATATACTCCTAGATTCAGTGACACTGGTCTCATGACTATTTCACACTCCTTTTGGCTAGGGGCATTCTCTCTGGCTGTCCCCCATGCCTGGAATTCTCTCCCACCTCCACTCCAACCATGGCCCTGTCTAGCTTCCTTTAAGTCCCAACTAAAATCTCACATCCTACAGGAAGCTTTCCTAAACCTTCTTAATTCGAGTGCTTTCCCTCTGTTAATTATCTCCTATTTATCATGTATATAGCTTGCTCTGTATATATTTATTTGTATGTGTAAGCTCCTGCCTCTTTTTTAAAATTCCCAGTCCTTAGGACAGTGTCTGGCATATAGTAAGCACTTAATACATGTTTCCTGATTCATTGATTGGCTTACTCAAAGTCATACAATTAGTATCTACTGACCCATTAAATAACCATGGCAGACAGGAGTGGTGGTGGTGGGTTCTTCCTTATCATGAATGGAAACAGCCAATAGCTTGGAAAGTCTGGGTTTCCCTATCTTCATGTGAACATTTTCTTGCCTTCCTGGAAGGTTCAGTGTACTCAGTGACCTTGATGAGATGCACCTGGGTGGGGATTTCCACATTGTCTTGTTATTGGCAATCTTCAAGGAGCAAGGCAGTCACTTGTCTGTCTTTGGCTACAGAATTAGTTCAAGCAGGGATGGGGGCATTGGGTTTACCAAGGGGAATCTGCCTGTGACATGAATGCCCATATCCTTGGCTATCTATTGCTCTGGTGATCACACTGAGTCATTCCCTTGCCTTAGGGAAGCAGCTGCTGCAAGAACCCAGATTTGGGGCTGAAATGGGATGTAGGCAAAAAGGAGAAAGAGGCTACTCACTGGGGAGATTGTAACTGGCAGTCCATGTTTGGTTGATGGCAGAGCAGACAGATGTGTGGTCAACAGGTCAGGTCAGGGCCAGAGAAAACAAGAGGGTGGTGAGGTAGGGGCTGAGCTGAGGTCAGAGACAACAGCCAAATTCTGTCCCTGAAGGGTGAGTTGTGTTGACAGAGGCTTGCTTTCAATCACCCACATTTAATAGGCTGACTCAGGAATTTCTGGGTAGGGACAATCTATTCAGCAATAAAAGGGGCTTGGGGAATGGGGTGCCGTATATGTTTTTAGAGCCCAAGTTTTGCTTTTGTTTTTTTAGCCCAGATAAGAATGATCTTCATCTAATGGGGGATGTGGTGCTATAACCCAGGGTAGGTGGAAGAGCAAGAATGATGGATGTGATCCTTCCCCCTCTCCTCCATCCCCGACGAAACCTCAGGGGTCATCACCATCTGGTGGGATTTCCAGGCATTCTGTAAAGAACATTTGCTTGGGACTTTGACAGACAAAATAGAAAAGGAGCAGGAGAGATGGAAGGAGAGAGGAGATAGTTTCAAGTGTATTTGTTTTTATCTCTCTAACTACATTATAAATTCCTCTAAGGCAGGGTGAATGTTTTATACTATGTCTGTATCTCCCATAGTGCTCAGCACATAGCAGGTGCTCAATAAATACTCGCTGGATAAACCATGCAGTTCTGTTTTCTACTCTTGGTTAACTTTTCATATGCATATGTCCTGTCTCCCCAGTGGGTTGTAAACTCCCAGCACCTGCCCTGTGCATTATACCAACTCTGTGCTATGCATATAGTAGATGCTCAAAAAAAACCACATAAAAGATCATAAACGTAGAGTTAAAATATTATCTAGTCTAATCCCTTCATTCTATATATATGAAGAAACTGAGATCTCAAGAGGTTGGTAATTTATCCAAGTTCTTCCAGGGAGGTGAGTAGTGGAGCTGGGATTGGAGCCCAGGGTCACACAGCTACTAAGTTACTGAGGTCTTCCTGACCTCAAATAACCAATGTTCTCTCCACTCCACCACTCCAAAGGAGGAACAATACTATACAGGCACACCTTGGAGATAAGGTGGGTTTGGTTCCAGACCAGTGCAATAATGTGAATATCACAATAAAACGAGTCACATGAATTTTTTACTTTCCCAGTGCATATAAAAGTTTTGTTTACATTTGACTGTTATCTATTAAATATATAATAGTTTTATGTCAAAGAAGCAACCTGAATGAAAAAAAATGCTATTTTGCTAAAAAAAAAACAAACCTGCCAACGATCAGCTGAACCTTTAGGGAGTCATAATAGCTTTGCCGATGGAGGGTCTTGCCTTGCTGTTGATGGCTCTGGACTGATGAGGGTGGTGGTTTGCTGAAGGTTGGGGTGACTGTAGCAGTTTCTTAAAATAAGACAACAATGAAGTTGGCTGCATTGATTAACTCTTCCTTTCACTTGAACACTTGGTGGCTATTGTGGGCTTGTTAATTGGCCTGATTTCAATATTATTGTGTCTTAAGGAATAAGGAGGCCCAAGAATAGGGAGGGAATGTTGGGGAAAATGATGCCATATACTTCCCGATGCAGCGTTGTCACAAACTTTTAATTTGCAAAAAACCCCCACGATATCAGCAAAGCTTGAGAAAACGAAGCACAAAAACTCCAAGTTATTTCTGTACAGTTACAGGATTAGGAACTGTTGAAAACCAGAGGACCAGTGGCTTGCTAGTTTTCCAGATCTACCCTGTTATGTATTGGCATTTGTTTAAATTTTCCCTTCCTCTCTTCAATTTTTTTCTTGAGAATTAGGACAAATGTTCCTGCTTGTGCCTATTTTAGGAAGACTCTGAAAGGTTGTTTAGTAACAAAGCAGAGGCATATTTATTTACTCATTAACAAATTTGCTTCTTGCAGCTGCATGTCCTGGATTGTTGGCTAATTCTTAGTTATTCAGTGTGTTCTTCTTGGCATGGACATTGTTAGTTTTAGATTTTAAGTCCTCAGGGGGAGAGAATGGGATTTTACTTGCTTATATTGTACCCAGCATACAGCCATGGCAATTTGGCAATCAATTAATAACTGTCTTCAAGAATTTGAAGGGCTATCATGTGAAGGAGAGAGTGGGTTTATTCTGCTTAGCCCCAAGGGATAATGATGAATAATGATGCTGCTGATGAAGAAGAATGGAAGTTACAGAGAGAAAGATTTAGGTTCTGATAACACTAAAACCTTCTTAACAATTAGGTAGGGAAGGGGATTGAACCTATGATTTTTCTGGATGAGAAAATTCCCTCTAACTATCCACTGGGCAGCTAGGTGATGGCATAGTGTATAAAACACTGGGCAGGGAGTCAAGAAGACTCATCTTCTTGAGTTCAAATTTGGCCTCAGACACTCACTAGCTGGGTGACCCTGAGCAAGTTCCTTATTGCTTTTTGCCTCAGTTTCCTCATCTGTAAAATGAGGGAGTTGGACTCATTGACCTTTAAGCTCTAAAGCTATGATCCTAAGACCCTGCAATCAATTCAACCAATCAATCGACATTGATAAATCTCTGTCATGTGCCAGGCACTGCGTTTCAATGATGGCCATGAATATTTCTTTAAATTGTTTGAAACAATATCTACAAAAGAAAACTTTGGGAAATGCCACTGAGTTGTTCCCTCTGAGAACAATTCTTTTTCTCTTCCTTCTCTGTTAATGCTGTTAATGTTTGTGAGTCATTTTCACTCAAGTTCTACTATAATCCTGCTGAGCTGGGCCGGAATAGGACAAATGGGAGAAACCAAGAGCAGACTGGCAGGATCCACATTATTAATGATGATCTGTAAACTCCCCAGCAACAACCAACTAGCAATTAAAAAAATAGACATTCGATATTTATAAAGGATCAAGGAAGGATGCTCCCTTGCATAACTAATTTCTAAGACATCAGAAGCATCTTTGAAGCCTGGGTTATATTAGTCAACTTCCTGTTACACATGACACCTAGCCCAGATAGCTTGGGAAGTTAGTGTGGACTGAATGCCAGGGTAAGAGAGGAAGAGAACTTAGCACTTGCTAAGGGTTAGAAAGTGATAGCGAAAATATTAAAAATGCAGATTAAAATGAAAAAAAATGTGCCCAGTATATACATACACACACATATATTATACACATACATATATATACATATACATATACATACATATATATATATATATATAAAATATATGTGTGTGTATTTTTCTCCTAGAGATTCAGTTAAACATTTACTAATACACCCCTAATGTCCCTCTGAGGTGCCAGGAAGTGAAAGCAAGACAGAGCTGATCTAGTAGGTCTTGTTAGGCTCAGGACCTAGGTTGTGTTAGTCTGAGAGTATGGGGAGAAAAGGGACCATTTATACACCAGTCATGATGATCAGTCCATATTCAGATATTATGTCTTTTGTCTTTTAGTGAAGTGTTGCCTCCTTCCCCTCCTTTCCACCATAGAATCACATGCAACTTCATCCTTCTCTTCTTCTTGACCCTAATGCTGCTGTCCTTGGTGTTTCAAATTGTCCGCTTCTAACAGACATTCTGGGCCATGTTTAATCTTAAGTCTAGGATGATGTGATCTGTACCAGTTGTAGTCAGGTAAAAGAATAGATTTGATCTTGGCCTGAGAGCTCAATTTTAACCTAAGGACCCTTTCATTGGACTGCCCTCAGCTAGTTGTGTTGGCCTGTCATTTCAGCTGTGGTTTAAAAAGCCCTAGTTCAAGAAAGGTTTTCTAGTCATATTTTCATAGATGGAATAGAGAACCAATAGATTGAAAAGCCAAAGCCCCAAAGCTCAGTGATCATAGGATCAGAGAGATACCCAGTAGAAGCAACATGACATTCAGTAGAAGAGAGCAGGGAATAGCATAATGATGGCTTTAGAGGATTTGTTAATTCCGTAGCACAAGAAGTATGGGGTCTCTGGGCAATAGATGCTATAGGCTTCTACATCTATCTTCCTATTCATGTGGTCTATGTGTTTTATCCCAAATCAGATATACTCTCTTTGTATAAGCACCCTCCCTCCCTGGTGGTGTGGTAACCTGTGGGAGAGTGTGATTCATGTATGAGTGTAGGAGTAGGAGGGGGATGTTTTGTTGTCAATTATTTGCTTTATTATTCCCTAAATGCCTTTTATTTTAAACTAATATGTCCTTTGGCTGGCTGGTAAGAGGTAAACACACCAGTGGGGACTCATGAGCTATGTTTTTTTCCTTTGTGCTTACCTATAGAGTATTTCAAACCTGGGCTAGCTTTACTGGGGATGGAGTGGGGGCCGGTCATGTACTAAGAGGGGATTTTCCCAGTTGCATTTTTAAAAGATGATCATCATGTCCTCCCTCAGTCTTCTCTTTTCCAGGCTAAATTACATCATTCAACTTTACCCCTTTTGTGTTATTCTCTCTCCTTTCCAGTACTCTCTTTTTTCATCTCTCACCTCCATGACTCTTTCACTCACCTTATTACTGTTCTATCTTTTCCTGGTTCCACCCTTCATCCCCTCTGCCTCATTTTATTTTTAATATATTTTATTTATTTCATTATTTCCCAATTACATGTGATTTAAAAAAACATTCATTAAAATTTTTTTTGAGTTTCAAATTATCTTCCTCCCTCCTACCTCTCACCCCTTGAGAAGGCAAGCAACATATTGATTATATATGTGATGTCACAGAAAAGATATTTCCATATTAGCCATATTGCAAAAGAAAACACACACATACACAAACTAGAAAAATAAAGAAAGTTTAAGAAACTATATTTTGATTTGTGATCAGAGTTTATCAGTTTTCTCTCTGAAAGTGGATAGGATTTTCCATCATGGGTCCTTTGGAATTGTCTTGATCAGAGTAGCTAAGGTTTTCATGGTAGATCATCATATATTATTGCTCTTACTGTGTAGATTAGTTTACTAGTTCTTCTCACTTCACTTTGCACTTCAAATAAATCTTCCCAGGGTTTTTTTTTTTCTGAAACCATCCTGCTCATTGTTTCCTATATCACAAAAGCATTCCATTACAATAACATACCATAACTTGTTCAGTCATTCTCCAATTTCTGACATTTCTCCATTTCTCATCCTTTGCTACCACTAAAAGAGCCGCTATAAATATTATTATGCAAATAGGTCTTCTTCCATCCCCCTCAACCCACCCTTTTCTTCATCTCTTTGTGATATAGACATAGTAGTGATAATCCTGGGTCAAAGGAAATGTGCAGTTTTATAGCTTTTCGAATATAGTTCCAAATTGCTCTCCAGAATGACAGGATTAGTTCACAACTCCAGCAACAGCATTAGTGTTCCCATTTACCCACATTACCCTCTACTGATTTTGTTGTCCTTCCTTGCCATCAACTCTTTTATTCTCATATCCTCTCTCTCAGGCTCCCTCAATTGACCCAAACTGATTTTAATTTTCTTCATGGTTCCTTTCATCTTTATTACCCCATTTGACCATTCCCACTCATTCTCTGGTGATATTTATTTCCTCCCATCCCATTTATTATGTCCTCCTCCCCCTTAGTTCCTCTTCTGATTAATCTTCTTTACCTCTAAAGAAATATAGCAATGGATGGAACTTACATGATCATCATTTCAATGTATTAAGCTCTTACTATATGCCAGGCACTGTGTTAGGTGGTGGTGAGAAATAGACAAAAAACAAATAGTCCTTGACTTCAGGGAGCTTCCCTTCTAAAGGTCAATTAACTTATTTTTACAAATGAGGAGAAAGTCTCAGAGAGAGATCAGAGCATTGTTTTGAGGAAAGCACTTTGTAAAGCTTAAAGCCCCATATATAAATGTGAGTTGTTATTCTTAGTATTCTACCTGCAGAAAATCATAGCTATTACCTAAATGAATGGTAAGTTGAGTGTTACAAGGAGAGGAAGACCTGAGGAGAGTCTTGGACTTCCAGAAACAAGAGCTTTTGGGTTGTGGGAGGAATATAGAGACCATGGAAATACAGAGATGATGAAAGACAGATGGGGAAGGGAGCAGACCAGGAAAGGGTCATGGAGGAACTCATTCTAGGTGTGGTTACAGGAAAGGCTGAAGGAAATCTCCCATCTGGTTGTTTATTAATTTGGTTAATTATTCTTGCTAACTAAATGGTGAGCTCCATTGTTTCTTCATGCAGAAGGAGTTCAAGTGCTCTCAGCCTCTCTAAAGTTAGGTGATCTGAGGCAAAGCTCTATGTCTTTAAGAGTTTTTTTTTGTTCTTATTTTATTTTTTGATTACAGTGGATAAAGCACTGGGCACAGAGTCAGGAAGTACTAAGTTCAAATTCTGGTTTAGGTACTTATGAACTGTGTGACCCTGGACAAGTTACTCAGAAGCATGAAGGGGGAAACACCATCTTAATGGCATTTGTGATGAAAACACGGCATTGTCTCTCACAATAACAGAAGGATAAATAAAACAAGGGCCAATGTAATTCAGCTCATCGGAAGGTGCACTTATGAAACAGACTTTAATAATTCAATGAGTTCAAAAGTTGCAGAAAGACAGCATAACTGATCCATGTCTGGTCAAAGGCATGTATGTTTGAATGACTTGAAACACTTCTTCCATTTGGAATCAAGGAACCCATTTGCAGAGCTCCATAGGAAAGGATGTCGTCTTCCCTTCTTCCCTTTGACCTCCATTGGCAAATAGATGGATTTTTTCCTATGGGCTAGAATATTTCCATAGGAATTATTATGGTCTCCTAGAACAGAGAAAGCAAACACGAAGCCTTGCAGCATTGAATCCAGCTACACTTCAAAGTGTTGTCCTAACCAGACTAATATAATTGGGAAATGGTTAACAAAATAATTGAAAATAGAACAGAACACAGATAATGTTAATATGTGGTTTTAAAAGTCAAATACAGCTGTGAGGGATCCTCATATATGGTTTAGTGGTCCTCGTTTCTATTTGAGGTTCTTGAGGAATTCCCTATAAATACACCACACAGCTGAGAATCATGAAACACCATGCGTTGCCAATGATCCAAAGGTCAACAGGGAGATATATAGTGGATGTAAGCTGTCTCTAATATTGCCAGCAGTGGCTTGTGCCTAAGAAGCTGTGTGAAATACTCTCTCAAGGACACATGAGACTGAAAAAGGAGGTGGGTTGATCATGTAGCAAGGGAGATGTTTGGAGGTGGGTAACAGATAGATGAGTATTTTACTGGTATATATGAACCATAAGAGTCCAAAAGGACTCCAGGGAATTAGTAACTCTTTCATGGATGAGTTAAGGAAGGGTATGGACAATAAATGACATAGGACAAGCCATAATTAGCTTGTCATTACTGTCTTTCCTCTCCACAAAGAGTACACTCACTTCAATTCAATAAACATTTATTAAGTACTTACTATGTGCTAAGCATTGTGCTAATTGCTAGGGATGAAAATAAGAAAAAGTTCCTGCTCTCAAGGAGCTTACAGTCTAATTAATGGGAGAAGACAACACACAAAAAAATGGGAAAGGGGTAATATCAAAGTAAATAGTCTATCCCTTCTAGCAACCAATCCACAAACATTTATTAATGCCTACTTCATGCCAGGCACTTTACTAACTGGAATAAAAATGCATTAAATGAAATAATCCCCACTTCAAAGGAGTTTACTTTCAAATGGTGGAGACAAGGACATATATGAGTATATATAGAATGAATAAATGTAAAGTCGTTAAATACAAGGTAGTTAGAGAGGGAAGCATTAGAAGTTGAGAGGATCAGAAAAGACTCTATGGTGGGGCTTGAGGTTAGCCTTGAAGGATTGTGAGGTGAAGGAGGAATGCATTCCAAGGATGGAGGTACAGTGGGGTGGCCAAAGTAAAGACAAAGATGGGAGATGGAATGTCATGTGAGAGGAACAGGGAAAAAGCTAGGTGGATCAAAGAGTTCAGAAGAAAGAGTAATGTCCATTGGAGCTGGAAATATAGGTTGGGGCTATTTCACATAGGCTTTAAAAGCTAAACAGAGGGGTTTATTTTTATTTTTTGGTTTTGTAGGGCAGTGAGGGTTAAGTGACTTGCCCAGGGTCACACAACTAGTTAAGTGTCAAGTGTCTGAGGCTGGATTTGAACTCAGGTCCTCCTGAATCCAAGGCCAGTGCTTTATCTACTGCGCCACCTAGCTGCCCCCTTGAGAGGGGTTTATTTTTAATTCTTCAGCAGCAGCAATTACCCACACGGAACCAAATTGAGTCCCAAATCTTCTTCTTTCACTTATTCACATTTCAGTACCTCATGGGGCTTTTGATTTAATCAGGCAAGGTCTTCTCGTACCTTTGCAGATGGCAACACCTAGTTAAGTTACTTTGTGGATGACAAAAAAATATAAAAATTAAAATGAATCACCACATGGCCAAACTTTAAGTGATGATCTCTTACCAGCTTAGCTAGACTGAACGTCAGAAAATAGTTTATTTCCAGGCCCTTTCTGGAAGCTATAGAACAGCTTGAAATCACTCCTTTGGTAAAACCACCAACCACTCCGAGTCATCTCCATGCTATCATCCTAGGCCACAGAGAAGGAAACTGACTCATATTCATATAATATCTCTTTTATAAGATGAGTGAGTTAAAGAATTAAAAAAAACCCCAAACCTTACTTGCCTTTTTTATTTTGATCAACACTACCTCGGCTCAAGATCCCTTAGGAAAAGCCTTTCAAGACAGGCAGAATGATGTCCTTCCTGCCACAACATAATTTTCTAGCTGTCAAGGGAAAGCCACATATTGTACCCTCAACAAAAACTAAGCTAGAATAGATAATAACCACTCCCTAAGGGCACCATGCATCAGCGCTACTGGAAGGGAAGGCAGCAAGAGCTTGAAATTACTATTAACTCTTTATTCTATAAGACAGGAAATGTGTGACTGACCATACTTACTAGAGCCTTGTTCACTGTAGGCTGGGTCACCAGTTTTAAGAAACAAAAATCGCCTAAATAGCCAAAAGACATGGGAACGTCGCATCTGAACTAAGGGGACCTAAAATGGAAAGGAAAATCTGCTGAGAAGTTAAAGATTTTTTTTCTCTATTCTCCTTGAGTTTTGCTTGTCAAGACCAAGAGTCCTATATGTGTGAAAACCACATGTTTATGTGTTACCTCTCTCTGTATCCTTATAAGAAGTATCTTATGATTTACTTGAAAGTATCAGGATTGAAAGTAAGTAGAACCAAATACTTTTCTTTGCCTTTCGACAATACCTAGGATGCTGTGGAAGGGCAATATTCAAATCTTTCAAATAACAGCCATATGAAACTGAAGTTTGTTCTTTTAAATAACGACCTCATTCTAGCTTCCTACAAAGTAACCCACATTTGTGACAATTTTTCCAACTTGATTCTTGGTCAATCTAATATCAGGGGTTCTCAAACTTGGGTTCATGGATTTCAGGGGGCCCGAGAACTTGGATGAGAAAAAAAAATTATGTCTTAATTTCAGTATAATTGGTTTCCTTTATAATGTGTATTTTATTTTATGCTATTCTGAGAAGGGCTCCATAGAATCTACCAGATTGACAAAGGGATTCAGAGCCCCCATCCTAGGCAAATAAGAGCAATTGATACCTCAAATGTCTGCTCTAATGGAGCTTCAGTTGGTAAGGGAGTCAAATGTTCACTTGGAGTTGTTGGGGGACATGGCTAAAGCTTCCAACCAATTTCTCCTAGCTCCCCATGTTCACTTGGGCTAGAAATCCAGAGGGACGGTGATCTTATTTTTTGAATGAAAGCAAATGAAAGATGCTGGTTTGCCTTCAAGATGAAGAGGCCTCCCAGAAAATTCTTAGTTTCTCAAAGTACTGGAATAAATTCAGAGAGAGAAAGAAGTTAAGAACAGAATCCCATGGGGGTTGTGTTAATTTTTAGAATATTTATCTTCCCCAGCTTTCTGGAGATGGATTGTTAGTGAATCAGAGAACCCTATGTCTGGAAGGGATGTTGGGAGGTCATCCCGGTCTCTTTTCCTCTTCCTCCTTCCTTTCAACCTCTCCCCCGTGATTTCAGATAGATAAGAATCTATCATATTTTTAAAGACTGCCAAGTGAAGAGATTGCACAACCTCCCTTGGTAGATCATTCCAATGTTTAACAAGCCCCACTGTCAGGAAATTCTTTTCTATCTGTAACTTAAGCCCCTGGTGCAGAAACATGGGCCTGTTTTCTTTTGATCTCTCCTTTGGGGAATAGAGAGTAGCTAGACCTAATACTATGTGTTGGGGTCCTTTACATGCTCCAGGATTCATGTGATTCACCTCCCAATTTTTTCTTCTCCAGGCAAAGCAATCGCTACTCCTTTAACTTTCCCTCATAGAACTATCTTATTTCCTAGTGTTTCCATTTTCTAACTGTCCCATGAATCCTTATCAGGTTTGCCATATCCTTTGTTATAGTAGAGAAAGGAATCTGACACAAGGCCAAGGAAGGGTTTACTATGATGGGAAGATGACCCTCTGGGTAACTCCCCACTGCCACTCCATTTATAGATTTATATTCCTAGATCTAATAAAAATTTCAGTTAACTCTGAGTCACCCTGGGACTTTTTCTAATCCTTTCTAAAAAGTCAATGTTTCCCCTCAATATCTGAGGGGGAAAAAACCCTCTCCAAATATTTCTCACCTCTGGGAAGTTAACCCAAATTTCCCCATGCTACAGAAAGAAGAACAACACAGATCTTGAGTAGTTTATCTTCTGGCCTAAATTATGACTGTATTTCCAAAGGTGAAGAATAGTTTTATTACAATCAGCATTGACCAATAAATCATCATTAGCTCTAAGTCTCATTCCAGTGTTATAAATAGGAGACATCACCCAACCTATTACTCTGAAATATTAAATGCCTTTTTAAGAGAACTCTCACCTAGGCCATAGAGTCAATTCATAGAGACAAATTGGAGAAAGCTGAGCTTTGCTAAACAGTCTTAGTAAGTGCCACAGAACTGTTCACACTTTCCATTAATCACTCATCAAAGAGCATTTGCGAACTCTGTACATGTGGCAGCAGCTGGGTCATGCTTGGCACCTTACATGGGTTTGAAACAGATCGTGGGTATTCCTGATCTAGGAGTCTGTGGTCTATGAAATTCAGTTCACCACGCACTAAGCAACTGCTTGGCATTCACCTTCAGCATGTGAAAAAGTAATTACAGGCACCTCGCAGAAACCCTTTAAGGCATAAAGTCATTTTGGCCTCTTTGTTGAGAACTCACACTCCAGAAATGAACCAGAGGGACCATTCCAGATTTTTCAAGCATATTAAAATAAAGGAAATTCTAGCCCACCACACAGAGATCCTTTCTTAAATTAAGGAAAAGGCACAGACTGGTAACTCATTCTCATAAACAGCTAGCAAATACAGAAAACAACCAGTGGAAAGATGCATTAAGTACCAAATAAAGATCGATCAGTGATTTGCATGTCTCATTTCACCTACAGATGTTTGCCTCCAGACCTTCCTGGCTAAATTTCTTAGATTTTTAGATTCATGGAATAGGTAAAAGCTTTTAGAAGATTTTTTTTTTTGGGGGAGGGGTAATTGGTTAGAATGCAACTTTCTTGGTTTAAGAAATTATAAAACCTGTATTTTCAGGGCATATGACTCAATGTTGTAGAAAATTTCAATCATATTTTTAAGATCTGACTCATGTCTAGAAGACGTTGATATAGTTGAGAAGGGTTATTATCCCTATCTTACAGATAGCAAAAATAAGGCAGCAAAGGGGTTAACTGACTAACTGTGGAAGAGGAATGAATTGGCTACCTGCCTCTTTTCTGCCCGCCTAATTTGGCTTTGTCTTCTGCATGAACGTCTTCAAGCAAACCTCCACAGACCCGCGGCTGTTCCCCAGATTAGCAGGGTTTTTCAAAGGCTCTTCTGTCTCAAATTCTGTTGTGTTGCTCAAGGCAGAATATTGTGAATAGGATGTATATTATTAGATTAGGTTCAGGTTTGTTTCCATGGATCTAAAAGGGGACATTAACATGTATAATAGATGGTAGGAAATCTTTATGGAAGAAGATGGACTCCAAAACCCAGGTGAGCCATGACAGTTGGCCATTTTTCCTCTTATTCTGGACACATCTTGGTGCATACTTATATGGCTTTTTGGTCATATGAATATGCCATTGGCTATATTTAAAGTACTGTGCATTTTGTCTGGTGAATGAATCAACATTAATTTACCCAATGTATTTAGGGAAATATTTCATCTAAGAGTATAAAACAACTTCATAAACCTCAGACTCAATACTCCAGAAACCAGGCATACCATTCTACATGTGTTGGGCAACTGTTTTGAATGAGCTTGCTCCATGTGAAAAAGTAATTACTGCAGCATCAGAGGAACAAGGCTAATTCTAGAGAGAATTTTTTGTAGATAGCTAGAGGGAAAAGCTTTGGCTGCCTCAGAATGCTGCAGACTCTATCCCTTGTGAAAATTCATCCTATCCTAATGGCTGAGAATAGAGAAAACATGAGTCAAGTGTTAGCTGATAGCTTGCTCAGTGGAAACTCTGTAAATATTCTCTTTTCCAGTCTTCTCTGATGTAAAACTAGCCATCTGCATTGATAGCTTTGCTCCCTCTTTAATAAGTTGTAAATCGAGCAACATAATTCTTCCCATGTCTGAAACTTGTAAGCCATATCCACCATTCATAAATTGGCTGACTATATGTTATAACTTGTCTGTCATCACATTCTTTCATTACAATCCTGGGGCTGGTTTCTGTGTATTTCAAGGGCCCATCCACTTGTGATTCACTTCATTTGGGTGTGTGCTACATATTAGTTCTTTGGAGGTGTTGATAGGTTCCTTGTTTGTGTTTGACCAACACACCAATATTTCCCATGACTGTGTCTATAGCATTGGAGCAGAATCTGAAGCCAGTGAAAGGTTTGATTTCTTTTTCTTTTTCTTTTCTTTTCTTTTTTTTTGCAGGGCAATGAGGGTTAAGTGACTTGCCCAGGGTCACACAACTAGTTAAGTGTCAAGTGTTTGAGGCCATATTTGAACTCAGGTCCTCCTGAATCTAAGGCCGGTGCTTTATCCACTGTGCCATCTGGCTGCCCCTAAAAGGTTTAATTTCAATTTGCCAAATCTGCCATTTTAAAAGTCTTTTAAAAATGTAATTTAATAATTTTTTCAATTAAAAAATTGATTTTTCTCCACCTTATCTCTTTCCCTCATTAACAAAAGAAAAACAAGACTGTTGTAAATAAATATACATAGTTAAGCAAGACAAATTCTTGCATTGGTCATGTCCAAAAAATGTGCCTCATTTTGTACCCCGAATCCAGTATCTCTGTCAGATGGTGGGTAGTATTGCTTAATCATTGGGCCTTTTGAATAATCGTTGATCATTGCTTGGATCAAAGTTCTAAAGTCTTTCAAAGCTGTTTGTCTTAAGTAAATAAATAACACATATAAATCACAAATCATTCTCTTGGTTCTTCTCAGTTCATTCTGTATCAGCATAAATCTTCCCAGGTTTCTTTGATTCTGTCCCTTTCATCATTTCTTTGTTGTTTTTGCAGGGCAATGAGGGTTAAGTGATTTGCCCAGGGTCACACAGCTAGTAAGTGTCAAGTGTCTGAGGGCGGATTTGAACTCAGGTCCTCCTGAATCCAGGGCCCGTGCTTTATCTACTGTGCCACCTAGCTGCCCCACCTATCATCATTTCTTACAGCACACTTATATTCTATTAAATCCATGAATCATAATTTGTTTAGCCATTCCCCCATAGAGAGATACTCCCTTAGTTTCTAGTTCTTTGTCACCCTGAATAGAGTGGTGGCTCTAAGTATTTTTGGACAGAGGGGTCCTTTTTCCTTTTCTTTGATCTCTTTGGAGTTTAGGTCTAGTAGTGGCATCACTGCTCAAAGGATATGTGTGATTTAGTCATTGTTTGGACATTGTTCCAAATTGCCAGAATGGTTGGACCAATTCACAGCCTTACAAACAATACATTCATTTGCCTGTTTGCCAGCAGCAGCTCCTTCAAAATTTTTCCTTTTCCTTTTTTTTTAGCCAATTTTGCTAATCTAATGGTTTAAATTAGAAGCTAATTTTAAAGTGCATTTCTCTGATTATTAGTGATTTAGAGCATTTTTTCATAGGGCTATAGATAGCTTGGATTTCTTTCTCTGATCGCTTCCTGCTCAAATGCTTTCAGTTAATTGGGGAATGACTCTTATAAAGCTCATCTTGAAGTGGATCTAACAGTTCAGATTTTTCAAACACATCCTATTCTGTCATGACTTTATAGACAGTCTGTGTCTCAGGTCTATAATCCCATCCTCCAATCTCCTTTTGGTTCTCGGTATTTCTGAAATCAAGCCACCATCTCCGTTTACATGGCTCCTTATATTTCTCCCATGTGACTAAGTCAGAGATGTAAATCTAGGGCAGAGGTTCTTAATCTGTGGTTTGATCTGTGAATTTAAAAAAAAATGTGTTAACATTTCAATATAATTGGTTCCTTTATAATACTATGCATTTTATTTTATGTATTTAAAAACCTTATTCTGAGAAGGGGTCTACAGGTGTCACCAGACTGATGATGGGGTCTGTGATCTAGGGGAAACTTTAAAAATATATTAGGTGGGGCAGTTAGGTGGCACAGTGGATAGAGCACTGGCCCTGGAGTCAGGAGTACCTGAGTTCAAATCCGGCTTCAGACACTTAACACTTACTAGCTGTGTGACCCTGGGCAAGTCACTTAACCCTCATTGCCCCGCAAAAAACAACAACAAAAAAAAAGTAGGTGAAAAGTGTCATTTTTTTTTGCTTTTGAAAGAAATGATCATTTTAAAATGTACCTTTTGCCACAAATATGATAGAGAAACGGTTTCATTTCCTTTGGCATCAGGGAAATTCTTATCTTATAAAAAACTATAGAACCCGTCGGCATGCATGCCTTTTCAAAAGCCTAAGCTGTTGTTTAGATCTTCATTATGAAAGTGGGTATGCAGTGTGCTCAGAGGGCAAAGATAAGATGCTGCTATGTTGCACACATTATTTCTCAAAATATTTATGATCCTGCAAAACAACATCTCTTGGATGAAGTAGTAAATAACTCAAGCCTAGCTCAGTATAGTGTCTATATTTATATTGGTGCTAGCCTAAGTCAACCATGAAGGAGAAAACAACAGGCTCCTGAGCTTCCTTTCCCTGTGCCTCCTCTGGTAATAATAGCATGGAAACTACTAAAAGGTAGGGACTCTGTTTAGGCAGAGAACAGTAGTCAGAGACGTTTCATGGATAGTAGATAACTGTCACAAAAGGTCTTGGGGAACCTGTCATAAACAAGAGGTGGTAGTGTAGTGTAATGCCTACTGGAACTAGATAGAATCAGGGGGCCAAAGGTAAAAAAAAATTACCCTGCGAAGCAATTAGGTGGCATAGTGGATAAAGGAGGACATGAGTTCAAATTTGATCTCAGACACTTGACACTTACTAGCTGTGTGAGCTTGGACAAGTGACTTAACCCTCATTGCCCCTCAAAAAAAAGAAAAAAGAAAACAAAAAAAATCACCCTGACACTTAACACCTATGTGACCTTGAGTAAGTAATTTAATCTTGAAGGGCTACACTTTTGCCATCTGTAGAATGGGAGTAGGGACAAGGATAGGAAGAGGTTTGATTAGATCCCACCCCCTTTTTTTGTGTGTGTCATAGGCCCCTTTGTCAGTCTGGTGATACCTGTGAATCCCTTCTCAGAAAAAAAAGGCGTTTAAATGCACAAAAATACATATGTTTACAAAGGAAACCAATTATATTGGTTAATAAAGTATTCAATTTAAAAATATTTTATGATGCAAAACTTGATAAAATATTTTAAAAAACAATCAAACAAATTCATGGATCCCTGGGTTAAGAACACCTGCTCTGGATGATCTCAAGATCTCTTTTGCTTCTTGAGCTTATGATGATGAAATGCTTTTAGAGAGAGTCCTTGAATTATCGAATACCTCACATGTTTGAGACTTCAATGAAAGACAACAATAACAACAACAGTGTGAGCATAAATGGTTGGCATTCTAGTAGGGCACTTTGTTATTTTAACTTTCTGTATAGGGTAGTTTTTGATCTCTCCTACAAAATTTATCATCAAATCTGAGTGAGAGGAGGATCTTAGAGGTCACCCAGGTAGCTAGGTGGATAAAGCACAGGACTAAGGTCAAGAAGACTCATCTTCCCAAATTCAGATCCAGCCTTGGACACTTTCTATTGTGTGACCTTGGGCAAATCACTTAACCTTGTTTGCCTCAGTTTCCTCAATGAGCTGGAGAAGGAAGTGTCAAACCACTCCAGTATCTCTGACAAAAAAACCTCAAATGGGGTTGTGAAGAGTTGGACACAACTGAACAACAGCAACAACTTAGAGGTCACCTATTTCAACTTCCTTTAGACTGTCAGCTCCTTGAGGTCAAGGGCTGGTTTTTTGCCTTTCTTTGTATCCCTAAAGCTTAGCCCAGTGCCTGGAACATAGTAGGTGCTTAATAAATGCTTGTTGACTTGACCTGACTTTCTACACAGGGAAAGAATCCAAGTGACCTTGTGACTAGTCCTTAATAAGTAATTATAGTCTGAAAATAAGAGACATGAATAGAGCCCTTTACATTAATCAATTAACCAGCAAATATTTATTAAGTGCTCAGGGAGAGGTATAGTGCATAAAGAGCTGACTTCCAAGTCAGGAAGACTTGTATCCAAATTCCCCCTCTGAAAAGCACTGGCTGTGTGTTTCTGGGAAGATGGTTTTCTTTTTCCCTGCTCTAGGTAACTCTTTAAGACTAGAAACATAGGGCGGGTGTGGACTTGCATTAGTGAATTAGTAGAGGACACTTCCTCACCTGGAAGTTGTACATAGGAGCCCTTTGAAGTTGACAGTGTAGGTCTTTATTGCCTCTGCTTTTTGGATAAGGGAAATGAAGTTTAAACACTATAGAATCACAGATTTGGCGCTAGAAGGACCTTAGACACCATCTGCTCCAAAAATTGACATTTTTTTGTGTGTTTTTGGCAGTCTGGTGAGGCCTTTGGATGTATCCTTCTCACAATAATGTTTTAAATTCATAAAATAAAATATTTAGGATTACAAAGGAGACTCATATATTGAAATCCATTTATCAAAATATTTTTTAAAGAGTTCACAAAACCCAGGTTAAGAATCTCTGATCTAGTACAACTTTCTTATTTTATAGATGAAGGAACTGAAGCCCAGAGAGGCTGTGAGTTTCCCAAGATTACACAGCAAGTATGTTCTGAGACAGGCCTTGACCCTGGGTGTAGACTCTAAGTCTATACTTGTTCTGGGTTCTGATTCTTGAGAAATATGAAACATAGATGTAAATTTCGACCACTTTGGAGTCCAATGACATGTTTATACACATAAATACACAGATCATTGGCATAAACCACAATGGAAATCAGTCATTACACCTTAGGTTCATAGGATTTCGAACTCAAAGGGAACTTAGAATTTTGTCCAATTCTTTCAATTTTGTTGTTGTTCATGTTATTGTTGTTGAGTTATTTCAATCATGTACAACTAATCTTTGTGACCCCATCTGGGATTTTCTTGGTAAAGATGCTGGAGTCGTTTGCCATTTCCTTCTCTAGCTCATTTTACAGGTGAGGAAACTGAGGTTTCCAGGGTTAAGTGATTTGCTCCTAGTCATACAGTTAGTAAATAAGTTAGTAAGTGTCTGAGGCTGGATTTGAATTCAGGCACTTCTGACCCCAGGCCTGGTGCTCCATCTATTGAGCCACCTAGCTTCCCCACTGCCCAATTTAGGGAAGAACTCAAGGCTCATGGATGTTAAATGACTTGTCTAAAATTGAGCAGATAGGCAGATCCAGGACCCCAAATTTAATGTTCTTTCCACTACACCACAACTATCCTTTTCTATGTTTATTTCTGTCCAATCCAAATAAATCTAACCCCAAATATAAGGGCCCTTTGCCTAATGGATTTCATAATTGAATGAAAGGACTACACAGACATAAACTAACAGGGCACAGCTTTAACTAAACTTAAGGGGAGTGAGAAGAGAATTTTTAAAAATTCTCCACAATTTATTATACTTTTAAAAAACACCTGCTAAGGATGCAGACCCTAAAAAAGATTTTTTATTTTTATGCCTAGATCCGTGGCATGCCTTTCAATCACAACCTTGCATTTGCCATTGAGTTCCCTAGCGACTTAGGAGCCCAGAACGTACCCCATTCTCCGAGTCATTGAGTGCCCTACTGTGGGCAATAGCATCCAACGCAAACATTCGCAGGCTTCCTACTCTCCCAAGCCTTATAGGAAATGCAGCCAGGAGTTCCATCTGGTACGCCGTTTGCTAAATGTCCCATTTATGTCGAATACCAGGAAATGTGACTGTTTAAAGTCCTGGGGAATAAGGTTTCCACTCAGCAGCTTTCTAATGGACATGCACAACTCTCTGCAAAGAAAGAGCAACCCAGAGAGATGCTCTAGTTACAGATGCCTGCGCACGAACTCGGTCAGCTTTCCTTGTGCACTACAAAGACAGAGAATCGGCTCCTTAAGCTTTGGGTGGGAGGGTGGGGATTTCCTAATATTTTAGCCACCCATAGAGGGCAGTGTTGCATATCTGCAAAAGCCGGCTCTCAGGAAAGTAACAGGTTCACCAGGATGCGTTCCATGGATCTTTCTCCCACCCTCTTGGCATCAGCTTAATAATGAATATGAGCAATTAAAGCAACTATCCCGTGGAACATATGGCTTTTGGGCGAAGCTCCTTATTACTTCATCATAACTTTGATATTTGCAAAGGGCTCGGTAGTCATTTTTATTCATTATTCCTCACCAACAACCCTCATCAGAAGGCTAATATTATTAACCATACTTCTCAGAGATTGAGGTTAAGGAACTGGTTTTGGGTCACATGGTCAGACATTGTCAGAACTAAAATGAAAACCCAGAATATTTGCATCACAGACTGAGGGGGTCATACCTCTGAGTGGAGTCCAGGACCTTTGAATTAACAATAAAAAATTTCCATCAGCCCTGGATTATCTGGGGACGAGTTGCTTGCTGTAGTGATTAATCTCCTTCACATACCTGATTTCTTTTTCTACCATACATTACCAGCTCTCTATAATAGCTGTGAATAATGACCCAAATAGATAAACTAGAACAGAGGATTCTTAGAATTCCTGGAATTCTTTTTAACACTCAGCTCAAGCCTTTTTTTTTTTTTTTTTTGATCATGGACCTCTGTGGCAGTCTGGTGACACCTATGGCCTCCCTTATCAAAAATACTTTAAAAATTCATAATTGAAGGAAATGTTAAATTCCAAGTTAGCAGTTAATAAAAAATAAAGATGTAACTTTTTTCCTATTCACGTTCAAGTACCTCCTGATATACACCCACAGATTCCTAGATTAAGAACCCCAATCTAGTGGTGGCTCAGTAGACAGAGTGCCAGGCTTGATGTCAGGAAGACTCATCTTCCCGAGTTCAAATCATGCCCCAGACACTTACTAGCTGTTTGACCCTGGGCAAGTCACTTAAATCTGTTTACCTCAGTTTCATCATCTGTAAAATGAGCTGGAGTAGGAAATAGAAAACTACTCCAATATCTTTGCCAAGAAAACCCTAAATGGGGTCACAAAGAGTCAGATATAACTGAAACGGGACTAATCAACAAACAATATTTATTTCATATATACTTACATATGTGTATGTTGTCTACCCACTAGAATTTAAGCTTCTTGAAGTCAAAGACTCTTTCCACTGTAGGAAGTCAGTATCTGGCACATTGTAGGCATTTAATGACTATTTATTGATTTATTAATTAATGAAGCCATATCTTTCCTTAGTCCTAGCCTTGAGAAAAGAGCTAGGGATGGTTTGAGACAAAGATCAGAGCCTGAACAGTGAAATTGATTCATGTATGTGAGGTAGCATTCTGTCTGCACCTCAACCCCTGCTGTCCCAAGAAGTGAGAACAGATTTCCTAAAACCAATGAGTTGTCTCCAGTTCTTACTCTATAATCTCATGATCTCACCACTGTTGTTGACCTTGGTCAAACCCCCACCCCCACCCCCCCCCCCGACTAGTGTCACACTCTGCAAGTGTCTGATCATTTTCTTAGGTTAAGCCCAGGTTGCCTCTAGTATCACTGCACACACCGATCTCACTATTTCTCTGGAAGTCTGGCGACACATTCCATTATGTAATGTGCCAGCAGTTGAATAAGAGTCAAGCCCTTCTTGAGTACAGCTGTAATGTATGAAGGTCAGCTCTAAATTGGAGACTATTTCTTACAAAATGGCTTTGATAATTGGTAAATGGAACTGGACTGACAAAAAAAACTCCATAACAATGCAGTATCCTTTCATTGCCAATTATTCCCCAAACACCAGTAAGGAACAAAGAGGCTTTATAGACTAAGTAGATGCCATTATATTTTGTAGTGACAAAATTAAGATGACAAGATTTTTTTCAGTTGAGCACTTGCATTAAATACGCACCTGTCAGTGTCGATTTTTCACCCGCTCATTGTTCTTTGCCAGCTCATGAGGCCTCAGAATGGGTTGGCACACTGGGTGGCGGAAGTGTCTGGATTACATGAGTTTTTTTAATAGCCTATCTTTCTGACTGTCCTCTCTGGCCTTTCCTGCCCATATGGACCTTTGTCAGCCACCCAGAAGACTTTGTTGGTCTCTGTATAGTCATATGTTACTTTCATTTCTTAGTAACCTAGGTGCCAGCCCAGGGGCAGTCGGAAAGGGTGGAGAAGGGTTAGGGTGCTACTATAGCCTAGGACTGGCTTAATGGGGACACACCCAAATCTGAAGGTGTTGTGCCCACATCCTCTGTGCCTGAAGCTAGGCTGCAAATATAAAACATTTGTGCAAGGGTTGTTGTGCAGCTGCTGAGGGTGGTTAGTGCCAGGGCAGACCAGACTGATATCTGGACGTACCGGAGCCACAGTGCCTTTCATTCCACAACTTAACACCTTTTGGAAATTCAGAGCTGCTCTAAAGACAATCTTGTCTAAAGTGCATGGAGAATTTTTCTAAGTCAAAATGACATTGTGGCAATCAAACAAGTCTTGGGTGCATACTTTTAACAGGATTTCAAAATACTTTATTTTTACACACATACACAGATTCAAACACATATACACATATATATTTAGAAACCAAGTACATGTGCCGCTGGGAGGGGGCAGCTAGGTGGCACGGTAGATAGATTGCCAGACCTGAAATCAGGAACACTCATCTTCACAGGTTCAAATCGAGTCTCAGACACTTACTAGCTGTGTGACCCTGGGCAAATCATCTAATTCTTTTTGCCTCAGCTTTTCATTTGTAAAATGAGCTGAAAAATGAAATGAGAAACCACTCTAGTGTAAGGGCCAAATTTAGTATGAGAAGAGTTAATTGGGTGGCTCACCTTAATATTGAGGTCAGAAAAGAAACAGCCTCTTTCACACAAACAAAACACGCCAGGTTTATTATACTTTTATTTTTTAATGTCTCAGGTATAATATATTATTTCATTACATGTAAAGATAGATCTCAACTTTTGTTTATACAAGCTTTACAATTTCAGATTTTTCTCCCTCCCTCCCCTCCCTCCCCCCTCCCCTAGACAGCAGGTAATCTGATATAGGTTATATCTATATATCTCTATACATATACATATAGATATAGATATATACACACATATATATATACACATAATAACAT
This sequence comes from Dromiciops gliroides, assembly GCF_019393635.1. NCBI lineage: Eukaryota > Metazoa > Chordata > Mammalia > Microbiotheria > Microbiotheriidae > Dromiciops > Dromiciops gliroides. The sequence continues at coordinate 70,429,204 of NC_057865.1, forward strand.
TAATCCTATTTCTGCATTAATCCTGTTACAAGAGAAAAAATCAGAGCAGTGATGCAAAACCTCAAAATAGAAAAAAAAAAACCAATAGCACCCAAAACAAAAGAAATAATATGGTTCAATCAGCATCTATACTCCACAGTTCTTTCTTTCTTTTTTTTTTCCTTGGATTTGGAGATCCTCTTCTATCATGAGTTCCCTGGAACTCTTCTGTACCATTGCATTGGTGAGAAGAATATAGTCCATCACAGTAGGTCAACACTCAATGTTGATGATACTGTGTACAATGTTCTTCTGGTTCTGCTCATCTCACTCATCATCAGCTCACGTAAGACCCTCCAGGTTTCTCTGAAATCTGCCTGTTCATCATTTCTTACAGCACAATAGTATTCCATTGTATTCATATACCACAACTTGTCCAGCCATTCCCCAACTGATGGGCACCCCCTCAACTTCCAATTCCTTGCTACCACATAAAGAGCAGCTATAAATATTTTTGTACATGTGGGTCCCTTTCCCCCTTCCATGATTTCTTTGGGAAAAAGACCTAAAAGTGGAATTGCTGGGTCAAAGGGTATGCATAGCTTTATCGCCCTTTGGGCATAATTCCAAATTGCTCTCCAGAATGGTTGGATCAGCTCACAGCTCCACCAACAATGCATTAGTGTTCCAATTTTCCCACAGCCTCTCCAACATTTATTATCTTCCTTTTTTGTCATTTTAGCCAATCTGATAGGTGTCAGGTGGTACCTCAGAGTTGTTTTAATTTGCATCTCTCTAATCATTAGAGATTTAGAGCATTTTTTCATATGGGAATAGATAGCTTTGGTTTCTTCATCAGAAAACTGCCTGTTCATATCCTTTGACCATTTCTCAATTGGGGAAAACACAGGTTTATTAATGGTGACAAGTTGAAAACACAATATCCGAATCACACAAGTGAGATTAATAAAACTAGAAACAATGTACACAATCTCTGGGTCTAAAAAGGCCCCAGGCACCTGAACCTGCCTCCAGCCCTGCTAGCTCCAAGCTCTGCCTAAAAAAACCACAAACTCACCGATACCCAAAATCTGTAGCTGTAATCTCTTCTGTTTTGTTCCGAAGGTCAAAAACCCCCTATCTTCCTTCCCCATTTCCCTCCAGAACCCTCTCTAACCGAAGTCTTTAACTGTATCCACTGAATCTTAACTGACTCCCCCACAGGACGGGGAGGGTGTTTTTAGTCCTGCTGAGTCTCCAATTGCTCACCCACCCACAGGGCTGTCCCCATTATAATCTTGCCTGATCCCTCGGTGGGCACGGGAAGCTGTAGAGGAGCTATTAGTTACTTAGTTTCAATAAATGTTCCCTGTGGTCAGAGCTCCTCTTGTTTGTTCAATTATCTCTCAAAGTACACACCCATCTTCTCTTAGGCTTTTAAGTTTATTTTTTTCAGTCTGACCATAATAAAGCAAAGATAGAGTTATGGAAACCCCAAATCACAATTAATTCCTTACACTAGTATCTTTGCCAAGAAAACTCCAAGTGGGGGTACCAAAGAGTCAGACATGACTGAAATGACAACAAAGACAACAACAAGAAGTTGGATAGTGGAGAGAGCAATGAGCTTGGAAACAGAAGATACTTCTTCATGAGTTCAAATCTGGTCTTAGACACTTACTAGCTGTGTGACCCTGGGCAAGTCACTTACCCCTGTCTGCCTCAGTTTCCTCATTTATAAAATAGCCTGGAGAAGGAAACAGCAAAACATTCAAGTATCTCTGCCAAGCTCACAAAGAGTTGGATGCTACTGAAATGACTCAAACAACAACAACGATAATATATCAGCGACGTTTTGGTAGCTCCACCTTAGGGAACTATGAACTGTTTGAGATGAAAGGGACCTTCAAAAGTATCTAGTTAGAGTTTTGTAACATGTTAGAATGGGAAGGAACCTTCAAAATCTAATCTAAATCCTCCATTTTATGATTGAGAACTGTGGGTGGTGAAATGACTTGCTCAATGGCCCATACATAACTAGTTAATAGCAGAATGAAATCCCATCCTTGGGAGTCCTTTTCCTCATCTGAAATGAGGGAGTTCTTAACATGGTATCTATGAACTTGTTATGGTAACAATTTCAACATACTAGGTTTCCTTTGAATCCAATGTCTTTTATCTAGGGAATTTAAAAATAGCATTCTAAGGAGTCCTCTGGCAGCTAGGTGATACAGTGGGCTGGGTCTGAAGTCACAAAGACTCATTTTCATGAGTTCATATCTGGCCTCAGACACTTACTAGCTGTGTGACTCTGGGCAAGTCACCTAATTCTGTTTGCCTCAGTTTCGTCATCTGCAAAATGAGCTGGAGAAGGAAATGGCAAACCATTCCAGTATCTTTGCCAAGGAAATCTCAAATGGGGGTCATGAAGAATTGGACATGACTGAAATGACTCAATAACAATAGCAACAAGAAGTCCCCAAGCTTCACCAGTCTGCCAAAGGGTCCATGAATTAATGAATAAATAAATTTAAAAATAAGTATTTCTTAAATGTTTACTATGTGCAAAACACAGTGTTAAACACTGGGGTTACAAATAAGATAGTCCCTGCTCTCAAGATGCTTACATTCTTTTGAGGGAGACAATGAATAGGGATTAAAGCTGCAAGTCAGATAGAAAGGTTCCCATGGTCCTTAGGGTAGAGGGGCAAGGCTGATGCTAATGTTTCTTGAATATCATTTCCATGGTTAAAATCATATCAGTTTTTGATATCTTGAGGAACTTTAAAAAAACACACACCTTGGGTTCTAAGTATGGCAGGCACATTTTATACACACCATTTATGGGTTCATTCCATTTCATCCAATAATTCCATTCCATTTATTAATTATCTACTATGTGCAAGGTATTGAGAGACAAGTTGGCTTAAGGTATTAAGAGGTGGCCTCTGAGTCAGGAAGCCTTGTGCTCAAGACCTAGTCTAATTATCTATCTATCTATATATCCAAACATCTGTCTATAATTAATATAGATCATCTCTATCTCTATCAATTATCTATCATTAATCCATCCTTCTATTCATCTATCTATATATTACTATCCATAGTATGATAATACTATATATTATATACTTGCATATACTATCACATGAGTATATTATATATAGTATTGTTATACTATATATAGAACATGTGGTATATATACTATAATGCCAGATATTAATAACAATATGTAGTAAAATAATACTCTCTATATAGATATACCAGACATGATACTATATATGTATACACACATATACAAGCACATATACATATACCTTAACTGTCATTGCTCCATAGGCAACTGTCTAAAAGAAAGAATTTTAAAATTTGTATGTGTGTCAAAGACCCCTTTGGCAGTCTGAAACCTATGGACCTCTTCTCAAAATACTGCTATAAAATGCATAAAATAAATATGTAGGATTATTAAGGAAATGAATCAGTCAAAATAGAGTTATCAAAATATTAAGAAAAACCAAGCTTACAAATCCTAGATTAAGAAGTCCTGGGGGCAGCTAGGTGGTGCAGTGGACAAAGCACTGGCTTTGGATTCAGAAGGACCTGAATTCAAATCCAGCCTCAGACACTTGACACTTACTAGCTGTGTGACCCTGGGCAAGTCATTTAACCCTCATTGCCCTGCAAAAAAAAAAAAAAAGAAGTCCTGTTCTAAAACTACAAATTGTAAAACAGTCATGGATCTGCTTTAGTAGAGGGAGTTTCTGCTTTGGGTGTTTCCCACAACAAAGAAATCACAGGTTGGGACCTATCACTAGGTTCTGGGACCAAAGAGAAAGATGAAAGTCACAATTGAGGAATTGACAGTCTCCTACAGGGGCCACAACATGGACACAACTACATATGATATAAAGTAGAATAGGATAAGGGCAAAGGAGAGATCCAAATCAAGTTCTGTAAGAAACTTTGAGGAGGGAACGCTAGCTTTCAGGTGAGTGTGATTGGGAAGTTTCCATGGAGGAGATGGCATATATTATTAAGACTGAGGGGCAGCTAGGTGGCTCAGTGGTTAGAGCACCAGCCCTGGAGACAGGAGGAGCTCAGTTCAAATTTGACCCCATACACTTATTAGCTGTGTGACCCTGGGGAAGTCACTTAACCCTGATTGATGCTTTAAAAAAATACTGTTTGAAAGAAATTTAGCAGCTGAAGAAGATAGATCATCTCCCCTTAGGATGGAGATATCAGGACCAAGTCTGGTGGGAGCCACTTGATTATGGTGGACATGGTAGATTAGAAATCATCGCTCAATTTACCCTAAATGGAAAGAGTTCCTCAGCCTCACTGGGCCTCAGTGTCTTCATCTCTAAATGAACAGGGAGCAAAAATACCTGCCCTGGTTGTCTCGCAGGGTTGTTGTGAGGGTCAAATGAGATAATGTCTGCCAAGGATTCATTAATGATGTGGTATGTGTGGTGGTGGTTGTGACTACTGGCTCTGGTACTTACTGTCTACCTTAGGGAAGGAATTTGGCCTCTCTGGGCCTCAGTTTCCCCAATGACAAAATAAGGAGATAGGATTAGATGACCTTGACTGTGTCTTCTGGGTCTAAATCCTAGACCCCTAAGTGCTATGTAAATTATTGTTTCTATCTAAGACTCTGACTCATGAAAACAGCTTGCATCTCCCCAAGGGGGAGTAGCATCTGTTTTTTGAGGTTGAAGAGCAAAAAGTAACACGATGGATGAAAACAGGATCTTCAGAGAAAGATGAGAGGAGTTCAAATTATTTGGTCCCAAAGAAGAGGAAGTTAAGACACAACTTCATAATTGACATCAAGTATATGTAAGATGATCACATGGGCAGAGAGTAGAGACCAGCTGTTTCCCTTTCTAACACAGCCAGAACATAAGCTATGGACTTGGGTTGAAGAAGGAATTAAGTTTGCTTTAAGATGAATTTCTTGACTGTAGGGATTGCAAAACAAACAAACAAATAAATAAAATGAAGCAGTTCACAAGGGAGGTTGCAGAATTTTTCATCCAGAGGGCTAGATGACCAGTGGGAACCTATTGAAATGCTTATATTTCTAACTTTCTGGAAATAAAAACAAGTCTGAAGTTGAAAACTCCCAAGGATTCTGGGCCTGAAGACATAAGGGAAGTGGTTTTTTTCCTAGTTTCTTGCAACAAGTATTGTTTCAGTTTGTTATCTTTTCTTTCCACTTGCCTTGTGCTTGTCTGGATCGTGGGCACTGGGATTCCTAATCCTTGGCAGTGAGTCTGCTTCTAAATGTAAACAGATGGGGAAAGTGCCAACACAGCCGAGTTTAACACATACTCATATAATAACATGCTGACACTAGTTGGGCAAATGGAGCTGCTTAAATAACTTTATTTGCAAGGCCCTTTCCGGTGGCCTGGTCACACCAGAGATGCCCTCAGCCTCCAGGCGAACCGCACACCTAATACTCCATGCAATTCTCAAAATCCACCAGGTTGATGCAAAGTGGCCCCATTTCAGTTGGACAGACATTTGAGAAGGGGACTTTTTATGAGCTTTCATGGGAATGCACCAGCTTAGCCAACGGTGACATTTAATAATTTCTGTTATTCTCCTCAGCTATTTTTGAGAAGCAAAACACACACAAAATGAACCCAGCAACCCCAAACCAATCACCTCCCCATCCCAAATACCTTCATGATTGAAATCAGCCCCTCTGCTCTGTTAGTTTGACTGCTCTCCTATGAATGGGGAGGATTTAGCTCCAAGCTCTGGTCTTCTGTTTCTTTTCAGTTCTCTCATAGTGCCTAGCACAGTGCTGAGTATGTAACAGATACTCAGATGTTGTTTGTCCTTCCTTCTTGAGAAGGACCATGACATCTCGGTGGAGATGTCATCACATGCAGTGAATTGGATTTATGTAACAGATACTTGGTAAAGTATCTGAAGGAATAGTGCAACTGGGGTGGGGGTGGGGTCCGTCTCTCCAAAAATCTCTCTCCCTGGCCTGTCTAAAATTCCCAAAACCTTGTTACCTTTCTCCTGAAGGTTCCTGTAAAACTCCTCCCCATCAGATGATCTATTTAAGCAGCAAGAGAGTAAGGCCCTGAGGAGACAGGACATAGAATGGAGAAATGTTGATAAAGAGGAAAAACTATGTCTTAAAGGAGTTTTGGACAGCTAGGGACAACATCATGGCTTTGAGATAGCAGGAGGAGGAAGAATAGGATGGAATTAAAGGGAGCTGAATACAAATGAATAAATCCATAAACTTTGTTATACAGCCTCAGACAAGTAACTTAGGTCATGTAGCCTCAAGTTTCCTCATATGTAAAACAATGGAATTGGACATGAGGATCGATAAGGCCTCTATTTTGGGGCTTTATTATTTGATATGCAAAGTGCCTTGCTAAGCATCTTAGGGGATACAGAAATAAGGTACAGTCTGCTTTCAAGATGAATATGATCTAGTTGGCATGTCAAGATGTAAATGAAAGAAAAGTGAACTGATAATACAAGTCAATGTGTTATTAGTTGGTCAGAGTAGTAGAGGAAATAGCATCAACAAGGATACTTCTCAAAACTTCTGGCTTTACCTAGAGCCAGCCATGCTTTCAGATCTTAGGGATTTTTATTAAAAAAAAAAAATACAGCATTTAGCACAGTGACTGGCATATACTGGGTACTTAATAAATGTTCATTGAATAAATTTTTGTTGACTAAAAATCATTGATTTCTATTATTTTAATTGAGACTTTCCCATGGTTCATACCTTTTCTCCAGATCCGTTCAACTTCCTGTGTTGCTATTATACTGATTTTCTACAATTTGTATTTCATTCTCTCAATTTGCTCTCATTTTTTAGAAACATTTGGGAAATATCGCAGTGTTTGCTGTGAAACTGGCCCTAAAGAAAGAATTTTTGAAACAAATATCTCTGATAAAAGCCCCATTTCTCAAAATAGATAACGGAGTCAAATTTATAAAAATACAAGTCATTCCCTAATTGATAAATGGCCAAAGGATATGAACAGGCATTTTTCAGACAAAGAAATCAAAACTATCTATAATCATATGAAAAAATGCTCTAGATCACTATTGATCAGAGAAATGCAAATTAAAACAACTCTGAGGTATCACCTCACATCTGTCAGAGTGGCAAATATAAAAAAAAATGGAAAATGTTGAAGGGGATGTGGGACAGCTGGGACACTAATCCACTGTTGGTGGAGTTGTGAAAAGATCCAACCATTCTGGAGAGCAATTTGGAACTATGCCTAAAGGGCTATAGAACTGTGTATACCCTTTGATCTAGCAATACTATTGCTAGATTTATATCCCAAAGACATCCCCCCAAAAGAGAAAAAGACCTATTTGTACAAAAATATTTATAGCAGCTCTTTTTGTGGTGGCTAAGAATTGGAAATCAAAGGAATGCCCATCAATTGGGGAATGGCTAAACAAGCTGTGATATATGATAGTGATAGAATATTATTGTACTATAAGAAATGACAAACAGGATGATTTCAGAAAGGCCTGGAAAGACATTTATGAAATGATGTGAAGAAAGGAAGTGAGCAGAACCAAGAAAACACTGTGCACAAAGACAGCAATATTGTTTGATGAAAACCGTGAATGACATGACTATTCTCAGTGATAACAATGATCCAAGACAATACCAAAGGACTATTGATGAAACATACTATCCACCTCCAAAGAAAGAACTGTTACTGATGGAACACAGACTGAAGCATACTATTTTTCAACCTTCTTTCATTTAAGTTTTCTTATACAAAATGACTAATATGATAATGTTTTACATAATCATATATGTATAACCTATATCCTATTTCTTACTGTCTCAGGGAAGCGGGGAGAAGAGGTGTGAGAAAATAATGGGTTTTGGGATGCCCAGAGGGCCCGCTCAAGAGGATAATATTGGGATTGATTGGATTGACTTTGCTGAGTAACTCACTTAGAGTCTGGCCCTCAGGGGGTGTGTTTTCTGAACTCTGACCTTGGGCGTGTTCTGCTCATGGACCACCTTCAAGTCCAGTGAACCAATGGATTTCGGTAATGCTAGCCAAATAGCTTGAAGCAGTGTGTAAGGACCACCTCATGTTGGGACCTGCAGGAAGCTTCTGGTCACACAGGGAGAGAGACTTCCTTTTTTGGCCTAAGACTTGTAGGTGAAGGTGCCTTTTTCTCTCTTCTTCCCTAGATCCTAGCTAGGTTTTCCTAATTTTCAGGGCAATGTGCTCTATCTTTACTAATACCTAATATATTTTAATAAATGCTTAATGCCCCCAAACTGGTGCTAAAGCTTTTAATTTATAAGTAGCAATATATTAGAAATCCCAGCTAATTTTCCCCAAACTTGGGACAGAAAGAAGATGACTACACATAGTTTTACTCGCCACAGAGGGGAGGGAAGGAAGGATAAAAATCAGAACCCAAAACTATACATAAAAATATTTATTTCTTTAAAAAAAGAAACTGGCCCTGAAGAGCAAATGGAGGGTCACACTCACTCATTTGTTCAATAAACAGGGTTATAAGATTATGGATTTAAGTCTGAAATGGTTTTTAGAGATTGGCTAGTCCAGCTACTCCATTTCACAAATGAGAAAACTGAGATCCAGGGAGGCAAATAACTTGCCTAAGGTCATATAGGTAATAAAGAAGGGCGGTATTGGTTCCCAGCTCCTCTGACTCTAAATCTAGTGCTCTAAGGTACAGTGATGGGTACTGGAGCCCTCCACAAGTCAATGCCAGATAGAATCCGGTGGGTGAATGAATGACTGTGAGTACCAGCCTGATTGTTCATGACAATCTTGTCCATACACTCCTTGGATTACTTAATTTTACTTGTGGGTGGCAGTCAGTTTATTTTTCTAATGGCTCCTATTACAGAAAAAAAATTCCCATTATTTCTAATAGTCAATTAAGAATCAGCCAGTAAATAGCCAATCACAATGCCATTTGTATTTTCATTAAGAGGGAGGGATGGGGCTATTGTATTTCAGTGATTTCCGACTCTTTGTGACCTCTTTTTGGGGTTTTCTTGGCAGAGATACTGGAATGGCTTGCCATTTCCTTCTCCAGCTTATTTTGCTGATGAGGAAACTGAAACAAACAGAGTAAAGTGACTTCCCCAGGGTCACACAGCTAGAAGGTGTCTGAGGCTGGATTTGAACTTAGGTTTTCCTGACTCCAGGGCTGGTGCTCTATCCACTACACCACCTAACTGTCCTTGGGTGGGGTCTGGATACCGGTAGTTAGGGGAAAAGATGACTTTATTTGAGGATTTAATGGTTAAAATAACGGGGCATTCCCTGATAGCCATTTTAGGTCTAAAATTTCCAGTCGTATTCAAAGAAGTCATTAAAGAGGCCTGGAGATAATTCTTGAGTGTTTCTTTGTTATATTTTACTAGCTACCCCACAGCAATTCATGAGTTATTTGAACACTTTAACATTGGGCCCATCATGTAAAGATAAGCAATAGTTAGGCTGACCATTCTGTTGATAGCTATACAACATTAAGAGCATTGAGGCTGGTTTCCAGTATACTTAGTGGACCCTCTCTGGCAGATTTACAGGAGGTTGTAGAGAAAAGTCACAAAGGATGGGCCTGCATTGACTGGACAACCTTCATATTAGGCCAAATTTACTACATAGAGCCTTCTCTCCCTTTCTTAACCATCTTTTCTCTCTATATGGCCTGGGACAACAGAAATTTTCACCTGTAGTAAATACTTTAAACTCTCCAGAGTGTTTTGAAGACTAACCAGTCAGGTCAAGTCAATAAGCACTGATTAGGCACCCACTGTGCTAAGTGCTAATAAGCATTGATTAGGTAACTACTGTGCTATGTGCCAAGGATTCAAAGAAAGGCAAAAGACAAGTTTCCTGCTCTCAAGGAGCTTACAATCTGAAGGAGACAATATTCAAACAACTCTAAATAGACAGGATGTGTTCAGGATAAATGGTAGGTAGTCTCAGAGGGATGGCACTAAGAGGGTTGGGGACAGATTTCGTGAAGAAGGTAGAAGTTTAGCTGGGACTCAAAGGAAGCCGAGAGGCCAGGAGATGAAGATGAGGAAAAGCTTTCCAGTCGCAGGGGACAATCAGTGACAATGCACAGGGTAGGGGATAGAATGTGCTATGTGAGGAGCAGCAAAGAGGCTGGCATGGATGGATCATAGAGGATGTGGAGGGATATTAGATGTAAGAAGGCTGGAATGGAGGAAGGGGTCACATTATCAAGCCCTCCCTAAGCTGACCCCTTTCTGCTTTTCCAGTATTCTCACACCTTACTTCTCTCCCTGTGTATCAGAAAGGCAATTCAAAGGAGAAACTTATTCTTTATTTTTCTTGCTTTTTTTCTGGGGTTGGGGGGCAGGCTAATATGGAAATACAGTTTGTGTGACTTCCCCCATATAAGTGATATGATATTGCTTGTCTGCTCAATGGGTGGGGGAGAGGCTGGAGAGAGGGACTTGTTTGGGTTTTTTTTGCATGATAACTTTATTATTTTTTTCTTTAAGAGTATTTTATTTTTTCCAATTATATGTAAAGACAATTTTAAACATTCATTTTTATAAAAGTTTGAGTTCCAAATTTTGTCCCTCCCTCTCTTCCCTCCCCCCTCCCTAGATGGCAGGCAATTTGATTTAGGTTGTATATGTGCAATCATGTAAAGCATATTTCATATTAATCATGTTGTGAAAGAAGAGTTTGCCAAAAAAAATTAGTCACAATTTGTTCAGCCATTCTTCAATTGATAGACATCCCCTCAATTTCCAATTCTTTGCCACCAGAAAAGAGCTGCTATAAATATTTCTGTATCTATAGGTCCTTTTCCTTTTTCTTTGTTTTAAATCTCTTTTTGGAAACAGACCTAGTATTGCAAGGTCACAGAATATGCATGGTTTTATAGCCCTTTGAGCATAGTTCCAAATTGCTCTATAGAATATTTGAATCAGTTTACAACTCCACCAACAGTGCATTAATGGTTTATTTTTCCCACATTCCTGGAGGGAGGGATTTGGAACTAAAAAAAAAAAAAAGAATATTAAAAATAAATAGGGGCAGCTAGGTGGTGCAGTGGATACGGCACCGGCCCTGGATTCAGGAGGACCTGAGTTCAAATCCGGCCTTAGATACTTAATACTTACTAGCTGTGTGACCCTGGGCAAGTCACTTAACCCCAATTGCCTAAAAAAAAAAAAAGATTGATTAAAAAACAAACAAAAAAGAAACATGGCAGCTAGGTGGCATAGTAGCAGACAGAGCACTGTGTCTGGGGTCAAGAATACCTGAGTTTAAATTGGACCTCAGAGATTTCCTGGGTGTGTGACCTTGAGTAAGCCACTTAACCTCTGTTTACCTCAGTTTCTTCCTCTGTAAAAACAGAGATAACAATAGCATCTATCTTGAAGGGTTATTGTGATGATCAAGTAAGATAATAATTGTAAAGTGCTTAACACATTGTCTAACACCTAGTAAGCTCAATATAAATTTTAGCTATGATGATGAAATTGCCTTTGTTTCCAATGCTGGATTTTTTTTTTGTGTGTGGTGCCTACTGCCTGATTTCTTTTTTGAGGGGCAATAGGGAAGTAGGATGTCTCTTTTCCCATCCATCCCCAATCCTATCCCTTTTCCTCTTCCTGATACATTTTTTTTGTGGGTGCCTGGAATGTTTCTCATTTTGATTGTCCCCCCACTTTCTATTGTGCTCAGTGGTCTATCATTAACAGAGACAGCAACCCTGGAATGACTGAGTTAGTCCAAACCTGGAAGCTTAGTCAAATGCCTTCTTGGGAAAGACCCGTATAATCTTAGCTAAATGCCTTGTTGTCAGCTTTAGGTGGCTGTCCTTTTGGAGGCTGCAGAGCCTGTAGCTCTTTCTTATGGCTACAATTTAGTGCCAATAAAAGTTTGCTTGAAGTGGTACCATTATTTGAATTCGCATATTTCCATGAGGTTGGACCCAATGACCATATTTCACATAATTCTAACTTCAAACGCAGCAAATTCAAAAACATTTGAACATTCCAATGGATTCATTATTCATACTAATCGGGATGCAGATATAATGCAAAATGTGTGGGAGAGTCATTGGTTTGACATCTAGAAATCATCATCTTCACCTTAGCTCCCCAAGCTTGTGGGTAACACAGGATAAACTCATGGGCAGAGTTAGCTGAGGACCACATATAAGTAGAAAAACAAGTCAGGGCTATATACAACACAGAGCCTCACACTTCTCGGAGTCCTCCTTGATAACCAAGAACCGTCCAATTGCTACTCACCTAGCAAAGGCAGTCACTTCCAGTGGCATTATTTTGGAAACAGTGTAGTATGGAACAGTATTGTGTGAATGGCAGACACTCTCTCTCTCTCTCTCTCTGTGTGTGTGTGTGTATATGTGTATCTATATACAGATGTGTATACACACACACACACACACACACACACACACACACACACACACAGGTATCAGTTTCCAAGATGGACTGAATGAAGGTATGGAGACTTTCTAAACTTTGGTCCTGGGCAGGGAGGAGAGGGGGTGTCCACCCTCCTATCTTAATATGATTCACTTGCTCCCACATGCCTTCCTTATAGGCCATGCCCTAGGATTAGGTTTCCAGTGGGGTAGGACGCATCTAGGAGGTTTCTTTGGGGTTCTATAAAAACGTGCTGGATTTGGAGTTGGGATCTGTACTCAGTTGTTCGTGACTCTCTCTCCCCTCACTACACCATGCCTCTTGTCCCCTGGATTCCGCCTTTTCCTTGATTCCTGTGGTTGTAGCTTCCTGCCTGTCTGTGCATTTCACCCTAACCTGGGGTCCCATGGTGACCAAAGGCTAATTCAGATCACCTGCCATTACCACACAGTTAGCATAACCCCAGGCTTTGAGTGCTCAGGGACCTAGGAGGATGAATGGGAATAAACAGGGAAGTGAGCAAAGCTATTTGCTAGCCCCCAAGGAAAACATAGATGCTTTCTCTAGTTGAAAATTTGATTGTCCTATATTCCTGGAGCAATTAAAAAAAAAGATCATGGCCCTCTGGGGAGATGTGATTACTCCCAACTCCTCTTTCCATGCCCTTAATCACAACCCTGAATCAGTTTGACCCTCTATGGTCCCTGAAAAAAAGAAACTTCAGAAATGACAGTCTTCCTTGCTTGTGAATATGGCATGTACACCAAGGAGGAGTGGTGGAAATGAGCGAGAAGAAAAGGAGGCAGGGAGCCCTGGATTGATCTAATAGGAGCCAGTCGAATGGGAATGAGAAACTCAGTTCAATTCAGTACTACAAGAAAGGCCTCATGCAAGAGGCTGATGCTTTCACCGGTAATTTGATTGGCTCATAGCAGCTGGAATTAACTAGATGTTGTCATCTTGGGCCTGTCACTAACTGACAGGAAGTTCTTCCCTCAAAAGCGTGCACTTATCGCCCACTGAGGGAATCGATAGGAAGGAGGGAGAAACAGAAGTGCCAGAGGAATCATAAATATTTTATACTGTCAAGCCAAATGTAAAAAGCAAAGCTATTTCTTTTTTCAAATTAAAGCTGCAGAGACTTCATCTTGTCCAAGATTAATAGGGGTACTACACAATGATCAGAGACTAGAGACAAAGGAAAAAGGAACAGAGTGGATTATGTTGAAGAAGGAAGGAAGCTTGAAAAAATGGGGGTGGGAGAGGTGTTGGGGCTTGGTTCAGAGTGGCTAGGGAGTCAGTCTATGTCTCTTGCTTTGTTTAATTGCGGGGGTGCTTTAAAATTGCACAAAGATTGAATAATTTAAAAATAATCTAGGAAAACTTGTCATTTGGATGCCTTCTGCCTGGAATCCTTTAAAAAGTAAAGAACCTTTTGTAATGTGAATAACCACCCCAGAATATATATATTATATATGTATATACATATATACCCACATATATTATGTATATACACATGTATGTGTTTTATATATCCATATATAATATATATTCTGAGGTGATTATTTATATATATGTATATATGTAAATTGAGATCTTCTTATGTTAGATTTTTTTTGGAAATAAGACATACTTATATTATTATTGTAGTAAAAGGAGTCAGAATTCATCTGGACTATTCCCTCGCTTTCAGGAAGTTACTGAGGTATAGTGGAATGAATCTAACACTTAGGGTCAGTTGATAACTAGGTTCTAATCCCATTACTGACACTTAGGTATTAGCTGTGTGGTCTTTGTCAAATTACCTTAAGATCTTTTAAGTCTGTTCTTTCCTTTGTAAAATGGAGTTAATAACAGTAGTATGGATGAATACTATAGTACATAGTCTATTTTATTATACTATAATAGTGTGAGTGAATGAAAGAAGCATTTATTAAACACCTTTATTGTGAAAAGTATCTATCTCATAGGTTTATTAGGGTTAAATGAGATAATCCATGTTGTAAGCTTTGTAAAACTGAAAAGTGTATAAATTCCAGAAATAATTTCAGACAGTTGAAAATCTCTTCCATTTGTTTTTTTTGGGCAGGGCAATGAGGGTTAAGTGACTTGCCCAGTCACACAGCTAGCAAGGGTCTGAGGCCAGATTTGAACTCAGGTCCTCCTGAATCTAGGGCCAGTGCTTTATCCACTGTACCACCTAGCTGCCCCCTCTTCCATTCCTTAATACAAAGAAGGAATTAATCATTGAAAGAGCATTTACTAAGTATCTACCATGCGCCAAGCATTGTGCTTAAGTATCTTTTTTTTTTTTTTGGGTAGACATTGTTTTACTGATACTGTATTCATCAAGAAATTTCGATATTGTCAACCTGTAATGATGAAATTCTGGAAAACTCTCCCTCCATACCTTTTAGGGATGAGAACCTAGAAAAGAGGCAGAAATGGTGACCTAAGATTATTCATAGAGCTTAGCCATCTCTTTGTTGCTAATATGCTGAGAAACCAGTCATCCTCAGACAGAAACCAGGAACGTCAAAGTTGGTCCAATATACCCCTCTGGTTTTTAAATAGGAAGCAGTGGAAGTCTGCTTCTGATTGTTCAAAATGAGTTGACATGAGGCAGACATATTCCAGAATAGAATGTTGAATAAAGCCAAGGATCAATAAAGGACAGAACTAACCCTGACAACTGGAAAGTGTATATTTCTTAGCCAAACATAACAGAATGCAGTGCAATGTAAATAATAACAAAAAGTTCTAAGCTCTTTGTTTTAATCATGGTTTTTAGGTAGTCCAATAATTTTCAGATTATCTCTCCTGGATCCATTTTCCAGGTCAGCTGTTTTTTCAAGGAGATATTTCACATAATAACAAAAGGTTCTAGAGAAATAATGGATCGAGGTGGAGGCAGGGGGCAGGACCCAGAATAATTATCTAACAAATGACCAAAGAGTAGATTGAAAAGGGTAAAGAATAGAACTTGAAAAACATGGAGAGAGATATTTGAGGGGGGTAATTCTGGAAGGCCAGGAAAGAAGCTAATTTGTCCAGGACTAACAAAGAAGTTAGGTTTGGGAGAAACAGTCAGTGGTGCCAACCTAAATTACCATGCTACAGAAATTGGAATAGCTTGGTTTAATGATTAACTTAAAGAGGTAAGATAAAAGAATAGGTGTCTGGGCTTCTACCTGTTCCTTGAGCAAGACACTCTATCTCCTGACTCTGGGCACTTTTCTGTGGTTCTCTCTCATGTCTGGAATGTTCTCCCACCTCATTTCTTTGTCCTTTTTTCCCTGGCTTCCTTCAAATCTCAGTTAAAATTCCACAAGAAGCCTTTCTCAATCTCTCTTAATTCCATTGCTTTCCCACCATTATTTCCTATTTTTCCTGTCATTGGTCCTCTTTAAAAAAGGACCACCACCACAACTACAACCACCACCACCACCATCACTACTACCACCACTACCAACTTTTCTTGTATGTAGCCTATTAGTACATAGTTGTCTCTCCTATTAGATTGTAAGCTCCCTGAAGGGAGGGACTGTCTTGCTTTTCTTTGTCTCTTCAGTACTTAGCCCAGTGACAATTCCTAGCACAGTGCTGGACACATTATAAATGTTTAATAACTGACTGACTGGGTGCCTCAGAAGCTAGATCAGTCAGGTTAATCTTTTAACTAATGTGGGGGTAGTGGAAGGAGAATTAGAAGGAGGAATTAGGTGACCATGCATTTTAGTCCTGGCTCTTTCAATTGCTGTCTACATTGTTACCTGATGCAAGTCACTTAATTTTTGAGCCTCAGTTTCTTCTTCCATAAATTGAGGATAATAAAGCTACTTCACAGGGCTTTCATGATGCCCAAATGAAACAACAGTTTTGGAAAACCTGAAGTGTTTTGCAGGCAAAGGAGTGAATATAAGGAAACGAGACACTGTTAAAACTACCAGTTTCTGTGTTTTGTGTTTCATTTTCTTTTTCCTTCATCCTCAGGAGGGTCAGTGTTAGTCAATAGAGAACTGGCCTTAAATCCATAAAGACCTGTGTTCAAATCCTGCCACTGATAGAGGCTGGCTGTGTGATTCTGGGCAAGTTAGTCATTTTCTTGGTGCCTTGGGCAATACTCTACCACTATAAACTGCAGAGGAAGGTGTAGAACTACATTGGGAGAGGGTTTTCCTCATCTGGGAAGTTCCTCGGTCAATAAAACCACAGTCTTAGATTCAAAGGTCTCTTCCAGCTCTCAGGTTCTGATCTGATCTTATAACCGGCAGCACTTTTATTCTGAAGAACAAATGGGATCAGGGACAAAGCATACTTTGCAAACGTTAATGTGCTATATATAAATGTCAGTTATTGTTAAGATTTTCCTTCTCCTTCTTCTAAGAGTAAGAGCCAGTTGTTAGTAATCCTTGAACCCTCTTTTTTTCTAATCCCTCATGGCCACCCTGGTTTACAAAGAGAAGGGAGAATGGCTTCATGTAATTTATCCCACTTTGCTGCCTGTCAACCGATCAATCAACAAATATTTAAGCTACTAAATACCTATTGTAATGACAGCTCCTCAGAGGCAGCAAGGCATCATGGATAGAGAATGATACTTCAGTGTCAGAAAGGGCTGCTTCAAGTTCATCTTTTGACACATCCTGGCTGTGTGATCCAGAACAAGTCATGCAGCCTTTTATGGTGCTTAACAACTCTTTAAAATAGGCACGCTTAACCTGAGGTTTGTCAACTTGCTTTTAGAACTATTTCTATCATTTTATTTCAACATAATTAGTGCCTTTTTTGATCATACATATTTTTATTTTATGCATAATTCTGAGAAGGGGTTTACAGGCTTAACCAGACTATGGAAGGGGGGGTACAAGGCAAAAAAAAATGTCAAGACCCCCTTCTCTAAGATGCTACATTTTCACCAGTGCCCATTGCATTGTTAGAGGGCATTACCACATAAGGAGTTCCTTACACTATTTCCTCTTCTTTTTGACATTCCTAGAAAAAACACTTTCCATGTGTTGAAAGGGTGTATGTTGGAGGGCATGGAACTTTAGACCTTTTTCTGCTGCCCAACACCTACTTAACAGGGATTTGCTGAGACTGGTCAAATGTTTTTTCAGTTGAATAGTGGTTGAGCATGACAAACCTATAAAACAGGAATTAAACAGCAGGCACTGCTTTAAACCTTATGCCAGACCTTCAGACAAATACTTGTCCAGGAAGTGACTCCCTACCACCCTCCTCCAACCTCCAAGGAAAATTTGCCCCAGAGAATAAGCAAGTGAGCCTGAAACACCAGTCAGAGCTAGGGCTGCTGGTCCTGCTGCCTTTGGGCTGCTTCTGTTTTCTGGGGCACCTTGTACCATTTCCAAAATCACTCCTGCTTTCATGAGGTTGATGGTGAGTGTAAGGTGTAATTAGAATTAGAGGTGAATGTGAGCAAATGTGGGAGAGTAAAAGGGAGAAGATCTGTGCAGTGTTTCTCTGTGGGGTGAGAATTGGGGTGGAAGGGTATTAGAAGGGATGCAAGCATCATGGGTGCCTAGCACCTCAGGGGATGATTCATTCAATACTCATTTCACAAACACTCCCTACATAGTATTAACTAACCTGGTCCCTGCCCTCAAAGAGCCTACAATCCAATAGGGATTTGAGACATATAGACAGATAAACATGACCTAGATTAGGGTAGAACAATAGTCCTAAACCTCAAATTATACTGGATTATACTATTTAGGACCGGAAGAGGACTTAGAGATCAAACATCCTCATTTTACAGATGAGGAAACTGAGGCACAGAGAGGTTGGGACTTGCCCACAGTCACACCAACAATATGTAGTAAAGCCAGTATTAATAAATGAAGTCTATTAATGCCAAATCCAATTCTTTTCCCACTTCATTCTAATCACTTATAAAATTAGGTCCCTTCAGGTATATCTGCCTCATTTATATAAACTGAGGTCCTGGGAGGGAGGGTTAAATGTCTTTATAATCTCTATTTTACAAGGGATGAAAATGAAATTCAGAGAAGTTAATTGATTTTTCTATAGTCATATTATAAGTGTTGAAGCTGGGACTTGAACTCAGGTCTTCTGATTCTTAATCCAGCATCCTTTCCAATAAAACATGCTTCCCTCAGGAAAGCTGCTCACAGGGCAGTTTCAAATGTGTCTTGTTGAATTATCCCATCGTTCGGATTTAGTATCATATGCGGTCCAGGTGCAGAACCCAAATGTAACCATTTAAATTATTTATCAGAAAATATTTCCTCATCTGCACATGAATGTTGAAATAGGTTTCCAATACAGCTTTAAAAATATGCTTGAGGTTCATGACCTCAGCTTTAGGGAGTCATTACATTCTCATCAGTTGGCAGGATCAGCAATCATGCAGTTCCAAAGGCTGTGTTTGCTTTAAGGACGCTGACTGGGCCCCCCTCCCCACCCCTGTCTTTGGAGAATTCTGCCAGAGTGCCGGTCTGAGTTCAAACTGACTTGGTCAACAGTGGGCGAGTCTCAGCAGAACAAAGCTGGGGAGACTGTGCTGCTTTTGCAATTAATCTCCCCCCAGAACGATTGGATGAAAAGTCGCCTTGGGTTTCCAGAAGCTACACAGGTTCAATGACTGTAGTTGCAGTGAAATTTTAAAAGGCAAGACTTGTCAGGAGCAATTGCCATCAAAAATGTGCATGGCCCAATCATGCAGATTACCCCCCCCCTCCAACTTCTAGAAGAGTAAGAATGTGGGGAATGGAGTAGATCATACCAATGGATTTTCAAATCTCTCTGTTTTTAAAACCATCTATATTTCTTCCTACAGGAAGGAGTTAGGCTAATTGGAATGTTATTCCTTGGGGCCTAGATGTAAGGATATCAATAACAATAGCAGCTTATATTCAGTATGCCAAGTGACATGGGGAATATACCCCACTAGTCCTTCAAACTAGAGATTTGGTTTCATCTGAAGATATGCCCCTTTGAAACTATTCATGGCCTCCATTTTATGTCAAGATTTCAAAATTACCTACAAATAGAACCTAACATGTATCTTGATACTCTTTAGTACAATGCTAAATTTGGTCTGAAATTTGGTCCAAATCAATCAATTATTTCATAAAGTGTTCACATGGAATAGGTTCAATTTAAGAAGCCTGACCTATAAGTTCAGTTTCTTTCTTTGGTTCATTGCTCCTATTTGGATTGAATCTTGGAAAATTTCCAAAATAAAGATTAGGCCCAACTCATGTCTAGTTTTCCCCAAATAATGGTTACAGGGGCTCCAACCTCTGCAAGGCATTCAGTGTATGGTGTGGGCACTGGATATGAGACAATCTTTATTACACCCTACAGAACATGAATGAGATGCGAATGACTCACAGGATACTATGAATAGGTTTAGAAACAAAAGTGTGCAAATAGTCCATCAGCTTCCTCTGGAAGGGAATTTAATTTGGGAGTTGCTATTGTGACAATCCCTGTCATGCTAGAAAATCATTCTTTTTTGGAGGGTACCACACAGTCTTCCCAAGATTTGTGGTACCATCCTATGGTCTGGACTCTTACTGAAAATAAACATGCTTTGTAGGTTTCTGAATGAACAAACTAATCAGAACTGAACTGTTCAAGTAAATCACTGGCCTGCCTCTCTCAGAGACAAGTGGTGGTTCAGTTCAGTGTGCTGGGCCTAGAGTCAGGAAGACCTGATTTCAAATTGAGCCTAAGACACTTACTAGCTGTGGGATCTTGGGCAAGTCACTTGTTTCTGCCTCAGTTTTCTCAACTGTAAAATGGGGTTAATAATAACATCTACCTCCCAGGGTTGTTGTGAGGATTAAATGAGATAATATTTATTAAAAAAAAATAAGCACTTCAGGGGCAGCTAGGTGGAGCAGTGGATAAAGCACCAGCCCTGGATTCAGGAGGACCTGAGTTCAAATCTGGCCTCAGACACTTGACACTTACTAGCTGTGTGACCCTGGGCAAGTCACTTAACCCCCATTGCCCTGGGGGGTGGGGAAAGAAAGAAAAAAAAATAAGCACTTAGCGAAGTGCTTGTGGCACATATAGATGTTTAATAAATGCTTCCTTCCTTCCTTCCTTCCTTCCTTCCTTCCTTCCTTCCTTCCTTCCTTCCTTCCTTCCTTCCTTCCTTCCTTCCTTCCTTCCTTCCTTCCTTCCTTCCTTCCTTCCTTCCTTCCTTCCTTCCTTCTTCCCTGAGCATGTTCCTCTCAGGGTGGTTGCTCAGTCACTTCCTGACTCCTCTGTTTATTGCTACAGTGGACCTCTATTACTATCTCTGGTCACCAGTGGCACCTTTGAATCATAAGGTTGCTGTCTGACTGTTGCCATTTCAGAGTGCTCATTTGTCCAGTATCAGGGGAGCCAGAGGCAGCTATGTACTTACAACCACCACGGCTGGGTGAGAGTTAGGACTGATGCTCTTCCTCTACCTAGCTCCAAACCTTCCTGCTTCCTCACAGTCACAAAGAAAAGAGTAATTAGGGCCTCTTCCGTTCTACCTTTCCCACCATACCTGACATAGGGAAGCAGCTAAGTAATAAACTTAGAAGGACTGAGTTTAAATGCTAATTTTACTTCTTTCTCTCAAAAAGGCCAATTCTTTGCTCTGAAATCAATGTCCTCTCCCTACTGGACACAACCTTATTTCCCTTAGCATCTGCATATACACAAAGTAGGAAAACTTATAGCAGAGTTACCTAATTACATAGCACACTAATACCAAATTTACTATGGGACACCCACAATTTCTATTAATGGTGAGGTTCTTCCAGTACTCTTATTAATATATGACACCGCAGTAATTACACTGAATTTTGAAACATCTCCATATATATAGAATGCATATGGTTATATATGTTCATATATATACTTATGTATGTGTGTGTTTATGTTTGTGTATATCTCTCTATCCATTTTATTCATCCATCCATCTATCTATCTATTATCTATCTGTCTAATAATAAACCTGGCTGGTCTAACTATCTATACTTAAAAAACAAAGTGGATGAAAAGCACATTGCCCAGTTGGACAGGAATGCTCATTCAGGCATAGTGATCCAAGCCTGTAGCTGAATTAGTAGGTCAAGATTTCATTGCTTTTGGGAAAACATATAATACTTTAAATGATCCCAAACTGCTTTTCCCTACAAAAGCCCATATGTTTACCATCAGAACTCTTATCATAATGCCATGTAGCTACAAACCGTGGGAAACTGTGGATCTGGGAGAAATAAAATTACAAATAACTTGCTGCATGCTGCTACCAATGGCAATTTGCATGCAGAAAGCCAACTAAAATACATTACTGATTAAAAGACAAAATAATATTAATCTAAGTAGAATAGGAGAAAACAAGTGGGTGTTGGTATTCCAGAAACACTACAACAAGAAGAGAATTCCTTCCTGTTGGGAAGATGCTCTAATGATAGAATTGTGGGAAAACATGAACAAAAGTCCCATGTCATGAGGATGTGTGGAGGGTATGGTCTATCTTTGTGGGTGGAATCATGGGTAAACTACTTGCCAAGGAAGAGTCAGGGATGACAGAGTATGGAAGGATTTGTACCATCCAATGGAAATTATTATTGGAGGATAAACCTTTAAGATAATAATTGCCTATGGTGGTGAAAGAGAGACAGCAGGAGGAATGAGAATAAAAAGAAAACACGAAGGAGAGAAGAGAAGACAATCAGACAGGCATCCATTTGGACCACTGTAAGAATGGAGGGAGAATCAGATTCCTATCTATGTCACATACCAGGGAAGATTCTGAAGACCCACCAGAATGTCCTGGTCCTTCATCCACCTGTGAGCTCCTTTGAGAGCAGGGACTATTTGGCTTTTGCTTTTCTTTGTAATCCCAGCACTTAGTACAGTGCCTAGAATATAGTAAGGCAATGCTAGTTGATTAACTGACTCATCGATAATGTGTTTGCTGGTAAGCCCTGATCTTAACATAAGGTCCTAAGATTTTCAGCTGACTGGCAATTGGCAATTTCCTGGATAGCTTCAGCTTTGTCATCTGCACTAAAGCCTAAGAATAATTTTTTTCTTCTTGGTTCTCCTATCACAGTGTTAACCCCACTTATCTTGTCCATAAGTCTACTAATCTGAGGTAGCCAGGTTGTACAGTGGATGCAGTACCGAGTTCAAATTTGGCTTCAAACACTTAACCCCTTCCTGCCTCATTTTCCTCACCTGTAAAATGGGGATAATTATAGCAGTTACCTCCAGGGTTGTTGTGAGGATCGAATGACATTATAATTGCAAAGCACTTAGCACAGTGCCTGGCACATGGTAGGTGCTATATGAATGTTAGTTATTATTATTATTTTTTCAGGGCAATGGGGGTTAAGTGACTTGCCCAGGGTCACATAGCTAGTAAGTGTCAAGTGTCTGAGTCCGGATTTGAACTCAAGTCCTCCTGAATCCAGGGTTGGTGCTTTATCCACTGTGCCACCTAGCTGCCCTAGTTATTATTATTGTTATTTATTAAGATCTCTAGGTCTTTTGCAGTCAAACAATTGTCTGTCCATACACACCTTCCTTATCTTAGACTTGAGGAGTTGACTTTTAAAATTCAAATACAAGACTTTACATTTCTCTCTTTTCAAAGTTATCTTATCCATTTTGGCTCAGAGTTTTCTAGCATGTAAAGGTCTTTTGGAACCTTGACCCTTTCATCCATTGTATTAGCTATCATCTCTCACCACTTTGGGTCATGTACAAATTTGATAAATATGCTGTTTATACCTTAATCTAAGTCATTCCAAAAAACACACACACACACACCCCCCCCAACAAGAGCTGGACTCTGAGACACTCCACCAGAGACCTCCTTCTAAACTGACCTCAAACTGGTAGTAACTGTTCTTAGTATCTGAACATTCACCTGGGACCAAATCCATTTCACTGGAGTCTCATATAGCTCTTATCTCATCATCTTTTCCATCAGAACAGAATGAAAGACTTTCTCCAATGCTTTTCAATTTGTCAAAATATATTTATTTGTATATGGTTAAGGTTACGTAGAACCACTTAGCAAATATATGAACAAGTAGCTTTACTTCGCCACCTTTGTAAGTAAAATAAATATACTGCCCACAGAGAAAAGAGAAGCAAATAACTAAATGTAATAAAGGCTTTTTTGCATTGATTGAATGGATGAAAGAGATGGAAGAAGAGACTTTAGAAATTTTCTAGTTTAACTCCTTCACTTTATAGATTAGGCTCAGAGGGTGGAAGGATTCTGGTGTCAACTTTAATGTTCTTTCTATTATACTAAACTTGAGCTAGTTATTAAGACTATGTCTCCTTGGGACTGCTGCAGGTGTTTTTTCCTACCAGCTCCTTGGTTCTAACCACAATTTCTGTTTGGTCCAGGAACTTTTTCTTTGGTCCAGGAATTCCTCGACTTGTCTAAAATCACCTCTATCACCCTGCCACTGCTGATCCATTGATGCTAGCTTACATTCTCCTGGTTGGGTGTAGGAGTGGGTCGCCATACCATTCATTGGCTGTCACCATCTGTGGGGCCACAGATTCCTTTCTTTGCCATAGCCATATGCTTCCCTAATACATGTGGTTCCCCTGAGGTTTCCTATTGTCCAGATAATCTTTTTTTTTTTTTTGGTCTCTTCTTCTCCAAGCTGTACTCCAGATTCCTCTGCTATGCCCCAGAAAACTCTGCAACCTAAAAGCTCACTTTATTTTTGGGAATTTACACATTGCAAATAACCCATGCCTTCTTCCTCTTTTTGGATCCAAGAATCTGCATTGAAAACAGACCAAGCCAACCATATCTCATTCCTTTCCAGGCTACACCCTGGACTTTCTCTATGGTGCTCCCACGCTGGGTACTTTCATGACCCGCACCCCCCCCATCCCAACTTCAACTTCCTTTTACGTATTGTCTTCCCTATTAGAATGTAAGTTCCTTGAAAGCAGGGACTATCTTTCTTTCTATTTGTATTTGTACTTTCTTTCTTTCTTTCTTTTTCTTTTTTTTTTACAGGGCAATTAGGGTTAAGTGACTTGCCCAGGGTCACACAGCTAGTAAGTGTCAAGTGTCTGAGGCTGGATTTGAACTCAGGTACTCCTGAATCCAGGGCCAGCGCTCTATCCACAGCGCCATCTAGCTGCCCCTTGTACTTGTACTTTAATGACCTGTTAATTGTACCTAATAATCTATTAATAAATGTTTGCTCAGTGACTGACTGTGAGTCCTTTTAAACAAAAGAGCTATTTTTTTTTTTATTATCTCCCTAGGCATGGTGGCCCAGGACTCTCACAGAAGAACAATAACACTGTCTGTTCCCTAAGGCGAAAAAAAAAAATCTAAGCAACAGACGACAGCTCCAGCAGATGGCAGTAGCAACTCATAAAAGATGCAACAAATTAATTTTAGCTTGGTAATGGCAAATGGAGTTCTAGGGCCACCCCAAGGTAATTGTGTAAAGTAGGATGGAGAAGCAATGAGGCCAGCTAGTGGTTAGGGATGTTCTGCCTTTCCCCTGCCAGAGTGTGGGTTAGTTTTCTAGGGACAGTGTAGCCCTTCCTGTATGGATGACTGAGAGCAAGCCTTTTGCTTGATTTTCTCTGTTATTTACTCTACCATTCTTTTATAATTCAGTGATTTGCTACTTCATCTCTGGTTGCTGCCTAGTCAGCTTGGTAGAGAATGTGATAGATGGGAGCTGGAGCCATATTTGCGTAATTACGTTTGCCCCAATATTCCACTATGAACAGAGGATAGGTAGCAAGGGGTTCTCTGGGCAAATAGGACCTAAGCCACCCCATGACAAAAGTCATGTACTTCACTTTTAGATAAAGTTGTGGAAGAGGAATCAAGGCAGGTATCACCTCAAAAAAATCTACATGCTTGGGGTGGTCATTTGCTAAATTATTACTACCTTTCCAATGGGCTTGGAGTTCTGTTTGGATGATTTCTCCATAACAAATCTAGTCCCAATACTCCACTGACCTCTGTCTTGACCATTAGGCAAAGTCAATGTCTGGACATGCCCTACCACTGTGCAATGCTTCTCCTCTCCCCAGCCCTCAATTTAAATGACATATGAGGAAAGAAAACCAAACGCGTTGGCATGTGTCCCAGAAAGGTGAGGCTGGAGACTGATGAGACACACACCTCTTTATGCTGAGTTTAGTCATTTCCCAGGTTGTATCAAGTTTCCATGACAACTTGACATTCAGTTATGTTTTTCATCTAACACTTTTAATCAGAGGACAATCAGTCATCTCTAGATCTGCTTGCTGTTGACACTAAGAATATTGGCCCCCAAACCCCACATTAACCAGAATTCAGGATGGCAAAGCAGTAGTGGTTTCTTTCATCATTCACCATGTTCTTAACTTACACATATCCCTACACCTGCTGCTTGGTTCAGCCAAAGCTAGTGGTCCCTATAGAGTCAAAGATGTATGGTGTTGTTAAGTACTCAATGACTCCCAGGGACAAAAGAATAAAAATAATTGAAATAGCAATTCCAACCCCACTGCCCCTCAAACAGAAACCAACTGTCTTATGACTTTGTCCTGCCCTGCAAAGAGAACCAGAGTAGGAGCATCTTAAAGGAAATTCCTCTTGGAGCAGAAATGGGCTCAGCCCCAGTTGGCCAGGCTCACTCAGTTAATTGTCAGAGGTGACAGAAGCCACAAAAGACTTTGAAAGTTCTGAACCAGGATTTGGCAGAATAACTGCAGGATGTACGTACTACAGATACAGGCATTGATGGAGGGGCGGAGTGGATGATGGGGGGCTGAGGGTGGGGGGCATGCCACTAATTGGTTTAGTCTGATCTACTGTCTGGCCTCCCCTTGGCAGACACAACAGTTTCTATTAAGAGAGACTGAAACTAATCAAAGCTATTTACGGTAGATGTGCCAAGCCACGGAGACTGTGCAATTATGCACAGAGACCTATCACGATGATTAGCGTGTGGCAACCTTCTCAGCAGTAAGAAGGGAGTGTTTCAAAGAGAAATAAAAATTAAGGTTTACCATTGATACAATATGTTGGTACATGCATCCTAGCAGCCTTGCCCATCTTTTCTATAGATGCCCCACAACCCAACAGAGAAAATGGGCAGTGCTAACTAAGGGGGGGGAAGATGATGTAGAATACGGTCAATGAAGAGATCCATGGGCCATCTTAAAAGTTCTCATTTCAGTCAATCTTTTTCTCCTTGATGGAGGAATTTCCATTAAGCATTTTCCCAGGCTTGGCAGCCAGTAGCACCACCTCCCTCTCTCTCAGGGTTATTGTGAGAAAAGCATTTTGTAAACCTTGAAGCATTGGAGCAATGTGAGTGACGGGAATGGTTAAGCAGCAGGACTGCCCCGCTGATCCCAGTCCTTTTGTTTCTTCTTTGACAGAGGGAGCAGGGAAATGCTTCTTAAGTCAGGCAGCCAGAGGGGAGAAAAGAAAAGAGCCAGGCGGGGAGAGAAGAAAAGGATAGAGGAGGGTTCTCCCACTGGAGAATCAGCCCTGCACAACAGGACTTGCCTGCCTGTGGTCTGAGCTAATGGCGAAAGCCAGTGTGTCCATGGGTGTGACCTTGCTAGAGGGCAGGCGGGACAGGAAGACAAGATTCTGGTTTCCCTGGCTCAATTGTGCATCCATATTTGGTCAACAAAATGAATTTCGGTGTGAGTTTGCAGGCATACCAGGCAGAGATAGATATCTGCGTAAATAATTTAATTCCCATAGGAATTTAGAAGGTTTTAGAACACACAGAAGAATTGGTAACTGAAAAGGCATTTAGCCCTCCCCCATCAAAAAGAACCCAACAGTTGTGTAACCTTGTTTTGCTATGGAAAGCTATAATTAAAGACGATAATCCGTTCATAACATGAGAAAAAAGTTCATGGCTGAATTATATCGAGAATATAGTTTTCAATAGCAAAGATGTGCATATTTAGGTTGTATATATGTATGTGTCATATGTATGTATGCAAACATAAAAGTGCATGTATGTATATAATGTATGTATATGAATTTGAATAGACATGATTTCATTGGTATGGAGAATCCATACCATCATTCCAGTGAGAGGACTCCCTCTACCAATTCCATTTGTCATAGTTTCTGCCCCTTAGAGTTTTATAAAGTATCCTGGGGACATTTGAGATTTTAATCATCTTGCCCAGCTTCATACAATCAGCCAGTCAACAAGAGTTTATTATGCACTTACTAAGGCACTGTGTTAAGCACAGGGGATGGAAAGATACAAGGGTATACAAAGATAGAAAGAAAGAAGAAAAAAGATTCAAAGAAAGAACCCCCCCCCCCCAGCCCTGTCCTTAGGAAGTTCACATCCTAATGGAGAGAAACGTCATAAAAACAACTAGGTTGATTTTACAAGATTCGTAAAGTTTCTCTTAGAGGGAAGGCACCAGCAATGGGAGGAATAACTGGGAAAGGCCTCCTGCAGAAGGTGGGATTTGAGCTGAGTCTTGAACGAAGTCATAGAAATGAAGAAGCAGAGATAAGGGAGGAGAATATTCCCGGCATGAAGGGCAGCTATTGAAAAGGCTCAGTCAGGAGATGGATTGTCTTGTTATGGGATAGTAAGAAGACTGGTCTTAACTGGACTGTCTGGAAAGTATGTGTCTGACTTGCTATGAGAGGGTGTCTTTCTGGAAACTATGTAGAAGTGAGTAACCTATAAAGAGACAGTATTTATTTGTTGGACTTTAAGGCAGGTCTTCTTGATTCTGAAGCCAGCTCTATAGGAATAGTAATAACAATAATAGTAGTAGTAACAGCTACCATTTATATAGTGTTTTAAGGTTTGTAAAGTACTTCACAAACATCATCTCATTTTATCCTCATGACAGTCCTGGGGGGTGGGTAGGTGCTATTATTATCCCCATTTTATAGATGAAGAAATTTAAGTGAACAGAAATTAAGTGACTTGCCCAGGGTCACACAGCTAGTATGTGTCTGAGGACAGATTTGAACTCAGGTCTGCCTGACTACAGGTCCAACACTTTATCCACTGCTCACCTAGATCTCTATCCATATTGCTCTTCTGTTTTTCATACATAGATGTGTATAAAGTCTTTCATACATACATGCAACACTTATATGTACATACTATTTGTATATCTGTATATATAAAATGTGTGTACATATGTATATATAGAAATATAACTCTCTATATGTATACATACAGGTATATATGCATATACACCTATACATATAGGTGTATAAACATACATATAGATACATAGAAGACGATGGAAAGAACACTGGCTTTAATTCAGAGACTCTGGTGTTTGAAGCCCATTCCCTTCTTTCTCTTAGCTATAAAAGTAAATTTTCTTAAATTGTTTTTTTTTGTTGTTTTGTTTTTTGCAGGGCAATGAGGGTTAAGTGACTTGCCCAGGGTCACACAGCTAGTAAGTGTCAAGTGTCTGAGGCTGGATTTGAACTCAGGTACTCCTGAATCCAGGGCCGGTGCTCTATCTACTATGCCACCTAGCTGCCCCTAAAAATCAGTCTTCTTAAAGGACAAATACAACCATGTCACTCCCTCTATTCAATCAACTTCACTGGCTCCCTATAACCTGCCTCCTTCCTACCTTTCCTGTCTTCTTACACCTTACACTCTCTCCACTTACCATACTCTTCAACTTAGTGGTCTCTGGTTTTCTTTCTGTTCTTCTCACAAGACACTCTTTTCTTCACTCTAGATATTTTCACCGGCTGTCATCCATATCTGGAACATTCCCTCCTTAGCTCTGCCTCTTGGCTTTTTTGGCTTCCTTCAAGTTTCAGCTAAAGTACTACCTTCTGCAAGAAGCCTTTCCCATTTTTCTAAATATTAATTAATGTCTTGCTTCTGCTGATTATCTCCAGTTTATCCTGTCTATATCTTGTGAGTATGTAATTGTTTCCATATTGCATAGTTGTTTGACCTTGGATAAGTCACTTTAACCCCTATGGACCCGACCTGTAAAATGACACAGGCTAGATTAATCGATAAATTAGAAAGGGTTTGTTAAGTGCTTATGACATTCCAAACACTGTGCTAGGAATACAAAGTTAAAAAATGAAACAGCCCCTGTCCTCAAGGAGTTTACATTCTAGGTGGAATAAACAGTATACGCACATACAACAAAATACAAAATATGCTTTTTACAAAATAAAAATAAAGTAATTTGGGGAGAAGCAGTTGGAAATGGAGTCATTAGCTGATGGAGGTGGGGGGAGTTAAGAAAGACCTCCTTTTCTACTGTTCTTTTTCTGTTCCTAAATCTCTGGGGCCCCTTCTAGCTTTCAATCTATTCTCTTTGATCTGGACCTCCCTGAACTGAATAATCAATTCTCTACTTGGTCCAGTTCAGCCACGCAGAAGAAAAAGAAACTTCACAAGCAGCAGCAGCAGCACAGTTTTATCTTCCACACTTGATAGAGGAAAGAATATCAAGTGTTGTGCATAGTAATGAACAACTCTGCTATCAGTAGTGAAGTGGGACATCCACACAACCACCCACCCATGCTCCTTATTCCTCTTGTTGAGACAACAGGGGAGGGGTATAGTCCAATATCTGTCTCATAACAATTGTTAGCTTTTCATGTTGGAGATTTGCAACAGATTCTTTTAGTTAATATTTATTAATTGCTCACTTTGTGTAAGGGGAGCACTGTGTATGTAACCAACCACTTTGTCATTTGCTATGAAATCCATTGCACTTGGTAGATGACTTTGTTAAATCTTTATTAAATTGAATTGACACGCTACTCCTATCTAATGGGTGGCTTCTCCTTTAACTCAAGGGGGAGTGAAAATAGTGCTGCAAAATAGCTGTTTGTTGTGGGCTTGGCAGGTGGATTGGATCCAGTGGGAAGAGCCCTAGTGCAGGGAGGGTCAGATTTGGGGCATGGTCCATAATGTAATCACACAGCTGTGTGCCTCAGCCTGAAAGCAATCAGGCAGGGACTCTATAGTTTAGCAGTCTGCCTCTGATTGATATTCCTTTTTGTTTGATTTTTCTGGGAATCTGTGTTTGTTGGGGAGTTTGGTATATTTGCTTCAGGCAGATGTTGTGTTCTCCTCGCTTAGTGATCGGGGGAACAGTTAAAAGAAAATGTAGTTGTGCGGGAAGGGGAAGGACTGGCACTGGTGGATGTGGGGACCACTGAGACCAACTGTGCATTTTTCAGGCTAAATAATCGAATTGTGGGCCTAATGATTTTGGAAATTTTCCCTCTGCAGCAGAATCCAGCATAAGGCAGGTCTCTTGGCTCAGTTGCTGAAGTATCAAATGGACTTTGTTATAAGGTAGGCTCACCTCTGAGGTATGAACTCAAAGAATAGCATTATAAAGTCCTAGTGTGTTGGCAAGGACCATTAAATCTACAAATCTGTTAGGAATCAGTCAAAGATGGAGAAGGGGGTGGAGTGCACAATGGGGACAAGAGACCTCAAATTTCACACCTCTAATCCTCCCTACTTGAGATTTGGCCATGGATAGCCTTTATCCCTCCTATAAGGTCAAGCACCAGTGAGTGACTGAGCTTCCAAATTCCTGGAGGCATGGAGGAAGAGGAGGAGAAAGGACTTACAAAATGCAGGCAAGATGGTTGTTGTCCAGGACTGAAGATCTGGAAAATAAGTTTGGAAATATTATCGCTCAAGCTCTCCGTTGTGCCTAATAAGCCTGAAGGCCTGGGGGAACCTATGGATAGGTGCTCAGAGCCAGGGAACTATAGGATTGAGTAGTTCCAGTAAATCAAAACAACATGGAAGCAATAGCCTGTACAGTTGCAGAGATAAAAGGATTAGGGAAAATTCAAAACCACAGAAAGACCAGAGAATCTTGGGCATTCTTGAAGTCCCCACAGGAAGGGGACTTGTGTAACTCAGGAAGCATCTGGGAGAAAACTGAATTCCACCCTGGGATCTGGGATAGAGTATTAAGAAACAAAACAAAACCCAACCCACAAGACTGCTGGGACATTTGATGAGCTGTTACATGATCCCACCCTCCCCTGACCCAGGGCTCTGTCTCAGTAGAACAAACTCCATGGGTTCTCATTTGGGACTGTGCCCTGGCCCTAAAATGGTAGGAATTCAATTCAACAAACGTCTATGAAATGCCTACTATATGATTTAAAGAAAGCATTGATAGAGGAATTCCCTTCTTCCACAACCCCTGCCAAGTCACTCAGTCCTAAAGAAGTGGTCTTGAATTTAAAAAAAAGTTTCCCATTTCTTAACCAAAGTCCTACTCTGATACCTCATTGTGGCTCTGCAAGAAAAGTTCTTTTAGACCCTAATAAGCTTGAAAGCCTTTGAGTAAGGATCCATTGGTATACTCTGTTGTCCAGGGATCATCCCAGCTAAGTTTGGAGAGGCTATTCATGGATCCCCTTCCCTTTGCCCAGAAAGCCACTTTAATTAAGTAGCACTTTGTGAGTAGCATTCTCTCAAAATCATAGTTCATCATTGTCAAACCATCATTGTGCTTTTTTATTTTTTTAAGGAGGCCAAAAAGAGGTCACATTTATTCATAGGATCCTAGTCTCATAGGTAGAGGTGAACAGCCCCACAGAGGCCATCAAGCCCATTCCCCTCATTTTACAGATGAAGAAACTGAGGCACAAAGAGGATAATTAACTTGATATGGGTTATGCAGCTAGTGTCAGAAGTAGGATTTGAATCCAGGTTATCCATACTTCAACTCCAGGACTCTATTCAGAATGCCACACTGTCTCAAAGTAAAATACATTGACTCAAACAACATAGCAAAATAAATAAGCAGAAAGATTAACATACACACAGGGACATGCTCTCCCATAGTCTGTTTCCACACTGTCAGTGGTCGCTATAGCTGCTAGGGTTTCATCTCTGAAAAACTCATAACCTCAGGCTATTTTGTCTCTTTCAATATTCAGCACTCAGACTGCTATACCCAGTAATCTAGCTCAAAAAACTTATAGGCTATATTGAGGCCCTTTTGTATTGCTACTGCTCCACATCTCTCAGTTTGAACTTACTTGACTTGGAGTTAGATGATATTTTCTTCAATCCTTTCCACTCCTATGATGGTGATGTATTCTGTACAAGTCATAAAGACTGGATAGAGAAGATTAAAAGTAAGTGATAACCTTTGTTCTAACCTTAGAACTAAATTGTTGAACTCCCTAGATTTCTGCCACATCACCTCTCAAAATCCATCCCCTAAATTATAGAAAAGTAGTAATCTATGTGGGTGGTGAGTGTACTCAGATTAAACGTGTTTACCTTTATGAGAAAGTTTATGGCTGGTCTATGCATGCACTGAGGAAATCCTTGATGAAAACATAAGAAGTGAACAGGCCAGTCTTTCAAAGATGATTTTCTAAGCTATTCACTACTGCAAGAAACTCTCTTTTTTACACAAGTATTCTCCTGATGAACTCACATAGCTGTGCTTTATGGAACACCATGGTCTTAGAAATATCAAAATTGCAGGTGTCCTAGATGGTCATGAAACTATACATGGGAAATGAATGGTGCAAGTAAGCTACAGAATATTAGAAGAGAAACCTTGGATATATCACTGGTGGTAGGAAGGAGAACAGGTTAGAAAAGGAGAAAATCTCATATCTTGGGGAATAGATGCTTATACCGTGTAAATCATGGGTCAAATAGCTGTTGAAGAGATAAATGATCGATAAATTAAAAATCATGAAATTATGGGAGATCTTCAGTTTCTCCACAGAAAAAGAATTTGACAACCTGAGAAATATCACGTAGAAAGGAGAATTTTAATTCTGGATTTGTGCTGAAACATCAAAAGACAAATTAAGCAAAAATCCCTCCAAAATAAAGCCAATAACAACAACAATATTCCAATAGGACTAATAGGATATTTGGTGACTCATCATTGCCTACTTTTTTTTTTTTTTTTTGGTGAGGCAATTGGGGTTAAGTGACTTGCCCAGGGTCACACAGCTAGTAAGTGTTAAGTGTCTGAGGCCGGATTTGAACTCAGGTGCTCCTGAATCCAGGGCCAGTGCTTTATCCACTGTGCCATCTAGCTGCCCCCATTGCCTACTTAATAAAATATAAGATACTCACTCTTGCCTTCAATGTCACCTATAATCGGATTCCAATTTGCCTTCCCAACTATCACATATGTCTGATGCTCACAATTGGATGCTCTTTTTTCTTTCTTTCTTTTTTTTGCAGGAGGATGTTGTTCTTTATGAATGAGAAGTTAGTAATAAGTTCAGCTGACACAATCAAGCTAAGTAAATCTAGGCTCTATCTGATCATAGTTTTCATTGTTGCTCATGAAGCAATGGCATTAGCCCTTCACGTATTTGTAATACCTTGAGACCTCAGCTGTCTGTGGAATCTAGTTTGTAATACTTAATGCTCCAATCTGAGTGTGAAATGGGGAACAACTAAAGTCAATTCTGGTCTTGATACTTAGTTATTACTGGGATAATAGAAACCAAGGTAAATAATACAAAGTAAACAACAAATCAATTAAGGCATTTAATTAGAACAAAAAAGGGGATTGTAGATATGATAGGTTTGACAAAAGGTGAAGCAGTGCAGTGGATAGAGACAGCCTCAGAGTCAGGGTGATGTCATCAAGTCCTACCTTCTGATACACACTGACTACGGGATCCTGGGCAAGTAACCTAACCTCTCAGTCTCCCAAGTAACTCTCCAAGACCTTCAATTGAAGAATTGTTAATGATCTGGATGGATATAGGGAGTTTCTTTGCCCCATACCAATGAAATAATTAGCAGAGATGGGGAAAAAGGGAAGTGGAGAAAGATAATACTCATACTCAGTGAGTTGTTGGGGGAGTATTTTGTAAAGTGCTATGTAAATGTGAATTATTGTTATTATTACCAGGAGGAGTGACAAGAATTGGGAAGGTAGCTGCTTCTTTGTCTATCTACATTTCTAAACAATTCCCTAATGTTTTTCGAGTCATATCCAGAAGTCAGAATTCAATTTATCCCTTAAAAGAGATCATTTGGATAATATTGGGAGTCAGAAAGCAAAATCAAGGTTGGAGACCCATGGCATCTAGAAGCTATTTGGATTTAGAGTTGGAAAGGACTTTAGAGTAGTTTAATTCCCATATTTTTCAGATAGAGGGGCTGAGGTCTAGAGAGGAAAAGTGACTTGTCCAAAGTCATAAAGGTAATATATTGAAGAATATGAATTTGAACCCAGATTGTCTTACTTCTAATCCAATGCTCTTATGGCATGAGGTTAGATAGATGACCCAGACTTTGTTAGTATACACACATGTATATATGTATACATACTCACACATATGACAAACACATATGTACTATATAAATGGATAAATTGGGAATAAAATTAGCAGGAAGAGGAGAGTGGGCTGGATTGCTTTCAGGAAATTTCAGAGCTCCCTTAATGACCCCAGATTTCTTCCAGAAACAAAGCCTCATCTTTTTAAAAACCATTATTCATTCATTGCAATATGGTTGCAAGATCGTCAAAGAACTCAAAATGTATATGACACAGAGGGCATTAGAGAGGTACATAGCATGTGTGAGTAAGGCTACAATAAATAATAAATAAGTAATTTGCAAGAATAAAAAGAGTGAAGGATGTTATCAGGTGTGATAGAAAAATATGGAATTAGTCATGTGACAAGGGATGAGGGACAACAGGAATATGGTCCAAATTTTCACTGGTATTCTCATAATGGCAGGAGACAGTGAGGAAGAACTAGACTCCAGAATGCTGAATGTGTCTTCAGTGGACAAGAATCACTCAGGATGGGCAAACCTGGATGACTTGTGAGCTGCGGTGTTGGAAGAAACATCCAAAGAGATGAAAGCACAGGTAAATTGGAATATTTGAGAGGGCTTTGGATGAAATTCTAGGTTGAACTATCCCTGCCAGGGCTGACATTAAAAAATAATTTTACAGTACTTGTGTAAGTGGAGAGAGTGTGGGATATGAAGCAGAGAGCCTGGGTTTGGGCTTTGGTCCTTATTACCAAAGGTAATAAGATATTGCCTTTGTGATCTTGGACATATGCCTTTACTTTTCTGGACCTCATATTCTTTTCCTATAAAATGAAATGGTTTGATTTAAATCTCTCTAGATTTCTTCTGGTTCTGATTCATAGATCCTATGAGTAGACTTTTGAATAATCAACCTAATGCTCTAAGGACAAAATTAAGCTAGCTCATTGACTATGGAGAGAAGCTAATTAATGCTTGCTTAAAGGTAGGGATGTGTGTGTGTGTGTGTGTGTGTGTGTGTGTGTTTTCAGTTTTTTTTAATAGATCAGGAACATTTGCTGAGTGGGCACATTATCATGCCCATAGGTCAAATGGAATTCTTTGATAAGTTTGAAACCTCTTACTAGGTATTTACTCTAGAGAAGAGCACAAAGCCAGGCACCGTAGAGGTAGACATTGGAAGGCTTCTTATCTTCATCACTGAATTCCTGAGATTCCTAGACAGTCTTCCTATGCACAGCCTCCTTAATATCTTCTGAAGGAGTCAGATAAGCACAAATCCCTTGGTTTATCAAAGTCTGGTGACTGCAGAGATGTAACAGAGGGCCCACACCAAAAGGAAACTCACAAGTGAGATCCCAAGCCAGAGGTGCTAGGGTGGGACCCATATATTTCATATATTCTTTTGTCTATCTCCTTAACAGCTCCTTCTCCAGCACTTCCAGTGGATACATGCTGGAGTCTAATCCTTCCTCACTGAGATTCAGAGACATCTGCTGAAGTGAAAATTCCTTTCTTCTCCTACCTCTCCCCAACTCTCATCTCTATTCTACCTAAGCCTTATTCCTCCACGGTCATATTCTCTTGTCCTTTTACATTCTGTTGTACCCACTGGAACCCATGCTCATTGTGGCTGTGGACCTAGATCTCACCTTGTACTCTATCCATCTTCTGGTGTTTATAGAAACCTGGCTTCCTTCGGAAGAAATGGTATCTCTGGTCCTGCTCTAAGCCATTCAACATGCATATATTAAACTTGTACTCTGTGCTAAGCCCTGTTCTGAGTGCTGGGGATACAAATAAAGGCAAAAACAATGCCCTTCTTCTCACAGGGATCACATTCTAACGGGGGAGATATGCAAATAACTATGTACAATTAAGATCTATACAGAGTAGATGGAAAGCTATCTCAGAGGAAAGGGATGAGCTGTGGGGGGAACAGGGGAAGTAACTAGGAAAGTCCTCCTGCAGAAGGAGAGATTTGAGCTTAATCTTAGAGGAAGCCAAGAGAACTAGGAACTAGATGATTTGGAAGGTGAACGTGAGGAGGGATAGCCAAGTGAAAGGTCACCGAGGTGAGGAGGTGGAGTTACAGAAAATGGCAGTAAAGGTTTTCTAGATTCTCTCTTTGCCATTATCACTCATCCTCTTCTCCTTTAAAGATCATTCCATCTGTCTACATCACAGTCCAGATCCATGTCACAGTCCTTTATCAGCCTCCAGGTCATTTTCCTTCCTTTCTGAAGGAATTCATGCATGAGCCATGGTCTTCCTCTCTATCTTATGCTCAGGGATTTCAATATAACTTTCATTTCCCTTTCATCAACCTTCTCAACTCCAATGATCTACGTTTTCATTCCACCTCAGCCACTCACAGGGATATACACATTTTAGATACCCCCAACCAACCAAAAACTACTTTCCTATTTGTGAACTCTGAAATTTCTCTCTAGTTCTAACCCTTTCTCTCTCTTTCCTACTCCTCCTAAATCTTTCTTTTGTCCTCACTGTGACTCTCCAGTCTATTCTTCCAATGCATCCCCCTGCTTTGGCCTTCCTTTCTTCCCATCACACTCTTAATCCAATGGTTGACCAGTTCAATGATCACCACCCTCTACTCTTGAATTCCTTGACACTTGTCCTTAACCTATCATTCCCTCCTTGACAGAACCCTAACCCTGGTTACTGTTTCCATCCTCCTTTGGCTGTTCCTGACTCATTTGCTACTGAATCTGAATGGAGAATAGTGAGCCTAGCCATGTCTACTCATTCCACTCCACATGAGCGCATCAGCTGGCCCAGTGGCAAACCAATCATCCTTGTATTCTTATAACTGAGGCATAAAACCACCAGCATTCTTCCAATCACCCAAATTCACACTTTGGAGTCACCTTTGACTCAGTTTACTTCCGGAGCACAACCCTCTACTCTGTACAGTTGTGAATCTTTGTTGATCCCATTGTATCCCTCCTTTCACTGGCCACCACCCCACACTAGGCACTCGTCCGAGCATCTCACCCATATTTGTCACAAAAAGTTTTCTACTTTTTTTTTCTGCTTCCATCCTAGCTCCTATATAATCCATTCTCCACATAGTAGCCATACAATTTCCTAAAATGCAGATTTGATCTTGTGATTCCCTTCGTTTGCCATAATGTAAACTAGCATTTATAAAGCCCATTAAAATTTGCAAAGCACTTTACATGCAGTATCTTATTCCATTCTTACAACAATCCTGTGAGGTAGGTGCTATTATTACTGCCATTTTACAGATCATCAAACTGAGCCTGGGAGAGGTTAAATGGTTTGCCCAGGAAGTGTCTGAGGCTGGATTTTAACTGAGGTTTTCATGATGCCAAAGTCCACTTTTTCTATCCATTATATCACCTAGGTGAACATACAAACTCCCTAACCCGGCACATAAAACCTCCTCATACTTTAGCACCTACCTACTCTTCTAGACTCATTTCATATTATTCCTTTCCACGCATCTTATTTTTTCGCCAAACTCTACCTCTTGCACCTACCTGAAATTGGCCTTCCATCTCCTGTCTTCATACCTTTCTACTGTCTTCTCTCTCCCTTCCTGCCCACTTCCCCAAATACACACACACACACACACACACACACACACACACACACACACACACACACACACACACACACACTATGTTCCCCTCTGCCTCTTAGACTCACTAATTTCCTTCCAGGGCCAGCTCTTGAGGGAAACCTTGATTTTTTTGAACTTAGTATTCTCTTTCTCATTGGGCAATGGCCTGGCATTTAGTTATTTGTGTATGTTACATTCCTCTTGTAGGACACTGAATACTTGGGGGCAGGGACTTCCATTTTTGCCTTTGCATTTCTAGTGTCTGGAACATAGTGAGTCCTTAATGAAAGTTTGTTGAATTGAATCAAACAGATGTGTCATTAGGTGATGCTTATCCTAAGTGTTCCAGGCAAATAGTAACACTAGATTTCAGGCCATTCATCAGGGCTAGTGTGGTCAGCTGTTTTCACACACAGGGCCCTCTTCTGCCTTCTCACTCCCACAGCCTCCATTGACTTGCTGTTAGGAGTGTGGAGTTGTGATGTGGCCAGGATGAGAATGAGGGTCAATGACTTCTGGGACATAGCATTCTTATGCAGCAGGCCTCGAATGTGGGGCTGGAGTTGCATGTCATCTTCGATGGGGCTATGGTGCATGAAATCAAGGAGTACAGAAAAACAGAACCAAAGGAAAGGAGAGTGAGAATAGCAACTGGTGATATTGAATCATACTTATGGTTGCCCCCGATGAAACTGCTGGATTGTTTCCCGGTGGCTTCCTCTGTCGATACACATATGAATGGGGACAGGTGACCCGATGGTACGGCTAGTCATTGCCATACTCTCACTTATCTGGGGAGCAATTACAACTGCCTGAAATGACATTTGTCCGAGGGAATATGGAGACAGCTGAAGAAATTATGTCTGTGCAGTAACTAATTTGCATTTAATTGTAATCGGCATTCATTTTGGGTCTTGGCAGCTGAGAGAGAAAAGCACAGTGTGTCTGTCAGCCAGGCACTTGGGCAGATCACAACGGTAACCAATGAGTGTTTCCGGGATGCTAACTGCATTTGTAACAAGTGTCAGTTTGGCATACAAGCGGCGTCCTTCCTCAGAAAAGAGATAAACCATGAAAGATGTGTCAAAATCAAGGATGAAACAAATCTTTGGGCAGCTTCGGAGCTGTCCCCTTCTGGCCCCCAGCTCAAAAACACTGACTCTTTTTTTATTCTTTCCCTACCTCCAGCAGTAGAAAGAAAGCATTACTCCCCCACCCCCTTTCCCTTTAAACTTGCAGAGGAGTAGTATTTGAACAAAGGGTGCTTCCGTGAGGGGTAACTTCATAGGCAAAGCTTAACACAAAGGATAAAGAAAAAAGGGGACCCAAATCCCTGTTGGGTTTGATTTCTGTAGTAAAAGAAGCCTTTGTTAATCATCAATTCAATCCCCAAAGCATCTAATAAACTCCGATTATGTGTCAGGCACTGTCATAGGCACTGAGGATACAAAACTGTCCCTGCCTTCAAGGTCCTTATGTTCTACTTGGGGTGGGGTGATAGTATGTACACAGATTAATACATGAAAGGTACTCTGAGGAGAGATCAAGAATACCCGAGTCTGATCAAGGTACCCTTTGCAGAGGAGTTGGTCCTAGAGCTGAGCCTTGCAGGAAGATGAGGATTCTAGCAGTGGGAATTAGACTGAGAGATATTAAGCACAGTTTTTCTGGAAGAAGCCTGGGATGCCTTTCATCTCTCTGTTCTCTGTCTCCATCTCTGTATCTCCCTCCCTCCCTCCCTCTCCCCCCTCCCCCTCCCCCTCTCCATCTCTCCCTCCCTCCCTCTCTCTCTCTCTGTTTCTCTCTGCCCCCCTCTCTCCATTTGTCTCTTTCTCTGTCTCTCCTTTGTTTACTCCTTCCTTCTCTCTGTCTCTTTGTGTCTGTCTCTGTTTCTCCCTTCTTTCCTCCCTTTTCTCTCTGTCTCTCCCTCCTTTCCTTCCTCCTTCTCTCTGTTGCTTTCTGTCTCTGTCTTTTCAGTATATATATCTTTTTTTTTTGCGGGGCAATGGGGGTTAAGTGACTTGCCCAGGGTCACACAGCTAGTAAGTGTCAAGTGTCTGAGGCCAGATTTGAACTCAGGTACTCCTGACTCCAGGGCTGGTGCTTTATCCACTGTGCCACCTAACCGCCCCCCAGTATATTCTTTTGAATATCCTCAGTGGTAGTAAGCCTTTATTTTTTAAGGGCATTTTTTCTTTTTTGAACAGGAACAAGCAGTTTGGAACTAAGTTAGGTCAATAAGGTGGGTAATCAAACTGCACAATAATCTTTTGGGGAAAAAGTGACTATAGGAAATGTAACTAAATTTCCTCATTTTCATGGCTGGTAGCCTGGCTCTGAAGGCATTTCCAAGTTCATAGTACCTAGCATATAAGAGGTACTTAATAAATATTATTTGATTGTCCAAAATAGGAATTCCAAAAATATATTGAGCAGTGGCAAATTCTGTTTGCGTGAACTATCAGTTTTTTAGAATGAATGGAATAATGCTTATTTGGATGTATAAGTCCTTGCATGTTTTTTGAGACCATGGTAACACTGTGTTATTGTAGCATCTTTTTATTTCAAACTTACCAAGTCTTCTGTGTGACTTCCTTTGATTATTCTGAACTATATTAGGGCAGTGGTGTCAAACTCAAATAGAAACAGGTTGCTAAAGTACATATGGATCCCTGTGAAAAGGATATTGACTTAGAAAATCACATATTAACATTATGGATGTTCTATTGCATTTTTTATTATTTTGTTAAATATTTTCCAATTTCATTTCAGTCTGGTTCAGAATATATTCAGGAGTGTTATTGGTCAATATACATTTTTTTTTGGTGAGGCAATTGGGGTTAAATGACTTGCCCAGGGTCACACAGCTAGTAAGTGTTAAGTGTCTGAGGTCAGATTTGAACTCAGGTCCTCCTGACTCCAGGGCTGGTGCTCTACCCACTGCGCCACCTAGCTGCCCCTCCAATATACATTTGATACTACTGTTTTTTTGTTTGTTTTTTGGTGGGTCAGTGAGGGTTAAGTGACTTGCCCAGGGTCACACAGCTAGGAAATGTCAAGTGTCTGAGGCTGGATTTGAAGTCAGGTCCTCCTGAATCCAGGGCCGGTGCTTTATCCACTGTACCACCTAGCTGCCCCATGATACTACTGTTTTTTAAAAAGGATTTTTTACTTAATTTTTTTTTCAGGGCAATGAGGGTTAAGTGACTTGCCCAGGGTCACACAGCTAGTAAGTGTCAAGTGTCTGAGGCCAGATTTGAACTCAGGTCCTCCTGAATCCAGGTCTGGTACTTTATCCACTGTGCCACCTAGCTGCCCGCTGCTACTATTGTAGTATTTTTCTTTCTCATTTTTTGAGAATAATTTGTATAGTATTGGTACTAATTGTTCTTCAAAAATTTGATAGAATTCTCATGTGTCCTATCATCAAGATTCTACCTATTTTGGGACCATAACATGGTATTTGACAAGGTCCTTCATTCTATCTTTCTGGACAAGACAACAAGATTGTGCAGTAGATAATGACGTAGCTGGATGGATTCAGAATCACAAAGTAATTGGACGCCTGCTTAGATGGGGGTCTTTAGCAGGACAACGGTCAGCTTTTGAATATTTCTATCAATGGGTAGGACAATGGCATAGATGATATACTTATGAATTTGCAGATAATAACTAGGAGGGAGGAATACCTAGCTCACTGTGAGACAGTCAGCAATCCGACATTATATAGACAGGCTGAGACAATTGGCTCAATCTAATTGGTAAATCCTATATTTGGGTTCAGAGGATCAATCTGCCTGTTCTCCTTCTCCACTGGATGAAGTTACATGTAGAATGGACCATGCAAATATGTGCATTCCTGGATTGTGTGAAAAGCAGAAGGATGGAGCCCTCAAAATACCAATAATGAACATCCCCATTTCTCACAAACAAGATATTTGTAAAGTACATAGTGCCATGTCTGGTACTTAAAAATGCTCCATCCCTTCCTCATTCCCCTCTCATACATAAGTCATCTTTTGTGGCAGGAACTGTGGGTCTGGTGCCATTCTGGTCTCCCTACTCTGGATATGTACCAGAGTATCAATGTCCTCCCTAAAATGTGGGACCAGGACTGGACACAATATCCCATTTGTGGTCTGCCCATGGCATAGTACAGTATAGATCCTTTCCCCTCCTTCCCCTCTACCTAACCCCAACAAGAAGAAGAGCTCAGAAAGCACCTGTTTGAGGTAAATGGTGTGAAAAAATCCAATTCACGGCCTCTCATCCAAGCTTCTTGTTGCTGGTATATATAACGTATGCGTTTGGGTGGTGGTGGAGATGGTGTAATATAATCCAGAGTCCTTCTCTGAATAGGCCTCAGTAACGGCCAACTCCATCCTTATACAGCATTTATCATCTCTCTCCCATAATAGCCATTGGATGCTCTCAAGCTGAACTGACTCATTCGTACTACCTCTCTCTCTCTCTCTCTCTCTCTCTCTCTCTCTCTCTCTCTCTCTCTCTCTCTCTCTCTCTCTCTCTCTCCAGGCTCTGACTCACTCCTCCCAAACAGCCACTGAGGCACCCTCCGTTCCGAACCAAATCGTGAACCTCCCAGTCCTCCACATAAACACTCTCAAACACTTCAAGCTTCACTCCAACACAATGATGTCTCCATTACAGCTCTAGCCCTTTCTTGCCACACCTTCCTTCATTAAAGCCCAGCCAGAGTCCAACCTCCAAGCTAGCCAACATCAGCAGCACAACTCCTTCCAAATGCCCTTAAATAAGCCTAGAGATTTGCCGACAGCTGTGTGCCCCCACACAGCTGTTCCTCCTTTTCTAGCATACTCAACCTCTGTTAGGGAGAGAAAAAGATAAATAAGCCCTCCCGGAATCTACCATTTGAGGGGTGGAGGCCTAATACTATGCTAGGCACTGCAGGTTATAAAAAAAAGAAATGTAGGTAGATGAATATAATATAAACTAGACTGTGCTAAGTACTTAGGAGGAGTATAAAATTCTGAGAAATCAGAGGAGTGAGAAATCACTTCCATTTCTGAGGAGCAGAGAAGACTTCAAAAGGAGATTCTATTTGAACTAGACCTTGAAGTACAAACAAGTAGTATGTCTATAGGGGAAGATTGGGTATGTGGGTCATAGAGTGCTATAGGCATAGGAAATGGCTTTACAAAAGGAGTGGCAGTTAGTCTTTCTTTTTTTTTTTTTTTTTTGCGGGGCAATGGGGGTTAAGTGACTTGCCCAGGGTCACACAGCTAGTAAGTGTCAAGTGTCTGAGGCTGGATTTGAACTCAGGTACTCCTGAATCCAAGGCCGATGCTTTATCCACTGCGCCACCTAGCTGCCCCGGCAGTTAGTCTTTCAATAAGCATTTATTAAGTGCCTACTGTATGCCAGGCACTGTACTAAGCATAGAGACGAGAGGATAGGACATATACAGAGGATGGTAAATAATCTGGTTTATCTAAAGGATAGACAAAGAATAGAGAGAGTAGGGAGCAATATAGGGTGGGGTAGTGTGTGAGATGGTGGAGGGCTCTGACATCCAGGCTGAGGAATTTGAGCTTTATTGGGTAGGCAATGGAAGTTTTTGAGTAATGGAGGGACGTGATCCTCTGTGTGCACTGGGATGGTCAGTCATGTTGTATCATGGAAGATGGAAAGGAGTGGAGGGAGACTAGAAGCCTGAAGTCTAGCAAGGAGACAAACACCATTTGAATTGCTGCTTTAGTTGGCCATACATTTAGATCCTATTCTGCCAGTTGGAAAGCTAGCGCTGGCACTGGTAGCAAGGTTCTTGTGCCCAGGCTGCCATATCATCCCATGCCTGCAATTTATTCCTTTACCTTGGCATCAAGGAATTCCTTCAAAATTCAGCACAAGTGGCACTTCCTATGCAGGAGACCTATCCTGAGCTTCTGCCTGTACCCCTAGTCACTAACATCTTCCCTCCTGAATATCACTTTGCATATATTTTTGTACTTGCTAATCTGTTTCTATGCTGCCTCCCCCTCCCCTCCTCTCTAATAGAATATAAGCTTCCTGAGGGCAAGGACTATTGCATTTTAATATTTGTTCACTAATATATAGCTCTCAGACTGGCAAACCATGGGCACTAAGCAAATGCTTCTTGAACAAATGATAACTAGAAGATGTTTCTTGAGGCCAGCAATTTTATCTTCTTTTTTTACATTGCACAGGGTTGGGCATGTGGTAACAGGATAGGGGTTCTTAACATTTTTTTGTGTTACAGACCTCTCTTTGGATCTGGAGAAACATATAGACTCCTGAGAATACTTAGGCTTATAAAGAAGAAGAAAACAAACAAAAAGAAGACCAAAGATTCATGAAAATCAAACTGTTTTTTTTTCTCATCCAAGTTCATGAACTCCTTGAAATCTATACAGATTCTTTGGGAGTTGTTTGAGCCCAATATTATAGAAGGTGAACATATGCTCTTAGGGACTAAGAGTCTTCCAGAGATTTGAAAACTGATAATAATAAAGTTATAAGTTCTTATTGATTGATGATTATACTACCATACCCTTATATAATGTTTTTAAATTTTTGAAGCAC
The DNA here is from genome assembly GCF_019393635.1 of Dromiciops gliroides. Taxonomy (NCBI): domain Eukaryota; kingdom Metazoa; phylum Chordata; class Mammalia; order Microbiotheria; family Microbiotheriidae; genus Dromiciops; species Dromiciops gliroides. The sequence goes on from NC_057865.1 coordinate 70,474,112, forward strand.
CTTGACGTGCATCATCTCCTTTGATCTTCACAAACCCCTCTATGTTATTCCCATTCTTTCTTCCTTTGATCCAGTGTCTAAGGGGGAGCTAGGCTTTCTCCTTGTCAAGACCAAGCCATGTACGTGGGCCCTGAAGCCCATCTCTTCCAGAACATTGCCTCTTTGTTCATTCCTTTCAATTTATCCTTATTTATTGGTTTTTTTCTTCCCTGTTACCTAGAAATATGTAAAAGTGTTGTCATCCTTAAAAAACCAAACACAAAAAGCATCACTTAACCCTGTCATTCCCTCAAATTATTATCCTCTATCACTTTTCTCTTTTATAGCAAAACTCCTAAAAAAGTAGTTTGCACTCATTGCTTCATTTCCTCCCTCATCCCCTTCATCTCATAACTCCTTGCAACCTCTACACTCAAATTCTTCTCTCAAATACCTGCTACCATCTGCCGGGAGTGAAGAGGAGTCTCACCTTGTGGCATCGTCTGGAAGTTTCAGGGGGTGGATTGTTGGATGACCAAAATCGTTTGGAGCCTGATTTTCAAGTATTCTTTTGTGGTTTCTGTTTTGTTTTCTTTGATTGTTCAGTAAAAGTTAGCCTATGATAATTTTGTAAACTGTTTTTACAGGTATAGTTATCATCCTGGATTTTTGTTGTTGTTCAGTCATTTCAGTCCTGTCTGATTCTTTGTGACCTCATTTGGAGTTTTCTTGGCAAAGACATTGGAGTGGTTTGTCATTTCCTTCTCTAGCTCATTTTACAGATGAGGAAACTGAGGCAAACAGGGGGTCACACAGCCAATAAGTATCTGAGGCAGGATTTGAACACAGGTCCTCCTGATTCCAGGCCCGGCACTCTATCCACTGTACCATCTAGTCATACTGGATAGTGTCAGTTATCATCCTGCTTTTTCTAATAGGGGATTTAAAGTCAGAGAAGTGAGAAATTCCCCAAAGTGAACCTGAGCCCTTCATTCTATCAGAGCTCAAGATACAAGTCTTACACAAATAGATGTTAAAGGTGGGGGCATACTATTGTTGCTTTCTTCCTTTCTAACTCAAGAAGCACGTCAAGACGTCAGTGATCAGAACCAGTCCTACAACTAGGCAGAGTGTGTGGCTGCCTCTCTCACATAACCTGAAGGCCACCGAAATGTCACGTCTGTTTTTCTTCCTGACCTTTCTTTCACATTATCTGCAATCCCCACCATTAGAGTCATTTTTGTAGTTGAAGGCCCTGTCCTGAATAACCCAGCCAGCATTTACTGCATGCAAGGCACCTTGCTTGGGTATTATTGCACTCAGGCTTACCTTTCTTTTGTGGGGAATCATGTGTTCGCAGACAAGTAAGTACAGAATCAATTCAGAGTGATTTAGAATGGGAGAGGGCAGCTGGTAAATAAGGGGTTGTGGATGGGCCTTATGCAAGTCCCTGTTAAAATGGGAACGAGTTATTTCAGAGTATTAACCCATTAACTCAGTCCTGATGGGGGTCTGCTCTGCAGCTGATAATCTTAGAGAATTTTCCAGGACACAGGGAGAGAAAGTGATTTACTGAGGTTCATACAGACATTACGTTTCAGAGACCAGACTTGACTTCCTGACTTTGAGACCGGCTTTCAAAGCACTATACAATGTTGCCTCTTATCTACATAGGGAGATACCTGTCTAGCAGTGATCTCATGTTGTGGGATCTGTCTCTCCGCCCCCCAAGTGAAATTCTATTTCATGCCCTTTGCCCTGGGTATGGATCTGCTCTGGAGAGGGAGTTTCTTCCTCTAGAATTCCTTATGCCAGAGCCTTATAGTTTTTTCTACCCTCCGCCCCCTGACACCACAATAAATAGCAACAACCTATGAGCAACTTTGAACACTTTAGTTGGGTTCAGGGTCTGATAGCTACTTGTCATTTTACAGAGAGGAATTCTCTGAGAAAGTGGTGAAAATGAATGAGAGAATGGATTAAGGAAAGTTGAGGGATTTTGGTAAATGAAGAAAACACCTTTCCCTTATCACCCCTAGGAACTAGACAGAAATTCTTAAATTGGGGACACAGAGACCCATTGAGGATTCATAATTGAATGGTAAAAACTGTATTTTTGTTTTCATTAACCTCTAACTGAAATTTAACATTTCTTTTTATTGTGAATTAAAAAACAAAACAAAACGTTATTCTGAGAAAGGGTCCACAAGGCTTCACCAGAATGTCAACAAGGTCCATGATACAAAAAGAACATTGAGAATTTCTGATTTAGACCAAAGATATCCTCACTTTTTTTCCCACTGAAATCTTTCAACTTGATTCTACATGAGCCTTCCCGTGTTTTCTGATTTTATGCAAAGAAATCTGCCCCGATTGGCAGCATTGTTTGGGGATGTTCTGAATTAATGAAATTCCATGACAGAAAGTCTGGATCTTAAGAATTTCCAGGCAAATGAAGAGCCCCAATTTTTAAATTCTGCAAATGAATAAGAATATAGTTGTTTATTCTCCTGTTGTTTGCCACACCCTCTCCTACCCCAAGATGCCCCCCCCTTTTTTGTGGGGCCATGAGGGTTAAGTGACTTGCCCAGGGTCACACAGCTAGTGTCAAGTGTCTGAGGCTGGATTTGAACTCAGGTCTTCCTGAATCTAAAGCCAGTGCTTTATCTACTGTGCCACCTAGCTGCCCCCATTAAAAAAAACAAAACAAACCATGAAATCCCATCTCTTTGGTGATTATTAAAAAAGGGCGGATAGCCAAGGGTATGTTTATTTAAAATAAATGCATTAATGCCTTTTTTTTTGTAGCAGTAGAGGCCCAGTGATTTCATCTCACAGGACAACTATGAGACCCTCTAAGTCATGAACTCCTGCTCCTTTTGCCTTGACCTGTTCTTAATATGTAAAGCCTTCAGCAAGACCTGGCTTTTTATTCTGTATAGGAAATCTATCTTTGTGGAATATCCATGAAGTAATTACAGATAATAGCCTACAATCCAGGGGTTCTGACTTCAGCCACTTTGCTGAGAAATATGAATTCCCTATCTGCTACTCCAAGACCTCATCATCTGCTGTACTGATGAATTGATAATGAAAAGACTCTTTAAAAAAATCGTCTGATAGTAAAGAGGTTCCTTTTTTAGTCTGGTCAGCCTACAGAGCAGGGCCTTAGAGAACAGATAATCTTCAACTGAATTCAATGCAAATTGTAAATAAGATTACCAGTCTGTGGCCTAATCGCCTTTTTTTGGAACTATGGGAATGTAAGAACAGCAAAAAAAAAACAACAAAAAAAACCCAATGAAGGCGTGTGAAAAGTTGCAGTTAAAGAAAGAAAAAATCTCCTGTTGGAGAGAGGAATAAGAATAAATATGATTATTTAGTTTGGGATCCTTTATGATTGGGGAAGGTTTTTTGGCATTTTGTAAGCCCTCTTCCCTATGATCAAGGACCCAGGGGAAATGGATGTCACTTTTTATAGTTAGTATCCCAGATCAGTCAAAAGGCAGAGGAAAGGAGAAGGGTAGATCCAAAACTTGAGTACATTGAGTTCATCAGCTTTAGAGATTTGGTTTCTAGCTGTAGGTATAATTCTTACCAGGGAAGCCTCTGAAAGCTCAAGGGAACTTCAGATCCTCAAGAACTCAACCCAGAGGAAGGAGTGGTCAGGTTCTCCATTGAATTAAAAAATTCTCCTAATGGAGAAGGGCACAAAAAAGGCTTATGATTTCACTGGTACAAAGACTTCCAAGATGAGGAAACTCTCTCCACCAATACAGGTCAGTACCATCTCTGCAATGTATAGGATCTGAGTTGCCCAGTGTAGGGCTTCTTAAACTTTTTCTACTCGTGACCCCTTTTTGCCCAAGATATTTTATGCAACCCCTGGCATATAGGTATATAAAAGAGGTAGACAAATCAAACATTGCAGTCACACCAGGTAGTGTGGTATAATAGAAAATGCTGGCTCTAGAGTCAGAAATCTGGGTTAAAATCCTATCTTTGATGTTTACAATGTGGTGGTGATAAGGGGACCTTGAGCACATCACCACATCCCAGGATCTCAGTTTCCTAATCTGTAAAATGGACTGGATAGACTCTGTGGTCCCTTGTAGCTCTAGATCACTGATCTTCTGGTGGTGATGATGCCAGGTAGGAACAGAATCTGAGATTTAACTAGGGTGGAGCAACTGGGACCTTTTGCCAGGGTGCGGAATTTAGAGGGCATTGACAGAACTTGGGATCCTTCAGCAGCATAGAAACAATGTAGCTTAATAACTAGTTAACAAGAATAATTAGTTAAAATAAGAAGCTACCAAATGGCTGGCTGAAGTGGCCTCATGCTGGTGTTGTCCGGTGGCCTTTTCTCTCCATAGCAACCCAAGCCACAGTTGCATTAGCTTGGAGGTCTGTTTATTTTATAGTTTTTGCTTGGGGGCTACACTTGCCAATTCTCCAACCAGATTTCCAGCTAACATAATTAAATCAGAGATTATCCTAGTTTATGCTGTCTAGTGGTATCTTGCAGGAAAGTCTGCTGTCTACAATAAGATCTGTCATATCTATTAGGTTTAGAGAATAGTCTGCTTGGTTTTAAGAAAAATCTATCTATCTATATCTATCTATCATCTACCCATTAACTTATCTATCTCTATCATCTATTTCTCTATGCATTCAATCATCTAGCAATCCATCTATTATCTACCCATCCATTATTTATCATCCATTCATCTATCATGTCTCTATCATCCATCTATCCATTTTCTATCTATCCATCTATTAACTAATCTCTCTATCATCTATTTCTCTCCCTATTACCATTTATCCATATATGATCTAAATATTATTTCTGTTCATTCATCTATTATCTATTTATACATCCATCTAACCGTTATCTATCCATCCATTATCTAATCTATCTCTCTGTTATCTTACTTCTCTATCTGCACAATCATGTCATCTATCTCTATCCATTTATCTATCCATTAACCTAACCATTATCTATCTATCCATTTATTATATAATCTATCACCTAGCTATCTAGTTATCTCTTTCTCTATCCATCTATCTATATTTGCATTTTATTGATTTTTTTGTATCTCTAAGACATTGTATCATTTTTCAAAGCCCTTTTATTTTTAATATCTCATTTAACCCAAGAATCCTGTTAAATAGGCAGAACAGACATACAGTACTATCTTCATTTGACAGATAAGGTGGCATGGTTCAGGTAGAGATAGTATGAAGCTGAAGTCAGGGTCATGGGTTCTGATATTATCTCTTCCACTAACTGTGTGGTTGCTAACAAATCACCTACTTCTCAGAGTCTCAATTTCCTTTTCCTATAAAATGAAGATAAGAAAGTTTACAATGCCTACTTCACAGGATTATTGTGAAAAATGAGAAATGAGGGAAAGGTTGTCTTTGAGCCTCAGTTTCCTTATCTGTGAAATGGTCATAAGAATAATTTCCACCATAAATCCCAAAGGATTGTTGTGAGAAAAGTGCCTTGTAAGCTCCATAATAAATGTTTCATCATGATTGTAGCTGAGTGGTGCAGTGGGCAGATGGGTGCTACTAGGCTTAGAATTAGGCAGACGTGAATTCAAATCCTACTCCAGGTACTTACCACTTCTGGGACCCTGAGCAGATCATTTAATCTACCTACTAAAGTTTCCTCATCTGCAAAACAGGGATAATAATAGCTCTTATTTTGTGAGATTATCATGAGTGTCAATTGAGTTAAAGCAAGGTAAAGCACTTTGTAAGCCTTGTAGTGCGATATAAGTGTCAGCTCTTATCTAAAGGCACACACCACATTTGTGGTAGAACCAGGACGGGAGTTGAGGTCTAACTTTGGTTGTAGAGTTCTTTCCCCCACATCGCCCTGTTTGGATGGATGAATTCAAATTTCATTCCTAGTGAGTTCTGGGCCCAGCGTTCCATAAGAGTGTAAGAGCTCCCATGCTGGACATGGTCAATCTTCCCATTTGTCTGTAATAATGGAAACAGGATCCAAGGGCAGATACTTGAAGTAAAAACAGAAAACCTTCCTTTCTGTGACTAACTGTACTCCAGAGAGAAATGCCCTCCTGACCCCTACTGGATGATCAGTTCATACTTTGAAACTGGAGAACTCTTTCTTTTGCTTGGTGTCATTATAGGAATATTTGCTCAGTATCTGTATTGGTGTCATTACCGTCTCCTACTGTCAGGGATCAGAAGGTGAATGGATGTATTGATTTAATTGGATCTGAAGACAGAAACAAATGATGGAGTAACAAAATAAGTGCTTAGTGGGGCAATTGCAATCAAATATTTAACTACTGGATTAACCTAAAGAGAATGTGATTTAAACAATTTATACTTATAGAATATCAAAGCATCTAGAGAGGCAGAAATGACTCAATTATGAGCCATTGCTATAGACTGGAAAGAGGAAAGGGGTTGGGGAGCTTTGTTGGACCTGAGGTTAGGGAAGTACAATGTTTAATCAAAGGTGATTAAACTGAGTGATAATGACAGGAAATAAACCAGGCTTATTAGTACAACGCAATGGTTGAAAGCAGGAGATTAGAAGTTAGACAGCAGGCTGCAGAGCCCTAGACACCCAAATCCCTTTGCTCAGTCATTCTTTGTGGGCTTTGTATCATTTCCCTGGTTAGAAATCTTGCAGACCCTCTAATCTAGTCTGTCCTATTTGTCACTGGATAGTAAAACAAAAGGGACATTTTTTTTTTTTACAATGATGCTCCTTCCCACTAACAACAATTGATTAGAAGCAGAGGGCAAAAGGGCTCCATGATTGATGAAATGCTATTTTTATCTTGCAGTCACCATTTCCCTTTCAGTTTGGAGACCACCAAGAGGACCCTCTGGGCATAACAGGGGTTTCTGAATAACCCTGGTCGAAGTCGGAAAGATAAGTAATGGCCAACCGCCCTCTGTCTCTGTAGATCACTGACAACTGATGTGTCTATTTCTTTAAAAGCCTGGAGCAAGGCCAAGCATTTTGATGATGACATTAGTGACCCTGAAGACCCCATAATAGTTTAGAAAAGAAACAACTGGGTATTTGTATAAAACAAGTTTGGCAGTAAATTGCAGATATAGTTTAAATCTCATGGCAGGGAAATCTCTTTATAAGAAAAACCCTGATAATAACTTGATTTGCAAGATAACTATAGATTCTGATTTGTCTCTTTTTGCCCAATTTATTTCTGTGCATATTATCCTACTTTACTTGGGTATCCCCTCAACCACTGGAGGTAACACACCTCTGTCCCCTCTCGTTTTATGCTGTTATTGCTTCTTCATTGCTTTCCATAAATCCTAAGTTCTCAAATGTGATGGAGACCTTGATTTCATTCTTCTACTGTCTTGGGGGAATCAGTGTAGGCTTGGGCTTTCATTCTTAAAACGTGCCTACTTCCTTTTTTCTAATCATATGTGTACTCAAAGTTGTTCAAATCATCTCTGGTACATCGTGCCCTGTTCTTACCCCCTATGCATCTTTCCATTGCCTTTTGTATTATTTTCATTCATTCATTTCTCAACTCATCAAACACTTATACAACCTTGCATCACAATGGATATGAAGATGGAGATACTTTTCCCCAAATTTACTGGCCAATAACATCATGGGACTGGAGTATTGAAAGAGAGTTTATGAAAAAACTAAAAGGGAAGAAGTCCAGTTCAAGAGTGAAAAGTGAAGAGTTTCGTCTTCCATTTTGGTTTCATTTGGACTTTTTCCAGAGCCAACCACTTAACCAGCTACTGATCTGTACTCTACCCCTCACCCAGATTCCCTACAAAGACTAGTATCTATGGTTTCAGTTGCTGTGTCTATTAATGATGCAGTGAATAGTTGATAGACAGGCATTTATTAAATGCTTACTATGTTTCAGGCTTAGCTAAGTGCTAAGGATATAAAGAAAGGCAAAAACTAGTCCCTGCTATCAAAGAGTTCGTAGTCTAATGGGGGAGACAACATGTAAAAGACTAGGTACAAACAAGATATGTACAAGATAAATTGGAGATACTTAACAAAAGGAAGGCACTGGTATTAAGGGGGATTGGGAAAGGCTTCTTGCAAATGGTAGAATTTTATCTGAGACTCGAAGCAAGCCAGAACAGCTAGGAAGCAAAAATGAGAAGCAAGAAAGTTCTAGGCATGAGAAATAGGCAGTGAAAATGACCAGAATCAAGAGATGGAGTGTCTTGTACAAGGAATATCAAGGAGGCCAATGTTATTGGATCTAAGTGTTTGTGTGTATGTGTGTGTGTTGGGTGGTGGGGCATGTAAGGAGTAAGGAGACTAAAAAGGTAGGAAGGGGGCAGATTATGAAGGGCTTTAAAAGACAAATGGAAGATTTTATATTTGATTGTAGAGGTAATAAGGAGCCACTGGAGTTGATTTAATCCAAATTTGTTTTAGTAGGGTCAGTTTGACAGGTGAGAGACTGGAGAGAAGAGAAACCTGAGGTAAGACCAGCAGGCTATTGCAACAGTTCAAGAAGAAGGTGATAAAGGTTTGCATTATGGTGGTGGCTACCTCAGAGAAGAGAAGGGGACATAAATGAGAGAGGTTACAAAGGCAGAAATGATGGGACATGACAACTTATTGGATATGGGGTATATGAGAGAGTGAAGAGTTAAGGGTGACATTTAGGTTTCAAGCCATGGTGACTGAGAGGATGGTAGAACCCTCCATAGGGGAGAGAGAAAGAGGAGAGGGTTTAAGGGGGTAAAACACATATGCAGTTTTAAGATGTCTGAGATATACAGTTCAAAATGTCCAATAGGCAATTGGAGATGCAAGACTGGATACTTGGAGAAAGGTAATGTAAAGAATTAATTGTTATTTGAGGTTTTTATGACCCCATCTTTTGGCTAGAATTTAAAAAACCCTGGCACGCACACTGGCCTGGGGCTCAGGCACAACGCCTCTGCAAACAGCATGGTGCTCCACCCACTGGTTGTAGCCATCATCATGGCACTGGCACCTCATGTCATCACCACTCACTGATGATTACATGGCCCTGGCAAAATTATAATGACTGGAAGCCCAGTGAGGGAAGTCATGTGACTGTCAGAGCGGCCAGCCAATTGGCTTGGGGCTGTGTGTAGTCAGCCTGGGGTCTGCTGAGAAGAGGGGAAGTTTTTCGCCATTCTAGCTTGAAGCTGGAAGGCAACAGGATGCTGCTGTGTGTTCTCAGCTGATTCCTGGGTGGTGGTGTTATTCAGGTTGTATTATGTCCCTTTCCCTATTTTATTTCTTTTTTGTTATTTATTTATTCATTCATTCGGCAGGGCAATGAGGGTTAAGTGACTTGCCCAAGGTCACACAGCTAGTAAGTGTCAAGTGTCTGAGGCTGGATTTGAACTCAGGTCCTCCTGAATCCAGGGCTGGTGATTTATCCACTGTGCCACCTAGCTGCCCTGTTTGTGTTTTTTTTTTTTTAAAGATCGTTCTTGTTAAGTAAATCCTGCTCTGTTTTGAGGGAGGCTGTTAGTCTCCTCCTTGCCCCAATATTGCGGTGAGCCACCTAGCTAACACTCCCCAATTAAAAATTGGTCCCTACAGTAAGGACTGGACAAAAAAATATGAGAATCATCTGTATAGAGAAGATGGGAGCTAATGAGACCACCAAGTGAAATAATAAAAAGGGAGAATAGAAGAGGGTTCAGGACAGAGCCCTAGGAAACACCCACAGTTAACGGGAATGACCTGGATGAAGATCCAACAAAAGAGACTGAGAAGGCATGGTGAGACAGGTAGGAGGGGAACCAGAAGAGAGCAGTGTCATGGAAACTAAGAGAGTATAAAGGAGAGGAGGGTGATCAGTAGTGTCAATGGTGGCAGTAAGGTCAAGAAGGATGAGGATGGAGAAAAGGCCATTAGATTTGGTGATGAAGCAGCCATTGGTGACTTTGGAGAGGGAAGTTTTGGTGAACAAAGAAGTCAGAAGCCTGATTACAGAGAGTTAAGGAGGGAGTGAAGAGGAAGAAAGTGGATCAGCTTGCTTCCTCCAGGAGTTTAGCTAGAAAAAGGAGAGATGTAGGATGATATCTAGCAACTGTGGATGGATGAAGTGATGACGTATCAGGGGGAATGTTTCTGAAAAAGGGATTCTTGATTGCTTGGATTAGGTGACTTGACCACCTTTCCAGCTCTGAGATATGTGCGTGTGCGTGTGCGTGTGTGTAATAGAGAGGAGGGAAAAGATGGATATGAGATATACTGTGGAGGTGCAATTTGAAGGACTTGGTGACTGGTTATGGGAAGTGGCAGAAGAAAGAAAAGAGTCTAAGAGAACCAGAAGATTTTGAATTAGGCTGAAAAAGAAAAATTATACTGCTACAGATTGAAATAGTATTATCAGAGGTAGAGGCACACTTAGTTTAGTTTAGTTATCACTAATGTGAATACTTTTATTTCATTATGATCTATAAAGGATAAATCTTTTTGTTTGCACAGCAAATTAAGTGTTGTAACTGGAATTGGGAAGATCCACATTCAAATTCGGTCTCAGGCACTAAGTAGGTGTGTGACTCTGGGCAAGTCACTTAACCTCTGTATGCCTCAGTTCCTTCACCTATAAAATGGAGATGATGATAATAGCATCCACCTCTCAGAGTTGTGAGGATCAAATGAGAAAATATTTGTAAGGCACTTTGTAAACCTTAAAGCACTATATAAAGGCTAGGTATTATTATTATTAGCTAGCTATTAACATTCCATGGAGTAGCTAGGTGGTATAGTGGTAGAGCACTGGGTCTGGAGTCAGGAAGATTCATATTCCTGAGTTCAAATCTGGCCTCAGACGCTTACTAGTTGTGTGACCCTGGCCAAGTCACTTAACCCTGTTTGTTTCAGTTTCCTCATCTGTAAAATGAGCTGGAGAAGGAAATGGCAAGCTAGTCCAGTATCTTTGCCAAGAAAATCCCAAATGGGGTCACAGAGAGTCAGATATGACTGAAAAACAACTTAACAAAAACTGTTCCATGGTTTCATGCAGTCAGCACAATTTTATCTGCAAACAGAAAAATCTGGAAAACCTCATCATCTGCAGGGAATTTTGTATGGGGCATTTTACATGACACAACGTTGGTAACTACGTTTCTTATTTCATACCTTGTTTAATATGCATACTCTGAGGTTTCTTTAACATAGTTATCTCAGGTCTGCAACCATTATGGACTCTTGTATGTACAGTTGAGAGACGTCTGGTTGGAACAGAGCCTTTAAATCAGCAGGTGGCAGCTGGCAGAACAGTGGATAGAGAGCCCTGGGCCTGGAGTCAGGAAGACCCGAGTTGAAATCTAGCATCAGAGACTTACGAACTGTGGGACCCTGAGTAAGTCATTTAACCTCTGTCCCAGTTTCTTCAGTTATAAAATGGGGACAATACTAGCACCCAGCTCTCAGAGCTACTGTGATGATCACATGAGAGATTTGTAAAAAGTGCACAGTAGGTGCTATATAGATTTCTTGTTCTCTTTCCCTTTAAGCCTGTATTTTGTGTTGCTTAATAAAATGCATTTTTGTTATTAGAAAACAAAAACACCATGGAATTGTGTGTTTCTTACATCTCTTAGTTAACTGTGTGACTTTGGAGGTATTACCTACTATAAAAAAAAGATATTTAGAAGTCTACCTGTTCTTTTATATTTTTCTAAAGTTACCCTGGTCTTATGCATAAAAAAATTTTCATAAAGATTTTATAAAGGCAAGAAATAGGTGATATGGGTGAGGAGGTGTTGATGTCTTCTTGGTAATTCTGTGTGTGTATATTAATTGTCCCGCCTATAATCTTTTCTATTATATGGAAATCTGCCCTACTTCTAGATATCTGCAGAATTAGTCCCTGAGTGCCTTTCAAACTGAGTTATTTCCATCATAGATTTCTTCTGTGTGTACTCAATCACGTTCTTCTGCTCTTTTTGACTTCCTCTTTTAAAAATTTTAAATGCAATTTCCACTTTTCTGTATATCATGTTAGGTACTGAAGTAATATGATTTGAACATGCTATTTCTACTGTCATTCATGATGAGAATTGGGGTAGTGAGATGGAGCAGTGAATAGAGCACCAGCCCTGAAGCTGGGAGGACCTGAATTCAAATGTTACCTCAGACACTTACTAGCTGTGTGACCTTGGGCAAGTCACATAAGCCCAATTGTCTTAAACATCTGGGGGTGATCTCCAGTCATCCTGATATATATCTTGCCACTAGATACAGATGGCTCTGGAGGAGAGAGTGAGGCTGGTGACCTTTGTGGAAATTTATTTTGATTTGGGGACCCTACTGAGGCTGAGATTAGAAAGCCTTAGGCCCTCAGGGTCTCTCCCCCTCCTCCTCAGCTTCAGCTGAGCGAAAAATCCCCGTGGGCTGTGCAAGACGCCAGGTCAGACAGCTGGGGGGGGGGGAAGCCCCCAGCTCGGAGCTATCTGAAAGATAGCCTGTGCTGAGGCATGTGAATTGGGAGTGCACCCCGGGCGCCCCCCCCCCCGCCCCCGCCCCCGCCCACCCCAAACCAGCCGCAGCCCTGGCTGGCGGATTAGCTTGGTCTGTGGGGGTGAAGGAAGCCCCGAGATTTGAGTGGAGAGAAGAAAAGGTATATAGAGACCTGGGAGTTAGACAGGAGAAAAAAAGAAGGAGCGAGAGGACGGACTAGATAGAAAGGAACAAGGAGGGACTGACTAGAGGGGAGCACGGACAAGGACCGAGGAGAGTTCGGTTCAGAAAAGGAGAGACTGGGCTGACAAGGTTACAGGTTAATACAAACCAGGGAAAGTGTAACGTGCCCTGAGGCTGGAGGTGGCTAAGGCCCTTATTGTATTCAAGAAGTTTGAAAAGAGCCACAGTGGAAAGAGACCACAGGAAAGCAGTCAGGTTCTACATTTTATTTCCCTGTATTCTTAGTTTTCAACAGTATTTCATAAATAAACTCTGCTTTGATTATTTGGTTAAGAGGCTTCTTAATCTTTAGTTTATCAGTTTGGGAGCAGTGTGGTGGAACTTTATAAACAGCCCACATTGAATTAACGAAGTCAGATAGCCAAATAGTCAAAAGTCCCCAGATTAGTCCTCCAGTCAGCTTCAGCCCCCAAATTAGCCCTAGTTAACAAAATATTTTCACATTTGAATGGTGACCACAAAGGGACTTATGGCCCAATTATAATTTTTCTTAATTTATCATTTTTCATATAATCATAATTTTTCATAAATCCAATTATATATAATTTTTCCAGGTTAGTTATAGTTATTAATAATTACTTTTTGTACACCTTGAACAGCCCTCCCTCACTTAAAATCCAATTCAGTATAAGACATGACATAATCCCAATGTTATGGTTTCTTTGAGAGCGAAGGACAAGGCAGCTAGGTGGCAGAATGGATAAAATACTGGCTCTGGATTCAGGAGAACCTGAGTTCAAATATGACCTTAGACACTTGATACTTACTAGCTATGTGATCCTGGGCAAGTCACTTAACCCTCATTGCCTCACAAAAAAAAAAAAAAAAAAAAAAAAGAGAGCAAAGGACAAACAACAACATGATGAGAATTGACCATTATATAAACATTGGCAGATGTGTGACTTCCACAACTATTTTCTACATTTCAGTTTCATATACTTGTGATTACTGTATCTAGTTTAGTTGGGTCTTCAATCTTATGTCAACCTTTCTACAGGCTTGTTTCTCTTTCCATTGCTTTTCACTTATAATAACTTGTAATCTTTCATCTGCAATTTAATATTTTGTGAATAAGTTTGTACTCTAAACAAATTATTTTTGGATGGCATTTCCTTCCAATTGGCAAGAAAATCAAACATTTGATGGCCGAGGCTGTTTTGGGGTTCCTTTAGCCTCATTAAGGTGACCATTTTACATCAGTTAGATGTTTCCAAGAAGTTATTATCAGACCTAATTCTTTAATCTTGCCCATTTCCCATTTTTCAGAACCAAAAGCTTATTTTAAAAGGTCATTTTGGTGCACTGATGGTTGTATACCGTGTCTGCTCATCTTTATATTATCTTTCCAATTTGGTATTGACTTTGACTCTTGTTCCAATCAGTTGATCTGATCAGATTGTGGACAGATAATTGATTCTCAAAGGTGTTCCACATTGGCAAGCATCTCTCATATGTTAAGATATGGCCAATTTAATTTTTTCACGCGGTTATTCAATACGTGTTGTGTGTCCATTCCCTCCTAATTCAATTCTTGAAGGAACTATTCATTATCCATAAGCACAAGGCTTTTTGCGGATAAGCCTTTGACCTCAATCATTTCTTAATCTCAAGCTATATTTTCTAATATATTTCCCACCATTCTCTTCTATGCCCACATTTCTGCTGAAGTCACCACACTGCAAAGTATATGTTGACTTAATTGGAGGATCTAGTGAACCTCTTCCCAGAATTTTTCAGCCTTTTCATCCTCAGCAACAGATGCTGGCACATAAGCAGCAATTATCTTCCTGTGGGTATTTTTGCTTGCACGCATCATGAGGATTACGAAGCAAGATGGCCAAAGATCCCACAAAATGATGTTTCTCGTTGCCTTTGGGCACACAGTGAAACAATTCTGCCAAGTCCTTTATTCACCTCTCTGGGGAGGATATGTTAACTGTTATTTTCCTTACTTACAACTTCTTTGCGTCCACTGATTTCATTTGTGGAAAGAATGTCAATATTGATGTAGTTCAGGTTCCGGAGTAGCATATTACTTCTTCAGCTGTTAGACTGTTGGTCAGAGATTTTGCCTTAAGAGTACTAAGACTTAAATTCAGACTTATAAATATTGTTTAGTTGTTGCAGTTGTATCTTCGTGACCCCATTTGGGGTTTTCTTAGCAAAGATATTGGAGTGGTTTGCCATTTCCTCTTCCAGCTCATTTTTACAGATGAGGAAACTGAGGCAAACAGAGTTTTGCCCAGGGTTACACAGCTAGTAAGTGTCTGAGGCTGGTTTTGAACTTGGGTCTTTCTGACTCCAGAGCTGGCATTCTATCCACTGTGCCACCTAGCTGTGCTCTCATATAATACCTGGTCTAAAAACTACCTCCTCTCCTTCATACTTCCTGATATTCTCAGGCAGTCAATAAGCATTTATTAAGCTCCTACTATGTGTCAAAATACAGGCCCTGCTCTCAAGGAGCTCACAAGGAATCTAATGAGAGTGACAACATAAAAATAACTATATACAAACATGTTATATATAGGAGAAATTGACCATAATCAATAGAGGGAAATATTAAGTGGTCTCAGGAAAGGTTGCTCATAGAAAGTGAAATTTTACCTGAGACTTGAATAAAGCCAACCTCATTGTGGAAGTGGAAGGGGGCTGCCTAGGACTGAGGGCTTGTGGCCTTTCCAATATAGTGGACCCCACCAGACCTTGCTCTGCAGTATCATAGCCTTCAAGAGCCCATTGGTGTCATGTGGAAACATAGGAATAGCACTGATTCAAATACTTAAAGTTAAAAGCTTTGAACATTAGTGACATGCCAATTTGTTTTGCTTAATTGTGCTTCTTGTAATTAGGGGCAAGTTTATGACAAGAAAGAGAGTCATTGGAAAATGGCAGTAATGTAAGAAAAGAGCATAAATACAATATTAAAAAAATCTTATATGAGAAGGATTTTATATTCATTACGTGTCTCAGTCAGGTATATGACCATAAAGAAATATGCTATAGTATTGTATAGTATTGTCTGTGAAAGCCTACTTGTTTATGTCTCTTGTTTTCATCAAGGGTCAGTCTCTCTCTCTCTCTCTCTCTCTCTCTCTCTCTCTCTCTCTCTCTCTCTCTCTCTCTCCCTCCATACATACACACAAATTTTATGAGGCTGATATATATGTATGTGTGTGTGTATATATATATATATATATATATATATATATTTATACCAGCCTCATAAAATTTTATA
Source organism: Dromiciops gliroides (assembly GCF_019393635.1). Lineage (NCBI taxonomy): Eukaryota > Metazoa > Chordata > Mammalia > Microbiotheria > Microbiotheriidae > Dromiciops > Dromiciops gliroides. The sequence continues at coordinate 70,490,035 of NC_057865.1, forward strand.
GAGATGGGAAAACAGGCATATTGTAGAAACATCAGCTTTGATCTTTTCCCTTCTTTAAGAATGTTCTCTTCTTAGAGATATTATGGAAAATGATCCCTTAGTGCTTTTAAAATTACGTTGCCTCCAGCACAGATTCCTTGGTTATTCAGTCAGGCCTAGGCATGCTTCCCAGTTTTATCTTAGGGCCCATTGCTACTGTCTTAAATGGGCTACAGAAGTGGTACAGTCTTAAGCGGCAGTTCCATTATCATTGCTGATGAAAATATCACTTTTTCAAATTTCCCCCCTCAGATGAGTTGCCAAATAACAACTCGTGTGGGTCACTAGCTCTCATTTCAGTCATAGAAAATAGAGCTTGGAAGAGCCTATGACATATTTGAATTCTTCAATCCTGGGGAGACCTGCCTAGACAATAGTTTATATGAAAAGGACCAGGGCATCTTAGTGGACTGCCGGCCCAATTCATACATGAGTCAACAGCATAATATGCCAGTTCTTAAAAAAATCTATGTGAATTATGAAAGAGATAGAGACAAGACTGGTGATTTCCTTTCATTTTATTCTACCTACCCCCACTGGCATGTTCTCTGCCATTTATATGTTTGATTTTGTTTCTGAGACTGTGAATTCCCAATCTACTTTTTTTTTTTTTTTGGTGGGGCAATGAGGGTTAAGTGACTTGCCCAGGGTCCTACAGCTAGTAAGTGTCAAGTGTCTGAAACTGGATTTGAACTCAGGTCCTCCTGAAAGGAGGTGCTTTATCCACTGCGCCACTTAGCTGCCCTCTACCTCAACTTTTGATGATAAATATGGTTCCCCAGATTAAATTTATCTTCAGTAGGACCAAGAAACTAAGCTATATGGTTCACCTATTTAAAGAAAGAAAGAAAGGGGATCCTAAAGTCATAGCACCATGGAATCCTAGTTTTAGAAGGAACCTTAGAGGTCATCTAGTCCAGTTTCCAACAGGTATATACAAATCTCTATTACAATATCCTATCCGAGCAGCTAGGTGGTACAGTGGATAAAGCACTGGCCTTGGATTCAAGAGGACCTGAGTTCAAATCCAGTTTCAGACACTTGATACTAGCTGTGTGACCCTGGGCAAGTCACTTAAGCCTCATTGCCCCACTAAATAAATGAATAAATTAAAAAATGAATGAATGAATAAATGAATAAATAAATATCCTGTCCAACCCCTGCTTGAAGACCTTTGAGGATATGAGACTCTCACTACCTCCTGAGGCTGTCAGTTCCACTTTTGTGCAATTCTAAATTGTTAACGATTTCTTTCTTTTTCTTTTTTTTTTCTGATATTGAATTAAAAATCTGCCTAAGTGTAGTTTTTACCCATTTGTCTTATTTGGATCCCTGGGTCCAAGTAGAACAGGTCTGATCCCTTTTACACTTAGCCGTTCCTAGTAAAGATGTCCCTAAAAAAAGTTTCATTTTCTGCAGGCTAGTTCTTTCAACCAGTCATGTTAGACACAGTTTTAACGCTGTCTAGATCCTGATCACACTTTCCTGGTCCTTTATAAATAGAAATAACTTTTCTTTAATAGGAAGTGCCAAATCATCAATTAAATAAGGATTGGATTATAATGAGAAAGCAACAGAAACCTGGTCCATTTGCCCCTCCCTGTCCCACCCTTCTAAGACTGGGTCTCTCTGCTATCCATGCTAGAAGTATGGTGGCCCCTTATGGACCCATCTCAATACTGATTGTTGCAGAAGCTTTCAACTACTACATTTTTCCTATCTGGGCTTGTTTGTACTTCCTTAGACAGCCTGGTGACTGACCTTTCTTCCTGGGGGCTTTGTGCTAGATTTACTGTATTTACCCAATTGGCTTTATTCCTACTGCATCTCAGAATTCTGGAACTCAAGACTGATTTACTAGCTTCAGCTGAACCCAAAAACAGAAATTACAGGTGCCTGCTTTAACATAATCTCTTTCAAAGTCTTGATTCCAGGAACTGGCATAGTCTTTTCCTTATGATTTAGGTTTCTCCTCTTTCCTTTTGCAAAAACCTTTCAGTATTTTCACAGGTCATTAGCACCTCCACTAAGAGTTGGGTAAAGCCAGAGAAAGACAGTTCTGGGCAAAGGTTTGGTGGAAAGAAAGAGGTTGAAACTAACAGATATAAAATTTTACTGATTCCTGTTTTCCATTACCTGAAAGTAGTCTCTTTTTAAAAATATTATTTATTTATTTTTAAAAATTAAATTAAATTTTTTGTTTTTTGTTTTTTATTTTTTGGTGAGGCAATTGGGGTTAAGTGACTTGCCCAGGGTCACACAGCTAGTAAGTGTTAAGTGTCTGAGGCCGGATTTGAACTCAGGTCCTCCTGACTCCAGGGCTGCTGTTCTATCCACTGCACCACCTAGCTGCCCCCAAGTAGTCTCTTTTTAAAAATATTTTTTATTTTTTATTTTATTTTGCTTTTTTTGAAAGTAGTCTCTATAGTCCTCATTTCTCAACAGGCTCCAATCCAGACTTCTCTAGAAGAGGTTTAGCACAATGCGAATCCTGTAATAGGAAAAAGTGAAGATAGTAAAATGAGTTCAGCACTGAAAGGAAGCAGAGTAAACTGAGGGAAAAATAATACATTATGTGTGTTTAGTCCTTCATATTTCATGAAGTAATTTCTCCTCTGTCTCCATCACTGTCTCTGACTGTCTCATTTTTCATTGCTATAGTGATATCCCCTGTATGGGCAACTCAATTCACAGCTGTCTACCATCAAAGTTTTTGTAACTTACAGTCTTAGGAAATTTCTGTGGAAGGCACCCAGAGCTAAATGTTTTAGAACTTAGTACGTATCAAAGTAAGGACTAGAAGCCAGATCCTCATTGCTACAAGATTGCTCTATTTACAGTGACAAAACAATAGTTTTGTTTTTAAATGGCTGGTTATATGTGCTGAACAACAGTGAATAGGACTGGAGATACGTAAATGTCATAGGAAAAATATGAGGAGGAAAGAGAAGAATCCTAAGACTGGGGGGTGGTCTTTAGAAGAGAAATTCCTTTTAGAAACATCCTCTCCTAGTCATTGTAGTAGGAAGTTAGCTGTTGCCAGAATAATTTTCTATTACTTTGATAGTCACTCCTCTACTTAAACTCTTTTTTTTTTTTTGACAGGGCAATGAGGGTTAAGTGACTTGCCTAGTAAGTGTCAAGTGTCTGAGGCCAGATTTGAACTCAGATCCTCCAGAATCCAAGGACAGTGCTTTATTTACTGTGCCACCTAGCTGCCCCTACTTAAACTCTTTAAAGGCTTACCATTGAAATAAACTCTAAATTGGGGCAGCTAGATGGCACAGTGGATAAAGCACGGGCCCTGGATTCAGGAGTACCTGAGTTCAAATCCGGCCTCAGACACTTAATACTTACTTAGCTGTGTGACCCTGGGCAAGTCACTTAACCCCAAACGCCTCACCAAAAAAAAAAAAAAAAGAAATAAGCTCTAAATTGATTAACTTTAATTATTCAAAGCTTTTTACAACTAAACAGTGCCTACTATGTTTTAAGTATTGTGCTAAGTTCTGGGGATCCAAGACAAAAATGAAGCAATCTGTGCTCTCAAAGACTTTACATTCTGGGGTTGGGGGTAGGGAGAAAACATTTGCATATATAAGTATATACTGAATAATTATGAGGTAGTTTGGAGTTTGGAGGCAGCTTGGTGACTCAGTGGACAGAGAACTGAGCCTGGAGTCAAGGAGGACCTAAGTTCAAATCTGGCCTCAGACACTTACTAGCTGTGTGACCCTGGGCAAGTCACTTAACCTCTATTTGCCTTAATTCACTGGAGAGGCAAGTCAGTCCAGTATCTTTGCCCAGAAAACCCCATCTGGGAACATGAAGAGTCAGACACAACTGAACAACAACAGCAAGTTTAGAGGGACCACTAGCAATTGAGGGGCATGGCACAAGCAAGGATTCATGTAGAAGATAGTTCCTGAGCTGAATCTCAAAATAAATAAGCAAGGGATTCTGCAAGATTGAGGTCTGGAAGGAACTTGATGCCAGACAGGGGGGGGGGGGGAGGGGAATGGCCAGTGCAAAGACATGGAGTTAGAGGATGGAATGTAAAGTTTGAGAAAGGGGTGTAATATGTAATGAAGCTAGGAATATAGGTTGGGAACAGCTTGTGATGGGTTTTAGAAGGGAAACAACAACAACAAAATCCTGGGAGCAGCAGAGAGCCACTGTAATTTGTTTAACAGGCTAATGACATGGTTGGACATGAACTTAAGGAAAACCTCTTTGGTAACTGAATGGAGGATGGATTGGAGCCATTTGAGTCAATCTGGACCATTCATCGCTCCCTAACTGTACATAGCTGTCTTCCATTTGTTTGTTCCATTCCTTTGTTCATGCTTTCTCCTCTGCCAAAATCCTTTCCTCCTTTCCCCCTTCCTTTTTCCTCCTTTTCCCCTTCTCCTTCCTCTTTTCCCCCTCCCTAGCTTCCCCTCTACTCCCAGGTTAAAACCCTTTGAGACTCAGATGCCACTTCCATAGGAAGCCTTTCCTGGCTGTTGTGGCTGGAAGTGATTCCTCCTCTTATGGATTTCTGGAGCACTTAGTTCACATGATTCATATAGTATTTATCATTTACTGCCTTGGATTGTAATTCTTTGTGTTTAAGTTATCTCTTTTACTTAATCCTTTAAAAAAAAGTCATGTGAATATAACAGTGTGTTACCCATAGGAGACTTTATTAATACTTCTGGAAAGGAAGTGGGAAAAAGAGAGAGAGAGAGAGGGAGAGAGGGAGAGAGAAGGAAGGAAGGAGACAAAAGAAAGACAAAAAGAGATGAAAGAGGGAGGAAGGAAGGAAGGGAGGAAGAAAGAAAGAAGGAAAGGAAGGAAGAAAGGAAAGGATGGGAAGAAAAGGGAAAGGAAGGGAAGGGACGGGAAAGGGAAGGGAAAGGGGAAGGGAAAGGAAAAGGGAAGGGGAAGGAAAGGAATCCTTTCTTTATTATTATTATTATTATTATTATTATGATGGGGCAATGAGGGTTAAGTGATTTGCCCAGAGCCACACAGCTAGTAAGTGTCAAGTGTCTGAGGCCGGATTTGAACTCAGGTCCTTCTGAATCCAGGGCCGGTGATTAGGAATCCTTTCTTGACAGGAGCATAAGTGCTTCCTTTATCTTGCCTCTTGCCATACTTCTGGTTCACACCTCTCATGACCAATGTGAAAAATTAAATAGTTGATAAGATGACCTGCTGAGCTTTAGACTAAAGTAAACACATATCTCCAAAGGGCTTCTTTAAACAAAAAATCTGCCCAGGTATATTAGTAAGAGCGTCAAACCCAGATTCCTGCCATTTAGATAATTTGGGATATCTGTGGCTAATCAAGAATGTGAATGGCCTATCGTGCTCACAGCACAAATGTGAATGTTTTGCCTTGTTTTATTGTATTCCACGGTATCTTGTGCTCACTCAGGAAATGAAATTAAATCGCTTTAGTTCTTAAGGACTATAATTCTTTACTTTGCTTACAAAATAGATAATTGGAGTTGTAGCTTTTGACATATGCTTTGCATAACACGCTCTCATGGACTCAGAGAAATGGCCCCGAATGGGGGGGGGGTGGGCTAAGAGGAAAAAAATATGGGATGAAAATCAGCTGTTCTGCATTAGGAGGTCCTCTTTACCTACAATCTCATAATAAGAACACTTCACACTTATACACTTCTATCCGTGGGTCTGTAAGTATTTTATAAATATTAATTCAATTGCCTTGCACCCCATGGGAATTTAGAATGACTGGCTTCTTACCAAAGTCAACAGGCACATCACAGTTTGGCACCAGTTCTGAGTTCTCTCTTACCTTTTATAGATTTTTTTTTTTTTTGCATTCAAAGGGAACTCTGGGCATAATGGGAAAATTAGGTCTAAAATGATATTTCCTTTTAAAAGTCCCTTTCCTAAGGTGCTTAAAATGTAAAATGTTTTTCAAATCTTAGTTTTACCTACATAAACTGGAGGTTAAGGAACTTGGTTGTTGTTGAATTGTTTCAGACATGTCTGACTTCATGAACCCGTTTGGGGTTTTCTTGGCAAAGATACAGGAGTGGTAGCCATTTCCTTCTCCAGCTCATTTTCCAGATGAGGAAACTGAGACAAACAGGGTTAAATGATTTGCCCAGGGTCACACATCTAGTAAATGTTCGAGGTCAGATTTGAACTCAGGACTCTTCCTGACTCCAGGGCCAGCACCTAACAGACCAGGTAAGGGACTACAGGTACCTAAAGATTACAACTTATCAGGCAACACCGGGAGGAGAAGAAGACCAATATTCAGGAACCTGTTGCCCCTTCCACCATTTCCCTTAATCTCTATAGAAGCCTCATTTTTCTTATGTGTTACATGGAAATGATGAAATCTACCTCACAGAGTTGTTTTCAAAAATATTTTGAATACCTTAGAGCATCATATAAATGCTGGCTATCATTTCTACTATTACGACTACGACTACAATGACTACGATTACTGCTGCTGCTTCTCCTGATGCTGCTGCTGCTACTACTACTACTACTACTACTACTACTACTACTACCACCACCATGCCCATCTACAATTACTACTGCTACTACCCCTACTCCTATTACATTTATTCTTACATTTCTTTCTTTTTTTTTTTTTTTTAGTGAGGCAATTGGGGTTAAGTGACTTGCCCAGGGTCACACAGCTAGTAAGTGTTAAGTGTCTGAGGCCGGATTGGAACTCAGGTCCTCCTGACTCCAGGGCCGGTGCTCTATCCACTGCGCCACCTAGCTGCCCCTTACATTTCTTTTTAATATTCCATGTCTAGGTACCCAATGCTCTCCCATGTGGCTCCCCAGCTATGCAGCTTCTCTCCGTCTTGCCCAATAGTTGGTTGCTAACTTTTTGAAAACAGGGACTGTGCCTTTCATTTTCAAATTTTCAGGTCAAAGGATGATGGATGGATTAGCCATTGTCCTGCTCTGGTGCTCATGCAGTGCTGTAAGAGGTGAAAGGAGGCTCCCAGTGTTCTGGATGGAGCCTCCCCTGGAGGATTTATTGTATGACACAGACAAGATTCTCACCGGATAAGAAATCATGAGTGTAACTTGTGATTTGAACCACTGTAGGCATTCAGGGACCAAAGATCCATTGAGGTATTCTCAGAACATAGCTCAGTGCTTTACAAATTGTAACTAAATTGAATTTATAGTAGCCTATACTCTTAAACTCTAATCCTTCTCTATATTCTAGGATTTATGCTGTATTTATTCGGAGCTCTTTATTCTTTCTAAGTGACAGTCGGTGACAAAGAGTAAAACTGGACAAACTCATTCCTGTGAATACATTATCTAACCACATTTGTGCACCTCACAGGTAATAATAATTAAAATTAAATCACAATGTATGTAGTTTTAGGGTTTATGATACAAGTTCCTTACAACAACTTTGTCTGGTGTGCAGTACAGATGTTATTGCTCCCCTTGGACAGGTCAGGAATCCAGCTCAGGGAGGTAAAATAAGAATGTAAATGATGGTGATGGTGACAGCAACGATGACTACAATGACGATGACATCTAACATTTATGTCCCAGGCACTGTACTAAGCATTTTTTTTTTTTGCAGGCAATGGGGGTTAAGTGACTTGCCCAGGGTCACACAGCTAGTAAGTGTCAAGTGTCTGAGGCCGGATTTGAACTCAGGTACTCCTGAATCCAGGGCTGGTGCTTTAACCACTGCGCCATCTAGCCGCCCCTGTACTAAGCATTTTTATAATTATTACCTCAGTTGGTCCTCACAACAACACTGTGGGGTAGGGGCTATCATTATCTCTGTCTTACAGATGAGGAGATTTAAGAAAATAGGGGATAAATGACTGGCCTAAGGTCACAGAGCTACTGTCTGAGGCTGGATTTGATCTGAGGTCTATCCTGACTTTAGGACCAGCACTCTATCAACTTGCTCAAAGTCAAATAGCTAATATTTGGCAGAGCTGAGATTTAAGCTCAGTTCTGATAAAACCCAACCCAACCCCCAAAGACTTAAATAGTACTATAAATGCTAGAAATGTCAAATATGGAGAAGTATAGTGGTGGGTATGGGGATGGGTGTGGGCATGGGCTGGGAAGGAAGGTGGCTAGGCGAAGGGAAAAAGTTGTGAGTGCAAATAAGCCACCACCAGAGCCACTGTATAGTTGTTCTAGTTCAGCTACTCTTCCTGACTTTTTTTCTTTTGTGAGGCATAGTGGGTATGCAACAACTACCAGGAGTAGTTGGAGTAAGGAAGACTTGAGTTGAATCCTGGCTCAGATGCTTCCTAGCTGTGTTACCCTGGTCAAGTCACCACTTCTCTCAGTCTCAGCTCCTTCAATTATAAAGTAGGGATAGTAATACTAACATCTCAGGATTCCATGTATAAAAACTTTGAAACTCCCTTATCTAATCACAATCTATTGTAATTTTGTCCCTTCCTCTGCCTTGAAAACCCAACCTTGATTCTTAACCCCTTAGTTCTTTCCCAGGATATCACCCCATCACTAGCCACACTATCCTCACTTCCCCTCCTGACTCCTTGGTGAACCAGTTCAACAGTAGACTGTCTTCTTCTGAATCCTTTGTTGCTTCATCCTGCCAAAGATCTTGTCCAGCCAAGACTCAACCCTGAATAACTCCCACCATCTGCTGCCTTTGCTTCTGCTTATGTGATGCTGAATAAAGTTGGAGAAAATCATGAAATTGATTACTGGGACCACTATAGATTTATGTTTCATAACCTCAACTGGGCCCTCACAATGTCAGAACAATCCTTTTATACCTCTTTAGCTTACTATTTCACTTAACACAGGGCTTTCCCCAACCTTTTCATCTCTCCTTTTTTTTTTTTTTTAGTGAGGCAATTGGGGTTAAGTGACTTGCCCAGGGTCACACAGCTAGTAAGTGTTAAGTGTCTGAGGCCGGATTTGAACTCAGGTACTCCTGACTCCAGGGCCGGTGTTCTATCCACTGCGCCACCTAGCCGCCCCCTTTTCATCTCTCCTTAAGCCTCTCATGGCTCCCCCATACTCTTGGCTGAGAACTTTGCTTCACATTTCCCTGAAAAAATTCAGGCCATCCACCAAGAACTCCTTCTTCTCTCCTCTTCCTTGTTTCACATAACTGAGGTTCCTTTTGCTACTGTCTCCTCTTTCATCCCTGGCCATCTACAATTGACACTTCCACTTTGCTTCTCACTCTCTTCTTAACTTTATAGTCTGGTGTCTGACTTCATCATTCAACTAGAACCCCTCTCTCCAAAGTTACCAGCAATTTCTTAATTCCCAAATTGAATGGCCTTTTTTTCAATCCTCATCCTTTTTTATCTCGCTGCAGCCTTTGACGCTGATGATCACCCTCTTCTCTCTAGGTTTCTGTGACATTACTCTATCTTTGCTTTCCTCCTACCTAACTGATCCTTCCTTCTCACTCTCTTGCTGGATCTTCATCTAGGTCATGCCCATTATTGATGAGGATCCTCTATAATTTCTGCCTCCTGGCTTCCTTCAAGTCCCAGCTAAATTTTTACCTCCTTTGAGAAATCTTTCCTTATCCCTTATAATGCTAATACCTTCTCTCTGTTGGTTATCTTCAATTTATCATATATACATATATGTAAAGTACGTGCTATATTTAGTTATATGTGTTATATATAACTATGTTGTCCTTCCTTTTTGAAGAGGACCAATTACATCATGGGGTGATATCTTGATTCATGGGAGAACTGGATTTAAGTGAAGCAGAGTTACACAAATCAGCATCTTCTCTTTGTCTTCCATTCATCCGAGTCCAGTGATAAGACAAAAGTCAGGATGACTGGCGATAGCCCAGGATACAGTAGATAACCTTGGTGTCTTCCATGTCTGACCAAGCTCCAAGTACTCTGCAGTGTTTGCTTCCGATCCTTTCCTGGTCATTTGAACAAATTGTTCTCATCCCACCCCATTCTGCTAGGGGAAGTCTTCACATGCTTGAGATAGACACCTCCGTAACTCACCAATGGGTTTGAGGTCTGGTCAATTACCCTCAGTCTGGTTTAGCCCATCTGCTGAGATGGTTTCATCAGGGTGTGGCTGCTGCTCATGGTATAGCTTCTTGGAACCACAGGTGAGAGTTGAGTTCCAGGTAGACGCAGCCCTGCAAAGGGCTTGGTAAGCCCTCACACCAGAGGAGCTAGTCCTCCCTGAACAACACCCTATATAGCTATGTATAAACTAACTCTCTCTCTTTCTCTTTCTCTCTCTCTTTCCCTCTCCAACACACATATAGTATTTAAAACATAATATTATATACACATATATGTATATGTATATCTACATCTCATAACTGTCTTCATGTTTTCTCCTCTATTAGGTATATTCTTGAGAGCAGGGACTGTATCCCCAAAGCTTAGCAAAGTGCCTGGCACATAGTAGGTACACATATTAAGGGCGGACTTGATTGTGAGTATAAAATGTTATAAGACAAGAAGTGTTTTCTTAAAATAGGGGCAGCTAGATAGTGCAATGGATAGAGCACTGGGTCCGGAGTCAGGAAGACCTGAGCTGAAATCTAGGCTCAGATACTTATTATCTGTGTGACCTTGGGAAAGTCTCTTAACCCCGTTTGCCTCACTTTCTTCATTTGGAAAATGAGCTGAAGAAGAAAATGCATCTTTTTCAAGGAAATCCCGTGGGGTCCTGAAGAACCAGAAATGACTGAAACACCTGAGCAACAACATTTATTAAATGCCTACCAGGCACAAGGCACTGTGCTAAGAAAGTACTTTACAAACCTAAAAACTCTATACAAACGCTAACTACTGTCATTAATAATATTAATATTGATGAGCAGCTAGCTATTCCCTACATGTTAAGATAAATTCAATTTTATTTTTTGGATGTGTGACATGAGTAATCATGTTCACACCCATCCAACTTTCTTGAAGTGCTTAATGATGTAAAACATGAAGCTTGTAGGTAATTTATAATTTCTCAATCCCGAGTCATGTTTTATGATGCTTTGCCATTTTCCTTTGTGCCCATTCTCGTATTGAAGTCACAAAGGCCTGGGCTATATGTTGAATTCATTTGCAGGATCTCAATCGGTTTCTTCATAGAATTTCTCTACCTTTGTATTCTCTGCAACAGATGGTGTCTCAGCTACAATTATCTTCCTGGTGGTCTTTTTTGCTTATGCTCATTATGAACATTTCAAGGCAATATGATCAAGCATCTCATGGAATGATGTTTCTTAACTGCCTTCTGGTACATGATGAGACCAATTCTGCCAGCTCCTTTATTTATCTCTCCAAGGAGAAATCCTGAATCATTCTTCCACTGAGAGTCAACATCTTTTGCTTTCTGATTTTATACCGACAGCATTTATATGGAAGTGATTCTCTTCCTCTACCAATCGGACAATGGTCTTGCATTTAGAGTACTTACAATCAAATTCATGTTTATAAATGGTCTAAAAATCATGTTTTTCATGTATCTTCCTTCTTTTCTTCTTTTCTGCCAAAGTGGAAGGGGTGGGAGCAAGCCTTTTTTTTGGGGGGGGGTGGTATCAGGAGTTACCTTGGCCAAAAAATTAATTAATGAATTGCCAACTACTAGTGCTTTTCTCTGACCTTAGCAAGTCTGATCCTTAGCCACCAGACTCGGTCTGTCACCAGAATAGTATTTGATTCCTTTCTGGCTTGATAGAACTGGCCAATTCATTTTACCTGCCTAATCACTCCTCAGTTTCCTTTGCTGGATCAGCATCCATGTCACACTCTCTTTGCGTGGGTATATGCCACGGCTCTGTCCTGGGCTGCCTTTTTTCTCTAGACTCATTTTCTTGGTCCTTCCATGGATTCCATTGTCATCTATATTCAGATTACTTCCAGAGCTGCATATATAGTTTTCATCTCTCACCTGATCCCCAGTCCTGTAACTCCAATTGCTTATTAGATATCTCCACCAAGATGTCTCATAGGTATCTCAAACTCAATGTGTCCAAAACAGAAGTCATTATTTTTCTTCCTCCCAACTCCAAATCTCCCCTTCCCCAACTTCTATATTTCTGTGCAGGGTACCCCCATCCTTCCAAGTCACTTAGGTCCATGATCTTGGAATCATCCTGTATTTTTAACTCTCTCCCTCACCTGAATATACAATCAGTTGCCAAATCTTGTCAATTTTCCTCCTTCTCAATTCTCATAAATCTCTTCCCTTCTTTCCTCTTACACAGTGAGTAAAAGGATTATTTTTTTATATTAATAACCAGTTTTATATGGGACCCAAAGATCCTCTTTTTGCTTTCTCATTCAAAGGTATTTGAACATTCAGCAACCTCTATGAGGGAGCCTTTGGTTATGAGAGAGAGACCATTGACCTCAATTGATTGATTATTTGCTAGCCTAATTAATAAACTGATTATTAATTACCCAGAAACTCTGTCTCTTAGACATTTCATTCATTTCAACAGCTACCACCCAAGTTCAGGTCCTCATCACCTCTCACCAGTGCCATAAAAAATAACCTCCTAATTGGCCTTCCTGACTCCAGGCTCTCCCCTCTCCCATCTGAACTCCACACAGATCCACCAGATTGATATTTCAGGGTTGTGTCAGGGTCAGTCACCTGCTCCAGAATCTCCCCATGATCTCTAGGACAAAATATAAACTCTTCCATCTGACATTTATTATGCTTGAATCATGTGGAACATAAGAAGTTTTCTCAGGAGAAGGCAGTGAAATCTAGTGCCAAGAATGCTGATGTTAAAATCAGAAGACTGGTTTCGTTTCTTCCTCTGCCACTACTAACTGGGTTAGTTTGGACAATTCAGTTACTCATTTTGAGCCTCAATTTTATCATCTGTTAAATGGGGATAATACTATACTTACCACCAGCCTCCTAGGGCTCAGAGCATCAGAGGATCATAGGCTTAGAGCTGGAAGGGACCTCAGGGGTCATCAATTTCATCCCCCTCATTTTACAGAGGAGGAAACAGACCAGGAGGGGTTAAGGGACTTCTTTCAGGTCACACAGCTATTAACTATCTAAGGCTGGATTTGAACACAGGGATTCCTGATTCCAAATCCAGTACAGTCTATATTATGCCATCCTGCCTTTATACTCCTGTGAATTGTTATTGTTATTAGGAAGTTTGACAGGCCTTTGCTTATCTTAGGGCCATGCTTATGTCCTTTGACTCATCACTTCTGACAAAAGTGGCCAGCATTGTAGTTCTCTGGTAGGACCACAGGCCTTGGCCATTAGGGACGAATCAGAGAAAGGCACTCCTTCCCTAACCCCTCTCATCCACCACTTCCACACCTGTACCACTGATCTAGAATTGGAAAAGACCCTTGTGATTGTCTAATTGACCCCTTCATTTCATAAATGAAGAAGCTGGGGCCCAGAGAACGGAAGTAATTTGCCCAAGGGTCACTCAGCTGGTCATTGGCAGAATCAGGATTTGAACTCAGGTCCCTTGATTCCATATTTCCACCCCTCCATTCTTAGTCCTGGCCAACCTTGAAGATTCTCTTAAAATGGGACTTCCCAGGAGGTCCTGTGCTGGGCTGTTTGAATGTCCCCTTGGCAGCATGGATCTAGGGGCATCATTTCCCACCCTATGTATAATAACAACCTCTGAACTTAGAGCACTTATGGCCTCGCTTAACTTTTATTTTACTTCTTTGGCCCTAACAATCACATGCCTATATGTCTCCTGAACATCTCTTCCTAGGTTCCTGCTTTTGATTTCCTTTGCCCATGATTCTCCCTGCCATCCCCATCTCCATCCCCCATACTTTTCTGTCTCCCCCAAAGCCTGCTTGCTCCATAAAAAAATCTCCATTTATTGCCTGACCCTATTTAAACAATGCCATTTGCTCTGTCTTGACCTTTTCTGTGCTCTCCTCTGGGCAACCTTTATCACAACCAGTGAAGTGTATGTGACCAACTCTTTAGCTTTAGTGTGCTCAGGATCAGAACTGGTAATGTAGCAATTTTGGCACCACAAAAAAGTGCTTTTAGTTGAGAGGTTAGGAAGACTTTTAGACATAAGGGCATGAGGTCCCGTAAAGGGAGAGTCCCTGGGCAGGGAGCTAGGTACCTTTGAAAATTGCTAGACACCCCCTGGAAAGATGGATCAAGGAAGGGCCTAGTGGAGGGGTGCTCACATGGATGATGACTACAGGCTGGTGGAATAGAAGGGGATATACCTCATCTGATAATTTTAAACTTATTTTAAAAAGTTTTTCTTGCAAACTCAGTTATTTCTACTTGCTGAGGGAGCGCAAATGCTGTGTTCTCAATTTTGCCACCTTGGGGCTAAGCCCTGATCACCCTTTCTTAGTTCCATCACTTTTGGCATTCTGTGCTCCAGTCATCATTTCTGGTACCTGTTATCCTAAGTGAGCCCAGTCTCAGTTCTGTAGGAGAACTCTGGGCCCTCTTCTAGGACCTGCCCCTGGATTAACCTTGGTATAGCTGATCCATAGGAGATGCTTATGTTAGTACACAGAATAACTAAATAAAAGGCCAGGACAAATAGAAAGAAACCTCATGGTTGTCCAATACTCCCAAATAAATAGAATGAAATCATTCAAGGGGATAAGTGGTCACTTTGGTGATATTAAAAAAAAAAAAAAAGGAGACAGAGATGTGACAGGTTTTTTGTTCCTGCTCAGGGCTGGCTGGGCTGGGGCAGCTTTGAATGTTGATGAATTGAAATATTGACACAAGAAAGAATTCTGCTTTGGGCTCTGAATCACTAAGCACCTTCTAGATGGAGGGCTTGAGTTAGGAGCAAAGGCACTGAGAAAGAGTCGAGAATAATAATGGTGAGATCGGCTTTAAAAAATTACGTGTGCTACGTGTTAGAGCAATTCAATCAGCCTTGAAAATGCTGAGAGGCTGCGTCAAATGGGATGTATGAGAGCCCTAATAGGAGATCAGGCGCTTTCCTGGCAGAACTCCACCGAGAACAGCCTAGCTTGTGCAATCTTCATATCACAGGGATGATGACTGTGGCGTCCTTGAGCAAAAGTACAGAGAAGGACGAGGAACTGACCTGTGTCAGGCATTATGGGGAGGACTCAGGAGCTGAAAGACAAATGACCAGGGGGCTTCTCTATCTGGCTGCTGAGCATGGGATGCTCATTACGGCTTCTAGGAGTTCGGTTTGCTCAGGAAGGAGGACTCCCTATATAGATGGTGGGCTCTGGTGGGTCATTTACAAGCCAGAGTATATGTGACAGACGGACACATCTTTAGTTAATCAGATGCTTTCGTCTCCATTCACAAAGCAAGGTTATGAAAAGTAGGTTCCTATTTACTGAGGGCCTGGATATAGCCTGTTGGGACTGAGCCACCTGGTGAGGGGATCTGATGTGCCATTTTCTACTGGGCTTTTTGGATGGGAAAAGCCTGCTACAGAATTCTATTTGGCTGCAAACATCTATCTGTTTATACTTCATAAAATCCCAGAAGCTTAGCATTGGAAGGGAGCTTAGATGCTCTGTAGTCCAACCTTTATCTCAGAGTTTCTTCATACTTTGGTCTCCAGGTTCTGTGTAATATTTTTGTATCCCTGGCCCTTACAATCCCTTAAATGCAGGAGTTGAATAAATATCTGTTAATTGAATTGAATAGAATCGTTTAACTAGGTGGTGAAAGTAGATAGAGCACTGGGCCTGGAGTTAGGAAGACTGTAGCTCTGTTCTGGCCTCAGACACTTCCTAGCTGTGTGACCCTGGGTAAATCCCTTAACCTCTGTTTGCTTCAGTGTCCTTCATCTGTAAAATGGGGGTAGTAATAGCACCTACCTTGCAGGGTTGTTGTGAGGATCAAAGGAGATAATAATTGCAAAGAGCTTGGCACATAGTAAGCACTACAAAAATGTTATTATGATGATCATTAACCTGTCTATGAAATCCCCATGAAATGATTATCTAGCTTCTGCCCGAAGACCTCCAGTGAGGAGGTGACTTCTTGATGTCTCTAGTTATTAGGATTTTTTCTTAATGTTGACTCCAAATCTACCTCCCTATAACTTCTACCTGTTGGTCTTTTTTTTTTTTTCCTTCTGGGGCCAAGAAGAACAAGTCTAACCCCATAAGACAGACCTTCAAATATTTGAAAATTACCATCACATTTTTGTCTGAGTCCTCTTTTCTCCGGGCTAAGTAAGCCAAGCCCCATTAAATAATCTCTGTACTGCCTTGGTTTTGAGTGCCTTTGTCAGCTGGCTCTGGAATTCACCCTGTTTGTTAATACCGATTACAAGGAGTATGATGTGGAAGTCAAAAGAGCTACTACAATCTTGTGACTTAAAGAGAAGTGACTTGCATACACTAGGTATTTAATACACGTTTGTTATTTCGGATTGAATTGCATGATGTCCAAAGTGAGGGGAATTATATTCCTACTGTATTCTTTGGACAGTTAACATACATCCATTTCTGACCATCACATTTTAGAAGGCAGGGGAGTTAAATGAATTTTTTTTAAGTGAGGCAATTGGGGTTAAGTGACTTGCCCAGGGTCACACAGCTAGTAAGTGTTAAGTGTCTGAGGCCGGATTGGAACTCAGGTCCTCCTGACTCCAGGGCCGGTGCTCTATCCACTGCGCCACCTAGCTGCCCTGTTAAATGAAATTTTATTAAGCACTGGTTATTTCCTAGGCACTGTACTAAGAACTTTATAAATATTATCTCATTTGATCTTCACAACAACTCTGAGAGCTAGGTGCTATTATTATTCACATTTGATAGATGAGGAAAGTAAAGCTGTCAGGTTAAGTTACTTGCCCAGGGTCACAGAATTGCTAAATGTCTGAGGCCAGATTTGAACTCAGATCTTCCTAACTTTAAGTCCAGCTCTCTATCCATTGTAGTTCACATAGTTGCCAATACTTATTCATAAAACTCTTGCAATCCACTGGAAATCATAGGTCTTTTTCATATGAACTGTTTTGTAGTTATGCCTTCACCAACTTGATTTTTTGGGGGAGTCCAAGCCTAAGACTTTATGCTTATTTCTATTGAATTTCACTATACTTCTAACCTGTTGAAATTTTTTATTCTAATTCTGACATCTCCATTGTTAGCTTCATGCCAGCCATGAACTTGATAACTATTTTATTTATGCTTTAATCCAAACCATTGATAATTTTTAACAGGACAGGGAGTGTTCAAAGAGACCACTCTTCAAAGAGACTTTCTCTTCTCAAGAATTGCAAAGTATTCATGACATGAAAAAATTCTTCAAATCACTATTAATAAGAGAAAATGCAAATCAGAATGACACTGAAGTTTTATCTCACACCCTGAAAATTGGCCAAAAATAACAAAAAATGGCAGTAGTGGAATGATAGCTATGAATACATTGTTGGTGGAGCTGTGAAACGCTACAACCATTTTAGAAAGCAATTTGGAATTATGTAAATAAAGTGAACAAAATGTCCATTCCCTTTGTACTAGAGACTCTATTACTGGATTTATATTCGAAGGAAGCTATCTATCGATAAGAGAATCACCATATACTCAAAAATATTTATAGCAGCATTTCTTTTGAGATAGCAAAGAATTGGAAATGAAGTAAATGCCCTTCCACTGGGGCATGACTAAACAAATTGTGGTACATGAATGTTGTAGAATATCACTGTTGTGTAAGAAAATGATGAGTGTGATGAATGCAGAGAAGCATGAAAAGATCCATATGGAACTGATGCAAAGTGAAGTAAGCAGAGGCAATAAAACAATATACACAGTATATTAATGCCAATGGAAAGAGCTACACACCAAATTAAAAGTGGTTGTAACAAAATTATAAAGATCAAGCAGGGCTTGAATGAAGAAATATGAGAAGATACCCTGAGCCCTGCTTTGTGGAGGTTAGAGGTCCCCATGTGTTACCCATTGCACACATTTTTCAGGCCTTTTCAGAAAACTTGTTTGTTATATGAGATGGCTCTCTGTGAAGGGAAGGCAGAAGAATACTTGGGATAACAGTGCTGATGTAAGAAACAGAAGACATCCATAAAAACTTAAAATAACAACAGAGCAGGGAACAGAGCCTTTATTGCTGCCGCAGTAATATTAGCAATAGGAACATGATGGCATAAGATTCTTGATTATGAAAGGAAAGTTGGAATGTTTTTAGTCTAGCTTTAATGTTGTCAGTTTCATTGCATTTAAGCTTTGAAAATTGGTACCCTACATAGTATGTTATGTAGTATATTTAATTTAGTATAATCAGGAATATTTGATTAACCAGAAAGTCTTATTAACAATTGTGCTGAGTCCTTTCTTCTTGTTACATTGCTTTTTCTCCCAAATCTTTATTCATCAAAGCTTTTTTTTTATATCAACATTAATCATCCATTAGACTTTTTGCCCCTTTAGATTGTAAGTTTCTTGAGAGCAGGGAGAGATTTTGCCTTTTTTATATCCCTAGTACTTGGCACAGTGCCTGACACACAGCAGGTATGCTTAATAAATGCTTGTTGATTTGACTTGATTAATACTTTAAACTGAGAAAGGTCTTTATTTTTCTTATCCATATTATGCACAAAATAATTCAATGCAGAACCACCGTGTGCCTTTTTTTTCAAAGTCACAGTCAGAGTGGTGTCCTGTGGAAGGTATCATTTGATCTGAGTCATGAAGGAAGCCAGAAATTTTCAGAAGCGGAAGTGAGAAGAGAGAGAATTCCAGGCATGGGGGACAGTAAGTGTAGGGACACAGAGATGGGAGATGGAGTATTTGTGCACTGAATAGCAAATAGACCTGTATGGATGGATTATAGAGTGTGTAGAGGGGAGTGTAAGAAAATCAGATAGGAAGGAACCAGGTTGGGAAGAGCTTTAAATGCCAAACAAAGCAGTTTATGTTTGATGCTAAAGAGAATATGGAACTACTAGAATTTCCTGATAGGAAAATTACTTTGGTAGCTTTATGGAGGATGGATTGGAGTGACAGAGCCTTGAGGATGGGAGAACAATTAGAAAGCTATTGTAGGGGGCAGCTAGGTGGTGCAGTGGATAAAGCACCAGCCCTGGATTCAGGAAGGCCTGAATTCAAATCCAGCCTCAGACATATGACACTTACTAGCTGTATGACCCTGGGCAAGTCACTTAACCCTCATTGCCCTGCAAAAACCAACCAACCAAACAAAAAAATACCAAAAGAGAACTATTGTAACAGTCCAGATAAGAAGTGATAAGAGCTTGAAATAGGGTCATGGCTATAAGCATGGGGAGAAATAGATGTATATGAGAAATGGTGTAAAGGTAGAAATGATATACTTGGCAAGTGATAAAGTATGTAGGGTGAATGAGAGAGAGAGGAGCCTGGATAAGTGAGAGGATGGCTATGCCCTCAATAGTAGCAGAGAAGTTTGGAAGAGAAGAGTCTTTGGGGTAAAGAAAACACATTCTTGGGGGCAGCTACGTGGTGCAGTGGATAAAGCACTGGCCCTGGATTCAGGAGGACCTGAGTTCAAATCTGACCTCAGACACTTGACACTTACTAGCTGTGTGATCCTGGGCAAGTCACTTAACCCTCATTGCCCCACCAAAAAAAAAAAAAAAGAATGAAAAAGAAAAAAGAAAATACATTCTCTTTGGGACATGTTGAGTTTGAGCTGTTTATTGGACTTTCATTTAAAAATGTCCAATAGGAAGTTGGTCATGCAGGATTAGATTTCAGGAGAGACAGGAACTAGATCTGTAATTCTGGGAATCAACTGCATAGAGATGATAATCGAACCCATGGAAGCTAATGAGATTACCAAGTGAGAAGGCATAGAGAGAAAAGAGAAGAGGGCTCAGACCAGGATACCTACTGTTAGTGGGCATGATATTAATGAAGATCCAGCATAGGATTATGAGAAGGAACAATCAGATAGGTAGGAGAAGAACTAAGAGAGATCGATGTCATGAAAATCCAGAGAAGAGTGAGTATTTAGGAGATGATCAGCAGTGTCAAATGCTGCAGGAAGGTCAGTGAAAATGAGGATTATGAAAAGACCATTCTATTTGGTAATTAAGAGATCAATGCTAAATTTGGAGCAACACTAAGTTGAATGATGAGGATGGAAGTTAAATTCACTCCCAAAGGGGGTGAGAGGAGAGGACATGGAAGCATCAAGCATAAATGCCTTCCTTCCTTCCTTCCTTCCTTCCTTCCTTCCTTCCTTCCTTCCTTCCTTCCTTCCTTCCTTCCTTCCTTCCTTCCTTCCTTCCTTCCTTCTTTCTTTCTTTCTTTCTTTCTTTCTTTCTTTCTTTCTTTCTTTCTTTCTTTCTTTCTTTCTTTCTTTCTTTCTTTCTTTCTTTCTTTCTTTCTTTCTTTCTTTCTTTCTTTCTTTCTTTCTTTCTTTCTTTCTTTCTTTCTTTCTTTCTTTCAGTTTAGCTTGGAAGGGAAGGAGAGATACCAGATGATAACAAGTAGAGATAGGAAGATCAAGTGAGGGCATTTTTTTTATTTTTAGTGAGGCAATGGGGGTTAAGTGACTTGCCCAGGGTCACACAGCTAGTAAGTGTGAAGTGTCTGAGGCTGGACTTGAACTCAGGTACTCCTGACTCCAGGGCCAGTGCTCTGTCCACTGCACTATCTAGCTGCCCCGAGGGCATTTTTTTTAAAAAAAGGGGATACATGTTGTAGGCAGAAGGGATGGAGTGAAGAGATGGGAATATTTTGCAGTACTATCATTACATTTGGTTGTAATACTTTAATGGTATTCTTAGGAAATGATGCTAGTTGGGGCCACTTTGTGTGATGGATGCATGTAATTCATTGCAAGCATTCTTACACTAAGTTCTATTATCTGTGCACTTTGTGTCACTCAGATCTAGGCAAAAGTTCTGCTCAAAAGTCACTTATTTGGGGAAAGCGTAACTAGTTCTTTATGTGATTACTTCTTACTTCCAACAGAAATTGGTGTCATTACCATTGGGAAGCTGAAACATTGGGGAATAGGACAAATTCTTAATTGAAACTGCACATTCAAGCAGTGCAATTCAACCCAATTGGCAATTAATCAAGTTACCAGGGAATGGAGGCAATGAAACCATGAATAATCTTTGTGTTTTAAAGTACTTAAGTTCTTGTGATTTATTTAATTCCTGAATTTGGGACATGTACAGAGATTTATCTCATCAAACACAGTGGGAAATGCTCAGTTTTGCTAACCTTGAATACTGAAAAGGAAAAGGTGAAAAAGTTCTCGGGTCTGTGGCCTTTCAGGGAAATCAGAGGGAATTTTATACATAGTACTTTATTTATTTTTTTTAGTGAGGCAATTGGGGTTAAGTGACTTGTCCAGGGTCACACAGCTAGTAAGTTTTAAGTGTCTGAGGATGGATTTGAACTCAGGTACTCCTGACTCCAGGGCCAGTGCTCTATCCACTGCATCACCTAGCTTCCCTGTACTTTTGTTTTTAAAAACAAGTTTCTGCATTCATTCTAAACCACTATATCACAAGTCTAGAGTTAGTAATGGAATTGCATGGCACAAGGGAAAGAACGCTGACTTGGAAGCCAAAGGACTTGGGTTCAAATCCTGCTGCAGATTCTTACTTATATCATGGAAAAGTCACTTCTATTCTCTTGGGCCTCAGTTTCCTCATATGTAAATTGATGAGGTAGACTAGGTGGCCTCTGAGACCCCTTCCACCCTTAAATCAATGACCCTGGTTTCTTCTGTCCCTCTCTCTCTCTCTTCAGGGCAATGAAGGTTAAGTCACTTGCCCAGGGTCACACAACTATTAAGTGCCAAGTGTCTGTCTGAGGCTGGATTTGAACTCAGGTCCTCCTGCATCCAGGGCTGGTGCTTTATCCACTGCACCATCTAGCTGCCTCCATCCTTTATCTCTTAAATGAAAGTAACAATAACTCTACTACAAATCTCACTGGGGAGAGGAACTGATATTAGGAGCAAAATTTATGAGAAAATGAGAATAATTTATGAGAAAATACTTTGTGCAAAGAGCTAGACTCAAAACCATTGTTGATGACAGCTTTATTCCTAGCAAGCCTTCTATCTAGGATGGGTATTTAATTTAGGCTCTTGTTGGGGAGGAATTATATTTTGTAGGGACATCATTAATCTGGGATTATTATTCAACCCCAGCGAAATTGTCTTTTGCTTGCAATTTTACAATGAAAGACTTTCTCTGGCTTTGGTTTAGGGAAGGAAAGAGGAGAATGAACAGAAGTAAACTCATGAAGAGAAGCAGATTCTCTCTTAGGGAAAGACATCCTTAGAAATAATGTGGTGCTGCAGGAACATACTCCTCAATGTACCAAATATACCTAGAATTAGGCATTTCCAAAATAACCAAGGAAGAAAAAAGAGGAAAGGTTGGAGCTTTGGTAGTCTCTAGATTATAAGGGACAGGGGAACTATGGGTTATTCTAGAATAATCTTTTTAAAGAGCATTATGTTGCTCCTACAACACCTCTGCTTTTTTATTTTTCCAGATGGAATTGGAACTTCCTCAAAGGCTATTAAATGATCTGTAATGATTCTACCATATGCAACTTGGCATTTGTCCTTAAAAGGAGAATGGGTTTATATATTTGTTTGTGTGTGTAGAGGCATGCATATAAGCAAAGGGTTTCAGTGCTATGGAATCAGAGACCATAGATTCAAATCCCTTCCTTTATGCCTACTACCTGTATTTCAGAAAACCCATTTCACTTCCATTGGACTCAATTTTTTGACTTATAAAGTGAAGGAGCTGGACTAGATGGCTGCTGTGGTCCCTTATTGTTCTATATCCATGATGTTATAAATGTTATAAGCAATTCTCTCTCTTCTCTGTCTGTCTGTCTATCTGTCCGTCCGTCTGTCTCTGTTTCCCTCTGCCTCTCCTTCTGTGTCTGTGTCTCCCTCTGTCTCTCTGTGTCTCTGTCTCCTCTCCTCCTTCTCTCTCTCTCTCTCTCTCTCTCTCTCTCTCTCTCTCTCTCTCTCTCTCTCTCTCTCTCTCCTCACATACACACACACACATCATTAAAATGTACCACCATATTCTTATGGCTCTTATAAAGGACAACTTTAGCTAATGGAACACAGAGACTCTTGATGTAACATCAGAGATTGAAAAACCTATACCCCCTCCCCATACGATCCAATCTTCCATCCTCACCCAAATTAAGCTTTCATTAGAGCAGCATGATATCAAAACCTCAAACATTTACTCTGATCGAGGTTTATTCAGCAAGAGTGATCTTCTCAACCTTTTATTCTGAGGAGTACATTCTTTTATAACAATTAACTTCTTAAAATTCCACTCTCGTGAGGCTTATCTGATTCTTGGGGGAAAAAAATACCATCTTCTCTAATGATGAGAGCCAAGGATAATAAGAGGCATCAAGTTTGGGCTATTTTATGAAAATGTTTAATCCAACTGTTTCTTTGGAATGTAGTAGTCATAGTTTGGAATTTCAGTTACAGTTCAGTTCTAGGTGGATTTTATGCTACTCAGTGTCTGAGAATACAAACGTCATTTAAAGTTAAGGCTTCACTGTTCATTTTGGAACAATTTACAAGTGTCCTATTGTCATAGAAAATAAAAATTTCTGTAAAAAAAATTTGCACAAAATTTCATGATGGTACAAAACATGAAGCAATAATATACCAGTAAAATGAAATCATTTTACTACAGAAGATTTTTTTTATAGTTTTTCAATAAAGAAAAAAATATGTTATTTTACACTTTTAAAAATTATGAAACAATCTAAAACAATATAAACTGAACATTCTGTAACACTGCCTTTACAAATTAATAACTTTATAAACATATAATTTTTAAATATATTTATCAGTGCAAGATACTTTTTAATTTAAAGTCGCAGTATCATTTTTCCTTGGTTGAAGGCAACTTTAAGTCCGTCACCTTCTAAGAAATGAAGTCTTTAGTGCTTTAGTCCTGGTTCTGGACTAGATGCCATCGGGGACAGAACTTATTCTTCTTTTGTGGCCCTCCATACTTTACAAGAAACAGCATTTCCAATCCAAATAAAACAAGATGAATGGGCTTTCCACACTAGGAGGCAAATTTGACTCCCAGTAGCGTATCAGAGAGACCAGTCCTTATGCAGAAGACGGGGAAAGACCTACAAATCATTATATACAACATGACACAAGTACATGGAAAACAATAAAAATTTCTTTGGGATAATTGGCTGTCTTGATACCAGGATGTCTCACTTGCTATGGTTTTAGGAGCCCTAAGTCCTGCCCCACAGAAGGCTTCTACTTTGTTCAGTGACTTGGAAAGAAGCCCAGAGGCATTCATTCACAGGAGCCACCAGTTCCCCTGCTTCTGAGTGAATTTTTGATATGGGTTTTAATATTTACTACTTTCCTCATCTCAGAACATTTTCCTTTCCTGGCCCCAAGATTTAGAGTTTTTCCTCTCAAATTAACTAATATCTTTTAAAATTTCCCTTGAATCTTCCAACCAAACAGTTTCATTGGGGTTTAAAGGAACCCTGACAACCTTCCTTACTTAGTCAACCTGAGTTCCAAATAAGAAGGTTCCAATGGAATATTTAGCATTGAAATTTCATGACTTTTGTTAAGCCTTTCTTTGAGGTCTCATTTGTAACCCAATTCAGTAAAAAACGTACCCCACAAGCCCCCAATTTATCTTTTCCCCACTGAACCCAAATACTTTAATTTTGATTCTGATTTTGGGATAAAAAGACCAAGTGAGCAAAAAGTTGAAGGAAAAAGGATACTGTCACTTTACAGAGTTAACGAGAAGCCCAAAGTTAGACTTTGGGGGGAGAAAAATTAGGAATTTTCCCTTATTTATTTATTTTTAAACATAAAGTCTAGTAAAATCCTCTGCCATTGTCAGCAAATTAAAGCTGCAGGTTTCTTTCCTCAACAATGGCAAATGCCTATCTTTTAATAAGAGAGAAAAGACACAGAGAGATAGAAGAGAGAGAAGAAGAAGAGAAGAAAAAGTTTACATCTGAAAATACATTCCATATGAAAGGACAATAAAAGAGGATATTGCAGCTTTCTACAAAAGGGTCAAGAGACATGAAACCGAATTACAGGAAAAAGTAGAACAATCAAAGCCAAGTTGCCCAATCTTCTGAGCCCTTGCCTTCCTGGGGGACGGAGGGGTAACATTTCACACTAAAATATACTTTCTTCTTAGTCAGGACACCACCAGGGTTTGATTAAAGATAAGGGCTTCTTTTCACCAGAGGGAAAGAAAGTGGGTCAGTCAAGTGAACACAATTAGAACCAGTACAAACAAAAAGGCACTTTAGAGGACATAAATTAGCCAGTGCCAAGGACTGTTTGTTTCGGTTTCCGGTGGTACACTCGGGTCGGTTGCCAGTTGTGGCTGATGATGGCACGTTATTCTGTATGGAGTTCACAAGCACGAAGTCGAGTACAACACTGAAAACATCAAGGGAGATTGGACCGTATTGCTTCGTAAACAGAGCTGACACACTATACTGGTACTGAGGTGACAGTACTCTCTCAAGAAGACAGCCTAACCCTTCTTTGCCTATGCACAACATGAGCAATTATACACAAGTACAGGCGTGAGAGTCCACTAAATTGTGGTTAATCCAATCTTTTCTGGGCACTGAGTTACAGGCAGCAAAGGGACCCCACTGAATACACTTGGTGACAGCATCTTGGATTTTGCACAGTTTAGAATAAAATCCATCAAAGGAAAAGGAGAAAGAGAGAAGGGGAAGAGGGAAGGACGAAAGGAATCATTAAGTCAATCCTACTTGGTCTCAACACCAGCATCTGCTTATTTAAATCAAACCAACAGAAAAAGCTGACTGTTCGTGGTTCAGATTGTTAATACAGATGATTGTTCAGGTTTGTCTGTCGGCTATACTCATCAAACCTCCTGAGAAAAGCTTGGCTCAGCGTCATCAACGCATGTTTCAGCCTGTACAGTAAAGGAAGATCAACAGTTCCCCAGCACGCTCAAGTTATGTCCTTCCACTTAAATTCCTCGACGTGTCTTTTTATCTCGGCCTTCATGCCTCCGAGTAAGTGTTTTGTGTGTTCAGTTTGTCTTTTTTCAACTTTACGCCATCCACAAGTTCAAAGTTGTAATTCTCCAGGGCAGATAAATTTCTTTCAGACATACCATTGTGCCAACAGGCACAGTACAGGACAACCCCACATATGGCTCCCAAAAGGACACCAAGGGCACTCATGGCGATGATGGTAATGAGGATGGGGTCCAAGGTCTTCAACACATTGCCCGGTTTCCTAGAGATGTTCTCATCACCCTCTCCTATTCCTTCGTATCCTGGTGTGCTTCCTAAAGGGGAGAGGAAGAGGATAGAAGTAATTTCTCTGTGAGCAGTCACAATACTAGATGAAAGTTAATGGGAAAAAATGAAAAAGATGCAGGGTCTGCCCTTTCTTTCACTAAGAGTCTTGGGAAAATTTGTAAAAGCTGAGATCTGTTCCCCAGATGACTGGGTGTGACTTATGGGGGCTTAGCATCTTGTACCTGGGTAAGGTCAGATGGATATTAACTTTAGGATCAGATGGATATTGATTTTGGGACCAATCATCTGGTATTTCTGACCAACAAGGGCCATATTTTATTCTAATTCAGATTTCCTATGGGATTTAGGTTTTAGAGTACCTCTATATATGATAGCTAATAATAATAATAATAGTAGTAGTAATAGCTAACATTTATATAGTGCTTACTATATGCCAGATATAATGCTAAATGCTTTACAATTATTACCTCATTTGATCCTCACAACAGCCTTAGGAGGTAGGAGCTATTATTATCTCCACTTTACAGTTGAGGAAACCAAGGCAGACTAGCCCAGAATCACATAGTTCATAAGTGTCTGAGGCTGGAATTGAACTCGGTTTTTCTTGTCTCCAAGCTCAGTGCTCTCTCCACTGTTCTATCTAGCTGCCTGATAGTCATATGGAGTAAGTACCAGATCAAATCTTTGGTCATTATGATTTTTTTAAATTCTTAGTCACACACCAAGTCAAAACATTTACTGTAGGGATTTAAACATCCCTTGTTTATTTGACTCATTCTAAAACCAGACTTGAGGAAGCATTCGGTGCCATCCTTTTATGTGGTGGAGGCTCCAAACTCACTGTGTGTTTTACATGTGTTTGTCCTGCTCAAATATAAAATTTTTACTCCACACAACAGTGTTTTCCCAAGCCTACTGTGGTTTCATTCAAGGCAGAATCAAGCCTGCAAGATATGCTCCTTCTGAGAGCTAAAAGCAAAGAGAAGTTTGGCAAAGCTTAGCAGAGCTGGAATGCATTTTAGGGAGGCATGAAGCACAGCCAAGATACCATGCTGGCTAGAAGTCACTTCATCCTCCGTGGCCTCACTGTCCTGGTGGTTTCACCCGAGAAAGCAACAGAGCTCTGCAAATCAGTCACTGGGGAAATCTTCGCTTTAGTGTGGTGCATAAGGAATTATTAACAGGGGAGCCTGGTGACTAATTACCTTGTACTAGAAAGGAGACTAAAAATGTTAATGTTTGATGTTTACTTAATGGTGTTCAGAACAACAACAATTCTAATCAAAGGAAACTAAAAATATATGCAGTGGGTCCCTAAACAGGGAAGAGGGAATACAAACCAAGGGACATATTAATACTCTCTCCCTTGATGAAATATTGTTTTGAAACAATGTCTAATAAGGTTTACATGACTGTGTAGATTCTGCAACTAAGAACCATGGAGAATATATTAATATGCTTGATGGACCAATGACTATACACCAAGTGTACTTCTGGATGCAGCAAGAGTACATGCATATCTATGCTGAGTTCTGGCATGTACTTTAATGTGTGGAAAACATGCTAACTCTGGGAATGGTGGGGGCTACTAATGAGAACACTTCATGGTAATGATGGTAGCACCATGTCAACCCTGGTGGTTTTATTGGCTTTGGTGTTGGATACCTTCTCTTAAAGTTGCCCAATACCTTCTGGGAGGCAGTACAATAGAATAAGAAGACACTGGCTCTACAGAGGTCTTGGGTTTGGCTTTTAGCTGTGTTACTTGTATGGCCTTGGGTCCTTCTCACCTTTTAAAAGAAGGTGTAAGACTGTTCTATGAAGTCTCTTTTGAATTCTAGATTCTACAAAGTTTGGTGACCTTTGACAATTCTTAAACCAATTGAAGGTAATAATTTCTCAGGTGAAGGAGGATCAATTAAAAAGAAAAACCTTGAATTATCATAGGAACCAGGGTTCTTGTGGAATAAGAAGGAAATGGAAGGAAGGAGGTCAAACACAATAACACAGTGGACTGTGCAGGACAAAGAGTTTGCAAACATTTCCCAGTGATTTGTATTTGGTGAGTAACCAGCAATAAGAGTTTGAATTGGTCTCCTTTAGATGTCAAGGCATGAAGATGTTTTCTCCAGGATAACTAGGGCTTGACTTAGATTGGAGAGAGCCACAAAATGTTCCCTTGGGCTGAAATTCTTATGCAAAATGATGTAGGAGCTAATTGGAAACATGAAGAGAAATCTTAGCAAGGTGTCTTACAACAATCCAAACCAGGGCCAGAGGATTTATATTAAATTCACTTCTATGACAGATTTCAATGATAAATGAAAGCATCATGCCAGATCTCATAAGCAAGACAATTTTACCTGTTTCAGCATTTCGGTTTTCTTTGTCCTTATTATCCACATCCGTTGATTCTAAAGAGGAAAAGAGAAAATGGATAATGATCATTAAAAATGCAAACATATAACACACACATAGGTACAGGTATTTTCTAGGTCCCCTTTGGAGATGCCAGGAGGCTCAAGCCCTTCCAAATGATTAGAAATCAATAGAAGGGTGAGAAGAAAATACAGATAAATTTGCTAGTCAGCCATAATTGTAATATTTTGGCTTAAGTTTCAATAGTGGTTATAATGGACATCCTTGTTTCACCCCTGATCTTATTGGGAATGCTTCTAACTTATCCCCATTACATATAATGCTTGCTGATGGTTTTAGATAGAAACTATTTATCATCTCAAGGAAAGATCCATTTATTCCTATATTCTCTAGTGTTTTTAATAGGAATGGGTGCTGTGTTTTGTCAAAAGCTTTGGTTTAAGTTTCAAACCCCACCCTCAAGCAGCACCCTCCTTAACCAGTGATGCTTTTAGGGAATGGGAGGAAGCAGCAGAAGTTTGAGTAAGCTTGATAAGCAGTATGGATATAAGACTAGTCTTGGAGTCAGGAAGACCTGTCCCTGCCCCATACTGGCTGTGTGACCCTAGGAAAGGCACTAAGCCTCTCTCAGTACCCTTAGATAATAGACACCTGGCTTGATTTGGTTACAAAGACCAAGGTGCAGCATTCCATCTCTCCTACATGAAGCATGCCTGTAGGGAGACTGGCAAAGCTAGAAACTTGGAGCCCTAAAACAAAAATTTCAGAAGAGAAGCCCTTCCCTTTTGTAAACCATGACTTGAACAGGTGTCCTTCTGCCTCGTCAGCCCCCAACTCGCTACTCCCTTCTCTGAAATCCTAATGCATAAAACACATGCCTTGGCAATGACTTATTTGTTTTCACAAATGCCACTTTTGTCTCTTCCAGATAGACCATAAGCTCACTGGAAGTCAAACTGCAATGGGCCCTTCTTCTATATTTCCCACAGTATCTAGCACAGAGCAAGACACATTGGGAAAACAACACATGTTCTGTGATTGACCATGGGACAATTGGGACTGATTGGCTATGGTGGCTTTTGCACTTTCTACCTGAAATCTGAGCAACAAATATTCAACAAGTTGAATAACTGATCTTTACAAGGGGATACTTCCCAGATATTCAGGGGGGTTGGCTCCAGTGGGTATTGTATACAAATATAAATGAACCTATTGACATCTTGGTAACTCTCTATAGATATTGATTGAGGAATCTGTCGGTAGGGAGCCCCATTTATTCTCTTGTAGCCCTATGAAGTGCCTGAGTCATGCTGGCCTTATGAGTAATTATCAGTGGCCAGCACCAAAATATTAAGCATTACTCTTCCCTGTCACAACCTGATAAATACAATTTATACCAGTCCACTGGGATATCAAATGTAATATCTCTTTCCATAGATCAAAAAAAGACACATTTTTTTCACAGTATTTTTTTCCAGTTGTCACTTCAGTGCTTCAGAGTCTGTGTAGAGTTAAACACACTGCAGGGAAATGATTTTGGAAAGCAAAGGAATTTCCAAAAAAACAAACAAACCCCTTAACCCCTCATTATTATAAAGAATAAGTTTCCTTCATCTTAAACTGATGTCTTAGATTTGTCCTCTTTATTTATAATTAATGCAGTAAATTTATATGATGATACATAATATTAAAGTCAGAGTGAAATAAATGAAGCTTAAGATAAATAAGTATGCTACTACAATGACATTAACAATGACTTTTGAAAATGGTATAGAAAATTTAGAATTATGGTCTAGATTTTTTCCCAATATCACTCATGCTTCAAAGTGGCACTACCACCAAAGCCAACTTTGGGTGTAAAGAATAATTCTCATTTAATTAAAAAATCAATTTCAGTTATTTGGGGGAGAGAAACCTTTTTGCTAATTCATGATAATGCATTATGTTTATAGGGTTCATAATTTGCTGACCTGACCTTAGTTATATTTAATGCGACAAAATTTTCCAAGTTGACTATGTGTGTTTACACATCAAAATACTTGGAATTATCCAATTGTTTAAATGTTTTAGTTACCTTCCAGGTATTTTGGTCTGCTGAGGACAATACCCTTAATAACATCTTTTGTAACTTTCCCAGAGAAACAATGTGACATGGTGGATAAGTAGGTAGACTTGGAAACAGAAAGACCTTGGTTGGAGTTTCACCCCTGACACTAATTGGCTATGGGACCCTAGACAAATTGATTAAGATCTCAGTTCTCTGAGAAACTCTCTAAGACTAAAGGTACAGGGAAAAGTATTGACTTACAGCAGTGAAGGGAGTTTCCTCACCTGGGAGTTCCTTATACCAATTAAATCATGTCTAGTCCTTGTGCCCTATCTTTATAGACATTTGGTTATTAGATATAGCCTTGCATTTATCTTCTTCCTTACTGGTGAATCCAAAGCAGGCATTTGATGAACTAAGGTCACTAAATGTGTGTTAACACACCAAATAGGGATACCAACCAGGAGATGCTGCATTCAACAGCCCTTCCTCCATTTCGGGAATTCTTTTTTATCCTTTTTTTTTTTTTTTGGTGAGGCAATTGCGGTTAAGTGACTTGCCTGGGGTCACACAGCTAGTAATTGTCAAGTGTCCGAGGCCAGATTTGAACTCAGGTCCTCCTGACTCCAGGGCCAGTGCCCTCCCCCCATTTTGAAGGTGTGTATAGACAGCAGATAAAAAGAAGGGAGAAACATCAAACTACCAGTTAACAAGCATTTATTAAATGCCAAGTCTGTGCAAGACACTATATTAGGTACTGGGGATGCAAATACAAAAGTGAGAGAGAGGAACTCACACACTGGTATTTTTGTTTGTTTTTTGTGGGGCAATGGGGGTTAAGTGACTTGCCCAGGGCCACACAGTCAAACTGGTATTTGTGAAACTGGTCCATTCAATTACTACAACAAAGCTATTTGTTCTAGAAGGCATAAGGGATCGTGAGCCAGGTGAAACAATATGGCCCCAAGGGTCTGTTAATGTAGCTAACTTTCACGTGTGCATCTCTGTGTCCACCTGTGTCATGTGTATTCTTGAGCGTGTCTTATCATCTGGACTGGACTGTGAATTGCCTGAGGTCTTTAGCCTGTGTAACACTGAAAAGCTGAGGGAGTGATAATTGTTTGTTATCAGAGTTAACTCTAAGCTGTAGCCTCAATGACTCATTTTGGATCTCTCTAGTCTCTCTGGTATCAGAGGTTACAGAACCCTGATAATATGAAATGACTTGATGTTAAACATGATTTCAACTGGCACACATATCTTACCAAATCTATCTACCTGATACTGAAAATCTAGTTCTATTTGAGCAAGATAAAGACAAGAGAAGTATTAAGAACATTGTGCTAAGCCATATCTTCATTAGTCCCCCTCCATGGCACTTCATACTCACTTTTACAATCCTCCTGTGAAATGTGGTTATTAATACTAATGTCGTCAACTGCAATCCCTCCAAGGTTTCCTTTTCCGATTTCACCCTCAACAATCACCTAGAAAAGTGAGAACATTTTCACACTATTGAACTGATCGTGCCAAATTGTAGTGCTTACAAATGCTTGCTCAGCTTTAGCAACAGCAGGCAAATGAAATTCACGAGCTCTCACATAAGCACATGCTTTGCTCATCAATTGATATTAGCTGGTTGGTATGGTGTAGAGCATCACTTCACACATTCTTTTAAAAATAGAAACTTTAAGACTAGAAAAAAAAATCAGCAGATGAACGGGATGAAACGTTGTGACGGCCCAGAAATAGTTTGTAAGGCAGAATTTTCTGTTCTTTCTCAGGTAATTGCTTCTATTCATGTAATTCGGGAGACCAGAAAATATGCTGCCATTATAATTTTCACAGCAACAATATTCTAGACTCAGAAGGATCACCACCATCACCACCACCACCAGAATTTCTAGAATGTTTTTTCCTCTCTCTCTCCCCTCTTTCTTTTGCATAATACCCAGGAGGTTACATTTTCAAAGGGGTCTTTGCACTGCTCTCTCTGCTTCTGTTTCTAAAGCCTTTGGACATTCTTTAACTGATCATATGACTGCCCCTCTACGAGGCAAGCCAACATACCTACATACCTGATAATGTTTCAGAGACTTGTGAAGTAGAACACGTCCTTCCTTCCAGTGGTTCCCTTGATGACCAATCGCAGTCCAGAGTGTTTGATCATATTCATCTGGCTTCTGGTAACGCAGTTTGACCCTCAAGGTGCCAACATGGGAACCTGACATGTGGTACCAGAAGGTCATGCAGTGGGCGGAGTTCTGAGAATAAACGATGGGGCTCAGCAGCCGGGCTACTTTGCCCTTCTGATTTTCATCAGCTTGGGAATAGATGAAGTTACCATCTCCTGCTGTGACAATAAGACTGTGTTAGGAAGAGTGGCTGCATTCACTGTTCTTTTGCTTCCTTCTCTTTGAAATGTCTCTCTCCCCTCCAAGCCCATTTTTCCCCAGGCAGAGCTGCCAGGACCCACTGTACTAAAGGGAAAGGCGGGGGCGGGGGGGGGGGGGTCCTTCACAGAGAAACTATTCCAAAGCTCGGTAGCCAAGACTCTTCTGTGTGCGTGTTTGCAACAATAGCTTGATTAGGTGAAAAGCCTGGTGGTAATTCTTTATTTTGTAAAGCCCCATTAATTCATATCCTGCTCATTTGGAAGCATGATCATTTTGTCATGGTTTGGGGATGAAGTCTGGCTTCTTGGAGAAAACAAACTGCTTTTAAGCACTTTTAATACCACTCCAGCAAGGCTCATTTGCCTACAAGCAAGGACTGGACTCACGCACAGTGACTCTTGACTACTCATTAAAACATATCCAGGGCTTCTACCTGATCAACATTTGTCATAAATGTTTGTTGAGTGGTCTTGTAAATGTTTTTTTTTATTGAATTGAATTTATGCAGAGTCTGTATGTAAATGACACTGTCCTGGGAACCAGCCAAATTGGAACAGAACACAGACCTGTCTCCTTCATTATGGTCAATGATGGGGATGACAGTTGCAAAGTACTTTTTATCTAAAGTCATATATACATACACACATACATATATACATGCATATATATAATATATATGTGCTTTATATTCATACATATACATACATTATACTTATATCTCTATCATCTCTGTCTCTGTCTCAGTAGCATCTCTATCTCTGTTCTTATTTGGTCCTCTCAATGATCCTGTTACAGATGAAGGCAGTTAAGTGACTTGCCCAGGGTCACACAGCTAGGTGTGGGATTTAAACTCAAGTCTTCCTGACTTTTGGTTCACTGCACTATACACTGTGTCCCTAGCTGCCACCAGTAGTGTCAAGGACATATGCATACACAAGATATACAAGTATACGATGGATATGTGAGTCTTTTTTTGTTTGTTTGTTTTTTTTTGTTTGTTTTTTTAGTAAGGCAATTGGGGTTAAGTGACTTGCCCAGGGTCACACAGCTAATAAGTGTTAAGTGTCTGAGGCTGGATTTGAACTCAGGTACTCCTGAATCCAGGGCCAGCGCTCTATCTACTGCACCATCTAGCTGCCCCGAGTCTTTTTTTGATTTGTTTTTTGTTTCTGATAGAGTTGTTGGTTGAACCAAATCAATAACACTTTGTATTGTTGTTGTTTAATCATTTTTCAGTCTTGTCTGATTCTTCATGACCCCATGTGGGGTTTTCTTGGCAAAGATATTGGAGGTAGAACAGAGGTAAATAGGGTGAAGTGACTTGTCCAAGGTCACAGACAATTTGTTAGCTGCTGGCTTATACTATG
The DNA here is from genome assembly GCF_019393635.1 of Dromiciops gliroides. Classification (NCBI taxonomy): domain Eukaryota; kingdom Metazoa; phylum Chordata; class Mammalia; order Microbiotheria; family Microbiotheriidae; genus Dromiciops; species Dromiciops gliroides. Next base: position 70,524,530 of record NC_057865.1, read on the forward strand.
TGCATATTTTTAAAAGTATTTTATTATTTTCCAGTTACATATAAGGATAGTTTTCAACATTTGTTTTCACAGGATTTTTAGTTCCAAATTTTTTTTCCCCACCCTCCCTTCCCTCTCTCTTCCCCAAGATGGAAAGCAGTCTGAGATAGGTTGTATATGTATAATCACATTAAACATATCTCTACATTAGTCATCTTGTGAAAGAAGAATCAGAGCACTGTGTATATTTTGAAGTGGTACAATTACAGTTTTATAAAAATAAAATTCATTCATTGCTTTTCTCTAATTTGGCTTGGGTTTCTCCCTAGTTTGTGTGAGATAGTTAGGTTATTCTTGCATTTGATGTGGATAGGGGGCATCTGCATGGTACAGTGGATAGAGATCTAGGCTTGGAGCTAGAAAGATGAGTTTGAATCCAGTTTTAGGCCCTTACAAGCTGTGTGACCTTGAGCAAGTCACTTAATCTCTGTTTGCCTCAGTTTCCTCAACTGCAAAATGGGGAAATGTGATATTTGGAAAGTACTTAGTACAATATCTGGCATGTAGTAGGCACTATACAAATATTAGCTATTATTCTTATTCTTGTTATCATCATTTGTAGTAGTGGTGATGGTGGTGGTACTATTCCTATAGCCCCTCTTGCTCTCTTTCTCTCTCTCTCTCTCCTTCCCTCTACACATACACATATACTTACATATACACACATATACTTATGTATGTATAGTTTTGAACTGTGAGAATTGTTCCTCCTCAGGTCTAGGCACCAGATTTGAATCCATCTAAAGTCACATTTTTGAAGCTCTTTGGAATGGGCTGATTTTGGCTATAGAGATACTCTTTTAGCTGTAATTACTTACTATTGGTTTTGCTTTTAATTGTCCCCAATGGGAAAATTTCCCTCTGTCACCACTGGGTCTAAAGATATAACTCATGCTTCATTGTTTGCCCTTCAACAGAAATCACTCAAGCCAATGCTAATGCTTAAATTTTCCCCGGGGGGGGGGGCTATGACTTCATTGGTGAGGACAACCCTTCCAAGAACTCAGTTTCTAATCCCTCTGTGACTTAGAAGAATCATCGGGGTGGACTGTTCATTAATCTACGACTCAGTTGGTGATGAACCTTTCTGAATTCAAACAGGTTGGCCTTCAGACCACGGATATATAGTTGGTCAATAGACCTGTGGCTCAAGCATTTTCACCTTGGTAGTACCTGCCAGAGCTGGTATTTTGATATTCAGTTACCTGAAGAAGCCCGTAGTCATCTCCATGTTACAGTGAAGCATTGGAGTAGGGCTAATGCTAAAGTATAGACACTGGAATTATGATTCTTATTCTCTACTTTTTTTTTTTTTTTTTTAGTGAGGCAATTGGGGTTGAGTGACTTGCCCAGGGTCACACAGCTAGTAAGGGTTAAGTGTCTGAGGCCGGATTTCAATTCAGGTACTCCTGACTCCAGGGCCGGTGCTCTATCCGCTGCACCACCTAGCTGCTCCGATTCTCTACTTTCAATGAACAGTCAATATATTTCAATATATGCTGTGGAAAGAACACTGACTTTGAAATCAGATGACATCAGTTCAAATTCCACTGCTGAGACTTATTACCTTTTTGACCTTGGGCAAGGTCACTAAGCTCCCAATGCATCAGGCTTCAGTTTCCTTATCTGTAAAATGAGGGGGTTTAACTGAATGGCCCTTTCCAGCTCTAAATCCTATAATCTTAATACTATATGAACTCAAAGTGAACTGATAGGAATTCAATTCAAGTTCTTGGTTTCAATGAATTAGTATGTTCTTTTCCTTCCTCTGAGTTAGGTTTTAGAAATAATAATAATAATAAAAAAAAAGATTTCCTATTCAAGAGTATGGAGAAGGAAATGGCAAACCACTGCAGTGTCTTTTCCAAATAAGGCCACGAAAAGTCAGAAATGACTGAAGTGACTGAACAGCAAAAATCCTAGAGTGGGCTCATTTTTGTGTCCTAGGCCTTTTTATCCTGGCTGCCCAAGATTAATGCAAAAGATGATTGATTAAAGAATTTAATATAGCAAATATTTTCTAAGCACCTACTATTTGTATGGAACCTTGGTAGGTACTAGAATACAAAAACAAAATGGTCCCTCCCCTCTAGGAATTTACAATCTATTGAGGAAGAAGGCAACATTGTCCTAGAAATTGCCTGATTAGAATTTAGCTTCCAGATCTTTGCTTCCTCCTGCCCAACTCCACTCTTCCCCACCACGGAAAACTCCTGAACCCCAAAACCTTGTCAGAGAAACTTCATTGTGTCACTGTTAAAAGTCTAACATGGAAATTCAAACAGAACGGCTTTAAATAAGTCTAAAGTTAGGCAGCATGACATAGTGTCTGGACAATATTATTTTAAAACTGTTCCCATGGCTTGAATCACAAATTTTTCTTTAGAGGAAGGATGGATGGAAGAAAGGAAGGAAGAAAGGAAGGAAGGAAAGGAAGGAAAGAAGAAAGAAAGAAGGAAAGAGTAAGAGATAGAAAGGAAGGGAGGAGGCAATAGAAGGAAAAAAGGAAGAAGAAAGGAAATAGAAAGAAGGGAAGGGAGAGAAAGAAAAGAAGGAAGGAAGAAAGAAGAAAACTAGTGATTGTGAAAAACTAGAAAATTGTGAAAGTGTGTGTGTGTGTGTGTGTGTGTGTGTGTGAAGTTTTTTTTTTTTTTTGGCATTTTAGTAGACATTTATTTTTAGTGACAATAGAACTGGTCCAATAGCAAAGCTGAGATAGTTGGTCATGAAAACAGAGGAAGCAGCACTTTTCGGGCTGTTAATTTAAAACCCCCAAACATCCTCCATAATATGTGCAATCAGAAAATACGGATTTTTTTTTTCCTTTTAGGGATTTTATCCCAGTTCTGGGTCAGGAACTCTGTGTTCATTGTCTCAATTAGTGCTTTCTTTCTGCAGCCTTTTAGCTTTTGTCAGTCTCTGGCTCGCTTAGCTTTTAACCTCCTTTGAATGTCAGATCCTACTGAGCCATTTGCCTTCACTTTGCATCAATTTTTTCACCATTACTGCCTTCATTTCAGTTAATTGCATTTAGTTAATTTGATACCATTTATATGTACAGTGCCATTTACAGTCAAAGTATTTTAAGTTTTTTAAAACTACTTGTCTTACGATTCAATGAAAAGTGTCTCAGGACTGAAGGAGTCCAATTTTATCTAATTTCCTTGTCATTCTCATTAGGGCAAGGGGGAAGGCCTCTCTGGCACACTCGGTGACTTGATTCACTGGATAAAAAGGGAAGAGCAAAATAGACCAATACTCCATGTCACTCTGACCCACTCTTCCAATGTACCAATATGGGGGGGGGGGATTTTCTTTTAATGAGGTCTCAACACACAAGCAAATTCCTACTCTGGGGGTCCTTGGGGAAGCCATTACTTATGAATAAGCAGTATTTGGAAAAATGCCAGTGTATTGAAAGTTTTTATCCAAGATGAGAAATTCTTACTTCTTTATACTATCAGATAAGTGAACATCTAAGAAGAAGTGAACTGGGGAAATGATAAGAATGAACTGGAATTGTTCCTTCCCTGTCGTGGTAGTTCCTTTCCACAGGTGTGAAAAGGTTATTTTATTTTGGGGTGAGGTGTAGAGGGGCACATTATTATTATTATGTTTTTGATGCTGCCTTCACCTGTTCAAAGTAAATTAAGTGAAAGTCTTTCAAAACCAAAGCATATCAAACCATATCTGAATAAAAAGAATGTGGTGGACATAATATACTTGTAATTCATTTGAAGAGGTCTCTTGATACCCTTGTGGACAAGGTGAAGAGATATGGGCTAAGAAAGTGCAGCTTGTTGGATTTGGGATGGATTGAATGACTGGGCCCTGAATATCATGTTTAATGAATGAATGGATAGTTGTCAATCTGGAATAAGACCTCTAGGGGAGCACCACAGGGCTCTTCTCCTTAGCCCTATTCTACCTAATATTGTTAATAATAACTTGGTCAAAGGCATAAGCATCAAGGTTATCCAATTTACAGATAACGTGAAATAAGGAGAGAGTGTTTATTGATATCTATGTATGGCTATATCATTCTCTATATATTTTGGCTCAGATTATTTGTAGAGTATATAGCGGAGTGTCTTACACATAGTAGGTGCTATATAAATGCCAATTATTGTTATTTATTATTACTTCCCTTAGAATATCTTGTTTTTATTTTAACACATATTGTATATATGCATAGACATATACATACATACGCTCATATATATGTGTGTGTGTATATATCTATATATCTATATGTATCTTGAGGGCAGGGACTTTTTCATTTTTATTTTTGTGCACCTAGAACCTGACATATCAAGTGCATTGATTCCTGACTCTGAATCTGGCTCTTTATTTTATTTGTTTGTTTGTTTGTTTATTTGTTTGTTTTTTTTTTACAGGGCAATGAGGGTTAAGTGACTTGCCCAGGGTCACACAGCTAGTAAGTGTCAAGTGTCTGAGGCCGGATTTTAACTCAGGCCCTCCTGAATCCAGGGCTGGTACTCTATCCACTGTACCACCTAGCTGCCCCCTATTTGTTAAATTTAAGATGACAAGCTCAGGATCCCCAAACATCTTGGTAGACTAGAATGCTATACCAACTCAAATAAGATGACATTTAATGGAGATTAATAAAAACTTTTGAATTAAACCCAACTGCATAAATATGAACAGAAAGAGACACACAAAAAGAAATAAGGAATTTTTAGAGTAGGGCAAATTCCATAGGAGTCAGCAGTAAGACCAGCACTCAAAAAAGTTAAAAGAAAGAATGTGTTGTCTAGAACAAGGGAGGTTATAGTTCAACTGTATTGGGTTCTGATTTTAGGAGGACATTGACAAACTAGACGCTTTCTAGAAGAAGGTGTGAGAAATCAAACCATTCCATAAGAGAATCATAAGACTTAGGAGGAGCATGATAGCTAGCTGACTTCAAGTATCTGAAGAGCTATGCTGTGAAAGAGATTAAATGTGTTTTCCTTGGCTCCAGGGGGTGAGCCCTGGAGCCATGAGTGGACAGTTGTTGAGAGACAAATTTCAGCTAAATAATAGAAAAACATTAACAATTAGAGCTCTTAAAAATGGATTGGACTCTGTTAGGAGGTGGTGAATTCCTTGTCCCTGGAGGTCGTTAGCCTTTGTTGGTTGTATGGCCAATTGAATGAGATATTATAGAGGTGATTTCTGCCTTTCTAACTTTATGATTTTATTTTTAAAATTTTAGGTACAAAAATGACTTATTCAATGTGCATTTTTCTTCTGCTAAAAGGCTTCCCAGGAGGGACATCGCTCATAGGAGAAATAAAACCATCATTCTTTGCTTCTTGCTTTGAGTTAATCTTTATATAAGAAGGGAAAAGACAACTAGGATGTCTTGTCAATAGAACCCCATTTGCAAAGATCTTGTCTCAGGATGGATTTCTAACTCTGAAATTCACAGACACCAGTGCAGTCCACTCTCCCTATCATCCCCAGAGAATTCTCTGGTTCAAAAAAGATTCTTAGTGAGAATGGAGTTTACCATGAACTCATGATTACCTGTGTGATCTTGAATAGGCCCGGTTTTGCTCGTCAACACACTCCATTTTAGTTCCACATGATTGTCGTGTTCCCACTGACAGAACGTCTTATGAGATCCCCAGCCAAATCCACAGTTAAAACCATATGCTGTAAACTCTTCATTGGTCAGGGAAGAGAAAAAAAGAGGCAGAAAAAAGACAGAGTTAATCATCTAATTTAGAATAAAATAGAGACCTCAATTAGTCAATTTATATGAGATTCATTTTCTACTCCAATATTCTGGGAAGGCCACAAATATCAGGACTGCCAGGAACTTGAAATGCAGGGAAAATGTCAAATGTTTTCAAAATTTCATTTAGCTATTCTTTACTGACTTTAAACAGATTAGAGATGGCAATGTCAAATTGGTTTTACATAAAAAAAATTAAAGATCCTATCTTTCAGTGACATACAGAGTACCACTTGAAGTCCCTCCTTTCACAGTATTTAATGGGTCTTGATGAGACTGAATCATATAGACTGAAATCCACTAATAAGAATATTGAGAGGAGACTGACCCATGGACTTCAAGAAATCTGGGTGTGTAGACTGTTTTAAGAGTGCAATGTTGATGCTTATCCACATTTCCACAATATATTTTTAAAAGTTTTCACAGTTAGACTAGACATTTCATATGAAGTTTTTTTGGGAGGAGAATTAGAATTTTTGTGCTCTTTATATAATAAGTTTAAGGTTATTTTTTGTTTGTTTTATGGTTTGTGTTTTTTTCCCCCCTACTTAAAATGCTTGATATACTTAAAACCATAGAGGTAAGCAAAACTATGCATAAATACCACCAGAAAATTTTTATCTTAAAGAAACTCTTCCTTTGAAATTTGTGTAGTACATTGATATGCATCAGCTATTTCCCCTATTCATCTGGAAAGGCATTGCCTGACTATGCTCCTTCCCAACTTTATAACTTCTTAAGATTTTCTTATGATTCTCAACTTTGAGATTTTCACTCAACCTTGTGAAGGCTGAATACAAAAACCCATTGAATGTTGGACATTTTGTGGCAAAATTAAGGCCTCCCCCGCTAATTGAAACTTAAAATAGATCCAGTGACAATCTATGGATGCCTCAACCCACAACTTTGTTGTTGTTGTTAAAGAAAAAGCATTCAGAAACTAGAGTAACACCAGCAAAATTTCGTTGCCTTTAATTTAGTTTAGACCGCCCACAAGATGGCAGCATTGAAATGGAAAGGGGAGAGAGACAAATAGGGCACCCTGCCAATTGAACTTAAAATAAACCTCACAACAAGTCTTATGTACATCAAGGGAACTCTGGTATCTTAAGGCTTATGATGGTCACAATGAGATCATATCTTGTTTTGAGCTTTCTTTAACTTTGCCCAAGTATTTTGCTTTCTCTATCTACCCCACCTCTGTTATCTCTCCCGACTGACCTCCTCCCTTTGTCCTCTGACAATGGTACTTAGAATTTTGATGGAAAGATCTATTAAACAGATAAAGATAAAATTCTTTACATTTCTCGCATCCCAGGAACACTTTGAAAACAGTAATATTTGCTTCCAATACATATCAAGTTCTGGAAGAAGGGTTCCACCCCATATACTGTCAAAATGGGATAATAAAAAAAATTCCTAATTCCAGTGACAATGTGACCTCTCCAAAAGATGACCCCAGAAGTCCAGAAAAGGAAACTAGGAAACCAGATGATGTATATAATGTGAGCATTATCAGCTAGTGGAAAAAGACCATATTTCACAGTTCTAGTGTCACTGGAGAGAGATATTTCATGTCTAGTCTTTCGTAACCATGAAATAAGGCTTCTTAAAGCATGAGAAAGCCTCTCCAAAATCTAGCACACTTTTGCCTAGAAAAATTAAATTATGTAGATGAAGTACAGTAAATTGAAGTTTGAACAGCCTTGGCTGTTGCAAATTGATCATACTGGACTGTATTGTTACATAACTACATGTTAGAAAAATGTTAATGGGAACATTTTATTTTTTGTGTTACCCTCAGAGATATTTTATAAAACATTCAGTACAGGAAGGCAATGAGGCATTTTATATATAATTCAGATTATGTTTGCTTTGCTTAAAACCCTAAGCATGTCCTTCAGTAGAGGAAACAACCACATCTGTGAATTAAACTAAAGGATTTCTACTGATGTCACAAACATATGAGTTTAGGTTCTTATTATTACCAGGATTATGGAATCTCTTTGCCTGGAAGTCTTTTTTTTAAAAAAAGGCTTAGATTATCATCTGTTTAGGAAGTCATGGGTGTGGTTCTGTATGGTGGGGTCAAGGGAACTTCCAAGGTTCCTCCCAGTCTGGCAAATCTAAGTTTTGAGCATGCTGATTGCTATGCATGCTTTTCTTCTCCTCTTTCATTCTATCTGTTGGTCACTGAATTTATAGCTTATGGCTAGTTTTTCATTCTGTAAGAAATAGTGGAAGGAAGGCATTTTAGGGTGGTGAATATGATCTGAAGTTTCAAACTCTGTCCTGGACAAAAAAGGCAATTAGACACATAAGATACCCATAAATGTAAACTGAACATTGGAATATTGACCCCTAAATCTTCAAAATACTATCTGGGCACCATAGCTGCAAAATTCTCATTAAAGCAAATGGGAATACTGTGGTTAAATCCCTGCTCGACTCTTTAAAAAATCGCAGGAAACAATATTGTGAACTTAAAACAAATTTATAGTCTCAGAGAGCAAGCACCAGCTGTACTTATAGAGCCAATCTTACTCACAGTTGAATCATTAACGGTGAATGTGCACGAGGATTTAATTTTAAAGTCTAGTATACAAAGTTTCTATTGAGTGGTTGAACATTCCCAACTCACAGGCTGGTCCTTACCATTCAGACAAGGGGAGGTGATGAGGGGCATGGAAATTGCAAGGACACTAACACACTTTGAGTTGCTATAGCGATATTTGAAGACATGGAAGCATATGAGGCCTGGTAGAGGGGAAGTAGATTTAAAAAGATGGTGGTTGTACCAGCTGCCTTGGCAAGGCACTAATGGAATCTTGCATATAATGCAACCATCCAGAAGATGTGAGAATATTATGTACTTACTGAGTTTACTAAGACTGGTAAGAATCAGACTCTGGTTGGTTTTATATGACTATGGCAGAATTGGATTCTGATAGAGAGCTCTAATGAGTTCTGATTTTCCATAGTTGATGAAAAATAGTGAGAGAGACCAAATACTTCCAGGTTACCTGACATGAAGAACTATGTAGACTGGCTGGAGAGAACTAACTGGGCAAAATGAACCTTTTAATCATCTCAAAATCCATATTGGTTATAAATCTGCCTTCCTGTTCTTCATGGCCCCAGACACTAGAAATGCAGTTACTGGGAAGCAGATTTAGGCTTGAGATCTGTTAGGAAAAACTTCCTTATAACTGCACACTCAACTTTAGCTTCCATAGTAATTCATCAACAGGATGTGTGATGTATATCAATGTTTCCTCAAAGGTATGACACCATCAGGCTAGCCTGAAGGCACTGGTCTAATTAGTATACTTCCTTAAAGGATGCTGTCACTATTGAAAATGCAATATGCTGGAAAACAAACATCTTAGAGGAAGCTCTTCTTGGCTTTACTTTTTTTTACTAAGCTTTGTTGCCCCTCTTCCACCCTCAAATGGTAGCTGGTGATTCAGCAGTTCCAAACCACCCCTTAGATAATAAATAAGCAGTAAATTAGGGAGCAGAAAAAGAAGTCCAGGGTGCTGTCTTTTGTACACAGGGAAGACCCCGCCTATGTCATTAACAGCAGGACATGGTCTTTGAGGTTGCTTTAATTTTTTTCCTTTCCTTCCTTTCTATAATGGTGATGGGTTGAACTGAATTAAGTTGGGTGGGCACCCTTTGACTGTGCCTCTGGTGAGATGGCAGGCTTGCTGTCTGTGACCATGGGAACAAAGTTCCTTTATGTGAAACTAAAGAACCATGACCTTGACCTCAAGTTTGAATCAAATGAGTCAACCAGTTGAGGTTTTTTTTCTTTTCTCTTTAAGCAGTTCTTAGAAATTCTTGATTACATAGGAGAAAACTATCCACTCTATGAATTTCAAATTGCTTTATTCCTCATCCTTTTTTCCCCCTTTCAACTGTTTATTTTTTTGGTTAGTTTTATAGTATTAACACCTCTCCAAAAAAAAAAAAAATCCCTTCCTGGCATGTCTCAGTGTGGTGTGGAGCTGACCACAAGTTCTTGAAAGTTACATCTGTCAGTAATGCACAAGTCCAACTGAGATAGAAAGGCTTTGAGTGTGGGCTCTGTGAGAGACTGTGTGTTGTTTGAGTGCCACCATCAAACTGTGGAAAGAAGACTGGATTCGTTCATAGGACTTGAGTTTGAATCTCACCTGTGTGACCCAGGGCAAGTCACATGACCTCGATACTCCTCAGTTTCCTCATTTGTAAACTGGTGAGGATCAATGAAAATATCTCTTATACCCCAAGACCTACAACCAGTCTAGCTAAGTTCAGATAGGTTCCTCTCCAGAAGGCTGGTCACTAGGTAATGAGAATTTTTGCCCATATTGATTTCTGTTTACTGTCTAAGAATTAGAGGCCCTGCCATCTACATCAATGGAGAAAGTGTCTAATTGGATGTATTAGCACACCCAGGTCAGAGCATCTCCAGTGGAAGGTGAGGAAGAAGATAGGACAGGAAATTAAACTGATAGCACAATTTCACTGCAGATTTAATAGTTGTGTCAACTGAGCAGAAAACTGAAAGGAATCACTAAAGCATTTAGGGGAATTATCAAGACTTCATTTAATCGATCCTATTTGTTTTCCCTATTCATGTACCTAATGGATAGTTGGTTGTATTTCCTATCTCCTTTCCTCATTAGCACGTATAGTGGAGAGTTGGCTGTATTTTCTTAGTACCTATTATTACACCCTACTAAAAGCCCATGCACAAAGAGAATTGTGCAGATAGATAGATATTCACTCAGATTATAGAGAGTGATACTGAGTAATAAATTTAATAGCAAAATAGGGGTGAACAGTGATCAGCAACAAACTAAACAATATGAGAATTCCCCCTGGTGACCATGCCTCACTTTTATTCTGAATTATTAAGAAGCATTTGGATTGGGAAGCATCAGGAAGATTGTCAGTCATCCTGAATGCCCAACAGGGAGATTTAGGGGTTAAGTTCAACTTAGGGAAGTTTGTTTTGCTGCCTAATCAGGTCAACAGCGACAGTGTCCCTTAAGGAAGCATACTAATTAGGCCAACCCTTTCTGTTTTCGTCTTGGCTTGATGGTGTTGGACTGTTGAGGAAACATTGATATACACCACATGCCCTGTTAATAAATTACTGTGGCGGCCGTGGATGATTGTGCTTTAATAAAGGAAATGGGAGAAACTGAAAAACTGACCTGCTCACCTTAACCATAATGATTAACTTTAAAGTATTTAAAAACTGCCGCTTGCCAGCACTGATTGTTTTCCTTTGGTGCGTGTCTGTGAGGAAGAACTGCACAAAATACTTTAAAAAGAAAAGAAAAGGCCATAACCCTAGAGTGTGGTTAAGTTCTGATAAATAGCCACTGAAAGACTTTCGGAGTCATTAGCTTTTCTATTAATACAAGGATGAGGAGGTGCTGCCCCAGGGCTCCCCGGAGTACTTCCCTTCCTGCACACGTTTATAGCAGTGGTTTCCTGCACCCCATTTTTGTGGCCCGCCCACCGGCCCACTGGAAACATTACTTGTAAGACTGCCAACTCTGCGGCAGGCAGAACTGACAAACTTTGCCTGTCTTGGTTTTGCATCATCGTGAGGAAAATAAACAGTCAGGCTGCTGCTGCCTGTGAGGCTCCCCCTCCCTACAGTTTGCAAACACAGCCCGTGTCCTAGACGCGCTGCCTTTAAACAAAGTATGTTAGTCAGTTCCTTTGGTGGAGAGCTGGGATTGTCACCATTTGGCAATGGCTCATGGGCAAGGGAATCTCAGTCCCTGCTGCATATACATGTGGATGAAAGGAGAAATGTGTGTGTGTGTGTGTGTGTGTGTGTGTGTGTATGTGTGTATTTACAATAGGGCACTTAGAGACCAGGTGCTGCTGTTTTCCTAGGGAGACTTTCAGGAAAAGTAAGAGCAAAGAAGAAAACTCTGCAATACACTGTTGGTTGGTGCCCACGGTGCCCACTGTGCTTATAGACAAACAAGGCATAGAACACCGTACCTGACTGTATCGTGCTTTCTATGACTGTTGGTTTCTCTGTGGTCAGTATGGTGGTACCACCTGGAAGAGAGAGTGTGAAGGAGGCAATGAGAAGAAACATTACAGATGAGAGACGATATATTTAAATGCATTTAAATAACATATTGTAAGCATCTACACATACTATGCATGTAGCTATTGGTAGATCTCAGTCTCTGTCTGTTTCTGTCTCTTTGTCTCTGTCTCTCTATTTATGTCCCTGTCTCTGCCTCTTTTGCATGCAAATGCCCTCACACAAGTCTCTATACATTATTTAAATCCCAAAATTCTTCACTTCGCTCTCTGAATTTCAGCATATAAATTTAACACACAAAAAGAGTCGGAGTACACAGATTATATAGGTAACTGTGGTACACTGAACACAAAACAAAACAAAAATATAGTGGACTAGGGGAATAAGAAGGACCTGGTTTTGAGTCTTGGCTGCCCTATTTACTAGATGTGTGTCCCTGGTGGAGTCACTTACAACCTTTCTGAGCTAATAGCCCAGAAACTCCCCTTTGGGAAGGAATGGTTTCACTGTTGCCTAACACTTAAAAAATTCTGATTGATTGATTGAGCCTCAGTTTCCTCCCATCCATAATGAAGATAATAATACTTGTACTACTTAACAGCACCATTATGAGGAAAATGCTTTGTTAAACTGAAATTGCTACATATGTACAAGTGATCAAGGAAAACATCGACCATTACTTTTCCTAGCAGATCCCATGCGAGATTTTGTTATAAGGCTATCTGCTTGAAATCCATATCAGGAACAAGAAACAGGCTAATTTCTAGATATCCGTGGTAATTTGGGAATAAACTTGACCCAGATCTCTTCACTTGAAAACGATCTCCAAGTATGTTAACTCTAGGATCTGAATGGTAGTTTCAAACTAAGGGCGTTAGCTGCCATCGTTTTTCCTTTTTGGCCATGAAGTTGTTTATTTTTTTCTAAGGTCAAGGTTTATGCCCAGTCCATCTCAAGCTGGATGGTTACAGGGAAACCAGAAGGTGAAAAATCTTTTTCATAGTCCTTAAAAGTACAACTGCCTATCAGAGTGAAAAGGCAGCAGTAAGCATATTGTGAGTCTTCAATCAATATTAAATAATGAAATTCTGGTCAAAGGACAGATTCTTAGGGGACTCAGGTTTCTTTGGCCCCTTTACTATCTATTTCTTTAGCTCTTACATCTCTTTTCCTTTGTTTATCAGACCCTTATATTCTCACTCTTCTTATAATTATGTAGCATTTTACTTAATACACACTGGTGGGTATTTAAGAACAACATTTCCTTTATTGGTATTCTTGTCAACCACTTGTCATCTCAAATGCAAAGTATTAGCTAGGCTATGTATGTGTGTGTTTTGAGAGAGAAAGAGAAAGAGAGAGAGAGAGAGAGAGAGAGAGAGAGAGAGAGAGAGAGAGAGAGAGAGAGAGAGAGAGAGAGAAAGAAGAGAAGAGAAGGGAGAGAGACAGAGACAGTGAAAGAGAGCGAGAGAGAGCAAGAGTGAGCGAGTGAGACAGAGAGACAGAGACAGAGACAGAGACCTGGAGAGGGACATTGCTTGAAGGGATTTAGGAATTAATGAATGGGAAAGGTAGGAGCCCAGCTAGAAGACAGAAGTTATTACGACTCAGGCTAGCTCCCTTGCCTTGTACGCCTGGCCCGTAGTATATACTCAATAAATGTTTGTGGTTGTTACAGCTGATGATGACAATCCCCTCCAGCTCCAGCTGGGCCCTAGTCCTATGCACGGAGCTCCCACTGATATTCCATTTACACATGGAACAAGAAAGCATGGGACACATGTTACACATCCAGAGTGTGAATCAGAGGCAGACAGTCCTGCCCTTGGAATGTTCTTAAGAATTCTGAGATAATCAGCGGCAGTAACAAGTCATGCCACACTCTCTCCCCCAGTAAATCCGCTGGATGTGCGGTCACCCATGAACAAAGCCTCGATGAAGCAGGCTCGGGAAAGAAAGAATTATATGTATTATGGGTTAAGGAGGTGAGTCTATAATGGCAGAATTGGAGATAGGCCAGGGAACATTAGCATTATGTTACCCGTGGCCTTATGGAATCAAGATTCAAGGTGAAAATTCACTTTAAAAAGCTGATATGCATTATCAGTTTTACACGCATGCTGTAGGTTGGGAGCCAAATTCTGCCTTCAGGTAGATACAGAGCTCCAAAGTAAAAATCAGACTCCCAGTGCCTTTGAAGTCAATTGTATTATCTAATGACTCCAAAGGCATTTGCAAATGAGTAACTTCTGGGGTGAATTTCACCTTGGCAAGCATGTATAAAAGAGCAGAATCTGTCCTCATTTGCATGCATTTCATATAAATTCACCTGGAACTCAATGTATTCCTTAAGGAGTGGGCACTCTGCTATGAAACTCGTCCTCCCAACCCCATACAAATAGGTCATGACAGGAACAGAAATGAAATCAACCTCAGCTGTGCAAAATAACTTTAAAAACTCTAATGAGAGCATTGATTAGGATGAATAGAACCTAATTTCTATGTTCCTGCCAATCAGTGTTAGAGTGAGCAGGGTTTGATTTGGCTTCATGACACTGAATACCCAAAGTTTGAGGCACCACAGTGAAAGTCCTGTTGCAAGCTTTTAAAAAGAAGGTGCAAGATGAGCTGGATGAGAGGAGCTGTGTGGTTTGGATGGGCATCAGGGGAAGTTACACGGTTCGGATGACATTATTACTCCTGGTGAATGTTTGTGTATTCGTGAGTATTTTTCCAGAATGGGGAGAAAAGGCAGTTTAATAAAACAAAAGAAGTTTTCAAATGACAGCTTCATCTCAGCTTAGTAAATTAACAAAACACTTTGGGGGGGTGGGCATGAAGGAAGCCTTTAATGCCAGTGGCAAAAACACCTTCTTATATCCTCCTTCCTGCTGCTAGTAGAGCAGTGTCCATACCCCAGGCTCCTCTGGGTGTCCAGATGATCTTACTGTTTTCATGAATGTACTTACAAAATCCTCAAGACCTGCAATAGCTATTAGCGAAGGCAACATTTGGCCTTAATATGGACTCAAAAAAATACAGAGTGCACTTCTTTATTTCTACAAGGAGCAATTTAGACTGCTACTGATCATACATACTCTTGAATGGTTAAAAGTTTGCCAGTGTTTCCACTACAAATGCCCTATTTTCACTCGTTTGCAACTGTATGCCATACACGATTTGCTCCAGGCTAACATACTTGCCCGATTTTATTCAAAGACTTTGGTTTCAATTGGTTCAGTCATGAATGAATGTGAAAGCAAGGAGGTTAGTTATTCTGATATCAACAGTAAAACTGGAGCTTTGTTTCTAATCAATACCAACTGACCACTTTAGTGGGTTATAAAGAAAAGAGTTGGTGTATGACAGGAATATAAACTGATTGCTTCAGTCAGCTCTTTTCATGAGGAATTTCAATATGGATATAGGCTAAGTTTCACCAAAAGCCTGGTTTCTATAGCATAATGTTTGCAGGAAATTTTGGGAAGGCTGAGAAAGAGCTGGTCGCAAAAATGGTACTCTGCTTTTGCATCTGCTCTAGGGTTTTCTATGGGACATTTTAAATAGAAAACAATTCTTACTATTCTGTAACAATAATAATGATTTTTCTGCAATTTATGGACATGAGCAAAAGTAAAGGGAAATAGTAATACAGATTTCATGAACAGTATGATCAACAGCCTGGAATTAGGAGGGTGGTAACACTACTCAGTTGAATTTCTTGAAACTTCCTGGTCCCCTCTACAGTCCCCCATTTTCCCCCTTTACCCTCATCATAGCTCCCAGCTTGGAATTCTTGCTTCTAGCTTTATTCATGAAAAATATGGAGGAAGAGATTATGAAGTCATTGGTAAGGTACTTTGGGAAATAGACTATGAGATCTTGGAAAAAGAATTTAACCAACAACATGGAGCCTTCCTGACATTCCTCACACTATGGCCTTCAATATAGCCAGTGGAAATTAATTATGTGGGCTTTCTGTATCCCTGCTGTGTAAGATGCAAACCTTCATATAAGCACTCATATTTAATCTCTGAGGTTTGGGATTCTCAAAATGAGAGTCAGATGATATGTGAAACTGCATTATGACCTGGGCAGTATTAAAGGTCCCATGGTACCTTTTGTAGCAATAGGGTGAAAATTCTAGTGCCTTGGATAACTTCCAAATAGTGTAATCACATTTACCCACTTGCGTAATACTTCTTCCACTATTCCAATTAGACCAAGAAGTTCATTCTCACTCACTCTCTCTCTCGCTCTCTCTCTTAGAATATTGTTGGATAATACTTTGGATTACTAAGTACAGCATTTGCCATGTCACTACAAGTGGGTTGTAAGTTTGACAGTGAGGTGAAGTAATGACAATATATCACTTGCAAAAAATAAACCTAGTTTTATTCATATTTTAATAACAATAAAGATATTGTTAGAGTACGAGGCAAGCTGGGTAATGAATCTATTTATGTTTTAGAGATAATTCTTGAATTTTGGATTCATTAGAACATGGAAATAAACACTCTAAAGCAATGTGTGCTTTATTTCTGAAGGAAGGGCAGAGTATACCTGTAGAGAAGTTCTTCATGGAGTAAATGAAAATGGCTGAAAAAATTGTAGTAGGGTTTAAAAGCAAATTCTTAGTAGGTGACTTAAGCAATAAAATGCAAATTTCTGATCAAGTTTGTTATCATCAATGGGGTTATGATGCCTTTCTGCTATGGATATTAGTAAAGATGACCATGATATGAACTAAAATGGTGTTGCAATGAAATGAAGATGGTTTCTGCACCTGTCAGTTGGAAGTCATCACCTGTTCCACTGTGACAGTTGGCCTGGTCATCATCACATTCATCCACTGGGTTCCCATTAGGAGTGGTTGGTCCAGCTGTAGGTGCTGAAATAAGACCCAAAGGTTAGGATCTGACATTACTAAAATATGTTCTCCAGCCCATAACAGTTCAATGTTCAACATCTGGGAAGAAAACTCCAGTCTGTGGTGATTAAGTAAGATACATTATCTTGTTTGTTTGTTTTTTATTTTCTTTTAGGTTCTTTCTCTGAAGGCATCATGGAATGCTTAGTTTGAGTATGTGAGCTATGCTTGTACTGAGTTAGCAAACCTGAATTTGATCAATTATATTCTCTACATCTTACTGAAGAGGCCCTCAGTTCTCACTAGTTATTCATACCTGGGGATTGAGAACATCAATGAGACATGTTTTGACTGATTTTCCCCCTTTCTTTTAATTTTAGAGGTGCTGGAGATATCTACTTGTCATGACTCCATTCATATAATTAACATTTTATAAATTTATTCAAATTTCAGCATAACTTTCCTTTTCCCAAATGGCTTCCCCATACTCCCACTTAACTCTGTTTCCCCCTAAAAGTTTATTAAGTTTTTCCCTAAGAAAGCCTTTTCAGGTACTTGGAGCAGGCTTGTTAGAATTGTTGTCTCAAGGTATCTTGGCATCATTTTTTTTGTTTTTGTTAATTTCCATAGAATTGCATTCCAAGGTTGGTATGTATCCCCATATCTTTGAGTTTGCAGTTGAATGGTAGCTAACATTAATAAAAAATTCCTTTAAATTTAGTTCAGCACATTTTCCCCAGCCTGTTATTCATTTTTTCAGTCTGCTTAATATTTTACAGTTTTCAGTATTACATTTCACTTTACAAGACTTGAGATATTGTACATTTCCATTGAAGTTTGAAAGCCAGACAAGCTGTAGCCAAGGGGGGTGGGGAGGGGATCTGTTCACTCACAGCTTCTGGCCAGTGGAAATGTTCTGGTAACTGCTGCCTTCCCAATAAAAATCTGACACTGTTTGTTATTGTGATTAAGTGCTCTGCAGAGTTACGACAAATATACCTAAGTTCCAGCTTCCTCCAATCTCCAAACATATACGCTGACAATTCATTCACTCAACATTATGTACAAGGCACTATTCTAGGAACTCAAGGGGATTGGAAGATGAAAAGGCCTGGTTCCTATCCACAGGAAAGGATAAAATGCAGATAATGCATGTACTATTTACTGCTTCACTTCTGATTTCACAATAGGCATGCTCATTCCACTCCATGCTCTTCCCCTAGATATCATTGAGTCAATATAGTCAACACAGGCAAGCCCTTGATAGTTCCAGATTTCCATAATGCTGTCCTACTGTGTTAGAACTGCCACCATTAAGTACTTTAGACTCTCTTTATCCCTCTCTCTAGTTTATCTCACAATCCCTGCTGAATGCTCATAGTCAGTGTGTCTCCAATTCTGATGGGAGAGGTTCCCTTTGTTGTATCAAGAAGTATGGAAGAGAAAACAAATTTGCTGCCTAACTAAATGCTGTTGTGGACCATTCTCTTCTTGTTCCTTTTGCATGAATTTGGTTTTCTTTCAAAGATTTAAGTCCTTTAAGGTTAAGGCTAAGGTTTACTATACCCCTCTATCCTTTGTGTTACCAGCACATAGTTGGTGCTTTAAAATGTTTGTAGACTGATTGTTGAGAAATGAAATCTACTAATTTATATGGGATTCCCTTAAAGTGAATAAACATTTAGTGAGTTGGGTTTGAATTGACATGGACAAAATAACTTGGGCTCTCTAGGTCTCAGTTTCCTTATTTTTAAAAAGATCAAGATGAACTAAATAATCTCCAGGATCAAGGACAGTCTAAGAGTCTGATTCTAAGTGCCTCCTATGTGTAAGGTAGTATGCATAAAGATGAAATAAACACAATCTCTGCCCACAAAAAGCTTATAATCTAATAGGGGATCTATGACATGTATTCCAATAATTCTGCTACAAAGAAGAAGGAAACATACAAAGAATAGATGCAGACACAGAGCTATGAGAAATGTGAGCAGGGGACTACTACCTTCACTGAATGGAAGGGTAGCATGGTGGTGGTGTTGGGGGAAGGGGGTGTTGTTTGTCCTTCATCCTTGAAGAGGACCAATGACAGCAGCAGGATGATGTCTTGACTTACAAGTGAATTGAGTTTAAGTGAGGTAGAGCTGTACAGAGTCAGCAGCCTCACTCTTTCCTCCAGAGTCATCAGAGCCCAGTAGCCAGACATAGGTCAGGTTGACTGGCAATGGCCCCAGATGCTGTGGGAGACCTTGGTCTTTTAAAGTTCAGGTCTCAGTTTGTCTGAGGCAGCACTCATTTAACAGTTAAATTCGAGGTAAGAATTGAAGCAAAAGATCACCTAGTTTGCCTTCACAAAAGAACCAGACTGGGAGGAGAAGATCCTCAAAGAAGAAGAAGGTAGGTATTGGGGAAGGCTTCATGTGCTAACAACTTTGATTTTTCTTACTTCTCTCTCTCATCTATATGTGTATAATATCACTGTGTGCATATACAAACACATATGCATGTATAGATGTGCATGTATATGCATATATGCACACATATAGATATACACATATATAGATGACATATATTTCATAAGATTACAAATTCATAGGAAGGAGCTTTTATAAATGAGATACTGAGGCTGGAAGGTGGCTTCTTAGAACTCTGACAGCAAATCACATGAACAACATGCTCTATCTACTTCAAGGGCTTTATATTGGCCAGCTGCCACTCAGTTCAATCTTTCCATCCATTGCATCCACCCCACTTGCCAAGTCAGCTTTCCTTTGCAGAATCAGGGATAAAGAGTTCTATCACAACAACATTACCTCTTATGCAGTGGATTCTATTCCTCATTACTTTGGGTGAATGAGTGCCCTCGGTCCAATTTGTCTGTCCCCAGAATGTTCTCAAACCTACAAAACCTGTATCCTTGCTAAAATCCCTCAGACATAGTTAACTGAGATCTGTGTTGAGAGCATTAAGGTAATACAGTGGCCTGGGGTGATGCTATGAATATAGAAACATAGCTACAATGTTAAGAAGGGAGATAATGGACTTGTTTTAAATAAATCCATAGAAAAGTTGCTATGAATTATTCAGTAGTAGTGAATTGATTGAACTAAGCACATGTATATTTTTATGGCATTTAATTTGCCCAGGAATGTAATTATATTTGATTAGCTCAAGACCCAAATACTTTTGGAAACCAAAAGAAAGATGTATTTTTTTAAAAAGGCATTCCTCAGGAATAGTATGAGTGTGGGTTTAATAGTTTAATGTCTGATTACTGACATGTTGGCACTACTCATGATAAATAGAAATGCTAGCAATAGCCATTCTCCTCAGTTAAGCTTTTCAGTTTATGAATTGATCAGTCTTGAGATTACTCTGTGGTTGGACTGTGCATGCATGGGTAGAAAGCCATTGGGTAGTTAAAATGGACTGAACCAATACTTAGACAGCAAGTGACCATATTCTGCTTTGCAACATTTTCATCACAGACCATTGTATTTTATTAGTAAAAATGTGATCAGATGCCGTCATATAGATATTATTTTAACTTTGCTTGGCCCTGCTGTCATTCTCAAATGATAGTAATGATAACTCAGATACATACAGAATCTTTATAAAGATGCGAAGTGCCTTCACATGTATTTCTCCATGAGAACCACAGAAAATCCAAGTTGGAAAAGACCCAATAGGTTACTGTACTTCACCAAGAATTCCCTTGACGAGATTCCCAATCACTGATTATTCACTGATAATTCATCAACTAATTCTAATTCAGCCTCTATGTGAAGACTTCCAGAGATGGGAAAACCCAATACATCCTAAGACATCTCATTCTACTTCTTGATAGTACTAATTGTCAGGGAATTCTCTTTGATGTTGTACTAAAATATGTTTCTATGTAATTTCTCCCAGTTGTCCTTAGTTCTCTTTTCTGGGGACAGAAAAAACAAGTCTAATCCTTCTTCCAATTGACAGTCCTTCAAATACCAAAGTCCACTATCACGGATCATCTGAGTATGCTCTTCTTCGGGCTAAAGATCTCCATTATCTTCAACCAATTCTCATGTTCCCTTCACCATCATTGCTATTTTATTTGCTCTTTTCTGGAATCCAACTAGCTGATGCTTTTCCTAAATGGTGGCAACCAGGGCTTAATGCAATATTCTGTAAAGGATATGACTAGGGCAGAGTACAACTGTACCATAACTGCTCTCCTTCTGAACATTGTGCTTTTGTTCATGCAGCCCAAGATTGTTTTATTAGCATTTTTGATTGTTCTTTCACATTATGGACTCATAATGAGCTCGCAGTCCACTTTGACTTTTCCAGATTAAATAACCATCTTCTAAATAACTCACTACATAGCTATTAGATTGTAAGCTTCTTGAGAGCAACATACCACATAAATAGGACTTGATGTCTTCAAGACAGTGGCTTGTACACAATAGATACTCCCATTTGATAATTTGTTTTGCTCTGACAATAGGAGTCATTCCATTATCAATCAATTAATCAATAAACATTTATTAAGTACTTACTATGTGTCAGGTGTTATGCTCAACTATTATGAAATTCCTTTTTTGAAAAATTAAATTTTATTTAATTTTCAGATGATCTCCATTTCTTCTACTTCCCACCTCAGCATCTTCTCTCCCAATGAAAAAGTAAGAAACATAAAACCCCTGCTACAAATAAATTTTGTCAAGACAAAACAAATTCCCACATTGGCCATGTCCAAAAAAATATCTCAATCTGCAATCTGAGTCCATTAGGAAGTGGGAAACATGTTTCATTGTGACTTCTATGGACTCAAAGATGATTATTGTGTGGCTCAGAGTTCCCAAGTTTTTTCAAAATTGTTTGTCTTTATGATATTGTTGTTAATATAGAAATTATTGTCATGGTTTTGCTCACCTCACTGCATCAGTTCATTTAAGTCTTTTCAGGTTTCTCTGAAACTATCCTTGAAGTTTTTTTTTCTTTCTTTTTTTTTAGTGGAAGCCCCAGATAATTTATGTCATAGATAAACATGATGTAGACATGAAATATTTGAAAAGCAGTGGGGACTCTGGATCTGAAAGAGGCCCAACAATAGACCTTAATATCCATTTTATGGGAGGTGAGGTAGAGGAAAGTATTTCTGAACACTGAATAGATAAAGATTACTGAGAGAAAAATATGTTTGCAAAAAGCAGGTAACCACAATACAGCAGATATTATTAAGGGAAAACCCCTCCCTCCCATAGAATTTCATTGTTTAATTACAATCTTATACTCGTATATGATTCTGCCAGGATTCTAGTGAATGAGTGGCCTTCCTAGACCTTTGTGCAGAAATGGCTGTCACAGAATGGTAGCACCATCATTCCATGATGAGAAAAGGTGGTGCTCAGTATAAGCACCAGTGGGACCACATAAACATGAAGATGAAAAACAAACCCAACCAACTAGAACCATCTCAGAAAGATGTAATTAGTTACCTTCCAATTCACAACCCAGCAGTTCCATTCTTAGCCCCAGTCCTCCATGAGTGGCTCTCTCAGGGTAGATCCTGATGAATCGGGTGGTTAGAGGAGGAAAAGTTCGAAGTTCAGGTGTATCATAGTTGTTGTTACCCTCAAAGGACTGTGAAGTGTGAAAAAGATGATTTATTAGGACAGTGCTCCCTATGGACAAAAAACATGCTTCCCTTTCCCCTGTCAAGCTCCTTCCATCCTAGGTCTTTGTTATTTGGGCTAAGAAGTACACTATAGGGGCAGCTAGGTGGCACAGTAGATAGAGCACCGGCCTTGGATTTAGGAGTACCTGAGTTCAAATCTGACCTCAGACACTTAACACTTACTAGCTGTGTGACCCTGGGCGAGTCACTTAACCCCAATTGCCTCACCAAAAAAAAAAAAAGTACACTATATTGTCTCATTAAGTATACAGGTGGCATTTCTTAAATAATATTAAGTGATATTTTCCAGAAACAGTAGCCTTCAATGAGGTTATGTCAGAAGCTAAGGATTTAATAAGAAAAGTTTTTAAATGATTCTCTGATGTGTAGGTTGGTGAAGCAACATTTTTACCACTTCCTGAAGGGGGTAAAAGGTTGGTTTGTGTGTGAAGTGGACTGAGAATAAGAACTTGCCACTTCTACAAGCTTATCATAAATACACTGTTCAACTGAATATGGCTGTTTGATTCTTCCAAAATGAGTGGGGTCCCAGTCTGATAAAATCTAGTGTTCTCAAAGAGATGGAAATTACATTGCAGGAGTTGGAACTGGTCAATTTTATCTAACAAAATTGCTATTTATTCAAGAACTGCCTACCCATTGAAATGGGTATTTATTTAGGAAATGCCTACCCACTTCAGCCATTTGAAGATAAAAGATTTCCTCATCTCAAGGAAAGTAGCAAGTGACCCAACTGGCAACATTTTCAAATTCATGTTATGAAGAAAGGCTAAATCACTACATGAATCTGAATTTGCTTTGAAGTGGATTCCTGACAACTGGATATATTTTCCTTGACAAATAATGGATTGGGACACAGACATCCTCTGTATTCCTGAGTCAGCGCCTTCTTCATGTCATCTTCACTGGACAGCAAGGGAAAATTAGAATAAAATGTTTTTAAGCTAGAAGGGACTTTTAGAAGGGACCTCTTTATTTTTTATTTGTTTTTGCTTTTTGCTTCTTTTATTTTAAACCAATCTGGGAAATAAGGACCAAAGATGTTAACTGACTCATAAGATCACATCATCACATATAAAATTCCTACGTTTCTATCTGATTTGAAGGTACCAAAACCCATGGATCAGAATGCAGTGATTTACAGTCTAAGAGTCATCATGTATAATTGCACATTTTTAAAGGATGGCTTTTGACTTGGTCCTTAAATCACCACTCCACTACCACGATGACCTAGGGTCCCACCAATATCATGCTAAGACCTAATAATCTCCCTAAGAAATTATAAACAAAATAAAGCTACCGGCCATCTGATGTGGGACATGGTATGAGTGTAAAGGGGAATTTTACCAAACAAGTCATAGAAAGAGGTAGTTGTCAGTTCCAATAACAAATAACCACCTTCATAACATACTGTCTCCACTCTGGCCATCAAATTTACCTCTCCCCCCCCCCCAGAAATATTGCCCTTGGAAGTACCCTAGTTTCTAATAGGTAAACTTTCATCTGATCTTTCCATAATCAGGCCTCCTCTACTTCTTAGCCATCTGTAAACCATGCTGCCATGTACGCATGATTTGCCCATCTTCCCTCCCTCCAGCTCTTTCTTATGTGTTGTTTCCTCCCCATTAGAATGGAAGCTTCCCAAGGGTAAGTGCCGTTTTGCTTACTTGTATTTGCATCACCAGCTCTTATCACAGTGGGCCTATAGCATTTAATAAATCTGTCTTCCTAGCTATATGAGGAGGTAGGCTACATATTCAGAAAGGCATTAATGGCAAAGAGGAGATAGCAGAAATCTAACAATATTCTGGGCATCCTCTAAGTTTCCTATCATTTCAAAATGGTGGACATGGTATTAATGGACCTGTATTCCTCAGACAGAGCTGAAAAATTCATAGGTAATGGGTTTTTAACTCTCACTGTTATTAGGGTCTAATTGATTTGTTGTCAGTAAGGCACTAATTATCACAAAGATTACACTATTACATAGAAATGCTTTGTGTATATTAACATAGCTCCAGAGATCCTGGGAACAAAGCATGTGAGACATTCATATCTACAGAATTCCAGACAGACTCTTCTCTACATAATGGTCTTAATAGAAATATGAAACAATGAAAACTGAAGTCGTAAGATATTGGTGTTGGATGCAGATGAAGAGTAGAATAGAAGAGGCATATGGAATCAGGACAAATCTGTCCTTGGTGACATAGTTTATCTAGGAATGGATTTTGAGTGTGCCCTTTGAGCAAAGAAATTGATCTTTTATTTGAAGGAGAGTCCCTCTTCTGTCTGTTAAGAAAGCTTAGTTATTCTAAGGCCGGGATTTCCTCGTTAAACAATTGTGCCAGGTGGGCTTTAAATCCCTGGGAAAGGGACTCAAGCCCTCTTTTCCTCCCAACTCTTGGACAGAAATTCTAGGAGTGGTATTCCAAACAATTCTCCCACATTTACATATAACTAACTGAGGGCATTTCATTGTCCTTATAAAAATTGAAACGAGAGGCTCCTAAACAGGTAATTTACTGGATTTCTTTTCCCTGCTAGAAGTTTCTTTTGGTTGGGGGACATTGTAAGCATTACTGTGATAGGCGATATATAAACAACTTAGATGTTTTTATATTTCAGGCTGTTATAGGAAGATAATGATGTTGGTTGAACTCATGTTTAAGAAAAAACAACAGATCTTAACATGATTTTTTTGTTGTTGTTGTTAAAGATGAAAACTGTGAGTAGTCTTCCTGATGAATCCTGCCTCTCAATTTGTGGTGTACGCTGATAGCTTCAGAGTTGATTACAAATGCCTGGATGGGATAACAAAGGCCCAAGAAGCATATGATGCATCGTATAAAAAGCATATGGTGGTTTGTTTTTTTCTCTCTCTCTTCTAGAACTGTGGTGTTGAAGAACGTGTCAAAACAACACACACTATATTCAGAGAGCAGCTATGTGAAGCTGTTGATTTACACCATATTCACACTTTGCAATGAAGTCACAACTCACAGGGCCATGAATAATGATTGGTTTTAAGCTAGTTCCTGATGTTTATTTATTTTTTATTTATTTTTTTGGTGAAAAATGAAAAATAAGAGCTAATAACACATTTATAAGTGCTTTGAAGTTTTCTAAGTACTTCTTTCTCTAGTCTCATAAAAATTCTTTACTTGGCTATATAATCCAACATTATAAACGTGATTTAAAAACAAAAACAAAACAAACAAAGCAAAACAACAACAAAAAACCTTAAGTGCTATGGGTATTATTGTCCTTATTTTAGGGAAATGAGACTCTGAGAGGTTAAATGAACCTCTTGAGGCCATAGGTTTAGAGTTGTGAGGCCTTCAGAGGTCATCTAATCTGACTTCCTTCTTAGATGAAGAACTCAAGTGACTTGCACAAGGTCACGTCATTGGTAATAGCAGAACTGATATCTAAAACTAGTCGTCTGACTTACCTAAGGCCGCACCTCTAGCAAGTGTCCCAGGTGGGAACTGAACAGAGGACTTGATCGCTCTAAGTCCAGAATTTTATCTGCTTTGCCATATTTTTGGGGAAAGGATAGGCATGAAAACAAGAGAGAATTAAGGAGGGAGAGAGAGGAGAGGAAATGGAAAGGGGGAGAGAAGAGAAAGCTCAAGAAATGAAAGGAGGAAGGGGAAGGAGAAGGGAAAAGAAGGGGGAAGAGAGTCAGAGAGGGAGAAACATAGGGAAAAGGAGGATAGACAAAGGTAAAGGGGGAGGGAGAGGAAGAAGGAGAAGAGAGGAGAGAAAGCAGGAGACAGACAGACAGAAAGACAGGAGGGAGGGAGGGAGGGAGAGAGAGAGAGAAAGAGAGGAAGGGAGGGAGAGAGAGGGAGGGAGGGAGGAGAGGAGAAAGAGAGAAGAGAGGAGAGACAGAGAGAGACACAATAACAAAGACATTTCACAAATTAAAGATCAGTTTGAGATGGGGGTAAGAGAGTTTTAGAAAGTATAAGCCCTGCCTAGATTGCCTGATGTATTAACTAGTCCCACATGGGAGACGTGGCTTGTCTCCACAGAGTCAACACATCTGGAATGAGTGGGAGTTGGAAGCATTGCAGAGTTTATGTTTCCTGCCTCCAGCAACTTTGGCCTGCGTCACTTTATCAAACCATATTCCCACACTCATTCAGAGTTGGTGTGATGATAATGTTCCCTACAATGATCCATGAGCTTTCTTTCTCTAGAAAATAGGTCACAGGCAAAGCTCAGGATACATATTCAGGCGGGAGAGGGTTATTGGGGTGGGGGTGGGATTGAGGACCTCTATTTCAAGGGACAAGATGTAGCTTGCTGACTCTTGTGCTGATTTAAGGAGGTCACTACATCGAAAGAATACCATTGCATATAATCATTCAGTTGACCTTATAAATGCAATTCTTGATTATCTGAATGAGGATTATCTGTTTTGTGGATTGGCTCTGGAAAAATATATCTTTCTGGAAGGATGGAGTAGCAGTGGTGTGGTGGAAAGAGTACTCTTTGCCTGCTATGCCTTCAATTTTTTAAAAACCTTATTCTGAGAAGGGGCCCATCAGCTTCAAACTGTTGGAAGGATCCATGACACCACTCGGAGTCAGAAGATCTGAGTTCTAGTCTTATCTCCATCCCTAGTAATTTGTGTGTCCCTGGGTGAGTAACTTCAATGTTCTGGGTCTCTGTTTTCTCATGCATAAAATGAAAGGGTTAATTCTAATAATCTGTAAAGTCCCTTGTGCTTTTAACCCTATGATTCTTATCCCAAACTGAGCCCCCTGCCCTTTAACACTCTCCTCATTTGTTAATAAGTTAAGACAAGTGCTTCACTCTTTTTGTGTCATGGACCCTTTTGGTGGTGTGATGAAACCTATGTTCTATTCAGAAGAATGTTTAAAAAATACTTAAAATGGGTTACATAGGATTACAAAGGAAACTGATCATATTAAAATACAGTAATAAACTACTAAAACAACCCCACAAGTTTATAGCTAACACCCCTCCCCCCCCAAGGTTTTAAGAACTTTTGGTTTGGGAAATATAAACCAATTTGAATACCAGCTGAAACCGACTTAATTGTAGAAGCCCATTTATTTTTAAAATCACAGAACAGAATGAAATGAATTCTGGATTACATGTACTACAAACATGGGTGTGCTGGTAAATGTTTAACAACCCAATTGTGAAAAAAATTGTACTCATGACATGATTTTGAATTTAATGGGCAACATTTCACATTTTCTACATCACCTTTTTAAATTTAGCCAATATACAAAACAATAAATCAAGCCCTGATTTGGAGCATTTGCCAATTTCTAAAGTACAAATGTTCAAATGGAAAAATTTAACAAATAGTTTTCAGAAGCTGTTTAGAGCTGGCTCCAGCACTCACCTGACTATAATCCTTCCTATTATTGTTATGGAGAGACAGTACTATGTATTGAATCAAGGGACTGAGATTTGATTCCCAAATATATAGATATCATTTGTGGGCTGTGTGACCACAGGCATGTCACTTAACTTCTATTCAGTCTCAATTTCTTCATCTGTAAAATGAGATACTAATACTTGTACTACTTACCTGATAGAGTCCTTGTGAATAGGACACTTTGCAAATTATATGCTAATTAGAGCTTAAAGCTGCACTAAGACTTTTGGGATACCCCATAGGTACTATATATGGTACAAAGAGTACCGGGCCTAGGGTCAGGAAGACTGGAATTCAAATCAGGACTCAGACCTTTGCTAGCTGTGTGACCTTGAGCAAGTCACTTAACCTTGTCTGCCTCAGTCTGTCCTCATCTGCAATAGGAGCTGGAGAAGGAAATGACAAACCACTCCAGTATCATTGCCAAGAAAACCCCAAACAAGGTCATGAAGAGCCTGAAATGACTGGGCAACAACCCCCAACAACCCTAGCCCCACCATCCCAACATCTGGTACTTCATTATTATTTTTTTAAATTTTAATTATTTTTTTAATTTTTTTCAGGGCAATGAGGGTTAAGTGACTTGACCAGGGTCATGCAGCTAGTAAGTGTCTGATGCAGATTTGAACTCAGTTACTCCTGAATCCAAGGCCAGTGCTTTATCCACTGCGCCACCTAGCTGCCCTGGTACTTCTTTATTAATACTCCTACTCCCCTACTCTGCATCCTGTCTTCCGAAGTAGTTCCTCATTTCAGAAAGGATGGAGAGACAGGGCTTCAAACAATCCAAAGGCTCTACTGTTCCACTTTTAATTGGGAAAGCCTTAGCTTTGGCTGATGCCCTTGGTTGGAATGCTCTCCCTCCCCATCTCCACCTCTTAATCTGTGATTTCCTTCAATATATTTAATCAGCTTCAATCTATAATCAGATCAAACCCAACCTTCTTTGGGAGGTCTCCCCAAGCTGTTAGTGCTACCCTCCATAAAGTTAATTGCTATCTGTTTCATATATATTTTGCTTCCACTGATAGATGCACATGTTGCCTCACCCATCAGGATAGAAACTCCTTGGTTCAGGGACCATTTTGCTTTTCTTTATAACCCTAGATACTAGCATAGTACCTGACATATAGCAGGTAGCTAGTAAGTGCTTGTTGACTGAATGGAGCATTATGCCAACCTCCTCACCTTAGTCTTCCGTTTGCTTTCATCCATAATCATTTTCCAATCGGAGCCATTATTACTGTATCCGATCTTGAATTTTTTCATGAACACCTTGTTATCTCGGTGCTTCCCTCCCTGTATGATGATGCCCTTCACAATTTTCTCTTCACCCAGGTCTATCTGGAGCCACTCGTTTGTATAGGAGTGAGGGGTGGACGGGAGCGCCCAACCTGAGCGGCTGGTGACAAGGCGAATGTTTTCAGGCATCCAGTTTCTGTCTCCTTGATTTGAGGCGGTGATTTGTGAGTCTGAGATGAGTCCAGACACCATCCCCAACATTCCGGAACAAGGATAATCTGGAGAGTAAAAGGGAATAATTAGGCAATGTCAAATAATTTCTGTGTAACCCCACTGTCTGAAGAAACCTAGGGCATTAACAGAAACCTCTGCAATTATCCTTTCTATATTGCCGGGGTTAGGGGTGTGGCATCTCTGCAATCTGAAAAATCAGGGCAAATTTTTTTGGCCTTTCCTTCACACCAGAGAAGTCTGACTTTTTTCTTTTATGGTGTGTTTACTGTATTATACATATATTTTATGCATTTCTGAGTTTCTGAACTTTTTCTGTGTTGTCTGCTGGTCTTTGTCTGCACCTTCTGCAAAACTCCCTCCAAATTTCCATTTAATTTCTTATGCTGACCCTCAATATATCAAAACACGATGGGGAAAGTCGCAATGTGGAAGGGATAACTGTAGAATGTTTTGCCTCGAACCAAAAACTAACAAATCTTCCAAAGAATTAACTCCACTCTTCCTCTCCCCTTTCATTCTTTCTTATTTACACACAAAGTTCTAAGGCACAAAAGGACAGTTCATGCCCAGTTTGTCCATTAGCTTGGGATTTTCTCTCAAATATTGGTTCTCAAAACATAGTTAGGGGATTCCTAAGCATCTGTGGGGGTGATCAGTGTTTATCTATGTTTTTGGTCCCCATCAGTACTTTAGTTATGGTGTTTAAAAGAGACATGGCATGGTATAAGGGAGAGATAGTTGGCCTTGGAATCAAGAAGACCTTGGGTTCAAATTTTGCCACTGACATAAACTGAGTGATAATGAATAATTCACAATCTCTCAGTGCTCCAGGCAATTCTCATAGGCTATCAATTAATCAAAAAGTATTTATTAGGTACCTCCTACATGTCAGGCAGGGGCATCTAGGAGATGCCACAGTACATAGTGCACCAGGACCAAAATCAGGAAGACTTCTCTTTGTGAGTTCAAATCTGTCCTCAGATACTTACTAGCTGTGTGACCCTGGGCAAGTCACTTAACCTTGTTTGACTCAGTTTCCTCATCTGTAAAATGAGCTGGGGAAGGAAATAGCAAACCACTCTAGTACCCCTGCCAAGAAAACTCCAAATGGGGTCACAAAGAAACAGTCCTTACTCTCAAGTACCTCATAGTCTAATGGGGGAGATGACATGGAAACCACTTAGTACAAACAAGATATAGACAAGATAACTTGGAGATAATCAACCAAGAAAAGGCAGTAGTGTTCAGGTGGATCAGGAAAGGTATCTCATAGAAGATGGGATTTTGGCTGGGCATTGAAAGAAGCCAGGGAAGCCAGGAGGCAGAGATGGAATGACTTGTGTGAGCAACAGCAAGGAGGTCGGTCATAGGTTAGACATGAATTGCTGATCTGAACCAATGGCGGAAATTTCCATCCTAAGAGTACTCTCATTTCCAAGAGCTCAAAGGACTAGACCCAAAAGAAAACGAATACGTCATTCCATTGTTGTTTCTTCCAAACTGATATGATCTATCTACTCACATAGTCACTCCCCTAGTTCAGATCCCCATCCCCTAACTCTTAGACTATTGTAATACTTTCCTAATTGGTTTCCTGGCTACCAGTTTCTCCCCTTTCTAATCTATCCTCCACACAGATGCCAAAATAATCTGCCTAATGTGCTTGTTATTTCTCTGTTCCAAAACCTTCTGTGCCTCCTCCCTCTATTATTGAAAAGAGACTCCTCAACTTACAATAAACCATTCCTTCTTTTCCACTTTCTAAAAAATGTATCTAATAATAATAGTTAACATCGCTATTGTGTCTACAAGGGGTCAGACACTGTGCTAAGCACTTTACAAATATGATCTCATTTTATCTTCACAACAACCCTGGGAAGTAGGTGCTATTATTACTCCCCTTTGACAGTTGAGGAATCTGAGGCAGATAGAAATTAAGTGACTTGCTCTTCTTTGTCTGCGATTAGATGGGAACTCAGGTCTTCCTGACTCCAGGTTGATCACTCTATCCACCGTAATTTACTGTCCATCCAAAATAACCTACTACATGCTGTTGGTGGTGGTGGTGGTGGTCCTTTGTTCTCAAAGAGGACCAATGACATCAGGGGGCTGATGCCTTGACTTGCAAGTGAATTGGATTTAAGGGAGGCAGAGTTGTCCTAACTCAAACCCAACAAGCTACCTCCTATCCCTCTGTATTCACCAGGGCCATCTCCCATGGCTGAAATGTATTTACTTCTAGTATTTCCTTCCCAAATTCTTATCTTCCATTAATACTCTACTGCTGTGGCATTGTAAACCTTCTTGATTAACTCACTCTCTCCTTTCTCTATTTGGTATTTGCTTAGCTATGTATTATCTATATATTACCTGCATTATCCCTCTAATGGCATTTAAGCTTCTTAGGGGGAAGGATTGTTTTGCTTTTGTCTTTGTATCTTAATACAAAGTCTCAGTTCTGGCAGGTAGGCACTTCAATGCTACTTGAATCAATTCTGATAAAATGAGAATGCATTGCCCAAGTGATCCATGGAACAAATGAATTTTGGGTGGGGGGAAGAGATGGGTGTCTGGATAGTTGATTCTAACTAGTTTGTTGTTGTTCAGTCATTTCTGGTCAAGTATCTACCTGGGAAAGCTAACAAATGACCTCCTGCATCTATAAAATGGGGATAACTGCACTTAACCCTGCGTACCTGGTAGGATTGTTGAGATTAAAAGGGTTGATAAAGCTTAAAGCACTGTGCAGATGTGTGTTATGATTTTTTAATAGAATCACAGTTCTTTTCATATCAATTTCTTAAATTCCTTAGAAAATCTCAATAAAATAGAAATGCTGATCTTTGTTTCTAAGTGGATCGCATGCATTCGACATGTATCTTGACTAGTCTCATGTTACCAGAGACAGCCAAGAATTCTTAGATATTATCAGAATTAGTTACAATTCAATTCAAGTACAACCAAAGACATCTGTCATTTCCTCAGTTGAAACCTTATTTTAAGATTGAATTTTCTTTATAATTGAGTAATCAATATTTGCTCCTTCAGGCTAGGATTGGGAACCCCAAGACTAAACCTGATGAAGATTTAAATAAAAACATGCATATGTAAGTAAGTGAAAGAATAAATAAATAATTAATCGACAGGCATTCATCACCGAGACAACATGAAGCAGTAGTGTTAAAAATAGAAGTTACATTTTTGGCCAATGTGGTCACACCTGCTTGACTTAAAATCAGCCTTCTACTATGGCAACGTTTAACCGGTAATGGGGATCAGATGTAGCCACTTGGAGGAAAAAAATGTAATTAACTTGAATGTTATAAGGAGAGCAGAGCTTCAACAAGACTCATGCCCTTTTACTAATGGAATTTACATGTCCATGTAGCTAATGGTGCAGAGCCTCTATTTAGACCACAGATCCATAGCCTACGGCCAAGCTGTTATCTATTTTGTTTGTGTGTCTCCTTCCAATAAAGACTAAGAGCCCCCTGAAGATATCCCTTTAACAAAAACTATTTGGCCCATTTTTATTCTGTGGGTAGGAGCAAATTTACATTTATAATTCAAGATGGGGCCCTAGATGAACACACACTTTGATAATTCAAAGAATCATCACACAAAGGAATGGCTCCCATGTCAAAATCACCTTGTAAAATATACAAATGATCACTGGGATTATCATCAGAACTCATCACAGGGCTCTGTCCCCACCCCCAACTCTATGAGATAGGTGGTGTAGACATCATTCCTTCATCTAATAGATGAAGAAACTGAAGATGAGAGAGATTGCAGGAGTTTGTGTTAAGAGTTGGAAGGTACACTGGACATCCTTGATTTTTATGAATGTGGAAGCTCAGACTCAGAGAGATTGTCACCTATGATGTCTAAAATTCTTTTCAATTCAAAACAGTAAACTTTCCTTTTTTTTTTTTTTTTTTGGTTCAGACCTGTGATTTCATTGATATAGGAAATTCCCCATGACAAAATGCCCTCTACCAATGAAGATCTGGAACTGTTAAGCAATCTATGGTCTTAGAGGATTGCTGGGGTGAACAGAGATTAATTGACTTGCTGAGGGTTAACAACTATGAATTAGAGGCAGAATTTGAACCCTGGTCTTTTAGAGTCAGACACTGGCGCTCTCTCTCTCTCTCTCTCTCTCTTTCTTTCTCTCTTTCTCTCTCTCACTCTCACTTGTGCTCTCACTCTTTCCCTCCTCCCTCCCCAGCATTGTTAGGGAATATGTTCTTGTTAATCAAATATCTTGGTAAATAGAGATCGCAACATGTCCAACTTGACAAAATAATTTAATCTTTCTTTTGTGATTCTAAAGGTCCTTCAAGATATTATAGTGTCTGAGGGAAAGCATCAGTTAACAAACATATAGATGTTTGAGACTTTTGACTAATAGGAATTTTAGTAAAAAATTGTTTAAACTTTTGGTAAATACAATATCTGATAAAGTTAGATCTGTGTATGCCCCTATATGACTGTTATTTCCTTTCAGTGTCATTCCCCAGGCTCCTATATTTGCTATAAATAAATAAATACATAAACAAATAATAAATTGACAAGCATTTATAAAACTATTTGCCAGGTGTATGTGAAACATCAGCGTTAAAAATAGAAGTTACATTTTTGGCCACTGTGGTTGCACCTGCTTGACTTAAAACCAGACTTTACAATGGCAATGGTTAGCTGGTAATGGGGACCAGATGTTGTCATTTGGAGGACCCCCCACCCCCACCAGTAATTAACTGGAACAGGTGATCCTGCTTACAATAATATTTTATAAACTACATCTACATAGAGTGAAATGAATTGTTCCAATGTTAGAGGTTATTTGTCAATGGAAGAAACTGACACTCAGAAAGGTAGAGTAAGTAGACTATGGTCCCCCATATAAAATTGTAAGGTATTTACTAGAAAACAGGAATCTGCATCTAGCCCAATGCTGTTTCTTCTGTGTCAGACTCCCCTCCCCTTTCCTCCTCCTCCTCCTCCTTCCTCCCTTCCTCCCTACCCTTCTTTTCCTTCCTCCTTCCTTCTTCTTTTCTTCCTTCTTTCCCTTCCTCCCTCACTCCCTTCCTCCTTCTTTCCCTCTCTCTTTTTGCTTTCAGAGCCCTTAAATACAAAATAGGGCTGCTTCAAGGAGAGACATAATTAGTGTGGTAAGGAAAAAAGTACGATTTTCTTTCTTTCTTTCTTTTTTTGTTGCAGGGCAATGAGGGTTAAGTGACTTGACCAGGGTCACACAACTAGTAAATGTCAAGTGTCTGAGGCCAGATTTGAACTCAGGTCCTCCTGAACCCAGGGCCGGTGCTCTATCTACTGTGCCACCTAGCTGCCCCCAAAAGCATCATTTTCAAGTGACCATACTGTAAGTATAATTTCCTTCTCAGTTAGGTTTTATCATAATTATTTATTTAATGGAAAATAGTTTAGCTGATTATTTTATTCTCATTTATTCTACTAAATCGAACAAGATTAATATTTTTCTCTTTCAAAATGGTGGTTTTTAAAAAGTATATATATGTCAAAATTACAGGGATGGAATTTATGGCAATGAGAAACTAATGCCCTGAAAATATGCATAAAATAATATGATGAAATAAAATAAAATGATAAAAGTTTTTCAAACTTTTCAAATCTTCTGCCCTTAAAAATGAATATATTAGAGTAGTTGATATTTAAGGTCCCCTCCTGTTCTGGTATTTTGTAGAGGGCCTGCACTTACTTGAGATCAAAGATCCTAAGCAAATCCTTCAAAGAATTTGAATCTCAAGGCACCAAAAGTCTTGGTTGGGGATGGGAAGCAGGGAAGCTTCCCATGGTCCAGAGGATGGAAAGCATGAATTTACTTCATGTGAGGGATGTTTTCTGGGTATGCCTCATTGCTCGCTCTCTTGAGAAGAGGCTATGAAGCTCTTCCTTCACACTCTATTGCTCATGTCTCTAGGAAGAATCAGTTACCTAGACTCACGTCCTCCATTGCCCCATCTCCCACTCATTTCTCAACCACTTGCTATATGGCTTCTGGACACTGTCATTTTCTTATTTAGGTTACTTTTGTTAATCTGATGGATATGAGGTGGGAGATGAGGATGATACACTGGTCTCTCCTCCAAGGTTACCAATGATACCTTAACTATTAAGTACAATGTCTTTTTTTTTTTCCTTAGTCCTCTGGAAACTTAACCTTTCTACAGTTTGTGACACTGTTTAAAACAACCCTTTCCCTTGGTTTCTGTGACACCACTCTGTTTCTCTTCCTACCCTTTAAGCCTCTCTTCCTCATTCTCTCTCTCTCTCTCTCTCTCTCTCTCTCTCTCTCTCTCTCTCTCTCTCTTTCTCTTTCTCTCTCTTTGGTGAGGCAATTGGGGTTAAGTGACTTGCCAAGAGTCACACAGCTAGTAAGTTAAGCGTCTGATGCTGAATTTGAACTCAGGTCCTCCTGAATCCAGGGCTGGTGCTCTATCCACTGCACCACCTAGCTGCCCCTTCCTCATTCTCTTTTGCTGGATCACTGATGATCTTCTATCTCCTAATCAAGGAAGTTCTCTCTGCCTTGGACTTTCTTTTGTTCTCTCTGGACTATTGATAACCTCTGCAATTCCTATAAGTTCAATGATGTCTTTATACAAATGATCCTCAAATTTCTGTGCGTGTATGTGTGTTTATATACCACCCTAACCTTTCTCCTGAACTTATTATTAGCTGCTTACTGGACATCTTTATGTAGCCCTCAAACTCAATGTGTCCAGAACTTATCTTCCAGTCTGAACCCAATCATCCAACCCTCTTTATTCCTCTTTGTGGTACTATTATCCTAATAATCACTCAGATTTTAATTATCAAATATCCTTGACTTGGAGTCAGGAAGACCCGAGATCAAATCTGTGCTCAGACACTTACTGGCTGTGTGACTTTGGACAAGTTGTTTAATCTCTGTCTCAGTTTCTTCATCTGTAAAATGGGGGAAAATAGCATCTACCTTCTAGGGTTGTTGTGAAGATCAGATGAGACAGTATTTATAAAGCACCTTGCAAACCTTAAAGCACTATATAAATCCTAGCTATTTCAGAGTCAAATTTGATTCTTTAATCCCTCTACCCTTTTACCATTCCCCTTCCCAGTTTATAACCAGTAAGTTGCTAAGTTTTGTCCCACATCCTTTTCATTTTCTCCACTAACATAGCTTTTACTAACCACTCCAGTCCTTCATCACCTCTCGCTTGGAATGTTGTAATATTGTTTTTCATTGGTTTCCTTGATTCTAATCTCTTCCTTCTCCAATCCATCAGTTATACAGTTGTAAAATTAACTTGACTAAAACACATGTCTGATCATATCACTTTCCTTCTCAAAAATCTCCATGGGCTTCCTGTTGCCCCCAGCATCAAATACAACTTCTTTCACCTGTCAAAGTCCTACACAATCTGGCTCTCATCTACCCTTCTAAACATATGTCACAGTACTCTGGTCTGTTGGTCTCTGGTCTTTGATACATTACATCTCATCTCTCACCTCCATGCTACTCTATGGGCTATGGCCCCTGCCTGGAATGTACTAGCCATCTCCCATCTACCTCTCAATCTCTGGCTTCTTTTAAAGCTTAAGTTAGGTGTCACCTCCTCCTTCAAGTTTTTCCTTGTCCTTCCAGTTGCTAATGACATCTCTTCCTCAAATGGTGTGGCATTTTTGTATGTGTGTGTGTTGTATTTTTCCTCAATAGAAAATTGCTTCATTGTTATAAGTGATTTTTTCTTTCTTTCTATCCTCATCACCTAACTCAGTGGATAATATGCTCTTCAGAAGAAACAATTTAAATAAATAGAAGATATAGCTATAAATTAACATCTAACAACTGTATATGACACAAATATAAAACAAGCATAGATCTATTTTCACTCCCAAATGTAAATTTCCTAAAATGGAAAACAACATTGCTAATATGTAAGTTTACCTGTTATTTTGCAGCCATAAACCTCAAATCTCATTGATATACCAGTTTCCCAAGTTACTGGCTTGATGCGCACAAAACGTGTTATAAAGGGCTTGGGGAAAACTCCATATACAACATCTGTGGGGTTGGTGTTCCCCTGGAAGATCTATGGAAAGAAAGAAAAGGGCTCTTTAAATATGTTATTTTTTTTTTAAAGAATTCTTTCAGAAAATCATTTATAATCCCAGTATTTTTTCAATAAAGGGTAAGGGAACTTCAATAACTTGCCATGTCTTTTCTCCAAAAGCTCAGAAATTACCCATGTCTAACATAGTATATTATGCTAATCATCTATTTGCCTTTCTACGGATCTGGAGAAAGCAGAGACTAGAGAAAGAAAAGCATTGTTACAAAAATAACTTTTGGAAAGGGATATATAATATTATTTCTAAATAGCAAAACTATTAACTTTACTCGAAGTCCCTGCAGATTGCTACAGGAATTCTCTATGGGAATTCATACAATTTCATTTTTCCAGAGATATAAAGAAGACAAGCTTCCCTTCTATCCACTAGTCATAGGTAAAGGCATCATGATGCTTAGAATTTAATGGAGCAGTTAGCCTCATTTATTGTACTATGACAAACTGGTAACATAATGCATTGGAGAGAGTGATAAACTTGGAGTCATAGGACCAACATCTTAATATTACAAGAAGCTCTAAATGGATCTATAACCTAAATAGTAAAGGTCACATCACAAAAAAATCAGAGGAGAATGGAAGGAGGTATCTTGAACAACTATGGCTAGGTGGAAAATTCTTAACTAAATAATAAATTCTTAACTAAATAAGAAGAGAGATAGACAAATTTGATTACAGAAAATTGAAGAGCTTTTGAATAAACAAAATCAGTACAACTGGAATGAGGAGAGAAATAGGTGATCGGAAAAATTTTTGTAGAAAACATCCCCAATAAAGCTCTGGTATTTAAGATAAGTAGATAATTGATGCAGATACAGTAAGAACAAAAGTCATTCCCCAATAGGTCAGTGGTTCAAAGTCTACAAGCAGGCAGTTTGCAAAAGAAGAAATGCTAGCTATCAGTAAATATTTGAAAAAATTCTCCAAATCAGTGATAATAAGAGAAAGGCAAATTAAAACAATTCTGAAGTTTATTCTCACCCCCATAGAATGGCAAAGATGACAAAAGATAAATATGTTGAAAAAAATATTGTAGGGATAGTGAGAATGCAGGTACACTAATATACAGTTGTTGGAGCTGTGTATTAGCTCAATTATAGAAAACATTTGCATCTTTCAAAAGTCATTAAACAATACATATCCTTTCACTCTGGTACAAAGGTATTTATAGCAGCATTTTTTGAAGTAGCAAAGAACTAGAAGGAAAATGGGTGCCCAAGAATTGGGGAATGATTGAAGAAATTGTGACATGGGAATGCAATATTATATTATCATGCCTACTCTGTACCTAGCCCTATGCCCCAATTTCCCTTGTGTTGCACAGCTTTGGCTGTGTCCCTGAGTAGCAGCACCATCACCCAGTGTAGGGAGAGGGACCATCCCTCAGCCTTCCCCATACAGCTGTGCAGGTAGATTGTGGTTTCCCATGAGCTTCCTCTTCCTTCCTAGGTAGGTCTAAGGGCATCAGGCTCAGGTTTTCATCAGGCTCATTTCCTTCCCTAATCTATTGGTTTAGGGGCTGCTGCATCAATCAAAGACAACCAAAAGTTTAAGAAGTATTTTATCCAAGTCCTTCTCAGGAGACAACTTAATGTGATAATTTATTACAGCCCATGAGAGCTTTGGGGGTTTTGTGCTACTTCCAAACCATCACCAAGGAGCTATCTATGAATGAGCCTTGTTGTGTGACACAAGATATGGATAATTATGGCTTAAAAGATCCAAAAGGCACATCAGTCATAATCTCTACATGTACTGGAGAAAACAATTTGTTCTAAGTGATCATAGGAGTTTCAATTTAGGGCTGGAATGGATGTTAGAGGTTATCACATTCAATCTTTTCATTTTAGAGATAAGGAAACTGAACCTCAAAGTGGCTAAGTCACTTGTCCTAGGTCACAAAGGTTAGAGGTGGCCAAGTCAGTATTTGAACTTAGGTTTTCTGACTCTAAATCCACTCATCTTTCCATTGTATCAGAAACAAGTCTATGAAAGGATTGATGATAAAGGTCAGTCTGTCCCTTCAACTGGTTTCAGGACAGTTGGGCTATTTGGTTCATTCACAGGGACAACATATAGACAGAAAAAGGAGCAACTAAAACTTGGTTATGGCAATGGATTATGCCCCACTCTACCTGAGGCTAAATGAGGAAGAGAAGGAAGGCAGACGAGAGAAGAAAAAAGGTAATGATAGAGGCAAAGAGGGGCATATGCAGTAAGTTCAGACTTGAGCTTCATCAGTACAACTATTCTATTGTCTCTTGTACCTCTGAAA
This sequence comes from Dromiciops gliroides, assembly GCF_019393635.1. Taxonomy (NCBI): domain Eukaryota; kingdom Metazoa; phylum Chordata; class Mammalia; order Microbiotheria; family Microbiotheriidae; genus Dromiciops; species Dromiciops gliroides. The sequence goes on from NC_057865.1 coordinate 70,564,255, forward strand.
TCCTTTAGTTTGGGCAGCCTCACCAAAATGGACTTAGAATCATGTGAGCACCAAGTCAAATATATCCAGGAGGCCAACTCTATATTTTATTTTGGGGTAGTAAGATGGTTAATGGGGAATAGGAAGGAAGGAAGGAAGGAAAGAAGGAAGGAAATAAATAAGCATTTATTAAGTGCTTACTTATGAGCCAGGAACTGTACTAAGCTCTGGGATTACAAGTACAAGTTAAAATACAATTTTCAAAAGAGATCTTGAGAAAAATGGCACAAAGTTTATGTATGGAATTAAGTTGTAAAGACAAAGCCTGGGCTCATTTCCACAGCTGTGGTTATGCTCACCTTCTCTGGTTTTTGTCTTTTTATTGTGTATCTTCCTCATTGGCTACATCCTTTTGTTTTGCAATTTAAAAATATTTTCTAAGCCAAACGTATACCATTAAATCAGGAGGTTCTGAACTGTTTTCTTCCTTTTCTGAACAAATTGATCGCTTATATACAGAAATTGTCCTTGGGTTTTCTTACATCTAAGAAATTGTTTCTTTCCTCTCTTCCTCACTGGTTACAAAGAAAGAAAGGGCTATTATTTTCCTGGCCTGAAAAGAAATATGACTGAGAAGGGCAGTGGTTGCATAAGATCTATGTACAGTCCTGCTGTTTGCATAACATCCCTCCAAGAATAATTTTGCTAATGATACTTCAGAGGGACATAAAAAAAAAAAGCTTTTCGCCTGCCACACATTGAGAAACCTTCTCTTCTCTCCCCTTCCAGATGTGAAGATTTTTTAGTCTGTTGGAGTTTAAAAGGGAAACAGTCATGGTAGCCATTTCGGGCAGCTAGATGGAGTAGTAGATAAGAGTGTTAGATTTAGAATAGGGATGACCTGAGTTCAAATCCTTCCCTAGACAATAGCTATATGACTCTGGGCAAGTCACTTAATTTCTCTGAGCCTTGGTTTCCTCATCTGTAAAAGAGGTATAGCAATGGCTTTTACAGCACAGGATGATTCTGATAATCAGATGAGATAACATGTAAAGTACTTAGTAAATCTTAAAGCACTACATAAATTCTGGCTATTATTATTGCTATTACTATTATTTTTATTATGCCCACTCCTTACATATTCATGATTTCACAATACCTAGATTTGAGTTTCTGTATTTCTCTTTTCCTGGTGATTTATTCTGTCCCCAAGGACAAGCTCTTAATACTTGGCAATCGATAAGTATGAGTTCCCAGAAATCTTTGGATTAGTAAATCAAGGCAAGCATAATTTCAAGTAAGCTGTTTACCCCAGAACATTTCCCAAGTCCAAATGAATTAGTGCAGAGGGGCCAAGAGCCCTAGCAATATCCTGCCTCCATGGTTGGAAGCACTGATGGGACAGCATGTAAATTCTGCATGGACTGGATGAATGACCCTCATTTCTCTTAGTTCTCATGAGAAGCTGTCAAAAACTATAAATTGGCTTGCAAGATGCCCTGGCTAGATAAAAAGTTTTCTTAAAAGCTGTTTGGTTATAGAGAAGGGAGGGAGAAATCAAAGAAAGGAATGAAGGAAAATGGGAAATAGGTTCCAAGAAAACATTATTTATCTCATATACAATTCATGTCTCTGTGGGATATTTAAAGTGACTCAAGTGTGATACTTAATCTGGCTAGTATTGACTTTTCTTGGAAGACTGAATAATTCCCATTTTGTTTCTGAAACTAGGAAAGTGAGACGTGTTGGTCCAGCTTAAGTTTCTAACTGTACTTTTCATTTCAAATCAATTAAAAGAATAAAGCAGGTCTAAGAAAAAAAAAAGAAACTAAATGCAAATCCACCACTCCGTTAGAACAAAACAAAATAAAACAAAAACGAAATCAGTTAAAAGGATGGAAGCCAAGCTTACGGTTGCTTTGTTCCCTTCTTTTATGGTGATCCAGTCTTCCCCATTGGAACTAATATCCACTCGATAAGTCTTGACATAGTACTCTTTCTTGGTTTCTTTTGATATGGCTCCCTGTGTCCCAATGGCGGAGACGAAGCGGAGAAGGCCTAGGTCAACCTGTGGCAGAAAGAACACACGGACTATTTAAGAATATTATGGTCAATACATAGTGATTCATAAGAATATGAACTGTAATGAAGTATTCTCTGAGGCAAGGGTTTAGTCATATATAATGAGGACTTATAAATCTACTAGAATGTAAGTTTCATGAGGGCAGGGAGACCTAGCTAAACTCCGAAATACCCCAAACATTCCTCTGTATTCATAAGATCATGGATTTCAATCTGGAAGAGAGATAATCATTGTAAAGTACTTAGCGCAGTACCTGACATGTAATCAGTGTTATTTATCATTATTGTTATTGTTATTTTTCACCTAACCCAACTCCCTCATTTTACAGCTGAGACACAGAAATATTAAGAAACTTAACTAAAGCCACACAGTTCAGTAAGTGACAATCAGAATACACTCGTTAAATTAAAAAAAATTTTTTTAAAAAGTTATGCATGTGCAGTCATGCAGTAAATGTTTTTTAATTGTCAATCACTCAACCTATAAGCATTTATTAGGCAACCACTGTGTGTTGGGTTCTGTGCTAGATAATGAAAATACAAAGGAAAAGTGAAGCATTCCCTGCCACCTAGAAGCTTATATTCTGGGAGACATATAAAAAGGTAGATACAAAATGGATTCAGGTTGATGGGGGATTGGGGGGTGGAGGTGGGAAGGACACAAGGGTGCTACTTTTTGTTAGGGAGAATTTGTCCTAGCTAAAATTATACCTTCCCCAGGAAGTCTTTCCTGCTCCCCTTTAAATCTACTGCTTTAGGGGGCAGCTAGGTGGTGCAGTGGATAAAGCACCAGCCCTGGATTCAGGAGTACCTGAGTTCAAATCCGGCCTCAGACACGTGACACTTACTAGCTGCGTGACCCTGGGCAAGTCACTTAACCCCCATAGCCTTGCAAAAACAAACAAACAAAAAACTACTGCTTTCCCTCTGTTGATTATTTCCAATATATCCTATAAATATCTTGTTTGTACAAAGTTGTTTGCATGTTGATTCTCCCATTAGACTGTAAGCTCCATGAGGGAAGGGACTGTTTTTGCCTTTCTTTGTATCCCCATCACTTAGCACAGTATTTGACTCATAGTAGGTGCTCAATAAATGGTTATCCACTGACTCAGAATGACAATCCCTGCCCCACTGGAGTAGTGAGAGACTTCTGAATTGTTCCTGAGGCATAGCCACAGCCTTTTTTTTTTTTTTTTTGGTGGGGCAATGGGGGTTAAGTGACTTGCCCGGGGTCACACAGCTAGTAAGTGTCAAGTGTCTGAGGTTGGATTTGAACTCGGGTATTCCTGAATCCAGGGCCGGTGTTCTATCCACTGTGCCACCTAGCCTCCCCACCACAGCCTTTTAAAACCTTTCCTACTGGGCTAGGGAAAAAGGCAGGGACTCACCTGAGCTCTCCAAAATTTCCTCTTCAAATAACTTTAAATAACATCTCAAAATAAATTCTAGAGTGGCAGAATTCCCAAAAGGATGGGATGAAACTATTTTCCAGCTCAAGACAATATAAGAGGTTGGCAGGGAAGGTCTGTCGTGCCCACGTGAGAGTAGAGCGCAGGCCAGTCCAGATTGTGCTGGTGTAGGCTCTGCCCCAGAAAACCAGCAGTGGGCCTTGTGGGTGACTGAATTAGCAGCAGCAGGGGTGGCAGATGGGGCAGGGGCAATTTCTGGAGCTCTCACGCCACAGGCAGTAAGGGGGTCTGACGATTGGTCAGAAGGAGATTACGGGGGTCCCTTTGTTGGCACTGAGTGCAGGACTCTGTTTCAATTGCCCATACTTGGATCCAGGTTGCTGTTCTGGGTGGTAGTCCCAGGGCGGGGAGGAGCACTAGTACATCAGACCTTGCAGCCCCAGGGGAGCAGGGTTCCTGGTTACAATTCCAGGGCAGAAAAGAATGCTTGTGGTCACTCACATACCAGAGCGCAGGACTGGAGAGTAATAAACATACCCCTCCCTAGATCATACCACTTCAAAGACCAAAAAACCCCTTTTCTCCTCTTCTTATATTTCTGTATGTGTGGAGACAGAGGCTAGAGAGAGGTGGATGATTCTAGCCAAGGGTGGAGGGAAGAGAAGCCTCTGATCAATTCTATAAACAGGAATACATAATTTCTGGTGCACAGGGGAGAATAGAACTGAATGTCTTATAAATATATTAGGAATGCCATACAAATATAATTACATTTTCTGAGTGCCTCAAAGTACATTTTAGATATCACTTTATTATAATTCATTTTACAAATGAGAAAACTAAAAGAGAGTGGTTCAGGGCCTCCCCCTAGGTCATACATTGGACATTGGTTTGGTCTAGAATGGAATAGACATTTTATCTGGCCCAATTTCATTCTCATTCACTAGGTAGCATTTTGCTTCCTGTCAAAAATAAGGTGCCACATAAAGAAATAGCAAGGATTTGGAAGGGGTGATGAAGTAGTATAGATTTGTACTTGGGCGTGAGGAGAGGGATAAAGAGAGCACAGCTTTCTGGGCATCCTCTCATCTCCATCTTTCTCTCATACATCTTAGGTAAGCTATCAGTTATGGCATCTGAAGGCAAGAGCTACCTAGCTGCTGAGTTTGAGGCAAGGAAGCTTCTCTTGTAGGCTGTCCTATCCATTCATTGAATGCATGGAAGTAGAAACCAAGTAGTGATTTCATTCCAAGGATCTGATCATTAGCTGTAATAGCTGACATTTATGTTGGACTTCAAGGCTCACAAAGCCCTTTCCATACATTATCTCATTGGATCCTTACAACCATGATCTAGGTAGGTAACAAGGCTGGTATTATTCTCATTCCAGAGAAGAGAAAACTCAAGATCCGAGAAATCCAATGACTTGCCCATGATCACACAGCTAGTTAAATATCAGAGGCTGAATTAAAACCTGGGTCTCCCCTGACTCTATGCTCAATTCTCTTTCCCCTTACCCCAGGTTGCTATTTTTTTTAAATGACCCTTTCATGTAGAAGCTTTATTTGTTCCTCCATTTTCATCGTATTGTGGAAAGCATAGACTGAGTCAGGAAACACAAGTCCTAGAAACAACTTTGCCACTAAATGGTCATATGACTTTGGAGGAGTCATTTGCTGTTTGAGTGCTTCCACACCTGCAAACAAGGGAAGTGGATAGTTTCTAAGGTCCCTTTCAATTCTAATGTTTGAGTGTTGCAGTTAAACATCATCACAGATTTTGATTTAAAAATTCTTTTTCTAGTCTTAACAAATAGGAATATTCATAGCTATCATTTATAAGCACTTTGTGGTTACAAAGCATTTTATAAATTTTCTCATTTTATACCCACAACCACCCTAGGAAGTAGGTGCTATTATTATCTACATTTTATAGTTGAAGAAACTTAGGCAGGGGGAGGTTAGGAGACTTGTCCAGGATCATGAAGCCAAGTCATGAGTGACTGAGTCAGGATTTGAACTCAGGTCTTTGTGACTGCAGGTCCAGTGCTCTATCCATTGCTCCACCTAGTTGTCTTAGAGCAAACCAGCCAGTGGGTTGTTACAAATAAGGGAGAAGTTTAAATCTGCTTTTTAAAAAAATGCTTTCCATTTATTTCTACACTCAATCATTTGCAGAAATTTTAAAGAAATGAAATCCAGATTTGTGGTAAATATGTTTTAAAGGGTACAAAACCTTAATTAGACATCCAAACCAGTGACAATTTATAGAACATTATAACAATACATTTATCATTAAGAAAGGGACTTCTCTTTTGAATCTTGGTCTCTGGCCATGATAGCATAACATCCTAATTCATAGGGTTCCATTTAACCTATCCAATTCCTATAGACCAGGAGACCTTAACTTGGGGCCCAAGAACTTGTTATTAAAATATTTTGATAACTATGCGCCCACAAAATTGGTTTCCTATGCAATCCTATCTTTTATGCACTTAAAAAAATTATTCTCCAAGAGGATTCTGGGAGGATGGCAGATTAAGGCAGGAAATTACCTGGCTCTCTCAAATTCTCCCACAAATAACTTAAAATAATGCTTCAAAGTGAACATTAGAGTGGCAGAAATAATTAAAAGTTGGGTTAAAGCAGTTGCACAAATAACTTAAAATAATGCCTCAAAGCAACATTAGAGTGGCAGAAATAATTAAAAGTTGGGGGAAAGCAGTTGGACAAATAACTTAAACTAATGCCTCAAAGCAAACATTAGAGTGGCAGAAATAATTAAAAGTTGGGGGAAAGCAGTTGGACAGCTTAAGACAACTTGGGAGAATTTTAGGAAAGGTCTGACTTCAGAATGGTGGTCTGGCCTCATAGAAGTGCAGATTCCTTGGGGGTAGATGCTATAAAGTCTAGAAGCAACAAGTCCTGGGGATATCTGTTTTGGGCTCATAGGCTCAGCTTCAGGAACCTTCATCCCATGAACAGTTTGGGGGTCAGAGGGCTGATTGCAGGGTCCTTCACTGGTGCTGGAATCCAGACCTCAATGCACTGACCAGACATAGTACCAGGCTGGGGCTGTGGGCAAGGAAGAATGAGCACAGGAGCGAGTGCAATCAGAGAGGGCTGGGTCCTGCTGACTGTAGTCACTCACAGTAGAGCACAGTCTCTGGTTTTGGTTCCAGGGTGAGCTGAAGATTGCAGCTAGGAGGGACTACAGGGAGTAAGAGCTTTTGTGGTAACAGCATTATTGTGGGTTCTGGTGATGGATCATGGGCAAAAAGAAGTATCTGAGGTCAGGCCCCAGAAAGAGCTCAGAAAATAACAGCACAAAGAACTGGAAGCCTGAGACATTATCCCCCCCACACCTCAGGACTCTTAACACAAACTTAGCCAAGAAATAAGCTGCTAAAAACAAAATAAAACAAAAAAGCAACAGAGAAAGAACAAGACATGGATAACTACTATGGTGATTAGGAAATAAGAGGGCAAGGGGATAAAATAAGGGAAGGACACTTAGAAGGGTGGGTAGATTATGGTATAGGATGGTAAAGGGAGAGGATAAGGGAGGGATTCTTAGTAGGGGTGTAGGTTAGGGAGGCAGTAGTTAGAAGTAAGAAGGAACTGGGTAAAAAGAGAGGGAGAGAAGGATAAACAGGAAAAATATGATGGAGGGAAGTGTAGAACTAGTAATTATAACTTTGAATGTGAATGAAATGAACTCATCCATAAAATGGAAATAGATAGCAGAATGGATTAAAAATCAGAATCTGACAATATGTTGTTTACAAGAAACACATTTAAAAGTGAGAGATACACATAGAGTAAAAACAAAGGACTGAAAAAGAATTTATAATGCTTTAGCTTATGCAAAAACAAACAAACAAAAATAAAACAGGGCAGCAATCATGATCTCAAAGTTAAAGCTACCATAGATTTAATTAAAAGAGATAAATAGGGGAAACGACATTATGATAAAAGGTTCCATAGATAATGAAGTAATATTAATACTAAACCTATATGCACCAAATGCTATAGCATCCAAATTTTAAAAGGAAAAGCTAACTGAATTATGGGTGGAAATAGGTAGCAAAACTATAATAGTGTGTGGGGGGGGACTTCAATCTTCTCCTCTCAGAACTAGATAAACTAAAAAGAAACATTTTATTCTGAGAAGGGCTCCATAGACTTCACCAGATTGCCAAAGGGATTTATGACCCAAATAAAGGCTGAGAATTTTTTCTACAGGCCAAGAATATATTTCCATTTTATGCAATGCCTGGCCAATGAAGAATGACTGAAGTCTTCAAGCTCTACATTTTTCCTGGAGGTCCTTGAAATAGTTAAAACAGCCAAAAGTTACAAGCTCTCTCCTAAAATAAATGATCTGTTATTTGGGGCAGACTGACTTCTATTTCAATATCCTTGTCACAGACAAGTCATTTTGAAGTTATACAGTACAAGAATTCCTCCTCACTTTCAATAGGACACTATCTTTTATCTCACTCTAAATATTTCAAAGGTGTAAAATCTTTGCTTTCTACATTTGCTCCAACTTTAGGAGAAAAAGGAAAGCAACTTTGGTATACAACTTATTTCTTAGGAGACCAACAATAAGTTTTAGAGATTGGATGGAGCAAAAGGGAAGGAATGGGAAGAAAAAACAGTCATATACTATACCAAGCAACAAACATGAATTCATTCAACAAATATTTATTAAGGGCCAAGCTAGGGGCAAAGCAGTCACCGAGTGCTGAAAGTTAAGAATTTTAGGACAGGATTGAACCTGGTTCTTTGTGTATCTAGGGCCAATTTTTTTTAATAAAGTAAAATCCTTACAAGAAAGCTTAATTCTCCTTCTCACTCATGTCCCTTTTCCCACAAACTCTTTCCCTCACACCATTCTCACCAAAAAAACAAACAAACAAAAAAAACCCAATCAAGCAGTTATGTACTAGAAAAGTCCTAGACACCAAGAACCTAGTTATTTTAGAGGAAGAAATACTTGACTGTTGGTATCCAGTAATTAAAGTAATAGATGCCAAAAGACCCAAACATTAATTTCCTATAAGCACATGCTAACATAAATGTTCCCAAAGAATATTATGTGAATCCTAGAGAATCAACTAAAAAATTACTTGAAACAATTAACAACTTTAGCAAAGTTGCGGGATATTAAATAAACCCATATAAATCATCAGCATTTTTGTACATGACCAACAAAACCCAGCAGCAAGAGATAGAAAGAGAATTTCCATTTAAAATAACTGTAGATGAAGAACATTATGTGTGTGTGTGCTTTAAATCACAACCAACAACAAATGGTAAGCAATCATAAAGTACAATTGACAACTCCTCTTCAATCTTTTAATCAATCCTGCTGTACTTTAAGACTGGGTTCACCAACCAGCTGCACAGTTTCAATTTACCATGTTGGAGGTCCTTGGAATTTAATTTAATTTCCCTTTTAATCTTATTGCTATGGGGGTCAGTAAAAAAAAAAGACAACCTCACAGAGTGATCAGGGAGGGACCCTGAACTGTAGTACCAAATAAGAGCACTCCCAGCACGCCAACTGTACAATATGGCAAAATTTCTAAATAGTTGTACCTTGAAGTTCTTCCCAGGCATTCCATCTTTGGTTTATGAACTCTCTAAAGTAGAAAGAGGAGATAGTAAACTTTCATTTTCATAAGCGTTGTATCATTGGTGTCCATTTTGGAAATATCTTTTTACCTCCAGAAGAGCTTATGCCTGAATTTTTCTTAAAATAAATTCTTATTGCTATCCTATGTTTTATTGGTATCATTGCTTAAGTTTCTCCATGTATTCTTCCTCCTCCCCATCCCAGGCAGCCAGCCCATGAAAGAAAGAATATTTTTAAAAGAAAAAAATAGAAAGAAGAGAAAAAAATCAGCAAAAATAACCATTTAAATGGAAAAGAAATCTGACAATATATGCAATGTTTCACACATGTAGACTTCCCACTTCTGGAGAGGAGTGGGAGTATGTGTCTTTACAAATCTCTTCATTGGGGTCAGGCTTCTTCCTTGTAATTTTTATGCATGAGTAACAGTGATGAGATGTAACACCCCGTCCATCCTTTCTTACAGCTCCAATTCTTGTTTACTAATAGCTAGCATTTATATAAAACTTTAAAGTTTGCAAGGCACTTTAGATATGCTATCTCATTTAATCTATTATTTAAGCATCTGAAAACCTAGTTTGCTGTGGCATCCTGGAGGGAAGGTGGCTTTAGAAGGCTCTGTTGGTTGAGTACAAGCTGGGGCAGGAGCTACTGAGGTAGAAAGGCTTTGAGAACTGAGCTCTAAAAGAATTGCATATCTTTAGTCTTGAGGACTAGCCCTGCCACCTTCAGAGGAGGTTGCTAATAGAAGATTGGTTACCATTAAAAAAATTGTTTTGATTAAAGGTTATATACTTCATTAGTAAATATTTTAAAAGTATGGTGATAAGTACCATAAAGAACATAATTTTCACCACTGCTATATTAGTCAATAGATTGGCTGTCTTTATGTCACAATAACCAGTTGTTAATCAGTTTGGTTCAACCATCTATCAGTCAATCAATCACTTAACTACAGACCTATGATTAAGTGAGCTTGTTGCCTGACTTAAACAAAGCTTCACAGGCTTTGTTCTCATGGAACTCCAATCCTAAAAGGGAAGACCATTGTCACATTGTGTGGGATAACAGCTGGAAAGGGTAAAGGCATAGCCCATGAAATTTTAAAGCTTGCCCTGTGTTCATTGTCCCTTTCAGACAATGACAGAAATTGAGCAACCCATCTTATCAAAACCCAATCAGTCTTTCTCTAGTTACAATTTCCTAATTATAAAGGAATATCATCATTTTACAGCTGCTTTATTTTTAATTTTTAAAAAATGGTGGTGATTTCACATTTGAGTTTGATGTACTTCTGTTTTGAATTAAGGCTTATAGTGAGGGGATGTGGTGATGAGAGGCGGGACATGCGGAACTGAACATCAAATGCATTCACTAAAATTATTGGATGTTTCACTCTTGTGTGTGTGACAAACATAAACATCTGGTACTTATCTTATGGTATGTAAACTATTTTTCTGAAGTTTATCAAATTCTTATTGAGTTCTGGTGGCCATTCAGTGAGTAAGCTTATATTGTAAACATCGCTGACCAGACAAGGTGCATGGTTCCCAATAGCAGTATTGAATAGCACTTTGGAAGATGGAATCTTTGTCAGTATCCTATCATCACTACAGTCAACTGTAATCGAATAGCCCTTAGTGGACAGTATACACACAAAAAATGGGGAAATCCCAAGCATCTCATTTTGGGTGTGGGAGAAACATTGTCCTATTAAAAGAAAACAGCTGTCCTTGCTTACTTTATCAGGCTACTTGTAGCAATTCCAAGGGAAGGCGCTGTGCTATAGCATAGCTGTGGGCTGTTTGAACCCCACTGCCTTGCTTTTTGTTGTAAGATGCCTTTTTCATATACAATAAAAGTGTACTTTATCGTTATGGCATTGTCTTAGTAATGACAGGAAATGCATTCCCAAGATAAAGAGAAACAAGGAGAAGCACGCACATTTTACTTGGAATCACTTCGGGACAAAGAAACACATTTAGCATTGTACAGTAAATCATATAGCAAATCTTTGCAAACTGGTGGTTAAACACCAGCATGCAGCCTGTGAGCCGTGAAATGAATATCATTGCCTCCTATAATAATACATAACTAGCTATTGGTCATGTCAGAATGGAGAAAGCCTTATTTCCAAAATGAAAATCTGTCTTGCTCAATAAAATACTGCCCATTGAGCTTGTGTTGGCAAGGGAGCAGTTACCAGTTTTTAACACCCCTGCTGCAGGTCTATCCAACAAGCCTGAGAAAATAAAGGACAAAGGGCTGGGGGCTGATTAAAAACAGGAAGAGATTGTGTGTGTGTGTGTGTGTGTGTGTGTGTTGTGTAGGATTTGTTTTAGAGCATCTCTTGTGACTCAAAGGACTGCTTAATTCGTCACTTGACACTATAGCCCAAAGTAAATATTTTTAGACAATTGTCTCATTTCCTTAGATAAACCACATGTTTTCTGATAAAGACATAACCTTTGAGAATTTTTGCTATTCTGGGATCTCATACCCTAATTCACAGCACCTGAGGTTTGTGGTGTGTGTGTGTGTGTGTGTGTGTGTGTGTGTGTGTGTGTGTTTTCTTGAGCACCATCTACTTTTAACAATGACTGCCTTGGATCATGACCCTCACCTTAAGTTTTAGTGCCCATAATTCATTTTCTCTTTAAATATTTCATCAACCTGTTACCATGTTGCTCTGATGAGCTGTTCCTTCTTAACTTTCTTGTTAGGAAGGCCATTCTGATTTCCTTGGCAAATAATAATGAACTCTCACAGCCATTCTCATTCACTCCCCACCCCCAGCATGGGAATGAGGGATTTTGGTAGTTGTCCAGAATAAAATATGTCATAATTACTGTAACCACGTATAAGTTTTGTTTTGGTTTAAACTATATTATCACTAAGAGAAGGAAAAGTCTACAAATGTTTTAGGTTTACTGTTGAAAAGCAAAACGGCATGCATGGTGCATGGGGAAAAATATAAACAATGGCATTTTAGATAGTGTTGGATTTGGAATAAGCAAAAACTGAGTTCAAATTGTGTCTCAGACATTTACTAACTATATGACCCTGGCAAATCAAATCAAATAACCTTTCTGTGACTGAGTTTCCCCATCTGTAAAATAATGAGGTTTGACTCAATGGTCTCTAAAATCCTTTTTTTAAATTTTATTTTTTTTAGTGAGGCAATTGGGGTTAAGTGACTTGCCCACAGTCACACAGCTAGTAAGTGTTAAGTGTCTGAGGCCGGATTTGAACTCAGGTCCTCCTGACTCCAGGGCCGGTGCTTTATCCACTGCGCCACCTGGCTGCCCCTATCCTTTTATATTTTGTCGCTAATATGGGAAGCTAAACATATCTTTTTTTTAAAAACTCTGGGTCATTGAAAAATAAAGTCACCAAAGAACAAGACAAATACAATGTCAAATTTCATTGAGTGCCTTATGATTTTAACTCCCTGGACTGGACACTTTGCCCTAGTTAGACAAACACAAAACCTTTGCTATGATGGAACAAATCATTGGTTGCAAGAAAGTCTTGTCTAATACTGAGCCAATCCCAAGTGACTAAACAGATGAATTTTCCTACAGAGAGAGAGAGAGAGAGAGAGAGAGAGAGAGCAAAAATGACAATTTTGGATAACATTTGGGAATCAATATGAGAACATGGATTCTTGGGGGAAAGAAGCCTTATTGAGTGTTCCTGTGCTAAATTCAAAAAAAGATGAAGAGTAAAGAAAATAAAGTCCCTCCCCAAAGAAGACCTGCCTTTCTGACAGATAAAAGGAGATAATGCTTGTGTGGGCTGGGCTACCTCTGGATTCATTGCACATTCTCTCACTCTTATGGTAATTTTTTTGCATAAATCAGAAGCAACTAATTAAAAAAGAAATATTTAATTCTGACATGTTCTTTGAACTGGTGTTCCATCTGGTTCTGTTTGAATAGTAAAATCTGCTGTAGTTGTTAAAATTGGCAAGCAGTACAATGGCAAAAAGAAACAAAAGGGACTCAGGGCAGCAGGTTAATACACTAGCATTTCAACTTGAGACATTTCCAGAATTCAGCTACCCAAATCACTCCAATATGGAAGCCATAAAGATCAAATGTGAAAGAGAAGAATGCCGTTACTGGGGTAGAGACATACGACCACTGGTCCCCATTAGTTCAGTGTGATATTTATAGCAGTGAGCTTTGAAAGGACTTTGGTTTGGAGGCAGTGTATGGGGGACGGTAACAACACCCTGAAATATGCTCAGTGTATTTCATGGAGTGCATTCAAGGCAAATACAATAGTGAAAAGAGACTTCAAATATCCAATTCACTTGTCTACCTGAAGGGGATCCCTCTACCCCACCCCTTCCATATTTCTGGGAGAAATATAATTACAGCCAGAAAAATCAGACAAATGCTCTATTCTAATTCATCTCTTACTTAATAAACCTATAAAACCTGAACACCAAGATACAATAAATTCTGATAACAAAATGGGAAAAAAAATGTAATAGTATTGGGGTTTCTATGGACTTCAGGATCCAAGTAATCAGCAGCAGAGGCAATTTGAAACCTCTGTGCAGCGTTGAACAGAAAGACTGATTAAATCCCTGTGCTTTAGAAAAGATTGTTTTACATCTTCGAGAAGTATAACTACTCGTAAAATATTTTTTCCCTTTAACATTAAATCCTTTGCTTCAATACTATATTAACTTGCAGATGGCTATACCTAAGGTATGCATAATAGTCTGGTCAAAGAGGGGACATTTGAATAGTCTTTTTCTGACTAAGATACTTGGGAGCCCTCACAGAGCAATAAATGATTCAGGAACTTAATACTTTTAATTAACATTTTTTGAATACTTATTTGCAATTTACATTTAATTTTAAACCTGAGCTTAATCCTCTCATCTGGAAAGAGGACAAGTATTTTGAACAGACCGAATATAACCCCTACAAGCTTGATTAAGAATTTGTTTAACTGAAAAAACTCCATAGCAGCAATTACAAAACTGGTGTGTCTCTAAGAGAAGAAAATAATTATACTACAGTGTTTTTTAAAAAAGAAATTTTTAACAAGCTTCAAATACATATAAATGTGAAGTGAGTCTTCAAAGTCTCTCAGTTAAATGCTTTATGTGAAAGTCCTGGCTTGTTTTCTTCCTAGATAATGGCCTTGTCCTATTACTCTGGGTCCAATCCTAACAAGAGCCTCCTTTTATGCATAACCCCTATTAAAGGCAAAGAGAGTTCTGCACTCAGAACTAAAGGGAAAAACAACACACCAAGAGTGGCCAATTATAGGTAAGTAGGCCTTGTAAACATCACAGGGGCATATGGAACAGACACAGCTGCTTACTGAGATATGGTTTTAAGCATCCAGGCAAGCAAAGCCAGTCCGCTACTCTGAAGTAGATTGTGTATGAATCTTTGTCTCTTGTTAGCTGGCTTTGTCAAAGGCAGAGGAAGTAGCAACAAGTAGGAAAAATGATCATTCACTCATTCATTCAAGAAATATGTATTGTTTGCCTGCTCTTTGCAAGGTATTGTGAGGAAGATAATATAATAATTATAGAATATAAATAATATATAAATATATATTATACATTTATAAATAAATACATAAATATATATTGTAAATTTATAAATAAATAATATGTAAATATAATAAACCAGGATCCTTGCTCTGAGTGACCTTGCAGTTTATGAAGGGACCTAATATAGCAGAAAGAACATTGGATTTCTGTCGGGGATCTGGGTTTGCATCCTGGCTCTGCAGCTTACTACCTAGGGGAGCATGGTGGACAAATCACTTAACCTTCTGTAAAATGAGGGAGTTAGACTAGATGGTCTCTTATATCCCTCCAAGCTTGTAATCTACAATCTCATGATTTGATTGACTGGGTGTGTGCAAACGAGAAGCAATAACTCAAAAGGACTCAAGGTTTCAGACTGGTTGACTTGGAGAAAGTGGTGTCATTGATAGTGTTGGGGAAGAGAGAAGCAGCCACTTTGGAGGGAGAAGATGACACATGTTGGGTTTGAGGTGCTCATGGAACATGTCAACTGACTTTATATGGAGATAGAGATTTAGGAACCTTTACATTCAGAGGGGGGAGCTGAAGATAAGGTAGTTGGTGAGATTGCCAAGGGAGAGAGTATAGGAGAGAAGGAGGAGGGTGCAGTCTTGGAAAAAAAAATGCCTAGATTTCAGTGTCCCTCCCCAAATATTACTTTGCTAATCACACTTTGCTTTTTATCCTTCTTTTTATCTGACTTACATAAATCTACATAACATCCCACAGTTATGTCATTCCTGAGAGGCAGTGAGGAACAGAGGATAGAGAAGTGACCATACAGTCAGGAAGATCTCAGTGGAAGTTCCTCCCCTGACTCATGATGACTATGTGACCCTGGGAAAACTCCTTGAACTCTTAGTACTCTGGAAAACTTTCTAAGAATAAGTTACAGTGAGTGCCAACTTGCAGTGGCAGTTTTCTCATTATTACCAGTGAAATCACAGATGTAGCCTGTATCTTTATCTCAATAGCTAAAAATTTCTACTTTTTTCAGATGAAAGAAATCAGGGGGTTAATAATTGACCAGGCCTTTCTCAACCTCATCAGTAAAACAGCAAGGATGCCCGCTGTACCCATCCCTTAGAGACATTGTGAGGCTCAAATGAGATAATGCATGTGAAAGGTATAAAGTACCACTCGAATGGGAAACATTCTAATCCGACCTCTAACTTTGCTAAGTCATTTGGGTAATTATGGCCAGAATTAGTTCTGCCTGAGTTACTCAGATTGTGGCTATTCTGGAGTTCTGACTTTACTGGCATATAATGGAACTTCCCTTTAGCCATCTCTGCTGCCCCACTCCCGCAACTTCTCCAACCTACCCCTCCCCTCCCAATTCAATCTAACTGTACAACATTGAACAAGGGATGAAAAGTCCTTTGGCAATCTTCATGTGCCCCCAAGCAAGGGATCTGATAATGCTTATCTTGGCATTTGTAACTGCAAATACTAAAATTGGTCATAAAATTTCCAACCCTTTTTAAAAATCCACTACTTGACTCCAGAGTCTTTAGTTGTAATGTTTCACTGGTTAACTTCATGCTGTGCAAAGAAGTATTGCTTTTTATTTGTGTCTTAATTGACCCACCATTAACTTCACAAATGTATCCTCTCCCTAAACTTGTCCCAATAGATAGTATATAAAAAAGAACCCATCAGTTTTACTATACCCATCATAATTTTAATGCTTCACTCAAGTTTCCTTTAGCAATTCTTCTCCTAGTTGCTTCTCCCCCCCCAAACATGTAATTTACCAGCCTGTCAATTCATCTCCATTTCTGTTCTTTTAGATTTACCCCCATGTTCATTTCATTTTTCTCCAGTGACTTGATAAAAAATTCATTCCAATAGTAAATATTTGATGGCTTACACTATTCCTTACATTGGGAGCATAGGGTATGTGTGTGGATGGAGGTGGAACAAAGCCATAGACTAAGAAAGAATTTAGGGGTGTCGAGTTCTAATCCTGTTTGTTGTTGTTGTTGTTGTTGTTGTTTGGATTATGGAGAAGACAGATCAGTTAGTCTTTTCCAAACACTGGTGTTCCCAGACATAGAGGCAAATATACCTTCTTCATAGTCCACTGGGGTTTTAAAGTGCTTTAAAAAGCATGAAGGTTCAGGAAAAATGTTAAATAATAAAACACAGACTATCTTCTTTCATTTTTAAAAGCCTTTTCCTGGCCACTGCACAAAAAAGTTTCAACTGATCTGTTGGCGAGTCTCCCAAAGAACTGAAGGTAAACAAATATTTGTGCTCAAACAACCTCTGTCTTTCCCAGCATACACAAAATGGTTTATTTATTATGAGTTTCACAGTAGGTCACGCCTGTAACTTCCCCCGCCCCCCCTTCCTACAAGCTTGGTTTCAAAAACAAACATGAGGATGGATTTATGGAACTAAAGACTTGCAGATGGGGCAATGGTCTCCTTCAGACATTTGGCCTGTGAACTTTGACAACATCCTTTTACACCCATTTTCCATGTACTGAGTCCACCCCCCCCCCAGATTGGTTTTCCTTTTTTTTTTTTTTTTTTTTTAGTGAGGCAATTGGGGTTAAGCGACTTGCCCAGGGTCACACAGCTAGTAAGTATTAAGTGTCTGAGGCCGGATTTGAACTCAGGTACTCCTGAATCCTGGGCTGGTGCTCTATCCACTGCGCCACCTAGCTGCCCCCCCTTTTTTTTTTAGTGTTTTTTGGTTTTCCATTCTTAATGAGAGTTTTATTTGCTGATTGGAAATTTATGCGTCTATGCAGGTTTATTTCTAGAAAACATATTCACTGGGTATTAAAGATTGCTCAGATTAGAGGCTGCCACTACACCTAGGATCACAATGGATCCAGCCCTGGAGACCCCAAAGAAGAGAAAAAACAGGCTACCTGGGTGTAGCTGGTTGCCAAGAATTATGTATAAACAGCCAGTCTCTGAAGAGATGCCAATTGTTCTTGAGAACAGATGAAATGAACCTCTTCTTTTAATGTTTGGTCTATTATATTTTCCCTCATGGAAACTGTGTTTGCTATGCAGCTGAGAAGTTTACACTTATTCCTTTTGAAGATTATGCTTAAAGAATTAAAAGTGCACACACAAACGTACACAAAGAAGTCATGTTCTTTCAAAGAAAAACTCCCTAATAATGGAAATTGGAATGTGGATTATAGCCTGAGGGGCACAAGCAATGCCTAGGCTTTGGTTAGTGGGAGAATAGTGGCATTCTAAAATTCACTATGATAACTCCCATGACTGTTGTGCTTAGCAGTTTCCAAAGCACTTTCCTCAGGCCAATCTTCTCAGGTAGGTAGTGTAGCTGTTATTATCCTGACATGTCTGACCATGCCACGCCCCTACTCAATAAACTTTGGTGGCTCCCTAGTACCTCAACAAGCATTGTTGGTAGAGTGGGTAAACAGGCAAAAGGTGAGGCAGGAGAGAGCAATGTCACAAAAACCCAGAGCAGAGAGTAGTTGGAAGGACAGGGTGATCAACAGTGTATAATATATCAGATAGGTTCTGGTCTCCCCAGGTGTTAATATCTTCCCTTCCAGATGACCTTGTATTTAACTACATTTGCATTTAACCTGACTGTAGTTATTCCATATATATTCCATATGTATTTCTTTTCTCTCTCATAAGAATGTAAGCTTTTTGTGAGAAGTGATCTCTACATACTTTTTATTTATTATTTATTTCTTCCCAGCTCCTAGCACATTGCCTTTTAGCACACAGTAGGTGCTTAGCAATTGCTTGTTGGTTAACTGATTGATAGATGATTGTTTGACTTTCTGGATCATTTACTTTCTGGATACAAAGATGGAGATAAATAGGTTATCTACCCCTCATCCAAACTTCCTTGTCTTCTGTTCAGGGTGTTACCATGTTTCCAGTCTCCCAGGATCACAATCTCAGAGCCATCCTCAACTCTTCCTTCTCCCTCACCTCCCCCCATATCTAATCTCAAATGGTGTTGACTCTACTGCTACAACACCTTTTATATTCATCTCCTTAATAATCATATGGCTACCACCATAGTTAGGTCGTCATCACCCCTCACACTTGGCCAATTACCATAGTCCCTAATTGATCTCCCTCCTTCCTCTCCCTTCAATCTAACCACTGTATAGTTGCCAAAATCATCCTCCTAAAGCAAAGATCTGACCAGGTCACTTCTCTGCTCAAGACTCTCCACTGGCTCCCGTTAGTTTCTAGGATAAAACACAAATTCCTCAAATTGGCATTTGTATTCCTTTGTAATCTGCTCAAAGGATCAAACATTTCTTGTCTTCATTCACTCAAGATTTTGGCCCAGCCTGCCATCTTGTTCTTTCCCAATATTGAGTCTCTGCTGCCTTCTACCCCTGTCTCTTCTGTTGGTGAGTGCCATCCACAGCTCCATTTTGAGGAAGGGCCCAGATCAACCACCTTTTATTCTTTGGACTTTGTGTACCCACAGGTATCCTCTTCCTTGCTACCTCTGCCTCAGCTTCCTCCAGCTTTTTTCCTTTTCATGTTCATGTATTTCATCTTCCCCCATTAGAATAAAAGCTCCAGGCAGCTAGGTGGCGCAGTGGATAGAGCACCGGCCCTGGAGTCGGGAGGACCTGAATTCAAATCTGGCCTCAGACACTTAACACTTACTAGCTGTGTGCCCCTGGGCAAGTCACCTAACCCCAATTGCCTCACTAAAAAAAAATAGAATAAAAGCTCCCTCAGGTCAGGGACTACCTGTTTTTTACACTTGTGTTTCTATGGTCAATATTTACCACAAAGGCCTGGCACATAGTAAGGACTCAGTAAACACTTCTTGTTGAAGTTCCAATCTTTGACCCCTTAGAATCATTAGATCCTTTTTTCTTTTCTTTTCTTTTTTTCCTTTTGCAGGGCAATGAGGCTTAAGTGACTTGCCCAGGGTCACACAGCTAGTGAGTGTCAAGTGTCTGAGGTCAGATTTGAACTCAGGTCCTCCTGAATCCAAGGCTGGTGCTTTATCCACTACGTCACCTAGCTGTCCCAAATCATTAGATTCTTGGAAGGTTCTGCTCATTTGTTCCTATAGGAAGTGCTATTCAGTCTTTCTTCTTGTTGGTACTTTCTCCTCAAATTATTTTGCATCTACTTTTTTGTTCATATGTTATCTCTTCTAATGGAATATTAACTTTTTTAAAACCAGAGACTTTCTTCTTTTTTTCTTTTTGGTTAAATTTCCAGCTTCTATCCCAGTGTCTTGTAAAAAATAGTAACTAATAAATATTTGTTTAATTGAGTTGAAATAAAGTGAATGAAAGTGCCAACATTTAATGACAGATTTAATAAGCTGGCTCACGATCTTGCTTAGCTGGTTACGGACAAAGAGATTTTAATTAATATGTATTTTGTAGGGGCACTCATGAATATTCCATATCCTGATATTATTGGGAAAGGCATTTTAAGGTAAATAAACAAGCATATACCTTGGGTGGACCTTCCTGCAAAACATTACAATTCATGTACGGGAACTCACTTTTATTATGGAAATTCTTGATCAATGCCAAATTTCGGGAAATATTTGAACCCAAAAGGGGCATTCATTCCTATACTTTTTACATCATTTCTTGTTTCTTAACAGACCTAATAAATTGCAGAGGTGGGGGGAGGTTTGAGGAAAATGCCTGCAATATTTGCTTTTCTAGAAGAAAATTCATTTATTGTTCCTTTCATTGATCCTTGCTTAGTGGAAATAACATTATAAATGAACAAATGTATCTATGGATTTTTCTTCACATGGAAAATGATTTTTCGAAGAATAGATTCCTTTATTTCAGGTGCTGTGATTAGCCAAATTCTAGCAAATTAGACCTGAATGTCTGAAATATTGGGAACCATTGGATCTAATGCTAAGGATATAGGTAGTGTGTGCATGTGTGTGTATGTGTGCATATGTGTGCACTCACATATGTGTATATAAGTAGAGGGCTAGGAGTAGGGGGTAGGGTGGGAAATGGTGGTGATGTGTCTTGTTGGGTGAATACAGCAGTGAGTGGCTTCATTAACTGGTTCTGGACATTTCTTATCTTGATCTACTTATTTCAGGCTGGCAATTGTTTCATTTCAATTTTTCATATGTCACCCTCCCTGATGCTCCCATATATTTGACTCAGTGAGAAGATCAAAGCTTCCCCTTCCTTTACACTCTTTTTTCATTCTCATATTTCTAGCATTTACCTCTATAATAAGCCTTATATTTCATTTTAATGTTGTGTAAAATATTCTGCTCTTGTCCCTTTCCTTCTGCCTGTATATACCAATGAAAGTGCTAGTCTGTGTCATCATAACTTATTTCTTTTACTGAAAAGGGGTTTAGTGTCCTTTGGCATGGACTCAATGCCAACATATCAAGAATTACAGAAGCAAAAGAGCAATATACATGACCTGCATGTCTGGAACAGAAATATGGCTTTTTATAGTGTTTTGTTTGCTGTTATGACCTACAAAATGACCCTAGCTAAGGATTTAATTTGATTTTTCCAGGAAGAAAAAAACAAGGAATAGATGATAGCTGCTATGCTTTTGGGTAAGTACAATCAACCTATCAATTACTAAGAATCTATTAGGCTCCTGCTACAGTATAGGCCAGGCATTGTGCTAGGCATCAGGGCACTCAAAGACACAAATTCAATAACCTTTGCCTTGAAGGATATGATGTTCCAATGTGGGAAAGCAACAAGCTATACACACACATGTATACAGCACATATACGGTGCATGTCACAAAGGTCTTAGTACAATTTTAAGCTTTAGTGGCTTTGTTTTTATATCTAAGCTTTAATAGCTTAAAACTGCACTAAGACCTTGGGGACATTGTGTTTGCGTTTGTGTGTGTGTGTGTGTGTGTGTGTGTAGCATGTGTTACATATTCTGGACTATTCTAGTTGAAATATGTAATATATTATATATATACTGGACAAATCTAATATTGCATATGTGTACATACAGATATATTACATGTAATATAAAAATATATTCAATACTTTTATAAAATATAAGTATATTAAATGTAAATTTATGCAAAGTAAACAAAAGATAGTTTCTTGGAGGTAAACACTATGGTGGATAGGGAAGGGAAATCAGGAAAACTTCCCATGGTCCTTGAATTTAGCTATAAGGGGGACTAGGAATCTGAAGTACTTAATGGTAGGTAAGCCTATGGTTCAGATTATAGGATCAAAAGGTCTCAGTTCTAGAGGTGGGAAAAAGACCTCTGAGAGCATCTCCAATGTCCTCATTTTACAGATAAGGAAACTGAGGCCCATTTTACAGAGAAGCGACTTGCCCCAAATCACAAAAGTAGTAAGTGTCACAGGCAGGATTTGCAGTTGTCATCTACTTAGAAGATTGAAAAGACCATGAAAAGACTTTTTTTAAAATGTAGGGTTTCATCTTATCTCACCTTAGGCTGATATGCTTCTTGACAAACTAACTCAAAAGAAAAACATGAAAAAAGTTTCAGTGTGAAACAGTAGGATAAAACTTGGGTGGCGAATCTTGATGTGGGGCAGGGGGAGAGGACAAAATAAAATTGGAGGGGCAGCTAGGTGGCACAGTCTATAAAGCACTGGCCCTGGATTCAGGAGGACCTGAGTTCAAATCTGGCCTCAGACACTAGACACTTACTAGCTGTGTGACCCTGGGCAAGTCACTTAACCCTCATTGCCCCTCCAAAAACCAAAAAACCAAAACAAACCAAAATAAAATTTGAGTCATATGCCACTCAATAGAAACTACAAATGTATTTTAATGAATTCCTAATTTTGAAGAAAAAAGTCTTTTTAATATCTAGAAACCCACAATACCATATATATGTACATATATATATATATATGTATGTATGTATGTATAGGTATTTCTAAAGAATCACAGAATTTTGTGGGTTGGAAGACCTATGAGAAACTGTCTAGTCTAACCTCTCAGCCAGGGCAGGAATCAAATTTATTAAAAGGGATAGAAAAGAATAAAGGAAATGTGGAACTATTTATTGATTTTGATGATAGTTTCCCATAATGTATTAAGAAATTAAAAGAAAAAGTGCTGAAAGAGGGTTTTTTTTTTTCCAACTAGGATTTTTTTTTTTACTCCCAAGTGGAATTATTGAGAGGAGTAGCCTATGACAGTTCTTTCTCCAGGGAAAAAGAGATTGCGAAATATATTTGAAATACACAAATAGATACACAATGATACTGAATTAACTCAAGTGCTTTTAGCCTAGAATGAATGATCTGTTCTACATAATTAGAACTATAAAAGCACATGAAGTATTTTAATTAAAAGACGCTATTGGAATTTATAAGGCATTGCTCCTAAATCTAATCCTCCCTCCTGACCCCAAGCTCCTTCCCCCCACCCTTTTTGGTCATAGGATTCAATGATATTAATGAGAAGTGGTGATAGGTTAGAAGGTGAAGGAGAGAAGTATATATAAACAAAAGACAGGAGAGAACTCACAAGTGCATTCAATTTTGTCATGGATCATGTAGCACTCGCTCATTTTATCCAAATGTCCCTTATGAACATTCTTAATGTTGTAAGGAAGGATTTTTAGTTTTAGGATGTAAAATGTTGGAGGACCACATACCTATCCAGAGCTTTCAAACCTTTGGTGTACATTTCTCTCTTTTGGCTCTTGGAGAGGGGTAAGAGAAGGCTGGTTAGCATCTGTTAGGATGCTGAGTGAAGTGATACTGCACTATAACATCAATATTGTTAAAACAAATTTTGAAAGACTTAAGAACTCCAATCGACAAAATTATCAACTGTGATTCTAAGGGTCTAACTCATGGAAGTAAGGTGACAGATTAACATGCAGAATAAAAAAAGACATTTTTGGGTGTAGCCAATGGTGTCTTGGCAGACACTGGTTATATAATACAAGGATCCTCCCTCCCTTCCTCCCCTCCTCCCTTTCTCTTCCTTCCTTCCTTCCTTCCTTCCTTCTTTCTTTCCTTCTTCCTTCCTTCTTTCTTCCCTTCATTTCTTTCCTCCTTTCCTCCCTCTTTCCCTCCCTCTTTCCTTCCTTCCTTTCCTCCTTTCCTTCCTTCTCTCCTTCCTCATTCCTTCCTCCCTCCCTCCCTCCCTTCCTTTCTTCCTTCCTTCCTCCCTCCCTTCCTTCCTCCCTTCCTTCCTTCCTTGTTCCCTTCTTTTGTTCTTCCTTGCTTTTCAGTGGATTAGGTGGATGAGGAAGGAAGAAAAACCAGAAGTTTGATCATTGAAAATAATTTATACAAAAATAAAAGATAATGAAGGCTTTTCTAGTTTTTAGGAGGAATGCACTTTTTTGTGTGTGTACTGGGGCTTTCAAATCAAGATGTGAAGGTTATTTAAACCCAAGGATTTCACGTGTAACATTACACATTGAATAAATGTAACTATTGGTCCTAAATGTGAACATTAATTCACTCTGTAAAAGGTATGATTATTACTACCAGGGCAGAAATCAGCAATCCCTTGTGAAGAGATGTCTTGAAACTGCTATCATAAAATCTGTGCATGCTATGGATTTCATTAACATTTCAGTCCCTGAGGATTCCCAATTGTATAATAACAGAAGTTCTTTAAATTTTAAAGACCACAGACAGGAATAGCCTTTCACCCAAAACAGATGTGGAACCTTCAGCCTTGCCTTCTCATTGGTTCTAAGATATGGAACTGGTTGGTAATTGATAGCTATTAACATGTTTGTTGTTTAGGTTACAGAAATGGAAACTTTATACTATTTTTCCCGTGAAAAGATAAGTTAATGAGCAATAAGACTGATTTTTCAACAATAGGACCTGACTCTTGATTAAATCAAATTTCTCCAAAAAAAAAAAAAGGGTGCATACTTTACATGAAATAAACAATGAGGGGGAAGGTCAGGGAACCAGCAATGTTCCTTTCAAGGGAGAACTAACTTCAGTCCTGTTTTCCCCAACTCTCATCAATGGAGTGAAATTCTGTGCAATGCGTTTCCATTTCCTTCATTCCAATCTTATCAGGGGATTTGAACACCCAATGGAGCAGCCTCCCCAAAAGAATGATTCCAGCTAAATATAGTCCTTTATAAAATAGTAAAAAAAATAATGAATCATAAGATGGAAAAGTACAAAATGCTCATAATGACATTTTCTTGAAGAATACACATACAAATCTTTACTTTTGAATGGAAAAATTCACATTCAAATAATACCACCATAAGCAGTCAAAAAGTGACCAAATCATCCAGTAAATCAGTTACTTTCTTGGCCTTGAAATGCTAAAGAATCAGTAACTTGGATTTATTCCCTTTCATTGAAATTACCTCCTTTGAGTTAGGGCATTATGCAAACACAACCCCAAAGTTTATACAAGATGCATGCATGGTTCAATTGAATAGATATTGTTTGCACAAATCCAGTGACACAGGGAGACTTTGAGATTTGGCTTGAGGCATCTAGGTGGCTCAGTGGATAGAGTGCTGGGCCTGAAGTCAGGAAGACCTAAATTCAAATCTGCCCTCAGACACTCACTAGCTGTGTGACTTTGGGCAAGTCACTTTACCAAGAAATCATCATATGGGGTCACAAAGAGTCAGACATGACTGAACAACTGAACAAGTTCTCCTTAGGTGTAGTATAGCTTTCTGCTATGTTCCTTACTGAAGGAACTAATACTATCTTTCTTCAGTACACCATGAATTCTTAGCTCCTGATATAGGTACTGTCATGGGTGACTACTGGAGCAGGCTGCTAGGATGCTTGTGGGATGTTCAAATCTTCTGACCCCCTAAAGTTCATAAGGTCATATACTGGCCAAGAGGACGGTAAAGAAAGAGGCCTTCTCCTCCCGTCTCTAAGCTATTTTCTCTGGAAACCTTCTCTGAGATAGCTTCTACCCAACCACTCACTGGCTAGATGCTGGAATCCTGGATTCCAAACAGAGTCTATGATCAAAAATCTAGATATCCCTTGAAGAGAGAATTCTCTACTATAATAGAGTTGAAAGTTATGTTTAACAAGTGTATGTTGGCCTTAAACAATGAAATAAAAGAAGACTAAATACTAAAAGTGTTTTTATTATAAATAAACCATAATGGTACTTCTGATGCAGTTCTCCTTCCTTTATCTTCAAGTTTCAGATGCTTCCTTAAATATTTATTTTATTTTCTCAAGGATGGGTCAAAATGTTAAATTGGTCTTTGAGCAAGTGGTTTGATTATTATTTTTAACTATATTAAAAAGTTGTTTCGCTAAATAAACTGGCTGATTAAAATGGTAAGGAAAAAATATGGCTATTTTTACATGAAAAAACAATTAGTTAAAAATAGAAAAAAATATTTGGCATAATACAGGAACTCCCTCTTCCCCAGGATATCTTGTGGGGTTATTTTGACTGAATATCATCAATTTTAAAAAACTGAATTCAGTCTAACTAGTGGGTGTATTTTATCCATAGGTTGTATTTATGTATAAGTGTGTGCTTAATGTGCAAAAATGTGAAAAAGAAAGGTTTTAGAAAGGTATTGTGAAAATTTCTAGCATGTTACTTAGATTTTCTCAGAAGGTAGTATCTCAATGGACAACTACTCTTTATTCATACCGACAGTATATAAAAGTCAGAATTGACATAGACTATATCACTGGGTAGCCTTTTCAGTATTTACTTGACATTAAAACAAACGTTATGGTCAAAAAGTTAAATGCTTGCTCTGAGTTCCTTAGTATCAAATTATCTCTTCAAACTGAAGTTTGAGGAAGTCACTAGTTGAATGACTTTTTATTGATTAAACCATTAAACTGGTCTGTGCCTCAGTCTCCTCATCAATAAAACAGGGATATTGTGCTACCTGCCTCACACTGTTGTTGTGAGGGAAGCATTCTTTGTAAATCTTAACCAATATATAATTAACATATAAATGTGAGTTATTATTAACACTGCAAGTTAATGGGAAGCATTTTGCCAAGCTTAAAGTGCTATGTAAATGCTGTTTATTGTTATTATTAAGGAAATATGGGGGCATACATTGCTTCAGCAGTATTTTTGCTAAAGTGTATAAGACATCAGAATTGAAAAACGTAATTCCACCTTTGTGCAAGCCAATGAATCATGCCTTTTCCAGTTCTCAGCTTGGAAAGAATCATTGTTTTCTCCTGTGTCAGCCATTTACTAACTGGCCTGAATGAGTTAATGTATCTTTTAAAGTGCTCAACTCAGAAATGCAAAGGAATTTACAAGGCAGAGAACCTGGCTCAAGAGACATTCTGGGTTAGTCAACTAAGTTTACATGAATACAGTTATAATTTATTATTTTGAGTAACCATTCTGTTGAAAATTGGTTAGCCTTTGTAATGTTAAAAAGCATTTCATAGGACATACATTCTTCTAAAGTCAATAAGCTAGTAGAAAAGATGGAGAGATTTATCTTGTTTATGTGTATCTTGTTTGTACATAGTTGTTTGTGTGTGGTCATCCTCCATTAAAATGTGAGCTCCTTGCTGAGAAGGGACTGTTTTTAGCTTCTCTTTGTGTCCCCAGGACTTAGCACAGTAAGTGGCACATAGTAGGTGCTTAATGAATTTCTGTTCACTTAACAAATTTTAGCGGAAGTGAGCTCTGAGGAATATATGATGGGAACATGGTGGGGGGAAGACTAGCAAAAGTGGAATCATTCATTTAAAAACTAATGTTCAAGGCCACATTATGAAGAATGGCTAAAGGCAATTTAGTAAAGTTTCTCAATTTAGCTTTGGGTTTTAAAAATTATGCTTTAAATTCAGGGAATAAACTAATTTTTTTTAAATGAGGAGGAAGACAAGAAAAAGGAGTAGAAGGAAAGAAGGAGAAGAAAGAGGAGAAAGGAGGAGGAAGAGAAAAAGAAGGAGAAAGAGGAAAAGGAAAAGAAGGAAAAGGAAGAGAAAGAGGAGGAACAGCAGTAAAATTTGGATCCATTAATTCCTTTGTGGACGAAGAAAGCTCATGTTGTTTGGATCCATTAATTCCTTTACGGATGAAGAAAGCTCATATGATCAGGAAATGAATTCTTCCTGTGACTTCTGCCACATTATCAGTTAATCCTCATTACAAAAATACACAGATTTACAGAGTAAATATTTCTAAGCCTCAGTGATTCATTAAATTCAAATTTAAAATTTTGGCCTTCCAGGAGGGCCTAACCACACCCTCCTTGTTTGCTCCCTTCAGTTCCATGCCTCTAACTAGTTGCTTTGTGGCTATGCTCACTTAAGCTAATAGTAAGCTATTTAAGTTGCATTTTTTCCCCCCTCTTGCCTAGCAGCTGTTGTGGAAATTCAGAATCATTCTCCACCCCAGTTCAAGAGTTGGGGAAAGAAGGAAGAGCTGCTGAAGGTAAAGGGATTCCTGGAATTGTTCTAGGTAATGTCCTATGGATAGGGCTTGGCACTGGCTGTCAGGGAACCCAAGTTCTGGTCACAATATGACCCTACATAGCCTCAACATCTTTAAATATAAAATGGGAGGGGCAGCTAGGTGGCACAGTGGATAAAGCACCAGCCCTGGATTCAGGAGGACCTGAGTTCAAATCTGGCTTTAGACACTTGACACTAGCTGTGTGACCTTGGGCAAGTCACTTAACCCTCATTGCCCCACTCTCTCTCTCTCTCTCTGTATATATGTATACATACATATGTGTATATGTGTATATATGTATATATATAAGGGGAATAATAGAATAATAATTCCTATTTAAGGAATACTTTCCTCACAGTAGCCATGTTATAGATGAAGAAATGGAGGCTTCAGGATATTAAGTGACTTGCCCATAGCTAACACAACTAACAGATGTCTGAGGTAGGATATGAACCCAGGTCTCCAAAATGTCGGGTCTAGCACCCTAGGCAATAGGTCAAGTTGTCTTCGTGTAATCTTAAAGGTTGGAAGGGCCCCTAAAGCCCAGCAAGACTCAAAGTCATTCTTCCTAATGTAGGAATCTCTTCCATAGTATCTCTGGAGGGGGTTGGGGTTCATTTTGCCTCCACCAGAAACTAAGGACAGTAAACTCACTATTTTTGTGGCTAATTGTAGAAAGCTGTATTGTCTTAATGCAATCCAACTCAGCATGTATTGTTCTCTGTTAAGCTCAATAAACTTTCTTGCAAATTAGATCATAAGCTGACATATCTAGAGCTAGAAGAGATTTTAGAGATGCTCTAGTATAATACAGTCATCTTACAGAGGAGGAAACTGAGGTCCAGGGAGATTGCGTGACTTACTTAAGCTTTCATAGGTGGTAAATGACAAAGTCAAAATTAGAACCGCTGACTCTCTCTAGGAATATATGACCGGTGACTCCACCAGGGCCCACAATGGTCTCTCCCCTTTCCATAATGACCATCTTCAAGTATTTTAATGTCCTCAGTTCCCTCAGGGGTTCATACTTCTTTTCATCCTAGTCACCTCCTCTGGATACTCAGTAATCTGTCCATTTCCCTCTTATATTGGCAGACCTGCCACAGGTCATGCAAATAGTAGTTTTTGGGGCTGTATTTGAACTTGATTTTGATTCCAAATCAATTCCATCACTGCCTCTCTACGGAGAGAATGAAGACATCTTCAGTATCGGAAATAAATCGTCACAAAAGGTCACCTCTAGTTTTTCTTTTTCTGCTCTATTTCCCTACCTCTTACTTTCAGAATCAACATTAGTATTAGGAAAGTAGGAGGGAGGAGAAAAAAAGAAGTGGTTTCTGGCTGACAGAATCATTGCTGCATATAAAGTGCAGTGGGGAGTGATTCTTTTTTTCCCCCCTTTTCTCATTCATCTGGAAATGTTGTGATTTGCCCACAACAGGACAGATTTACCAAACCAAACAGGATGTGGTATGCACGACCACCAGAATGTGTAAGGAGCTTCACAGTGACAGATTCTTGCTTTGTGGAGAAAAAGATCACGATCTAGCAGGGAATAAAGCTTCAATCTGATTCCAAAAATTTTGCCAAGGAACGAGACTTCTGAATCCATTGTCTATTGCTGTTGCTCCACCGTACCCAACTCTTTGTGATACCATTTGGAATTTTCTTGGCAAAGATCCTCCAGTGGTTCACCATTTCCTTCTCCAGCTCGTTTTACAGATGAAGAAATCGAGGCAAACAAAGTTAAGTGATTTGTTCAGGGTCACGCAGCTAGTAAGTGTCAGAAGTCAGATTTGAAGTCAGGAATATGAGTCTCTCTGACTCCAGGCCTGGTGATCTATCCACTGTGCCATCTAGCTGCCTGGGATACATTAGAGGGTGTGGCATTATTTGGCTAGTTGCAAAGGCCATCTTCCTTTCTTTGTGGTAACATTGTCCTTATCCTACCCAGTCATTTTTGTCTCTTGACTTTTGTGTGTGTGTGTCTCTTGGCATTTTAATTATGGAAAAGTCACAGTTGTTTTGAGGGAAGCATTCCCAAGAGCTTTAATTAAAACCAGAAGGATAAATCTGTTTACAGTGTGGTGAATATTATCATTAATAAAACATTAAAATAATTAAATGAATTAAATTCTGCTTTGTTTGAGCATTTTTTGGTCTCTATAACACAAGGGTTATGCTTTTGTTTTTTGTGATGAATGAGAGGAAAAAGAAAAAGAATGGAAGTATTTTTTTTTCTAGAAGATTCTTAGAATTGTAGTGCTTGAAAGAAGCTCAGTGATTGTTCCCCCTCTTTATTTAAGAGATGAGAACACAGAGGCTCAGAGGGGTAAATGAACTGGATACTTTTGTGAACCTTGCAAATTAAGGGCATCTTCAGCAGCAGGAATATTTCCAGTTTTTACTGAGAATTGCTGATGCTACTACCAAAACTAGACAATCAGCATAAAGAAATGCAACTAGCAAAATGGGTGAACATTTGAGGAAACACACTTTAGAATAACATTGTATACATATGCCCCCAAAATAGCTAGGTAAAAGAATTTAAAGTGAAAAACCTGCTCCTTCATCTTCTAGATCAGTAGTATCAAATTTGAACAGAAACAGGGCCGCAAGGTGCTTCATACCGACTTAGAAAAAACAGTTGCATGTTCAACACCTCTGGTCTAGATCATGGTTTCTTACCCTTTTTAGCATCATGGACCCCTTTGGCCATCTGAAGAAGCCTATTGGCCCCAATATATTGTTTTCTACATCATGATGAAAGGAAATGCTAAACTTTAGTTAGAGGTTAGTGAAACTACAGATGTATTTTCTTTTCTTAACCAAGTTCAGAGAACCCACCTATCTGGGTCCCAGGTTGCTAATCTCTCTGGAATCTCAACATTTGTCTGGATGTTTTAATGGATTAAAAAAAATTTTCATCAGGATGTTTGGCATGTATATAGACACATCTGCCAATGTGTGTCCCCTTTTAGTTCTTTAGGATTCAGATCATTAATGTTGAGTTTTTATCTGCTTAAACCAAAGGATAGGGGGGTCGTGCCCGTGCACATTGTTTGGCATGAGGGATTCAGCACTTCCTGATTTTAAAGTAAGATCAACTCTGTCACTGACAATTAGGGATTTTCAGGCGCTCAGGATATGCAGAAGCCTTTGAGTCGGATACCTGAGAGTCCCACTGTATCAAGCCTCTGAAATGAAAGACCCTCCTCTTCTTTTCTTTGACACTGAAGTAACATTTGACTTGTTTTTGAGCTTTCTTGCAGACCACAAATCTCACAGGAAACACTGTTGAGACCATTCATATCACTGGTTAATGAGGCATTGTTTTTTTATGTCACTCAGTCATTTCCTAGGAAAACAATGGGAACCCAAAGAATGTTCTCCTAAATTAAGGGAAGCTCCCAATGTGCTTTATTAATTTAACACACACCAGGATTCATGCTTGCTATCACCACAGCAATATAGTTTGGGGGCACATTTTATGCAAAATTTGAAAATCATTTAAAAGTACATATATACATAAAATTTTATATATGTATATTTTTATTGCTTGTATATACATACATATATACATATATGTTACACACACACACACACATATAAATAGAGAGAGAGAGATTGAGAGTGAGCATGAGAAATAGAATGGTACAGCAGATAGAAGAATGGCTTGGAATGAGGAAGGCCTGGGTTAAATTCTTTTTTTTTGGTGAGGCAATTGGGGTTAAGTGACTTGCCCAGGGTCACACAGCTTGTCTCAAGTGTCTGAGGCTGGATTTGAACTCAGGTGCTAATGAATCCAGTGCTGGTGCTTTATCCACTGCGCCACCTAGCTGCCTCAGGTTCAATTCTTGCCTCTAATATGTATTAGTTACACAACCATGGACAAGTCACTTAACCTGATAGGAATAAGACTATAAGGTACAGAGACATTACTGATCTACCTCAGTGCCCAGGAGTTCAACATAAAGATGAAATGACAGGTACAGACCAAAGAACTTCTACCCCACAAAATGCATATGCCTATAGATACACATAAGCAGAAATTAATGTGGACTGAAATCCCCTTGTTATGGGATAAATGAGATTCTTGATCTTGGCTTAAACTATACCATGCTTGTTTGTTTGTTTGAACAAATTCCAGTAACCCCAGATTGGCCCAGGATTAAATATAAACTCCTCTGTTTAGTTTTTAAAATCCTTTACAACTTGGTCCCAATTTATTGTTCTAAACTTATCGGACATCACACCCCCTCCTGGATTCTACAGTCCCGCCAAATCGGCCTTCCTTCTGTTCTTCACATACAACATTGTATCTACCATCTCCATGTCCTTCTACTGGCCTTTCATCCCACCTTACCTATGCTTTACTGCATTCCATTCTTCTCTTAAGACTCAGCTGAAGTGGCACCTTGGACATATCACTTTTTCCAATCTCTCCAACTGCTAGTACCCCTGTCCTTAACTATTATATACATTTATTCTCTTTATCTTTATTCTGTATATACATACCCACCTATCTATCTATCTATCCTTGTCTTCCCCCTTTCCCTCAGTAGAATATAAGCTCATTGTCAGTAGGGATTCCTTTACCCTTTGTTCATGTGTCCTTAGCACCTAGGACAGTGCCTAGCCAATGGCAGGTCCTTAGTAAATGTTTCTTGTTTGTAAGACAGCCAGCTGATAAGAAAACACTACCACTTCACCAACACCTTCCTAGATATTAAACAAAACAAAACAATGAAAACAATAACAAAAACAAACTCAGAACCTAGAAAC
Organism: Dromiciops gliroides; assembly: GCF_019393635.1. Classification (NCBI taxonomy): domain Eukaryota; kingdom Metazoa; phylum Chordata; class Mammalia; order Microbiotheria; family Microbiotheriidae; genus Dromiciops; species Dromiciops gliroides. Next base: position 70,597,094 of record NC_057865.1, read on the forward strand.
ACCTGAGATCATCCATAATGATGGATATTTAATTCTAATGTCTTCCCTACTCCCTCTTATTTATTTCCTATTTATCCTGTATATAGCTTATTTGCACATATTTGTTTGCTTGTTGTCTCTCCCATTAAATTGTGAGCTCCTTGAGGGCAGGGATTGTTTATTGCCTCCTTTTGTATTCCCAGTACATCATAGGCTCTAACTAAATTTACTCCCTGATCAAAACCAGCATATGAATATACTCACAAAACTAATGCCAATTTTTACTTCCAAGTGACACAGACTCCCAGGTCACATTTATATATTTGACATTGCATTCATAGGCTGACAATTACCAGACCAGTCACCATGTTCTGCAGGATGCAGAGAAATTCAGAGGAAGCAGCTTGATCTAAGGTAAGAGGACCACTCAGAAGAAAAGAAAACTTCCTTGGGGCAGTGGCTCCTGTTTACCTGGACAGCCTTCCTTCTTAGGACCTAGATAAGGTGTGCCTAACAGCTACAAATGCTACATCGCATGGTCCCCACTTGTTACTGACAAATACTAATTGAAAGTCCATTTTGTCTTCTTTTTTCTGCTGAAAGGTGGCTGGAGGCCTTTCATTAAAAAAAAAAATGCTACTGCTGCAATTTCCAAACTCCTGCTAGGCCACTATCCCTAAATTATTGAGTTCTTCCCTCATGATAAGAAGCAGGATTTCATTAATATTCCAACACGCTCAGCACTGCAAAAAAATGTATCCTGCCCTTCTGAGCTAGGCCTGTCAATCACCCCTCAATTGTGTGTTGGTTTAGGGAAGCAGAAGAGCAAATTACCAAGGGCTAGATTGACACAGGCAACCCCATTTCAATTCTGTCTTAATCCTGAGCAACATTCAATACTCTCAAGGTAACTGTAGTTTGTCTTTTCTCACTCCCGACTTTTATTTAGAGGGCTAGTTGGAATTCAAGGAGCCATAATAGACCATTTCACTTTAAGTGTACATTAAGCTAATATTGACTTTTCTACTGTAAAACAAAATCTCTGTTATTTGTACTCAAAAGACTGAAAAAAGCAATAGACATGGAAATAGAGGATTAATCATCCCAGCCTTTTCTCTCTTAGACCTCTGGGGAATTAGTCGTTTTTATTTACCTAGCAAAGATGCAAGGTAGCTTCTGTCACTACAGAAAAAGTCTGGATCCTTCAGCAAATATCTTTTGTGTGGTTTGCCTATTGTTCATCTTACAGGTCCAGATGTGACTGTTTCAGTTAGTTTTAGATCAAGAAGTCAGTTGAGCCTGTAGATGGGGATGAGTCAGAGGTGCTGGAATAGGTGGCAGGAAAATGAGCAAATTAGAATCCTATAAAATGGGAGTAGAAGAGCCAAACAGGCTTTGGGAGGTACCAAGGGAGAAACTTTTTGTTTTTAACCTTTTCTTCAAGTTGGGGAATGGGAGATGGAAGGACCCATAAGGTCCTTTTTATTGATGAGAAAACTGAGGGGGCAGCTAGGTGGCACAGTGGATAGAGCACCGGCCCTGGAGTCAGGGGTACCTGAGTTCAAATCCGGCCTCAGACACTTAATACTTACTAGCTGTGTGACCCTGGGCAAGTCACTTAACCCCAATTGCCTCACACAAAAGAGAAAACTGAGCCCTTTGATTTTGCCCAGTCCCCCTTAGCTACTAAGTATCATGTCCAGAATTTCAACAGAGGCCTTCCAAATCCGTGTCTAGTGTCTTTTCCACTATGCCACACTTGCGTGGGTGAATCACAAAAGCAAGGAGATCTAAACAAATCATAATTGTCATTTATATAAGACAATGGATTGCAAAGAGGTGCTGACCTGCATTGGAACAGGGAGTATCTTTCAGGAGCTCCTTACACTGATGAAATCACAGGTCCAGTCTCTATCCTTATCCATTTATTCAGTACAATGGATAGAGGGATGAACTTGGAGTCAGGAAGACTGGGGTTCAAATCCTGCTTTGACACTTACTGTCTTCAACTATGGACAAATTACAATCTCTCTGTATCTCAGTTTCTTAGTCTGTAAAATGAGGGGATTAGAATTGATGGCCGCTGAGGTCTCTCCTGGCTCATACTATAGGATCTTATATTCCTTTAAAGTTTACAAAGCACTTTACATAGGCATTTGAGCTTCCCAACAGTGCTAGAGGTATTATTATCCCCATATTACAGCTGAAGAAACAGAGTGGTTAAGGTCTCACTTGCTGATGGTCATAAAACCATTAATTGCTGGAGGTGGGATTCGAACCTGGTTTTCTTTGACTCTAAGTTCCATACTCTATCCATGATGCTAAATTATTTCTTAGTTTATCAATCTATTTTGTGTGTGTGTGTGTGTGTGTGTGCTATTTAGGTCAGTGTGGAAAAACAAAATTTCTAATGTATCCCAAATTCTTTACACTTGGGAAATACTTTCAAGCAAATATAGCCAACGTAGGCCAAAAAAATGACTTCCAAATCTCTTGAAAAAAAGAAATATCTGTAGAAACAACTTCCTTGTGGTGGAAACATTCCAGATCTACTGTAACCAACAGAGTTCATTTGGATCCAAATCCTCTGAAAAGCAATTTCTTTTCAGTGGAGTAGCTGAATGTTAGTTGAATTGAACTGAATTGAATTGAATTGAATAAATGGATTTGCAGGGAATTTATTTTGTCCTCTCTTCACTCTGACTGTTAATACAAGCACACCAGAGTAACTTGATTATTCTTACACCCCACAGAGTGATTTGGCTTTGTATATTTTGCATTTTTCTTTTCATTTTGTTATGGTTAAAATAATTACAAGAGACAGCATTTTGGGGCAAACATATTATTGATTTATCAATCTCTACTGGTAAGAGATTGACAAAATAGCTCCCTGCCTTATTGTGGGAGAGAGAGAGAGAGAGAGAGAGAGAGAGAGAGAGAGAGAGAGAGAGAGAGAGAGAAAAAATGAATGAGCACATGGCTAATTTTCCAGGTTTTTATCCCTTTAAGAGGCGGGTCATTGTACTTCACTCAAATCTAATTGGTTCATGTAATTAAAGGTGGATTGCATCAGGTCTGAAGGACTGAACTGTCCCCTTGATTCAGGACAATATCTCTCTATATAGCAATCAATCCAAAGAATTCAGACCCTACCCAGACTGAACCAGCATGCTGGCTACCATCTTGAGGGGGACAGTGAGTCTGGCTGACAACAAGTAACGAAAAGGGGAATCTGAATTTCCCCATCAATAATTATTTTCTCACAATTTAAAGGCATAGGACACAATGTTGTTAGAAGCAATATACTTTCCCAAGGTTAGGGATCATCTTGGTAAATGTATATCTGGCCTAGTCTTCTTACCTGGATCCACTCTCTATAGGAATCTTCTCCAGGAGTCCATCCATTCTCAGGGTAATTCAAGCGAGATCTTTCTGCAGACCAATTGGTACTATACTGGGAAGAAACTGTGATTTGGTCCGAATGAATTTCTCCTGATTCCATGCCCAATGGTTCCATACACGTGAAATCTGAATGGAGGAACAAATGGGCCGAAACCATTAGAGTTTTCTGTGGAGTCCCTAGGTGTTACTGAATATGGTTTTTATCATCTTTTTTCCTATCCAGTAAACTGAACTGTTCATTTTAGTGTATACTTAAAGTCCATAGAAACTTGAATTGAGTCCAGAAGATTAGTAAAATAAGTAGAGCTCAGATTAGCATTACCACTTGGGTTTCCATGACAATCCTTTTAAAACCAACGATAGAAAAAATATTTTTGAACCAGTGATGAAACCTGCTATATATGGAGCTTAGGTTTACAGAAATGTTCTTTCGTTTTTAGCAGTGAGGCATGCTTTGGTCTATTTTGGTTGCTGAATTTCTATATAAGTTCAACTGATAGGTACTTTAAAAAGTTAAGGGTAATCCAGTTTTCATAAATGTAATTTTTGTTTTTCCATAGACACTCATGAAAATATAGGAAATGCTATACATTCACAAGTTCTAAATAGATAATTTCCTAACAGTTTGCTTATAGATTTGGAAAAGAGTCAGGAAAGATTGGGCAAAGAAACAAAGTTAAACACGTAAATGCACCAAGAGATTTTCTATCAGAGGAACTTTGGTATTAATCATTTTTGTAAGGCAAAGGTTCATTCTGTAATAGGACTTATTTATCTTATTATAAATTTAATACTTTTGTCTATCTGGCGCTCAGCTGTCTTGCCCCGTTACACATAAGGAACACAGTCAGGAACTAGGGATTTTTATTGAAAAGACTTTTTAGTAACCAAAAGAGGGGTTACAAAGTTTATGTATGCACTAACTGCTCATGAGTTCTTTGCTTAGCTGAGAAAGCCTGAGGTCCTCACTCAAGCAACTGATTAGTCTGACACACAGATCTAGCAAACTTGGCTGTGCTGTTTCTAAGATCATGGAATATTAAAAGTGGCAAGGTATAGTCTGCTCAAGGCAGGTGTTTTGACAATGAAGAGCAAAAAGCTCACAGAATATTCGAGAGGAGAATAAAACCAAAACCAAACACAACCCTATAAAAAGCAGATGAAGAATTAAAAAATGAAAACACGCAGGATACGGTTGCTGCAGGGGCAAAGACATCTGTACATTTCAATAGGTCTTGATAGAATTTCTATATTACAGTATACTAGGGGTGGAGGCTAGACTTGTGATTTCCTTAGTGTAGAGAAATGCAGGGTAAGGAAACTTTAGATCAACACCTTCTCTGAGACTTATAACCATAGAGAGTTGCCTAGAGCTGAGGTATCAAGCAAAGGGCCTGCAGGCACTCATAAGTGCTTGCTGGGACCAGATTAAAATATAATTGGGCAGTAGCTAGGTGGCACAGTGGATAAAGCATCAGCCCTGGATTCAGGAGGACCTGAATTCAAATCTGGCCTCAGACACTTGACACTTACTAGCTGTGTGACCCTGGTCAAGTCACTTAACCCTCATTGCCCCACCAAAAAAAATGTAATTGGGAAATCTTCAACAAAATCAATAAAAATTCAATGAAACATAGATAAAATCACATTTTACAACTAAGTCAGTATGTGGTTGTAGGGATCCTTAGGTATGGATTAATGACCCTGGTTGCAAATGACCCAAAGGGAACTGGAGAAAAGTATGGTAGGCATAAGTTAGGTGAGGCATGTTAACCAGTGATGACCATTTAGCAAGAAGTATTATCAAAAATATCATCAGGGAAATGAATGTTTGGAAAATTTGAGCTGATGATGTTGTCTTACTGACAAAGTTCATTAAAGAAAGAGACCTAGTGGAAGGCTTTTCAGAATTTTGGGTGGATTGTAGGGAATATATAGTCAGGAATTACACAGCAAGACAAAGCATGACTGGATTGCCATGGACACCATTGTAGGGAATACCTAAATTGATGATATCATGGATCACTGAACTATTGAAGTAAAGAAAAAAACCAACAACAAACTTTAGTAAAGATTACAATGCCTGGAGAAAGCATGAGGTAGAAGATAAAATGCTGGGGCAGGAATCAGAAAGACTTAGTTTCAAAGCCCATCTCTGACATATTAGCTGTGTGGCCCTAATTAAGTCCCTTATCCATAAAATAAGAAGGATAACGATGCCTCTAGAATTTACCTCACGAGGTTTCTGGGAAGATCAAATAAGAGTGTAAAGTATTTTGTCAACCTCAGAGCACTATATAAAATACTGACTATTATTATAAACAGAATCAAGTCCTATAGTTTCACAGAAAAATAGTTAACATATAAAACCAATCACTTTAAACAAAAAATAGAAAGAACTCCTGAGCCAAAGAGAGAGCCTCTTGTGTTTGTTCTCTCACCCTTATTTTAAGATTTTAAGATATTAAAAGAGCTATAGTCCCTGTGTGTCAGTAGGACTGGTGGGTGAGAAAAGGCAATTGGTGAGCAAAGAGTCTCTCTGTTATCCAAAGGATTTTTTTAAATTTCATCCAAATGTACATTTATAGAGGGTTTTAAAAATGTTACAATAGAAATCAAAACATGCTTCTGGTTAGTCAGAGGGGGAAAAATGTATATGCTACCTTCACTATATTCCAGTGAATTAAATCCTAGTCTGTATTCAGTGTGATTGTAGCGTGGGTGGGTGGAGTGAGCATGCATGCATATTCATTCTTTTATTTTAGAATCAATGTTCATCCTTTCATGAACTACAGGCTATCATTTTTTTCAAGGGCACAGGGGCACCCAGGCTGACTATAACTCACTGGTTCAAGGCATTGTTTTGTCACCCCTCATTTTTCCTACACCATTTCCAGGTTGCACAATCAGCTCTCTTTCCCTTTACCATTTCATTAGGAAAATTCACAAAGCAGCATTTTCCTATTGATATTCAGAAAAGTTGATTTTCTTTCTGTAAAGAGAAAGGCAAACACCCAGCCCCCTTTATTTATATAACATTTCTTTAATGTTTCATGTGGCAGCAGGTGTGTGGGAAGGCATAACAGAGCATATTTTCCACTGGGCTTTAGAAGATGAATAAACACTGACCTTCTGAGACACTGCTCTGCAAGACACTGTAGTTTGCAGAGAATCCCTCTTTTGCTATTGCACTGTCAGTATAAAAAGCCAGTGATAGGATGCCGGTTGAGGAACGGATGCGGCCTGGTGTTTTCTGTCCACAGTAACGCCCGATATGAGGACCAACTAGAAAGAAAGAAGGGACAAACAAAACAAAAACACAAAACAAAGCAGAGAATATTAAAATGTCTTTTCTCCTGCAGCAGATGAGAGAACAACAGTTTGCAAAGATGAGTCCCAGCAGAACACAGAAGTGTTTTTCCAACCCAAATCATGCCTTCCCTAGTTAATTAGTTTGCAGTAAACATATTGGGCCAGGTTCACAGGGAAGATTTAAAAGTGTGCTCCTAGGAGCAATGATGGGCAAAACCACAATCCCCAGTGAACAGGATTATTTTCAGAAGGAGAAATGAACTGCTTGGTTCAATGGCAAAGAATGAGACTTGGGCAGCCAAGTGGTACTTTGGCATTCATCTCAGGGCCCAAGCAGTATGCACAACTTGCCACTGAAAGCATTGGGGAGATGCCTCAAGCCGTGCATGATCATCAAACCTTCCTCTGACCCCATCCAATGAATTCCTCTGTCTCAACAAAGGAAAATGGAGAAAGTATCCATATCTTCAGAGCCCCTAAGAGCTTCCAGAGGTTTGCTCAAGACAAGGGTAACCTCAGCTTCTCTCCTTGCTCTATTCCTTAAGTGATCTTTTGTTTGGGAAAGCCTCATATGTAGATTGTAATGTACCATTTACTCCTTAGCGGCCCAACTGGAGACAAGTTAATATTTGCAACTGTTTAACAACATATTTAGAGACTAGAGACATCAGTAATTGAAGCTGAATAACAACTGGATATTCATTTTGAAAGGAAAATTACTTTTTCTAGGACTCCTGTCTTTGTTCCCTTGGAAAATGTCACCTAAAACCACCCGGCTCATTTGTATGTTTGAGGCAAATCCAATGATCAAGAAATAATAGCAAGCATGAATTTAACAGTGTAGCCTGGGGGTGTGGGAGATGATGGGAGGTGGGCAAGAAACCAAGTAAAAACTTAAACCAGTGGTCAGGAGAGAGTCAAGTTGCTATTTAGTTTGAGTCAGCAGTACTTTTATCCTCAAGTGCTTACCAATTTTTGGCAAATGGTCATTTTGACGAAGTACTCTCAGCTTGGAAAGCTAATAATTTCTTTGGGTAGGCTAGACGCAGTACTAAAGATTATTTTCCTATTTTCCTGTCAGGAATTCTTAACCTACAGACCATGAAGGAGTCTATGGATTGATTTCAGGGGGGTCCATAACTTAGATGGAAAACATTACATCTTAATTTCAATATAATTAGTTTCCTTTTAAAATCTGTGTATTTAATGTATTTTAAAACATTCTTCTGAGAAGTGAGCCATAGGCTTCACCAGACTGCCAAAGGGGGTTCTATGATACAAAGTGAGGTAAAGAATCCCTGCTATAGGTTTTTAAAATTTTATTATTTTATTTTATTTTTTTTGGTGAGGCAGTTGGGGTTAGGTGACTTGCCCAGGGTCACACAGATAATAATTGTTAAGTGTCTGAGGCCGGATTTGAACTCAGGTCCTCTTGAATCCAGGGCTTGTGCTCTATCCACTGCTCCATCTAGCTGCCCCTACAGGTTTTTGTTATATGTCTAATGGAAGCATATCAGTCAATATTGACTTAGATGGACAATCTTGCATCACTTTTTTTTTTTTTTATATCCAAGAAATCCACACTTCCCTGTTGTATAATCCAGGGATGTTGCCTTGCCTGTGGATACTTTAGGTCATCAAGACTTTTCTATTGGGGCAGCTAGATGGTGCAGTGGTTAAGCACCAGCCCTGGATTCAGGAGTACCTGAGTTCAAATCCAGCCTCAGACACTTGACACTTACTAGCTGTGTGATCCTGGGCAAGTCACTTAACCCCCATTGCCTGCAAAAACAAACAAACAAACAAAAACAAAACAAATAAATGATCTGTCAGCATTTACAAAAAAAAAAAAGACTTTTCTATAAACTGGACAAGTAAGAAATAATTCCCTACCATCCATTTCCAATTGGTTGGTTCCATGAAGCTTATTTTGTTTTGTTTTTACCACTTTACTCTGTTTTCCTGTTGTTGCAGAACACAGTAGCAGAACTCTGCTACATAAATGAGGTCTGCTCAGGCATCAGTTAGAAAAATAAAATGAAGCAAAACTGGGCTGAACCTAGTCAAATAAGGCATTGTATATGTGGAATGTGTGTGCTTAAAGCAACCAGTAGAACTAAGTGGTGGTTATGGCCAAATTAAACTCTCTCCCCGCCTCCATCCATTTCATGATTATAACCTTATCCAATGGAAGGCAAAATCAATTTAAAACTTTAAAGTAATTTGCTTAGACAACTCAAAGGCATTATGCTGCAAACATTGGAAGAAAAAGTTAAAAACGTTCTTCCACCGAGGGGTCCAAAGGCTTCACCAGACTGCCATAGAGGTCTTCAACATATAAAAAGGGTAAAAACTGCTTTAATAAATCATAAAACAAATACTACTTAAGTCCTCCCCTCTTCCCTTTTTCTACAGTGCATCCATTGAAATTATTTTTTCTATTTCAATTGAATTCAACAAGCATTAATTTAATAACCACAATGTGCCTGGCATTATGTTAGACTGGGGATAAAAAAGAAAACAAATAAGATAAAACAAAACATTATTCATCCTCAGGAAGCTTACCAGCTCCAGACCTTTTCTTGGGAAGGATTCTAGAGTTTGCCATTTCCTTCTCCAGCTCTTTTTACAAATGAGGAAACTGAGGCAAATGAGGTTAAATGACTTGCCCAGGGTCACACAGTGAATAAGTGTCTGAGGCTAAATTTGAACTCAGGTTTTCCTAACTCCATGCCCAGTGGTTTATCCTGTGACTTCTTCTGTGTGAGAATCAGCAACTAAACGTCAGCAACTAAGAACTGGGTGGGAGCACTAAACAATCAATTGGCTTGTCCCACGATCACAAAGCTAGTGGGAGACAATTTTTGAACTTAAGATTTCTTGATGCTCAAACTGGCCCTCTCTCCACTACACTACTCTGACACTTGTGCCTTTATTAGACATCTATAAATGTGTCTTGCTCAGGCCATAAACTAGATTGTTTCTAAGAGAAGTGTCCAAATAACTATTAATCATTCTCTTGTCTAATTTATTAAATGGATAGGTTTCTCATTTTTCCTTTTATCTTTCACATACTCTTATTCTGGCTGTGTTACTCCCTCCTACCATTAAATATATTATTTCTCTACGTGGAGAAATCACTAAGGATGGTTCTGCTCCTTTGGACAATGGCCTCTGCTCACTATAATCACTGGTTTTACCAAGAATTACGAGTGACAAAGGGAAGTTGTGGACTTTTTAGTAGGCCAATTTAGTCCCATCCCTTCCCCCTTCCCCAACCCCCACCATTACCCAGCTCCTTAGGGGGAAAGGAACCTTTGAAATAGCAAACAGAAGAGAACTTTGTTTACTCCAGACTCATAATTTAGAGAGTCTCCATGACTCACTGGTTTATAATTTTTAAGACATGCTTGGTAATTCTGCATTCTATCTTTTCGAATATTGCCCCGGGATATCATAGTACCACTCTCTATAGTAGCCCTCAAGATATGGGAGCGAGAAAAGCTTTTTTGAGTGTACTACAAAGAAGTATTGAATTTTCCTGTACAACAGTGAGACCTTAGCCTAGCAAACTAATGCAATATTGATCTGGGGTGTGTGGTGGGAGGGGGGGGGCGGAGGAGAAGGGATGACTTTGAGCCTTCTTGGGTATGTGACCAGTTGTATATTGGTATGCTCAGACCTGTGGGATTTTACTTTTTGCTCACCTCTACTTTTGAGATAGCAACAAATTAGCAGTGTATAGAATGATATCATCATAAGTAATACTCCCTCCCCCCATCATTGTGTATTATTCTAAAAACAGTGGAACTGAAATTAAAGAAAAAAGAAATTGTGCTTCCAACTTTGTGATTACAAAGATACAAGTATAATGCAATTGTACCTGGAAAATTGTGCATGTAGCCAATGGTGAACTGGTAATTGGGGGGAAGTCATTAGATTAAAATGGCAGTATCTTATCAGTAAGAAAGCATATATCCCTCTGACTTTCTAATGATACTTACTATTGATTGCAATGATTATTCATACCACTCTTTGTTTCTTCTTCATCTCTCCATTTATTATAATCCTGCTTTAATTTTCTTCTATTGTGTAAAACTTTATTCATCTTTGCAAAAATGATAACCAACTTTAATAAAGTACTTTGGATGAAGAAAATTTATATCTTTTAAAAGTATAATATATGCCATTTCTAAGTTTTCATGAGTTAACTAATGTGTATTTCATTAGATATTTCTGCAGTACAGAGAGTACTTCAGGAAGTACCTAAAATGATTCCCTCCCCCCCACCCCCTTACTTCCCCAGAAGACCCAGGATTCATAGCTATCTTAGTATTTTCAGGAGTTTAGGTTTAATACCAAACTATAAATAAATAGATTCAATTCCAAGTCCACATTACTAGAGTCCATTCTTAAAATGTTTTTTAATCACTGGAATGTAGATAATAACCAAAGATTTAAAAAACAAAAAAAAAACCCAAGACAATAATTAAAAACAACATGTATACAATACAGACTAACTGACTTTATCTCCACTTATGTCAACAACTGAAACTAAGCATTAAATTTTGGTTCCATAATTTGGGACAAGCACTTGTGGTATTGACCAGGGCAACAATGGCTCTCAAATCCTATATAAACTCCCTCAAATTACTTCTGAGTCAAGACTTGAGAATATAGCATTCAGAGGAGAAAGTGGTAGGTGGAGATGAAGCATTCATCATGCACATACATGCTTCATATTCTGAGTTTTTAAGTAAACTGCTTTTCTTCAAAGCCAATGTAAATCAATGGGTCGCTTTCAATTACTTGGCCACTTAATTCAATGTTTATGATAAAATGCAACACAAAATCACTCAATGGCTAAAAGCCTTCAGCGCCTTCTGCTTGTTGTTTTTGGAAAGGATTTCAAAGTTCCATAGCAATTTTACTGGCAGACGAATTATAAGCTTTGAAATGCTATGACAAAAATGTCTCTGGTGCCATTAAAAAGCCCAGGAGAATCTAGTCTCTAGTTTGGGCCAGAAAATTAGCGAAATATTTTGCTGGAGCAGGCTAGACAAGGTCAGTTAAATATTAACAAATACATAAACACATTTATCATATTCTACAAGCTAGCTTACTCTGGGAATAAGTCAAACACGCTAGACTTTTAAAGCATGGGTGAATAGCATGGCTGATAACTTGTATGGTTAATTGTTCCTCATTTCGACTCAGTGATTTTCTAGAACCAGAAAATTACTACTTCTAAAAACCCTTGACACTAATAACAATGTACTCCATTCTGAAAGTGTTCTAAATATGTTGGTTGATTGGACCTTTTCACATGTCAGATTAAATGAAAGTTCTAGAGGGGAAGGCTGAAAATTTGGGCTGTGCGCAAATAAACCCATTATTAAATGTTCCAGCTATTGTTATAATGTTGTTATCACATTGTTATAAGACTGTTTTCCTAATTGATGGATTGAATGCTGGGTAGTCAATCAGCCCACTGTTTTGGCAATCTCATTACTTAATGAAGGAGTTTCAGTAAGATCATCATAACCCTATTTGTATGATAAAAACCCTAAGGAGGGACTTCATGTTAACTCACCCATTTTATCTAATGACAATATAAGCTTTCATTAAATCTAATTTTCTCTCCATTTGTTAATACATTAAGAAACTTATTAAAGTTGAACAGTAACCAACACTGATGATATTAGAATCTAGAAAAGGGACATGCAAGTTTTGTCATAACTTTGTCCATTATTCACTTACAAAATGAATTTAAACAATCTTTTATTTAGCTATAGTTGCTACCTAAAAGTATGGTAAATCACAGGATTCTTGGAAATAGTTCATTGAACATGGACTATTGTCTGATTCTTAAGAATTACCAAGTTGCCCCATTTGGTTTCATGACCTGTACTTTCTCCAGGGAAATATGGATGTTAAGCCAGACTAAACACACTGCCATCAAAGCAGCTGAAACAAATTATTTGATATAATCTCCCTTGGCCAGAATTTGGGGGAAGAGTGTATTTGAGCCATTTACCTTCAAATTCTCAAAGATTAGAATGGAAAATGTTAATTTGGAAGATAAAGAAAATCTTTGTATTTCATATTTGGGTATCTGGTGACTCCTTCAGAAGAGGGTCAGGAGAGCTTGGCTCCTACTAGTTAGAAGCTCCCTGATACCTGAAGTTTGAGGACCCTAGGGGAAAGAGATTGCCCCAAATTATGAGTTCTTATCCTTTCTTCAGACTTGAAAATTTTGAAATTTTCTATGGCATTAATATTGGGAGATATCACCTTTAAAAAGAGCATATGGGGCAGCTGGGTGGTGCAGTGGATAAAGCACTGGCCCTGGATTCAGTAGGACCTGAGTTCAAATCCGACCTCAGACACTTGACACACTAGCTGTGTGACCCTGGGCAAGTCACTTAACCCCCATTACCCCACAAAATTAATTAATTAATTAATTTAAAAACAATAAACAGAGCATATGTAATTGGTCAGTCACTTGATAGTATGTGGGGGTGGATGTAAGGGGTGTGGGGGGAGTGGGGTGGATTGATTTTTGAGCTCAGAAGCTCTAGGTACTTGTTTCAGTTTTGCCACAAACTTGTTCTGTGACTTCGAACAAAGTATCCAACATCTCTTGGTCTCTCTTTCTTCCTTTGTTCAGTGAGAGGGTTGGCTCAGATTGGTCCCAAGCTTCCTTCACATAGCCTGAATCTGTGATTCTATAATAGATCTTTTTTTAAGATAACTCAAAAATATCAAATGACAGCTTGTGTCTTATGACATTTGAAAAAGGAATCCTTTGGAAGTCAACAAGAAAAAGAAACTTCCTAAAATTCTTAGCAGTAATTTTTTGTAATCTTCAAGAAAGAAACAAAATAGATGTCTGTAGACTGGGGAAATGGCTAAATGAGTTGCCACAATGACGGTAATGGAATCTTATTCTGCTATGAGAAATGATGAATACAGAGAAGCACAGGAGACATATGAACTGATGCAAAATGAATTAAACAGGGCAGCTAGGTGGCGCAGTGGATGGAGCAACGGCCCTGGAGTCAGGAGTACCTGAGTTCAAATTCGGCCTCAGACACTTAACACTTACTAGCTGTGTGACCCTGGGCAAGTCACTTAACCCCAATTGCCTCACCAAAAAAAAAAAAAAAGAATTAAACAGAATCAAGATAAAAAACAATAAATGGCAGGAGTCAGCAAGCTACAGCCCAAGGGCCAAATAAATGCAGCTGCCCTCTATTTGTACGACCCAAACTAAGAATGGTTTTTACACTTTAAAATAATAAAAAAAACCCTTTATTTTAAAACGTAAAAAACATTCTTAACTCAGGCTGTACAAAAAAAAAAAACAAACACAAAACAACACATAGAAGCTGTACAAAAAAAGGCAGCAGGCTTTAGTTTGCTGACCCTTGATACACACAGTGACTATAATAAAGTGGGGAAAAAAGCCAGCAACAACAAAACAATTGCAATGGAATACTGTGAAATTATAATAACCAAACTTGGCTCCAAAGAGGAGAAATGAGTAGGCATGCCCTTCTGCTTCTTTGCAGAGGCAAGTGATTATGGGTGAGGAACATTAAAATACAATGTCACTTATATAAATCAGAACATATTGACTTTTTTTTTTGCGGGGCAATGGGGGTTAAGTGACTTGCCCAGGGTCACACAGCTAGTAAGTGTTAAGTGTCTGAGGCCAGATTTGAACTCAGGTACTCCTGAATCCAGGGCCGGTGCTTTATCCATTGCACCACCTAGCCGCCCAGAACATATTGACTTTTTCAATATGTTGGTTAGTTTTGCTGACCTTTTTTTCCTCCCTAATTTTTATTCTTTGTTATAAGGGGTTGCCCTTTGGAAGGGAAAGAAGGAAGTAAAGAATTAGGAAGTATAGGCAATACAAAAAAAGATGAAATGTATTTCAAAAATGAAAAAAAAAAATCTGTTACTCGCTTCCCAGCCCCTCCCTTTTCTGGGATGCTGTCTGTTCTTATTCTTACCATCAGGGAATCCATCCCAGATTTCCAGTCGGTCATATCTGCAAAACATCCCCCCTGGAGGATTAGTGTCAGGCTCAAGGTCAAAGCTTTCGAATTCCAAGATGATTTCTGACATCTTTGGTGCAAAGATAATGTAAGTGCATTCGAGGCTGTTGGGATACTTTTCAGGGAATCCAGGGGACTTGATCACTCCAGTAGATGAAGTATAGTTTCGGGAACATTCAGGACCTGTATAGGCAAAAATAAAACAAAATAAAAGAGAAAGAAATGAAGTCCTGATAAGACAATAACCTATGAAAAAACCTACTATATGGACATTCACTGAGTTAATCACTGATTCACTCAGCCCTTTCCCATTATTGATAGGTAGGAAAATCATTGTGTTCAGCCCAGTTTTCCATTTAAGGGGATCAATTTGAAAACTTTTGCTGGCTTGGGAGGAAAAAAAAATGACAACTATAAAATCATGTGGGAACAATGAATGAGTAAGCTGCAGAAATCTCGACAGAGCCCTAGAGAAATAATTATAGCCCCTTCAAGCTTAAATCTTTAAATCTTAAGGTTGACAGCCATTTATTGGTGAAATAGAACATTTACAAAAGTGGGTGAGTGAATTCAGTAGAGGGAGTGCTGGTTTCAGATTCCTACACCAGTGACTGAGTAACTCTGCCAGATGTGACCTATGCCTCTTTGACAAACTAAATGTGAAAGGTAATTCATCCATGTACCCAGGGTGAGTGACTCATTCTGAACGGTGTTGACACAGGTGTGCCAGTAAAGTGTTGCTGTTAGTGAAGGCATGATAAACTCTGATTACAGGCAATGTTTCTGAAGTCACCTAATATCAATGTTGACATACTAACCTTCCCCAAAGTATCACTTCTAGTATATTCCGCTGTTCTAAAAAATGGTTGTTTATGGTGGGAAAGTTGGTGATGAGGGGAAAAAAACATACCTAGAACATTTAATTGGACCTGACTGCATAAACCACTTCAACTTTACAAATTTTGGTGGTTTAATATTTCAAGCATCGGTTAAGGGCAATAAGAGAAAGCTGGTATTAGCATTGTGTGCTGACAATGGTCATGATTAACATAATAATGATCACAGGTTCCTTCTAAGGAAGAGACCTTGGAGGTCATAGTCCAATACCTTCATTTCACAGAAGAGGAAACTGAGGACTAAGAGAGGTTAAGTGATTTGCTCTAGGTGATAAGGTCAGTGATGGAATTAGGATATGAACTGAGGTCCTTAGTCCAAATCCAAGGGCTCTTTCCACTTCAACACACAGTCCTACCCCAGGTGTTCCCACCGTCTGATTGGTTCATTTGGACTCTGTCCACAAAGAAGAGAGAGCCACCTGAATACTTGAAAAACGTCCCTATCTAAATGGCCATGTGAGGATGCATACTTATCCATGTATTTTTCCTCCATCACACACTTCAAAGGATTCGTTTTAAGAATCCCTATGTGCCTATGAAATGCCAGGATGGCCTTAATATCACAAGAACAATTATGGGGAGCTCAGCTCCATATTTCACCCTGTGTGCATGTGACATGCCTGGACCATTTTATTATTATGAGAACAAATTTGGGGAGGAGGGTTCAGCTTCATATTTCATTTTTCTGTGATAGAGTTGTAGAAATCTACCCATTAATATGTCCCTGAGCAAGTCATGAAAACCGAGGTTCCTGGAATCAAATTCAACAAGTATTTCTTAAGTGCCTACTATGTGCAAGACATTGCATTAGCTGCTGGGGATACAAAAACTAAAAGAAAATAGTCCTTATTCTTGAGAAGCTTACATTCTATGAATGCGTGGAGATGGCACTTTATAGGTAAACAAGTGCCAAGTATATACAAAGTCATTTCAAAAGCTTTATTAATTGGAGGATTCAGGAAATGCTTTGGGTGGGAGTAAGCTGCTCAAGTGAGCTCTGAAAAAAGCTAGGGATTCTACGTGGAAAAGGTAAGGAGAGACAGGATCTGTCCAGGTTGGAGAGAAAACGTGTTCTACTAGAAACTTATAGAAACTCCCACCACTAACTGGCAGATACCCCACTATCAGATGACTTTAGCTGGGAAGGGATCTTAGAGATCAATAAATCCTGTAGCTCATTCTCCAGATGAAAATAACTAAAACCTCAGAATGCAGGTGCACCAGAAAGACCAGCATTTAAGAACACCTAGAAGGATGGATCTGTGTCATCTGGGGTAGTGCATTTTTAAAAAAATCATATGGCAAAGAAAATAGAGAAAGCGGGTTGAAAATGTGTATTTCAAAGTAAGATTATAATTTGTTTTTGTTTGGTCATTTTTCAGGCATGTCCAAGTCTCTATGACTCCATTTGGGGTTTTCTTGGCAGCCATGATGGACTATCATCCTGATGTCATGGTCCTCTTTGAGAAAGAAGGATGAACAACCACCACAACAACGATAACAGAAAGAAGGGAGAAACCCTATAACTGAAGATAAGGAATGAGGAGGAATTTATTTGAGGTATGAGAGATAATAGAAGTAAGAGCTTAGAGGAAAGAGTGAGACTAGGAGAAAGAGAATAGTCCCATTTGGCTGTGAATTAGAGTATTTTGTTGTTCAGTTGTTTCAGTCATGAAAATTTCCTCCCTCCCCTTCCTTCCTTCCTTCCTTCCTTCCTTCCTTCCTTCCTTCCTTCCTTCCTTCCTTCCTTCCTTCCTTCCTTCCTTCCTTCCTTCCTTCCTTCCTTCCTTCCTTCCTTCCTTCCTTCCTTCCTTCCTTCCTTCCTTCCTTCCTTCTTTCCTTCCCTCCCTAGAGTGCTCTATCTGGCTCAGGCTGAAAGGGCAGTAGCCCTGCATGGGTAGGTTCTAATACTATCAATCTGCTCTGTTTTTCCAATCAGGGCTGGTTTGCACCCTCTTCAGTAGCTTGGTGATCCTTCCCTTCTGGAAGCTCACCATATTGGTACCAGACTTAATTCAGACACTTGATTGGCTTTAGCCCTACTCTAACTCAGAACTCTTGAACTCGTGACCCACGGGCCTTGGCCTTCCCAGCAGCAGGGGTCACAGGTGTGCTCATTCTTTTATAAACTTATTTTTTTCCTGTTAGTTATATTTCATAAACTAATGAAGAGACCCAATGAATTTGGGAAATTTAAAGGGGAAGAGAGGATATTCCAGTTTGTGACACACCAAGGTTGAGATGTCAGTGGAATTCCAATTTGTTCCAATATTGTTGGCAAATCAACTTTTTAAGTCACTTCGGTGGCGTACTTCTTCAGCTAAAGAGGAACTAGAAAAGTTTGAGTCATTAACCCATAAAGGAAAAGAAGGTGGTAGCCTTTTAAAACTGTTTATTTCCAGGGTGTAAAACCCACTAGAGCCGAGCCCAAGTCAGTGTGGTCACATCCTCATGAGGCAATGCAAGAGGAAAGAGTTACGTTGCTAACTGTAGCCAAGTAATGAAAGTAGAGTCAGCTTTATTCTCCTCCCACCTCCCAAATTGCTCAGGTGATAGACACTAAAGGGGCTAAGGGAGTAAAGCCCACCTGGCAGGAATAAAAGTCAGTTTACTGTGAAGCATTAACACAGATGGTTTCGTGTAATCCCCAGGCTGCTCTCCATTTTGTCATGCTAGGTACCTTGGGAAGGTACACTGATGTATCTAAGGACATCAGGGTACTATCTGAAGATGAAGATTTGGCAGCACAGAAGAACTTCAATCCTGGCTGACACATAGAGGCTGTGCAATCTTGGGTAAGCCCCTGAGTCTTAATTTTCTCGTCTGTAAAATGGGGATAATAATGCTATCACTACCGATATCATAAGTATTGGTAGTGAAAAGAGCAAATTAGTTACATAAACGGTAAAGCATTATAGGGATGGAAGCTATTGTTTACATTATAATTTCAACTCTAGATGCGGCAGAACCTTTTATGACAATTGCGTTGGTTATTTCATCTCTGTGGGCCTCAATTTTCTTTTCTGTTGTGTTTGATGATGCCTAAAATCCCTTCCAACTTTCTCTCGGATTTTGTGGTTCTCAGTTTATCCATCATCTGATGAAACTGGTTCTGACACCTTTTCTCGTGAGATAAATTTGCAAAGAGAGAAAGAATGCTGTTGAGAGAGAGTGCTAACCCTGAAGTCAGAAAGAAGTCTGTCCAAGTTTTGCCTCAGACATATAACAAATGTGTGGCCGTAAGTGGGCAGGCAAGTCGCTCAACTGATTGATTGATGCTCTGGGGAACTTCTTGAGCGTTCAAGTTATGGAGGGCGTATCCTGTAGGTATCAATGGAAGGAGTTTCTGTATGAATGAAATCACACATCTGAACCAAAAGTAAAAAGGCTTCCTAAAATAGACTATGCCGAAAAGATTACTAAAACAGATCTGTGGTAGGTAAGTGATTAAAAAAGAAATCACTAAAGGAACCTGAGTAGTGATTTAGCAATTCAGGGGGGGGGGGAGGGAGGGAGGGAGAGAGGAGAAGAGAAGACAGAATGTAAATGAGAGAAACAGATTTAGCAAATACTTTGACACAGGACTAAAAAGGATTTTCAGGTCGATAAGCATTTTTGCAGACTTTGCTAGCATGGATGGATGTATATGAAACACACATAAGAGTGCCACATTTAGTTGTTATGGACATACAACTAGAAATTTTATTTTTCTCCATTCAAAAATCCCAATGAAATCATGTGTCAATCCATAGCTCCTAAGATTCTCCCCTTGAGTCCCACAAGACTTATTGCCCCGACACAGACTATTCAGGTCATTGGTCTGGATGGATCAGGTTGAAAGGTCTTCCCAAATCCACATCCACACTGGGAAGTTCGGATTGGGCAAAGGAGAGTGAGCACAACAAAGCTTTGTGTTTAGGAATAGTGGTGGGCTAAGGACTGATAGCCCAGGGGGCAGGGAAAAGTCTTGAGAAGAGTAGAAAGTGTTAATTGTCTCTAGAAAAGTGAAAGTGCCCACTGGTACTGCCCCTGAGGCTATAGGAAACAAAATGGCCTGATTTTCTTAAGAAGCAGAGTTTAATGCTTGTAAATCTCAAGGCCAACAGGTGAGTGACTAATTTCATGGTTGTATTACATTATGATTAAGATGATTCATGTGTATTGAAATAACAGAAGCAAAGTGTTTTCGATAGTACAGATTCATGCAATCATGATAAGATATCATTTAACTGCTGTTGAAATAAAAATTTATGTAAGCATGTGTATCTGAAGATGCGTTTCTCTGAATAGTCAATAAGTATTTATTGAGTGTCTACAGTGCAGAAAGAATTCTACTTAGATACTTAAGAAATAGATGACAGACGTGATGCTTGAAAAGGCAATTTCCCTAAAAGAATGGAAACACCTTGAGGGCTGAGAACATTTAATTTTTGTCATTGTCATCCCAGTACCTACCACAGTATATGGCATGTAATGGGCATTTAATAATTGTTTCTTGATCGACTGATATTCACATGAAACAATTTGAGATTATTGACTGGTAATCTATCCAGTTAGTGGGGGAAAAGGATTGGAAATTAAATGCATGTGGGTTTTTTTTTTTTGTTGTTTGTTTATTAAGCCATTTACTTAGCTGGATATACTGAGAAGATGCATATTATTTTTAAAAAAGTGATGGTCATGAGGTCATTAACCTGGGAAGAAAAGTGAATCTAGGGCCAGATTCTGAAAGAGATAAGGGACATGAATTGACGGCTGGGACCTGGAGGGAGTATTTTAGATGCAGAGTACAACTTGTCCAGCAAGTTGTATTCTAGGATAGGTGAGATTAGCTTCACCCTTAGAATGTAGAGGCCATGGAGAGTTAAGATTTTTGTTTTGACCAAAGGTCTTCCATATTCCTAGTAATTATGGCTCTTCCACCCAGTATTAACTCTACGATGTGAAATAAAGATTTACCCACAGATGAAGACCCTTCCATATTCAAAATATGAAGTTGGAGAGGTGTAGGGACTGGTTGTTGGTGCGCTTTGAGTTATAAAAAGTAAGCTGACCACTTTAGATTTAAAACATCAGGCAGGGGACAGTCAGAATGGGTCTTCAAGTTGGAAAGCTATCTCAAGATTGCCCTAAAAGGTTAGCGTATAATGGAGAGAGGCTTAAGGGAGGAAAGAAAGCAAGGATCTGGCTGCAACCATTAGATTATGAAATGTTAATGACTTTGGAAGTGATAATGGAAAGAATAGATCTGGGAGGCCTGTATGAAGAAAACACTAGTGTGCAAATGGACACAAAGGGCATGGGATCTAGAGATGAGGCCAAGACAATTACATTACATGTAGGTGATGCAAAGAATAGAGTTTTAGATGTGGAATTGGAAAGACCCAAGTTTGAATCCTGCCTCAGACTAGCTTTGTGATCCTAGCAATTCACTTAACCGCTGCCTACCTCAGTTTCCTCATCTGTAAAATGGAGATGATAATCACACCTACCTTTCAGGGTTGGTGTTAGGGTGAAATACTATTTACAAAACACTTTGCAAATGAAATAAATGCTACATAAAGTAAAGTTCTGTATAAATGCTAGAGATTATTGTTATTGTTGTAGGCATTCCAAGGTTTCGGGGAAAAGGGTTGGGAAGAGGATGGGATCACAGAAAATAAAAGGGGATCTGGAAAAGGGAGTTCGTTTGGGAGGAAGGGGAAGGTTTTATAAGTCATGGCCATACACTTAGGTCTCTTTCATCTTTCAGTCAACTTTAAGAAAAAAATGATTGGAAAAGAAAGGTAAATTCTTTACATTCTTTTGGGGATATTACTCTTTTGATAAAAGCATGTATGCCCATGTGGGGATAGGAAGATAGATAGGCTAGTTATTAATTAATATATTAATATTAATAAAAATTAATGTAAATAGAACATCAGTTAAGCAAGATATTATCATGAATGTGACTTTATACAGTGCTATAAATGAAAGCATGTCTAGCTTACTGGAAAGAATAATGGATTAGGAAACAGAGGACCAGGGTCTGAATTCCTGCTCTGATACTTTCTCCCTATGTAGTCTTGGTCTGCTGGCTCAGGCTCAGCTGCTCATCTGTTAAATGAGGAGGTTGGAGAAGATGATGTCTGGTTTCTTCCCTCTTCACCTCTGATCCTATGATCTCAAACAGCCCTTCTGTCTCTGACAGTCTGTGAGCCTCTCATTTATGATCCTCCAAGTTCTAGAGGCATCAGATCAAGTTACTATCTACTAAACACTTATGTGCCTGGTCACTGCTAAACTGGGATTCTAGATAAACATAAAAAAACAGTGGTCTGGCCCTCAAGGAGTTCACATTCTAATGGGGAAGACAATGTGTAAAAGAACTAGTTCCATACATACAGAATAGATGGGAAGACATTAGTGGCTAGTTGGACTGGGCAAGGCCTCCTGGAGCAGGTGGTATTTGAGCTGAATTTTGGAATTGAGCCAGCATTCTTTGAAGTCTCATTATCCCTGCAGAAGGGTTCTTAATGAGCTCCTCAATTAACTACTTGGTTGGCTCTGCTATACTCTAGATTGCAGATGTCAAACACCTGTCAGAACTCGATTAAAATGTGTAATTGCGAAATGTTTAACAAAATAAAAAAAATGCAATACGACACAGATATTGTTACTTTGTGGTTTTCTAACTCAATATGCAACCATAGATCCTTTCCTTTTCCTTTTCCTTTTCCTTTTCCTTTTCCTTTTCCTTTTCCTTTTCCTTTTCCTTTTCCTTTTCCTTTTCCTTTTCCTTTTCCTTAATGCTCCAGACACTTGGGGGAGGGGGAAATCTGTCCATATTCACATCCAGTGAATTAACTTTTTTCGGGGGGGGGGGGTGAGGCAATTGGGGTTAAGTGACTTACCAAGGGTCACAAAGCTAGTAAGTGTCAAGCGTCTGAGGCTGGATTTGAACTCAGATCCTCTTGAATCCAGGGCCCATGCTCTATCCACTGCACCACCTACCTGCCCCTGAATTAACTTTTTATGTTTTAGAAATGGAAAGGGACTATGCCATAAAATATTAATCTACTGGAATATAAATACAAGAATACTTTTGTTGAAATTTATATCATTTTTACAAATTCTAACTCAATTATACGATTAACTTTAAAGTATTGACTATAGGCGAGATGAGAGACAATGTGATACAGTAGATAGAGGACTGATCGGGAATTTAGATAGTCCTCTCTCTGGCATAGACTGGCTCTAAGACTGTGAGGATGATACTTATCCTTACAGTGCTCCAGGAAACTCTTTAGGGGTATAAGTTGTGGGCAAATTGCCAATTTGTTGTGTTGAAGACGTTTTCTCAAGAAGACCATCATTAAACAAAGGTCACAACAACCACGATGACGATGATGATGACAAAAAGGTTCAAAGTACTGTGATAGACTGAGGATATAATTTATAGTGGAATAGGGGAATATGATGTGCAGAAGTGAGTGTCATGCAAAGCAGATCACGAAGGAGCACAGGAGAAATCTAGATAAAGTAGTCTGGGAATATTTTAGGAGGAAAAGATGACTTGCCACTGGGGAATCCAGGGCGACTTTATTGAAGAGGCACCAACTGAGCAGGGCACTAAAGAAATGTCAGGCTTTTAAGAGGTGGAGATGAGGAGGTAATGTCTTCTTCTAGGCAGGAGGGATGGTCTGTGGGAATTCAAGGTAGCAGGATGGGGCTGCCAAAGGTTCGGGAACATTCAAATAACTTGGTGGAGCTTACAATGCAAGAAACAGAATAAATGTCAAACAAGGTTGGAAAGGTAGGCTGTGGAGAGCCTTTACTACCCCAGCTGAAGGGTTTGTAGCTTATCCAACAGTCAATTGGGAGTCACTGAAGCCTGTTTCCTTTTCCCATGCTTGTGCAAACCTTGGCTTACTCTTTTGTGTGAGAGTGCCAGCCTCCAAAAGCTAAGACCAAAGGAGGAAGCGCTGTATTTAGTACGTGTGAGAAACCTAAAGGCTGTAACAAGCATAACTCGAAGTGTTCTGCAGGTAAAGTTACACTTTTTAAAATTAATTGATTTGCTTAATGCTTCCACTGGGAATTGAAGCACATGGTGAACCAGGCTTTCCTCTAAGTTACCTCACAAAGCCACCTCACTGCTGCACCCTAATAAAAGGTTTTACAAATGATTAGCATGGTGACCTATTCCTGTTCCCAAAGGAAATAGTCTTTCCCACTATTCCTAAACTCTCCAAGAGGTTATTTTAATAGCTAGGGTAAACAGGGACCCAGTGTTTCTCCCACTAGTATGGAAAACAACATAGCAAGGAGGTGGCTTTCTGAGGACCAGACATTCTTGAATATAGCAGCCAGGAAAAAGAAAGAGGTGGGGGGTAGGGGAAAAGGGGTGGGGAGCTGGTGCAGGCCAGCTTTAGGAGGGACAGAACTTCTATGAATTCAAGGTGGGAAGGGGCTAATCCGGTTTTCAAAGGGAACTTTTTGGCTGCTCAAAGGATTAAAGAACCAGACTCTAAGCATGGCTTAACTCTTTTATTTTCTTTAAAGAAAGAGAAAAGTAAAAAGAAATGCTTTTTTAAATACAGTTTTGCCAAAGCACATTCACTCGGCTGGTCACAGCATCTGAATAACATCGTCTTGATCTGTTCTCTCCCTAGACGTACGTGTGTGTGTTTTAAGTACTCCTCTCCATCCTTTGCTTCACTATCTCTTTCATAAAATATTAAAACGAATTATTGTTAAATGGAAAAAAGGCACAGACTAAAGTCTAATTATCGTTTGTTCACTCACCTCTCTTGAAAATTTCATAGCGTATGGAAAAGCCAGCACCATGTGTCTCATAGTCAGAGACAAACTTGATAAACAGGAATGGTCCCGTAGACACCACTGGAGGAGGAGCGATCTTTCCACAGTACTTGCCCCATAAACGTCCACTTGCACTATCTCCATCAATGACTTCAACGTAGTCATACCTAATGGACAAACACAGGGGGAAACGTTAAGGGAAACAAGTAGTCTTTCATTTCTACAAATTCTGAGTCCGACATGAGCCAGTGTAGATTGTTGGGGGGATGGGAATGGGGATGGGCGGGATGCTCTTCATATCCATGACTCCACCACACAGTGAAATGAAATAATTAAAATGGACTACATCATGTCTGTAGACATCATCTGGCAACGCAGAACTATTAGGAAGAATGGTGTCCATTATACTGGCAGACAATGTCAGCTAAAGTAACCAATTAACAAGAAAAAGGAAATCTCATGAGCACAATTCTGTATTATTAAATTGTGTTTCTTTGTCTATGGTAGTGGTGTCAATACATAATGCTGTGCATTCTTTTCAAACTGTGAAGTTCTTTTATGAATTCAAAATGTCTCTTTGGCTGGAGCTTTCTATGAACAATACTTTGATTTCTGTGAACTAGCCTCTAAAACATATGGCTACAGAATAATAAATGAATTCTTACCCATTTAACTCAGTTCACAGTTCTACCCCTCTCCAAACTACTGGGGGTTGGGGGAGGAGCTCCCAACCTGTCAATATTACATTCACAGATTATCTTTCTCCAGAGCCAGACTTGGATCATAGAAATGACATTTTTCCCCAACAACTTTTGTTTTTAAAAAGAGAGAGAAATAGATTTTTATCTTGTAACATTCAACTTGATTTGCTTGAAAGAACACACTTATTTGAAAGAAGGGAAGGAAAGATGTCCCTTGATGAGATTTTAAATTGGACTAGTAATAATATTTTGGTGATGTGATTAAAGAAACCACACAGTGAAATTCTACTACAAAGTTTGTATTGAAAGGACAGAACAGTTCTTAGCCCTAGAAGTGGATAATTCACCATTAATAAACTAGTCCTTTCCTCATCCCCACTCTCCTCCCCCAAGATAATATGAAGGGAATAAAGCAAAAGGTTCACTTGTCTGGTTATATATCTATATCTATACACACATATTTGCTTCCCTCTTTTCTTAAAAAATATTTATTGCCCTGTAGAAGTCGGACAATCTAATCTGTGTTTTCTTCTAAAATTGACATTAAAAAGCTATTATCCATTCACTTTAGAATTTTATTTTGCTTCTATGTTTAACTTGCTTCAAAAATTATGGGATATTATAATTTCAGGAATATTTTAAAATGGAGGTAACAAACTATATCTGACAATTTTAAGGGATCAAAGGGTAAAAAAATAATAATTCTTCATGATGACCAATGTCATCTTTAACAACCCTTTTAAAAAAGATCTTGGGCACATTACTTATGTTTACATAAAGTCTCATGAGACAATTGCATAGATGATATCACTAGTTAAAGTGGACAGCTTAAGGCTCTCTAAATTAAAAATGACATTACCTCATCAGTAAAAAATTGCATGCCAGCTTTGGTGTATGTCAGGGACAAAATAAAGCTGACATTGATGAAACTCTAAGCATTAACATATGTGAATTACTGCATTAACTGCATTTCTTCTGGTGCATTCAATGATTCTAGTAACTTGGCCAGTTAGCATTGCTGTCCCATTTCAAAGCTAGGGAATGAGGAATTGTTCATTTCTTAATACTTCAAGATTTGCTTTGCTTGTTAAAAGAAGAGAAAGAAGTGTAAGAGAAGGAGGAAGAAAGCATTATATTTCAAAGTTCTGAACAAGCCTTTTACATTCAAAGAAGGGGCAGCTGAAATGAGCACCATCTCCTATTCATTTAAGCCAAATAAATTGGCATTTGATGGAGAAATCCCTTTTATCTTGGTTTCCTCTTTGACAGGACAGGTCTGCTTGTTTTGCTCTGCTATTTTTTTTTATAATTTAGCTGTGATTTGGTCTGTTTACTGTCTGAACTAGCTACTGTGCATGTAGGCTTTGTCATATAGGCTTTTTGCTTGAATCTTGATGTGATCTGAATATTAAGTGGTTGAGTCTTGGTGCATTTTTGCCTTTGAGATACAAACCAAGTGAGATGATGGGTCAGCATTCTGAAGTATCAAGAACATTTTTTGGGAAGAAAGTCCTTTCTTTCAGATGAAATAATATCTTTTACAAAATCCCAGTTGTGATACTGGTAATTTTGAGGAGCTAGTGCTGAAATCAACATGGCAGCCAATAGTAACCATCAGATTCTCCACTTGGCAACACCAAAAGTCATTAAAGTGATTAGTGAGAGACTCGGCTCTTCCTCCACTGTAAGAGATGTCTTGTTGCATTTTCAAGTACCACAACTTCACATGCAGAAATGGAATTAGTGGAATATGAGTGGTGCCTCATCCTTGGAAAACAGAAATGCAGCTGTCATTCACCAACACCCGATTAAAGTACTGTGAAACAGAGGCCAGAGATGAGTTTCACCAATAACAGTTTTTGTAAATAGTCAGGAAAGTATATCATCACAACTTGTCAATTACATCATTGCCAGTGAAGTTAAGAAAGCAGCTCGCATCTCCCTCTGGAGTTGATACCAGCTCCACTCCATAAGTTTGTCAGTGGTAAATGCAGTGCCAGGAATGTAAGTGTTGTGCCAGCAACCTTCTCTGGAGACAAAATGTGTCACTGCAGCAACGCACCCAGGCTGCCTTGGCCCGGGGCCCAGGATACTGAGTTTGCAAATTTGGATCTCCCAGCCGGCCTGCATTGCTCGGTTACTGCTACCAGTGTATGACAAACACTGCTTTTCTTGGGATGACAAGAATCCCACAGTGGGAACGGTGAAGGGAGAAATGGAATCCCTTGTCTGAACCTTAGTCTAACCTCACTGCCCTAGGTGCTATGTCTTTCTCTTATCTCTTAATGGAGAACAGCTCATTTGTAAATGGATGCTAAAGGATCCAGGTCCCCCAGATGAGTAACCAATCAGCACTGCTGAACAAAAGAATACAAAAAGACAAGTATAAGGTACTACAGTAGGTTCTAGGGATACAAAAAAAAAAAAATGATGGTCCCTGCCTGCCAGCAGCTTTCCTTCTGATAGGGAAATATGGCATGTCTACAAATAAGGATGATATGATATAAAATACGATGATCTTTTTCTTTAGAATTTAGAAAAAGACATTTAGGAAAATTGTAGGAGAGAGAAATCACTTTTCATCTGTGGAACCAAGGGAAACTTCACTGAAGAGGTGCTGGATGATTGAGGATTTTGGAAGATCTAAAAAAAAATCTGGCTAATGGAAGCAGTGGTAGGCCAGAAAGCCGATGGGACTTCATTTGGAACACAAAGGGTTAAGCGTATACAGTACTGGTTTGCATACAGAGAATGCCAGATGCCCTCATTGATATCTGCACAGTGCATCTAGATCCAAAGCAGCACCTTATTTGACCACACCATTCCTCAAACAGTTTGGAAGTTATGTCCTTTGGTCTTGATTGGTTCTAGGACAAATGGAAAGATAGCATTACCAGTGTCTAGGTGTGGCCTTAAATGTCCCTTGCTGAGTATAAACAGAATTCAAAGATAATTAGTATTTTTAGATGAATAAGTCTTTTTTTTTCTTTTTTTGGTGGGGCAATTGGGGTTAAGTGACTTGCCCAGGGTCACACAGCTTGTAAGTATTAAGTGTCTGAGGCCAGATTTGAACTCAGATCCTCTTGAATCCAGGACCAGTGCACTATCCACTGTGCCACCTAGCTGCCCCTGAATAAGTCTTTATCTTCACTTATATTTCCTTTTCATAATAGATTTAATGTAAGAGTTTGGCCTAACTATACACACACACAGGAAGAAAAAAAACGAGATAACGAATGCCTATTGTTCAGATGATAACATGCAATTAGATAGACAGTATAGACTTCATCTTTATATATCTATACCTATGTCTAGATGTATCGTTCAGTTGTTTTCAGTCACGTCTGACTCTTTGTGACCCCATGTGGGTTTTTTTGGCAGAGATACTAGAGTGGCTTGCCATTTCCTTTTCTAGCTCATTTTACAGATAAGGAAATGTGCAAACAGGATTATGTGACTTGCCCAGGGTCACACAGCTGGTAAGTGTCTGAAGCCAGATTTGAACTCAAGTCTTCCTGATCTGAGGTCTAGCACTCTATCCATTGCACCACCGAGCTGCCTAAATCTATGTACATATCAATATATGTGATGCAATAGGTATGATATCTACATATTAATATCAGGGGTGTGTGTGTGTGTGTGTGTGTGTGTGTGTGTGTAATCTAGACATTGCAAATGAACAACATGTTGCACCCAGAATTAAAAAACAAAGAACCAGGATGGATTGCCTTTTGGAAACTACAAAACACCTATACTGATTACAAAGAAACAAAAAAAAAAACCCTGACCTATCACTGTTATATATCTGTGAATCATTAGAAACCGTAGTCGCCAGAGATCTAAAAGTAAATATTACTGAGAGAACTTGTTTGTTGCTGTTGTTTGTCCCTCATTCTCAGAGAGGACCACTTCCATCAGCAGGATGATGAAGAGGCATGTGGTGAATATGGCTCACTCATTCATATCAAGCAAGGAGATAAGTGTAAAGGATTCATCAAAAAAGGAGATGGATTGGTGATGTGGTGAGAGTGGATAGGAATCCTAAGCCCTCCCAATATTGGGGAGGGAGGTGTATAACATTGTAGGTGAATCTCTCTGGCACACATATAGGAGGATATGGACAAAATGGTGAGGAATGAATGGGTTATAATCTTCATTGATGGAAAAAATGTACAAAACAATGAGATCGCAGATCCAATTTAGTATGTTTGTCTTTAAAAAGCTTCTCTTCTTCACGAATTCTCTTCATAGTTACGGGTGGAAAAAAACAACCAACCAACACTTCCTTCCTGAACTGTTCAGAAGGAATTTCAAGTCTCTTTTCTCATTCAAAAGTGTGCTATACTAGCCTCTTTTTCAGTTCTGAATGTGCAAACACTTCAGTGTCCTAATTTCCAAATGATCTAGGTGTTCTTTCACTCCAAAGGAGATGGACCATGTCCTTTCTTCTCTGCATACTACCAGATGTCTCACTGCTAAGCCAGGTACATTGCAAATATTAAATAATAATTGGTTTCCCATAAGAGTGATAAAAGAAAATAGAATCCTTAGAATTCTTGAAAGGATTACTGAGAGACCATTTCTTCTTTTGGGAGGTTTATGAGTTATGGATTTAGGAAAAAAGCCAAGTAAGAGGAGAAGTGTTGAGAAAATGAGACATGCATCCACTTATTAAAAGGGGAGCGGGGAGAGGATGACATTTGGAGACCCCATCCATTTGTAGTGTTGAATAGAAGATTACTGTACTTTGCTTAATTTTCATTTTCTCTTGTGACTATATCAATGACCCCTGAATCTCTAGATACTAAAATCTGTTAATAGAGAGAAAGCTAATCCACCACAGGGTGTTGTTTGAGCTACTGTACCTAGCTCCTCAGGGTTTCTGAAAAGTATTATAGTTTAATTAAATTCAACAAACATTACCTAAGCATTGACTAAATGTAAGGCAACGTGCTAGGTGCTGGGGGAGACAAGATAAAAAGAAGTGGTCCCTGTCCTCGTGGAACCAACCGTTGGTAGCAAATTGGGAAAATTGATGTTGGGGTATGCTACTATTAATTGCCTTCCAACAGGACCTGCTCTCACATGCCTAAACACAAATATAATGGTGAAATCTGACATCTGACATCAACTGGAGTGAAAATAATAACTTCAGCAGTATAATTTTCACTTGCCAAAAATGCGTGCCCTTTGGATCTTTGTTGGTCTATTTTTGTGCACTAAACCAACACAAATAGCTCAAATATTGCAAATGAATGCCTGGGTACAGCCATCATGTTATCCCAAATTGGCTTTACACATACCCAAAAGGGAATAGGTCTTTCCAAATACGAGGCAAAATATTTTGGAATTGAAAATTAAATGAAGAAAGGAATTGTTTAGATAGGTCATCTTTGATTAATCCCAGTTAGTCTTGGTTTCTGGGATGGGAATCAAGAGACCTGCATTCCGATTCCTGCTCTGCCTCTAACTGGCCATGTGATCTTAGGACAGTCACTTAATCTGGCTTGACCTTACTTTCCTTCTCTGGAGAATAACTTTCTCATTCGCCCACTTTCTGTGCAGTGGCACTGGGCTCCTGGCTGTTCTGCCCACAAGACACTCCATCTTCCAACTCTGGGCTTTTTCACTTGGTGTCTTTCATACCTGGCACACTTTTCATCCTCATCTCTACCTTCTGGTTTCCTTCAAGTCCCAGCTAAAACCCCACCTTCTGCAAGAATTCTTTCCTTAATCTTAATGTTTTTCCTCCAAGATTACACCCCCCATGTTCTATATATATTTTCTTTGTACAATTGTTTCCATGTTGTCTCCTCCATTAGACTGTGAGCTCCTTGAGAGCAGGAAGTATAATTTGCCTTTCTTTGCATCCCTATTGCTTAACTAGGTACCTGGCAAACAGTAGGTGTTTAATAAATGCTTATTGACCAACTAAAAGGGGGGATTTGGTCTAAATTATCTCTACAGTGCCTTAAGGTTCCATGATGATATGACTGTGTTATAGATATGAAACAGAAAGCCATCAACTACTTGATTTGACAATTGGGACTTGGGTAGCAAAAGGTTTTTCTAAAATGCTTGAGATTTCAGATTATTTGATAATTCTATCTTTTATTGTAGTGTCTTTCTTGGAAATTAAGGCAAAGGCATCATTTTTTAAAGCAGAAGATTAGTGGGGTTTCTATGTGAATTTGTTTTTAGGATAAGAATATAGTTTAGAATTGTGATTTTATCTGTTCTGGTGTGAAAATTTTCTTCACAAGTACAAGTGATAATATCCTAGAATTTCACCCAAGGCAACGAGAGGTTATATGACTTGCCCATGCCCACTGAATCACTATGTCTTAGAGGCAGGACCTGAACCCAGGTCTTCTTGACTCCAAGGGCAGTTTTCTATTCACTCCAACATTTTTCCTTTTGGGAAAAAAAAAAGATTGTTAGAAACTGGAGCATTGTTGTGATATAGAATGATGAAGATGACTGAAGGATCCTGAAGGAGTAGAGTCTGCAAGACTTGGCAGCTGAATAGATATAGGCAGTGATTGAGATTCAAGAGCTAAGGATGACGTCTAGGTTTCAAACCAACCGACCTCCTACTTTTAAAAATATTGAAAGTATGACAGGTAATAGAAGTTTGTTTCTAGTTCTGGGATTATAATGAGTTTGTGTGTGTGTGTTTTGGTTTTTTTTTTTTTTTGCCAACTAGTGTAAGTTTCTCCTCATGGAAGTAAAGAAATTCGCCAGATCTAAAGCAAAGTTTTCTCCATGTGATTAGTTGTCTGTGAAATCTTAGTATCTAACTGCCCATTTGGATAAGGAGAGGTCATTTTGGGAGTGTTCCTCAATCCCTAGCCAGTCATGTTTCTCCTCATTTCCATTGCTACCATCATCTGAAATCAGACTCTGCAAAGAGCCAAGGTAAATCTCCATGTTTCCAATGATGTCAGCCTGGGCCTGGAGAGGACCTTGAAAATATTGTAGAATAGGGGCAGCTAGGTGGCGCAGTGGAGAGAGCACCAGCCCTGGAGTCAGGAGGACCTGAGTTCAAATCCAGCCTCAGACACTTGACACTTACTAGCTGTGTGACCCTGGGCAAGTCACTTAACCCCAATTGCCTGACCAAAAAAGAAAAAAAGAAAGAAAGAAAGAAAAAATGGTAGAATAAAAAGAACACTTGGAGTTAGACTCTGGTTCAATTATCAGCTCCCTTACTAATTTGCCCTGTGACCATTGGTAAAGTCAATTACCCATCTGGGGCCTAGTTTTCTCTGAAAATAAGGCCAGTAATACTAGTATGACCTGTTACATTGGAAAGTATTTTGTGAACAATAAAGTACCACATAGATGTGATCGCCTGCCACCCGAAGTGATGTTGGTGCCAGTACCAGTATGGGCAGAGCAGGGTGGGGTGTGTGGTCAGAACGGGAGAGCTGGTCAACCCACTTCCTTTAAAAAAAAAAAGAGGGGGGGGTCCAGAACAGGATCAAAAAGTTCAGGTTATTCCATAGTTAAATGTATCCATTTATTCAGTTGGTTGGAACATGGGGCTAAAAAGGCCAAGTTCAGGATTCCATTCCTTTAAAGGATATGTAGCAAGAGAAACTTGTACCCCTAACTCAGGCAAATTGGCCCCAAAATGTGGGCCAATATTCACAAAATGGACAAGTCAGGGGGTCATGTAAATTTTACCTTGTAAACATAAAAGAAGTATGAATCTCATGCCTCACTAATGGAGGATTACAGTTGCTATTAATAATAATAATAACAATAATAATAATGGAAAGGCAATAAGGGGGGAGTAGATAGACTTTAGAATGCTTATTCTGAAGATAGTGTGCCTCTGACATTTATTAGCTGCCCAACTGCCCACTGCCCCAGACAGCTTTCTAAGAGTAAATGTTACAGAGCAGTTTCAGTTCTGTATCAATTTGGGGACATTTTCTCACTATAAATTCCTTATACTGGTTAAATCACAGGTCTGAACCAATAATAATAACACTACAAATACAGACTCAAGAACTCAGACAATAAACTATAAACTACTGGAACTGGAATCACGAGCACATATAGAACTGTTGCCCACAATCAACCAAACATAATTATTGTTCAGTTGTTTTGATTGTGTCCAACTTTTCATGACCCCATTTGGGGTTTTCTTGGCAAAGATGCTGGAGTGGTTTGCCATTTCCTTCTCCAGCTCATTTCACATATGAGGAAACTGAGACAAACAGGGTTAAGTGACTTGCTTAGAGTCACACAGCTAGATTTGAATTCATGAAGATGAGTCTTAACTTTAGGCCTGGCATTCTACTGTGCCACCATCTAGATATAATATCAACAAGATTTAATATCAACCAGATATAATATTGACACATAAAAACTAAGGAACAGCATTTTAATAGATGCCACTAAATACTCAATCTCCAAATGGCATGGAAAGAAAACATTTCAAAATGTAGATACTTAGCATAAGAAATGGAAATAATGGGGGGGGCAGCTAGGTGGTACATTGGTTAAAGCACTGGCCCTGGATTCAGAAGGACCTGAGTTCAAATCCAGTCTTAGACCTTTACAGTTACTAGCTGTGTGACCTTGGCCAAGTCACTTAACCCTCATTGCCCCACAAAAAAACTCGAAAATCAAAACAAAAAAATTGAAATTATGTGGGAGACATACAAAAATATTTATAGCAGCTCCCTTTGTGGTGGCAAAGAATTGAAAATTGAGGGAATGCCCATCAATAGGGGAATAGCTAAACAAGTTGTGGTATATGAATGTAATAGAATACTATTGTGCCATAAGAAACAATGAGCAGGAGGAGTTCAGAGAAACCTGGAAGGATTTATATGAACTGATGCTGACTGAGAGGAGCAGAACTAGGAGAACATTGTACACAATAACAGCAACATTGTATGATGAACAATGGGGATAGACTTGGCTCTTCTCAGCAGTGTAACAATCCAAAACAGTTTCAAAGAACTCATGATAGAAAATGTTCTCAACACCCAGAAAAAAGAACTGTGAATTACGAATGCAGATTGAATCATACTGTTTCTACTTTTGGACTGTTTTTTTCTTTCTTGTTTGAGGTTTTTCCTTTGTGCTCTGATTTCTTCTTTCACAAGATTACTAATGTAGAAATATGTTTGATGTGATTGTACATTTACAACCTATATCAGACTGTTTTCCATCTTGGGGAGGAGGGAGGGAAGGGAGGAGGGAAGAAAAGAAAAATTTGGAACTAAAAATCCAATGAAAACAAATGTTGAAAACTATTCTTATATGTAATATGTAACTGGAAAATAATTTCAATTTCTTTTTTTAATTTAATTTTATTATGTGGGAGCAAGATGAACTAAGTATTCTCTTCTTCATCCTGTATGCCATCTGAAATTGTACTGGTGAATTTACATTCAAATATTTTTATTCACCTATAAAAAGTAGTTATTTTATCCATTTGGGCAATAGTCTTCAGAGTACTAAATACAAGAATAGCAAGATAGCAACTCATCTGTCAAATAAGATGAGAATGATTTTCAATTACAACCAATAAAGGAGGAGGAGGATTTCTAGACATCTCGGGTCACCTGACAAATACGTTAAAATGTTACAGAAATGCTTTTGGAATAAGCAGGCATAATCTCATGAAGCCAAAGCAAAGGCCAATCATAGGCACACAACATTGGCTTTGTCAAATGGTTGAACTCCACGTTGCAGGCATTGAAATAGCTGAGATATGAAGAGAGACCAAAGCTTTCTGGGCTTCATCCACATGAACATCCAACAGCATGCTGGTGAAGAAGCACTAGGTAAAGTGGCTTTGGCCATGAAAAATTTGTTTATAGAAACAGAGCGATCCATGATGGTAACTCAAGACCAGGTCATCACCGTTAGAAATGACAAATGGAGGGAGGCATCAGGGAGGAGTAGGTATTAAGCAGCGGCAGACACTGTACTAAGTGCTTTACAAATATCTCATTTGAGATAACAGGTTCTATTTAAGCAATCTTGACATTGATCGCTGCAGGGTATACATAGAAATGGTAGAAACTAGTCAACACCTCACTACAGCCTGCACAAATTTAGCACCTGCTGAATATCTCGAAAAATAGGGCAGAATTAGATGTCAGAATTTTGCTACCTCTTGAAAATTGATAGATAGATTACCATATTATAAATATAGATATCCAAAGACCCTTGAGGAGTCAATAGATAAATCATACAGGGACCAGACCATTATCAGACAGTTGCTAAAACATACAAAGCACTAAAATATACCAAGGACGTTATTTAAATAACAGGTTTAATTATTAATATAAATTATTAGTTTACTGCTTAATTAATAAAACGAACACTGTTAAACCTAATCTTTGGGCTCTTTCAGTACTATAAGACCATGATTATGAACATTAAGTATTACTGTGTTGTAGCTACAGAGAAGTGATGGTAAATAGGGATATATTATTATAGAACAAAACACTAGATAATAGTTTTGTTGTTCAGTCATGTCTAACACCATTGGGGCGTGGGGTCTATTGACCCCATAGACAATACTGTCTGTAGGGTTTTCTCGACAAAGATGATGGAATGGTTTGCCATTTCCTTCTCTAGCTCATTTTAAAGATGAGGAAACTGAGACAAACAGGGTTAAATAACTTGCCCAGGGTCATACAACTAGTAAGTGTCTGAGGCTGTATTTGAACTTGGGTCTTCCTGACAGTAGGCCCAGCACCTCTATCCACTGAGCCACCTACCTACCTCCTAATAGAAAGTGTACTATCCTAAAAACTTGGATTTTACCCCCCCCCACGAAGAAAATAAAGATTAAATAAGTAAGGGTTTAAATCAAGTATCAATTGGTTAATTAAAGAATATTGAAAGATATTTAATTGCTTTCACTCTCCAGTACAATAATAATATGGATTGTAATGCTTGGGTAGGGATGAGAAAAAGACAAGAGTTGGTCAGGAGCAGGAATCTAGCTAAGTAGGAAATGTCTGGCATATACTCTAGAAGGGGTAGTTGAGAGGTAAAGGAAGAGGATTATAAAAAGGTTGAATCGAGGGAAGATATAAAATAGGTATCAATTTGAGGCAGACGCAGGATTTATAGCATGCACCTTATCCAAGGCAGAAAGAAATAGTTCTACATACTACCCAGGTAACCTTGAGCAAATCACTCAACTTCTAGTCAACCTTGACGTCTTTCTCTGTAAAATTAATAGATTGGGCTATGTCATTTTTTTTTTTTTTTTAGTGAGGCAATTGGGGTTAAGTGACTTGTCCAGGGTCACACAGCTAGGAAGTGTTAAGTGTCTGAGGCCGGATTTGAACTCAGGTACTCCTGACTCCAGGGCCAGTGCTCTATCCACTGCGCCACCTAGCCGCCCCATGGGCTATGTCATTTTAAAGGTCTCATCCAGCTCAAAATCTTATGATAATGTACTCTAGGTCTAAGCAAGGAAGGCTTAAGGGTAGTCCAGATCAGAGTCTAGTTGATGAACTTTGATATTAAGGCAAAGGTTAATCAATCTCTGCCTTGTTTTATCCACCTGTGGATGGCTCTAGGCCAACAGGTTATTGATCATAACCTGAAGGAGGTCAGAGGTCTACATCTTGATTGAGGTAGGGCCTGGGATGATAGAATTACCTCGTATGTGCATGTCTGGGGTCTGTCAAATTGGTTCTTTTTAAAAAAAGGAATGTATATTACAATATAGTGATGATGTATAAAAATGCTTTAGACTTTTTTCTTTTTAAATAGAAAAATAGTTTAATTTTTTTTCATTTGTAAGGAACTTCATGTCATAAACAGTTTTTGGCATGGAA
This sequence comes from Dromiciops gliroides, assembly GCF_019393635.1. Classification (NCBI taxonomy): domain Eukaryota; kingdom Metazoa; phylum Chordata; class Mammalia; order Microbiotheria; family Microbiotheriidae; genus Dromiciops; species Dromiciops gliroides. The sequence continues at coordinate 70,634,080 of NC_057865.1, forward strand.
GAGAAACTTTACATGGGAAAGAATTTTCTATCTATTAAATGAAATTTAGAAACCCAAAGATTCACTTTAAATGGGAGGAAACTAAAAACCTCCCTTAGAACTACAAGGCTTCAAGAATGATGGAGTTTTCCAGTGTCAGACATGCAAAATTCAGTATTTATAGGAAATTCACATGCCTTTAATTACTCTAAATTCAGTTCCCGAGTAAAAATGTGCCATCTGGAAGATATTAGCATCATTTACAACTTGTTCACCTCCCTATTTCATAGAACATTTTTACTTCTTGCCAACTTTCCACTGTTCTCCAAGAAAAAAAACAAAAACTTTTATGTGTTGTCTCAAAATTGGTTTATAAAGCAAGACAGACCCTCAAGATGTGAGGATATTTGACCCATCTTTGAGACAAGTTTACTTCCTTTTCATTTATTTTAAATCCTTATATATTAATTTTGAGGGTTTCCCCCACCCCCACTGTAAATCACCTTTCACCCCTTCCAATTTGGCCTTCTTTATTCACCTCTTTGTCCCCCAATAATTAAGGAATTTTCTTTTTTAAGGACAAAAGTTTGATCAGCCATTCCCTGCTGGGTGAGGTGGGTTGAAGGGAGAGAGGAAGGCTTCTGAGAAAGACAGACTGATTCTGAATAAACTATTAGATTCTTTATCCAAAATGGATTCTGGCTCTGTTCACAGCATGTAACAGTTTCAAGAATGCTGGAAACTCAACTACTGTTATTTGTCCTGCTAAGACAAATCTGTCAGTCATAAGGTGACTGGCACTAGGTACATATATGTAAAACCTGAAATTCTGAATACAAAGGGAGGAATGATAGTAGGTTCTTCCAGAGTGACTGCTGAAAAATCAGCCAATTTTTCTGATTTTCACAAGTAGACCCAAAGAAAGCAACGTCTACGTGCCAACATATTTTAAAAAAATAAAATCAATAAATCTGCTGTTTTCATTGATGTGTTTAACTGACTTAATAACTTGGAGCTGGATTAGTGCTGTTAGCCTGTAGTGCCGAATTCTCTCCAAAAACCCTCGTAATTGGTATGTACCAGAGGCACCAGGGTGTGCCTCCGGTTTCTGAGAAGTGGTGAATTTGGCTTATGTGAATACAGAATTGTGGACCTTAAATTCCTCCCCACCTTTTAAAAAATTCTCTGGAAAATGGAAATAAAACAAACAAACAAAAAATATCTCCTTTAGAAACTTAAGGGCTCTACTGGGGAGTTTTAAAAGAATCTCCTGATTCTTCCCAATTAGCAATTATTCAGTAGGGATCTGAGTAGTTGCTAATCACAGCTCAGGAATCCAGCTCAACAAAACAACAACCACCACCACCAAAATTTATGCAATAATTACAGTAGAATCTCCTAAGTGTTAGGCAGGCAAATGGATTTTTAAAAAATCTAAGTGTTGCAGTAAATGGGTGGGAAATCACAGTATTAAAAAACCAGAATGGCAGTGGAATGACTTCTAGCTTCAAAGATGAAAGTCTTGGGTTTGAATCCTAGCTTTGCTATTGATTACCTTCATTTGACTCAGTCCTCTTCTGAAAAACGGAAATAATAATAGCACCTAACTCCTAGCGTTGTTGTGTGTATCCGAGACAATATTTGGAAAAGTTCTTCGCAAACTTTGTTGTTCAGTCAAACATTTTCAGTCATGTCCTGCTCTTCCTGATCCCATGTGGGTCTTTCGTGTGTGTGTGTGTGGGGGGAGGGGTAGTAAAGATATTGGATTGGTTTGCCATTTCTTTCTCCAGCTCATTTTACAGATGAGACAACTGAGGCAAACAGGGTTAAGTGACTCTCCCAGGGACACACAGCTAGTGTTTGAAGCCAGATTTCAAATTAGGAAGATGAGTCTACAAACTTAAAGCCACTATAAAAAATGTTCTCTTTCAAAGTCATTGTTACTGTATGATTAAATTATATAGGTTTTATATAAGCTCCTAACATCCTGTCTAATGCCACACATCTTGTATGCCTAAAAAAGGCTAAGTCAGACTGGAGATGGGGGGATGGAGTTACTAATATAGGTGGGTGGTTCCTTTTCTCTCTGACAATAATGTAACTACAGTGAAGTGAGGGCAGACTTCTCAGGGAGGCAGTGGGCAAGTTCAAATATTACTTCTTTGTAGAATCACCACTTGAGGTTTCCTCAGACAAATCCCAAGGCTAAACACTCCCACAGAACATGGATCCCATAGCTGTGAACCTAAGCCACCCTCACAACAGGAATATATTATAAATGCAGGAAATTGATAATGTTCTGCAAAGTCATTTTTCTCCTTGCTTAAACTTTAATGTTTATTGAAAGCAGGGTGGTGTTTGCTCTAAGCCCTCTTAAGCTCCCATTGCTTTCATGCTCAGAATATATAAATATATATTTTCCATTTAAATTTCTATTAAGTCTGAGGACCGATATATCAACTGCTGCCTATTGGGCTGCTATGATTAGAGTGGTCACTTACCTTCTTGGCACATATTCAATAACCCCAAATATACCTGTAAATCAGTGAATAATTTATACTTTGAAAAATAGCAATAGACATAAAAAGCTATGAACTCCACTTGAGATTAGAACTATAGCACACCTCAACAACTTTCTGAAGAGTGAACTGTTTGGCCAACCAACTGTTTATTGGTCCTACCTAGAAGAAGAATAGATTCCCAAGGACATTGGAGAGCTGGAACAGACCTCAGAGTTCATTTGCTGTACTGGTTCTTGACCTTTTTTTTTTTTTTTTGGTATATCATGGTCCTTTTTGCAGTTTGGTGAAGCTTTCTCAGAATAATGTTTTTAAATGTATAAAATACAATACTTAAGATTATACAGGAAGCCAATTGTATTTGGAACAATTATTCAAATAGTTTAAAAAAAGAGAGTTCCCAGACCCCAGATCTAAGAACCCTTGACCAAATCCAAAACTCTTTTTTGATGCTACAAGGAAAACAAGACCAAAGTAAGTGAGGTCACAGGCCTAAGGTCACCAAACTCTTTAGGAAGCACCCTGGTTTTCTGGCTTTCTGTCCAATGTCCATATTTTGTTTAGTTTTTTTTCCTACTACTTGATGCAAGCAAGAAGATCAGTTTGCTTGATTTTTGACCAAATTGATTGCATGGACTACGCACAGTCCAAGTTGTAAAACTTTGAAATGTCTCTCTATTGGCAACAGACCCAAAAGAGGAAAGAAAAGGCCACTATTTTAATGATTTAGGCAGCTTCACAATTTATGTGGACCTTAAGGGGTAACTATGTGTTTAGAAGAAAGGAAAATGGTAGCCATTAACATGACCAGTAGCCAAAGGGTAGGAACAGCTCATTAGCCGAGTTTAACTATATGACTATAGAGAGGGTCAACAACCCAGAAACTGGGGTTGAAACATGGACTTAACCGTCCAAAGGAAACAACCACTATCCCACCACCCAGAACCCTCAACAAGTGAAAGAGATCCATATGTCATGCCTAACGGAGAGGAAAAAGGGCGCATGGTTAAACGAGCTCAAACAAAATATCAAAATAAAGCTGGAGTTTCCAAATTCACTTTGCTCCTAAGTGCAAAATAAACTATTCAAGGTTATAAAAAGTTCCCCTTGATACTACTTAAGGCTCAGCTGTAAAAACAACACAGGTAGACTCAGGAGGAAAAAAGGCTGATCTTTAGCCTGTGTAGATATCATACTTATTCCATATGTGAAAGGGATTTTTTTTTTCATAAAAATTCTGACTTTCTGGAGGGAACTTAAAGTTCACTGCAGAAAAATATCATTCATTTGGACCTTGTTAATTTGGCCTTTGTCATTATTCACCAAAGCTTGCTTTGCTTTATCTCCAAAGAAAGGGTTTGCTAAGCAAATTAATAGTGTAAATATAGAGGGGGCAGAGAACAAACTGTATTTAAGTACTTTAGCTGTAATTGTTTTTTAAGCAAACTAATGCTGATAATTGCAAATTTGCCTTATCTCTTCATTAATGTAGGCTATGCCCTTTGCTGGTAGTTAGGGCTATTGGAAGCACACATGCATATATTAGTAAGAAGCTTTCTTTTAAAATATCTTTAACTTGGATTTTTCACTAAATCTGACTGGTCTTTGTTATAATTAGTTCAAATGAGAGGCGGTTTTTGCCGTATTTGCATTCATTAGTATTTCCCTTATAGCCATCCTTTGAAGTGGATTAGCATCCATTGGCTATGTGAAACATGGAGAGGGGAGGAGGTTTGACTGAGGTCACAAATTCAGTTCTGACAAAGTAAAAATGAGTTTCTTATGAATTTTCAGTCAAAAGCTTAGGCCCCAGAATCGTACTATTTCAAAAGGAATTTACTTTGCACAAACCCTAGGACATAAGAAACAGCAAAGTCGGAAAACGAAATGATGGTATAGATATAAATGAGTGAGATTTGGTTAAGTTTGGCAACCTATTCCTTCTTCTACTTGATCTGTTTTTGTTTTTAATTTACATCAGTGCTTTGGGAAAAAAATATTGGCAATAGCTTTTGGCTGTTGTTGGTATGTAAGATTCTGTCTATACTTGGTAAGAGGATTCAACAGGGAATGTAAATTCCAGTTGGCTTGAATTGCTTGATCATTGCTCTGGCAAAGTCTTGCAACAAAGAACCAGAGGCTGTTGGTTTCATTTTACATTGTAGACAAACCCTACTTACTAATATTCATTGGATCCTTGAAAACACAGTGTTAGATGAAACAACATTACAGGGGACTATTAATATTGTGGAAACAAGGTTATGAATGAGAGGTTGGCTGAATGTTCTTTGAGGGACTTTGCTGATGGATTTGTATATATGTGTGGGTGCTTGTGTTTAAAGACCATTGCAGATGATACTTATTCGGGGCAACATTTTGCAGGGTGTGGTTGTGTAAAGATGACTTGAATCAGCCTGGGTTGATAAAATTTTTCATGTTTACTGAGAAATCATAGATTCTAGAGCTTTTAGAGCGATTTTAGAGGGATCCTGGGTATCATTTATTCAATTATTCCTTTTTTTTTATAAATGAGGAAATTGAGATCCAGAGAGACTAAATGCTTTTTCTAAGACCTCATAGCTTGCTTGGAGTTATGGTCAAGACTAGAATGCAGTTCTCTTTCCACAGTATACCCTTTCCACAAAAGGCACACTTCTAAATCTTCACCTAGTCCCAAACATACCTTCTTATCCTTCATGTTCTTACTTTCAGGTACTCTTAATCTAGGGACCATGAAATTGGTTTTTAAAATATTTTAATAACTACATTTTCGATGTAGTTGGTTTCCTTTGTAATCCTATATACATTTAATATTTTTTAAAATTAAATTATATTTTTTCAGTTAACAAACTTTTATTTTTCTCTCCCACTGAAAAAGTAAAAACAAAGTCTGTGGGTTTTTTAGAAAAAATATGCATAGTTAAGACAAATTCCCATATTTGCCATGTTAAAAAAAAAAAGCATGCCTTATTCTGCATATTTAGTTCATTGCCTCTATGTCAGGACGTGGGTAGCATCCTGATTAATCATTGTATTGCTCAGTTAAGTCTTTCAAAGTTGTTCATTTTACAATGTTGTTATAGCATAAATTGTTGATTCTGTTCCCTTTACTCTGCATTATTTCATACACATCTCAGATTTCTCTGGAATTGTACCCTTAATCATTTCTTATAGTACCATGGTATTATACCATTTAGCTTTCCCCAACTGATGGGTACTCCCTTCATTTCCAATTCTTTGCCATCACAAAAGATCTTCTATGAATATTTTTGCACATACAGGGACATTTCCTCTTTCTTTAATTTCTTTGGGTGCAGACCTAGTAGTGGTATTGCTGTGGCCAAGGGGTATTTATGCTTGAAAAAAAATTTTTTTTTTTCTGAGGAGAGGTCCATAGACTACCAGACTGCCAAAGGCATCCTTGACAAGAAAAGGTAGAGTCCGACATCCAGATTTTCCTGGAATTTATCTGCTCACCTTCATAGTCTTTCTCCCTGACTTCTGGCACCCAAGAGTGAGTGCTGTGATACTCAAATGAGCCCTTTGCACAGGCTGACATCAGCCCCTTTCCCCAAAGTACCAGAATCATTATACATGCAGAAAAGCCGAATGTCTGTCCATTGGGGGATGGGCTTTGTTCACAGGCCTGGAAGGGCCTTCCAGATGACTAACAGTAGAAGCCAGCTAGAAGAAGAAGGTTCACTCAGCTGGGGGAACACCACTTTACTCTTTGAGGTCCCTGGTACAGGTGCATTTTTCAAACTCTATTTTGAGTGCTGATTATTCTACCCAGAAGAAAGGAGTCTAATTTCCTCTGCCTTTGAAACAAAGCAAAACACAGGAAAACAAAAACTAGACCTGCCAGCCAAGGGATCTAAAAACTAGACAGAGAAAATTCCTATTTTTAGTACTGTTTAATTTATATATTAAATTCTCATATACTTCCTTCCAACTCAAGCTTCCAACCAATTTCATGCCAGATTCTATACGTGTTACCACAGATTGCTCTTTCATATTTTTCATTGTAATAAAAGAAGATTCTACTATAGTGCAAGAAATGTCCTTGATACAGGATACTTTCCCTAATATGCCTGAAATAATAATAATTTAGCTTCCCTGACAGAGGCGAAATTCCCCTTTTAACTAATTAAATACACACAATTCTCATTAAATTTCACCGTAACGTGGGCTTTAGGGAATTATAGGTCAAATGGCCTTTTTTTCTTTTACCTTATATCAATTTCTTACTAAAGACCTCTTCCTTAATTGTATGCTGATGAACATACACACTGGAATATACAGGTTAAGAGTTCACAAGTGACTAAAGTGGGAGAGATGCTGAACTTGGAAGTCATTAAAAATAATCACTCCAAGTTGATATTTTTCTAATTTCACCTCTTTAAAATCCAATGTCTTCCAAATGCTTTTCCCCTAAATGCATGACAGACATGCTTAACATAGACTTTGTAAATGTTTGAGCAGTAATAATATTGATCTCTGAAATGGATATTTCCCATACAAATAGAAGAAGATAATTAGAGGGCTCTTTGATTTTTGTCCCATATATCATGGAAGGAGGAATTCTGAATGGGAATGCTAGGTGCAATTTGCAACAAAAAGGAATAATTGGATATTACATGTGGAAGGAGTATGCTTTTTATTGTTACCAATTGGAAAAACTAAACATCAGTTTAATAATTTACAAAAACTTACAAAGAGAAAAAAATAATCAACTTACGCTACTTTCACCTGGGATGACCAGATGCCCAATTTAATCTCTATTCCTTTACTGAATAGACATTTTAGTCGACTAAAGTGACTATATTGATTTTCAGTTTTGGCATCATTTATACTGTAGAGGCAAAGTGACTGAACAAGGATCAGGTGAGTGAATGGTGGGGCAAATGCGGGACTTGAGTCCTAATCTTTGGAATGGGCTCCCCACTGTCCAGTGAGGCAATGGGTCAGCAATCTCTGTCTCTAGTCAGAGACAGGGCCAGGGATCAAATCCAAGGATATGCCGAACTCCACACTAGGAGCAGTGGGTGAGACAAAGGGAATATAAGACACAAAGCTTGAAAATGGCCTGAGAACATCCACAAAACAGCATACAAATATTTCTTTATTTCTTCCTTTAAGGACATCAGAAGGCAGTTTTCGTGGACCACAGTCAGACCTCGAGGGTTGCTGGAGCCTAAGAAAAATTATTGTCTTTTCATGCATTTATTCATTCAGTTGCAACCTGTGGCCTATAATTGAAGCTCTTTTTTTTAAGCAGATTTAATTCTTGGAGCATCTCTCACAAACACTCTCTTTGGCTCAGGCTCCCTCCTAAGGTTTCCCTTGGGAACATCAAGATTTGGCTTACTTCTAGATCTCCATGGCAAAAGGAAAAAGGCCTTCCTTGGCTTCTGTGCATTTACTCAAGTTCACAATCCATCGAATATAGGACAAGCTTTATTGAACCTGACAGAAAACACAAAGGACTCATAAACAGTCAAAGCAATTCTTTTGCCCTCTCTAATGGGCCTCTACCTCCCTCTAGGACCTATAGAGTTCTCCAGAATTGTATTTCTATCCCAGGGTTCAGGTCTCATCAGAAGCAGAACGCTCTCAGGGTCACTAGAGAGTCGACCCCTCTTTCTGTGGTGAGTTCTCCCTTCCCTGTGGTCTATCTATACACTCCTCTAGATGGATACTACTATTGGAGTAAGTAACCTTTCTCTTTTCTCCTCTTCTCCCCTCAAAAAAGAGAAAGAACTCGGGACCTGAACTGTCCATACAACTTACTGTACCCATGAAGGCAAGGCTGGGGCTGAGTCCTTCAAAGAATACATCTATTACTTCTTATTCCTTGGCTCTGGTTTTTGATTGGTCTGGGAATTCTGTCACCGCTGTTTGGATGCTACTATCTCTAGGACTGACAGCTTCCCTGGTGGGCAACATGGATTCCTACCTCTTCTCCCCAGGGATCTGAGACCACTGTTTTTTTGGCAGCACCTCTCATCTGTGCCCTGAAACCCTTCTTTTATAGACCAAGTCCAAGGATGAAGCTTGGGTTAACTTCATCAGCAGTGAAGTATTAAATGAGGCAACACAAATTCATACTTTGTTAAAGAGTTCATCTTTTCTTTCCTTTGGTAACAAATGTCAGACTTTAATTTTGATTTTGAGAGGTCGAATAAAGTAAGAGTTCATCTTTTCAAGGGAATTTCACACTTTTTGAAGGAACTAGAACCATGACAGAATAACCCCCCACACACACACTAGTAGGTATCTTATGCTTTTGCACCTTATTTAGACACTTTGACACTTGGATGAAAGGCAATGCCTGGGTATATCCCTTATACCTTTATTCAATGAACACTCAAGTGTCTACTAAATGCAAAGTACCCCCTGCCCCTTTACAGTTTTTACTCAAGTGAAATCAGGTCACGATAAGGTCTTAAAGAGAAGGAATCAAAAAAGCATAAATATGCAGCAGAATGGAAAAAAGAAATTCTACCTGCTTTCCATATATGTGTGTGTATATATATATATATGTACATATACATATATGTACACTATATACAAAAGGACTATAAGAATTCATAGCTACAGAAGAACCATTATAGAATGGGCTGGAGAAGACTTTGTTGTGACACATACATAAATGGAAGGGGAAATAAGTATGTGCAAATATGTGTGATTATATGTAGGTACATACATACATATACATGTGCAAATATAGATACATTACATGTGTATGGTATCCTTAGATCTTCTAGCATTGATTAGAAGAGCCATATTTTTCTTTTCTTTTCCTTTTTTTTTTTTGTGAGGCAATGAGGGCTAAGTGACTTGCCCAAGGTCACACAGCTAGTAAGTGTCAAGTGGCTGAGGCTGGATTTGAACTCAGGTTCTCCTGAATCCAGGGCCTGTGCTTCATCCACTGGGCCACCTTGCTGCCCCGTTTTTTTTTCTTCTTTTGGCTTTCTCCCTGAGTTATTTGCTCAGCTGTTAGTCATTGAAGCTTCATGAAGCCCCCCAACTTAATGAACAATTACCCCCAATTTGCCGTACCCTGAGGACAGCTCTGGCCACCTTCCTTCATGTCACTTCTCCCTTTTGGAACCTGCTTCCTTCTTCTCTGTGGCAGTTTAAATCCTATATTTCTTTGAAAGCCCAGTTCAAGAAGCATATATACTCAAGGAAGTCTTTGATTAGTCCGTTCTGTGTTGAGCTTTCTCCAGCTATGAATTCGTGTAGCTCTTAATCAACGCCTTATTGACCTGCTTTATAGATCATCACGACATTATCCTTTAGCTGTTTCACACATGTGTCTTATCTTTTCAGCAACATTTTCTGTTCTTCAGAAGGCATGGCTATGCCTTCAGATTCCTTTGAATTAACTATAGCATCAAGTACAGTGGCACAAGCATAGTAAACACTTAGTAAATGCTTGCTAAGTTAATTAGTAGAGTGCAGAATGAACTCGAATTACACATAAGTACCAGTGTATCCCAAATAAATCAACTCTTCCCTACTTTTGAGCACGTTTTATAGTCTTCCAATTTTTCTCGGTAAGACATGAGCAAAAATACCCAGTAATCCCAGAAAACCTCCATACTCGAGGCATAAATTACTTTTGAAAAAGTTCTTTGTGGCGCAAGGAGTTATGCTTTGCTTCCAATTACATCAAACTTTATTAAAATAACTATCATTACAATAACATCTCTTCAGCAGAACACACCATACGCTTAGGGGCACAGTCTATTTGAGACCCTCTGGGATTTAAACACATAGCTCCTATTAGTGATAATAGGAATTACGTCTATAAATCCCTAGACAGTGAAACCAAGCCTTTCCATTTTTGTTTCTAAAGGGAGAGTGATAGTTCTAATGAGATCAGTAGACTTCAGGGTTTTTTTTGGGGGGGGCATGCTACAGAGAGAAACATTACTTCATAAGTAATCTCAGAATGCAGAGATTACTTATAAATCACAAATAGTGCTGTCATTCTTTGGTGCTGTCTTGGACATGGTGACATTCACATGGTTCAGATTTTCTGTTGCAGTTTGTAGGTTTAATTTGATTTACTACACACATGTGCACACCCCTCCCTGCCCCCAAATCCTTGTTCATGAGTACAAACCAAATTAGTGTTTGGTGCACATAAAAAAATGTGCACATGAAATTATCCAAATATTTAGGGTCTTAATAATAATACCATTAATGTTATTCTCTTGTTTTTTTCCTGATACATGTTTCAACTCTCCCTTCTTTTTATTTCTTCCAGTAAAAAGAAACATAAAAGTTAATGTTCTTCTTCAATAGACCTCTGTCGCAGCCCCCCAAAATAAAACACTCTTCTTTCTCTCTGTGCATTAAAGTCAGGATCACTGCCAATTTCATTACTTACACCAAGGTCAGCATGCATGCAAGTCAAGACTTTAGATGGCCCTGCTCAGTAGGTAATTTAAATTTCAAACTCCTACTCACAATTTTTTTTCTCCTTTTCACTCCAGAGCACTATGTAGAGAACAGTTCATTGTTCCAACAATGCTTTCTAGATGTAAATTACAGGTTTTGTCTTTTTTTTTGCCTCATCCGCATCTTTCATTAAAATGACATTAAAAGGCTAGAACAGAAAGTCAAATGAGCTCCTAATAAGGTGGTCATAATAATAATAATTAAGATGATAGTTCACATTTATATAGCACTTTATGTAAAAAGACCACATCTCACAGTGGATAGAAAACCAGCCTTGGGGTCAGGAAGATGGGGATTAGAGTCTAGTCTTTAAGGTTTAGTGGCTGTGAGACCCTTGTCAAATGACTTAACCATTCAGTACCCCCAGGCAACTCTCTGTGACAGGGTCTCTTCACTTTTTTTGTCTCATGGAACCCGTGACAGTCTAGTGAATTAATCCTCTGGACCCCTTCTCATAATGTTTTTGTTGTTGTTGTTTTTGATTTTTTCGGGCAATGAGGGTTAAGTGACTTGCTCAGGGTCACTCAGCTAGTGTCAAGTACCTGAGGCTGGATTGAACTCAGGTCCTCCTGAATCCAGGGCCAGTGCTTTATCCCCTGTTCTACCTAGCTGCCCCTGTCATAATGTTTTAAATGCATAAAATAAGGGACAAAGGATGACAAAGGAAACCAATCCTACTGAAATGCATTTATCAAAATATTTTTTTAAAAGAAGGTCATGACTAGTAAAGAACCTCTTCCCTAAAACAGTAAATTGAAAACAAGTGCTAATCTTCAAAGGGGCCATGAACTTGCATGGGGAAAAATCATATTTTAGTTTCACTGACCTTTGCTTTCCTTTGTATCCTATTTTGTACACTTAAAAACAGTCATTACGAGAAAGGTTTCACGTATAGATTTCATCAGACTCCTCAAAGGGTTCTTGATACAAAAACAAAAAGTGAAGAACACTTGATCTAGATCTAGCTGCCTGAGGGTAATTGAGAGGGTGTGAGCCCAGGATCACACAGTCGGCCTATGTCCAAAGTTCTTCTCGAATGCAGGTCTTCCTGACTCTGAAGCTGGCCCTCTATACACTATGCCATGCTGCTGCTCTATATAAGTGCTAATACATAGTGCAGCTAGGGAGCGCCATTAGTCCACAGAGTGCCTGGCCTGGAGTCAGGAAGACTCATTTTCTTGAGTTCAAATCCAGCCTCAGACTAGCTGGGTGACCCTGGGCAAGCCACTTAACTCTGTTTGCCTCAGTTTCCTCTTCTGTAAAGTGAGCTGGAGAAGGAAATGCCAAAGCACTCCAGTAACTTTGCCAAGAAAATCCCAAATGGGGTCACGAAGAGTTGGACCCAACTGAAAAACAACATAACAATGATATAAACAGTTAGACTTTACTGAAATTTCCTCATGGGGACCAAGTGCAGCCAAAAAAAAAAATAGAGCATTATTGGTAGTATGGTGTGCATACTGAAACATTTCAATGAACTCTGATTTCCTCACTGTCCATCTATCAACACAGATTGCAAATCCTCTAAGACTCGTTATATAGTCGTTGCCAATCTCATAATGAGCCTTCAGAAGTTCGGTTGTTTCTCAGAAAATGTCATATTGTCCTAGTCCAGTCAGTCAGTAGACATTTATTAAGTGCCTACTATTCTCCATGCATAGTACTGGGAACACAAAAAGAGGCCAAAGGCAGTCCGTAGCCTCATGGAGCTCACAATCTAATAGGGGAAACAAGAAGCAAACAAAGTCTTTCGTAGGGGTTAGTAACATACTCCACTACCATTGCCACCAGGAAAGAGAAAGAAGGGAATAAGACTTTGGTAGTGTGTGTTTTGTCTGGGTTTTTGTTTTGGGATTTTCATCAGTGTAGGGAGCTCTATAGTTAGATTGATTCTCATTGGTAAAGAGAATTTCCTATTGATCAAAAGGGTATTTATTAAGTGCAAAATATGTGCAAATCACTGCATTAGACTCTGGAAATACAAAGACAGTCTTTGTTCTGATAACTATTTTGCAGTTCAAAGTCTTATAGAATTGCTGGAAGCAAACATGGAGACTTGCCCAGCAATCACACCTGTCAGAACCAGGAACTGAACCCCAGCTTCTTGACTCTGGGGCCAGTACTCCCTCCACCATTTCACATGCTATGGGGCAATGGATAGAAAGCTGGCCATTGAGTTAGAAAGACCTGGGTTCAAGTAAGTCTGATATCTGACATCCACAGGCTGTGTGATCGTTGGTAATTCACTTAACTTCCTTCTACTCCCAAGCAACTACTTTAAGTTTAGGGAACGGGTCTAACCTACTTTGGAAGAGAAAGTTCCTCACTGAAGTTCTCTGCATGAATGAAATCACCAGCCTGGCCCAAATACACACACATAACACACACCACAAATGCAACAACATAGCATTCTCATGTGTTTGAAATATTATTTTCATTAAAAAAACTCCTAAAGACTGCTACTCAATCTATCATAATCTTGCCATTTGGAGTTGGTTCTGTGTGTCTCATTTGCCAAGATTTATTATTATTATTTTTTAACATTTTAATGGCAACAACATCAGAAAGCATGAAGAGATGACCCATAAAGGATAATTACAACTGTAGAGATGAGAAATGATTAACTCTAGCCATCAGGATGAGACCTAAACTCCTTAAGGGAAAGTATGCAAATTTGGCTAAGCCATTTCTTCACCCAAAACCATTGAGCAAAATCACAAATCAGCCTTCCATTTCTATCCATGGCTTCTCAGCAGTGGCAAGGTTCCAGTCTTTGTCGGATGTGTTTCATTTCAGTCAATACTCGTTAAAAAACATGTCATAAGATCCCATAGCCTGCTTGCGTTTCAATTATCTTTGAATATTACATCAAGATGTTCAAATGAGATACCTGTAGCTGCTCGTATTTAGTGAAGAGGCCTTTCGAAACAAATAGAAATTCAATTTCTGCACAAATTGCAATAACCCATCAGAAGCCAACTTGCAGAGAGGAAGTTAGGGTATGTATGAGGTGTGCAGCACCATTGTTAAAGGCAAGACAGCATCTCACCTCATCATTTAAACATGGTCCTGTGGCCTGACATTTTTAATGCTTTTTTGATCTCTTTCTTTTAGCTTTGTGTGCTCTTTGCCACTGTAGGGTGCAGTGCATAGTGGGTTATGGATTAAATACCAAGTTTTATTCTGCCAATAGCACTTTTCGAAGGGAAAAATGATTGGGTACTTTTATAAATAGTCACTCTGTAGGTGTCCATAGACAGTAACCTTTATTGAGAGCTGTTAAAAGCTCCCAGATTTTTTAGAGACAAGCCAATCCATAAAACTGCTAAATTCAAGCTTTCAGCTATTATCTGGGCAATAAGTCTTGGGGACCTCGGTAGTCTGATTTGACATTTTTGTCGGCACAAATTAGGATCTCGGGTTTAACTAATACAATCTGGTTCTGAGATTAATGTAACTCTATGCTATCTAGGCCCTGGTGTACCTTTGCTTTGTGACTCACTGCATTTGGATAAATCTCTAAGGGTTAAGAATTTTACTTTTGGGGTATCCCTCTTTCTGAAGAAGAGAAACAAACAAAAATTTCTTCCATTGTTTCTGGCTTGAGGACAAGAAAAAGAAAGTCATTGAGATTTGAAGGCTTCCCAGACCAGAGTACTAAGTAGAACAGTATGATGGAAACCCTTAAAGTGCAACAAGAAAATTAATAAAAGTACAGAAAATGGACACAAGTATATACAACCTCTTTTTTTTAAAAGAAGAATTGTGTTGGCATGACTTCTGGAGAGTGCTCAAAGAGACTGCAAATTGGTTCACAATAAACACTGTATATTTGAAACACTTGTGTTTAGTTGAAACGAGGTATAGATTTAAAATGGAAAGGGGATCTCAAATGATGCCGAGAATCAGACCATTCTTCTTCAAACTTTTCTGAAAGGGTAAGATTTTGCCATTTGAGTGAAAGACCCTGTTAAGAAATCTAGCAGACTGAAAAAGCCACTTGTATACAAAGTGAACCAAGTAACCTTCACTCTGTCACAAGATAGGACTTGAAACTCACTGTTGGGCTTAATAAATGCTTCATTTTTGATACAAACTCAAAGGGAAGCCAGAGGTGCCCCATTGCTTTTTCTGAGTCTGCATTCCAAAGGAATGCAGGAAAGTACCTGTACTTTTTTCCTCCCCAAAATCAGAAAATGATCACATTAGAAGGGGCCTTGAGAGTTTGTGTTATTTCTCCTGATCCATTTCAGACAGATGAGCAGATGTGCCTCTGTCCTCATTTTTAAAGGCCTCTAAAGAAGGAAATCCCACACCTCCCCTTGGTATCCCATTCCAGTATTTAACAACCCTTGATCTCAGGAAATTCTTTCTTGAGGCTAACCTAAATCCTGCAAGCTTCAATTTGAGCTAATTTCTTCTCATTCTGTTCATTTTATGGTTAACTATATGTGTGTGTGTTTATATGGACATATGTAATACATAAATGTATATGCGGATATATTCCAATGTGATATATCTTAACCCCAGAATATTTCAATCATCTCTTTCTTTTGAGATGAGATGAGAAAAGGTTAATACAGATCAACTTCATTATTTCCCTTAATTTTCAGCACTAATCCCAATAGGGACTTTTATTCACCAGGAATCCTTTTGTTCAAAGTAACCTTTGACTCTAACACCTCTAGAACATCTTTTGGCATCCTCTGCAAGGGAAGCAGAAATGGTTTGCTTCCTTAGGATTTTACAACCTTTCCTGACTCATAAGTCAACTCTTTCTAAAAGCAATTTTCTCTACACTTAAATGATCACATGACTTATCTTCCACTGTACCCCCCCTCAAAAAAACCCCCCAAACCAACAAAAAAACCCAACCAGGTTTTTCCTGAACTAACTAAATATTTGGGTCAATGAAAGGCAGAAGGTTGGGGGCAGGGAAAGGAAAACATGTTCATTACCTTTGATGAAAAAATGCTTGCCGTCTGCTAAAAGCATCATAAATATAAAGAAAACCTACCAGAACCCACCACCAAATCAAACACAGCTATTTGCATAATAAGGATATGGCATGATTACCACAATATAGAACTATTGATTTTTACATGACCTTGTGAATGAATAGATTTCACTCATCCATTTTCAATGTGTATTTTTTTCATCTGTCACGGTTGCCACCTATATAATGTTTTTCTCCACACATGATCCTTGGATGATCAAAACAAGTCACTTTTCGAAGTTAAAGACATTTTTCTTCAGATGTTTTTATGTCGCCATGTAACAACAACATATATGTGTGTGTGTTTGTATAAATATATGAATGGAAGAGAGTTGAATTGTTTATAAAAATCAGAGTGGGATTTGTAATCTTCAGGCAAAGCCATTGTTCTTATGTTTTTATTGGTCAAGTCTGTATCTTAGGCATTTGCTGGCAACAATTTTGTCTGCAATGATGCTCTAGTTCCAGGATAGTTTATTTGTTCAAGGACATTTGGGGGTATGTATTGGTAGTATGGGTCATCTATCCCATACTATGCAATCCTTCAAAAAGGACTGTAAACTTCTGGTGAATAATTCTGGCCATTTCTAGGTAATTTGGTAAGTGCTAAATTTCTGTAGCCTACTGTGATATGTTGCACGGTGTCTTTGCAAAATCTGCATCAAGTTGGCTGCTTAAGAAGGCCCTTTCTGTAATTTCTGGTGGACTTGCTATCATAAATCCCTCTGTTTCGGGGCAGCTAGGTGGCGCAGTGGATAGAGCACCGGCCCTGGAGTCAGGAGGACCTGAGTTCAAATCTGACCTCGAACACTTAACACTTACTAGCTGTGTGACCCTGGGCAAGTCACTTAACCCCAATTGCCTCACTAAAAGAAAAAAAAAATAAATCCCTCTGTTTCTGTAAACAAATAGTATAATCTAACCATTTTTGTTTAATGCTTCTTTATAACTATATTGTTGCTTGAGTTCACATGGATGTTGTTTGTGAAAGGCTTTTTGATGCCATTCTTGAGTTACCATTATTATTACTGTTATTTTTGTTTTGTTTTGTTTTGCGGGGCAATGAGGGTTAAGCGACTTGCCCAGAGTCACACAGCTAGTAAGTGTCAAATGTCTGAGGCTGGATTTGAACTCAGATCCTCCTGAATCCAAGGCCAGTGCTCTATCCACTGC
Organism: Dromiciops gliroides; assembly: GCF_019393635.1. Lineage (NCBI taxonomy): Eukaryota > Metazoa > Chordata > Mammalia > Microbiotheria > Microbiotheriidae > Dromiciops > Dromiciops gliroides. The sequence goes on from NC_057865.1 coordinate 70,651,219, forward strand.
GCCATGTAGCTGCCCCCTATTACTGTTATTGTTAATCTTATACCACTACTCTGGTGCCTCATTGTGGGATGAAGGTTCTTGGGTTCTTGAAGGCTATACCAATGGAATGCAAACTCTAGCAGGTACCACTAAGTTGGAAATACTTTACGTATAGACTTGGTGATGTAAGGCTATTGTCCAAGGCCCACCCTAACTATATTTGGATAGGCCCATTAACAGGTTGACTATAGAATGATGAAGTTCATGGAGACCAGTGACTTCATATGAAAGGCCTGTAATCCTCAGTGAAACAACTATTTACATCTGATGAAATTGCATATCTTTTGAAGTATTTTAAGTGTTAACTATTACAGGGAACCTATCCTAACAACCCATTTTGCTAATGCCCTTGCCCTGGAAATTATGTTGGACATATTAATTTTCTATGTAGAGGTTCCTTTCCCACCATTCTTCTACCCTCCCTCCATCATAGAACATCGTCTTTTTGATATTGAGGATTGTTGTGTTTTTATATTTGTGATTATAGTGCCTAACCTGGTGCTTAGCAAAGGCTGAACAGAATTGAATTAGGAATTGTTGCATGACCTAGAGACTGGAGTCAGGGAGACCAATTCTTGGATAATCCATACAAATGTCAATGATGAATATAGCTAGGATGGTAGCAGTGGGAATGGAAAAGAAGACGCAAAGAGAATATAGAGTTGGCAAGTAGTTTCATGCAGCAAAATGAATGAGATAAATCAAAAGGATTACAAGGTTTCTAGTATAAGTAACTGGAAGAGTATTGTGTGTGTGTTGCTTGCACTTGCACACACTTGAGCCCACATGTGTCATTAACAGAATAGAAGATGAATTAGTTTCAATAGAAGATGAATTGTTTCTTAGCTTGAATTTGAAATGTTGCTGAGTGAAATCCAGGTGGAAAGATACCCAATAGGAAATTGGAAATTCAGGATTGAATCTCAAGAGTGATATTGGAACTGTTGTTCAGTTGTTCAGTCAGTGGTGTCTGACTCTTCATGACCCTGTATGGGCTTTGCTTGATAAAGATACTGGAGTGGTTTGCCATTTCCTTCTCTAGTAGGTTAAGGCAAATAGAGGTTAAGTGACTTACCCAGGCTCAGATTTGAACTCGGTTCTTCCTGACTCTAGGCCTAGAGTTCTTCCATTGAGTCACCTACCTCCAATACTGGGACTAAAGACAGATAAATATTTCATTGGGTAGCCAAGTAGATCGAATAGCCTCTAAGATCTTGAGACTATATGGCCTCATCTCTGTTCCCAGTTCTGTCACCAAATAGTTATGAAACCTTAAAACTATCCCAATGTCTAGGGTGTGGGCTTGAAGCACTCCAAATATGGGCTTGGCTTTTGGGTTAATCCTGGGCTCATAGCTAAGTCAATCTAAGGTCACCTTGTTCTCAGAAAGTAATTAGAGTGTCATGCTACTCAGCCCAGGCAGGATTATCATTTTTATTCTAGTAATCGGATTTCAACACAGAAAAAAAAAATCATTCCTTCAACAGAACTTCAAAGCATTGTACAAATATTTAAATTGGATTTGTGGATGCTCATAAATTTTACCATATCCTCCACCAACCACCGATGTTTTAGGTATAGTTTCTCATCTAACTTAGGGAAGACCTCAGATCAGGGCCACTGACTTTAGGATTCCTTAATAAGAAGCAATACAACATCTGGGGACAAATCTTTTACTTGTAATGTAATTGTTTTTGATTTAGAAAGCCAAAGCAAGGTGATAGCCTGAGGCCACCATTGTGAGGATACACTCGGATAGTACTTACATCTAAAACAGAAAGCTTTTCAAAAGGGGCCCCCAAGGACTCTGTTTGCAGCACACGTCTATTTGAATTCTGACTTTTCATCTCCTGTGGTCAAAGTGCAGCTTCTTTCAGGAGTCCTACCTTTTTTCCATCAAAGACATGAGGACATGGAAGTTTCCTTTATAAATCACGTAGGTCTTGATGTGAGGGAGAACAAGCTCTCTACCTCGGCCCTCTACTAGGATCCATACATTCAGCTACCAAGTACCCTGAAAAGTCTGGGAAAAGATGCCCGCAGTGCTTCATGCTGGTCTTAAAAAGAATTTGCTTTAGGGGCAGCTAGGTGGCGCAGTGGATAAAGCACCGGCTCTGGATTCAGGAGGACCTGAGTTCAAATGCGAACTCATACACTTGACACTTACTAGCTGTGTGACCCTGGGCAAGTCACTTAACTCTCATTGCCCCGCAAAAATAAATAAATAAATAAATAATAATAATTTGCTTTAGAAATGTATTGTTCTCTTAAATCAATACTTTATTTTTCTGTGGTTAATGATTTGATAAGTTTGATTTAGAATTTAAACTTAGTTATCTAGTGCAGGTGACTGGCTACATGATGGCTTGTTGACCATGAGTCAGGCTAGCTAAGTTTAGAAAGCCTCATCACCGAGGTGGTTGTAAAATGACAAAATTTTTGGTGACGGCAGATTTCATAGATCTCTACTAAGTCTTAGGCTGTAATCTGTGCCGATAGGAATACCCATTCTGATGAAATTGAAAATTCAGGCAAACTTTAAGCTATGTTAATTTTGGCAAGCAATGGATATACATTTTTCAGTAAAGCCAAATAGGCTTCCCAAATTCTTGTGAGTCTCTGCAAACATTCTCTAAATAAGAGAAGCACACATTTGCAAGCACCCAACATTTTTAGTGCCGCTTCCAGGAATAACTTGCCTGTTTTTGAGGCCTGTCCGACTCTTCAAGACCCCATTTGGAGTTTTCTTGGCAAAGATACTGGAGTGGTTTGCTTTTTCCTTCTCCATTTCATTTCACAGATGAGGAAACTGAGGCAAACAGGATTTAAGTGACTTGCCAAGGGTCGCATAGCTAGTAAGTGTCTGAAACCAAATTCATTCAGACTCTGGCTTTCCTGATTCCATGTTCAACATTATATACAACACCACTTATCTGCCTTCTCAACACAATACAATTAAAATTCAATTTGAAAAACATGTATTAAGTGCTACTACATACGAAGCTTTATGCTTGAGAATTCAAAGGTAAAAATGAAAAAATAGTATCTGCTTTTAAGGAGCTTAAATTCTACTGGGGAGTGGGGAGGGAAAGGGGAGGGTACAATAAGTACATAAATAGTTAAATCCAAGATAATTAGTTGAGGGAGAGAGCACTAACGACTAGAAGACCTAGCAACAGAATCTTTTAAGAGGTGACAGAAATGCTAAGACTTGAAGGAAGCTGAGGACCCTAAGAGGTTGAAGAAGGAAGGGGGAACATTGCAGGCATCATGAACCTTGGATGAAAACACCATCATGATGGGATGCTGGGTTAAGGGAATGGCAATTAGGCCAGTTGGCTGGAATGCAGAGTGTGTAAATGGAAGTCACATGAAACAGATCTGGAAATGTAGGCTGGAGGCACATTGGGAAGGGCTCTGAATGGCAGGCTAAGGCATTCAAATTTTATCCTACAGGCAACAAAGGAGTATTTGATTATTATTATTATTGGGTGGTTGTTGTTTTTGTTGTGTATGCTTATTTGTTTGTTTTTAGCACTGGAGGGACAAAATGTTCAAACACTTGTGGGTAACCAAATTTCCCTAAATATATCAAGTCCTGGTTATTTTAGTATATCAAATGAAGCAAATGTCTAAATAGGAGACTTCTGTTCTTGGAGTGAGGAAATTGTGTTTAAAAAAATATTGAATATTTACTATGTGCCAGGAACTGTGCTACTGCACTGGGAATACAAATACAAGCAGAAAGAAAGACCTCTTACCCTCAAGGAGCTTTCATTCTAATGGAAGAAGAAAACAAATAAAAAGGGAGCTGAAAAGCAGGATGGTGGGGAATAAAGTACACAGCAACAGAATTCTGTGGAAGTCCTGAGTTCAAATTCTTGGCTCCAACACTGATTAGGTATGCAACTCCATTTGCCTGAGTTTCCTGATCTATAAAATGGGAGATCATAGTAACTCCTCAAAGTATTTTGTGAAGATAAAAAGACATAACAAATTTAAAGTGCTTTGCCAACCTTAAATTGCTATATAAATGTTAGCTATCATCATTATTCACTATCAGCCTTGTAAAATGTGGACACAGGCAAGAACGACTAATTAGAAGAATGAATATTAAGTCATCTTGGATCAAGAATCCCTTTGTATATCTAGAAAGGGTTTTAGGATCGGGGAGAGTTCTGCTCAGATACAACTTTATCACGGTTCTCTCATAGTGTTAGAGTCATCGGCCACCAGCCATCAGCCAATAGAGGATTTAAAATAAGCTCCTCCATGCCGGTCTAGATAAAACCAGACATTGATATCTGACAAGAGGCTTTCCCTTAAGTTTTCAAATGGATACTTCTGTGTACCTTGACCTCTTGGGCTAGTTACATTCCTTTGGAGAGGATCTGCTCCTCCAACTAAATTCTCAATTCCACTCTCCTACTTTCTTCAGTCTTCTCATCCCTCTGAATTGAATCCTACCCAAAACAGGCAGACGTTTCCACACAAAAGAACATGAATGTTGTATCATTTGAATAAGAAAGACACTACACAGTCCTCATTTGAATTACGCCTACAGCCTAGACAAGCATCTTATGAGGGACATGGGAGTTCGGAGTGCACTAAATTTATCTTTTTGGCTTGTATGGAAGTGGGTATGTTGAGTTCCTTCTGGAGTAGGGTAACATTCAGCATTTTTCCTGAAGCCTGAAGTTAGGGAGGTAGGAGGGATAGGGCTGCCCTTTGGAGGGGGATTTTCATAAAATAAATAAACTGGATGACAGCATATAAAAGTTACAAACCTCTTTAGAATGCCATATGTGAACAACTTGTAAATGTTCCATAAATATCACCTGCTGAGTGGAAGTCAAGGAAGCTGATGTAGAATTCTGTACTAACACATTTTTTGCAACACTGAACCATCTGGTAATGACAATTTATTCTTTAATTGGCATGGTCCTACAATTCTAAAACATGTTACTACTGACTTCTGCCTGAAAATGGAAGGTCGTGATTAACCCTGTACTGGGGATCAAGCTGTAAACCCTTATAGTTGTGGAGTCATGAGTCCAGGAGAAAAAGACCTATAGCTTCTGTACATCCATGCCAATGCTAGCAGATGAGTGAAAGATTGGGGAAAGTATAGCATCCTTTATTGTCTTGTGGTGCGTGATGATTCCACAAGTGTGGTTTCAGCAAAGGCAAAGACGACTTTCTAAAGAAGTAAAAGTGATCATGACATGTCAACATAGAGCAATGGCTTGCTCTATGAAAGAGGAAGGGAGGGAGAAGAAGGAAGAAAAGGAGAGGGAAGAAGGGGAACAGGCAGAGAAGGAAAAGGAGAAGAAAGGAGGAGGAGAAGAGAAGAAAGAAAAGGTGGAGAAGAAAAAGGAGGAGAAAAGAGAAGGAAGAGGAGAAGAAAAAAGAAAACAGAGGAGAAAGGAGAAGAAAGGAGAAAGAAGAGAAGAAAGAAGGAGGAGAGGAAGAAGAGAGGAGAGACAAAGAGAATGGTAAACTTCAAAGTTCTCTTTGGGAAATACAGATAGAGAAAAAGGGGTATATTAAATAGCACATTTCTACCTTTTCCCACTTCTCTTAATTGCAAACTTGACTCAATTAGACTTGGGAAATAGGGGGAAGGAAGTTTTCCCCTGGCTAAGTCTCATTCAGGGATGGAATGTTTATAATTGTTTTGACCTCTTTCCATAGTATTCACTTACAGAACCATAAACTACAATGAGGACATTCATGCAGAAGACATAGCTTAGATTTTCAACTATGTGGACATGAAGACGTGTGGTGGGAACAAAACTCAGTCAAGAAAGGGCAGCCTTACAGTTTTATTACAATTAGGCAAAAAGACTACATATATTTAAATGGCATTATTGACTCTTGCCACTACCCCCCTCCCTGCCTCCAACAAAAACCTGTACAATTCTACTTTTAATCAAGAATTCCTACTTAGATTGTTACTTCCTGACCTGAGTTCCTATGGTCTACAGTTTCCATCCTGGCCTCATCCTGTTTTGCCCCTTTTCTCAGAAGTTAAGGAGTCTGGTTCTGTTGTCTGCCAGGATTTTTTCAAAGAACCAGTAGTTGGTAAACAGGAAAGATTTCCTTTGGGACTGAGCTGGTCTCTCATTGATCAAAAGATGGCTCAGGAATAAGGAGTTCCCTAACTTTTCAGCCATTGTGCCTTTCAAGATCAAATGCTTGCTTTTGCTGTGGGTAGCTTCTGGGCACCAACAGGGGAGGTACCCTGGCATCTTGCTAGAAGCCCAAGGGCCATAAAGAAATTTCATGAAGGGAACAGGCTTTTATTAACGGAAGAGAATGACCCTTTCTTTTCACAAGAATTCATGACCTAGAGTAAGACAACTGTTCTAGTTTGGCAAGGGCATATTCTTGAATTAGATAATAGAAGGTGAGAAAATGCCACCTGAAGCCCATAATTCCCCTCCACTCACCATCTTGGAAAAGAAGGTCTCTATCTTTGGAAATAAGAAATGTGATAATAGTCGCTTTTGATTTTTTTGAACAAATATGTTATAACATGCAACCGAACAAGTGTTAATCAACCATCCTTAAAGCTACCTTCTTGAGAGAGTGAATGCTTATTTTCATTATGCCATGTGTCCTTCTGACAAATATTTTTGGAATTGTCTCCAGAGTCTGAGGCACAGTGTCATAAATTTGGGGGTGGAAGAGACCTTAACAGCTAACTAGATTAACTTCTTCATTTTACAGGTGGGGAAACTGATCCTAAAAAGATTAAGCAATTTGCTCAAGGTCATATGTTAAGTAGCAGATGTAGATGTGAACCTTGATCTTCTGATTCCAATTCAAAGTTCTTTCAATCCCATCAAGTTTTCTCATACCCTCACACATCTTTTGCAAACTTTAGTAATGGTAAATCTTTTGTCTTTTCTTTCCTTTTTTTCTTCAAAGACACTTTCAAACATCTGAGGGCTTTATTATTTTTTATGTGTAAACTGGCCAGATGAGAGAGTAGGGGCTGATTTCTTTTTTCTTTTCTTTTCTTTCTTTCTTTTTCTTGGATGAGTTCTACAGCTGAGGCAAAATGTACAGTAAATGGGACACTAATTGTTTAACTTTATTATCTTTTTAAAAAAATTAGCAAGCATTTATCTTGAGGGTGGGGCAATGAGGGTTAAGTGACTTGCCCAGGGTCACACAGCTAGTAAGTGTCAAGTGTCTGAGACCGGATTTGAACTCAGGTCCTCCTGAATCCAAGGCTGGTGCTTTATCCACTGTGCCACCTAGCTGCCCCAAGAGAGCTGACTTCTTAAGTCCCTCCCACCACAAAATGGAACAATTTGCTAGATGATGATAAATTTTTTAGTTGAAGGTGAAGTGTGACCTTAATATAGTAGGATTGTTTTTCTCATGGGGCTCATAAAGGCAATTCTAAAAGCATGGTCCCAAGTATATTTGAAATTATGGTGGCACTGTTGAAATGACCAGTCATAGGGCTGCTTTGAAAAAGAAAATACTGGGGCAGCTGGGCAGCTCAGTGAATGGAACACTGGTCCTGGAGTCGGGAGGACCTGAGTTCAAATCCAACCTCAGATACTTGACACTAGCTGTGTGACCCAGGGCAAGTGGCTTAACCTCAGTTGCCTCAAGAAAAGAAAAGGAGAGAGAAGAGGAGAGGAAAGAGAAGAAGAGAGGAGTGGAGGAGAAAAGAAAATACTAGTTTAGGTGAAGGTCATGATCTAGAGCCTAGCTTCTTAAACTGTGGGTTGCGAATGTGGGGGGTTGTGAAATTTGGCAGCAAGTGTTTGACTTTTGTATACCTATTTTCTATATCTATATATTGGGGTAGCATGAAAGTTTCTTGGGCAAAAGGGGTCATGAATGGAAAAAGTCTGAGAAGCCCTGATCTAAAGGACAGGGCTGTACCTGCACCATTGGTGAAGGGAACTTCCAGGTAAAGAAACTCCCTCTACCTATAATGGTTTGCAATTTCTCTGCAGCATACAGTCTTTTTAAAAAAATAGTATTTTATTTTTTCCAATTACATGTGAAGACAATTTTAACATTCATTAAAAAAATAGTTCAAAATTTTCTCCCTTCCTTTCTTCCCTCCCCTCTTCCTAAAAGAGTAAGAATTTTAAATAGGTTATATATGTGCAATCATGTAAAACATTTCCATATTTCCATATTAGTCATGTTGTGAAAGAAGAATCAGAGCAGAAGGGAAAAGCTACAAAAAAAGAAAGTGAAAATCTATCTATCTATATGGGAATTTGTTTTGCTTGACTGTGTATTTCTATGGGATTTCTTTTTCTTTTTCTTCTTGTTCAATTGTGGGGAGAGGGAAAAGACAAATGCTTGCTAATTTTTAAAAAAGATAATAAAGTTAAACAATTAGTGCCCCATTCACTATACATTTTGCCTCAGCTGTAGAACTCATCCAAAAAAAATGCCTTCTTTGAACTATCTCCAGGAAATTCTTATAGGCATGTTTCTGCAACTGGACTGTGGACTTCTTTAGGTCAGGGGCTGAATCCTATACATCCATAACTTTGTATACCTATAACTTGGCTCATAGTAGAGCTCAACAAATATTTGTTAATTAATCGATACTTTGCCATATTTCACAGACAGAAGCCTTTGTTTGCTCTTAAGTCAAAGTAATTGGTTGCATCTGTAACTAGGCAAAAATTTGTCCTTGAGGGCTTCCATTTTCAGAAGTTGTTGTGGCCACCTTGGTGTATGGCTATTCCTTGCACCTGACATTCCATCTCCCAACTGTAGGCATTTTTACTGGCTGTCCTGCATGCCTGGAATGCTCTTTCTCCTTATTTCCATCTCCTGGCTCTCCTGATTTCCTTCAGGCCATAGCTAAAACCCTACCTTCTACAAGAAACATTTCCCCAGCTAATGCAAGTGTCTTCCTTGTCTCTAGTTTATCCTGTACATGTCCTGTCTGTGCATAATTATTCTTATGTTGCGAGCTCCTTCAGAGCAGGGATTGCCTTTCTTTGGACTGCCTGACACATGGTAGCCACTTTAATGCTTATTGACTTTAAAAATGGATAATCCATATTGAGTGACAGCATGTGTAAGATTCCTCAAACACCTAAACAATGTACTACATTAAAGTTTAATTAATATGATTACAATGATGGTGAAGATGATGACGACGGCTGGTATAGAACATGAGATAGTGCCTAATTTTTGTCATTGTAACATTTCTGAAGATCTTTTCTCCTGTGGTGCTCACTGTGCGGTGGAGATGACCCAGCATTCTCAAGGGGTATTCCAGCAGAGCAAAACCTACCAAGCTGGAAAGGTTTTAAGTGGAAGTCTGATGGTAGCCTATATTCCTATCAAATGAAGGCCAACCTGGTTAAGTTCCAAATGGCTTATGATGAAAGAGTTGGCTAATAGCTGGTAGATCAGTTTTTTGGCCAAGGCAGTGTAGTGTGGTGGAAAGAACTCTGAGTGTTTGGAGTCAGAGGACCGGGGTTCAAATACTGCCTCAGAGATTATGGCTTGTGTGACCTTGGGCAAGTCACTCAACCCAACTTCTCTGGGCCCCACTTTCCTTGACTGTAAAAGGAGGTTGAACCAGATGGCTTCTGAGGTTCCTTTCAGCTCTAGATTTATAATCTTAAGATTATCTAGTAAAGTGTGAAAAGGCTACTATATGCAGAAACTAACAAAATTGGAAATACTCAAGTATTTACGAGTGAAGTTCACTGGTCAGGATAAAACTATGGTCTTGACTAAACAGTGTAAGGAAGCATCTGTGTAAATCTCGTTCTCTTCTTGTTTGGCAGACCTTTTCAGTGTGATTCAGCCCTTACAGAAACAGGCCAACAAATGGGAGAAAAAGAATAGAAACACACAGAAATTAGGAATTTAGGAGGGACAGCCCCCATGTCACTCTTCCCCCTGTTTTTTGTCCTCTTTTATAAGTTCATCCTCTCCTCTTTGGTGGATTTATTTTATCATTTATCTATTCTGCTTCATAAGATGCCCTGTTGATGGGTGTTGGTCTTATTTTCCCAGTTGCCTCTTGTGACCTATACAGTCCTGGACTCAGTGGCATTAAAGACTTTGCTGAGCCCTTCTTGTAAATATTCTGTAGCAGGCATGACAGTGATCGGTCCAATCCAAGATCCTTTGCTTTAAGACAATTTATATTCCTACTTTTTTGGGCTTTCCTCTACAACATCCATGAGAGATGGCTATTCAGCCTGAAGCATCCAAATAATAGGAAGCTCATTTAAGTTCATTCAATTGTTGGATAGCTCTAATTGTTAGAAAGATTCCCTCCCCCTCCCTCCCCGACCCCCAGGATTGACTCAAAATCTGCCTTCTTTCTACCTTTTGGCCCTAGTCTTAACTTCAGGAACTACAAAGAATAAATCTTATCACCTAAGAGGGAAGTAGAGCCACTGATATGGTACAGAAAAGTTTTGTACATCTTAAAGAATGACATTTTAAAACTACGCAAACTTTCTTTTTTTGGGGGGGGGGTGTTTGTTTTTGCGGGACAATGACAGTTAAGTGACTTGCCCGGGGTCACACAGCTAGTAAGTGTTAAGTGTCTGAGGCCAGATTTGAATTCAAGTCCTCCTGAATCCAGAGCTGGTGCTCTATCCACTGCACCACCTAGCTGCCCCGCCATGCAAACTTTCAAAGGATAAATGACAGGAACTGAAGAAGTAGTGATGGCGAGTCAGTGTGTTAGTCAGAAGGTAGCTGGACTAGAAGTAAAGTAACTTGAGTTTATCTCTGCCACTAACTAGCTGTGTGACCTTGGGTAAATCATGGAACTTCTTTGGGTATTGGCTTCTTTGAGCATAAAGCAAGGTCTATTTAGGCTCTAAAATTCTATAATTCTTTTCAAAATTGTTTGCGAAGATTTCTCTTCTCCTCCCTTCCTTCCTTTGTTTTCCCTCCTTCACTCCCTAGAGTGTGTCTCTCTATCTTGGCCAGGCTGAAAGTGCAGTACCTAGTATTAGGTACGATCACACCCTTGATTGGCATGGGAGAGCTGTCTAGTTTTATTCCTGAGTTGGGCCAGGTCAGGCCTCCTTAGGCAACCTGCAGTTAACCCCTCCTCACCCTCTCAGAGGAGCAACATATTGATGTCAGACTTGATATGCACACCTGATCAAGATTAGCCCACTGTGGCCCAAAACTCTTGAGCCTAAGAGATCTTGCCAGCCTCAGCTTCTTCAGTAATAGGGTTCATAAGCATTTGCTACCACACTCAATACTCTGCTTAAGATCTAAGGAATGCCTATATCAAGGTCTCTGTGGAACAACATATACACAGTTGCATAGCTAGGACCATGTGTGTTTATATACATTTATATATATTCTGTCTGCTTCTCAGTACTGCCAATAGGAAAAACCAAACCAAACCAAACCAAACCAAACCAAAAACCTTGGTAAAAGATCAAGATTGTAAGGTGAAATCATGGTTTTATGAGCAGATTTAAACCCCAGCTACAAAGAACTATGCAATGATATCATCAACGTGATTTTTGCTGAGGTTTAACCTACTTTTTTGCTATTCCTGCTTGCTGTGCTAAATCTGCAAATGTAGTTCTCTTATTGTCAGTACACTATGGACAGAGCACATTGTTTTCCTAGAATAAATAAAGGCGGTGTGGACAATGAACATAAAACATCCCTGCTGGGCTCTGATATGTTGTTTACAAAGGCAATCTACTGCAATTGATTGGGGACACATTGGGGTGTCCGTGCGTGCATATGTGTGTATAAACATATACAATTAATCACAGGATCCCGACAGTAAATGAAGGCAATTCCCCTCAGCAGCTGACATGAGAGTGAAGACGATGATACCTAAGGTCCCTGAGAACAGAAAGGAATGGGAACAGGGGAAAGAGATGACCAAATGTGAATCATGAAAAGTACTTTCTTCCCAATGTCAATTCAGAAGTTTTCTTGACATAAAATGGTTAGTTATTCATGAGATCAGTATTATTTAAGCAATAACTCTTGGTTTTTGTTTACTTTGTGTCAAACTTTTTGAGGTGGTATAAGACTCATCTTTCTGAGTTCCATTCTGGCCTCAGGTACTTAGTAGCCGTGTGACCCTGGGCAAGTCACTTAATACTGTTTGCCTCAGTTTCCTTCTGGAGAAGGAAATGGCAAACCACTGAGTTATCTTTGTCAAGAAAACCCCGGGGGCAGCTAGGTGGTGCAGTGGATAAAGCACTGACCCTGGATTCAGGAGTACCCAAGTTCAAATCCGGCCTCGGACACTTGACACATACTAGCTGTATGACCCTGGGCAAGTCACTTAACCCCCATTGCCCTACAAAAACAAAAACAAAAAACAAAAGCAAAAAAAAAAAAAAAGAAAAGAAAACCCCAAGTGGGGTTGAAATGACTGAAAAATAATAACTTTTAACGCATGCAATAAAAGGTCAGATATTGAGAAGAAAATGTCTACTGAACACATGAGGAACGTGTTCCCTATAGGAAAGCTTTCCAAGGAACAAAGTCACTTGAGTTTAAAATGTTGGGAGTTTGAAGGAGACATTTGCATAACATTTTTTTCCATTTTGCTTTTCATTTTCATTTTAGTGTTTCTTAAGTCCTGCTACAGAGATTCTGACATTACAAAACAACCGGTACTGGAAACTTCATCAAACTTAGGAGAAATTAATTTGCAGTATGGTAAAAATAAAAATGGTTCCTAGTATTTCCATAGTACTTTAAAGATTGCAAAGCATTTTACATATGTCATCTCATTTGATCTCACAACAATGCTGGAAAGCCAGTGCTATTATTATCTCCCTTTTTACAGATGAGGAAACTGAGGCAGACAGGTTTTTAGTGACTTGCCCGAAATAACACAGCTATAAAGTAACTGAGGAAGGATTTGATCTGAGGTCTTTCTGTTTCCAAGTCTAACACTCTAACCAGAGTTAGACAATGTAAGTTCAAATCCTTCCTATTCTACTTACTGCATTTAAGACTGGGCAAGTCACTTAACTATATAATGAGAGGCATCTAGGTTGTACAGTTATTTACATAGTAAGTTGTGGCTACTTTAGGTGTGTGTGTGTGTATGTAGGTTGGATTTATAATAAAATGTATAAGAAGAGGCTTCAAGCTACAGCTACGGCTGCCTAACCATAATGCAAGCAGAAGCATGAATCATATAGTCTATGTATAGCTTTTAATTCTCCTTGCAACAAAATCAGATTTACCCTTTCTCCTTGAATAGACTATAGTTAGAAGCATTCTCAGTTTTTTCCAAGAGGGAATATTCTAAAATCTGTCCCCTCTCCCCCCCCACATACATATATACACATATATACCTATACATATATACGTATATATATGTTAGATATGTTCATATGGGCTCATCATCCCCCATTGCAATTCAGAATAGAATTTCCAGTTATTTTAAGAAACAGATACTTGACATGACTGTAGGATCCAGTGGGCAGGCACTAGCTCTGGACCTACAAGATCCCACCTTTATGTGACCTCCTTGGCTGAAGTTTGCTCAAATATAAAACAAGGAGATTGGTTCAGATGACCTAAGGTCCTTTCCAGTTGTAGATCTATGACCTCAGGAAATGATTTAGTTTAGGTGCCTAATTTAATTTCCATTTTAGGAATTTGGGAATTGGGTGTTACAGCCATAGAGGGAAAGAGAAGGGTGGATCAACACCGCGAGCCCAAATACGGTGGGGAAGAGTAGGGTAGTGTGGGATTTAGTGCTACATTTGAAGCTGGAAAGTGCCACTTCAGATCCTGACTTTTCTACTCCCTGCCTTTATGACTGGCCAGTTTCTTCATCTGCAAATTAAGGAGGTCAGATGGGACAATTTCAAAGGCCCCTATGCAGCTCTAGAACTAGAAAGGTCTTGTATATGTGTCTTTCATACTTTCATAGGAGGTTTTCAGCATAAATATCATATCCATATAGTTTGTGTGAATAGAAATGACATCCATACTTTAAAAAAAAAAACCCAAAAGTCAAAATTATTTGCAAATGGAGAAATGTGATTTGCCCAAGTTTTGAGAAAGTTCCTTTAGGGCAGTGACTGCACATTACCTTTTATGTAGTAGATGCTTTTTTTTTTTTTTTTTTGGTGAGGCAGTTGGGGTTAAGTGATTTGCCCAGGGTCACACAGCTAGTAAATGTCAAGTATCTGAGGCCAGGTTTGAACTCAAGTCCTCCTGACTCCAGGGCCAGTGCTCTATCCACTGTGCCACCTAGCTGCCCCAGTGGATACTTTATAAATATTTATCGAATTGAACTAAAAACAGGAAGATTAATTTAAGTGCTTTAATTAAGTTTCATAGGTTTTCTCTGAGTTAAAAACAATAAAATTGATTTTTAAAAATACAAGCTGACAACATAATGAAGCAAATAAGTTTACAGAAATGAGATTAATTTTGGTTATCACTGAGTTCAAGCTAATATAAAATTCATGTATACTTAATTTTTTTTCTATAATTGTTTCTAAGCCCTACCTGAAGTTCTAACTTGTTTTTCTTGGAAGTAGTGTGTACATTTAGGACATAACAGTTTCTAAGTGGAAATAGTACTCTTTCCTCCTCCTCCTTCCATTTACTCAATTGAAAAGTTCCATTGTCTTCCTCGGTATAACATTTTCTAGCCATGAAGCCAACCACCCTGTGGTGGTGGTGGTGGTGGCGGCGTCGAGGTGGCAGTTTGGGGTAGGGAGGACATAGGGGTGTTGGGTAAAGAAAGGGCTGGTAATGGGAAGTAGAGAACCAACCCTCAAACCCACGAAAGGGCTAAAAGGTCTCTACTTCCTTCCCACCCAATCACTGATTAACTCCTTTTACTCTGATTTTTCACTCCAATCACTCAACCAAAACTTTCTCTGGAAGGTCATTAATGACCTCGTAACATTTGATCCTGTCAACTACACCCTCCTTCTTGACATTGTTTCTTCCTTTGGCTTCTATAACAGTACCTGATCTTCATTCTCCTCTTCTTTCTAACCACTTTCCCATTTATTTTGCTGACACTTTTTCCTTTTGCACAGTTAAGTAAAAGCACTCTCCAAGGTTCTGACCTTGGTTTTCTTCTGTCTTCTTTCTAAAATCTCCCTTGGAAAATCATGGCTTCAGCCATTGCCTCAATGATAATAACTTGTAAATCTTCAGCTGGCCAGACTTGTTAGAAATTTCCAACTTATATTAAGCTTAACTCATCTTTCCCCCACTCTTCCAAAACTACATATTTCTATGCCCCAAACCTCAGCCTGATCTTTTATTTCTTTCTCAGTCCTCTAACAGATCAATCCAAAGTCGAATGGTTTCTTCACCCGTATTTTCCCCATCTATTTGCTTCTTACATACATCCTACCTTTTTCTTCGTTTGTACCTTTTATCACTTTGTTCTGAGACTATTGCCATAGCCTTCTAACTCATTTCCCTCTTCCTAGGTTATTCCCAATGCATACCACTGTCAGATTAATTTTTATGATTGTGTCTTTCTGTTTAAAATTCTTTAGGGGCTTCTCAGTGCCTATGAGATGACCATTCCTTAGCCTTGCATTCAAAGTCTTGTATAATCTAGCCCCGATTTCTCTATTCAGTTTTATTTTCCATAACTCTCCAGTTCAATGAGGTGCTATCAGTAAGTGAACTGATTTTAGAGTTAGGAAGACTTAGGTTCAAATCCCACCTTCCATGTATGCTGACCTTGGGGTAGTCACTTAACCTATAATTTATTGCCCTGGGTAACCGTCTAAGACTAGACACTGCAAAGGAGATGAAGATGTACTTTGGAGAGGTAGTATCTTCATTTGATAGTGCCCTAAATCAGAGGTGTTGTACTTAAATAGAAACAGGGGTCATTAAACCATACATAAAGATCCCAGTGGGAGCACATAGTGCTTTAGAAAGCCACATAATAGCACCATCTAGGTTCTATTGCATTTTGTTTATTTTGTTAAATGTTTCCCAATTACATTCAGTGCTGGTGGCACTCAGAATTGTTCCCTGCCCAGACTTTTATATTTGACACCCCTGCTCTAGATCACTGAAATCTCGAAATTATAGTTCCTATCTCTATGCCCCAATTCAATTAAAAGAATGCTTACTTATAAGCACCTACTGCAGTGGAGGTAGGCAAATACTATGTTCCAGTCAATCTGGACTATTCATTGTTCTCCAAAAATGCACTGGGCAGTTCTCTCCTCTGCCTCTTCTCTCATGCCATTCATCTCCTTCTCTGGAGAGGCCCCTCCCCATTTTTGCCTAATGAAAGCCTCCTCCAGAATTCCTTCCCTGACCACTCCAGCCAGAGATGATTCACCCTTCCTCCACATTTTATATATAGTCCTTATCCTGGACCACCCATGTGGCTGTTATCACAGTGTAAGAGGCTTTACAGTCAGGGGACCAGAGTTTGAATTCCAGCTCTGGTACTTATTATCACAAGGCAACTCATTTAACCTTTTTCAACTTCAGTTTCACCATCCAGAAAATGGGGATAAGCACTTTCTATGTCAGAGTTGTTATGAGAAAAGTGCTTTGAAAATTTTGAAGGGCCATATAAATGTGGATCATTATGATTAATTATGGTTGCTTTGGACTTGTAGATATTTGCTCCTCAGCGAGATTATGAACTCCTTGAGAGGTGGGACCACAACTTTTAAAACCTTTCATCCCCACACTTTAACATTGAAGTTTCTGTATAGTAGATGGTTAATAAATATTTTTAAATGAATGAATGAAAAAAGGTAATGCTGTATCATACGGACATAGGGGAAGTAGAATAAAGAGCGGGCATTTGTGTGCACGAGCATGAGGGAACATCATGCCTAAGGACTTAACATCAGCTAAGGTCAAGGGTAACAACTGGGGGTATGGCTATTATAAACATGAGAGAACCAGAATACACGGGCCTGCATTGTTGAAAACAGCTGGGTGATTTTTAAAAGAAAGATCTGGCATTCTTTTATCTGACAACTCCTCCTGAATTAAGCTCTGGCCCACCGAAGCGTGTCTCTTTCCTTTTTTTTCCTCCCCTAGCGGTAGGAAGGTGAGGAGGATCAGGGAATCACAGCCTTAGAACTGAAAAAGATCCCAGAAGTCATCGAGTTTCACCCCTCTCCTTTTACAGATGAGAAAGCAAAGGCCAAGAGAGGTTAAGGTACTTTCTCATAGACGTGAAAACAGTAAGTGGCAGAAACAGTACTGGAAGAACTAACTGGCCTAGTTTCCCCATAGTCCTTTCTTTTACCTTTTCTATTAATCTGCGAACCTTGCACAGCCAGGCTATGGTGACCCTCCTAATCGTCTCTGGCTTTACCCTCTCTAATTGTATAACCTCTGAATGCCCCTAAAGGGACAGCCTTTATAGTGGAATAACTCCATCTGAGGCCTAGGCAGCTGTGTTGTGAAATGATAGAGCACTGGATGTTGAGTGTGGAAGACCTGAGTTTGAATCCTGATTCAGACACTAGCTAGCTGGGTGACCCTTAGCAAGCCATCTTTCAGCCTTAGTTTCCATACCTGTGAGATGGAGAAACTAATAGTACCTATCGCAGGATTACTGTCAGGATCAAATGAGATTACATATGTAAAGGGCATAGAAAACTTTAAATCACGATATAAATGTTATTGCTATTGCAATAGCTATTGCTATTTTTATTATTATTGGTCAGGATGCATCCAGTAATCTAAATCCTTATAGGAGGCTACTTCAAGAGAAGCGCCAAAGAGAACAGACTTTTCCTCTTTTAAACATAGATCTTGCAATATAATTGATGTTCTGTGGAACTTGTCACTTTGGAATGGAGATGGGAGTAGGGATTCACATAGAAGACGCCCCCCCCCACACACACACCTTGGGTAGGAATCAGGAGACAAACAGCTTGACAAGGAGGTCAGAACAAGGTATGGGCTCACTGATGAGTGAAAAGTCTCAAGGAACAGTAAAAGCCAGGCATCAAGTCTAAAGAAAGATCCTGATGGGTGAGCCAATTTTTTCCTCTTCTAGGGACCTTTTTTTTTTTTATTAAAAAAAAATTAGAATGAAAGCCAATCCCCAACTGGTTGCCTTGGAGATAAATAGGAACACCTGGCTGCCGTGGGCAATTGCTGACCAGAAACTCCTGACTGAGGTACATCATGACAAGACCATTGCCTCTGCCAAATGTGGAGACTAACCCTACTTGCACCTGATCAAAACTCACTCCATTAACAGACTTGTGGCTGCCTTCTTTGTCTACTACAATTCCTTGCTCCCCCATCCTGAAGTCTGACACTGTGGCATGAGAAGTTTCAGTGCCTTAGTATAGTCCATTCACACTAGAGTTGGAATGTGCTAAGTTTTTTAAACCAACTCACATAGAAATGGAACCCACTAAACCACACATAGGGATCCCTGGGGGCACATATTGACTTAGAAAACTTGCTTCTATATTTCCTTTTTATTGATGTTTCTATTTTGTCAAATACTTCCCAATTACACTTTAATCTGATTTGGGCCACATGTGGGAGTGGTGTTGGCTGAACGTGGCCCAGAGGCCACATTCCTGGTCTATGTCATCCTCTGAATCTGTGACATGGTAACTGATTTCTTTGGCTACTTAATTAAATGCCATTGTGAAAATAATTGGCTATAATCTATATAGACTATTGTTGTTAACTCATTTCAGTTGTATTATACTCTTTATGACCCCATTTTGGGGTTTTCTTGGCAAAGATACTGGAGTGGTTTGCCATTTTCTTTTGTTTTTGTTTTTGTGGGACAATGGGGGTTAAGTGACTTGCCCAGGGTCACACAGCTAGTAAGTGACAAGTATCTGAGGTCAGATTTGAACTCGGGACCTCCTGAATCCAGGGTTGGTGCTTTACCCACTGTGCCACCTAGCTGCCCCCTTGACATTTTCTTTTACAGATGAGGAACTAAGGAAAACAGGATTAAATGATTTGTCTAGGGTCACATAGCTAGTAAGTGTCTGAGGTTGGATTTGAACTTAAGAAGATGAATCTTCATGATTGCAAGCTCTGCGTTCTATCCACTGTGCCACCTAGCTGCCCCATATAGACAATAGGTAGCTCTGATTAAGGAGCCAGTGACTATGCCTAGTGATAGCCCCAGATTCAGAGGATGATCCTTAACCAGAGGTATCAAACATTCTACCAGATTAAAATATAATTGGGAAATGCTTAACAAAATAAATAAAAATATAATAGAGCAAAGATAATGTTAATATGTGGTTTTCCAAGTCAATATATGGCTCGTAGCTCTCCTTACTACTATAGCCTGTTTCTTTTTGAGCTTGACATCACCAGTCTAGGATACTTAGCAGAGTTTGACTACAATCTCTGTATACCAATGGGAAATAGGCTGTTAGAGGTGAATTTCATGGCTTTCATTGCCACAAGAAATCACGTGATATTTCCTTGAGAGAAGCGTTTTGGCACAGGATTTGGAAGCAAAGAACTTGGGTTCAAAGCCCGGTTCTGCCACTTCTTTTATTCGCTCCTTTCCTCATCTGTAAAATGAGATCGGGATTCTCGAGGGCTTCCAAGGTCTGCGTCATCTCCAATTTTAGGATCCGTAGATCCTTCCTACGCCAATCCCCAGAACTGCATCTATTTGAAATGTAGCCCTCACTTCCCGATTTGAGTGTCTCAATTACCCCAAATTCAAAATCCACGAGACCTGAATGAATAAGGTTTTTGCTGTGCATGAGTTGTAGCCAAAAGCCTGGCATATAATTAATGACTTAATTTCCAACATTAATTTAAGTAGTTCTATCATGTTCAATGTAAATCAAAACACCAGGAAACACCGGTAGGAGGTGTAGCTAGTATAAATTACAAGGTAAATCACAGGATGTAATCACAAAATCTGGTGTTTAGAAACATTAAATAGCCCCTCCAGGTATTGTTGGATATTACTTAGAAAATTTAAAGATTAATCCATTGTTGAATGTTTTCTATTTTCTATATGTATATTGTATATGTATGGTGCTAAAGACAAAATATAATCAGAAAGAACAATTAGCGCATGTAATTATTTGGGGTATTGCTTTCTTATATTGTATACAGTAATCTGTTTCTTTAAACTCTTCTTTTTATTTAAGTCATTATTAGTTCAGGATATTTCTCATCTATCGCATACATACATAGTAAATGTGTGTGTGTGAACATGTGAACATATATATGTATATATGTATATGGGCAGTGAGATGGCATAGTAGATATAGTGCTGGACCTGGAGTCAGGAAGACCTAAGCTCAAATCTGGTCTCATTCATTTACTAGCTGTGTGACCCTGGGAAAGTCCCTTAATTCTGTTTGCTTTGATTTCCTCATCTGTAAAATTAGCTGGAGAAGGAAATGGCAATCTATTCTATAGTATATTTGTCAGGAAAACCCCAAATGGGGTCATGAAGAGTCAGACACAATTGAAAACAACAGAACAACATGTGAATCTGTCTATTTGTCTATATGTATATATACATATGTATATATATATATACATTTATTTGCATAATGATACCATACATATGCATATCTACTGATATACATATATGCCATATGCAGATAGATATAACTATAGATACTCTTTCTCTCTCTCTCTCTCACACACACACACACACACACACACGCACACACATCTTGAGATTACCTGGGTCAGATAAACAAAGGAGAGAGGGACAATTTTAATCATGTCCCCTCCCTACTTAGCCCCAGTTTAGCTGTTAGTGAGTTGCTTTATCTTTATGTGTTTGGGTTATTTTATCTTAGAACCCTCCTGGTAGAGATAAACAATTTCCCAAGGATGTGTGAATTAACCATCAGTTATAGAGTCTTGAAATGATGAAGCGCTATCAATGCTAAGTCGAATTACTAAATTGCACCTTTACAAAAATGCTATTGTCAGAATAAATGAATCTGAACATTGTATTTACAGTGTGATTTCATTCTCAAATAGAATATTCATAATGGGCCTCAGCAGGCAACAACAGAGCGCCAGCTTATCTCCTGTTGATAGACCACAATTTCAGAAAATTATTTCTACAACAGCATTGGCATCAGCACCTTAATTTGTTGCTCTTCTCCAAACAAGTACACAGCTTACAATGGTTTGGAGATTTAAAGGGAAGGCAGGATTCATTAACAAAATAGCAACTGTCACCTCTTTGTGTTTTTAAACATAATCTTTAGTCTTTGGCATTTAACTTTTGAAAGTTGTGCTGAACAAAAGAAAGGGTGAAACTGTGTTGGGGTTCTCATTTTGGTTAAAATTCAGGATATATGCACAATATCATTATGTGCAATATTAGCTATTCAAATATATACAATATCTGTGTATATGTGTGTGTGTGTGTGTGTGTGTGTGTGGTTGTGCATGCATACACACACAACAGGTAAATTATAACTCTATCTCTGATCCCTGCTGCCATCTTACTTCACACCCAAACATAGAATTCTCACTAACTGCACATGCTTTAAATACATAATAATCACAAGGAAGCAGTAAATTGATTTCTTATGTTACCATTTTCCAATTTCTTCATCTCCATAACTTTTTATTTATCTGATAAAGTTCCACTATAAGGCAAGGTAAGGGATACAGATGAAAAACATTGCAACATTCTTTAGAATTTCTTTTCCCAGAGTTGGTCTGAAGGTCTGATAAGACTTGGGGCCAGAAAATAACACAGTGTAATAGGAGTATAGAGAAAATGGAATGTGTTAGGGAAGAAATAGGAACTGAATTTTGTATTGAGAAATAGCAAGGGCTAGGAGGTTAAACAATATTTTGAGGATAGGGGAGGGAAAACAATGATGCTCTCCATAAAATTGCCCCAGGGAAGAATTAATGCTACAAAAGGAAGTATGCCCATGAACTCTGGTAATATGTCAGCAGAGACAAGCTAAGGACCATATATTGAATTAATTGAAGCTGAAAAAAAAAAAAAAGAATTCGTCAAAATAGGGTCACAGACCCTAGATCTGGAATGGACCTTTAAAGGCCCTTGGGCCCAACCCCTTTCAGTTTATAGATTAGAAAAATGAGACTCAGAAAGTTCAAGTGACTTGCCCAAGGTAATAGAGGTCATAGGTGGCATAGGAAATATTCAAACGTGACTCCAACCATGTTTAGTACTATTTCCATCCTGCTATTCCTGCCACCTCCCAATACAGAACATGGGGAATGGCCAATACATTGTAAATTGAGGAGAAAAAAAGAAGAGAACATTGAGGCACCCAGATAATATTTCTAGTTCTGTGAAAGAATAGTTATCTAATAATTACATATAGCTCTCTATCTAATAATCTAATAAAAATATCTAGTACTTTTAATTTTTTCTGTCAGTAACTAGCCATGAAATCATGAGCAGGTCATTTCACTCTCCTGGACTTTAGTGGCTTTCTCTGTTACGTGAAATGATGTCTAAGATTCCTTGTAGCTTGAAAATCTGATACTTCTATACTAATTACCTGGATCTGGATTTCTAAATCCTGGGCCAAACTCTTCCAACTTCCTATGTGTTCTTTTGAGCCTGAGTTTGCTTTGAGTCGAGATTGAAGGCCCAAAATACTGTGTTTGGATTCAGAGATTTAGAGATATAATAGACCATACAGGTCATCTAGTCTCACCCCCTTTATTTTACACATGAGGAAACTGAGGCCCAGAAAGGCTAGAAACTTTCTGAAAACCTGAATAAGTAGTAAATGGGACTTGAATCAAGGTTGTTTGAATCCAAATCCAATGCTCTTTCCATTGTACCACACTGTCATCGTCCCTATCTTTTCATCATTTAGCTACTGGGCATTGGCGGTTGCCTTTTTAAAGTTCAAGATTAGATTCAGGTTCAGTTCTGACCCTGAGGTAACCCCGATTTTTTTTCTGGATCTATGATTTCATTGGCATTTGGAACTTCTAGGGGAAAATACCCCTCCATCCTGATGCATCAGTAATTACTCTATAATTTAAGAGTCTTGGAGGCCTAAGGGACCTAGAGTTAAAGCTATTTGCTTTACAATGGGCAGAAATTGACCTCAGTCATCCTTACTCAGAGGTCAGTGCTCTATGCCTTGTTTCAAACAAGTAGAACCAACTGATGCCAGTAACAAGTTGCATGCTTATGACTGACCAGCATTAGGCCAAATAAAGAGACAAAAGGTAAACATTTCTGATCATCATTATATATGATTCAAGGGGGCAGGTAGGTCAATGGGACCAACAGGTTTATGCTTCTGGAGCCACATTTGCAAAAAAACCGGCCCATCAACTTTGTGCTGCTTAGAATAGGGTGTAATATTTGAAAGCAGGAATTTGAATTAACAGTCTGAAGAGGACCAACAGTCAGGAGGGTGATGTCTTGACATGCAAATGAATTGGATTTAAGTGAGGCATGGTTGCCCAAAGGCATCAGCCTCACTCTCTCCTCCAGAGTCATCTGTGTCCAGTGGCAAGACATGGGTCAGGACAACTGGAGATGACCCCTGATGCAATGGGTCTTTCCCAGGTCTTGGTTTGTCTGAGACAACAACCATTCAGTGACTTAAGGTTAGGTAAGAAATGAGGCAAAAAATGGCCTATTTTGTCTACTAAAAAAAAAAAAAAGAAAAATAAAATTGGGTGGGGAAGACATTCAGGGTTTCTGGCCAGAACAGAAACAATTTCTATCTACCGATGACTCTGAGCTATCAAAACCCAGTGACCAGGGGCGGCTAGGTGGCACAGTGGATAAAGCACCGGCCCTGGATTCAGGAGTACCTGAGTTCAAATCCGGCCTCAGACACTTGACACTTACTAGCTGTGTGACCCCGGGCAAGTCACTTAACCCCCATTGCCCCATAAAAAAATTAAATAAATAAAAAACAAAACCAAAAAACCAGTGATCAAGTGAGGCTTGAGCTGGCCAATCAGTGAGAGCCAGAGTGATTTGGGTTTAAGGTATAGCCAAGTAGCTCCATTTGAATCCCAATAGCCTCTATCAAAGCCTGGTTTTCCAGAGCTCTATTTCAAGAAATCATAAGGAAACTACATGGGACAAAAGATCTTAATAGTCAGGTGGTAAGTGAAAGAGCTACTGGCAGTTCAAGAATTGAAGTCTGAGTTATCACTGGATTAAATCCGAATTCCAAAGGGGTTCAGAGAGCTCAGGGAACAGATAAAAGAAGCCCTAAGGAATGTCCTGAAAACCAGAGTACAAGATTATCTAGGCAGGGGAGGAAATGGCAAGAGGGGTAAGTCAGGCAAACCATAAGGTTTAACTTTGTTGATGGCTGGGAACTCCCTTCTACAGGTAGATGAATGTGTGAGTGTGATCTATGTGATCCATCAACTTTGTCCTTTTTTTTTTTTCTTTTCTTGGGTATGAACCAAAACCAGAGAAAGAAATGTTGCCATGATCCTAAAATCTAATTGAGAATCAGAGATGTGCTCCATTAAGGCAGATAAAATCCCTCCTTTTCTCCCTCATCAGCCCTGTCTGACATCATTTCTCCAGGATCGGGAATGGGCACACTGGCCCACAAACCCTCTCAAGCTGCTGGCTCACCCATTACTTTTGCCTCTCGATTAACTGGCTTACCTGTTATTTGCCTGGCTAGATGGATGTGATCACACTATCCAATAGGAGGATGCCTCTTGCTTTAACTTATACAACAGAGAAATTCACTTTAAAAATCTCACACTGGCAAGCCCTGCTGAGAAGTTAAAATGTGCATTTATCGGGGTTGCCAGCTGGAATGGGAAGAAGGTTCTAAATTATTTGTGTTAAATTTATGTAAAGGTAGTTTGGACTGCAGCCCAGATATGAATATACAATAGATAAAGTTTACAGGATTGTGACACAAAGTCCCAAGGGTTGTGGAAATGTCAGAAAACACTCAGCAATCAGGACATACGCCTACAATGCTAATATATTCTCTGCCTTTGTCTCTGGGACAGATTATGGACATGGTATAGAATAGAAAGAGAAGTGTTCACCCAACAGCTACCTTTGCATATTTTTCAGGATTTAGTTAAACTACTCATTTGAGAAAACAGGCAAAGCCTTTTAAACAGGCTTTTTATAGTAAGAATTGGAAGCCTGACTCTGCCACCCAGCAGAATGCTGTGTTTGCTAAGGAAATGAGAAGTATACTTGGAGCATTTTGTGCCTTGATTAGGTTAAACTTCCCACCTCCCTCCCCCCAAATAGTTGTATTGGTTCATATGTGAAAGATTAACATTCAAGAGAAGATTCTTTAGACATTAGCTAACTTTCAGGCCGGCTTATCAGGTCAACCTATCAACAAATATATAATGCACACCTACAGTCAGCAAGGCACCAGTTTAATGAGAAAGTGGTGACCTTGTATGATAGAAAGAGACTTGGCATGGGAGTCAGGACATCTGCGTTGTAGAGTTGGCTCCACCACCAACTAGCTGTGTGGCCTTGAGAAAATCTCACCTGTAAAATGAGGGAATTGTACCACATGGACCAAAGTTAAAGATTCTATGACTTGCTGCCTGGCAACAGATTTTTTTTTTTTAAAACAAATAATATCCATTACCAAAGGAGAAGCTCAATAGTTCAGTGGATAGTGTTGGAGATGTGAGTTCAACATCTGCCTCAGAGACTTACTCTGTGTGACCCTGGACAAGGCCACTTAACTTTTCTCATCTGTAAAATGGGGATAATAATAGCATCTTCACAGGCTTTTGTCAGGATCAAGTGAGGTAACTTGGGTAAAGTGCTGTATAAATCATTGTTATATAAAAAGCTATATAATAGCTATTCATCTTATGTACCCAGCAGTTGGCAAACTATCAGAAACTGAGTTTTTCCTTAAGGATACACTATTCTGTATTTAAATCTATATACAGTTCAATCAACCCTGGATTTTCATACTAGAAAAAGAAGGTTGTGTGACAGTAGAAACTTCTAATTGTGGAAACAAGCAACTTCCTCTCTGTTATAAAGACACGTCCTGGCACTGCTGTCCCAATCACCATTCCCCCCTTCCCCAACCCCCAATCTGTGCAGGTGGTAAGGATTTGTCCAGATAGGGAACAGGAATGGGAAGATCTTATAGAATTCATCGTTTAAATATTACCCCATTGGGAAAATGAGACTGTTTTCTATGACCCCATAAAAGAAGAAACCAGGACATCTCACTCCTTCTCCCAGACTTAAGAAAGAATTTTGGAGACCATCTTGCCCAACCACCTCATTATTTTCACAATTCTTTCTCTCTCTCCCTCTCTCCCTCTCTCCCTCTCTCCCTCTCTCCTCCTACCCCATATCCTACTGGCATTGCCTTCAAAGCCAACTGACTGAGAATTCCCCTCAGGCTAACCAATGGAAGCTTGGCCATTAGCAGTAACTGAGAAGAGTGGTAAAAAGAGAAAGGAGCTAAGGTGGCTTTAATGTGTTGGGTAATTAATAATCGACAGGTATATCTGGGGGTGGAATATGCCAGCATGATTTAAAAAGTCTTATTTCCATGGCTATGTTAGTCTAGGGTTTTTTTTGTTTTTTGTTTTTTAGTTACAAATTGATGTGGTCTTTACTTCCTGTTGAAATAAGAATGTTTGTGCTATTCAGTTCAGTGACTCCTCCTGCCTGGATTCCTGTTATAATGACCACTCTGGTAATGGGTCTAGCTCACTCTGGTAAGTGTGGGCTGGTTTATGTCCTGATGATAGTGAATGCATTTCAGAGTCTTCTAGCAAACACCAAAACAAAACCGGGGGATTTCTTCCTGAAGTCACTGATGCTATTATCTAAGTAAGGGAGGTTCAGGTAGCATCTGCCATGAGAGTCTCTAGAAACTCCACCCATCACAGATTTTTTAAAAACTAGAATGCTATAGTTTTTGTTTGTTTTGTTTTATCTCTTTTGTCTGCATAGGGAATTCCTCAGGATAGAAATGGACTCCACTGATGCAGCTTGGCAACTCATTGGCACAATATGGGTGTGAGTTGGGTTAGGCGACTGCTTAGGTTCTTTCCAACTCTCACATTCTCTGATCCCATGATTCTGTGATATATCTTAGAGATTTGTCTGGCAGGTCCTAAGAGTGCCAATGGGGGCCCAGCTAGTCTGGATCAGAGACAGGAACTGACTTTAAAGCTGGCTCTCTCTCCCCAGTATCCCATCTTATCTCGTGGAATCATTATAAGGCAAGTCAAAACAATCTAAGACCAGTCAGGCCCTCTTTCTGGCTAAATATATTTTGAGCACTAGACACTATTTCCAGTCTAGAGGTGAACTATGTTTCTGATAAACATACAAGTGAATCCTTTCAAGGATACAAAAAAATAGTGTTTACAGTCTTAATTTATTTTAAGGAACAAAATCTTCGGATGTGCTTCCTGTAAGCAATTGTATCCGGACTTCATTTAACATCATTTGGACTTCTAAGGTACTTCCTCCACTTACGTTATTTATGAAGTGGGAAAGGGTAGACTTTAGTTTCAGTAGGAGTGGGCTAATGAAGGGTTAAAGTTATAGAATAACTTTAATAAACTGTTACTGAACTTGGTGTTGATACAGATCACCAAGTGTGGTCTATCTCCTTAAGGTCAACACCTAATCAAGCAACATTCATTAAGTGACTACTCTGGCAGGCTCTCAGAATACAAAAAGAGGCAAAACACAAAGCCTGCCCTCAGGGAGTTCACAATCTAATTGTCTTTGTTCAGATCATCCAAGGAATCTCAAATTAACAAGTCCATCTTTACCCCCAGGGAAGCCATTCTTTTTCCTAACTTCCCTAATTCTGTCTAGACTCCCACCTTTCTTCTAATTACCCAGGTTAGAAACCTCAGGGTCATTCTTCACTTTTGCTCATTCCCCAAATCCAATAATTCGCTGAATCTTAATTCTACCCCCAAGCCATTTCTCTGGAAGCCATATTTTTTCCATTCACACAGCCATCCTTGTTCAGGCCCTCATCATGCCTCACTTGGATTGTTGTCCCAGCTTCCTAACCCATCTCCCTACATCCATTCTCTCCCCAATCCATCCTCCATATAGTTGCTAAATTGATGTTTTAAAGTATAAGCTTTACTATGTCACTCGCCTGCTGACAAGCTTCACTGACCCCCAAACTGATTCATTTGGTAATTAAAGCCCTTCACAATCTAGCTCTGACCTATAGTTCCAGACTATGCATCACTCCCTTCCATACTCTACCAAACTGGCCTTTTTGTTGTTCCCCACACAACACATTGGACGGGCTATCCATCTCTTTCTTTTGTACAAGTTTTCTCCTATACTTGGAATCTTCTTCCTCTTCTCTCTGCCTCTAACAGATCCTACATCCCATCAATTCTCTACTCAACCATCACCTCCTACAAGATAACTTTACTTTATTTTGTTTATACTTTGTTTTTACTAACCTGAATATATTTTCTTTCCTCTTAAATTGAATGTAAATTCCTTGAATTCAGGTCCTATTTTGTGTGTGTGTGTGTGTGTGTGTGTGTGTGTGTCTTTGTATCTTTAATACCTAGCACAATTCCTGGCACCTAGGAGTCTCTTAATAAATGCTTGTTGAATGAATGGGTAAATTAAAGGCTATGGGACAGACAGTAACGAGCCCATCATTCAAGCATTTAGACACAGCCTAAGTCACTTTCAGCTAAGTTAATAGCAATGGTGCTACTATAATCCAGCCATCCTGATTCCCAGTGCTATGCTTTTCCCCAGAGAAGTTCAGAGCTCCTGGCACACTCCCAACTTATAGAAGTCCCCAGCCTACCTTAATGAACTAACACTCACACATCAGTTGTAAATACTAGAATAACAATGGGGGAAATGAGGTAGCATCAGGGAAGAGAGGGCCAACGCCATTGTTCCACAGCGGCAGAAGCTATGGAAAAAAGCTATGGACAATAGATGGTGGCAAATCAGTCTGATTTGTAACCCTCCAAAGGAGTGGTGTCAAATAGAAACAAGGACCACTAAACCATACACGTGGATATCTCTGGGCTGTGTATTAACTTAGTTTTAAGTTTAAGTTTTATCTATGTCTTACTGTATTTTTATTTATTTTGTTCAATAGTTCCCAAGTATGTTTTCATCTATTTCTGCCACATGTGGGGCTGTTGTTGGCAGCAGCAAGCCAGGCCTTTGACACCTCTATTCTAAAGCACTAACCATGTAATATTGTGTATGTAAGTTTCTCTGTATAGGTGTCTTGCTCTCCTATGAGAGTACAGAGCTCCTTCAACATGGGTCTTTGTATCTCCCCCAGCACCTAGTAGGAATTTAATAAACATTTTTTGTATTGCATCTTACATGCCTTGAAAGCTAATTTTAATCAGTGTCATAATACCTTTGCAATCCTCTTGCCCCAAAGTGACAGCCTATGGGGAAAACCTATACTAGTCATTATACTAGTGAAAGCCCATTAAGGCAACTGAGAAAATGGTAAGAGAAGACTTTCCATCTAACATTTGGTCATAGCAGAGAACTGTAGCTCAAAGGCTGAGCCTAGGGTGGATCACATGTGCAAGCTGATTCACTGTAGCACAGCAAACATTATTGAAAAAATGTTGCTGGCATTTGTGGGGGGAGGACCTCCCTTGCCACCCCCTCTCCCACACTGGTGGTTATATAGTTCCATTCCAGGCTCCTGGACAGGCTGAGAGCCTTAGGCTCGGGGAAGCATTTCCCTTGGGGTCCCCCTGACCACTCCTCTTCAGACAGGCTTGAACTAAGCTTCCTGAATGCTGACACCAATCCATCCATAATGTCTTCCCTAATAGTTATGATTAGAGTAGCTGTCCTTTGATGAGATGAGAAGATAAGTGGCCTGAATTGTGGCTCCATAGACCAGCCACTCCTGAGAAATATGGGCAATTAGGCTCTCGACATCTTTCCCCCCACAGCCTGGACGCACTGTCTCTGACATGTCTAATCCTCTGTGGAACTGGGTAGGCACACAATCACCTTAAACCTGAATCTCCCATTTTTACAGTGGATCAACCAAGATAAAGACAGGAAGACACTCTCAAGGGTCTGTTTCTTTTCAAAAACACATTCATAGAGCCCACTTGTCCAAGGAACCCCATAGCTCTGGGCAAACAGTATCCCATTAACCCCTACAGCACCATGTGGCCACAATCATGCTCACCACTTTACAAATGGGGTACTGGGAAGAGGAGAAATTCTTCTCTACTATTTGCCTGAGTTTCCCATTTGAGCTGAGCTGGAAAGGGATTTTGGGTTCCTGTCTCTCAATTTAAGTTTTTTATTCACCAGACCGAAGCATTATCTGAAGTGGTCTTTTAACATACATTAAAAACTTAACCCAAATATTGCCTGGTTACTCAGCTTCAAATAAATATTATATATACCACACACTTCATGATTTCATAATGGCTGACATTGATATAGCACTTTATGGCTTAGAGAGTGCTCTACAAAATCTCTCTCTCCAACATCACAGTAACCCAGTGGCTGAGACAGGCTTTGTTGTTCCCATTTTGCTGATTAAGAAACTGAGACTTCAAGCCTCTAAATGACTTGTTCAAGGTCATGTGGCTAGTGAGTGACAAAGGTAAGATATGAATCCAGGTCTTCAGACTACAAATCCACCTTTTTTTTTTTTTTTTTTAACCACATCACTGTGGGAGGAGGGTGGGGCATAAAAAGAGGAGAAATGTGTCTCCAACTCCTAAGATAAAAAGAATCGTGCACTATGGGAATATCATAGATTGTTTCTGGTCTTTGCACAAATAAGTGCTCATTTACAGCAACACATTGAATGTTTAAAAATCAACCTCTGCAAGAGGATATGGCTTTTTGTTTTGTTTTACATTTCTGTGGGAAGTATTGCCTAGAAAGTAGCAGGCAAGTTTGAACCAAAAAGGAGTTGGCAAGCATCTTCTACTAAACTTGGCATTTTAGAAGACACAGCCTAATTTCTTTTACTTATAAAGGTAAAAAGATTATTCCCCCTTCTGAATGCTCTGTGGTGGCTTCAGTTTAATGAAAAAATAATGATTTTGACCTCTCAGATTTGGTGATTAACAGGCTCAGTGAGGAGTCAATCAATGTTATCAACTAGAATAACCCTTGTTAATTCTGAACTCTTCCCCACAGCTGATAGTGGATGGAGGCCAGAAGAACTGTCTTTTCTCTGTTTTTGACCAAAAATCAGCACGCTTCCAAGTAAACATAGCTTGCTTAGCAGCGCTCCTTATTAGGAATATATATGTATATACATATATATATATATATACATATAAATAAATATATACACATATACAAATATATAATATAAATTTAACAATGAGACTACATAAAAGACCTTGGTGTGCTGGGCAGACATAGCAAAGCGTTCCATCTCTGGCTTTATGCTATTATTGTACATTGACCTAAATACCAGGCTCAAGTCCACCAACAAGAAAATAGGGGTGGGGGGAGACTTTTTTGTGTGTGCATTATTTCCTGCCAACTCACTGACTCTTACAATCAGGATTGATTACAAACACCCAATTAAGAGGCATTTGGAACATGATCTGAACACTAATCCCTTCCCTTGTTCTTCTTTATACTTAATTATCAAGCCTAAAATGAATTTTAGAGCATTAATTAGGAAGTTTATTCTTTAGCCTCATACCTGTAAGTTGACTCTCTACTGGAGAAAGTAGCAAAAAATATACTTGAACACTGAGTATATGGTAAAAAGGAAAAGAAGGGGAGGGTAACTTTAAACCTTCTCTTAGGGGCTATTAAAAAATACCATATTGGAAACACTAGCTACATGTTGATTTGGTTAGATAAAATTTAATTATCTTTTTTCTCCTGTCTCTTTCTTTCTCCTCTCCCCCCCTTCCTCCCTCCCTCTCTCTCTCTCTCTCTCTCTCTCTCTCTCTCTCTCTCTCTCTCTCTCTCTCTCTCCCCCCCTTTCCTCTCCCTCATTCTTTCTCTCATTCTCTCTCTTATTCACATATACACATACAAACACTTAAAAAACTATAAAATGACTGACAAAACTGTTATTTTCAAAATTTTGCTCTGATCAAATTGGATTGCTTGCAATAAGAAATAATAAAGAAAATTAATTTTTATTACACACATAGGACTTTGCTCAAATTTAATCAGTGTTGTTGGGGGAAAAAGTCAAAGGAAAGAAAGCAGATAATTGTCTACATGAATAGAAGCCAGCTATGCTCCAGGTGGTGACAATAAGCTGGACCTGTGGTTTTCCTAGGAAGGATTCATTTTCTGCCCACTGCATCCATTTTTCAATTGGAATGAACCTTCTAGTGGTCCTTTAAAATGTCATTGCCCTTATATTGCACATCCTTTGGAAATCACTGGAGATCTAATACAGAGATGGAAGGATCCAGATAATGAAGAAAGATATTTGGGGAGTCTGACTTCCCTGTGCACTAGATGCCAGATCAATATTTTCTTGGGATTTCAATATGGCTGTAGCTTATGCAACCCATACAAAGCTAAAAAATGTTTCTGCTGGAAGCAGATACTGACCAAAACTATGAAATGTTCCAATGGGACTGTTGTTTTTTTTCATTACGGAAAGAACAGCATGCACTTTCTGGCTTCATTCTATAAGGTTTCAGTGTCTCAGTGAGTTAAAAGTACACTATCTACAGAAAAGAGCAAAGTATTTGACTTTAAATATCATCTGAGTCCCATAAAACAATGGCAATGTTTTTCTGGGGGGGTTTTGTTCTTCTCTTGGTTTGAAAGAATATACTCAAATATAAAGTAACATTCATGAACAAAGACCAAAAAGAGGTATTTATGTGTCAAAATTCATCATATATAACAAAAACTTTGTTGTACACGCTAAGAAAATCTGTTTCAGAAAGTTTTAAAAAATGCACTTTATTTTTCAACCTTACACTTTATTATCACATATCACATCACATATACTTTTTTTAAACTACAAAAATCTGTAATTTTCTTGGTTTGGGTACTTGGTCTCCTATGTAATCATCAAACAATATGCATTTACTAAAGGCATATTATGTTTAAGTAACACCATATTTTCTGCTGACCTCCAGGGTCCTATCTCTAATTAATTGCCTATTGGACATCTCAAACTGGATGTCCTGAATATGTCTTAAATTCAACATGTCCCAAACTTAACTAATTATTTTTCCTTTCAAACCCTCCCCTCTTCTTAACATCTTTATTACTTTTGAGGGTACCACCAACTTCCAATCTCCCAGGCTCACAGCCCCAGTGTCACCCTTGATTCCTCACTTAATTTCACTCCTTATACCCAACTTGTTGCCAAAGTTTGTCAATGTTACCTACATTTTTCATATTTCATTCTCTCCTCTGACACTATTACCACACTGGTGCATGTTCTCATCACCTCACAGTAGATTATTGCAACAACCTGCTGGTTGATCTGCCTGCCTCAAGTCTCTCCCCACTCCAATCTATTCCCCATTTAGCTATGCAAGTCATCTCCCTGAAGCAACTGACCATGTCAAATCATCAAACTCCAGTGGCTTCCTAATCACCTCCAGCATCAAATAGAAAATTTCTTTGTTTTGTGTTTAAAGCCCTTCATAACCTAACCCTACTCCCTTCCCTGCCTCCCCACCCTTCCAATCTTTCTTGCATCTTATGTACCTTATTTTCCTCCCCACGCATACTTTGTAATTTAGTGACCCTGGCTTCTTGGCTGTTCCTTGCACCAGATCTTTCATCTTCTGACCCTGGGCATTTTCATGACTGTCCTTCATTCCTAGGAATGTTCTCTCTCTCTGTCTCTGTCTCCTTGATTTTTCAAGTCCCCTCTCAAATTCTTCTTGCTACAGGAAGCATTTCCCATTCTCCTACTCTCCCTCAATTATAGTGATTTTTCTCTGTTGATTATCTCCAATTGGTCCTGTAAATTATATGTTCCTATATAGTTTGTTTTCACATTGTGTCTTCAGTTAGACTGTGAGCTCCTTGAAATCAGAGACTGACTTTTACCTTTCTCTGTATCCCCAGCATTTACACAGTGCCTTGCACTTAATTACTACTTATCACCAAGTCAAGTATAGGTAATAAGCATTTTTTAAGCACCTACTATATGCCAGGCATAGTGCTAAGGGCTGAAGACAGAAACACAAACACAAAAAGTCAGTTCTTGCCCTCAGGGAGTTTAACAGGTAAAAGGAGCTGAAAAGGAAGATGTAGGCACTAAGTACTTATGTGGGACTTGGCGACCACATCAGGAGAGTCAGAAGCAGAGCTGGGAGAAGAAGAAAGTATTAGTTGCCCTGAGCCCTTCCTCAAAATTGTAGTTCTGGGAGAAACTCTCCAGTGGAGGAATGGGTGGAGTTTGGTAGAGGGATATTCTCAGGTGAGGAGGTCACAGGTGCCAAGGGGAAACTTCCAGCCACCAGCTGAGGCATGGTGGCAAAGTCCAAAAGGTCACAAGCAGAGCAGGGGGGATTATTAAAGGTGGAAAAACTCATTTCGCCACAGCCAACCGGGTGTCAAGTGCCTCTTAGCTTTGTAAAGTGGCTGATCAGGTAATGGAGGTAAGGTCTGTCAAAAGGCACCCCACTCAAAGTCTTTCTAGCTTGAAGAGCTTAAGATCCATTGGTATTGTCCTCCAGATCCAAGGTTTTTATATCCTCTTTTGTCAAGGATCATGAATAAAATAAAATCACCAAAATGTCAACATGAAATAAATAAGTTCGTTGAGGAAAGTGACTGTAACTTCCCTTTTCATTTCTTGTAGCATGTGCACTGGCCCTGGAGTCAGGAGTACCTGAGTTCAAATCCGGCCTTAGACACTTAACACTTACTAGTTGTGTGACCCTGGGCAAGTCACTTAACCCCAATTGCCTCACTAAAAAAAAAAAAAAAGCAACAAAGAAAAACAAAAAACAAACAGAAACCTGAATATAAATTTCTATTTAACTTTAACACCACAAATGAAAATCTCTATGAAGCTAAAATTAAAATCATATAAATTAAAAAGTTGTATAAATTAAAATTATATAAACATCTATAAAATCATATACAAAATTTCCCCTTGAATGCATTTATTAGTTAAAAATGTGCTTATTAATCATTCCACAAAAGAACAGATTGTTTTCCACACAGGAGAATGACAGACTTTAAGGGAATAATACTCTAAGGCCAGCATCAATATTCTCTAATCAAACAACACTGTTGTATCTGGTCACAAAGTCTATAATTTCTCAGTAAGAAGACCACTACCGGGTCTTTTCCTCCCTCCATCTCTAAGTCTGTTCTTTTGGAGCTTCACATTCATTTTCTTAATGTTTTAACCCAATGTCTGTGAAATTTTATTGCTCCCCAGATGACGACATCTGATCTGAATGTAACCACACACCTCTTCGCTCAACAGCATTTGTCACAAACCATTATAAATTATCATGCTGATAGTTTGCATTGCTGGGAAACCGGAAAAGTTCCATAAATTCTAACTACTGTATCAGTGACATTCTTGTTTATTATACAGATATAAAGTTTTATGAGATTCAAGATGTCTGCTTTACCACAGAAAGGAAACCTTAGCGAAGTAAGACCCAGCTAACCTAATGTAAACACCGAAAGCCATTTACAACATACAGCGGGCATTAAAATGTTCTGAGCAATGCTTCACCAGATGCTTCATGGGTCAGTTTCCCTCTTTCTCCTTCACTTTTAACTGTCTCCTGTCACTTCACAAACAACTAGGTTTTACTGGTGTAAAAAGGAAAAGGGACCATTTCTCTTTCCTTCTGTGTCAGAAATCATTGTTTACTTACTACTCCTGCCCCTCATGTCAAAAGAAAAAAAAATGAACACATCTAACCTTCTAGGAGATCGTAAACTCTTTGGAACCCTACAAACAGATACTATACAATTGGGAGACTATCTCAGAGTCATTAATAAGCACAATCCGTTAAAACTGAATTTAACAATTCATTTTTCCTGGATTATAAGGGAATTGTCCCTCTTCCCCCCACTTCCCTGACTGTTGACAGAGTGACTCTTAAGGATGAACTCTTCCTCCCCATCACATTTTTTTTTTAAGTCAGTTCCTTAGTTCAGTCATGCAATATAGCACTCAGACTTTTCAGTGGAAGGCTGTGATTACTATAGTGGTTGGTTGCAACACTGAATTTCCGGAATGTTTTCCCACTAATCCTGTCCTTAGGATATTGTTCCATTAGCCCAGACTAGCTCATTGTGAAAGTCTAATTACTTCTCTATCTTCAGTCCACACAAATGGAAACTGCTGACTTGGCTCTCTGAGATTCTCCTCAATGAGTTTTTATCTTAGACCCACCTGCTCCTGCTTTTATAATGTATAAGTTGGCCATTCTCCACTAAAACCTTGCTTGGATGCCTAATTGTGACATGGAGGTGAATCTGTGTTCTCAAAGAGTGTGACTACTGAGTCCTAGGTTCTGACAGTTCCTATTATATTTGGGAAGACTTCAGATACCGCCTGGCAATGGATTATTGACTGAAGACCAGTAGAAAAGTTGACTGTTAGGTGATATTGTTTTCTGGGGGAGGGGGGCATTAAAGGGAAGGACCGGATCTATAATAACTCAGGAAACCATCTACTAAAGCAGAGAATGTGATTTGTACCAATGGAGGAAATACCTATGCCATAGAAATCACACATTGGCCAAAGTATCAAATAAGAGAATAACATGCAAATTCCATAAGGTAAAGTACCATTAAATTTTAATCTACAAAATAGCCCTAAACCACTAACCATCATAATCACTAAGTCAATGCATCAGGATAATATTAGGTTTTCAAAGTTTTAAATATTTAGTCATGGATTAAAATTCCGGGAATGACATGATGAAAATAAAAGAGCTTAACATTTGAGGACTGCTTTTGGTTTTTCAAATTAATCAATAAACTAACATTTCTTAAGAGATAGGTAAAAATGAGGAAACTGAGGTGCAGCATGATCAGGTAAGTTGCTTGAGACCAAAAGTTTGCTAGGGGAAGAATTGAAACATGCGAAAGTTTTTATTCCTATTGAATTTTTGTCCAAGGATCCAATTTCTTCTAAAGTATTTCTGCTGCTTCTCTCCCTCCCGCCATGGTACCAAAGAAATTTGTCCTAATATTGGGTGCCAAATCATTATCAACAAAAGCTGCTGATTCTGTCTTCTATCTACTTAAGAGATGAAAAATGTGGTCACACTTCCAGGAGCTACTC
The DNA here is from genome assembly GCF_019393635.1 of Dromiciops gliroides. Classification (NCBI taxonomy): domain Eukaryota; kingdom Metazoa; phylum Chordata; class Mammalia; order Microbiotheria; family Microbiotheriidae; genus Dromiciops; species Dromiciops gliroides. The sequence continues at coordinate 70,688,415 of NC_057865.1, forward strand.
CCATTATCTCTGTTGTATGCTAGCATAGTATCTTGTATGGCAGCAGAAGATTGTCAGAGGTTGGTCTTTCTGCACATTTGAAATTTTCTTTACTTATAAGGTTAAGGGCAACATTGCAAAAATGTGTCATAAAACTCCTCATCCTTAACACAATCTCTCTGTCTCTGTCTCTGACTCTCATTCATGCACACCTCCATGAAATTCAACATACCAGTTTTTCATGTAGATCAAGAAGTAGCAACTTAGAAGTAAACTATAAATACAATTATTCAGAAAATGTCATTTTCCCCCCTAAATCTATCTGTTCAGCTAGTCCTAGCTGGATGACCTTAGGCAAGTCATTAATGTAAAATGAGGGAAATGGATTCCCTATAATCTCTGCCTTTCTCCAGGCCTAACATTCTGTGATTATGTGATGTAGTCACCAGGTTTCTTGAACATTTTTTTCAAAACCCTGATATCATCCCTTTTTTAGAAATTTAAATTTTCCCTATTTCTTAATTTTCTCATCTCTCTCTCCCCCTCTTTATTGACTTCCACTGTTGAAACTTCTAAGAAAGTAGAGACTCCTTAGAATCCCTGTATTATACATACATATGGTAATAATTTACAGATCAAGAAATAGGAAATAATTTAGACTCAAGTCCAAAAGTAACTTACTTACTGGAATAATATGATTATATGAGATGCAAAAAGGTTTCTTAGAGGAAATGTCTACTGGGGTATGAGTATTAAGAAGCAACCAAATAAACTGGAGACCAGGTACCCGGGTTGTCTAGGTGACAGGCACTACAAAATCACCCAACAGAGCAAACTAAAGCAAAATTCCCATTGTCTGGCATTCTGATCAGCAAAACTCTCTATGAACTGATATTTCTAGACATGTATACCTTAATATTTATGAATGACCTAACTGAAGCTCAGGCAATATCTGAAGTGAGAGGCAGCGTGGCATAATAGATAACATACTGGGACTGGAGTTTAAATCCTTGTTTGGACACTTACTAGCTGTGTGCTTTGGGGGAGTCATTTAACCTCTCTCAGACTCAGTTTCTTCATTTGGAAAATGGTGGCAGGAAGAGGGAAGGGTAAGACTCTAAGGTCCTACTCCTAAGGCCCCTTCAAGCTCTAAATCTTTGATCCTTTTAGTACATATGCATCATCAAATAAAGATGGATGTTATTTCAGTTCTCAACTTTTGTTTATACATGCTTTACAATTTCAGATTTTTCTCCCTCCCACCCCTCCCTCCCCCCTCCCCTAGACAGCAGGTAATCTGATATAGGTTATATCTATATATCTCTATACATATACATATAGATATATATATATACACACACACATATATATACACATAATAACATTAATCCTATTTCTGCATTAATCCTGTTACAAGAGAAAGAATCAGAGCAGTGAAGATGGATGTTATTTATAGGACATTTTCTTACATTTTAATTCTTTGACAATTTTTACCAATCTGTATATTTACAATAACTTTCCATTAACCAGAATAAGGGATTAAACAGAATACCTCATTTCCCCCATGCTGCCTTATAACAATACATTAGCTAAACTAACTCTGCAATTGGTTGGGCAAATCCTTTTGATGTGAATATTTATACATTTCATATAATATTATAATTTATAGTATTATATTTTTCAGAGAAAAGGTACTGTATATGCAAGAATAAACATAATTAACTTAATAATAAATGTACCTAGATAACAATGATTTTTTTCTTATTGAAGTGGATGCACATATCACATTATAAGTGAGACTGTTCTTTAAACCTGGAGACTGTCATTCCCCAAGAAACATTACAGATTTGACACCTAAATAGTTTTCTCCCTCCCTTGATAAAAAGATTTCTATGCCCGAATTCCACAAATGATTTATATGAATACCAATTCAACACCTCTGGAGAGTAAAGCCAAGAGTACAGGTAAGCCCATAGCATATAATGATGTGAATCAGACAGACAGGAGGACCACTAAGTATACACAATAGATAAACAAACACTAAATTGAGCTGAACGCAGTATCTAATCATATTCAAAGCACACCTCACCAGAGTTGCTCTATAGTGAATAAGGCAAACATACACTAAAAAGCAGAAAAGATGACCTGGGTTATTATCACAATGAAATTCAAATTTACTAATAAATCAAGTGGTTTTATTGTCCCTATATGTGTAAATACCTTGTTAATAATGAAGTCAGGTATAATTAGACCCTTTAATAAATTAACAGAAAAGCTAAGTCGAGGCACTTAAAATTCTACCCTTTCCTGGAAATGGGAAAAGACATTGTCCCATCTGTGAAACACCAATTTAATCATTTTTTGCACTTAGACACTGATTTTTAGAATGTCTTCATAAAAGCCATTATTTACTCTACTAGAAAATTCACTTATTCTATTTTTACCACCATATGACTTATTGTCATCCAATACAATTTATGGTTTCCCATGTCAAGCATAAATAAATAAATATAGTTCTTAAGTAGTAAAATGTTCCATAGATTTGCTAAAAATGTCTGACCTCGATGTTTGTAGGTGCTGTAAATTTTAGTGCCTCACATTTTTTCATAAAAATGCTAGTCAGAGCTTTTATTTACTATTCTCATACTCATCCAAGAAAAAAAAATTATAGAAACACTAAGAATTTAAAGAGCAAAAATTAACAGGCTCTTTCCTACATTATAGGAGACAAAGAGATTACAAAATTAAAGATAATCTTGCATGATTTGGGGCTCAGAAGTCACTAAAGACAACCTTAATATCTTATACCGCTAACATATAATCCGATCTGGCTTCACATTCTTCTTTATTCATTTATAAACCCGTCCTCCACACCTCAGCTGGTTTTTATCTTTCTCCCATTCTACTTTTGCTCAACCCATAGACATTTCTGACCGCTAGATGGTGCCATAGTGCACTGTTCAGATAAGCGGACTTACTTGCAGTCTCTGTCTTCCAAATCAAAGTGAGGGTTGAAGTTGATCATAATTCTCTGGTATGGGTCTGGAGCCTGAATCAGCCACTCACATTTTTCGCTTGGGTGATAAGAATGAGGATAGCCAGGAGAAGTAAGGTACCCAGGACTTACAATTTTTATGTTATCACCACATTTACCTGGAATGAAAATAGCATGCTTTAGTTGATCTTTTCCTTACAAATGACAGTTTGACATTCTAGTTTTCTTTGATAATTTATCAGGTGTTAAACTTTCCAGAACTTTTTTTTCAGGGAAACTTTTTGGTAATTTCTTCACCCCTCCCTTCCCCCTTCTTAAAGTATTGTTGTCTGCAATAGTTCTAACAAAGATTATCATTTGATCTCCCAAGCCTTTGCACAGTATAGAGGACTTCCTTTGAAATTACCATAGGTACTCCAAAGGGGATTTTCCCCCCAAAGTTCTCTCCCAAGAAAAAGATCTTCCAGCATTAAAAACATTAAATCCCCTCAATTGATGTTAACATGGTCCCTAGGGGCCTTCTGCTAGACTTAATTATCTCCAAGAAGTGTAATCTTATTAAGTAACAAGTTCTAAGTGGAAGGTGACTAAGAGATGCAGTTTGACCCCCTGTGTTGCTTTTTGATGATAAGCCTGGTCTGTGTCATTGGTCATTGGGGACCGTCTTCATAGTCCCTGCTTAAAGCTTGCTTAACGCCAAACCTTCTTTTGTTTTATCAGTCATAAATCTCAGTACTTTCAAGCTATCTCTGTTCTTGAAATGCAGACTGAGCAGAGACAAAGTGATTTTAGTGAACCAGAAATAATTCTGCATTATTTCTCTGAGTAAAGTTGCTCAGGCCTGGAGACTAGATCAAAGTAATGATGCAGAAAGAAAAATAAATAATCACACAGCTTTATTTCTAATTACCTAACTGTTGGACAGTCAATGTCAGGAAGTATAGGTGGCCCATATGGTAAACCAGAGCCTAACATCCTGGGAAAGGTGGGCTTAATGGTTTTGAGACTCATCATTTCCAAAAGCCAAATGTTGACTTGATCGCCAAGAGCTAAATAAACCAGTCTCTGAGGCTGCTTTATTGTTCAGTGTCGATTTTCATTGTCACTTTTTATGATGGATTTCATACTGGAGAGCTTCAGCTTGAAAGGCTGCCACATTTACTGATGCTTAATTTTCAGCAATAAAAAAAAAATCTGTGCATAAACTATGGAAGAGGAACAGGTATGACACCAGAGAAATATGTCTATCAATCACAACTTTTCGGTAATGGTATATATAGATTTTAATACAGCATCTAATAGATTCCCTGTGGAAAGAGAATGGCATTCTTTGCTCTCAGCATGAATTTATAAATGTACAGAATTTTATTACAGGAAAACCAGGTCAAATGGAATGAAAGATGAAATGCACATCAAAAATGCATAAAGCTACATGCATTACAGAAATCATTTCCCATAAATTAGAGAGAAAGAAGACAATATAAATTCTATTGTTTTCTCAATGACTAGATGTTTCTAACCACGTTTCTTGGACTAGAGTAGACTTATATTGGTTTCTCCTCTTTTTTTGGCTTTTAAAAGCCTTATGCTTGCCAAGACCAAAACGATGTTGCGACTGGAGTTCAACATCTCGGCTAATGATCATATTGGACTCTGTTATGTGATTCTACTGAGAGTCTTGCATTATTCTAAATTTGCAGAGAACTTGGAAAGTGACCCCGTCTCATTAAGTCTCCTCCAGCTCTGTGCAAACAACATGGCAGAATCTGGCATCTGTTAAAAGAGTGAAATAAAGCAGCTCTGCTTCTAGTCACTTGACAAGAGTCCCTTCAGAAGACGATTAGGTGGGCTCAGTACCACCAATGCACTTTAATCTGTGACTTCTGAGAAAGTGACAGTATAATAAGATAACTGGACTGCTAGACTCCTTGGCTCTGTTAAATCTCTCTAACAGTTGATTAAGAAAGAGCAATTTCTAATGACTCAGGACCATTAGTCCTAAATAAGGTTAATGAATTAATTTAGCAGGCTCTGGCATTTGGGAGGAGGTGGACATGGCTTTAGGAGTTCTGATAAGTTAGAGGATGGCCTTGGTGACTCCACTGCTTCTGGAGCTCCCCCCCCCCAACTCTAACTGATGATTGCATCTCTGCTTTTTTTTTTAACACCAGTCCCCATTATTCCCGCTAAACATTTGAAGAAATATGACATTGTAGAAAATTAGCAACTACAACCTTTTGCATTTGATTTCAAATCCACCATCAGTGCACTTTTCTTACCATACATACTAAGTCTGTTATGAATGGGGTGGGGAAAGGCTGTTAATTTCCTAGGACTGGTCAGTCAGTTAAACTCATTCAAATGGAAGAGGGGATTCTCTCTCTCTCTCTCTCTCTCTCTCTCTCTCTCTCTCTCTCTTCTCCCCCCCCCCCCATGCCCTTGCTATGAGAGTTCAGAAAGATACCACCAACTGGAGTTCATTAATAAGTCACAAATTAACATTCACACATTTTGCCTTCCTAGCATATTGCTAGAATACTGGTGGTTGCAGGGGGGAAATCTATTGCTTAAATCACACAGCCTCCTGAAAACATATTAGAGAGATTAACTTCCATCATAAAACCCTGATTTAAATTCCTCTCAGTATAAAACACTCCACTTGTGGTCTCTTATTAAAACAATATACCACAATAAGTAGTGGATGTTCTTTTCTTCTAATTACTTTGATTGAAATCCAAGTCAGGCAAAAGCAAATATTTGATAATTAGTTAATAATAATTGCTGAAGGCTTAACTGAAAAGAGGTTTTTACGTCCCTGCCTTCACCTACTTTAAAGTGGGAGGCAAACAACCCTACAGCCAGATCACATTTAAAAACATTATTTATGTTACACGGTCCTGTTTATAGCCCACACGTTCTGTCATTTACTTAACCCACAGAGTTTTTAAAACCAAACTGAACAGTAGGGATTTTCAGATAGGTTCGTCTCCCATACTGGATATATCAGATTCCTTTATTGACACTACATAACTTTCATTCAAACTCCAGACTTTCAGGACAGGATTAGGGGACAGATGACTAGGAATACTCGGAAAACACACACCCCACACCAATACCTGCGCGCGCGCGCACACACACACACACACACACACACACACACACACACACACACACACACACACACACACACACACACACACACCCCAGAGGCTGCTGGATATTTGGGATTCTAAGGGGGCCAGGAAGTTTTCTCTTTAAAGTGTTCATTAACTTTCACCAGCCATCAAAATTTTGAAAGGGATTCTCATCTAATTGCCTTTGGGAGGAAACATTATTATGATAATTGGTGCGTTGATCTGGTAAGTTAGGCAGCTTTGCTTTGTAACAGAGGAAACGCGCGCGCGCGCACACACACACACACACACACACACACACAGAGGTTTCGAAATCCTCTTGGTGTAAAATGTTTAACATCTCGGCACCGCCCCCCCCCCTCCAAAAAAAAGTTTCCTTTAGGCCACGACAACACTAGTGAGTGCCTGCGACTAGAGCAGCTGTGGCGAGGTGCCCACCCAGCTAGAAGGCGCAGGCGACTCCTCACTGGGAGCAGCGCCCACCGGGGGCTCCTGCGCCCTCCAGCCCGGGGCCCAGCGGCATGCGTGCGGCTGTCAAACGCGCCTCTCCCGCCGCCTGCTGTCACTTACCGTTCCGAACTCCGCTGGCTAGGGCGACTGTGAGCGCGGCGCAGTGCAGGAGGAGCAGCCCCCGATCCATTCTCCTCAACCAGGACGCAGAAAGCCACGGGAAGAGAGAAAGACCCGGGGAGGGGGCGAAGGAGACAAATAGGAGGGGGAGGGCAAAAGGGAAAGGGGGGGGAAAAAGAACTGCCCTCTGGACAGCCCCAAGTCCTCCAGCAGCTTGAAAATCCTTCAGACTGACTTGGAGAAAAGCAAGCAGCAGCGGAACACTGCCTTGATCCGGGAGAAATGCTTCTCTTTTTGTGTCTCAAGTCGCCTGCATCCTGTCATTTAGCTCCGGTTTCCTCTCTCTTTTCCCACACTTGTTCCTCTTCCAAGAGCCGCTGCCCCGGCCATTTCAAAAAAAAAAAAAATCCAAACGTGCTGGTGGGTGGGGGAGGTCTCGGTATTGGAGGGAGAGAGAAGAGAGACACGAGTAGCCTGAAGCCAAATTCCAAAAAGGAAAGGAGAAGAGGGGGAATAATCCAGTGTCTTTTTTTTTCTTGAACCCCCCCCCCCTTGAAACTGACGAGATTGCGCCCAGGGAGGTCCGGGGGTGTCTGCGGGAAGGAGAGAAGCAAGCAATTGAAAAGATGAGCCCAGACAGAGAGGAGTTTCACAAACTGCACCCCCGCCTCTTTTTCCCCTCCCTCTCTCCTTCCGTCTTCCCCTCCCCTCCCCTCTCTTCCCTCCTCTCCCTTTTCCTCCCTTTCCTCCCTCCCTCTTTCGCCGATAGCTCGCCTGTAATCGCCTGATAAGAGGCAGGGCGCAGAATAAGTTTTCCTTCAGTGCTGTCAGTCAGTCTGTTTCTCTGAGTCCCCCTAGGGCTCTCTAAGCGTAGGAGGTGTATGTGTGGAAGGAGGGCGCCAGGGGCAATGGGTCTGGTGCCAACTAGTAGGCAGTCTCTCCTTGGCAGTGAAAAGAGAAGGGTACAGCGAGCAAAGCAAGGCAGGGCCTCCGTGTGATCTGCCTGTAGGATGCTGCTAGCTCCCGGGTTGAAGGGACCGGGGAGATGAGTGCAGGGTAGCGGCGGCGGTAGCCGCAGCAGAGAAAGTGACTTCAAATCCTGGAGGAGAGGGAGTGTGAAGCGCCGGGGAGGCGGCAGCTTGTTCTTGCAACTCACAAGTCGCCTGCTGTGCTGCCACCGCTGCCTCCGCTGCCACCGCTGAAGGGGAGCGGGTTTGTCTGCACCCAACAGCTGAGGCACAGCTGTCCCAGCCCCACCCCTGCCTCCCCTGACCTCTTCAGCTCCCATAGTGGTCTCGAGAAGTGTTGGAGGAGAGGTGGACGGCGCCTTCCACCCTCAAAGATAGGGTGGGGGATGGCAGCCAATTCTACTAAAGCCAAGTGAAATCGATTAAGCGTAAGATGCCCATCTGTCTCAAGAGACGACCCGGGGCAGGGAGTCTGAGCGAGCTGCTTAGGGGGTAACCCAGCCTACACGAATCGGTGCCCGGGGCGCTGCCCACCCGCTCCATTGTTCACCAGTCTCGGGTGCCCTGCAGTCCAGGGGTGGAGGGGAAAGGAGGACAGTAGGGGGAATCTGGATCCAAGTCGAGATATATCTGTCGTCCAGCCCCACCCGTTCATTCTGTTTAGAAGCCCAGGTACTCCTCGGTTCCTATTTTTATGGCACCAAGCCTACTGTGTCCCCAGATTCCCAAGGGGAAGGAGGGGAGGAACCTCTGTCCACTTCTGCTGGGCGTTCGCTGAACCCTTCCAGCAACAGGCAAGGCACATGTAGGGGATTATCCTATAGCTTCTCTCCCCCCCCCCGCAACTCTCGTCCCTCTTGGGAGAGGTGTTCACCCCAACCTCTGACTGGCCCCTTGGGTTCCCTCACCCTAGGCTTCTTCCTAGCTCATTTCACAGACAGCCGCTATTGAAGATCATCAGCGCACAAGAGTAGAGAAAACATTTCCCATGGAACAAACAGGCGGAGACCAGGGGGATCAGGCACTCTAGGTAGATGGTTGCCCCGCGGATACCACGGAAGGAGGATGTTTTGGAAACCTTGAGGTCACAGCATTTCCCCAGTGTTTGGCGCTTATTGACACACCCCGAATCGGGACTTATTCCGACTTGGCTCGCGATGAGGGAGATCTGTCAAGGGCAATTTACAGAGAGCTGGAAAAGGAGACTAGTCAAGGAACCCAGGATCTTGGCCGCACAACGAGGGAGTGCAGAGAGCAAGTCGGAATCACGAGTCTCTTCCGCGAGCACTAGGGGCGTTGGTTTCATCTCCCGAAATTGTGGAGTCCAGAGAAGTACTCTCTGTGTACTCTCTGCGTCCCCAAGCTGTCTATCTCCTGGGGGGCTGGAGGATCGACTGGTGCGTCAGTTTCGAGCTCTGCCCAACGCACTCACCCAAACTGCCTGCTGTCTCCCTTCCCCCCCGCCACCGCCCCGGAATCTTTCTCCTTGCGCCGCTGCTGAGCACCTCTCACCCAATCTCCTCACCTGAGACCCAGACCAACCCTGCCCCCTGGCCACGCCTCCTTGCCCATCTCCAGCCCTCAGACCGCCCCTGCTCCCGCTTCCCCAAAGGAGGCACTGAGGCGGCTGCTAGGGAAGCTATACTCCTGGCTAGGGTGCGGGCGTTAGGGAGACGACAGTGGGATGTCTGGTAGCTTTATCCTTAAAGGGCATAACTCGGCCCTGCCTATATGACCGAAAAGCAAGTGGGGAAAACAGGTCCCTCCCTGAAGCCCAGGCTGGCGTTCTGTTCTTTCTGTCTTTTCATCTCCACATCTTTTTTGCTCCTTTCCTCTTCTCCCTCACCAGGGACAGCCTAGTAACTCCAATCCAGCTCCTATTCTACCTGTAACCATCCAAGAACACAAAAGGTCTGAGTGGTCTGAGCTGACTTCAGCACGCCCCCCTTCCCATCGCCATTCAGATGCAGGATAGAAACACAAAGCAGGTTGGACAAATAGGTTGGGCGGTTGGAGGGTGGAGATTGGGTGTCCTGGGAATCCGGGAGTCGTTTCCGTCTGTGCTCAGCCATGTCCGTCCATCTCATGCAAGGCTGAGCCAAGGAGGCACGCAAAAGACTGACCTTACTCCTGGTTTTTTGGGGGGAATTGTCCTGTTTTTAGAAAAGTAACAGTTCCTTCTTCTTTACTTGCTGTGTACTGCCTTCCCATATCTAATGCCAAAGTACCAGATTTGAGATGCCCCTTCACTGCCAACCTACCCCCCAAGAACCCCCTGGCAGAACTGTTTGATGGATTCATAGTAAACTGTGTGATTTCCCTTCTCACCAGCTATGGGCATTTGCCAACTCCTTTCTTCAACCACCTTAAAAAAAAAAAAGAATGCTTTGTAATAGGGATAAATCCTGCTTCGAAGTCTGTTACTCTTTGCCCTCTGCCCCAACCTTTATATTCCTGCTATGGCTTGCCTGTTTTTAGCCCACCAGGCTTCTGGCCAGCTTTTGTTCCAGCCTTCCCTCGATTTCCCCACACAACTGCGTGGGGGCTGGTTCAGAGTAAACTGTACTTGCTTATGATCTCTTTTCTGACACCACCAGTAGTGATGTAAAAAACCAATCAGAGATTTATACAAGCTCCAGAAAGGGGTGGGGATGGGAGCACGGGAATAGTGGGTGGAGGGAGGAGAGATTGACGTCTATAAGAGAATAAGGGAGAGACCCTGGAGGGATTTAGCAATTTTCCCTAGGTTGGCATTATTTTAAGGTCTTACCTGACGGACTTTGGGGCCTGATGAACACCTCATTCAAGCTTAAGTTCAGTCAATATCCTGACCTGGTCAGACCCAGTTTCATCGAATTAGGTACACATTCATCCGTTAGCACTCTCAATAAAATCATTGAGCCAGGTCCCGGTCTTTGAATCAGCAATATTTAGTTCCATTGACACTCCCAGAAGCTACTCAAGCCTCAGAATCTGGCTTTGATCCCATTGAGGCACTCTGGAATCAGTGGCCTGGTTTTTTTTTTTTTAAACGAATACCATGTAGTAAAAGCTCAATATCTTCCATCATCTTATCAATTTGTCAGAAATTAGTTCAGATTCACTGTCCCCAGAAGGCCATTTTGACCACTCAACTCCATCATATAATTTTGGGTTGAAGCAATATGGAAAATCAAGTTGGCATTTTAGAATTCAGTAAAAGACTATAAACACCAGGACACATTAATATCGAAAAGAATCAACGCAAAATACAATTAATACACAGAGCAGTGGGTAACTGCAAAAAATTAAACACCAAAATCATAATTAAGGTTGAACTGCAATTAAAATTTATTCCATTTTAGGTGAAATGGCAATTATATTAAGTGGTACTACCATATAAATGATGTAATTTACAAAGAAAGCATACAGGACCCTATTTACAGCAATCCATTTCCATTTTAAGAAGTGGCAGGGAAGGAAAAGATAACCATCCTTTATGACAGCTTATATTAGAACTTTTTAAAGGACAATAATATCAGAAGAAAATCCAATGTGCATTTCTTATGTTGGTGCAATACAAGTGGTTTTATAGGGGTATACAAGAAGCATACAGTAACAATGTCCAACTTTAAATTTTGCATCTAGTCTGAGCCAATAAGAAGATTCTGTTTGGAGTCTAAGTTATGAAGTTTTTCTGACTGAATTTTAAAACAAAATCATTAAAGTAATTAAATGAAATTAAAATCATATTAGATAATATTAAATTAATTAAGTAATTAAATTCAAAATTCCTTAGGTGGGAAATATATGAATGACAATTTAGAAAGAAATTATGTTCAAGGTATTAGAGGAAATTAAGAATATTATTGAAGAATACTCAAAATACAAAGAAGTAACTTTTCTTTAAGATTTAATTGAAATCTTATAAAAATAAATTTTAGGGGCAGCTAGGTGGATAAGCACTGGCCCCTGGATTCAGGACGTACTGAGTTCAAATCTGCCTCAGACACTGACCACTTACTAGCTGTGTGACCCTCACTTAACCCCATTGCGGGCCAAAAACAAAAACAACAACAACAAAAATTTAAAACAAGTTCAGAAAGGATTAAAATAGCAAATATTTTGTAAAATTCATAGAGAATGTAAATGTTGGAATTATTTTTAAAAATGTAAATAACTAGACTCAAAGCTACAGGCAGTCTTTTACCTTATATTGTTTCCTTTACAATTACCAATATAGGTAAGTTTCCCAATTTACAAGACTGTTGTGATCTAAAAGTTTCTTTGTAAGTCAGTTCTTTGGAACTCTAGTAATTTCCCATAGAAAATATGGTGGTTCTTAAAAATCCACAAAAGGCTGTTTAATCCCATAATGTAGCTGAATCATAGTACTAATTCTATTATTTTAGGATTTGTGTGGGGGTTGGGGGGGTGGAAGGGTAGACTAGGCTGGGAATATAACCACTATATTAACACATTTCCTTTGAAAAAATATTCCAGACTGAGAAGGGAACGCAGGGAGATCTGAAATTTATAACCTCCCCTCCCCCTTTCCTTTTGTATAGCATATGTAGAATGACATTGGTACCTAAAGTGAGACAGTAAGAGGGGAACATCTCCTGCCACTCACCCTCCCTGAAAGGTATATGAGGAAGCCACTGATGGCCTTATCTGAACAAAAAGGGAACTGTTTTGAAAAATTGGAGAAAATTTACTATGCTCCAGGAAGAGCTGGAACCCTAACAGAAGAAAACCATTGACAGCTATCTGTGAGTCACAGAATATCTTTATTAAAAAAAAATGCTTTAGTTGTTGGCAATTTAAAATAATATGAAAACTATTTTCCACTTAATTTTTAATTTTCTCATTAATTCAGTCAAAGCAGTGTTAGATTTGATGTTGATATCACTTATGGGAAAAATGACAATTCTTTACTGTATAAAAGGAGTTGATTGGGGAAGCCCTGATCAATCTGATCATTTCCCCTCCTTCACCCATCAACTTGATGAGATTACAAGAGTGTGGACCTTTGACCAAAGACCATTATCCATAGAGAAAGATTATGCAATCTCACACCTTGGGAAGGAGACAGAGGGAATTCCTCTGTTTGGTTTCCAGTGACTCTTGCTGCCTCTAAGATGATTAGTACCTGAGTTAGGAGTGGGGGGTGGGGGTCCAGGGGCACAAGCAATCTGAATCTTACCAATCTCTCTATTGCCATGAGTTTCTCAGATGATATAGGTCTAAGAGGAATGGAAAGTATTTGTTCAGTAGTCCTCCCAGTTAAATTTTTTTTTCTGGGGTGTGTGTGTGTGTGTGTGTGTGTGTGTGTGTGTATGTGTGTATGTGTGTGTAGTATATTGTTGGAGTGATTTATTTTTCTGTATTCATCTGATCCTGTGAGTCCTTTGTGTCATATATTTTCCATAGTGGGTGAAATTAAGGCAGCTTGTCCCATAGAGTATATTTAGTGCCCACTGAGAGGGGTAGGAGGCCTTATTACCCATATTGGGAAAAACCTAGTGTAAGTCATCTCAAGATTTATTTTGGAGATTTCTCAAGAGTGAGACTTCCAGGGAGGGAGCAAAAACCAGAGGGAAAAAAAATGACCCTCTTGTATAGGTAGTGAGACTTCTGGAGTGGACTTAAGTCTTGTGAATACAGAGTCTGAGAGGATAGAGAACACTAGCTTTGTTTGTCTAAATTGGATTTTAGTCTTTGGAGTATACTGAAGGCAGATTTTCACACAAGTGACTCCAAAGGCAGGCACTAAGAAACAAGCAACTCTATTAAGCACGTACTATGTGTCAGGCATTGTCAGGCAAAATTACAAACATTCTATCATTTGATCCTCAAACAATCCTGGGAGGTAGGTGCTATTGTTATTTCCAATTTTACAGTTGAGGAAACTGGAGCAGATGGAGGTTAAGTGACTTGCCCATGGTCACACAGCTATGAAGTGCTCGAGGCTAGATTTGAAATCGGTGTTTCTGACTCATGCCTAGCACATATATCTACTGAACACCCTGCTGCAATGGAAGCAAACCTTAAAATGGACAAATAATCCGGAGAAAAGCTTGTAGCTATATTTTGGGCCAGTGAACACAGCCTCAGGCCTACCTTCAGTGTAATTCCATTCTCAATTCTTCAGTCTGAGTCCCTGTCTTGTGACTACTGGGTGCTTAATAAGTACTGATGAGTGATCTAACTACAATGGAACTGTTGTAAGGCCAAAGTAATGGATTCTGATCTATCTATCAAGGAGTGGATAAGAACCCGGCTTTCTTGGAATGTTTATAGATAGAATAGCATCGGCTCACACATAACAACAGATTCTTAGTTTTTTTCCAGGCAGTTTCTTGAAGTTGTTAAATGGTTTTTAAATACCCCCGACAAAAATCCTAAGTAAGAATGTTGACAGCCAAGAGAAATATCTAATAAGTTCTCCCAGTGGGTATCCCTCTGTACTGCCTTACTTTGTCTTCCATCCAGGAATTGTTCACCTGAGAATTTCTGGGTATGGACTCTGGCAAAAGGAAATGTGGGTGCTGAGGAGGTGAGTTTTAGAGCAACAGACTATTAAACTAAATATATATATCTAGATGGAGCGGTGGATAGAGTATGAGGCGTGAAGTCAGGAAGAAAGACTGCTTTCTGAGTTCAAATCTGGCTTTGGATCCTTACTAGCTGTGTGACCCTGGGCAAGTCAGTTAACTCTTTTTACCTCAGTTTCTTCACTGTACAATGAGATGCCAAGAAAACCCAAATGGGGTCACAAAGAGTGTAACACACAGAACAACAGAAATGTCTTAAAAGATAAGCTCCTTTGGAAGAACTGTTTTGCTATTTTTTTCTTGTAACCTCAGAGCTGAGCACAGCTCCTTGCCCATGCTATATGCTTACTAAATGCTATTTAATTGAACAAAATGAAACACAGCCTTAAAAAAATAAAAAGACCAGCAATGCAGACTTTCGACACCACTTGCAAAGTTGTGTTCATGTATTCACTGGACTCAAATGTTTTATAAGCAAGTCTCCACTCTCTTGATGGAGAAACTGAGGCACAAGGCCTTACCTCAAGAACACCTAAAACGCAGAGCTAAGCCATTCCTACCAGCCCTGTTTTCCAGCCCAGTACCTGCAGCCATCAATCAGGGGAGATAAACCTCGGGGGAGATAAAATTTGGGGATTGCTTCCACAAAAAGCTACAAAACTCTTCTTCCTCTGGAATATACGCTACTCAAGATGGGTAATGAAAGTACTCACCACAAACTTTGTTATTAAATGGTTTGACTCAGAAATAGATATGGTTTATCAGTAGAAATAACATTAAAGAAGATCCATTGTTAGCTGCCTTACAGCTGTACTCCAAACACCATGAGCCTTTCATCTGATCTGCAGCTGAATCGGCTGCCATATTGCCTCCCTCCATTAGAATGGGACTCTTGAGAGCAGGTTCATCTTGCTTTTCTAATTGTATTCCCAGGTGGTTAGCACACTGCTTTGTACATGCTAAGCAATTTAATAAACACTCTTTAATTCTATTATTCACAGAGATTAACTAATCTAGCAAAATTGTGCATAGCTTTGTCACAATGGAGTGCAGATGGAAACTTGGATCCTGAATCTAAATCAGTGTTGCAAAGAATGTGGACCTAAGATTTATGAGTAAAATATTATGAAAATCACAATTGATTTATTTTGGGGACGTTCTTGGCAATTTTAGCAGATGTGTAGTCTGTACAGTAAAGTAGAGAAAAGATCTTATGCAGAACTTCTGATGGCTGCTTTAAATTCATATGAAATATAGTCTATAACCCTTTATGAAAGGTAAATTGAAAACTTTCCTTAGTTTCTGACTTTCACATTTTTAAGACTGTGGAAGCTTCATTGGTATTCCTATTTTTTTTTTCTTTTTTTGCGGGGCAATGAAGGTTAAGTGACTTGCCCAGGTCAACACAGCTAGTAAGTGTCAAGTGTCTGAAGCCAGATTTTGAACTCATGTCCTCCTGAATCCAGGGCCAGTGCTTTATCCACTGTGCACCTAACTGCCCCCAGGTATTCCTATTTCTTAATTCAAGCCCTGGTATAATATTTTGGGTGGGCCCTGAAGTTGATAGAGACACTCAGTTAAGTTCGTCTGCTATGATGAAATTTGTTGGTGTTTTTTTTTTTTTCTGGCAACTCCTTGGCTTGTGTCATTCAACTAGAGGATCTTTTGGAACCCAACTCAAGAGCCACAGCCTATCAGAATCACTCACAAATAATGTGTCTCTTACAAAATCCTCTACTATTTCCATTCAAGACTTTTGGTTATTCTAAACTATTAATCTGATATTATTTCAGTGATAAAATGTTCCAAGTGATAAAAATTTTCCTCAGCTATGTCAGCAGCTTTCACATCACCTATGAAAAGGAATTTTCTCACTTATAAGCTTAGTTATACACATTTCCTTGTCTATTTAGGCAATTGTGATCTCCGTGAGGGCAAAAGCTGTCTTAGCATCTTTGCATTTCTAATGACTTCACAGAGTGCCTTATACATACATATTTGTTAATTAATTCAGTTTAATTGAACACACATTTATAGTTCAAGGAATGAATGATGGAATTGAATGAATGAATCAAGAAATGAATTCTTATTGGAGTGAAAAGAGCAATCTCTTTGAGGTCAGAGGACTTGCCATCAAATGATCTTTGCTACTTGTTGTTGTCATTGTTGTTGTGGTCTCCAATAATGACATGCAAGAACCAAAGCATGGACTGTTTCACTGTTTTCATTTTATAATAGTTTAGCTTTAGTGATTCCTGTTTTTCATCTGTCTAACTGCCCAGATAATTAGATCTTTGAGGCCCTGCAGACTGAGGAGGAACCCTAAGACAAAGCCCCAGTGGTAGCTGAGACAAGGACTTATCCAGCAGTGATTGAATTTGAATATAAACTCAGAGGGACCAATGCTATGTAGAAACTGTGCTGAATCTGAGTCCACTCTCCTAAAGAAACAGAGGGTATAGGGGATATGACAAAGAAATGTTTGGACTTAGCTTCTTGCTATAATCTTGGAAATAAGTATCTCTTTGTAAAAGTCAATTGATGTTAGTTGGTTAGATATAACAGGGTGCTAGTCACTGTTGGCTAATATTAATTATAATTATTAATTATAATACTAATAATTGTGGTAGGCCACAGTGGAATGGAGCATGAAAGCATGGTATTATAAGAGATACTGTCAATCCCCCAGGGGGGTCCCCATAGCCAACCTTGCCCTAGGTGAGTGGGTCCCATATACTGCCTACAGAAATACTGAGTGGTTTAAAATAGGGGGAAGAGGGAAAGGGTTGGGCACACTAACAAGTGGGGGAATCTGGACAGGGCCTCCTGCAGGAGCTGGCACTTGAGCCTAGCCTTTGAGGGTTCAAGAGGCAGAAATGAGGAGAAAGAACATTCAAGGAATGAGGATAACTTGTGCAAAAACACAGACCCAGTACACGGGTATGAGGGATGTCTGCCATGGGTAGGAAACACCAAATAGGCCAGTTTCCCTAGAACACAGAATATATATGGGGAATAGTTTTAATCTACTTAAAAATCTACAGAGGAGTCAGATTGTGAAATGCAGAGGAGTTAATGGTTTGTTGTAGAGACGGAAGCTTCTTGAACAAGGAATTGACATGGTCAGATCTGTGCTTTAAGAATATCAATTTGGCAGCTGTGTTGAAATGGAGGAGAAATTGACTGGGTACAGTAAGATTAGTTATTAATGGACTCATTAATAACTCATCACCTCTTGACTGGACTATTACAATAATCCAGGCAAGAGGTAATGAGGGCCAGGACTAGGGTATTTGTGGTGTGAATAAAGAGAAGGCTATGAGTGGCAGAGATTTTGAAGAGAGAGAATCTATAGTCCTTGACAACTGAATGATTATGGCGGGGGGGGGGGGGTAAATGAGAAGAAAGAGTAGAGTAAGACTTTGAGATTGCAAACCTAGGTAACTGGAAGAATAATGATGTCCCTAATAGAAATAGGAAGATAGGAGGAGGGGTGAGTTGAGGGAGCTCAGTTTCAGATATGTTGAATTCGAGAAGCATAATGGAAATCAAGGAGGAGGTGCTCAGTAGGCAGGTGGAGAGAAAGGCCTGAAGCTGGGGATGAGAGCTAATATGCAGATTCAACATTATCTTCATAAAGAGAACTGGGTGTTGATGAGATCACCGTGAACAGGAGAAAGTATAGAGGACAAGGGTCCAGGACAGAGCCTGGGAATTTACCCACTATAAGGGATGGGATAGGATGATGATCCTGCAAGAGCCAAAAAGACAACCACAACAGCTCATGGTCAAGAAAAACCAAGAGGGGGTAGCTAGGTGGTGCAGTGGATAGAGCACTGGCCCTGGAGTTGGGAGTACCTGAGTTCAAAACTTGGCCTGAGACACTTAACACTTACTAGCTGTGTGACCCTGGGCAAGTCACTTAACCCCAATTGCTCACTAAAAAAACCCCAAAACAAACAAACAAAAAAAAAAAGAAAAAGAAAAACCAAGAGAGGAAAAAGAAGATGAGGATGACCACCTGTGCCACTGCAGCATAATGAAGTTTGAGAAAACATCATTGGATTTAATATGCACAAATCACTGATGATCTTGCATAGAGCAGTTTTAGGTCCTGTGGTGAGGCATGCAGCTAGGTCTCATTGAGACATGAATGAGAAGTGACAAAATGGTGGCAACAAGTGTAGATACCTCTTCCTTGACTTTGGGCTGTGAAAGAGGGAAGAAATATAATACTAGAATGTAGTAGAAAATACGGACCATAGTATAGAAATTAGAATCCCTTGATGGGATGATCAGGTCAGTGAAGGGTCAACAAAGGTCTGAGGAGATATGGACAAATTGTAGGAACTAAGGAAGGTACTAGTGGAAAGGGGGGAGGTTGAAAGATAGAAGGAGAGAGGAGATGATTGAAGGCAAAAGGTGCCAGAAAAGATGAGACAGAGGACACTGTGGAGTTGGCTTTTGGCAAGCAGGACCTCCTCAAACTTAAAAGCTAGAAAAAAAGGAAGAGGGAATGAGGGATAATGCAAAAGTGATCGGATTGTGGAGTTGGGGAGGAGGGAAAGATCATGATGTTTGAGGGGAGGAACTTTGCTGAGCAAGATGTTATCAAGCACGGTGCTTGCGGCTTGAGAAGCAAAGAGAATGTCTGGATAGGTGTTAACAGGTGTGCGAATGGAAAAGTCCATTGGGGAAGGGGCGAAGGATTGCAGTGCAGCAGTGAGGACCCCAACTGTGATGGAATAATATAAATCTGGAGTGACTCTAGGCAGCATGGCTGTGTAACTTCCTCCCATAGGGATTCAGCAGCACTGAATGGAGCAGAAATGAAGAAGGCAGCTGGTAAGAGGAATCCAGACTATGGCACAGTTGGGGAAGGGACTCAAGGTCAAGGACAAGGGCAAGTGATGGGTTCTGATATATAGAAGTGAGGTGGAGAATCTACAAGCCTTTACTTCTTTCCCTTTGAAACCTGAGCAGTATTTTGCATTAGATTGTAAGTTACTTGAAGGCAGGGGCTGTCTTTTGCCTTTTTTGTATCCTTAGCACTTACACAGTGCCTGGCACAGGTAGGTGCTTAATAAATGTTTAGATTGATTTGATATTTTTCAATGTTATCTTTACTAGCCCTTCTGGTGTTCACTTTGTTACTACTCATCAAATACTGAAATATTTCTTCTCATGGTTTGGTGGGTCAGGTTCTTCATGATTTTTTCTCTCTCTTCAGCTTTAGGACTGGCAACACACAGACTTCAATAATGTTTTTCAGGCTGGGATTTGTTTGCTCTTGGCTCATCCAGGGTGTGGCAAGAGGAGATGGCAAGTATCCCAAGCAATAGTGTTTGCTGTTGCTCTTGGGTCCAAGGTTAAAAAGAATTCCTAGTGCTTCCTTTCTCTGCAGTAGAACCTGGTGAATCCTACTGTCATTTAACTGCAATTTCTCTTTGTCCTCTGGGTTAGTCCCATTGTGAGAATTATCAGTAATGATGTGGTTTAGTTCTACTAACATGTTCATTATTTGTTTGTCGGACAAAGATCACTTTATTTAGGGTCTCCAGCAACTGATGGTCTAAAAAGTATCGGTTTCTTGTACCTTCTGATTTCCCTTCCCACTAATGTGACACAAGTACTCTGGCAATGAATGGGACCTTACAGGTCAGAGAGCTGTTTAAATTTTTTGTTGTTGTTGTTTAATGCATTGCTAAAGGCAAGTAATTCATCACCCAGTGGCCAATGGGCTAGTGGCAAGCCTCTTCACTCATTCAGTTTAGCTCTCTGACTACAAACACAAGAGCTAAGATTGTATCTGAAACCTTTGCAACTTGTCAGAACCCACCCAGGATTGAAAGAGGGAAAAATGCTTGGAACATTCCAAATAGGAAATTAGACAATGATTTGCTCGTCATCTATCAAGTTTGGCTTTGGCATGACAAAGGATTTGCCAGAATATGCTGAAATGTTTTTGGGGACAGGGGTAGTGCCCTGGTAGAGTGCAAGTTTATTTTGGGAAAGAAAATACTTTTGAGGGGGGTTATTGAAATGTATTCTTTTTTTTTTTTTAGTGAGGCAATTGGGGTTAAGTGACTTGCCCAGGGTCACACAACTAGTAAGTGTTAAGTGTCTGAGGTCGATTTGGAAACTCAGGTACTCCCTTACTCCAGGGCCGGTGCTGCTATCCCCTGCGCCACCTAGCTTGCCCCTGAAATGTATTCTTAAGATAATAAAGTATGATTGGTGATATCATGTACTGAAGCACATTGGATTACTAGATTAGATTCTGGTAGAAGACTGTTTCACATACTGTGTCTTTTTCTTAGGCTGTCCTCCAATACTACTTGCTATATGAGGCTACTACCTTTCCTTCACTCACCCCACTACCTTGTAATGATTTTCCACTTGCTTATACATGTGCAAGTTTCTTCTCCCCCCAATAGAACACTCTTGCCATGAAGGCAGTGACTAGTTCATTCTTTTTTTTATCCTCAGAGCACACAGCAGGCACTTTACAAATTTTATCTATTGATTTATAGATTGATTCTAGCCCTGGCTTCTTTCACTATCTGTATTACCTTGAGCAAGTCACTTGATTCCTCAAATTTTCCTACCAAGACAGGAGGTCTAGAACATAAGGGTTAGACTAATTGAACACCAAGGTCCTTTCCAGCTCTTACATTTCTGTGAATCTCTGATTCTACTTTCTTGGCTGATAAATTATTAAGACATTGCAGTGGATTTATCACTGTCAAATATCTATTAAGGGTCTATGTTCATGGAGTGCTGTGCCAGACATCTTGTGAACCAAGCTAAACTTACATAGCCTTTTTGCATCTCTGAGGTATGGCCACCTTCCAGATGGAATTTTTTTTTCTGCTTGAGTTGTTTGTCTGCCTAACTTGGACCATAATTCTCTGGGGTCAGGAACTGTGTCTTCCATGTATCTTGTACAGAGTCTACTGTCAGCACTCAATAATCAATGATAATAATAAAGAAAATTCTATCTAGGGAATGTCAGGAGATGACAAAAATTCTATGCTGTTTTTTGTTAGTAAAGGCCAAGTGAGTGCTTGTATTCATCTGGAAGTGAGAGGATGGAGGTCAATATAGGATGATTCTGAAAGTTTTTGTAAGTTAGCTGGCTAAATGATCAAGGCAGGGCTTCATGGAGAAAGGTGGAATAGATGCCTTTTCTTCTTTCTTTCTTTTTTTCTTTTTTGATTAGTAAACATCAGGTAGCTCCTCCGGGTTAAGTTGTAACAACACCATTAAAAACCAAACCCACCACCCTGGGTGCCTCTGACCTAATGGTAACAGCAACATCAGCAAACTAAGTTTCTTTTCTCCTATTTCCTGTTTTAATGAGCCAATAGTCAGTCATTGGAATGCTACTGGTTCTAGCCAGGTCAAAGGCAAAGAATGAGCGGCCTGTGTTTATGAATGACTTTTGATAGAGTTTCCTGCTCTTTGCGCCCTGTGGCAAATACTTCCCTCCCTTTTGCTATTTTCTATAACAATTCCTCCAGACTTAATCGTTGACTTAATTTTTCAGTTTAATCTTCTGACTTGTTCATGGTAGACAATAAATGGATGGGAAAGAATTGGGGAATTTGATAGTTGAAAGGGACCTCACTGGCCATCTGGTCTAACTCATTCCCCCAAAGGAAAGCCCACCCTAACATATGTGACATTGAGAGGCAGCATGGGATGGTAGAAAGAGTTTGGACTCAGAGGACTTGAGTTAAAAACCCAGCCTTTCTATTTACTACCTCTTGAGAAAGTCCAAGCTTTCTGGGCCTCAGTTTCCTCATCCTGAAAAGTGAGAAGATTGGATTCAATGACCTCTAAGGTCCATCTAATTCTAAATCTTTGAGCCTATATATGGTCATTCAGTTTATTCTCTAGGACTTCCAAGGAGGGGAAACCCTTTCCTCCTGAGGCAGCCCACCGGATTTTTAAACAGTTTTTCCTTGTTAGGAAATTTTTCCTGATATCAAGTCTAAATTGATCTCTATGTGACCTCTCACTGTTGCTTCTGGTTCTGCCCTTTGGGCCAAATATGACAAGTCTAATGACAAATCTCAGGCCCTTTTTTACTTGAAGAAAGCTCTCATGTCTTCTCTGACTCTTCTCTTCTCCAGACTGGAACATCCTGCTCTTTTGTCCCCCTCCTCCTTCTCCTTCCCCATGAAGGACAGGGGCCTTCAACCATTCTCATGTAACACAGAGTAAAGAGCTTCTCTACTTAGGAACGCTTTTCTCTGACTCTCTCGCAGACAGTTAATACTGTGCTTCCTATGGTTCTTAGATCAGAATACAATTTTTGAGAAATGGTCTGACGAGGGCGGAGTTACAGAAGGACCATTGCTTCATTTTTTCCTGGAGGTGATGACTCTCTTGCAATCCAAGATTCCATTGATTCCCCCCCTCCCTTTCCAGTCCTATCATACTTCTGATTTATACTGAGCTTGCATACTACTAACCCTCAGATCTTTTCATACAAACTACTGTGTGGCCCCATCCTATATGTGTGAAGTGGATTTTTTAGAACCCAAGGGTAAGACTTTATATTTATCCCATTGCATTTTGTCTTATTGGATCAGCCCCCAGCTCCCTCTGTCAGGATATTTTTAGCTGACTGTGGATGACTCTGTCACCCAGGGTGTTAGTGATCCTTCCCAGCTTGGTGCCATCTGCAAATTTGATAAGCGTACCTTTGTCCAAGTCATTGATAAACAGACTAAATATTTTTGCTGGGCTAGAGCTTAATCTTCAGAACAGAGAAAGCTTCTACTGAGATTATTTAATTCTATACCTACATAGAGGGCTTGCTATGACTGGTTACCTACATGGGCACACAACAAATCGTCACCCTCATGGATTCAAAATGCTAGTTTGTGCTGATGACATGGTGAGTTTTGGAATAGTTTGCCCACCACTGAGTCCCAAAGGGTAAAGAAGGCTGAGGATAAGAACTATTGTTCCCTCATGGAATAGTTATATGGTTTCTCTACTCCCCTCAGTACCCCCCACAAAAATGCATCTTTACATCTTTGCTACAATTGTTCTATCCATGGCACTTAGTAAAAACTGTCCTTGAAAAAAACAGGTTAGTTGTATAAAGGCTCCCAACAGTTCCATGTTTTCTAGGCTATAAAGACTGCCCGCTTTTAAAAAAACAACCAACAAAAAAAAGAGCCCCCTCCCCCCTTTTTGGTTGTTGTTGCTGCCTCTGAATTTTCCCATTTCATGCTCCCTGGGTGGATCTCTGTAAAATAAGTCTGTGGAAAATGGGTAATGAGGAAATCATTGCCTTAATTGAAGGTCACATCTACAAAGATCCAGGTAAGTATACTTTGGCTGATGGAAAAATCCCCAGAGTGATATCCGCTGCCCTAAAATAGAGATCTGTAGTAATTTGTCAGAGCCACCGTGGTCCCCTGGCTGGTGTTTGACCCATTGTCTTCCTTAATCTCACAAGCAGGTAATTTCATCACTAATGGCTAGCCAGAGTTGAGGGAGTAAGGGAAGATACTCCAAGGGGGGGTTGGTAAATGATGTGAATGCTTGGACTGTGTTTAAGTCCCCTGGACACAGAATCATCCTAATTCCTCCTGATGTTGCCTTGATGTGATTCGCACATCACACAACAGTTTGCGACCTTTAATGTGTCCCCTTTTGATCCAAGCCGTTTATCCTCTGGTTGTGTCTTTGTTGCCTCCCCCTTCTTAGAGCTTTACTCTAAAAGAGGGAAAGAGGGAATTGTCATTCTTCATGACAGGTATTGAAGGTTCAATTCTTGGGCCTCAATCTGAGAGAAATTCCAAATGCAAAAATTGTATTTCTGTAAACCCTAGTTTCTGAATTCGCCTGTAGATTCTGGGATATGTCAAATAACATTGTAGGCGTCTCACACTAGCTAGGTACTCTGGGCAGTCACTTAAAAACTCCGGGCCTCACTCTCCTCACCTGTAAAGTGAGGTGGTTGGACTCAATTCCTGTAACGTCCCTAGAAGCCGTAATCCATAGGGTAACAGGGAAAAAAGTGATATGTAGTGGGAAGACCACACGAGCATGATGGTGATAAGGCAGAAGATCTGGTCCTAGGGACCAGTTTGATTACTGCGAGTCCCTGGCAAGTCATTTATTTTTATGAGCCTCAGTTTCTCCCTGTGAAATGTTCACAGTGATGCCATTATAGGGACTAATCTCTAACAGAGCTTTAGTGGAGTCAAATGTATCTGAGAAGTATTAAAAAACTATCAGGGCAGGTAGGTGACACAGTGGTTAAAGCACCTGCCCTGGATTCAGGAGGACCTGAGTTCAAATCTGGCTCAGATACTTGACACTTATTAGCTGTGAGACCCTGGGCCAAGTCACGTAACCTCATTGCCCCGAAAAACAAACAAAAACCTATAAAAGTATTGTGCAAAGTATAATTACTAGTCAGTAGTTTCCCATACACTTTTACTTATTTCAAAGTTAGCCACCTTTCCATCTCCACACTTTTTTTTTTTTGAGACTAGTTGTCCCTATCTTGCCAAGGATGTAAATGAAGTGAACACCCAAGGGGCCTGATCCCCAGTGCTGACCAGTTTAGAATTGTGTAACCTGTTCCATTTTTCTGATGGGGACCAATTGGGCCCTCCTGATCTACTCCAGTAACCTTCCTTCCAAGGGCTCACTGTATTGGTGCTGCAATATGACATGCATTAATGTGCAAAATTGTGTGTATATAAGAAATAATACTTATCTTGTGTGACTGTAAAGATTGTGGCACACAGTGAAAGAATACGATACACAAAATTCTGCTTGTTCCCTTCTAGTATTTACATAAGAGACACCCTGAAAGTTCGTGTTAATCTTTTTACATAGACATTGAAGAGATGAGAAAGTAGCATAGAGGTCAATATTATTGATACCTTCTCAATCCTCCTAGCCAAGGAAAATGTAAGTCAAAAATCTGATTGGCTCAGAACTCTTGAACTTAAGTGATCCACCAACTTCAGCCTTTCCGAGAAGGAGGGACTTCCAGGACCAGTTCCTTTTGAAATTCAATGGTTCGATGAATTTAAATATGTGACCTCAACAATTATGCTTTTTACAAAGATGTGTGCTAGCTCCTCTCTCTTTCCCAGAGAATGTTAAATTCTATAACTTTGGTCCTTGATAAATTTATTTTGGGAGATGGTTAGGCACTTCAAGACTAACAGATTTTGTGTTCCAAAAGTGTGTTTATAAAAGTTTCTTGGAACTCAGAATACAATTGGCCACCCAAATGATGCCATAAGTTTAAGGCCCCTAGGCCAACCCACAAAAACCTATTTAAAGTATGATTTAATTGAAATAATAATCTGAGCTCTCAGAGTTTGGAACCTGAATCCAGGTTCTAAGATCTTAAGGTCCAAGTCTGGAATTCTGAACCTTGGCCTCCACTAAAGTCCTGACATCTTGCCACACCCCACTTACAAATCTCGTGGGCAAAAGAGAAGTACAGGAATAAAGAACTGGGGGTAAATAGACTCTGGCAACTAAGTAGACCCCATGGCAGTGTGGGAGAAAGCTGAAACAACATGGATGGAAATCAAAAATTAAGGGAGGACCTTGGTGACTCCTGAAGACCAAGGATGTTGTTCATCTAAAGAGTCCCAGTATAGGGGGAACATGTCAGAGTTATTAAAAAGCATAGATTGGATCATTAGTAAGTCTTAAAAATATCTATATTCAATTTACACAGTGTAGGTTATGGATAGGAAGTGTGGCTTAGTAGATAGTTCCACTGGATTAAAGACAGGTAAACTGACTTTCAGATTCTGCTCCTAAAACATATATGGCTCTATTTGTTGTTCAGTAGTGTCTATTCTTTCAGAGATACAGGAATGGTTGGCCATTTCCTTTTCCAGCTCATTTTACAGATTAGGAAACTGAGGCAAACAGGTTAAGTGACTTGTCCAGGATCACATAACTAGTAAGTGTCTGAGACCGATTTGAACTCAGGAACATGAGTCTTACTGACTCCAGCCTGGAAGCTCTATCCACTACACCACCTAGCTACCAAATATCTGTATAATCCTGGGCAAATCTGTAATCTCTCAGTATTCTAGGAATACTCTAAAATTATAAATTTCAGAGAAGGTAGCTGTCTGCATAGGTAAAGGAAGTTTCCTTGCCTGGGAGTTCACTAAAACACAAAACCACAAACTAGTTCTTGTCTTCTGTTCCTTAGCTAAAGATATCCCATCATTGTGATATCACAACCATTTTCACTTGTAAAAGGATTGCTCAGGTCTTCCAAATATTTTATATGCTCACAACCTTTTAAAGTAAAAATTTCCCTGTATTATATATTTATCGTATACTGTCAATTTCATCATCCTCCAAGCTTTTCCTTCTTCTTTTTAAATGGTATTTTAAATACTTTCTAAGTACTTTTTTTAAAAAAAGGATTAAGTAGCCTGCAAAGCAAGAAACTTTTTTTCAGTGTGATCTTATTTCAAGATTTCTTCACCCCCAAAATTTCCATTGTTTGATGGGAGAAACTGTCATCATTCTAATACTGTTTGGACAATTGAGAAAAACATCTAAAATTCTTGCTCTAGGTCTAGCTATAATTTTTAATGTGTTTCTATTGCTGAAAATTGTTTGAGAGTACTTTAACTGACTTAGACCTCTTGCTAAGAACATGCAAACAACATTTCTATCCCGAAATGTACTTACAGCTATAGTATCAAGAGCAATGCCTTCTCTGCCTCAGACCAATGTGGCATTTCTATAACCGTCTGAATAGGTTCTAGGATAGCTGGATGAATTTAATCCTGAACACTAAGTCAGAGAATCCCAAGAATTTCTCTTTTATTGTATTTTTAAAAAGCAGCCCTCAATAGTGATATAGCCTGGTCTAGCATCCTCCAACCGGGGCAACATTAGATTGTACTATGTTGGCTTTTTTTCCTGTCTATTTTTTCCCCTTCCAAATCATAGGCCTGGAAGAAAGCTTGCCTTTTTACTGAAAGTGTCCCAGACAGATATAATCTATCCTATTTAGAAAAGACCAGCCAGTGGAAAGAATTTAGAACAACTGAAAACCAAATCTAGTTTGTACTTAATATGTATGGGCGTTGTGAGGGATAAAAAAGGAATTACCTGTATTAAAGGATCTTACAGTTCAAATTAATGAACAGTCAGCATTTACCATGTTCTAGAATTTTAACAGGTACTGTGCATACAGAGATGAAAAATGACAGTCCTTAACCTCAAGAGATTTATAATCTAATTCATGTCAGGCATGTATATACTAAAAATAGTTAACAATACATTCCTATATAATAAAGTATTAAAGCTGGAAAGGGCTCTGATATTATCCTAGTCCAACCCATGCAATTTACTGATTAGAACTGAGATTCTTAAAAATTATATAAGGGGCAGCTAAGTGGTAGAGTGGATAGAGCATTAGCCCTGGAGTCAGGAGGACCTGAGTTCAAATCCAGCTCCAGATACCTAGTAGCTGTGTGACAATTGGCAAGTCACTTAACCCTGATTGCCTCCCAAAACAAAAGAGAGCAACAACAAGAAGAAGAGAAATTAATACAGTTAATGGTAGTGTTAGAACTTGATGTCAGTAGTTAGAAAGTAAGCTTCCTAAGGGACAGAGACAGTTTTGTCTTTGTCTTGGGCATTCCTAGAACCTAGAATAAGGCCTGGTAAAAAGTAGGTACTTGATAAATGCTTATTCAGTGGAACTGAATGTAGGATACTTGTCCTTATTCCACTTAGTTAAGTAATTGATGAGTGCAATGAGGATTCAGATTAAAGAGACATGACAGGGGGTCAGGAATGATCAGAGAATATTTCATGAAGGAAGTAGGGCTTGAATTGGGCCATGGGGAATTAGATAATGGGGGCAGATATTATAACAGAAGAAATGGCAATAAGCAAAGGGGATGAATAGGGAAATGTAGGCAGGATGGCATATTTCTGGGCAGTAAGTGGAATAATGTAGGGTAGGTAGGTAAAGTTGGAAAAGTAGATTGGAGGAGCAGCTAGGTGGTGAATTGATAAAGCACTCGTCATGATTCAGGAGGACCTGAGTTCAAAATCCACCCTCAGACACATGATACCTACTAGCTGTGTGACCCTGGGCAAGTCGCTTACCTCATTGCCCCAAAACAAAACAAAACAAAAAAACCAAGAAAAGTATATTAGATCATATTGTGGAGGGCCTTGAACATCATCAGGCTAAGGGGTATGATTTTTTTTCCTATGGATAATGGGGTTTGCTCAAGGGTTTTGAGCATGGAAAAGTCATTATAAAATTGTTCCTCTAGGGAAATTAATCTTAAAACTGTGCAAAATACACTAGAAGAGTGCACCAGGAATGCCGATTGCATGTAGAAATCATAGAAGTGAGTTGAAAGAGACTTTAGAAAATGATCTAATCCTCTTATCCCTATTATTATTATAAGGAACCTGGGAGACAGAGAAGTTAATTCTTGTTACATGCTTAAGTGACTTGCCCAAGATCACTCAGCTAGTGAGTAGCAGAGTTGGGTCTAGAACCCAGGTTTTTAGATTTCTTTCTTCCCTTCCTTCCTGCCTTCCTTCCTTCCTTCCTTCTTCCTCCTTCCTTCCTTCCTTCCTTTCTTTCTGTCTCTCTGTCTCTCTATCTCTCTTTCTCTCTCTCTCTCTTTCTTTTTTTTTAAGTGGGGCAATTGGGGTTAAGTGACTTGCCCAGGGTCACAAGCTAGGTAAGTGTTAAGTGGTCTAAGGCCGGATTTGAACTCAGGTCCTCCTGACTCCAGGGCCAGTGCTCTATCCACTGTGCCGCCTAGCTGCCCAGGTTTTAGATTTCTAGTCCTGTATTTTTCCTTATATTTCCCTGCATATCAGCTGCTATTATTGCAATAGAATAGTCATGGGTGAAAAGTGTGAGCACACTGCATTCAATTTCTCCCTTTACAAAACTATTGCAGTTAGACAGTTAATAATTTTTGACAAGTAGAGCCCAACTACCAAAAACCTTTTTATTCTCCTCATCCTGGTTTGGATTTGTTGTATAAAGCTGACTCTGGGCTCTTAAAGAGCTTTTGCCAGTGGACTCTAAGATCTGGTGGCTTCTACCATACTGGGAAGGTTTGAATATGGACCCCAGTGACGAGCTTCAAAGTATTGTCCAAAGGCCCATCTAGTTAAATTTGGAGATATTTATCACCAGATCAACCAGGCCTGGCTGCAAGGGATGATTGTGCCTTTTGGTCTTAGAAACTTTGAAGAGATCCTGGTAGCATCCACAGGGACACAGCTATAAATTCTAGAAGTATCACAAAAATATATCAGAATAGCCATTAAGGGGACATAAACTTTTAATTCTTTGTTTAAGTTGGTCTTCTGTTTTTTCATGTTTAAAATACAAGTAGTTTCTAGTAAAGGAGGAAACAACACGAATAATAATACATGAGAATTTTCTTGCCAATCTTGTCTTCTCAGTATTGAAAGTGAGGGGAACTTACTGCCTTGGGATCATCAAGGTTCAGAAAAGAGTGAAACTCGCTTTAATCCATAATAGTACCTATAGGCTGAATTTGTAGATGCCTATAAGTAAGATATTAAACAAGAATGCAAATCAGACCTATGATTGAATTCTGGGAATTCAGAATTCTTCAAACAAAACAGCTTTCAAACAAATAAAAGAAGGAGCTAAAAAGCTTTCCAAATTCCACCTTTTCCACTCCATTTTGAGAACTTATCTTGCTTCCCCACTTATTCCACCTCTCAGTTCTGGGCATTTTTTTCTTTTTAAAAATTAAAAAAAATTATCATAAAAGTATTTTATCATTGTCTAGTTACATGTAGAGATAATTTTAAACATTTGTTTTTATAAGATTTCTAGTTCCAAATTTTGGTCCCTCTCTCCCCCCTCACCAAGACAACAAGCAAACTGAGATAAGTTTATATATGTACAATCACATTAAACATATTTCTACATTAGTCATGTTGTGAAAGAAGAATCAGAACAAAAGGGAAAACGTCAAAAAAAGAAAAACAAAATGAGAAACTGTATGGTTCAATCTGCATCCAGATTCCACAATTCTTTTTTTTTTTTTTTTGGATGTGGAGAGAATTTACATCATGAATCCTTTGGAATTGTCTTGGATCATTGTATGCTGAAAAAGTTAAGTCTATCACTGTTGATCATCACACCATATTGTTGATACCATGCACAATGTTCTCCTGGTTCTGCTTACTTCACTCGCAACAGTTCATGTAAGTCGTTTCCAGGTTTTTCTGAAATCTGCCTGCTCATCATTTCTTACAGCCAATAGTATTCCATACATTCATGTCCCACAACTTGTTTAGCCATTCCCCAATTGATGGGCATCGCCCTGGGGATTTTCTCTTGCCTGGTATGTTCTTCTTCCTCATCTCTACCTCACCTCCTGGATTCCATCAGGTTCCAACTAAAATCCTGTTTTCTCTAGGAAGCTTTTTCTAACCCCTCTTAATCCTAGTGCCTTCCTTTCAACAATTACTTCCTTTTTATTCTGTTTATAGATTGTACATATTTGCTTGTTGGCTCTTTTATTAGATTGTGAGACACTTGAGGTCAGTCTTTTAACTCTTTTTGTATCCCCAGTGCTTAACACAGTGCTTGGCACATAGTAGGAGATTAATAAATATTTATTTATTGACTGGATGCCTGCTGAGCATGCAATAATTAGAAGAGGCTCTTGTATTAATTAGTAGAGACAGCTAATGCTGACCTTCCCTTGCTCTCTCTGTGTTATATTTTTGACTTACATTTTCCTTTGGCAGGAGGATTGAGAAGGTATCAATAATATTGACCTCTATGCCTACTTTCTCATCTCTTCAATGTCTATGTAAAAATGATTAACACGAACTTTCAGGGTGTCTCTTATGTAAATATCAGAAGGGAACAAGCAGAATTTTGTGAATCGTATTCTTTCCACTGTGTGCCACATCTTTACAGTCACACAAGATAAGTATTATTTCTTATAATACACACAATTTTGCACATTAATGATGCACAGAGTACAAGACTCCACTGTGTTAATTGTTGATTACTAAAAAGCATTTAAACTTATAGAACCTTAAAGCTAGTCCTCTAATAAGACATTTCAAGGCAGCTCGGTGTCAGTGGATAGAGTACTGAGGTGGGAACCAGGAAGAATAATTTCATGAGATCCAATCTAGCCTCTGACACTTACTAGCTGTGTGATGCTGGGTAAGTCATTTAACCTTGTTTGCCTCAGTTCCTCATCTGTAAAATGAGCTGTAGAAGGAAATGCCAAACCACTCCAGTTTCCTTGCCAAAAACCCCTCAAATGGGGTCATGAAGAGTCGAAAATGACTGAACAACAAAAAGATATTTCATGCTTGACATGATTTTTTTTTTTAGTGAGGCAATTGGGGTTAAGTGACTTGCTCAGGGTCACACAGCTAGTAAGTGTTAAGTGTCTGAGGCCGGATTTGAACTCAGGTACTCTTGAATCCAGGGCCAGTGTTTTATACACTGCGCCACCTAGCAGCCCCAATGCTTGACAGTATTAAAGAGTCTTTTAGAAACAAAACCAAAGTAACTATTTACAAAAATTTGATTATTAATACTGAACAAAATACAAACCATACAGAAGGGAAGAAGGTGTTATTGTGGAAAATATTCTGGATGGAGTCCAAATGAAAGAATTCCTGATGGATGGCGAGGTCCTCCAAATGTTCTTGTTCATGAGTGACCTTGTGCTGATGGTCTAGAGCCCCAGGACATTTTCAGAATTTCCTAAATAAGATTAAAGACCAGCCATTCATCATAGAAATCCATAGAGGAAAAAACACATTGGCAAGAGATATGCCTATCATTCTGAGTTATATACAGCTCATTGGACATCCCTTTGAGTTGGTTCATCTCTTCCCACATCTTGGACAGATTGGGTGGGCATGAGCTGGGCCTAAAGGTGATCATTAGGATAGCATTTGGAAATTTTGCAGCACTTTCAATGTCCGCCGAGTTTCTTCCTGATTCAAAGGCTCATCTGTGTATCACCAGGTTTTTTGGGTGATATTTCATGGCTTCCAATAATAGGATAGTACATTTCCCCACAGAATAATAATTGCATGTCACCCAGAGGACATCAAAAGGACACACTGGATGTCTATGGAGGCTGCAGGATTTTTACCAACAATAACTTGTATTCAAAGAATGGCACAAGATTGATCATGTCAAGAGATATATGTCCAGAAAAGGAGGTAGGCTGGGAATGTGGCAAGACTTAGGAATAACACAGGAATATGTTGAGTGCTTCACTGCTATCCATGTAATTTCAGGAAGAAAAAAACAAACCCCAGGGGAAGACTTTTAGCATATCAAGTAGAACTCTCATGGAAGACATCCTGACAGACATAGACAAGAAATGCAAAGGATGTGATAGCAAGTCTAAATTTTCTTCTTTGCAGCATCTACTCCTCAGTCCCAGTACTGCTGACTGGAACCAAAGAAGCATCCCTCTTCCACGTGATCTTGTGGTGTGCTCCATGTATTGGGGGCAATAGCTGAGATGTTCTATACAGCCACATTCATGTAATCCCAGATCCATTATGTATTGAAGTAGTATTATTGGTTGTCATTGTTATTTCCACATCCCGGTCAAGAGAAACAGTGCTTTATTGACCCAGTCAGACAGGAGTTTATACAAACATTCTGTACAAGTCCCATCTTTGGTTTCTGCCCATGTAATAGCTACCCTTTATCAGTAGGATAACTCTTTTGTGAGCTGCTGGTACTGTAGGTAAGGAGAGGATTACTAGGCAGTAGCTGAGCTAACTGGATAGAGGCAGAGATGACATGCTTATAAAATTTACATATCATTCAAAGCTAATAGAAATAGCTCACGTGTTGGGCTATAGTGTCAGATCAAAAATTATCTCAACAGGATAAAATGATGGGGGTAAACCTAATGAAATAAAATTTAATAGCATAGATCTAATGTCCCATACTGAGTTCATAAAATCAAAGGCACAAGTATGAAACAAGGAAGGCAAGGCTAGACACCTGATTTAATCTGGAGGTTATGATGTCTCATAGCAATGTCTCATGCAATTCAGTTTCCATATGTTTATGTCACATTATAGGAGGTATGTGCTATAAGGGAATTGGCACTGGATATTGAGAGGATCTGGGTTAAATTATGCCTTTGCCTCTAACTACCTGTGTCAGTCAGGGTTCTAGGTAGCAACTTTGGCACATCTCTTGTATATTCCCCCTTCTCTGATACCACCGCCTCTCTAGTACAGGCTCTCTTACCTCCCACCTCCCACCTCCCACCTGGACTATTGCAATAGGTGCTGGTGGTGTGCTTGCCTCAAGCTCTCCCCACTCCAATCCATCTTCCATCCCACTGCCAAAGTGATTTTCCTGAAGTACAAGACTGACTATAACACCACACATACTTAATAAATTCCAGTAGCCAAAGTATCCAATTGCTTCCAGGATACAAAGTCCTCTGCTTGACAAAGTGCCCAGGTTAGGTACTGAGGTCAAAGTAAACTCAAATAGCCCCATGTCTGCTCCACAGTGTCTTGCTCACAATGCACTATGGCAGTATAGGTACCAACTCATGCCTCCCTACTTTGATCAGTGTCTTTTAGAAATTAATAAACATTTTTCTTTATTGTCAAATAGTATTTGAAAAGAGGAAGAATGAAGAAAATAGACATTTACTAAATTCCTACTATGTACCATCTTCTGATAAGTGCTTAAAAATATCATCCTATCTGATCTCATAATAACCTTGTAAGGGAAAGTGTCATAATGATCCTCATTTGACCCTTGAAGAAATTGAGGCAAACATATGTTGTGACTTACTTAGGGTCACACAGCTAGTAAGTACCCGAAGTCAGATCTAAAGTCACATCTTCTTGACTCCAGGCAAAGTGCTATATCCATTGTATCATCTAGCTGCCTCAATTTAGGCAAATACGGGCTTGATGTCAGGAAAAACTTGGGAAGCCAGGTGGCACAGTGGATAGAGCACCGGGCTTGGAATCAGGAAGACTCATCTTCCTGAGTTCAAATCTGGCCTCAGACACTTATCAGCTGTGTGATCCTAGACAGCTCACTTAATCCTGTTTGCCTCTGTCTCCTCTCTAAAATGAGTAGGAAAAGCAGATGGTAAACCCTCTGTCAAGAAAAACCCCAAATGGGATCAAGGAGTCAACAATAACAAACAGGAAACCCCCCCCCCCCCGAACAGTTAGAGCTGTCCAAAATAGAAAGAGCTGCCTTGGGAGGTAGGGAGTTATCATTCATTGTAGGTCCTTGGGCAAAGGCTGGATGACCACTTATGGGATATATTGTGTGAAGGGTTCGTTCACGTGTAGGTTTGAGTGAATGTCCACTGATATCCTTTCCAGCTGAGAATTCTGTGATTTTGTGATTCCACACTCCTAGAAAAATAGGGAAAATAGGGAATGTATCCCTAGGTACACAATAAACCTGGTTTGCTGTTAGTGTGTTTAGTACTTCCTAACAAATAACCTTTGAGCTCTTAGAGGAAAGCTTCTTCATATTAAGAGAAGAGAGTGTGAAGTCATCAGAGGTGAAGTATTTCCTTTATTATCTCCTAGAATTGTCCCTAGGCCTGAGAATAGTGAAGGGAGCTTGACTTGCCTAATTGATCTCTTTAGCCAAAAAGTACTTAACATACTCATGAAAGCAAGGCAATAAATATTTGTTAAGAAGCACTTACTAAGTGCTAGGCACTGGGTAAGCACTGTGGATACCTGTCTAGCAAAAGAGAAGAAAAAATTTCTTGCCCTCAAATAGCTTCCATTCTTTTTTTTAAAATCACAAAATAATTTATTCTTCATTGGAGCGATACAATTTTAAATAGCAATGGATTACACATGGTGGAAAAGTGGCACAGACCTTCAAGCCCTTGAGTCACAATAATGCTGTTCATGCTTTATCTGTCAAACCTTGGTGTGCATTTTCTACTAACCAACTTAATAAAAGAAAAAAAATCCTTTTAAAACAAATGAATTTAAATCTCTTTCAAATGCTATGGTATCACATATACTTAGTTCTTAGAAGTGGAAAAGACAAATTTTGTAATAAAGAACATCCCCTTCCAAGGCATAGGCAACTGAGCAAAAATGATGTTTTACCTTTCGGCTAACTGTGTTTTCAAATTATAGATGCACAGTGGTTGCTGAAAACTCATGAATGCACGGATTCCTACCTGATTCAATATTATCATTGAAGTTACTGAAACTAAATCGCTCCCTTCTAATGGGAGAAGATAAAACATAAAGGAGGGGGAGGCAACTCCAAATATGGACTGCATGACAGAGGGATGCTCCATGATGAGAAATTCCCAGGTGGTGAGGGAAGTTCTAGGGCGAGAAGATGATTGAGTCATGATGGCAAAGGTCAGAGGGTCAGAAACACAGCTGGAAGGGTATCTCTCTTAACATAAACCGTAATCCATCTTTTTTGAGCCCTTATGCATTTCCCGATTCCATAGTCTTGTCCTTGGCACAAAGATAAGGTCTGTACCATTCACATTGGCTGCTGGATTTAGCCCAAAATAGCCTCAACTCTGTCTCATTCCCTTTCCTTCAGTCAATCTCCGGCCCTAGCATGTATAGTACAGTAATTAGGCATTTCCACAATGGAGCATAATGTATATTTCATTGCATATTCAATTTTGTGTTCTTTTGATTACAATTCAAGAACTTAGGGTAGAGGGGGTGGGAGGCTGTGTGCTTTAAAGACGACTGAAACACAGCGGCTGGGTGGATACTCCCTAAAATGTAAACCAATGAGTGGTGCTGACCCCAGAACAACTCTTGAGTTGGCACACTGCAGGGGGATTGTTCCTTTTTCCCCTGCAGAAGCCGAATCTGCTTTTGTTAACAATTTTTTAAAGTAGGTTAAATTTTCACGTGTTGTGTATAAAACTCAGAAGGGGGTTTAGTTTCACTAGATGAACAATGGTAAACACATGTGACATTCAGAGAGAAGGCATATTAAAAAATTATGCCTATTGTTTGAACATTACGGCTCCCTTCCTCTGGGACGGTGTTATTAGAGTGTTTGCAGTCTCAGTGGAGAAAAGAGAGGGAAAGGAAGGAAGAACCCAAGCGGCTCTTGACCAGAAAGATGTTTGAAATTAGAATGGTTAGCAGTCTTTCCATGTTCCATTGATCCATGATTCTATTAGATATTTTATATAGCATTTCACTCAAAGGACTTTTGCCTAAAGTATATATAGGGAACAGAGTCAGTGTTATTGTTTCATGATCCCTAGAAGGGCTCTAGGAGAAAATAAATAACTAAATTCATTCCCTGCCAGTGGGGATGTGAATTCTCATAGGTCCTGTTCCTTTAATTTATGGGTCTAATTCCTCTTAAAATGCAAAAATCTTAGGGGGGCAGCTAGGTGGCGTAGTGTATAAAGCACTGGCCCTGGATTCAGGAGTTCATGAGTTCAAATCTGGCCTCAGACACTTGACACTTACTAGCTGTGTGACCCTGGGCAAGTCAACCCCCATTGCCCCGCCAAAAAAAAAAAAAATTAAAAAAAATGCAAAAATCTTGGTGGGGCAAGAGACCCTTTAAGCAAAATAATTATCAATCAATTATACTTTAGTGTGAATTATCTAATTGTAGACTTTTGGACAGCTATGTGGTACAGTGGAGTAGAGTGCAAAACCTGAAGTCCAAAAGACTCATTTTTTCTGAGTCAAAATCCAGCCTCATACACTTACTAGCTTTGTGACCCTGGGCAAGTCATTTAATTCTGTTTGGCTCAGTTTCCTTATCTGTAAAATGAGCTGGAGAAGGAACCACTCCAGTATCTCTGCCAAGAAAACCTCAATGTATTATAACTCACAACTGATTGCTTACTGCCTCAGGGAGGGAGAAGGGGAGAGAGGGAAGGAAGGATAAAATTTGGAATTCAAAACTATAAATAAAAATATTTATTATTAATTAAAAAAGAGAAATAAAGTGAGAGGAAAAACAACTAAAATGTTATTAAAGAACAAACAAACAAAAAAGAAAACCCCAAATGGGGTCAAGAAGAGTTGGAAATGACAGAGACAGACACACAGAGGGAGAGACAGAGCATGTTGGAGGTGGGGAGGGGGAGTCCGACACGGTCAGATTTGACTTTTAGGAAGATAATGTTGGGAGTTTAGTAGAAGTTGACTGGATAGGGGAGAGACTTGTGGCTGGCAGACCCACCAGACTCCAAGTCCAACACTCCAGTCACTGCACTGTGAGCAAATTGATTCTGTGTTCCCAGAGGCATCAAAAAGAAAACCGTACTTTTGCTGACACTCTATGCAGCTGGCAAAGCCATGTTTTCAGATCCGCTTTCTGCAGTCTCTTTGTCAAGTAGACCTGTCCAAAAGTAGAATGGGGTGTTCTCAGGCAGCGAAGTGGGCTTGCCTCCCTCCAGATCTCCAGGAAGAAGCAGGATGATGCCTTATCAAGAGGGTTCCTCAGGGGTTCATTTTTAGGTATGATTTGGACTAGCTGGTGTCTGAGCCTTCTTCCAACTTCTCCAATTTCCCTGTATCCCACCCCCAAACCAGATTGGGAGAGTTCTAGTTGATAGACAATGGCTAAGGAAGTAAGACATTAGAAACTTCTCTGTCAGCGTCTGTGTAACTTGTAATGGAATTCTGCCTTCTCTAACGATTTTCTGGGAAATTTCTCTAGAACTGAAACTAGAAATGTGCATCAGAGAGTGTTTCTTATGTGTTTTTTGTGAGGTTAGAGCGTCAGGTGGGTACTCCTGACTCAAAGGACTTAAACGAAAATGAGTTAATTTTAGGGATTATTTGAATTCCTTTCTTTACCTATTCCATAAGCAAACAGAGCTATATATGCACACAAAAAAAGTGCCTTTCTTCGAACCACTGGAAATGCTTCTCTCCCTTCAAGATGTAACTCAAGCCCCATCTTCTTCACAAAGTCTCTCGTGAGGAACAGCTAGGTGGCACAGTGGATAAAGCACTGGCCCTGGATTCAGGAGGACCTGAGTTCAAATTCGGCCTCAGCCACTTGACACTTACTAGCTGTGTGACCCGGGGCAAGTCACAACTCTCATTGCCCCACAAAAACCAAACACACAAACAAATAAAAAACCAAAGTTTCTCATGATCCTCATAGCTGCTAGTGCCCCCTCAAACTACCTTGGTTTTAGTCTTGTAGTATCTATTCTTTTAATATTTATCCACAATATGTTTATATATGTTGCTGTATGTCCTGTAATAAAGTAAGCTCTTTGCAAGTAGGGATTGTTGTTGACTTGTTAACTAATTGATGGAAAATCTCACTTCTTTTTTTCTGATCAATTTCTCCCCCCCCAAGATATCACTTTAAAAACATTTTAACTATAGAATAATCATTAAAATGTTCACCCACTCCTCTGAGTCTGTTTTTACAAGACGATGGAGCAGCTAGTCTATTTAGTATAAAAGTCAGCTAAACTGGGATAGAGCTTGTGTAGAACAAACAAGTTAAACACTACTTAATTTATAATGTTTTGTTTTTCCATCATTTGTCTGCACACAGATGTGACCTAAATAAGCAGAGAATATGTTTAGATCATGGTGAAACTAGATGCAAAGGAAAAATGGATGCTAAAAGTCACAGTGTATACTTACTAGCTCAGTAAGAGATGGGTGGGTCCTAGTCAAAAGTAACAACAATATTAATGATAGCTAGCATTTATACAGTAACTATTATATGCCAGGCATGGTTATAAAGACTTTCTAAGTATTACCTCATGTGATCCTCATAACAATTCCAGGAGGTAGGTACTCTATTATCTAATTTTACAGTTGAGGAAAAAGGAGGCAAACAGAAGTCAAGCGACTTGCACAAGGTCACGCAGTTTCATAGATGTCTGAGGTCAGATTTGAACTCATAACTGCCTGACTCCAAGCCCATCTACTGAGCCATCTAGCTGCCTCTATATAACCATAAATTCATACAACTCAGGAAGAGAAATGAAATGAATGACTACATTTTCAGTTGCAGCTGATTCCAACACATGCATATGGACATAGCTTTAGTTTCATATGATGGTTCAATTTATATATCTTTATTTTATGTTCAATATAATATTTATTTAATACATGAATACATTATATTTATAATATGGTATAATACATACTTTATATTATATATCTAATTTATATATCATCTAATTTATGTATATAATCTAATACACACACATATAATCTTAAAGGTGCTCTCTAAAAGAAAGGGTATAACTTACAGAGTAGATAAACAGGGAAATACCTTAAAGGGACAGATACTTGTCAAAAACCTTCAGTTGAATGTCCAAAATGCTTCTTTGATTCAATTCAATTCAATCTGAGGAGCATTTATCAAGTGACCATGTGCCTTATTAGGGGCTGTTAGGTGGTGCAGTGGATACAGACCTGAGACTAAAGTAAGGAAGACTCCTTTTCCTGAGTTCAAATCTGGCCTCAGACACTTAATAGCTGTGTGGACCTTGGTAAATCATGTAATCCTGTTTGCCTCAGTTTTCTCATCTGTAAAATGAGCTGGATAAGGAAAAGGTCAACTACTCCAGTATCTTTACCAAGAAAACCCCAAATGGGGTCTTGAAAAATCAGACTGAAGAAATGACTCAACAGCAACAGATGGGCTTTACTACATCCTGAGTGTACAATGACAGAGATGAAGCAATTCATACTCTTAAGGAGCTTACTTATGGGGAAACAATATTCACACAGAGAATTAGATACAAAATAAATGCTTATTAATTTTGGGGAATGAGAGAGGCAATTAAATGGGGGATCATGTAGGGCATTGTGTAGAAGGCCGCATCACATGATCACTGCATTGTATCAGATTGTATCAATTACTTGCTTAATATTTTAATCCCCAAATTAACACTATCACATATTTATCATAAGTGTTTGTAGTTCATTACAACAAAGATCACTGTAAAACAAAATACATTTCTGAGCTTAAACTGATGGTTGAGAGTACAATAAAAGACCATATACTTTCCTCAGAAGGAGCAGATTGATTCTGACCTGCATTTAACATTAGTTTTTTATTGCTTATTGGGAAGTTTAGAGTGATTTAAAGGTTACTGTTAAAGCAACATGATATTTTTATTCTATTCTGGGAAGGATATGTCAGAATTGCAATGTGAGACTTCCCTATTGAATTTCCACTGTGGAAAATCTTTCCACTGAGGCATGCTGATAACCTGTTAGCATATTCTACTCTCTATATACTTATATATGTATATATTATAATATAAACACTATATATATTTATATTTATACTATACAATTTATGGTTGCCTGTGGACACTGAAGGCAGTGAGGTGGCACAGTGGATAGAGTACTGAGCCTAAAGTAAGGAAGACTCATCTTCCTGAGTTCAAATCTGGCCTTAGACACTAGATGAGTGACCCTGGGCAAGTCACTTAACCCTATTTGTCTCAGTTTCCCCATCTATAAAATGAGCTGGAGAGTAAATTGCAAACCACTTCAGTATCTTTGCCAAGAAATGTGACCCCATTTGGGGTCACAAAGAGTCAGACATGGCTGAAAAGACTGAACAAAGAAAAGGGGGCACTGAGAGGTTGTATGACCTGTGCTTAGGGGCACAGCTGGAATGTGTCAGAGGTGGGAGTTAAACCCAGGTCTTCCTGACTTCAAGAGCATCCCTCCTTTTTTCCCCTTTAAAATTGAAACAAATGTATTGAATATCTTCTATGAGGCAGACAATATGCTAAGTACTTTACAAATATTATCTCATTTGATTCTGAGAACAACTCTGGGAGGTGGGTGCTATTATTATATCCATTTTATAGGAGGAAACTGAGGCATACAGAGGTCAAATCACTTGCCTAGGATCACAGAGTTAGTAAGTATCTAAGGCCAGATTTGAACTTAAGTCTTCTTAATACCAAATCCTGGGCTCCATTCCCTCTACCCATCTACTTATCCCAAACCATTGGCCCATACTACATCTTGTTAATTCAGAATACAGCTGGATAATCACAGGATCATAGGCTTTAGAGCTAGAAGAGGCTTTAGTGAGTATCCAGTTTAACTCTTTATCCCCCAGGGTAAACATTAAATACTTTTTTTCTGACAAATTCAACCACTCTCCTAAAAGTGAACATTTTGTGTCTTAAAATCATAAAAGCAAAAGAACATCTCCTCATTAATATAATTGCTTATTTCCCATTTCAAGTCACTGACTCTGAAATTGAATTTCAATTAATTTTAAGTTGCTAGCTTAAGTCTATCAATTTTGTTGATACTGAATATAATTTATATTTCAAAATTTCAGGAGTGTTATGTCTATAAAAAAGCAAGTTCAGGATCAATCATCTGAAGTACAAATTCCAGACCTCATGGTGTTAA
Organism: Dromiciops gliroides; assembly: GCF_019393635.1. Taxonomy (NCBI): domain Eukaryota; kingdom Metazoa; phylum Chordata; class Mammalia; order Microbiotheria; family Microbiotheriidae; genus Dromiciops; species Dromiciops gliroides. The sequence goes on from NC_057865.1 coordinate 70,730,038, forward strand.
CAGAAGTCATGGTATCTGAAAATTATTGCCAGAATATCTGGAATGCTTAATAAAAATTACAGGAAGCCGGAGGGTCTTCTGGGCAGCATATGTGGATTTAAAAGGAAAGAAATATTTCATCTCCTGGTAATTTCCAATTACTGAGAGAGAGAGAGGTAACTCCTTAAAAAGTCTCAGAGGATTAGTGAGTTGGCTTCCGATCTTGCTTTTCTTTTCCCTCATCATCTATGCTTTGATTTGTTTTGTTTTTGTTTTTGGAGCCATTGTTGATCGATTAAGAAAATAGCTCTATCTTTATTCCTTTGAGTTCTTTTGTAAAACATCCTTTTTGTTTCCTACCTCTTTGGCAGTGAATGGCTTGTCCAGACAAAGTCCCAAGTTCCACAGTCCCAAATTCTTTCAACTGATTTTCAGGAGATATAAATGGAAGGACCCTTCACCATCCTTCTCTACACACTCTCTCGCTTTTCAGTATCTTTATTTAATTGATGCAGAACTGAACCCAAGACTCTAGGTGAGGGGGGCAGCTAGGTGGCATAGTAGATAAAGCACCGGCCCTGGATTCAGGAGGACCTGAGTTCAAATGTGGCCTCAGACAGTTGACACTTAACTAGCTGTGTGACCCTGGGCAAGTCGCTTAACCCTCATTGCCCTGCCAAAAAAAAAAACAAAAAAACAAAACCCAAAACAAAACAAAACAAAACAAAAAGACTCTAGGTGAGGTCTGATGGGAGCAGAGTGCCATCACCTCCTTATTTCTGGATATCCTGTGCAGCCCAAGATTACATTTGCTTAATTAGAGGCACAGCAGCTTGGTGGTGAAGTAGATAGAATGCTAGGCTTGGAGTCAGGAAGACATCTTCTTGAGTTCAGTTCCAGCCTTAGACACTAGTTGTGTGGTGCTGGGCAAGTCACTTAGCCCTGTTTGCCTCAGTTTCTCATCTGTAAAATGGTCTGGAGAAAGAAATGACAAACTGCTCCAGTATCTTTGTCAAGAAAAACACAAATGGGATCACAAAGATTTGGGCATGACTGAAAACAATCAACAACAACAAAATTGGCAGCCACATCACATTCCTGACTCTTATTGACCTGATAGTACACTAAAACTCATAGATCTTTTTCAGAACAATTGCTATCTAATTATGAGGGTATGCCTGACCTATCTTATACTCATGAAGTTGATTTTTTTGGTACTCAAGTATAAGATTTTACATTTATCATTATAGAATTCCATTTAATTTCATTCAGCCCAATAGTCTAGTTTATTAAGATCTTTTTGGAACCTGATTTTCGCTTCCACTGTGTTACCTGTCCCTTTAAGTTTTTGTCATTGTTGATGAAACTAGAAATGCTAGCAGATCTATCCCATTTCAGGTTGATTTGTTGTTCTTCCAGTTTCTTCTGCAAATGTCCTCAGGCTATTATGATTTTTCTGGATCTCATACCAAAATTTCTGATGACACATTTCCCCCTCAATTGCTTTTCTATGTTTTTGAGGGAGTAGGCTAATAATAATTACACTATTTTAGAAACATTTTAACTACAGAGTAATACTTAGTATATTCATCAAATCTGCTGTCATTCTTTCATTCTAAAGAAACATTGGACTAATCTATAATTCATTTGACAACATTTGTTAAACCATTTACTATGGAAGGGAAGAAGGGAACAAGCATTTAATATGTTCTAGTCACTTTATAAATAGTCTTATTTGATCCTCACAACAACTCTGTGAGTTAGATGCTATTATTATCCCCATTTTACATATGAAGAAACTGAGGCAGAGGTTAAGTGACTTGCCCAGAGAAACACAGCTAGTGGCAGATACTGAATTTGTACTCATCTTCCTGACTCCAGATGCAATACTCTACCTATGCTACCATGTAGCTGCTTTTAGTTGCTGTTTAGTCATTTTCTGTCATGTTTAACTCTTAGTGACCTCTTTGGGGGTTTTATTGGCAAAGATACTGGAGTAATTTACCATTTCCTTCTCCAGCTCATTTTACGAATGAGGAAACTGAGCCAAAGAGTGTTAAGTGATTTGCCCAAGGTCACACAGCTAGATTTGAATTCAGATCTTCCTGACTCCAAGTGTAGTGCTTTATCCATTGCATCACACTGTTGCTCCTTTGTGTCAAACACTATATACTGGTGATAGAGAGATTAAAACAAAGTGGTCCCTGTCCTTAAAAAGCTCCCATTGCACTGATAGGGAAATAGGTATGCAAAAAGTAGATTTTATATATATATGTATATGTATATAGACACACACACATACATATTTTATACACACACAGCAAGTACAAAGTAATTACCAGGAGGGGAATACTAACAACTAGAGGAGTATCAGCTTTTTGCAAGAGATAGTACTTGAATAGAGCTCCAAAGAAAACTAGGGATTGTTAGAGGCAAAAGGAGGGACCCAGGAATGAATTCCAGCTAATCTTAGGGAGATGAATGTGCAATGTCATCCTTGAGAGATAGCAAATAGGCCAATTAGGTTGGACTATAGAACAATGAAATAATCCTGGAATGGCAGGCCAAAGTTAGATTGTGAAGAGTTTTAAGGGCCAAATAGATATGGTTGTATGTTTTTTGTTTTGTTTTGAAGTTGCAAGAGGGATACATTGGGATTCTTGAGCAGGGGAGTTATATGATCATAACTGTGTTTGGAATATTAAGGTAGTGAATATGTGAACCATGGACTGAAGACAGAAGAGACTGGATGCAAAGAGACTAGTATGGAGGTGATTAAAATAGTCCAGAAGAGGGGAGATAAGTGTTTGAACCAGTGTAAATGAAAGGGATGGATGGTTCAGTTATAATATTCTGCAAATGACTTTGTATTCCAAATGGGCACAAAATATCCATTACCTCAGCTTGTCAGGATCATGTTTCCTGACTGAGGCTATTTCTTTCTTTTTTTGCATTAAAAATTAATTTTATTTTATTTTTCTCAGTAAATACTCCTATATTTAAAGTTTTGAGCTCCAAATTTTATCCCTCCTTCCCTCCCTCCCCTCCTGCCTTTCTGAGGTGGTAAGCAGACATAAGTTATAGACATTCAATTAGGTAAAACATTGCCATATTAGTAATTTTGTACAAGAAAACTTGAATAAGAAAAAAATGAAATAAACTGAAAAATAACATGCTTCAGTCTGTGTTCAATAAATATCAGTTCATTTTCTGGCGGTGAATAGTATGCTCCATCATTAATCCTTTGAAATTGTCTTGGATCATTGTATTGCTGAGAATAATTAAGTCATTCACAGTTTTTCATTGAACAATATTGTCACTGTGCACAACATTCTCCGGGTCCTGCTCACTTCATTATACATCAGTTCATACAATTCTTTCCAGGCTTTTCTGAAATCATCCTGCTTGTCATTTATTAGAGCACAATATTATTCCATCACCATCATACACCACAGCTTGTTTAGCCATTTCCCTATTGATGGGCATTCCTTTGATTTCTAATTCTTAGCCACTACAAAAAGAGCTGCTATAAATATTTTTGCAAATAGGTGAGGCCATTTCTCGATCAACATCCTCCTTGTGAAAACTCTTTTGCCTTGGTCGAATGTCTCTAAGAAAAGGGGATTATCACTGTCTAAAGCACCAACAACAGCTTGTTTAAATAAGTTGGATTGGGGATGTTGTCTTCTCATCTTTATGTTTCCTGGTAATTTGCCATCAGTTTTCACCCTTGTCCTCATGATCCAAAGATGTGATTTGTCATAGACAGTTCTGAAAGGAGATGATATGGAAGTATCCAATGATAATTACTTTTTTTCCTATCTGGAAAGATATAGTGTATTTCTCTCTGTGTCTGTCTCTGCCTCTTTGTCTCTCTTTCTCTGTGAAGTTCAGTGCTCTGGATGGCCAAATCTATTAGCTTTTTTTTTCTTTCCTTCCTTCCTTCCTTCTTTCTTTCTTTCTTTCTTTCTTTCTTTCTTTCTTTCTTTCTTTCTTTCTTTCTTTCTTTCTTTCTTTCTTTCTTTTGTTTTGTGGGGCAAAGGGGGTTAAGTGACTTGCCCAGGGTCACACAGCTAGCAAGTGTCAAGTGTCTGAGTCGATTTGAACTCAGGTCCTCCTGAATTCAGGGCCAGCGCTTCCTCCACTGTGCCAACCTAGCTGCCCCTATTAGTTTTTTTCTTTAAAGTATTCATGATGCACAGGGTTGAGACTTCTGATGAGTTTTTGACCAACAAGGCTCCCTGAGAGAGAGACAAGACATGGTCCATACCAGATGAGTCAAACCACTGCCACTACCCCTCCCTCCTCTCTGACTCTGCTGTCCTGAGAATAACAGTATCCTATAAACTACTGGCTTTACTTCCATCCTGGTCCCCATAGCCTTCATCAAGGGGAGTAACACTATGGAGAATCCACCCTCTATCCTTGCCCTAACCAACACAAATTGCTAGCTAACTGCCATCCCATGGGCAAGTAAGTCCAAGAGTCTTGGGAATAGTAACACTGATCCCCCCCGCAAAACACACACACACACACACACACACACACACACACACACACACACACACACACACACACATATGGATCCCTAGCCCTGCATCCAGCCCAGCTCCTGAAGCCATTACCAAGGGAACAATCTTATGGAGATATTACCTGACAACTGTTTCTGTGAGTACTGCAGCCCCTAACACTATGGTTGCTGAAGACCCTGAAAAGAAAATTCTTTCCATCAAAGTCCTTGGCACTATCAAAGAATTCAGCATCAGGAGTGGATGTGGATTTGTCAGTATAAATAACAGGAAGGGATACTCTTTACCATGTGCTTTGTTGGTGTTCCCCAAGGACCATGGGACCTTTCCATCTGACTTGCAACTGCAATCTCCTATATATATCACTTACCCCATTGGAATATGAACTCTTTGAAAGCAGGAACAGTCTTGATTTTATTTCTTTATCCCTACATATTTAGTACAGTGCTTTGTACATGGTAAGTGCTAAAAATGCTTTTTAATTCCTTCATTTCTTGATTCCAAGCTCTCTCTCCCAACATAGTGTTTTTCTTGCCTTATCTTTGCATTAAAGCCCAGGTCCCTTTTAGAGGACTTTGGCAAGTGTTTCATAGACTTGCTTGCTTTCTTCATCCTCAAACACATGCTGGCCTGCAGTTATTTTCATGGCACGTCATTAGCTCACCCTCAACATTAGTACTACAAGGAAAGATGAGGAATTATCCCATGAAAAGATCTTTCTTATAGCTTTTTGTACACAACGAAAAGAATGCCACCAACCTCTTTGTTCATCTCTGTGGAGGACCTGTGAATCTGGAACTATTTCTAGCACCATTTAGATAAAGAATGTTAATATATATGCTATGGTAGAGGATCCACAGGTGAAAGCAGACAGCGGTGCAGAGAAGACACCATGCTCACAGCTGTCTGTGTTTATCACTCTAGACTGTTCAAGAACATGAGGGAAGTATTGATTTGGCATGGCAAAAACCTTATAGTCATTAGGTGGTGGTGTTTTGTGATAGAGTAAGAAGAGTTTTTGAATGAATGGAATAAACTATGGATGTGTGTGTGTGTGTGTGTGTGAGAGAGAGAGAGAGAGAGAGAGAGAGAGAGAGAGAGAGAGAGAGAGAGAGAGAGAGAGAGAAGATGACAATGAAGGAGAAGAAGAGGAGGAAGAGGAAATAGGGGGAGGAGGAAGGAGAAGAGGAAGAGGAAGGGAAAGGAGGAGGGAGAAAAAGTGCATGAGCATACAAATGCAGATATTCAGAATCATTTCTGTGTGGGGTGTGTGAGGACTGGGTTCTAGAACTCAGCAGGCAGAAGCAGGTGACCCTTGCCTATGTAGCTGGCTGGGGGATAGGTTGGTCTTGGATCCTGTGCTGATCTTAACAGAGTGCTATCTCTTTCCATATACTGTTACATGCCGTCTCCTGGGGTTCTCAACTGGAAAGATGGGTATGGTTCAGTTCCTTCAGGACTGCATCAATTTGCTGGTCATTTGACAAAGATTACCCTTTAAGAGCATGATAATTTCTGTTTGTAGACAGTCTGGGAATGATGTAATTTTAAGTGCCTGTTGTCCTCTTTTCTGCCATGGCATCACCAAAGAAGTCCAATAGTACCACACAGGCTTATTTTATTTGTTTCATGGGGGCACTGTGACCATAAAATTACATTTTGTGGCCACCCTTACAGCAATGCACCCAAACTAGTCCTTGACCAGCAGTACATATAGCATTAAATATTACATACAAAATAGTAACACAACATTTAATAAGAATTTAAAGTTTAGTAAAATTTAAGGTTAAAATGAAAAGGGCAGAAATGGTAATTCCACTGAGTACTGGATAGTGTCTGTATGTATATGCATATCCCAGACCTATTATTTTAATGGTATGAAGGAGATCAGCAACTTTTCTGTAATTTATACTCTTAGAACTTGTGTGGGGGACCAAGGAGGCTAAATGAAGTGTCCATGATCACCCAACTAATATTTGTCAGAAAGCAAGAGACCAGCAAAGATGGACTGATCTATAAATCTTCCATCATTCATGAACACCTTGATCATTCTTACTCAGGGACAAAGCTGTTTCCAGAAGAGCCACATGAGAAGGCTTTACAAAAGATGACTTTAGATAAAAAAACAAAAACAAAGATCATACTTGACTTTAGATAGTATTTTAAGCTATTGCCTTCACTGAGGATATTCTTATAACAATTTGAAATCAGGACTACTGTACTGCTCCAAAAACAAGACTCCACAAGGAATCAGCAAATTGGAGGAGGTTTTTCCACAACAGAAATCAATCTTGTTTGGTGGGAAGTCTGTATCCATGATTGATTGCCTCAGCTGGCCCTGGATTGAACAGTTGGAATCATATGAGATAGCTGACTGCCTACACCACAATCCAACTCTGAAACTGTGGAGAGCCATGAAGAAGGATCTCGCAGTAGCAGCTCCCACCCCACTGAAGCAAAGACATATAAAGAATTCATTGATCTTTCTTTTCAGAATAATCCTGATGCTTTTGACTTTGGGCTGTGAGGGGGGGAATATAGTAGCGGCAGCTATACCTTCACCATATGCTTCACCATTTGTTCTTTCCAACATATCCTCACAACAACATAATTGTGTTAGACTTTGACTCAGGGCTGGTAATCCTTATTTTCTAAGAATTTCTCAATAACCATCTTAAAACTTCCTAAATAAACCAACAAAAAAAGGCAGAGCTTGACCTCAGTCTTCTTAATTCAAAGAATAGCCTTTATCCACTACACACAATACTACTTCCAAGAGATAGGTAAGTAACAAATATGATAGATTACAGATGAAAAAGACTGGTAGAAAAGATAATAAATATAGGTGATAAACATAGATAATGGAAAGAAAGATAGATACATATGGTTGGATAGATAGATGGAAGAGAGGAGAGGGAAAAGGAAAAGGATATCAAAAGAAAAAGGGGAAACTCACTGAGGCTTGGTGGGTAGGATTGTATATTAAGAAGGTATGCTCATGTGAAGAAATTCAGGAATCTGAGTGAGGTAGTATAATAAAATATTTAGGCGAAGTTCAAAGAACGAAAAAAGAGAAATAATTTTGCCATTGGATAGAAAGAGGAAATACATGAGAAGGTTGAAAAACAGATCACATACCTGAACAGAAATACAATATAGTAGTGATGGGGGACTTAAAAAATCAGATATCTGTGGGACCTCCCTCTCTGCCAAAACCAGGTTAGCTCAAATCTCCTTGTTTTGCCTTTGAAAGGATTTCATCCTTCAAGAGGTAGAGGAACCAAAAAGGTTTGTATCTGATTCTTACATGGAGGAACTTGTTTCTGGAGTGGAAGCGATGGAAACCTTGGGGATGGGGGAGGTGACTACTCCTTTCTAATGAGAGAGGAGAGGAAATCTGAGAATAATCTGGCACAAACCATGAATTTTTTTGTAAAGTAGATTTCAAAGGTTCAGAGGAAAAATAGACAAAGTCCTTGAAGTGAAATTAGTCTGGGAGGGATGGGGGATGCTCAATAACAAAATTATGAAGATATAAAGGGAAACAATTTCAGTGAGGAGAAAAAAAGAATTTGTGAATGCATGGGGAATTCATCAACTAATTTGGATTTTTAAAAGAAATTTATAGAAGATCAGGTAGCAAAATATGTTTGTCACATGGTCTCACAAAAATAGTGTCAGAAATACTAAAGATAAAAAATTAGCTGAGCCTGGTACAGGAAGTTAAGGATAAAAACAACAACAAAAATTTAAAGTTATTTTGGAAAAAAATCAGAGCATTGAAGAGATTGGACCTTTACTCAAGGCAGATGGAATGATGAAAACTGACATCAGAGAGAAGGTAAATTCTTACTTGTTTTCTATTCAAAGAATGGCCTTTGTCTGTAATGGAGAATTGACCAATGAGGGCTCAATCCATAGAGCATAAGGGATTTGCACATCCTGGTGAGTTATATTGAACATGTGAAATGTTCTCTGCCTGATTCCAATCCAAAACATGGAGGCTTGGTGAGCCCACTTCCAGCCATGAGTGATTATGGTACTGGTATTGTGTTAATGAAGTCTTATAATTGGTTAAGGAGTCAAAACTAAGGGTACATACAAAAGGTTTGAGTAAATGATTTCTTTCCCTCCTGCCTGGCTCATTTCAAGTGAGGAAGACTTGATATGTGGGGCTTTGTTGGAGATCCCTTCTCTTATATGCCTACCATGTATACATGAGTTCATGGCTGGCTCTCTCTTTCTCTCTCTCTCTCTCTGTTTATTTTTTCCTGACATCTACTGCATGAGTATCTGGAGATGGAATGACCAAGGTTGCAACTCTATAAATAGCTTTGAAAGGTCAGAAGTATAATCTCCATCAGTAACTGTCATTGGTAGGAGAGGTCACCAGATTCAGTAGCCATAATGGCTCAGTTTGATGAGGTGTCACTCTTGACTTCTTGACCCAGCCCATGAGTAGGTTAATCCAATGACCAAGAAACCAGATTCTTCAAGGAGCTAGTCCAAATGAGCAAGTAACTGTTTTCTCCATCAGCTATGCACCCTGATTTGGGGAGGAATGGTTTGTACCAATGTTCAATAAGTTTGAGCTTACTTTCCAAAGGCACTGAGTATTCAGATAAGAGATTGTACCTTAGTTTGATTTGGGAGGAGGGAGAGTTTTCATGACTTCTCTTCTTTCTATATCTTTTTAGTAAATATCTTTTGTTGCTAACTTGTATCAACTTGTAAATCCATATTGAGGGAGTACACCAAATGGAGGCTTCTAAGTAATAGTTCTAGAATACCCAAGAACTTTGTTACCCTCTAGAACCCTGTTAGAAGAAGTAATCAGTTGCCCTTTGGAGAACAAGCCTTCCAGTGTCAATAGGAGCTGACAGTGAGCCAGGAGATGTATCCAATAACAAGAGTGTCCAATGGAGAATCTCTCCTCAATGACCAAATTGGAAATTCTGAAAATTAAAGATGAGATTAATAAAATTGAATATAAGCAAAACCATTGAATTAATAAACTAAACCAGGAACTGATTTTTTGGGGAAAAATCCAACACACTAGATAAACCATTGATTAATTGATTTTTAAAAAGGGAAAATAACAAATAATTTGCATTAAATATGAAAATACCCCACTTATGAAGATGAAATTAAAGCAACCAGGAGTTATTTTGCCCAGTAATATGCCAATAAATTGAATAATTTAGGTGAAATGGAAGAATATTTACAAAAATATAAACTGCCCATTTTAACAGAAGAGGAAATAGAATTTCTAAATGACCCTGTTTTAGAAAAAAAAAATTGAACAAGCCGTAATGAGCTTCCTTAGAACAAAACATCAGGACCAAACAGATTTACAAGTTTGTTCTACTGAACATTTAAAGACAAACTAATTTCAATATTAAAGAAATTATTTTAAATAATAGGCAAAGAAAAAATAGGCAAAGAAAGAGTCCTACTAACCTCATTTTATGAAACAAACATTGTGTTGATACCTAAATAAGGAAGAGCAAAATCAGGGAAAGAAAATTATAGACCAATTTCACTAATGAATATTGATGCCAAAAATCCTAAATAAAATACTAACTAGGAGTTGACAGCAATATGTCACAAAGATTATGCATTGTGACCAAGTGGGATTTATATCAGGAATGCAAAGCTGGCTCAATATAATAAAAACTATTAACACAATTGATTATAACAATAACAGGAGCAACAAAAATCATGTTTATATCAATAGGTACAGAAAAACTTTTGACAGAATACAACATCCATTTCTATTAAAAACACTTGAAAGCATAGGCAAAAATGGATTTTTCCTTAAAATGTTAAGAAAAATCTACCAAAAGTCATTAGCAGGCATTATCTGAAATGGGAATAAGCTACAACCCTTCCCAATAAGATCAGGAATGAAATAAGCATTCCCATTATCACCAATACTAGTCAGTTTTGTACTGGAAATGCTAGTAATAGCAATAAGAGAAGAAAAAAAATTGAAGGAGTCAGAATGGGTAACAAGGAAATAAAACTATCTCTTTTGCAGATGATATGATGATATACTTGGAAAATCAACTAAAATACAAAAATTCAATTCAATATTAATCAAAACAACACTTTTAGCAAAGTAGCAGTATATAAAAAAGCCCATATAAATAATTGGTATTTCTATATATCATCAACAAAGCCCTGTAAGGAGAGAGCAAGAGATATTTCATTTAAAATAATTGTAGACAATATAAAATACCTGGGAGTTTACCTGCCAGGACAAACCCAGGAACTATATGAACATAATTATAAGACACATTTTATGCAAATAAAGTGAGATTTAAATAATTGGAGAATAGTAATTGTTCATGGGTAGGCCAAGTCAATACAATAAAAACAACAATTCTCCCCAAACCAATCTACTCATTTAGTGTCATCCCAATTAAACTATAAAAAATTTTATTGAGCTAGAAAAAACAACAGAATTCATTTGGAAGAACAAAATGTCAAGAACATCAAAGAAATTAATGAAAAAAAGTAAAAAATATGAAGGGGCCGAATATTTATCCCAGAGAAAACTTCCCCATGTAGCTGCCTTTGTTGAATTCAAATCACAGTGTGTTGTTTACTTTTGTATTAATGAAAATGCTAAACAAAAAATTAAACAATTAAAATATTTTTATTAATTACTTAACTAGAGGTATAAACAGCATGTTTATCAGAGTATCAGATGACACAAAGCTGGAATGGGTAGCTAATAGCAGATGACAGGATCCAAAAGGATCTTGACAGGAGCACTGGGTTGATTCAAATAAGGTGAAATTTATTAATGGGTAAATATAAAAATGTATACTCGGTACCAGAAAGATCATCATAAGAAAGCATGGGTAAGATCTAAGGATTTTGGAGGACTATAAATTCAACATAAGTCAGTAGTGTGATGTTAGCTGTTAATCGTGGAGGTTGTTTCTATGTCTTGGATACCAACTACCCATCAGAGATATCTGATACAAAGATTTCCACTACTCCTCTCTCCAATCAACCTCTCTCCTTATTCTAGATTCATTAAATAGATATACTCTTAACCAGCTTTGAAACTTGTGGCATTTGGGGGAAAATGATGGAAGAGATTTGGTTAAGAAAATAACAGGAAAGTAATTTTTAGTTCCAAGATAAAGTCCACAGTTGCTATTTAATTAGTAAGGTGGTTCCTATGACCAAATGTTTATTAATATAGTTCTCATAACCCTTATAATGTCTCTCCACTCTATAGCCAGTGTACCAAATGAAGAAGATAATATCACTCTCTTCCAAAGACTTGTTTTTGATAAATGTCAATTTTGCTAAATGTTGAAAACAACTTCAAAGTCCCTTGATTTTCTTTCTTTCCTTCTTTCCATCCTCCTATTTCACCCCCTCACATATTCCTCATTTGTTTTCAATTCTTCATTTCTTTGGTAAGGAAAGAAGAGAAGGCCTAGAGAAAATGAAAAGATAAGAAGAGAGGAGGCCAAACAATGAAAGTATATCAGATGATGAGTGAGATGAGCAGAACCAGAAGAACATTGTACACAGTATCATCAACATTGAGTGTTGACCTACTGTGATGGACTATATTCTTCTCACCAATGCAATGGTACAGAAGAGTTCCAGGGAACTCATGATAGAAGAGGATCTCCAAATCCAAGAAAAAAAAAAGAAAGAAAGAACTGTGGAGTATAGATGCTGATTGAACCATATTATTTCTTTTGTTTTGGGTGCTGTTGTTTTTTTTTTTTTCTATTTTGAGGTTTTGCATCACTGCTCTGATTCTTTCTCTTGTAACAGGATTAACGCAGAAATAGGATTAATGTTATTATGTGTATATATATGTGTGTGTATATATATATATGTATATGTATAGAGATATATAGATATAACCTATATCAGATTACCTGCTGTCTAGGGGAGGGGGGAGGGAGGGGAGGGAGGGAGAAAAATCTGAAATTGTAAAGCATGTATAAACAAAAGTTGAGAACTATCTTTACATGTAACGGAAAAAATAAAATATCTCATAAAAAATAAATAAATAAGTAATAAAATAAAATAAAATAAAATAAAAAAAAGAAAGTATATCAGAAGTAGTAGGAAAAGCAGAGAAAGGGGCAGTTTCAGCAATAGCTATATAATTTCCATAAAAAAACCCCAGTGGCCTTCATTATTCCACTCCTCCTTTCTTTTCTCTCTCCTTTTACTCATATATATCCCACTCCCTCACATTATTTCCCAAGCAGTCATCACTACAGCCCACGTGGTGGGGGAGAAGGCTTTTTGTAGGGGAAGAAAGCTATGATATATCCTTTATGGAGATATCCAGTCGGACATTTGGAATGGTGACAAATGCAATGCATCATCTTCCAAAAAAGCTTGCAAAGAACTCTTTGTCTGGGTTGGGGGAATGTATCAATTTATAAGTGGAAGGTAGCAAAGAAGCTGATTTCCTTCAATTTACTTATACTTTCTAGATTAATCTGTTGTGTTTTGGGCATTTCTTGACTTGGGATCAAAGATTTTTAGAGGTGCAAGGAAAGTAAGAGATTATTTAATTCAAGTCATTTAATGAATAAATAAGGAAATTGTGTCTGACCAATTAGAGCAGGGTAAACAGACATCATTGGAGTTGTAGGTAAATCCTTGCTAAACTCAGGGTAAAGACTAGTCAGCAGGCAGTAAGGAACAAGAGACTTCATTTAATCTGTAATTTCAAGGGCAACCTCAAATTACAGTCTCTCCAATTAGGGGCAAAACTGGGGCTTGGAAAAATCTGTATCATCAGGTACTCTTTGCACTCTATCATCCTAAGGTCTATGGCGCTCACAGCCAATAACACTCAGGTTCTGTAGTAAAGTCTCCCTTCTGCCTACTTCCAGATTCAGTTGCATATGTTAATTCTGATCGATAAAGTCCTCCAGATTGTACTTTTCTGGTTGGTTACCTCATTCCCTATGCAATTGGGATTAGCAGCAGCATGATGACAGGCTCCTTGGGATTGAATTCTGGGAAAAGGACATTTGGTTTGGCCTCTGAGATCTCCATTTCTCCATCATCAATAGGATTTATTGAGCACTTACAAGCCCTTCTTACATACAGGCCCTTCTTCTCTCATCAGGGCCTGAGGCTGCTGGTGTGTAGATAAGGCATTTTTCTAATGCCGTGGGAAGAATGACAGGTTTATAACTATAATTACAACCTATAGAAAATAAGTGTTACTTAAACGGTATATTGTTTTTTTTTTTTGTACATGGGCCTAGAGGATCAGTGATAGGTGAATTTTAAAAATCAATAACGCAGTGAGCCAAATATACAGCACGTGCTTACCATGCTAACCAAGACACAGATCCAAGGAAAGGCAAGGTTGTCATGATGTCGCCTTTTGGTCATGCGCGCCTATTGTGAGAACACGACAGTCCTAGTCCACGGCTAATTGCACCACATTCATTCTGGATCAGCTCGGCTTCTCAGTCATCATTCATGTTCTTTATTAGAGGTTCTCCATCATAATTTGCTCTGTCACTTACCCCGGCTGATGCTAAATAGCTTTTCAGCTAAATGCTTGCTGGGGTTATTTATTAACAAGATTATGTTTGCAGCCACATACTTGGAAGTTATAAACCAACTGGAGGAGCCACTTATGGACAATGGAGTGTGATTCAAAATTCAAGAATGGCATTTCAGATGATTAATTCCTGGATGCTAGACGATTCTAAATAGGATAACCTCACCTCTCCAAACAGGGTTAATGAAGAGTTAAAGAAGCTGGAAATGTCATTCCTCTTCCTTTTCCCAGGAAGAGATATTTATGGATAATAAATGAGACTGAGGCAGGTGGCTCTTGTTGAACAATAGGGCATGTATTTGTGGCCCAATAATCAATCAATAAACATTTATTAAGCACCTACTGGGTGCTAGGGACTGTGTTAAGCACTAGGAATACAAAAAAGAAACAAAAGATAGTCCCTGTTATGAAGGAGCTTACAATCCAGACAACATTTAAACAAATATATACAAAGCAAGCTACATACAGGATAAAAAGGGAATAATTAGCAGAGGAAAGGCACTAGAAAAACAAGGGGTTGGGGAAGACTTTCAGCCCATGAAGATATGAGGAATGGTGAGCTCCATGTGACTGAATTCCATTTTAGACAGGAAGTCAGGAAATAAGGGTAATTATGGTAATTTCTCTAGGGGTCCACCGAAGTGTAGAGCTGGAAGGATTCTTAGAGTTCATCTAGACCAACCTTTTCACTTTCCAAATGAGAAAACTGAAACCCTGAGAGATTGAGTAGTATACTTCTCCAGGGTCACACAGGTAGAGTCCTGTTTTGTCTTGTAGTATTTTCCCCTTAACTTTTCTTTCTTCTCCAATTGGAAAAAAAAGTGCAACCATATCCTATTGAATTTATGTTGTCTGTTAATCAGATTATATGTTCCATAATGACAAGGTCTGTATAATTTACATACCCGGTGTATTTCTAATAAATGTTTTTGATGATGCAAATGGAAACACAAATCTTGTTGTTCAGAAGAGGTAAGGAAGAAGAAACATGGCTAGAGTAATGGTCTCAGGGAAATTGATCAACAACAAATGGGGATATGTCAGGAAGGAAAGCAATCAAGGGAGTCTGGTTCTATTACTCTCAATTTTCTCAATTTCATATCATTCAGCATCAATAATGATCAGTGATGGTGATAGGGATGGCAATGAAAAGTACTGAGAGCTTGAAGAGAGATGTGAAGATTCTGAAGAGTAGATGTAGGGTACAAGGAGCCAATGAGTGAATAAATTTTGGTTGCAATTCAGGAATTAGTGGACACTTATTTCTTGTTTGAGTATGTGTGTGTTATGTGTGTGTGGGGGGGTTGTTACTCCATACACCTGGGAAAACTCATTATAGATAGGTATAGTTCACCTCTCCAAAAATGGATCCATAAGAACAGGGCTATTTAGTGCTAAATCCCAATTTAAAACTTGAAGGTCCCCTTGCCCCTGCTAAATATGGTGAATCTGTTGGTTGACAATCTCAGATCTAAGGATTATAGGATCATAGATTTAGAGCTAAAAAGCATCTGGAGCAATGTCCAGTCCAACCCCTTTCTTTTACAGATGAAAAAAAACTGAAGTTGAGAGAGATTAAGCCAACAATCACCCAGATAGGGAGTGGCAGACAGGTTTCAAACCCAAACCTCCTGACTCCAAATCTTACACTTTCCCCACCATACCATGCTGAGTATCAAAATTCTCTTTTACACTGTCCATTATTGCCCCCTCAAATAATATTATGGGTCCTCAATTATAAACAACTTGAGGGCAGAAATTGTATCTTCTATAGCACCTTCTACAAGTATCTTGAACATTGTAAAGACTCAATAAGAATGTGTTGAATGAAAAAAAGTTAATGAATGAGTATACTTTCCCAGGCCAAGTAATTTTGTTCTTTAGTACTAAAAGAACTGAGCCTTTTCAAATGAAAAAATGCATAGAACTATAAAATCCTTCTAGCAATCTGGTTGAGAAAAATGCATGTAAAGTGGGAGACACATACCATGACTTCCAAATTTTATTTGCAACGGCTAAACAGAGAGGTAAGATGTGAACTAAACTATTTGCTAGCCAGTTTCAAAATACTGATGCTGGTAGGAATGAATGGTGCTGACAGGTACATTTAAGTAACTGGAGCTGGATCTTGGGAATAAAATGCCACTGGCCATCTATTCTGATAGAAGGTTCTGGCTAATTGGCCAGGTAGTAGTAGTGGGTACTGTCAATAACTAGCTAGGTGGTTTCCTTGCTCTTTTTTGGGGGGGTGGTTTGTGAGGCAATTGGGGTTAAGTGACTTGCCCAGGGTTACACAGCTAGTAAGTGTTAAGTGTCTGAGGCCGGATTTGAACTCAGGTACTCCTGACTCCAGGGCCGGTGCTCTATCCACTGCGCCACCTACCTGCCCCCCTTGCTCTTTGTTATCAGATAGATGGTATCAAGTCTTCCAGCCTTTGGGCTCTTTTTTTATTTTAATTTTTTTTAGTATTTTCATACCGAACCCTGGAATATCTCCAGCACTGATTGAATGTTGTTATACAGAGCAGAAAAGGAAGAAAGATCTATATTGAGTTGAAGCTCATAGAAATGCGATTTTTCAGCTTCTTAGGCTGCAAGGAAAGATAAAAAGGAATCATCAATATAGCCAAAGGTAAAGATGCGCCCCCCCCATCCAATTGAAATATATCCTATTGGTGGGTGACATTCTGGGAAAAAAGGGAAGTTAGAGTTAGACTACTATGCACTGTCAGGTGGTTTTCTCCCCAGAAGGTGTATTCAGGTTGTGATAGAGTCCATCCTGAGACTCCAAGTGGAAAACCCCTACTCACCTGAGAAAAAACAAATACCAGGAGGAATAATTTTCAAGAATTATGAATACCTGAGCAGGAAACTGGAGGATTCAGGTATACAGGGAGCATCTGAACTTTGGAAGGGACTGTTGCATGATAAGTGAATAGAAGGCAAGAAGATAGTATTAGGGAAGACAGCTGGGCTTTCTGGACCATAGTATAAGAAGCAAGAATGAGGTACTTTTGTTCTGAGATAGAATACATCTAAAATTGCCAGTCAAAATGCATTCAGGGACTGGGTGAACTGATTAAGATGGTTTGAAACTGAAAATTAGGAGGAGAAAGACAAATGTTCAGTTATAGTTCCTACTCTATATACTATGGAGAGTGGCAGGTAGGATATGAGAAGAAAAATAACAGTACAAGTTTTCAGTAATTAAAATAACAAGGAAGATGAGCAGAAATTATATTTATTGGCTTAGAGGCAGGTGATGGCTCAGTACATAGAGTTCTGGGCTTGGAGTTAGAAAGAACTGAGTTCAAATCTGCCCTCAGACACTTGCTGACTGTGGGACTCTGGGCAAATAATGTGATCTCTGTTTGCCTCAGTTTCCTTAACTATAAAATGGGGATAATAATAGCATCTACCTCTCAGGGTTGTTGTGAGGACCAGATGAGATAATATTTGTAAAAATGATTTAATCCAGTGCCTGGACTAGTACAGGAGAAATAACAGGAACTTTGGAAGAAAGTGACCATATCACTGTAGAGTCTCTGACAGATAAAAAAGAGAACACTGGGCATAGTTTGACTTATGCCATTAGACTTTGGGAGAGCAGATTTTAAAGAGTTAAGAGAAAATATAGGTCTAATATTCTATAAGGAAATTCTGTTTAAGTGGGAAATACTTTCTCAAGAATAAAATTTTGATGACATAATCATGATCTTTGACCACTGTTTGCCTCAGTTTCCTCATCTGTAAAATGGGGATAATAAAAGCACCCACCTCTCAATGTTGTTATGAGGATCAAATGAGATAATTGTAAAATCCTTAACACATAGTAAGCTGTATATAAATGTTAGCTATTATTGTTATTGTTGTTGTTATCCTACTCAGTAAGCATACTATAGAGATTGATGTGGTTGTACAGGAAACTTATCAACCTCATTTGTTTTTGTAAAAGGAAATAGAAGTAAGGGAGGTAGCTAGGCTAAAAACATAACTCTGGTGCAATGCTGTAAGAATGTCAGACATGGACATGCTCAGAATAAGCTAAAATTTATCTGGTCATCTGTTTTCTTAACTGTGAAACGAGATAGTTGGAATAGATGATTTCCACACTCTCTTATATCTCTAAGTGTATGATCTGTAAATGTTAAGAATGACAGAAACACTGTTTTTAAAAGACATATTAGGGGAAAGAAGATCAAAGCAGGGATAAGACTTTCTTGGGGGAGCAGACAATGATAGAAATTAAGGCACAACTATTTGACTTCGGATTTCTATTTTGTTTTGTTTTTGTTTTTAAACAAGAAGAATAATCTTCATTTTGGAATATCGTAGGGGAGGGGCAGGGAAGGGGATGGGTAACAGGGAACCCAAACTCAGATAAGTGAGAAGATGGCAAGAGAGCACCTGATTTTCTTGATTGAGTTGAAATCATCAGGCCTTGATGATTTCATCTCAGTAAAGATGTAGTGTAAAAGAAGTTACAGGTGTGATTACTGAGCCACTGCTGGTGATCTTTGAAAAATCATGCAGACTGGAAGAGGTGCTAAATGATCGGTGCCAGGCAAATGTCTTGATTTTCAGAACAGGGAAGAGCAGGAATTTTTCCAATAATATACTCATCAGCTTGACTTTAAATCCCAGCAAGATTCACATTATTAAAAGGATATTATTATTAAAAGGACATTATTAAAAAGGCAATATTGAAAGGAAAGCGGTGAATACTATGGACCAGCATGGATTTATCAAAAATAAGTTCCATTTCTTTAACTTCATTTTTGTTGTTGTTGTTGGGGTTACCAAACTGACAGGTCAGTGGGATGTTGTAGCTACATCACAATTAGATTTTATCAAACCATTTGGAATTTTTTAAAAATCATAAAAGTATTTGATTATTTTCCAGCTACATATAAAGATAGTTTTCAACATTTGTTTTTATAAGATTTCTAATTCCAAATTTTTGTCTCTTCCTTCTTTCCCTTTCCCCCTCCCCAAGACAGCAAGCAATCTGATATATGTTATATATGTACCATCACATTAAACATATTTCTGCATTAGCCATGTTGTGAAAGAAGAAGAATAATTTAAGGGTCAGTTTACAACTTTACCAACAGTGCATTAGTGTTCTAATTTTTCCACAGCTTCTCCAACATTTATTGTTTTTGTTCTTTGTCATATTAGCCAATCTGATAGGTATGAGTTGTTTTAATTTGCATTTCTCTAATTAATAGTGATTTAGAGCATTTTTCATATGGCAATAAATAGCTTTGATTTCTTCATCTGAAAACTGCCTATTCATATCCTTTGACCATTTCTCAATTGGAGTATGACTTGCATTCCTATAAATTTGATTTAGTTCCCTATACATTTTAGGAATGAGACTTTTATCAGAAATACTGGCTGTAAAAATTGTTTCCAAGCTTTCTGCTTCCCTTCTAATTTTGGATGCATTGCTCCTGTTTGTACAAAACCTTTTAAATTTAATGTAATCAAAATGATCCATTTTGCATTTCATAATATTCTCTATCTCTTGTTTGGTCATAAATTGTTCTCCTCTCCATAGATCTGAGAGTTAAACTATGCCTTACTCTCCTAATTTACCTATGGTATCACCCTTTATGTCTAAATCCTGTACCCATTTTGATCTTATTTTAGTATAAGGTGGAAGATGTTGGTCTATACCTAGTTTCTGCCATATTATCTTCCAGTTTTCCTAGCAGTTTTTGTCAAATACTGATTTCCTATCCCAGAAGTTGGAGTCTTTAAGTTATCAAACAGTAGATTATTATAGTCATTTATTACTGAGTCTCCTGTGCCTAACCTATTCCATTGATCCTGGACTCTATTTCTTAGCCAGTATAAAATAGTTTTGATGACTGCCACTTTAAAGTATAGTTTCAGACTTGGTACAGCTAGCCCACCTTCCTGTGCATTTTTTTCCATTAGTTCTCTTGATATTCTTGACCTTTTATTTTTCCAGATTAATTTTGTTATTATTTTTTCTAGATCTAGAAAATAATTTTAGGTAGTCTGATTAGTATTGCACTAAATAAGTAAATTAATTTAGGTAGAATTATCACTTTTATTATATTAGCTTGATCTATTCATAAGCAATTGATATTTTCCCAATTATTTAGTTCTGATTTATTTGTATGAAAAGTATTTTGTAATTGTGTTCATAGAGTTCATGGGTTTGTCTTGGCAGATAGACTCCCAAGTATTTTATATTGTCTACAGTTAGTTTAAATAGAATTTCTCTTTCTATCTCTTGTTGCTGAGCTATGTTGGTCATGTATAGAAATTCTGATGATTTATGTGGATTTATTTTATATCCTGCAACTTTGCTAAAGTTGTTAATTGTTTTAAGTAGTTTTTTGGTTGATTCTCTAAGTACACCAAAATATCATCTACAAAGGGTGATAGTTTTGTTTCCTCCTTGCCTATTCTTCCTTTCATTCCTTTTTCTTCTCTTATCATTACAGCTAACATTTCTAGTACAATATCAAATAATAGAGGTGATAATGGATATCCCTATTTCACCCCTGATCTTATTGGGAATACCTCTAACGTATCTCTATTACATATAACGTTTGCTGATGGTTTTAGGTAGATAACTGCTTATTCTTTTAAGGAAATTAGCAAACCATTTGAGACAGTCTCTCATGATCTCTTCATAAGACAAAACAGAGAACTGTGGACTGGGAACTACTCATTGAGGTAGAACTATTTGGATGACTAGGTCCCAAGAATGGCCTTGTCATGGAATATTGGATCAATAATGAATAGGTCAATGTATCATCCTTATAGAAAGTCTCTACTGAAGTACCACAACATATCTCTTTGGAGCTTTTGAGTTGAACATTTTTATAAATAGTTTGGATAAAGTCCTAAATGGCTTAACAAATTTCTAGATTATATGAAGTTGGGAGGGATAATAAGTATTTCAGTGAGGTAATCAGGAGCCAAAAAGATGCTGACCACTTAAAATGATAGGCAGAATCTAATAAGGTGAAGTTAGGGATAAATGCAAAGCCCTATATTTGAATTAAAAAATCAGAAGCACAGATACATGGTAGGAGAGACTATTAGACAATAATTAATGTGAAAAAGTGCTTGGATATTTGATGGATCACAAGCTCGATATGAGTTAATAATGTGACATGACAACCAAAAAATGTAATTCAACCTTAGCTGAATGAGCAGGAACATAATTCCCAGATTAATGGAGGTGATAGTTCCATTGGACTCTACTTACACATTGTAATAGTGAGCTTCATTCTGGTGCCATACTTTAGGCATGGACAAGCTACAGTGTGTCCAAAGGAGGATGAGAAGAATGCTGCGGAGGTTTAAACATACACCATATGAAAGTGAATTGAAATTCCTGGAGATGTTGAGCCTAGAAGACAGGAGACTATGGGAGAATATGACAGCTGTCTTTAAGTATTTGAGGACTTGTCTCATGGAAGAAGGATTAGACTTATTTTCTTTGGACCCAGAGGGATGGAACTTAGAGCAATGAGTGAAGGTTACAAGAGACATATTTCAACTAAGGAAAAACTTCCAGGAATGGATGCTTTAGGCAGTGGTGACTTTCTTATCACCAGAAGTTTTGAGGCAGAAGCTAAATGAACACTTACCAGGGATATCTCAGTACAGGTTGTTTCTCAGTAATAGGTTGAACTAGACCTCAGAGGTCATTTAACTCAGGGCTTCTTAAACTTTTCCCACTTGTGACCCCTTTTTGCCAGAGAAATTTTTATGTGACCCCTGGTATATAGGTAAATAAAATAGGTATACATAACCTTTTACTGTTGCCAAATTGTTCATGATCCCCACATTCAGTTACCCAACCCCATATGGGGTCTTGATCCATAGTTTAAGAAGCTTGATTCTAACTCTAAGACTCTATGATTCTATTTTATGTTTCTCAATGGCTCATGGAAACATGGGTAGAAATTTCAGAGAGATATTTAGGACATATTTTAGATATAATAAGATAAAGTGGATTGTAGTCACCTCTCCCCACAAAGATGGACAATCTGTTTATGTAGTTAGCTTGGGGATCAAGGTGGTTTTACTTTGGAAACCAACCTTGTCAACATAACACTTTAGATGGAGGATGGGTCACAAGATGTATAATGGTGTGGGTCAATTTTCATTACTTCAGCGTGAAGTGTCCATGGAGATAAAGACAGAAATGTTCACCTCTGCAATTCTGCACACAATTATCTACATATTGGAATGTTTTTGCACAATGAAGAATGAATAACATAAGTTTGTGGTCACTTAGAGCACAGTGGGAAAAATTATTTGTAATCTTCACCAATTCATGCCTGATAAAGAATTTTATAAAAGTCAGATGTACTAGATAATGTTGATTATATAAAGGTATACTAGCTGTACCACTCAGCAAGGATGATGGAGGCAAGATTAAGTAACACGTTTGCTAAAAGGATGAAGAATGATTCAATAGGATGAGTAAATGTTATAGCTGTTTTAATAAAATTGAAAACAGTGGGCATAAGAACATTAATTATGAATTTGGTGGATAGGCACTCTTGTTTTAACAAGTAGGAATGACTTTATTTGAATGAATAGATTAAAAAGAACTTCAAAACAAGTAGACCTGCCCAAGAGTGGACTGCTTTTTAAAGTAGTGAGTTTCTCCAAAGCTATCTATTCCCATATGAAAAAATGCTCTAAATCTCTAATGATTAGAGAGATGCAAATTAAAACAACTCTGAGGTACCACCTGACACCTATCAGATTGGCTAAAATGACAAAAAAGGAAGATAATAAATGTTGGAGAGGCTGTGGGAAAATTGGAACACTAATGCATTGTTGGTGGAGCTGTGAGCTGATCCAACCATTCTGGAGAGCAATTTGGAATTATGCCCAAAGGGCAATAAAGCTGTGCATACCCTTTGACCCAGCAATCCCACTTTTAGGTCTTTTGCCCAAAGAAATCATGGAAGGGGGAAAGGGACCCACATGTACAAAAATATTTATAGCTGCTCTTTACGTGGTAGCAAGGAATTGGAAGTTGAGGGGGTGCCCATCAATTGGGGAATGGCTGGACAAGTTGTGGTATATGAATACAATGGAATACTATTGTGCTGTAAGAAATGATGAGCAGGAAGAGTTCAGAGAAACCTGGAGGGTCTTACGTGAGCTGATGATGAGTGAGATGAGCAGAACCAGAAGAACATTGTACACAGTATCATCAACATTGAGTGTTGACCTACTGTGATGGACTATATTCGTCTCACCAAGGCAATGGTACAGAAGAGTTCCAGGGAACTCATGATAGAAGAGGATCTCCAAATCCAAGAAAAAAAAAGAAAGAAAGAACTGTGGAGTATAGATGCTGATTGAACCATATTATTTCTTTTGTTTTGGGTGCTGTTGGTTTTTTTTTTCTTTCTATTTTGAGGTTTTGCATCACTGCTCTGATTCTTTCTCTTGTAACAGGATTAATGCAGAAATAGGATTAATGTTATTATGTGTATATATATGTGTGTGTATATATGTATATGTATATATATGTATGTGTGTGTATATATATATATATAACCTATATCAGATTACCTGCTGTCTAGGGGAGGGGGGAGGGAGGGGTGGGAGGGAGAAAAATCTGAAATTGTAAAGCATGTATAAACAAAAGTTGAGAACTATCTTTACATGTAATGGAAAAAATAAAATACCTCATACATTAAAAAAAAAAGTAGTGAGTTTCTTGTAACTGGAAGTATTCAAGCAGAGACTGGATGATCAGCTGTTGGGATGTGGTATAAGGAATTTGTATATTGGGAAGGAGGTTGAATAAGAAGATCTCCCAGGTCTGTTCAAGCTTTAAGTTATTAAAAAATCACAAAAATCCCATGTAACCCAACACACACACACACACACACACACACACACACACACGTACTTAACATGTGTCAGTCTCTGAAAGGGCTTAAGGAGAGTATTTGTGATGGCTGACCCTTTTCTCTTCCAGTAGAAGTCTTCTTTCTACAAATGTCCTCAGGATTTTGAAGGGAGTGTCAACAATGAGCATGGAAAGGATGAGAAGCAGTGCTTCCTGGGAATTGTTCTAAAAGAAATTAATAAAAATAATGGGTGCACCCTAGCCAAGATTTGAAAAAGGGAGTGGTTTGTAAAACTCAAAATTGGGCTACATTTCCCTACCATATTGATAACTGGGCCATGCTTGCCTACTATATTTCACATGCCTTTTAAGGATCAGAAAAATAAAGTTTTCTATGTTTTAGTACATAGTACCCAGATTGCATTTCATGTATATGTCACTACACAGCATCACTGGAAGGGACAGTAACAGTTACTGGGCCAGGTTCAATTTTATTACATTTGGCCAACAGACATCACAGGCCATATTCCTGTAGTCAGGATCATAGAGCATGGTATTGGTATGATAGGATCATTGATAGAGAGCTGGAAGGGATCTTCCTAGCCACTGAATCCAACTCCTTCATTTTCAGATGAGGAATTGAGGCCAAGAGACTTGCCCAGAGTCACAAGCTAGTAAATGTCTGAGGTAGAATTTGAACCCAGATCTTCCTGGGCCCAGGTCCAGTTCTCCATCCACTACTCCATGGTGCTGGTGAAATAAAAGTCAGGAGAAACCCAATTCAAATATTGCCTGTGTGATCATAGACAAACCAATGAACCTCCCTAAGCCTCAGTTTCCTTGTTTGCAAAATGAAGATGCCATTAGTACCTAATTCACAAGATTGTTGTGAAGAATAAGATGCTTCACACAAAGTTCTATGGGACCTTTAGAATGCCAGTGGATAGTAGTTGCCAATTATAATTATAATCATGCTCCTTTAAACTTATTTCTTCTAGGAAAACTTCCTTAATTACCCCCCCCCAATCTATCGCAAAACATCTTTAATTCCCAAGTATAGAAACATTTATTGATGGTCTATTTTTAATTCACGTAGAGTATATATACAGAATATTGTATTGTGTGATATTGTATCTGTGTTTTTGTCTAGGTCACCTCTTCACTAGTTTGTTCGGTCCCTCCAGGCAGGGACCACCACTAAACCTAATCATTATAAACCACATAGCACCTAATCCAGTGCCATGAACTCTGTGGGATGCTTGATCAAAGTCTGATGATAACAGTTCCAGAGCCTTTGATGTGGAAGATTCTGGGAATGTGATGTTTTTCATGAGAGGATAGGCTCAAAGCTATCTCTAGGGACAGTCTATCTCCTTACCACCCGAACAGCTTATT
The DNA here is from genome assembly GCF_019393635.1 of Dromiciops gliroides. Classification (NCBI taxonomy): domain Eukaryota; kingdom Metazoa; phylum Chordata; class Mammalia; order Microbiotheria; family Microbiotheriidae; genus Dromiciops; species Dromiciops gliroides. The sequence continues at coordinate 70,755,392 of NC_057865.1, forward strand.
AGCCAATTTCTCTGTTTCTGGGAGCCAGCAGAATGGAAGCAGGGCAGACTGTTTCTGAAGGAGGTGAAATAGTGCTGTTTTCTGTATTCATACAGTCATCGACTTTTAGAGCTGGGAGACATTTTGGAGATTATATGGTATAAGCCCCTGTTTTACACACAAGGAAACCGAGGCTAAGAGAAGCTAAATAAATAACTTAACTCATACTGCCATTTCTCAGCTTCGAAGAGTTGGGAAGCAAACTGTCATATACATTAAAATCCAGAAGGAAGGGAAAGGTCATTCCCTTACTCAGAGACAATATGGGCAAAGTGGTCCTTTTCTCTTGAATTCACCCCATGTGAGTAAGCGGTCTCTGAACAGCATTCTGAATCACATTCTATGCTTGCGTTTATCCTGAAATATTTCTTCCATGGTGGCACCACATAAGGCACTGGACAAGGAATTGTAGGGGACGCAATTCAAGTTCATTTTTTCATTCAATTGTTCCAACCTACCTTTCCATCCTTATTGCAAATGATTCTCCTCACACATGACCATTTTCTGTTCAATCGAACTTAACAATCCTTTGTCTCTTTGCCTTTTCACTGACTGTTCCCCATGCCTGGGATGTACTGTGTCCTCATCTCTGCCTCTTAGAAACCCTGGTTTCCTTCAAGACACAGGTGAGACAATAAAATTAAACCTTTCTGGATGCCCCAAGCTGCTAGAGTCACCCCTTTCTCCCCTAAATTACCCTGAATCCATTTTATATGTATCGTGTTTATATGTATGTACACATCTATGCATACATGTGTGTATATATGTGTGTACATAATCTATGTATATAAATATAAATATATACATAAAATATACATGTATGTGTATATATAACACACGCACGCACACACACACAATGTTATTCCCCCAATAGAATAGAAGCCCCTTCAGAGCAGGGCTATCTCACTTTTGTCTTTGTGTCTCCAGCACCTATTAATTAAGCAATAATTAATGAATCAATCAACATTTATTAAGCCTCTACTTTGGGATACAAATACTAAGAATGAAATGATTCAAACTATTAAGGAATTTGTGTTCTATGATGGGTGAGAATGTGAAGATGTATAGGTAGATACAGTGTAACTGGAGGGCAGGTGGAGGGCCTAGTAACTGTGGTCACCAGGAAAGGCTACGAGGAGCAGGCAGTGCCTTGTGCACTTCCTAAATGCTTTGTGATGAATGGTTCAATGCATTTTTGTTGAGTACCTACTTTATTCAAATTAGGGTGTTCCTCTCCAGTTGGCTCTCTGGACTTCCTCTATCATGCCCCAATTCTTTATCCTGAAGCTTCACTTTAACACTGGAATCCTCATGTCAGAAGTACCCTTAGCTTCTGTGACCTTTCCCTCAGATTGAATGTTTTCTCTCAGAACCTCCATTTAAGGAAGGTATTTAGGGCAGCTGTGACATCCCTCTCCAGACCGCACTTAAGACTTCCTCTGAGGTGACTCTTGCTGGGTACCTTTGTCTCTCCCTGGTGTCCCACTAATTTTCAGCTTCCTTTTAGGTTTTGTCTTCGTTCCCTATAAGAATCTAAATTCCTTGAGGACAGAGACAGTCTAGTATTTAGGACAGCCCCTGCCACATAGTAAATGATAATTGCTTTTTTGTAACTGACCAGCTGGTGCCATCTTGTAGTGCCATTGAGGGTTTTGAATTCCTAGCAGAGGGCAGAGAGTGGGAGCAGAAGTGTGTCAGGAGGCTATTGGAATGCTTCAGTTGGTTGGGAATTAGGGCTAATGATACATATGGTGGGTATGAAATACAGAGGAGAGAGATTCTGCAGATGTTATAGAGGTGAAATTGACAATACCTGGCAATTGATTAGATCTGAGAGGTGAGAGAGAGGAGTCAAAGTTAATTGTTATGACACCTACTGAAATAGGGTAACCCATCCAATTTCTACCAGCTCTTGTGCCTGCTGTATCTCTAAATACACTAGAATGTCAGTGATCTTGGTGTCATTGTGCCTTGATATTAGCAAGCCTTCAAAACTGAACCCCACAAAGAAATCAATCAGTCCATAAACATTTATTAAATGCCTACCGTGTGCCAGACACTATGCTAAGTGCTGGGGATACAAAAAGAGGCAAAAGACAGCTCCTGCCCTCAAGGAAAAAATTATATTATCACATGATAGAGAGATATATTTAAAAGGGACCATCAGAATATTAACTGTAGGGTCATTCTTACTTCATTAAGGAATATACCAATTTATAAAAAATCACCTATCTATAGTGAAAATAGAATCTTTAGCAATAATTCTAAATCAACATTCAATATACACATTTATTATTAGATCAATGGCTTTCCTCAGCCCAATGGAGTATCCATGCCTGGACCCAAGGACATGTGGCTTTTCCAAGAAGGGAGATAAGAGAGATGAACACAAGGAGAAAAGGGACATTGATATTGTTCAACTCTAGGAAAAAGAACAAGGCTGGGCTGGGCTACCTGGGAAGATGGGATCCTCAACATGTGGCTACCCCCTGGGCTGCTTCAATGGGAAGGAATGGCAACAGTGACAACATAAGGTGACTTTTCTTACTGTCACCTGGGAGAAAGAGACAGGAAAAGGGGTCAAAAGGCCAAAATTCTAGAAACCCTGTCTACTTTCTGGTCAGACTAGGTCCCGCAATTCCAAGGCCCACTGCTGCACATATGTTTCCTGATTCGGCCCCCCTTTGGAAGCTCTGCTGGTGCTATAATCTGTTTGGAAGGTGTCTGGGGTCCCTTTCTTTAAATGAACAAAAAGGCACCTCCCTCTGGCTCATTCACATGGCTCCTCTGTCATGAAAATCACCCTCTCTTTGAACAAAGAAAGTTACCCCTCCAACCCTGTGACCCACTGGGGAACATTCCTGCATGTGGGGGAAGGGTAGACTCTTTTTCCTGGCCGCTTCCCATTCCAACAGCTAGAGAGTGTTAATTATGGCATTCAAACAGCTAGGGATTGTGTGAATTATGACATTATGAGACATAGTGAAACTGGGGACACGAATACTGTAATGGTTATTAATGACGGCATGAGCAAGGAAAGCAGGGAGCTGAGGTCACCCCACAATATAACCCCAAGGTTATGAACATGGAGGAAGGGATTATAACAAGACATCATTTGCTACGGCCTGGTACCCGAGTAAAAGGGGGTACCTAAACAGACTCTGAAATTTAGGAAGAGATGAGCTTACCATTTATAACTGGGAAGGTGAGGGGCTTTTTGCAGTGTGGGTGGGGTGGTACAGGGCATAGGAATTACACAAAGGAGTGGTCAGTGAGATAGAGAATGGATATGTAATATAAACCCCAAACATCCAGGGCTAGTTTTAGGTATTGAAGGAATTTGAATTTTGTGACTTAGTACCATAGTCTGTGTTCTACAATTAAGCACTAGTGCTAAAAAAAGAAAAAGAAGAAGAAAAAGAAAAAGGAAAAGAAAAGAAAAGAAAAGAAAAAACCTTTCTTCCTTGGGAGTGATCAACATAATGATACTTTGATAGTTTGGAAAGAGAATAAAGGACACAGTGCTGCCATCCATTCTATGCTCTCTCAGACTTAACCAACTAATTAAATCCACTTTGCTTTCTGGGCTTATGGTGACTTTGTATAATTCAGACTGGAATCTTGTCACATTCAGAAGATCTGTAGTTGTCCAGGTTGCCATGGCAGCTAAAATTTCTCCTTTTTGTAAAATTATCTTCAGCCCCTTGGCTTCAGTTAACCACATAAGCTGGTGTATTATTAGCTTAATGAAGGAGCCCTTTCTATAAGCGTCTCCCAATGCTTGTCAGGTAGCTGTCCAACTAGTGTGTTGTTATGCTTGGTGTCTTATTCTCAGCATCCATCTGGAGAGCCCTCACCAAGCCTTACAAAGGCTGTTCATTGCGTGCCAGGGAGCATCTTGCTGGCTCAGAGGAAAATGCATCTGTCTTTCCTTAAAGGCGCCCCGAGACATCATCTTGTCCTCCTAAGCCCATCTCTGGGCTCCACAATGTTCGGGGATTGGCTTTGTCTTCATCTCGGCATTGATGCCCATTGTCAAAGAAAGATTTCAGTGTTCACAAATGTAGCTAGAATGCAACATACTCTGGGATTGGTTTCAAATTCTAATGATTAACATGTGTTCGTCCGTTCCAAATGGGACCACGGCTGTAATCCCTGCAGCACACATGTTATTGGGGTTGGGTTTTTTTTTGAGGGGGGGGGATTAGGGGAGAGGTTGTTATTGTTTTCTTTCCTTAGCTCCTCACATGGAGCACAGAAAACAACCAGTCATTTCTGAGTGTAAATCTTCATCCTTTGCCTTTAAGGCATCTTTTTTGCTTTGGTTCTAAACCTTCTGCAGCTATGAGGTGAGGTTGCAGATTGCTTTCTGGTCACTTGAGAGATTGTCATAGCTGTTCAGCTCCGTGCCCTACATTAACTCAAGCAGTCAACATTCCACTGACCTGCTCTTTACACATAATGGCAGTCTATTAATCCCCCCTCCCCATATACACATACCCCACTATAGATCTGAGATAACCGTGTGTATCAGAAACATGCCTATAGGAAAATTCTGGTTCTGTGTTCAGTCCAGAAAGCAGCAGGGCTGAGTGCTTGATGATATAAAAAGAGCAGACCCTGCATTCAAAAGGTGGTTAGGAAAAAAGGGCATTTCTTGTTAACAGAGAAAGTTAAATATGGTATTGTCATCATCTACCAATTCCTGCCCACAGCCTGCTAGCTAGGATGTTGCTGAGTGAAGCCTGATCATATTCCCTGGCTGAGATGTTAAGCTCTTGACCCACTGCCCTCCACATGACAGTACTGTCAACCATAATCAAGTACCCAAGAAGAAAGTTGCATTTACAATACAGAAAGGCATTGAAAATTTGGGAGCAAATTGGGATTGCTACAGGAATGACTTTGGTTCTAGTGCCTTTCCTTCCTCTTTGAACCCCGCCCCACTCTGAAATCCCAGAACTGAGCTGAAGTTTCTGCAAATGCATCCTAGCAATGGAGGTTAAAGCGCCACTGTGAAATTTATTTCATCTCTGAATTTACAGCTTTGTTAAGCAAAGCTATATAAAAGCCATAAAACGAAAGAGACTAAAAATAAAAAAGGGGAAAACCAATAACAAATAAGCAGCCCCAGCCAGCTTTGTTCCCTTGCTCAAGATGAAATGCGAAAAGTGAGTATGAAGCATCATAACGGATTGTATTTCCCTCCAGTTTTAATGGTCTACAAATGATCTTGGATAAGGGATATTTTTTTTCTGACCTGGACATTATTCTCCTGTCACTTTCCTCCTTCGTGCCTGCAGTGTCTCTCCCCCTGGACAATCAGTCTCTAGTCATGAAGGAGGGCAATATAGCTGCAGAGATTTTTTTAAAACAGTACCTTACACCCTGGGAGCATTGGCTCAGTAAATGCCAAATCATAATTACTTCAAATACTCCCTTTTATTTATCCCATGGTTGTGGCCTTTATTTTGAATAAAGACTCCCTGGGGTCCGTGTCTTAATGGCAGGATACACTTAATCACAGGGTGCCCTAGATCATGGTGATGGGGGTGGTGGTGGCTATAGGTGCTATATTGAGCCACAGCACAAACATTCGCAAGCTTTCCACCAGAGTGAGTTCCTTTTCTATATACATTCCGATGGTCTATAAATAGCTTCAGTTGTGAGGATTGTTGAAATAACTTGTTTGTGCAATTATAATGACATTTCTAGCGTGTCATAATCATATAGGCCTATAAAAATAGAAGTGTGTTATTTCACATTTATTTTTCCAACTGGATTTATCTTTCACTGAACAGAAGCAAAAAAAAAAAAAAAAAGACTCAGGGATGCTACTCATCCAGGGCAGGAGCCTGCAACATCATCACAGAGAGGAACAATGACAGATGAAAATCAAAAGTACTTGCTTGAGAGAGAGAGCACAGTTCTGAGATGCTTTGAAATTGCTATGGCTTTGGCCAAAAATAAAAATAAAAATCATGAAAGCATGTTACACGGAGTAGACATGTGATGACATTACTCCGGCTGAGGGGCTCAGCCAAACCCCACACATTTCAATTTTTCATAAGGTCTTACATTTTTGATGAAACATTCTTTGCTGATGTAGGTAGTGTTGCTGAAATCATAAATGTCTGAAGGAGAAACATTCTGATTGGTGGTTCTCGGAGAGTCTTTGAGAGTGATGTTAATTGCATGGTGACTCCTTTGCTTTCACAAACTCAGCAATTACCCATCAAAAGCCATTTAAACAAAACAGAACCCAAATAACAATGTAAACTACTTCAGCTGGCCAGCAGTTGGCTATCTTGTAACTGGCTCTTCTGTCCACTTTTTGGTAGTGCTACTAAGCAGTGCCCTATTTCTTTGCTAAAGATGTAAGATGGCAAATTGATTTTTCCTAAAGCACAGGTAGGGTCACTATCCTGCTCAAGAAATTCTAGTAGCTCCCTATTGCCACTAGGAAAATAAAACACAATTTAAAAAATCTACTTTGCATTTAAAGGCTTTCACTATCTAGATCCATTTCCAGGCTTTATTGCATACCTCACCCTTTTATGTACTCTGTGTTCCAATCAAACTGGATTACTTGCAGTTTCCTTACTCATTCCTCCTCCCATTTCCATGCCTCTGTGGAGGTTATACTCCATCCCTCCAGTGAATTCTGTTTTCACTGTCAACCCTAGGAATCCCTAGCTTCCTTCAAGAATCAGCTCAAGCAACCAAGCATTTCTTGCTGCCATGTCTCACCTTTATCCCTCCAAAAAATGTCCCCATGGACTAAGTTCTCTGTGCCTTACTAGCTGATAATTAACTAAACCTACAAACTAATCCATTGTATGTTCAGAAGGGAGTACTCTGAAGTGCTTTCCTCCCCTTCTAGGTAACATGAGAATTTTCACAATAATTTTTATAAGATAGTGTTCCCGCCTCTGCTTTCCAGCCTGAGGGAGTGACTCTAATTACAGAAATTTCATGTCAAACTGCAGATTTGGGTAGTACCTCAGAAGTCTATTGGGGAAAAATTCAGAGGCTTTTCAGTTATCCCTTAAATCACAGCTTTAACTCCAGCTGCATTTACTTTTTTTTTTAGTGAGGCAATTGGGGTTAAGTGACTTGCCCAAGGTCACACAGCTAGTAAGTGTTAAGTGTCTGAGGCCGGATTTGAACTCAGGTACTCCTGACTCCAGGGCCAGTGCTCTATCCACTGCGCCACCTAGCTGCCCCCTGCATTTACTTTTTAAGCTAATTTTGTAAGCAAGCCTAGAGTTCAAGGACTGCCCTGCTGGATGGGAACTGTCACTTAGGGTATTCTGCATCCCAGAAACTGGTGGGATCCTAAGACTCAAAGATTTGGAGCTACAAGGCTCCTTAGAGACCCATCTAGCTCAATCCTTTCATTTTATAAAAGGGGAAACTGAGACTTAGAGAGGGTAAATGACTTCCCCAGGGCCACACAACTAGTTGACACCTGAGGGAGAATTTGAACCTAGGGTCTTCTTGATTACAATTCTGATGCCCTATCCATCACTATGCTGAAACAATTATAGCTCATCTGGGGAAATCGCATTTTAGAAAGAAGCCTTGAGATTATAGGAGTGGGATCAAGATGATAGGAACAGAACCCAATACATTTCTCAATGGGGTAGAAGAGGGAGAGCCCTGTTCCTTGTGTTGCTTGTCCCTCACAACATAAGCCATGAATTGTACATGCATATAGGGCAGATGATTCCTATTAGTGTGGGTTGTGGTGCTTTTGAATTATATCAGAGATTTTTGAGGACTTTATAAAAGACTCTCTAACACCCAGACTTTTCAGGGAACAAATGGATTTAGAGGAAATGTAGCCTAGTGGGTAGAGAGTTGACATTTCAGAGTCAAGGGAGCATGGGCTAAAGTCCTGTCTCTGACACATACTGGATAACTCACACTCACAAATTACTTAAGCTCCTAATATTAGTTCCAGGATCTTAGACTGTCAGTTGTACAGCAAGTACTGATATTCATTTGTAGAGGGAAAGGGAGTTTCTCAATGAGAATTACCTACACCAATGAACACATAAGTTCTGTATGAATTTAAGGGGGAAAGAAATAGCATTTTCCAAGGAACTCTCAACCACCATCATAGCTGACTCATTTTTAACAAGGTGTTAATAAGTTTGTTGCATCTTCCAACCCTGCTCTTTTGTTTCCATTTTTCTTTCCAACTGATCCCTTGAGGAATGGCCTTGTAAACCCAAATATAAAGAGATGACAATAATGTCACACCATTTCTAGAAGCCAAAAGCTGATTGGAACCTGCCTCTTACCCTTACATTTTGATTTTTTTGTTTGCATTGGCTCTATCTTCCAATAAACTCACAGTATTAGCCTACCTCTCCCTATTCTCTGTGTAAAGGAAGCTATATCTAGTCTAAGTTCTGCACTTAGTTGTCATGCTAGAAAATAGAATTGCTAAAAGGTTAAATCGTGACACCTTAACTTATGCAGATAAAGTTGTTATATTTTTTTGATTGATAAGATTGTTTTGAATCATATGGGGCGCGCGCGCGCACGCACACACACACACACACACACACACACACACACACAGAGTTAGCAGGCAGCCTTCTTAGCTATCCTTGGCAATATTGTAATTTTCCTCTGACAGTTCATTCATTACCTTTTAGCTATTTAAAGTGTGTGTGTGTGTGTGTGTGTGTGTGTGTGTGTGTGTGTGTATGTTATTTCGGGGAGGGCAGTAAGGCACCTTTTCCTCACTGGTTCATCCAAGGTCTTAGAAGAGGATCCAACAATAGGTCATATGACTAGGCTGAGAAGGGGGTGGCTTTCTGTTAACAGTGTTGGATCATCTCCATTCCAATCCAACTCCTCCTTTATAAAGGGGACAATGATCTCTTAGATCTGACAAAGAGCTTCATTATTTTGCCTCCAACCTTCAGGAGCAGCCGAAGAACAGGCTGTAGACACACCATAAGTAAGAGAGGACTAGACTAAAAGTAGCAAAAAGGATAGAATGATATCCCACAGGAATGAATCCCTTCTGTTCAGCTCTTTTTCTCCTCTGGGGGACACATCAGAGCAGAGTTCTTAATCTGGGGTCTTTGTCCTTTAAAATATTTTTGTAACTATTTCAATATAACTGTTTTTCTTTGTAATCATATAGATTTTATTTTATTCATTTAAAAACATTCTTCTATATCTATACATATTCTATATAAATTCATACTGCCAATGGGTTCCAAGACATAAGCAACTCTGTTCTCTCTGGTAGGCAAGCAGCAAACATTGGTGCACTCTCTCTGTCTCTGTGTCTCTGTCTCTCTCATTCATTTTATTCTATCTGTCTCCTGTGTGGTCTCACATCAGGGTATGCTGGGTAAAGTAGAAATAGGGCTTTATAACCTAATCTCATCCCATTTTCAGGAATGCTTGCTATTAAGAATGATCTATTCACTTTATAGAACTGATTTTTGATGGATTTGCATGTTTGCACTGAGCTAGAAATTTCCGTGCAAGCCCTTGGGCTTGTGAGACCCTATAAAATACTTTCCCTGAGAAGACAAAGCCAAAGATAGAACTTCAGACATAGCAAAAAGGGGATGGAGAGCAAAAGCATTTTATTTTCTTTGTAGTTAATTCACTTGGTTTTATTTTCCTAAATGCAAAAGGAGTTGTGTGGGGCTTAATTCTTCTTGTATGTTTGATTGTTTTTATTGATGGCTATTAAGTTTGCAATACTTAAAAAAATACCTGTCTTTGAAGCAGTAATCTCTATTGAGTGAGGTTCAGCCTCCCATAGCATTCTATCAGCCATGGCTTAAAGATTCAAGAGGGGAGTCAATTGTGTTCTTTCCAGAGTGGTATTAATAACAGGAACTGCTACAGGAACCTCAACAACAACTATGACGACAAAGATGACAATGACAATAACAACACACAGTCTCATCCATCATAACTGTCCTACTTAGCATGTGTCCACCCTTCTTTTCTATGCCCCCCCTTTTTCCATTGGAGGTTGCACTAAGGTTTTAGCCAAGCCAGTTACTTTAAGGAAGAGGTTACTGGAAAAAGAAGAACAAAGTCTGTTTTCTTCTTGACTTTGAACCTCCAAAAGGCCAGAGAGCCCAAGGCAATTTTGATTTACATTGTCAATTCTTTCTCCAGATTCCCTCCCTCCTTTCCTCTAATCCTTCTCTTAGAGCTGGCACTTTTCAGGTCCAATTATTTGCTTTATCTTTAGTTTGAGGCCAATTCTGCATGCTGGTTATGGGACACGAGCTTTTAATTGACAAGCATGAAGCTTCCTCCTTTGGCATGCGTGACAGCCATCCAAAGTCACTTAATATTCTCATGAAAGGATTGTACTCTAGTATTTGGGGAGGAAGGGTGTGTGGTTCTTTTACCTTATGCTGCAATTCTGAGATTCAAATGGGTTCTTTTTTTTTTTTCCTATAGCCCCTGAACAGTGGCTTGACATTGGGCTTACCAATTCCAACACACACACACACACACACACACACACACACACATATGCACGCACAAGCTTTGGTCAGTGTCCATAATGGCATTTTATAAAAATGGCTGACCAGGTGAATCTGACTTTTTCCCCTTCCCTCAAGCTCATATGTATTGCTTGATGCCCAGGATGGGAGAAGTCTAGTGAAATTGCTTAGCATTTTGAAATTTAAGTAGCGTCATATGGAGGTTTTGTGACATTAGGATTTTTGTGACCTTTGAGATATTTACATAAGCAAAATCCCCATCATTAATACACTTCATAGGTTTCATCATGTAGTCTATTGGGGCTCCCCTTCCCTGTGATTCCCAGCTCCCTGTTCTACTATCCACCAAGAACAATTTTGGGAAAGTTTTAAACTTGAGATCATTTTCTAACCAATAAGAGAGTTATATAAGTGTACTAGAATTTATTTTGTTTTTGAGGAGCCATGGGTTTGCAATAAATACAAAAATATTTATGTGCCTACAATATAAGAGAGTACAGCATTAGGCGCTGGGCCTCTTTTACTTTATCTCCTTTCCACTCTAATGTCATCTCTATTAACTTTTTGGGGGGATATAGTGTGTTTTTAATACAACTAATTTCTACCAGAAAATCAACAAGTTTCAGTGGAAATGAGCTCTCTGTCTGGAATCAGAGATCAAATTGTGCCTCAATCTGTGTTCAAATCTTGCCTCTGAGACTTGACTATGTGACCTTGGGTTAGTTACTCCTCCTCTCTTTGCTTTCCTCATTTGTAAAATAAGAGTGTCAGACAAGAGAGAATAGAAGATCTATATTTTAGATCTAACTCAATGAGCTTCCTTATAAGATCTTCCCTTTAAAAGAAGTTAAGATTATCTAATATGTTAATAGAATTATATATTATTAGAATTAATTGTAATTGTAACTGACAGCACCGCTCATACTTTACCGTTTTTTAAAAGAAAGGAAGTTTAACATCAGTCATCTGGAACTAACTCTGTTCATTTTATTTAATTTGAATTTGGTTGTCTTCATTTATACTATTGGCTTTATTGTGAATATTGTTTTTGTAGCTCTGTTTTCTTCCATTTGAATCAGTTTGTGTGTCTTCCTATATTTTTTCTGAATTATTCATACTCCTACATACTTTTGATATAATGACATTCCATTATATTTATATATTACAATGTGTTTAGCCATTTCCCAATTGATAGATGCATGATTTGTTTTCAGCATTTGGGGCTGCTAAAATAGCATTGTTATGAATATTTTGATACATATGGGATCTTTCTTTCTGATACTGACTTTCTAGGAGCATAATACCAGTAGTGGGGCCACTGGGTTAAAGGATACAAATAATCTAGTAACTTTTCTCTTATAATTCCAAATTAATTTCCAGAAGCATTGGAAAAATTCACAGCTCTACCACCAACATATTGGCATATCTCTATTTCCAGAACTCTTCAAAAAGTGACAATTTCCAATTTTCTACATTTGCAGATTTGATGAATATGTGATGATACGTTAGTGTTGTTTTAACTTGCATTTCTCTTGTTTTACTTTTAGAACATGTTTTATATGGTTGGTTGATAGTTTGGATTTCTCCTTTTAAAACCTGTTCATAATCTTTGACCTCTTATCTACACAAACGTGGCTCAGTCTTATAAATTTTGTCAATTCCCAATAGATTTTTTAATGCCAGATTATTAGTAGAGATAGTTGATGAATGAATGACAAAACATTTACTAAGGGTTTATTATACACTTACCACTGTGCTAAGTGGTATGGATACAAATATAAAAATGAGATAATCCCTGCCTTCTAGGAGATTTTTATCCAATAGGGAAGGTGATATTTTTCTTGATTCACAGAGAAGGAGTAGGAGTATACAAGGTCTAGGAGGTCTTAAGAATGGCAGTTGGAGGGGCAGCTAGGTGGCACAGTGGATAAAGCACCAGCCCTGGATTCAGGAGGACCTGAGTTCAAATCTGGCCTTAAACACTTGACACTTACTAGCTGTGTGACCCTGGGCAAGTCACTTAACCCTCACTGCCCTACAAAAAAGAAAAGAATGGCAGTTGGTACAAAGGGCCAGTGGAGTGACAAGGCCTTTCTGGAAGTAATGTAGTGTTGTGTTATTTATAATTTCCAAAGCAAGTGGTAGAAAGCAAGGAGTCAGTCAGTCAAAAGGCATTTGTTAAGGACTTACTATGTGGCATGCACTGTGCTAAGCAATAGGAATACACAAATTAAAAAAAACCAAAACCTAACAACATTGTCCTTGCCCTCCAGAAGCTCAAAGTATAATGGAGGAGTCAACATGCAAATAAATATGTACACACATGATATATGCAGTGTGAAAGGAAGGTAATTTCAGATAGAAGGTACTAGTAGTGGGGAAGTGGGATGGTGCTGGAAATGACCTCTTGCAGAAGGTAGTTTTTGAGCTGAGTCTTAAAGACTCAGCCAAGGAAGCCAGAAGGCAGAGATAGGGAAAGAGAGTATTCCAGGCATGATGGATGGCCAGTACAAAGGCATGGAGTCAGAAGATGGAGTATTGGGTTTGGGGAACAGCAAGTAGGCCAGTGGCAGCCAGGCAGTTAACACACATTTATTAAGCACCTACTCTGTGTCAGGTACTGTGCTAAGCACTGGGGATAAAAAGAAAGGCAGAAGACAGTACTGGCACTGGTGGTGCCAGTGTCAAAGGAGAGAAGAGATGTTATAAGGGTAGAAATGATAGGACTTGGCAACAGATTGGATATGGAGAGCGAAAGAGAGTGAGGAGCCAAGGATGACACCTAGTTTGCTACAGTAGGCACAGACTGCCAGACATGGAAGGGAGTCTTTAGGAGGAATGGAGTGGGAAACAGCAACAGTAATGATCACTTATGACTGAAGACTTGTGCATCTTATAACCTTTTCATCACCAAGGTTGCAAGTATGAGTGCCCAGAGGTTGGCATAACCCTGACAGTAATAGGAAAGTTGGGAATAGAGTAGAGTTTTGGGGAAAATCTTTTCCCCAAATTTTACTTTTTGAATTGAATTTGAGTTGGAATATCTTAGTAAATGGCCTGAGAATTTTTTCAGTGTAATATGAGGGAAGATTTTCAACTGAGAAACTTGAGGGGGAGGGAGGAAAAACTATGGGAGTTTTGAATAGAGATGAAAAAGTTTGGAAAAGACACTAAAGTGAGTAGGATAGTGAATTAATTAGGGAGGGGTAAAAAATGTCTTGCTACAATGAGTTGAAAATATGTAGTTTTAATTTGTAAGGAACCACCTGGCATGGATTTTCATGATTTTCTACTTCTTTGTTCAGAGCATGTAAGTAGGAACAAAAACAGTGGATGGTGAGAATAATTCAGTGATGGGATTTGGCAAGACAAGATCTTTGATAGGATAAAGGGGAAAAGGACTTAAGAGGAAGATTTAGAGTTGAATTGACTCAATAAAGAATCAAGATTGGGAAGAGAGAATATCCAGTGCAGGGATGATGACGGGGGAGAGAAATGAGGGGTGGAGATATTGGACAAGTTGTTTGTCCTTCATTCTCAAAGAGGACCATGACATCGGGAGAGGTGATGTCATGACTTGCAGTGAATTGGATTGAAGTGAGGCAGGGCTGTGTAGTCACCAGCCTGCGCGCCTCTCTCTCTCTCTCTCTCTCTCTCTCTCTCTCTCTCTCTCTCTCTCTCTGAATTTACACTGAGGATGAAGAACAGAGTACCAAGAAGAGGGAGAGATGGAATGACAACAGATTATGAGCAGATATAAAAATTTCAGAGTTCATAAATATGTATGTAGTTGGTATATGTTGTTGTTTAGTCATTTTAGTTGTGATTCCATTTGGAGCTTTCATGGCAAAACTACTGGAGTAGTTTGCCATTTCCTTCTCCAGCTCATTTTACAGATGAGGAAACTGAGGCAAATAGGGTGAAGTGACTTGCCAAGGGTCACATAGCTAGTAAGTGTTTGAGGCCAGATTTGAACTCACAAGATGAGTCTTCCTGACCCAGCGCTCTATCCATTGGGAAGTAGACTGGAAAGTAGGAAGGGGTGAGGTTATGAAGTACTTCAAAAGTCAAACAGAACAGTTAACATTTGATCTGGGAGGTAATTGGGAGTCTGTGGAGCTTACTGAATGGGGTATGTGACTCGGGGAGACTTGGCAGCTAAGTGGAGAGGAGAGAGACTTGAGGCAGGGAATACAACAAAAAGGTACTACAATAGTTCAGGTGATAAGTGAGGGTGGTGGCTGTGTGAGAGAGAAAACGGGACTTTTGTGAAGGCTAAAATGACAACAGTACATTGGATATATGGGATGGGTATGAGAGTGTGTAGATATTGGGAGGGGCTGGGGATTGTGTGGCAAAAAGGCAGAAAAAGGCTGAGTGGCAGGGGAAGAAGAAGAATGACCTAATCTGGGGCTAACCAGCTACATCAGGCTTTCTATAATCAGGACAACATAAAAATCTTTGATGTAAGTTCCCCCACCCCAATCTATAACCTTTCTCATTTTGGCTGCATTATTTTTGTTTGTGATTAATAGCATCTTAAGGATAACACCATTAGTCTAGAAAATTGAGGAATATCTACTTTAAAGCTCTTTTCTTGCAAACTGAGTCCAAACATTATTCAATTTGTATGGTTACACAAGGCTTTCTAATTCTCCTCAATGTCCCAGTAATGGCACATTTGCTGAACTTTTAAGCACTGGAAGCCCAAAGAAATCCAGAACTAATGCTCTGAATAACCATTTCCATTTTTATGAAAATTATTATTTTCTTATAGTACACTTTTTCATTGAAGATTAGTTTGTTTGGAGACATGGGTCTGTGCCAACTGGTATAGCTTTTTCATCACTTAATAGGCCATGAGATCAGCTATTTACAATGACCTCTGCTTCTGCACTATGGGCCATGGATCTGATAGTTCCACTTTGATTTCCCCTATGGCTGGCAGGGACTGACTTCTTTATCCTTGGTAGTTAGTGAATGTTCTTGTCCTTTATAGCTGTTAAGACAAACCAGGTTGGTTGGAAAGGAAATAAAATCTCTGTGCTATTGAATGCCAAATTTGGCTTCTCTTTTTGAGAGGAAGTTAGATTCTCTTTAGAGTGACATTGAGAAAAAGGCACAGAGAACATACTGACCTCCATTTCGCCTAGCCATTGGTACTCATGACACATAATTCTGTAGTTTCTGGACCAAGAGGAAGTGATGTGTTTGAGTTTTCACCTAGATAATCTGTTACAAAGGTCAATAGAATGAAAGGGAAAATCTCACTAGGGGAAGGACCTACTATTTCTCCTCTCAAAAACAGGATGCTGCAACAAGGAAATAGAATTGCCCCCTTGTCAGGTATTACTGATCAACTATGGGTAGAGAAACCTTTCCCATGTGACCATACTATTACAAAGGTACAATACAGGTCTCCACAAGTGACCCTACAGATCAAGCCTTTAGGGGAGAAGCTGGATACCCATATCCCATTGGGGTTACTTACATTAAGATGTTTTGCAGCACCATACTTTGGGGTTACTTTTAGGAATATTTATTTAAGTAGCTTCAGTTGATGACTAGCTCAGTCCTAGACACAGAGAGGAATATGCTATATGCTTTTGACTATAGTGCTGAGTGGAACAATTTTTGCTGAGAAATTCAGATAGCCAGAGGTTATTGGAGAAGAAAATGGCAAGCCACTCCAGTATCTTTGCCAAGAAAACCCCATGGACAAAAGTCTGTGGAGTCACATAGAGTCAGACATGACTCAACAACTGAACAAGAGTGAGGAAAGTGAATGGTGGTGTTTCCTGGCTGCCCAGGTAGCTGTGGGGATGTTACTGTATTGGCAGAAGAGTTCATTATGTCCAATTGAACCATAGTATGGCAAAGAATCAAATGGTGGGATAGATCTGCATGTCAGAAAATGGAAAAACATTACAGAAGAGGGATCCAGCAGATGAACTAAGAGATCCTATGTTGATAGTTCTAACCATCCTGCCCATACTTTTCCTTTTGCCACTTAGCTCTATGATACTTTTGTAAACTCAAGGCAGACAAAGAAAGATAGAAGTGGTTTTATTTTAACTTAAAGAGTAGCTTAAGCCTTGCTCGTAACAGGCATTTACTTAATGTCTATTGGATTGAATCATTCCAAGCACATTATCTCATTCTCTGTCCACACTCCATATTTTATAAATCTAAGTGTTGCTTTCTTAACCATGCCTACTCCATCAATTAGCAGCATCTGAAGATCTTCTTAACATTCCTTTGTAGTCATGGGGGTGTGAAGGGAGAGTAATTAGTAACTATAGTCAACGGAAAGCTCTTCTCAGTTTGAGTGGTTTTTCCCTCTGCTGAGTCTAGCACTTAAAAGAGAAATAGCACACAATAATACAGGGTAGTGGAAGGAGAAATGTGTAGGCAATTGGGGGATCAAGCATGGTACAGAAGAAAATGTGCTGGATTTAGAATCAGAAGATCTAATTTGGAATCCCACCTTTGTTAGTTACTACCTGTGTGACTTTGAACAAGTTACTCTGTGTTTAGTTCTCACGCTATAAAATGAGAGAGTTCTATTAAATGATATGCAAGGTTTCTTCTAGCTCTAAACCTATAATTCTATGACTTTTGCCCTTAATAAGGTATATAATATTGTATAAGTCACACAAATTCTCTTTGCACCTTAATTACTTCAGTGTTTTAAAGTGGGAGAGCTGGACTAAATGATCTAAATGGGAGAGATGCCACAGGTACCTAGGGACAGGAAAATGTTCTCTTTTCAAAAACAAGGCTTTTTTATAGTAAAAATCTAGTGAGGATGACTTCAATTCCAAGAAAATGTCTAGGGTACATTATTAAATATGTGGTTTGTGAGCACTTAAAAAGGGGGAATGATGACCAGAAGGAGTTCATTTAAGATGTATTTCATTTCCTTTTTGTTAGTGTCATTAGTCTTATAGATCTGGGGAATACTAGACACATTATATTTGGATTTCAGCAAGACATTTAACCAAGTTTCTCATGAGAACTTCAAGTAAAAGAGAGAACGATGTGGACTACATGAAAATATATTTATATTCTCATGAGAGATATAAATTAGTGAGAATATAGTTAGTAAAATTTGGAAACTGGTTTAATAACTGAAACTGAAAAGCATTAATTAATGGATTGAAATCAATTCAGCAGGTGGTTGCTAGTGGGGTATCCCAGAGTTCTATTCGCAATCATTTTTTGTGGATTTTTTTTCATTACCAGTGATTTGAATGAAGCACTGATAGCATACTTATCAAAATTTTCTGCTGACACAAGGTTGGAAGGACTCACAAATACACTGTATACTAGAAACAGGATCCAAAAGAGATCTTGCCAGCCTTGAACAATGGGCCAAATCTAATGAAGTGATATTTAAGAGGGATATGTATTATAAAGACCTACATATAAGTTCAAAAAGTCAACTGCTCAAGTACTGGATGAGGGAAATTTGGCTAGCAATAACCTATGAGTTTTAGTGTACTTGGTGATGAACGAACAGAATGAAATGTCAGCCTCAAAAAGCCTAACGCTGTCTTGGGAGCTCAACAATGGGAGCACAGTAGACTGAATGAGGTAGCTTTATATTCCCAGTGGCTTCTGATCTGGTCAGACTATATCTGGAATTCTGTGTACAATTCAGAGCAACACATTTTAAGAAGGACAAACTAGAATACATCTAGGGGATGGCAACCTAAATGATGAGGTGTCTTGAAGCTGCATAATATGAAGTTAAGTTGAAGAAACTAAGGATGTTGGACCAGGAAGTAAAAAAGGCTTTGGGGCACCATGATAGCAGTCTTCAAATAAATGATGACTTCTTATACAGAAGAGGAATTAGACTGTCTCCCTTCCCTTTACCCCCAATTTGCCTTGGTCAAGTATGACCAATGGTAAAAGTTTCAGAGAGACAGATTTAGGCTTCCTAACTGTGTTAGATGTTTTCAAGTATTTGAAGGACAAATCAGGCTGAAGTGGGACTTGAGAATTTTATATTTGATCCTTGAAGAGATAAGGAGCTCTACTACTTAGGACAGTACATATAATTGCATATATTTGGCACTTAACTCATTTATTAACTTGAATGAATGGAAGTTAAGGATCACAGCAATTTCTATGCAAGGCAACATTCCTCAAAATTGATTTATTAAAACATAGGGTACCTCAGGAAGATAATTTTTTGTTGTTGTTCATTTGTTTCAGTCATGCTACTTCTCTTTGTGATCCCGTTTGAGGTTTTCTTGGCAAAGATACTGGATGCTATTTCCTTCTCTAGCTCATTTTACAAATGGGTAAACTGAGGCAAAGAAGGTTAAGTGACTTACCTAGGGTCACACAGTTAGTGTCTGAGGCCAGATTTGAATTGAGGAAGATGAATCTTGATGACTCCAGGCCCAATATTCTGTCCATTGTGTCACCTAGCTGCCCAGAAGGATAATGGGTTTTTCCTAAGTGGAGTTCTTTAAGCAAAGACTGAAAAACTATTTGTTGGCTAATGTTATAGAAGGGATCCTTATTCAGGTTGCATCTCTGTTTAACCTCGAAAGTTCCTTCCTACACTGGGATTCTGTGATCAGTTTCCCCTAAAACTTAAAAACAAGTAGAACTTTTAAAAAGTAGAATGTGCTGTCTAATGAAGTGGCTAAGTGCCAATCACTATAGACCTTTCTGTAAAGACTAGATGACCAGTCACTGGGGATGTTGTAAATAAAACATTTGCTTGTGCACTGGTGAGACTAGGTGAATTATGTTACCTTCCCTCTTTGATAATCCAGGATTTCTAAGGCTTCTTCTAGTTTGCTACATTCTAGGATTATAAGAATTTGGAGAAGCTACTAAAGGATTTGGGGGGGGGGCAGGTTAAAGTAAGTTGGAGGGAGTAAGGAGTAAAACCAAAGCAGGGATTAGGTAAGACTATGTAATTTTACCAGAGTTGGTTCATTTTTGTTTTGTTTGTTTAGTCTGGTTGTGGAGTATGGAAAAGAGAGGTCCTATCTTGATGTAAGCAGTCCTTTTGGACACATTGGCTTGAGGTTCCTCCAATTTGCCTCTACATTACTGGGTTAAGCATCTCGGTGCTATGACTATGGGTTGAGTTTGGCAATGATTAAAAGGTACTTAGTTCAGATTCAAACAATCAATAAGCATTTCCTAAGCACCTACTATATTCCAAGTATGATTCTGGTTGATAATAGGGTACTTGATATGTGTAGAGCCAAAGAGTAAATCCTGACCGTTTCCGTTAGTAACCTAGTGTCTTGCACATAGTAGGAACTTAATAAAGATTTGCTCAATTATTGTAAACCAGCTCTTTCTTTGTATGAATCGACTTGCTACAGGCTACACCTTAGTGCTTGTGTTCATGTGTGTAGGGTTAGGGAGGGGAATCAGGGAGGAAGACTGATAAACTCATAGATTCAGAAGAGTGCAGATTAGAAAAGAGTCCAGAGATGTTAAGAGATTTAAGAACTTAATCATTAAGGTGTGATGCATATGAAAGATATGCCTTGTCATTTTCTTTTAGGGATAGGAGTAGAGATCTAAATTCAACAAGGATGCTTTCTTCCTAGAAAATGATAGTCACGACCCCTGAGTCTTCCAATTAAACTTACATGACTATGATCTTCCTGGGCAAAATATAATTAAGGAATGACTCATCATAATTTGATCCTGTATTGAAATGATGGAAAGAAATAAGCATTTATTAAGCATCTATAATCTGCCAGGTAATGTGTTAAGAACTTTACAAATATTCTCTCATTTGATCCTCATATCAATACTGGGACTTAGGGGGTGATTAACACCCTCGCTTTACAGTTGAGGAAACTGGACCAGACAATGGTTAAGTGACTTGTCCAGGGTTCCATGATCTGAGACATGATCTAAACTCAGGTTTTTCTGAGTCACCTACCTGCCTCTATCCACTGAGTCACCTATTGGCTTATACATTTCAAATAGGATATGACAACTAGGGTAGGGCAATAGGGAAGTATGGCATGATATAAGACATAGGAATCACATTTTTAAAAAGTTAAAAAAAAAGAGAGATATTTTAACCAAGGTAATTTTCTAAAAATTATTGAAAGGGGGATAAAACCTCAACATCTGCAACCTCAGGTTTTTTTCCTCCCTGGTATATTACATAGCCATAATTGTAATAAAATTAATTTAAAATAAAGATAATTCTAGAACTAATTAACACTGATTTCCAAATAGAAAAAATAAGTAGCCATGTCTGTTTTTTAAGCATTTAGATGTCAGAGTATTAAACTGTGAGAAATTGTTCTGGTTAGATTTAAACAGTATTCATGCTGGCTGAAGGCAAAGATGACGAGTAAAAGAAAAAAAAAATCCATGGGGAAAAGTAGAGATTTAAAAACTTAATCACTAGGACAATGCATATGAAAGAAATGCCATGCAGTTTTCTTTTTGGGGGGGGGGAAGGGGTGGGAGTGAAGATCTGAATTCAATAAAAAGTTATTTTTAAAATGATTTCTACATTTTGGAGAAAGGGTAAGGATAGTGAAGAAGACCTGGGAAAATGGTATTCCAACAAATGTTACTATCTTGTTAATTTTAACCAGCGCTTAAGGGAGAGATTTCCTTCCATGTGAGTGAGAGCTATATTGGAACAAATACATTGCTTGGCACATAATAAGTATTTAATAAATGCTATTTCATTCAAATAATAAAGTAAATTTTTATGTTATCACCCTGATTCATGAATATTCATGTACCAGATGAAGACAATGTCACTATAACATCCTTAACTTTTAATGACCAAGTCCTTGTTAGTTTATCCTGAGCATAGAATGACGATATTTATAACCAAAATGAAACAAATCAGTAGCTTTCCATTTCATTATAGAAATAATGTTGGCCCTGGTGAAACTGGATGCTTTGAGTCACCAAGGTCAGATCTGATGACATCTTTTGGGGAAAAAAAGAGGATATTCTTTTCAATTTTTGACTTAAAGAGAATAATACCAATGTGTTTTTAATAATTTCTGCATTCATTGCAGGCTGCATTCAATGTACTTACATTAAGGATCACAGTGACATAAGTTCAGGGTTCATTCTGCCTAAAGCATTTTCTGTACTGGGATTTTGCTGAAATAAGAAGCAAAGGGAACCAGATAAACCACCCCCACAAATAGAATTTCTAGGTTATCACAAGGATAAAATGGATCAAAATGACACTTTGAAATGCAGCTATGAATGTGGAGCTGAACCCATAAAACATCTTCAAAGATGCTAAGGGGCTTATATGCAACCAACAGATTAGCAAAACACTGGGTAATGGGGCGAGGGGGGCAGTGACCTCTAGGAAGTTTCTGGATTTTCTGATTCTTTAGAGACATGAACAAAGCAATATCCAGAACAAAACAAAAACAAAAACAAAAATTGACTATCTTATAATATCAGAGGTTCTATCCATGTATGCTTGCCATTTGCATAAATTAGGGGCGGAGGCCAGTGTGATGTTTCAGAACATTGTGGGGTAATGCATCATATAAATTAGATAGGGGTTCTGGCCAAGAAACATTTTAAGGAAGATTACAGATCCCCTACCCTTCCCCTCACACTGAGTTCAGACAATTTCTGTCTGACTAGAATCTACAAAGAGAAAACTAAATACTGAATCCAAAAAATATTATTGCAAAAACAGCGGGCACAAAGGCAGTTGAAAATGGGGAAGCTTCTTCTGTAGGCAAACAGTAGCAAGGTGAGTGGGAAGGGTAGTCTTTCAACTAAGAGTCTCATTAACAGACATTCTTCATAAGGGATGCTCAGAGGCAATGGGCTGAGCTTGCAAATTAGGTTTCAAAAGGTTCAGTAAGATACTGTTAGGTCCAGCAATGTATGCAAACAGCACCAGGGCATTGGGAACAGAGATGCAAAACTCGGCTGGTGGCTCACGAACCATTTCCATAAAGATAAGGGAAAGTACCTTAGAGAAGTAGTGGGTACCATGGAAAGAACAATGGATTTGGTGTTAGGGATCCTGTGTTCAAATCCCATCTCTGCCACTTAGTACCTGGTTTGCTTTGAACAAATTATAGATTATTATCTCTTGTTTAGTTTCTTCATCTGTAAAAATCAGGAATTGGCTTAGCTGACCTCGAAGGTCCCTTCCAACTTTAATATGAGCCTATAATAAATAATCGCTTCAAGTTTACATAAATATTCTCTTTTGAGACTCACATCAACATAGTGAGAGATATTGTTTTGTTGACCAAATTTAAGAAAGTGGTAGAGAAAATATTAATACTGCATATGAAACAAAAGTTATTAAACATTTATCAGAAGACCCCTGGATATTATCCCCATTTTATAGATAAAGAAATAGAGGTCACACAGCTTTACTCTGATTCCAAGTTTAGTTCTTTATTGACTACACTGAGCTTCCAGTCTCTGATACAGCCCTCAGCTCTATTCAGGACCCACTGTCCTTCTGTGCTTCTCCATTAATCCTTTTTCTAAGCATATTCCCATCTCTTGACCTTTCTCATGTTTTTTTTTTTTTGGCAGGCAATGGGGGTCAAGTGACTTGCCTAGGGTCACACAGCTAGCAAGTGTCAAGTGTCTGAGGCCGGATTTGAACTCAGGTACTCCTGAATCCAGGGCCGGTGCTTTAACCACTGTGCCATCTAGCTGTCCCCTACCTTTCTCATGTTTTTACCCCACAGTCTGCAATACCTTTCCACTACACCTGGCAAGCCTAGCCCAACTCTCAGTGAATTAGCATTTCTTGCTATTGTGTGTGTATGCCAATTCTCTTGACAATGTTATGCAGTTGGATGGGCAGCCAAAGGAAATTAGTCCCTAAGTACAACTCTCTTGGACAGATACTACAGATAAACAATGAGTGGACCAGAATTAAATAGGAGGAAGAAATTGAACTGGGAAGGAATCAATAGATAGGAAAAGATTGGAAATTAGAGGTGGGAGTTGATAGTGCTGACAATTTCCTGGAGAAGATGGGATCAGGGATCTATGTAGAGGAGTTGGCCCTAGTCACAACCTCTTTGTCAGAGACTAGAACAAAGGAGATGATAGTGGCAAGGGATTGTGACATGAGGGGGAGGCCAGAAGAGAGACTTCTCAGTGAATGGCCTTGATTGGGGAAGGGGTAAAGTGTGAGGCAAGGGCTTCAGCTGAGAAGGATGGGGAAGGAGGTGCTATGAGAGACTTGAGGAGAGAAGGGTTGAAATAGCCATTTCTGGGACTTTTGCAAGGTCGACATTCCCTGAAGTCGTAGATTTCTCTTCAATAAGAATTTTAAACACTCCCAGATTTCAGGGTTTCCCAGACCTTGTCACACTATGTCCTTGAGGGAGATATACAAGTAAAATAACCAATTCTTTCTCTTGACCATTCTTCCATTGTAATTATCTGTATAGTTCATCTGTGCATCTACTCTACCCCCAACTATCTGCATTCACAGTTTATCCTAACCATACTCTCTCCATTACTGTCAAAATTACCAAAAATTGGCAAAAGAAATAGAAGAAATCCAGTATGTTGGGACTCCATTTTCCATTCAGTATTGGTTAATAAATAATAACTCCAATGCTAAGATTATAGAATAGAGTGTTGCTGATTCCAGAAGAGGGGGAGAAAGAGAGAGAGAGAGAGAGAGAGAGAGAGAGAGAGAGAGAGAGAGAGAGAGAGAGAGAGAGAGAGAGAGTCAGAGACACAGAGAGATATACCTGGAGAGAAGCATCATTTTAATGGCTGACATTTGTATAATACTTCAGAATTTACAAAGCCTGTGGTCACAGAGAAAGTGTCATGACCAAATTCCGGAATCTGAGAGTTGTCTGCTGGGTGGTTGTTCAGTCATTTCAGTCATATCTAACTCTTCATGATCCCATTCAGGGATTTTCTTGGCAGAGATAATGGAATGATTTGCCATTTCCTTCTGCAGCTCATTTTACAGATAAGGAAAATGAGGCAAAGAGGGTTAAACAACTTGCCTGAGATCATGCAGTAAGTGTCTGAGGCCAGAATTGAATTCACAAAGATGAGTGTTGCTGACTCCAGGCCTGATGTTCTATCCTCTGTGCTACCTAACTTACCTTTCTTCCTGAGTCAGGTATGGGCAATAGGCCTCATATAGAATTTGGCCAATCCCTGTGGGTACCATGTTGATATGTACCCAGATTCACAGGGGCTAGCTGAAGTCATTCACAGAATGCCAAGGGCAGAGCTCAGATGAGATTTCTGACTTCACATGCAGATTTTCTACTGCCTTCCAAAGTAGTGAAATCAAAGTGACCTCTGAATTCTCCAACAAGGTGTCCTTTCTGTATGCTTCAAAGATGTTGGGTGCTCATGATCTGTGGAAGGCTGGAGGAATTACGAAGCTCTGAAGATCCCAATGATCAATAAAGTGGACATGGCAATGGACACCAAGAGCTTCCTTAGATTTGGAGGGACACAGTCTCAGAGACTAAAATGAAATCTACATATGTCCTTCAGACTCTGAGAATGGATCGTATTAAAGGTGTTCTACCCTAGAACATGAATTACTGATAAAAACAAAGAATTTCCACTGGGGCTGGAAGAAAAGCTCATGTACTTATCTTTTTTCTCACAAAGGATGGTGGCATTTTAAAATTCAGATGAATAAAAAATGTGCCCAGCATCAAAGTCTCCTGAGGCACTTGAAATGCTAAGGTATAAAATAACCAAGAAAAACTAAATGGAAAAAAAGAGAAAACCCTACAAATCAGGGAAGGACCAAAGATAGCGATTGTCTTACATCATTTATGGTCAATAAGATATCGTGCTTTGGGGACTGAGGGATTAGAGAGATGGTGAATTTTGTATTAAAACTTGACAGAGGATGCCCTTTTTCCTGTTCTTAAATTTGCAATGCAATGGTCCTTAGTAGTAGCATTAATTCAGAGAGGGTTTGTTGAACACCTGCTGGGTGCTCATTACGGCACAAGCTACTGAGGGAGATAAGCAGTAGAGGACAGTCCTTAATCTTTGGATTCAAGGCAACAAAGCATTACGATGCTTACCGTGTGAAAGAAAATGGGTCAGGCACAGAGATTACAAAGACAAAAATGAAGCATTCAGAAGTTGATATTCTACTGGAGAAATACAGCCTAAGTATAGGAGAAGGTAATATGAAGAAGAGAATGGTAGCGACCGCTGGAAGGGGCATCAGGGAAGGCTTCATGAGGGAGGCGGCCCCTGTGCTGAACCTTGGAGAAGGATGTAGATTGGAGATGTAGAACTGAGGAGCTTCCCTAGTTTTCTTCAAGATTTAGCTCATATCCCACCTTCTCCAGGAGGTCTTTCTCAATCCACCCCATGCCTCCCTTTAAGTGCTTTTCTTCTGAGATCACCTTTCATTTACTGGATATGCATATAAAACATTCTGGGACTGGGGATAGCTTGTGAATATTCGAGGAAATGGAGATGGAATTCTGACAGCATAGCAGCTAGGATTCCAAGTTGGCAGAAAGCTAGAGTGTGTGAGGTGAAATTAGGCTGAAAAGGTCAGTCCATCAGTCAGTAAACATTTATTAAGCACCTACTATGTGCCAAGCACTGTTCTAAATGCTGGGGTGCAAAAGGTAGAGTTTATAACTTAGTTATGGTTCACTCCAAATAAATAAAAGGTAGCATATGAAATTAAAACAATGCAAACGGAATAGGAAGGGGCTGATCAGCATGGGATGAGAGAACATCACTCAGACATCCATTTCTCTTTCCTCACATAGCCACTCTCCCAATTCAGGCCCTCATTACCTCTTGCCTGGATGACTGCAACATTCCTCTAATTGGTCTCCCTGCCTCAAATCTCTTCCTGCGCCAATCCATTCTCCACCAGGCTGCCAAAGTGATTCTCCTAAAGCATAGGTATGACTATGTCACTTCCTCCCCACCCCCAACTTAATAAGCTCCAGCTGCTCCTTATTATCTCTAGGCTCAGCTATATAGAATTCTCTTGTAAGGCATTAAAGCCCTTCACAACCTGCCCTCTCCCTACTTTTCCAGTCAACCTGTCTATGAACTCTAAGATCCAGCTACATTAGCCTTCTTCATGCACATAAAATGACAACCTTTGAACCAACTGTTCCTCATGTTCAGAATCCTCTTACTCCTCACCTCCATCTCCTGGCTTCCCTAGTTTTCTTCAGAATTCAGCTCAAATCCCACCTACTCCAGGAGCTCTTTCTCAGTCCACCCCACCCCTCCCTTTAGTGCCTTCCTTCTGAGAAAACCTTTCATTTACTAGATATGCACATATAGCATAAAGAATACATACTTGCATATATTTATTTTGTATACATACATAGTATACACATATGTGTATATACCTTTTATCTACATAGATATTTATGTATTGTCTCCCCCATTGGAGTCTGTGAGCACCTTAAGGGGAGAGTTTGTGTTTTGTCTTTCTCTGTACACCTTCCCTTAGCATAGTGATTGGCACATAGTAAGTGCTTAATTAATGCTTGTTGATTGACTTCTTGTTCAAGCAAGGCTTTATGGCGGAAGGTGAGTTTGTCTAGGTTCTTGAAGGAAGTGATGGTCCAGGCTTGATGAAAAGTACAGGGGGCAGCTAGGTGGAGCAGTGGATAAAACATTGGCCTTGGATTCAGGAGGACCTGAGTTCAAATCTGACCTCAGACACTTGACACTTACTAGCTGTGTGACCCTGGGCAAGTCACTTAACCCTTATTGCCTGGCAAAGAAAAAGAAAGGGGGAGGAAGAAAGAAAAGTACAGGGGAGGAAATTCTAGGAAGAGGAAACAATAAACAGATATTACAAAATACATGAAAGCACAAGCAAAGAGATGGGCTCATCTAAATGTAAGGGGGTGGGTTGTAATAAGTGAGAGAGCTAAGGGAGACACAGGGGTAAAGGCAAAAATCCCTGGGATGGAAAGAACTGAAGGTGAGCTCTTTGTTGCTTATGACCCATGTGACCTTGGGTAAGGCACTGTGCTTCTCAATTTGTCTTAATTTCTTCATCTGTGCACTGAAGTGGTTGGACTAACTAAAGTCTCTTTAAGCTCTGAATCAATGATTCTTGGGTGGAGTGAATGACAAGTCCCAATTACTGTGTAGAAAGAGGTTGGTTTTTTCCCACCCTTAGGTCATTGGAGTCCAAACTCATAATAGCATATAATAGAATAACATTTTATTATAATAGAATAATAGCATCACCTTGATTACTCAGAATTAGGCTGTCAGCTGAGCTATTCCATGAAGCACATATCATTTTGGCTCAGAGGCAATGTCCTTAAGATAAACAGAATGCTTCTACTTTCCACTCGGATAAGCAGAATTCCAGGAAGAGCTTACAAAAAGCGCTCTGCAATAATCTCCACCATGATAACTCATCATCATAGAGCATGCCATTTCTTTCTGGGTGTGGAAAGTCTGTTGTTGATTCTGGGTTTTATCTTATGCACCAGATTGGAATGCAGAAGCTGTTGTTGGTTTTGTTGTTGTTGTCCCTGCTCTTGGTGGTGGTGGTCCTTTGTCTTTGAAGCAGATCAATGACATCATGGGGTGATATCTTGACTCCTGTGTGAACTGGATTTAAGTGAGGCAGAGTAACACAAAGTCAGCCTTGCTCTCCAGAGTCAACAAGGACAAAAGTCAAGATGACTGGCAATGGCCCAGGATGCCTTGGATGACCTTAGGGTCTTCAACGTCTGACTAAACTGGAAGTCCTCCATAGCGCCTGCTATTGGAACAAATTGTTCTCATCTGCCCATTCCACTGGGGGAAGTCTTCACATGCTTAAGCTAGACATCCTCCAACTCCCTGACAGGTTTGAGGCTTGTTACCCTCAATGTGGTTTAGCCTGTCTGAAGAGACACTTTTAGCAGGGTGTGGCTACTGAGTATGCTACAGCTTCCTGGAGCCACAGGTGAGAGTTGAGTGCTAGGAAGACATCAAAGGTGGATCGACAGCCTTGAAAAGGGCTTGGCAAGCCCTCATATCAGAGATGCTGGCCCTTCTTCTTCTTCTTCTTCTTCTTCTTCTTCTTCTTCTCCTTCTCCTTCTCCTTCTCCTTCTCCTTCTCCTTCTCCTTCTCCTTCTCCTTCTCCTTCTCCTTCTCCTTCTCCTTCTCCTTCTCCTTCTCCTTCTCCTTCTCCTTCTCCTTCTCCTTCTCCTTCTCCTTCTCCTTCTCCTTCTCCTTCTCCTTCTCCTTCTCCTTCTCCTCCTTCTCCTTCTCCTTCTCCTCCTCCTCCTCCTCCTCCTCCTCCTCCTCCTCCTTCTCCTTCTCCTTCTCCTTCTCCTTCTCCTCCTCCTCCTCCTCCTCCTCCTCCTCTTCCTCCTTCTCCTCCTTCTTCCTTCTTCCTTCTTCTTCTTTCTTCTTCTGGCAATGGGGGTTAAGTGACTTGCCCAGGGTCACACAGCTAGTAAGTGTTAAGTGTCTAAGGCCAGATTTGAACTCAGGTCCTCCTGACTCCAGGGCTGGTACTCTATCCACTGCCCCACCTAGCTGCCCCGATGCTGACCCTTCTTAAAGACTTGAACAACATGCATTTTGTTAGTGCTCACTGTGTGCCAGACACTGTGAATAGTAATAGGTCATTCCTGTCATGGCTGCTGTGGGCAAAATGACCTTAGTAAATGAATCAGGTGTGGAGGTCTATGTCTAGCCCAAGGCTATGGGTTTTGGAGAATAAAAGATGACTATGACACAAGGGTCCCAACATTTAGAAACTTGAAATCCAGCTAGAGCAGCAGGCAGAGCTAACACTGTTAGGATATAGTTCAGTATCCTCAGTACAATAGGAGAGAAGGGCAAGATCAGTATGAACTGGGAAGATGGGCGAAAACTAATTCATGACAAAGGGCAGCTAGGTGGCGCCATAGTGCACAGAGCACTGGGCCTGGAGTCAGAAAGACTCAACTTCCTGAGTTCAAATCTGACCTCAGACACTAGCTATGTGACCCAGGGCAAGGCACTTAGACCTGTTTGCCTCAGTTTCTTCCTATGTAAAATGAACTGGATACAAACCACCCCAGTATGTCTGTCTCAGTTCCTTCCTATGCCATATCTGCTGGGTGCAAACCATCTTTTGCGACCCAAAATGGAGTCAAAGGGAGTTGGACATGAATGAAAAACACCTTTATAAAAATTCGTAATGAATAGATCGGATGCCTTGCAAGCAAAAGTATAGATGAGGTTGGGGGCCTAATTCTTATTGGAAACTAAGCTTCATCCTCCCAGGTTCCAGAACCTTCTTCCCCAGAAATTATGTATCAACTTTGTATGTGTTTTGTATTTAGTTTTTTGTGGACTTGTTGATCTTCTTCCCCCTCCCCAAGAATGTGGACTTCTTGAGGACAAGATCTGGTTGGTTTTTTCCTTCCCTTGAACTAGTTTTAGATAACCTCTGAGGACATATACATCTCAAATGGGCAGCACACAATTCACACTAATCAGCAACAACTGGATTGTCCCTTTCCCTGCCTTCCCCTATGAAGACAGTGAAGACAATCGAATACTCTGAGGATGCAGCTATTCCTACTCCCTCACTCACTATAAGGGGCTATGTTGGGTTCCTTCTTGCTTCTGCAGAGGATGAAAGAGGGCAGTCTCTGGGGAGTTCTGGGTCCTGATAAGATGGTGGCAGGAAGAACATCAGTGAATCTGCTTTCCCTCTTACGTCAGGGATGATGATGCAGCCTTCACAAGGTTCTGGGGGCGGCAGTGAGGTGGGTGGGAGGGATCCTTTGATGTTTGGATGCCATATTTATTAGACTAAGCTTGGGATGCAATTGCTTCACATAGAACGGATTATCCTAGGGAATCTTTTTGAGTGGAGGAATCATTTTGCTCCTGCTTGACTCACTCTTCTGCATCAGTGGAATCTTTGTTGCTTTCATTTCTCAAAGATCAGTGTTGTTACCTTGCTTCCCATTAAGTTTCACTGTGCCTTTGTAGTTTTTTGCATCATGCATGGTTGGCCTTCTTGAATTGGTCACATGTAAACTATCTTTGCATCTTGGTGTCTTTTGTTCTCAAAATATTATTGGCTCTTTTTATCTTAACTGCCACAGACTTAGCTTCAGTTCCTGGAAAGAGAGTATACTTCAAAATTTTATTATTGGAAAGGTATTGTTGGGTTTTTTTACCCCCTTCTTCCAGTTATAGAAAGCAGGGCAATTCAAGACATGGAGCACTGAGCTTGGAAATGATGAGCTTTGTTGTTCTAGGTCTAGTCCCAGTCTTGCCACGATGTAATTTTTGTTGAGTGACTGATTATCACAATTCTTCAGTTTTTCCATCTATAAAATGAGGATATCTGCCCCTCTCAATCTGACAGGGATTAATCTGACATAATATGAGTCCCAGGATTTAACAGAACCATTGCTTTAAGGGGGTGGGGTTACTGGTCCATACAAATTAAATTTAAAAGGAAATGTAGTTAGGGCCTATGCAGGTGAAACTCATTGACCAAATGAGATTTTTAGAAAGACAAATACAGAAGATGGAACAACCAGTAGCTGAGGATGAAAGTAAAAGTGTGACATAATACTATAAGAATGGTGACACAAGCGAGTAAGTTGGCAATGGTGAAGAATGTTAAGGAAAAATGAAAATGACTTTTAGAAATTATTATTAGTTATATTGGAAGAAAGATGAGGATGAAAGATAGGGACAGACTGATGTTAATGGTGAACAGGTATTGATTGTGGACAAAAAGAAGGGAGCACTACCCTTTTGCTTCTGTCATTTCTACCAAGGAGAATAGTCTAAACTGGAGAGAAGAGAATAATAGAGTAGAAACCTAAGAGAAGGAGAGAAGAGGGAAAGAAAAATCTGGCTATACTGGATGAGTTTAGCCCAGAAGAATTACTTTCTAAGGGATTAAAAGGATTGATGGAGATGATTGTGGGCCCATCATAAGTGATTTTTGAAACATCATATGGCTAGATTACAGTTCATGTGTAAAAAGATTTTCTGCAATTCTTAATTCAATGAAAGAGGTATGAAAAAAGCTAACCTCATCAAAGGGCTACATTGAGAGGTACATTGTTGGAAGGAAGGAGGCATGAGTTCTGATGCACTCTTCCATATTTATACCCCATCTACAATAGAATACACTGGCCCCGGGGCAGCTAGGTGGCACAGTGGATAGAGCACCAGCCCTGGAGTCAGGCGTACCTGAGTTCAAACCTGGCCTCAGACACTTAAACGCTTACTAGCTGTGTGACCCTGGGCAAGTCACTTAACCCCAATTGCCTCACTAAAAAAAAATACACTGGCCCCCTTGCCCTCCATTGAACAAGATACTTCATCTCCTAACTCCAAGCATTTCCCTGGCTGACCCCCATGCCTAGAATTCTCTTCTCTCTCATCTCCATCTCCTGGCTTTCTTTCCTCCCTTCTACTCCCAGCTAAAATCTCACCTTCTACAGGAAGTCATTCCTAAACCCTCTTAATTCCAATATCTTCTTTCTGTTGATAAACTGGAGTAGGTCCAGAGATTGCAAAGGACCTACTCCAGTATGGTTGTGCCATACAAAGATTGGCTGAATGAAGGAAAAGGAGATGTTTAGTCTAGAGAAGAGAAGGCTGAGGAAGGCATGATAAGCTTCTTTCATGTGCCTGAAGGAGTTTCATGTATAAGAGGGGTCATTAGTCTTGTTCTGTTTGGCCCTGGAGGGCAGAACTAAGAATGGGTGGCAGTTGACAAGAACATGATTTTAGTGTGAAATAAATTTTTTCTTTAAAAAGAAAATTTTCTTTTAATTTATGGAATAAAATAAGCATCTCCATAACATAATATAATGAAAAATATATGACTGTATGTGAAACTGCAAATCTATTATGTATAACTTGCTATTCATTTTAAATATAAAGTTATCATGTAAATTTCTTTTTTCCCTTCCCCACTCCACACTACTCTAGAGATGTCTACCGTTATACACAAATATGTATATGTATATGTATATATATTTATATACACATATATGTAAAATCATTCTCTATATACTATTATTTATCATTTCTTTCTCCGGATGCGGATAGATTCTTCCTTCATATGTACTTTCTTAACAATTGGAACTCTCTAAAAGTGGAATTGGCTGACTCTACAGAGTGAATTCTCCTCCCTGGAGGTCTTCAAAGTCTGAATGACCACTTGGCAAGTGTTTTATGGATAGAATTGTTTTTCAAATAGGGGCTGATTAGATGCCTTCCCAGATTCCTTCCAACTCAGATTCTGGGAGTCTTAGATACTACTGCCAATGTGATAATCAATTATTACTTATTCCCTTGGCTTCCATTGCCCCTTGCATCATTCTGATACTTTAATTTTGACTCCAGGGATGATCTCAAACATTTTATCCTGGTATTTAAAGTCTTCCACAATCTCACTGCAACATACCTTTCCAATATTATTTCAAGGGACTCTCTATCCTATGTTTTATGATCTACAAGCTCCCCCCTGCACACCCCCAGCTGAGTTTTTACTTTCCTATTTCTATGCATTTGCACAGGCTGCCCCTTCCTCACAACTTGAAAATGCTTCCTCTTTATTTCTTGTCTTCCTTCAAGAAAGGTCCAGTTCACTTCCTCCATGAAGCCCTCCCTGATTCCCCCCAGCTGAAAGGGATCTCTTTTTATTCTAGTTTTCTTAGAGTAGGCTATCTGGAGCTATCCTTTGTCTCTTTAACATTGGGCCTAATTTGTACTTATAGATTCTGTGTCCACTCTTAGCTATTGTTGTAAGCTTCCTGAGAACAATATCTGCGTCTTTCTCATTGTTGCATCCCAGCATCTTCCTAAGTGCCTGCCAAACAGTAGGCACAATTAATATTTGTGGGATTGAATTGCTTGTAATTCTAATTTGTGTGAGGTTGATTTAGGCTTAGTCTCCCAGCTGTGCTTCGGACTCTAGACTTTACTCCAAGACTCAGTTGCCTTCTTACCCTGGAATATTTTTTTTTGCCATGTGCCATGGCTCCCTTCTCCCATTGGTGAGTTCCTTCTGCATTGGGGAGCTCCAATTTGAGAATGAGCATAGGGCAACTATGCCCCTTTCCTCTCTTGCTTGTGTGTCTGACTCTGTTCTTGGACAACAGTCCCCTGGGAAGGTATTTTCTCTCCTCCACCCACCCTCAACTTTTCAAGTTCCTTTTAAATGTTGTCTCCTCATAATAGACTGGACTCAAGCTCTTTGGATCCAGAGACGGCCTTTCTTTTTGCTTGTATATATTCCCCTAGTGCTTAGCACGCTGCTTTCCACATAGTAAGCACTAAATAAATGCTTGTTGTCTTTCCTTTCCTCTCTCAATGCTCCTATTTCTGTATTCTCCCTTGGTATGATGCAATTGCTTCCAGAATGTCTCTTTGAGACAGCATCATTCTGAGATCATGGTTCTGCCTGTTCTGTTAATTACTTTTGATGCGTATCTAGTCTCCTGCCCTGATGCCCTGGTGATTACCCCATTTGCTAGAATCTGATAGCCAGGATAAGACAGAGCTTCATGTTGTTTAAAAAAAAAAACACCTGGGAGATTTTCCTTGTGTTAAGGGACTGTTTCATTTTCATCTCTAGCATCTAGAAGAGTATATCACACATAGTAAGTGCTTAATATATACTTGTCCATTGATTGGTTTATGATGTGACCTCCCTATGAAGCTACTTGCACTCAAAAACTGTGTGTGTCTCTAGAGGCTCCTGGTGGGGGTTTGAGGGGTACAATCCTGTGGAACTATACTTCTAACATTTCTGCTCATGAGCCCCCATTAGGGTGCTGTTCATTAACGTTAAGCCAATAGACTCATTTAATTTTTTAGCAAAGTCATTTACTGACATAGTATAGCAAAAACAGTGGTTACAAAAACTGAAATGAATCTTTGATCTTATTGACTCAGGAATTCTTTCTTTCATTTTTCTTTTCTTTTCTTTTCTTTTCTTTTCTTTTCTTTTCTTTTTTGGTGAGGTAATTGGGGTTAAGTGACTTGCCCAGGGTCACACAGCTAGTAAGTGTTAAATGTCTGAGGCTGGATTTGAATTCAGGTCCTCCTGAATCCAGGGCCAGTGCTTTATCCATTGTGCCACCTAGCTGCCTCTCAGGAATTCTTTCTAATGATGACTGTAGCAACTTATCCATTTGGTACAATTCTTGTCCATGGTGTCATAAAAGTATGACACAGGTCTACCCAATGTGCTAGAGGCCTCTCTTGTTATAACCACCCCTCAATTTTTTTGGGGTAGGTACATTCTAACCCACAAATACACACACTATCCATGGGAATGGTGGACTCAAACTTAGAGTACAATGGTAGGAAGGCACTTGGGTAAAGAGCACATATTGCAAAGGAGCAACTCACAACTCCTGGTACTAAGAGTCTCTTCTGTTTTAGTAGAGTCTCCATTAAGTTCTTCTCAGGTGTAGCACTCTGCTGTGTTCCAAGGATCAGTTGCTTTCTAAAGTATGGAGCTGACATTTTCCTCAGTCAAAAGAAGTCATTCCCTGAAGCTGCCTATCCTCAAAAATCTTGGTACTAGAAGACATTTTATGCAGTTCCCCTTGGGTGATTAAGTACTCTGTTGTGTGTTTCTCTGCTCTTCAAACTGGAATCATTGTCTCTTATTTGTAAAGTCTATAGTCTCAGCTCTATATGCATTGTCTGATATCTTTTCAGGCTCTTCAGGGATATTGGGAGGAGGGAGAAAGTGGGTTGGAGAGAGAGAGAGGGGGGGGGAGAGGGAGAGAGAGAGGGAGGGAGGGAGGGAGAGGGGAGGGGGAGATAGAAAGAAACTAACCTCTTCTCACACACTCCATAAATAATTCCCTCTCAGGATACTCAAATTGGCTGAACAAATTGTGGGATGTGATTTTGATGGAATACTATTGTGCTATAAGAAATGATGAGCAGGATGCTCTCAGAAAAACCTGGAAAGACTTACATGAACTGATGAAAATTGAAATGTACTCTATACAAAGTAACAGCAATATGATAAGATGATCAGCTGTGAATTACTTTGCTATTTTCAGCAATACAATGCTCCAAGACAACTCTGAAGGACTTATGATGAAAAATGGGATCCATTTCCAGAGAAAGAACTTATGGTGTCTGAGTACAGATTGGAGCATTTTGTTTTAGCTTATTTTTCTTGAGTTTTTTTCTGTTTTCTTTCATAAGTTAATATGGAAATGTTTTGCATGACTACACATATATAACTTATATTGAATAGCTTTCCTTCTTAAGGGGGGAAAGGAGGAAAGGAGATAATTTGGAGCACAAAGTTTTAAAAATGGATGTTAAAATTATTTTTACATGTAATTAGGGAAAAATAAAATTTTAAATAAATGAAAGAAATTCCTCTTAGGGCCTTCAGGGATCGAACTCTCAAACTAGAGGCCTCCATGCTAGAATTTTCCACTACTTCTGTTGCTGTTTTTATGTATAGTCCCAAAGAACACAACTGTTTCTCTTGGCCAGTCACAAAATATTTTTCACATGGCATCATCTGTCTTAATACAAATCTCTCTAATCCTGTCTAATTGTTTAAGGACTGGGTCACACACTTGTAGGAAATTCTTCATTTTCACTCCTGATATCTAATCTACTTTGTGATTCAGTTAAAGAGGCCTTTGTATCTGATAAAGGTTTCAGGGCACAGACACATTTGTTTATATATTAACAATTATGTCCATTGATTGATTGGTTCTTTAGGTGTCTGGGAAAGGTAGAACCTTTCCCGTACAATGAGAAAAGCCAAGATGACCTACTTACAAGAAAGAAGAGAGGCTGAGTTACAAGAACAGAAGGCAACAGAGGGAAAACAGAAGGGTTAGAGCATGAAGAAGAGCAAAGTTCTGCTCTCTGACATGTATAATAAAGTGGAGAACTGCTAACATGAAGTTCAGAAACCCAAAAGGGTGTGGGGACAGGCAGTGCTTTCTCCTGGTCATGGGCCAGAAGGGAATGCATAAAAAACTCTTGGATAAGGTCATTAATGCTTGGGAAAGAAAAAGGAATGTAACTATATCAACTATGAGAGGAAATGCTCCTTGTAAAAGATGTTGTTGGTCTTGGTCTGATGGAATCTGTTGCTTTCTTTAAGATTTCAGGAAGAAAAAAAGAACAGATGAATGACAAGTTGTTCCAAACTGGCAACAAAAGGCAAGAGGGCAGATCATGAAATAACTCCAAATCTGATTCATCAGGACTAGATTCAAAGGGGAAACCAGTAAGCACTCTCACAAGGGATTTTGTCTGCAAGGACTTCAGTTATGAAATCACTGGACATGACTCAGAGATATTTTTGTTTTACTATGATTCACACATCAGAGGTGCGAGAGCATGTTGTAAACTTTAGGAATGGGGCAAATTTATTATTTATTCTGGAAGGAAAAAAAGGAAGAGAAACGAATGAGCCTTTGCCTTGGCAATAATAATGTTAAGTAGGCCAAGGAGAAGAACTCTTTACACATTAGTTAGCTATGATGGTTTCTAGAGATGACATAGCTGGATGGCAGAGAAATCTTGCAATGCTATGAGTTAGCTGGCTGAGAGACTCAATTGATTTGGGCTGTATAAGTGTGATGAAGAACATGGCAGGAGGAGACTAGATTAGATCATCAATATGGAATCTTTTATATGTCAGTAGAGAAAGACATATCTATAGATATGTTAGGCAGCCTCACACCTGCCCTCTATGTGGTGTGGGGGAGTTTTTCAGTATGGATTGTAGGAGTTAGGAACAGGGCCCCCTGTGGCACATCCTAGGGAAATAGCATCTTGTGTAACTTGTTGTGTGTCAAGAAAAGAAATGTTGGCATTAGTTTCCTGGAGATAAAATAGAACAGGCATGTGGAGAACAGAGTGGCAGCAGAAGCAACCAAATTGGACTTTTTTCAAACCTTGCTATAATACTTTACACCTTGTGGCTTCCAGGCTGAAAAGCGTACGTATACCAGGGAAAAACACAGAGTTAGGATAAAAAATTTGTTAAACTCAATATAATTTATATATCAATTGACAAAATAACTAATACTGGGATGGTATTTAACCATGTCATGTAGATAAAACATATTATGAAATAAAATAAACAAAATGATAAAAGTGAAAAGCCATAGGAAATGGTAATGGATTGGGAACATAACAGGAAGATCTGATACATACTGGCTGTGTTACTCTGGGCAAGTCACTTGACTTGTCAGTGTTCTGGAAAACTTTAAGAATATATGTGGTAAAACATGATTAATATGGACATGTTTTTCATGATTATAGATATACAACCTATATCAAATTGTTATCCTCTTAGGGAGGAGGCAGGGGAGGGAGGGAGAAAATTTGGAACTCAAAATTTTATATAAAAATGAATGTTAAAATTGTCTTTACATGTAGTTGGAAAAATACTATTTAAGGTTAAAAAAGAAGATTATATGTGGTAAAGAAGGCACTGACCTATGATAGCAGAGAGAGTTTCTTTGTGAAACTTTTTTATACCAAAAGGAAACAAGGCCACTGCCTTTCCTTGCTATGATAAAAAAAGTGCAGTAGCCTTCAATCTTTCTATAATTTTTAGCCCTCTTCTTAAGAGAGCTTAGCATCTTGTCAGGACATACTAGAGATGAAACTCTCCATCCTCTACTAATCGCATGAAATCATGTCAATATGTATCTTCCTAGTCTTCTAAGGAGGCTCAAGGTAGGACAGAAAAACTAGAACCATTGCCACCCAAACCTTTCGCTGAAGTATGAATGCCCTCTGAAACTTTTGTTATAAGTCTTCCCCAACCCTCTGTTTGAACGTTTCCACTGGCAGGTAACATACTACCTCCTGAAGCTGTCTATTCCATTATTGGACTGATCTTATTGTTTGGAAGTTCTTTTTATTAAAATAGCTTCTACCCTTTAAGCCTACTTCTGTCCTCTTTAACAAAACAGAATTAATACGACGCATCAAAGGTCAATTGATCACAGATTTAAGAGCTAACAGTCACCTTAGAAGATCTTCTAGCTGGGCATGGTGACACATGTCTATGATCCCTGCTTCTTGGGAGGTTGAGGTTGGTGGATCTCTTGAGCTCAGGAGTTCTGAGCTGCAGTAGGACCAAAGCCAATTTAGTGTTTTCATTAAGTCTAGCACCAACATGGTGAGCATCCAGAAAGGGAGTGGGAAACAGGCTGTCTAAGGAGGGGTAAATGGGCCCAGGTTGCGAACAGGTCAGGTTGACACTTCTAGGCCAATTGGCAGCAGTAGGACTGGGCCCTTGAGAGTCTGCTATATTGACAGCCTGGGCATAAGGATTCTCCAAATAAAAAATAAGGGACTAGGATACTTTTTTTTTTAATATATGAAGAACCTGAGAGGTTAAATGACTTTCCTGAAGTCAGGCAGAGCCCAGATTCTACCCCAAGTTCAACACTCTTTCTACCGTACCATGTTGACCAACCCCTAATTTATATGATAATTCTTCAAACATTAGAAGACAGAGAGCGTGTCCCTACATGTTGCATATTAGGAAACAGAGAACGTATCTCTAGCCTAGACCATCTATCTTCTCTACTCCAAGCTAAATTATTCCCAGTTTTGCTTTTTTTTCCATATTGTCATATGGCATAATTTTGAGTCACCCTGTGAGCTTGGTTATCTTCCCTCCCCACCCACCAACCTATTCTAGCTTGTCAATATCCCTCCTAAGATGTAGTCGAACCAAATTGGATGGAAATGCTTCTGGTGTGACCCAATCATAGCAGAATCCCCCCCCCTTTGTTCTTCATAATACACTTACCCAGGCAGCCTCAGGGATAAACCAAGCAACTAATGAAGGGGGGAAAGGTGGCAATGTTTACACTTAATAGGACCCTTCCTGAAGTTTAGCTGTAAAAGTAGAATGACATGTTATTTAGGTGTATAGAAGAGAATAAGAAGAAACTAAAAAAGGCCAGTGGGAATTTGAAAGAAGTAATCTGGGGAAAGAAAATAAAAGAGAGAATGAAAAGGAAGAACGAAGCAGCAGAAGAGGGAAGAGGAAGCAAAGAGGGGATGCAAATGAGTACTCAGGCTGCTCTGTCTAGAAAAGGAACTGGTAAGACCAAAGCAGGTCGGAAGAAAGAGGCAGCCTGAAGTGGACTGACAAAGGATGGAGGCTGAGGGGCGAGCTCTCCGAACAGAGGCCAAATGTGCAGCTCTGCCTCCATCACAGGCATGCCCAGGGATAAAGGAACAGGGACTCGAGGTAAAGCAGAAGTATTAGCAGTAATACAAAGGAAAAAGAGGAAGGAGCTGATGTTGATAGTATTTTGAAATATTCTGTGCAGCCCACACCAACCTATGGCAAGAATGCATTGTAGTCAGAGACTATCAGTGTCAACTTTCTACAGGTCTAGGAGGCTCAAGGTCTATGATATCATGATCCCATAATATTGCATGAAAATAAAACCTCGATAATCCAGTAAGATGATCTTTGAGTTGGAACATCCCATTGTGGGGTTGAGGAGAGAAGATTAAAGGGCAATGTCTAAGAACAAACTCATATGCTACAGGAAGAGTAGTTTTCGTAGAGGAATAAAGGATCGCACAGTTTTTGGTCACAAGACATGAGAAGGTGAAAGGGACTGATTCTTTCTTCCTTCCTTCCTTCCACGGGGCAATGAGGGTTAAGTGACTTGCTCTGGGTCACACAGCTAATAAGTGTCAAATGTCTGAGGCCGGATTTGAACTCATGTCCTCTTGAATCCAGGGCCAATGCTTTATCTGCTGTGCCACCTAGCTGCCCCCAAGGGACTGATTCTTATATGAGGCATTGGTAGTAGACAGTAGGGGCAGTTAGACCCGTGAAGAAGAGACCCTTGAGGTCATATAGTCAAAACACTTCATTTTACAGTTGAGAAAACTGAGATGCCAAGAAAATGAAAAGACACGTGTCCCAGGACACAGAAGTAGTATTTGGCAGATTTAGCACTTGACCTCTCATCACCCAATTCTACATCTGACTCCTTTTCTGATGCATTATGTGGTTTCCCATGGTGTCAGGAGGACCCAGATTGTTACAAATGGATGACAAACATTCTAGGTGCTGGGATTTAAGATTAGTAAAACTGAATGGGGGCAGCTAGCTAGATGGTGCAGTAGATAGAGCACCAACCCTGGATTCAGGAGGACCTGAGTTCAAATTTGGCCTCAGACACTTGACACTTACTAGCTGTGTGACCCTGGGCAAGTCACTTAACCCCAATTTCCTCACCAAAGAAACAAACAAAAATAAACAAACAAAACAAAACAATCCCCTGAATGAACAGGGTAGGTAAAGATAAAGAAAGACAAGGAGATAAATGGAAGGCTGGGGGTTGATGAAAGATAGACCCTTGAAAATCTCATCTATAACAGACACAGCAAGAAGAAGCAGTGACACCATATTCAAATTTTCATAGCTGCTTCCTATACAAATAACATTTGAAAGCACTGGACTAACTATTCACACAGCAGTGACAAAAAATTATATTCCTAGACCCATAGTTGGTTAAGGGAAAGTTTTGCAAGTTTCCTCAACTTTGGGGAGTTTCATAAATTGTGCATAGCATTTTCCAGGAAAAAATAGTTGCATTGGGGCTGAGTATATCTCTGTCCACAGTCAGCCTTGGTATATTCTATTTACGCCACGTGGAGAAATAAAATGTATTTCTAATTGGCTTTCTAATAAGTACTAATTAGTTCAGGCCTTTGTGATCCATAAAGAGATAAAGAGCATGCTTGCATCTTCCATCAGTGATCTCAAGCTGCAGCTGGTACAGTGTCATGCTGCTTTCCTTTTCTATCTTTGGGAAGAAATTGAAATTGCCTTGGTGAAAAATCTCATTTAGATTTTGTTAATATGTATTAAAAAGCTCTGAGCGGAGCCAGTGCGAACAACTGTGACCAGGCCCTCAGGAGAGGTCTGTGGGAGCCCAGCTTGCTGTGTCCCACTCAGGACAATTTCTGACTAGTGAGATATAATTCTTATGCTCTACTGAATAGCAAAGAGGTGAGATCAGCTGCTTAGTGATTTCTTGATGTGGGTTTGTACTATGGTATTCCCGATCATTGGAGAGATTATTGATTAGTATTAGCCAGTTGATCTAGGTTACCCTCAAGGACATATGACCCAAGGGTCTAGACCTCTTTGTTATGTCCTTCGGGGTGAGAGCTCAGTGTGCCAGTGATTAGGGCAAGTGCTGAAACCAGGTAGTTGGTATAAACAG
Organism: Dromiciops gliroides; assembly: GCF_019393635.1. NCBI lineage: Eukaryota > Metazoa > Chordata > Mammalia > Microbiotheria > Microbiotheriidae > Dromiciops > Dromiciops gliroides. The sequence continues at coordinate 70,797,163 of NC_057865.1, forward strand.
AAACGCAAGGCGAAGATAAGTACCAGGGTTTCTTGGCATGGCAAAATCCAATGGTTTAAGCAAGAAGTGGGGAAAATGGATGCTAGAGTAGGGATTTGGACCAGGCCCAAGGTCACTAGGTATTAGATTAGATATGGAGTCTGTCCTGTATTTGGATAGGTCACTAGATATTGGATTGAAGGGTAAATACAGACTGTTTGGATGTTGACTTTTGACTCAACCTTCTCCCCTAAACTTGGTCTTTTATGGCAACTGTATCTATTCTCATCTTTGACATGTTGGCATAGTCACAAACTGTATTTTCCATGATGCTTTTATGACTCAGCCATAAGATAATAGTCATGGGTGAGGATACCTTTCTTACAAAGTTATCCACCAAAGATTCACAACAGGTCTCTGCATGAAGAAGCAGCTGGTCTATACAAAATAGGTCACTGGACTGATCTTCCCACTATTCCCTGGCTACTTCTGCCCATTTACCGCATCTTCCCTCTTAAATTCTGGCCATGTCAAGTAAATCATCCTTAAGAGGGGGTCTGTTTCTTTCATTCAATGGGCACTAATCAAGGGTTCTTTACCCAGGGTCCATAAGCTTGTATATTACTATTTTGATAACTATACTTTCATGGGATTTGATTCCTTTGTACTCCAATGCATATTTATTTTTTGCATTTAAAACCATCATTCTGAAAAGGGGTTCATAGGCTTCCATAGATTGCCAAAGGTGCCCATGAAACCCATGAAAGGTTAAGAAGCCCTTCATTAAGTTAAGAGTGTGTGTGGCGTGTGCGTGCGCACATGTATGTGTATGTGTATGAGAAGTCTTAGGGAAGTGACTGAGACATTATCTCCCTGACTTCTGCCTTCCCTGGAGTCTCAGGAAGCCTCTTGTGATGTTTCCATAGCACACAACACAACCAACATTTCCTCCACTTCTATTCCTGTGCTGACCGGCTTCCTATTTCCTGTCCAAGGTCATGTAGTCTTCTTAAAGAAACAGTTCCAGCGATGCTCTGTGGTATTGAATATACAATCACCCCAAATAAGAAATGTTTCTGTAATCATCTACCACATCATAAGCATACATAATGCATGTTATTAATGTATAATCAATACTAGTCCCCAAGTTTGCATCGTGTTCAGTATATATCATATAACATTGGCCTTATGTCTTTGGCAAAACATATTAAACATATTGAAAGCAATTCTATGACGTTGAAGGGTGAAATATGGTGATTGCTAAGAGCAAGCTGTGGTGGGGAGTGGGTGGGAGAAGAAGAAATATAAAGGAAAGGCCATGTCAGTTTTAAGAGACAAATGAATTTGATTTGAGAGAAATGTGAATTAGAAAAGTCACCTTGAAGATCCAAGAAACAGAACAAAATAAGACTAATGAAAATGGCGAGATGGGGGAGCATTTTAGGTGTAATTTTGGTAGGCGAAATAGAAGTTCAGAAAGAATAGTGGGGGGTGGGTGGGTAGGAGTGTAGGAGGTAAGAGTGGTACTGGCCACAGCAGGAAAGTATCTTAGTTTGGATTAAGTGTTGGTGGTAGGAAAAAAAAAAAAACAAGAGACCAATTTGCAAGATTTCTTTACAGGAAGCTGTGATTGAGTCTCAGGAACCTAAATGCAGCAGGAGAAGGAAATGTAGGCATAAGAGGTGACTTCAAGCCTCTGTTAGCTGCAATAGAGAAGGTTAAGGAAGCTCTTTAAAAGACAAGTAAGCAAGGTTAAAATGCAAGTTCAGTGTGGTATGGCCAAGCTGAAATATTTGAAAAGAAGAAAGGTTTGTAGGATATGAGAGAGGGGGGGGGAAGGGGGGAGCAAGAGGGGGGAGAGGGAGAGGGAGAGGGAGAGGGAGAGAGAGAGGGGGGGGGACAGATAGAGACAGACAGAGAGATGGAGCCAGAGCCAGAGAAAAAGCCAGCGAGAGACAGACAGACAGACAGACAGACAGACAGACAGACAGAGCCAGAGCCAGAGAGAAAGCCAGAGAGAGACAGAGACAAAAAGACAGACACAGAGAGACACAGAGAGACAGAGAGAGACAGAGAGGGACAGAGACAAAAACATAGAGAGACAGATAGACACATAAATAAAGACAGAGAGAGACAGAGACAGAGATGGGGGGGAGGGGAACCAGAGACCATAGCTGGACTCGGGAGAAAGACTGAGCTTACTATAAATAACAGGTATTGAAAGGCTAACCTCAGCAGGAGGAGCCACCAAGAAAAAAAATTAAAAAAATACTCATATAGATGTCGGGACTGGTTTTAAATGTATGTATTTTCCATAGGCCTGTGTCATTACCTATGCATCACCCATACCTCTCCAACCTTTCAGAGTCTGCTTTATATTCCCGGGGACCCTATAACCTGCCCTGCAAAGGGGATTCACTAACACTTAATGAGCCCTTGATGACTTAGTAACAAGATGGGCCCTGGAAACCCCAAGTACTGAAAGAAGAAAGAGAATATATCAGGCAGCAGATTGATCAGGGAGAACTGTATCAAGTGAAGTGGGTAAGAGTCACTAGAAGAGAGTTAAGAAAAAATACTGTAGTTTAGGCACAGAAGGAGGGCGGGAACTCACTAGAAAAATCAATAGATGAAAAGATGGGAATATTTAGGTAATGAGGTGAAAGAGGCTTTAGAAAGATGTAGAAATGAAAGGGAAAGCAGAGACTGTCAGAGAGGGGAGGGGTTTGGAAGGTTTTTTGGAAGATAAAGCATAAGGTTGAGTTTGAATGAATAGCAGGGAGTAATGAAGAGAGAATATATGGAAAGCACTTTGCAATCTTTAAAATCCTATAAATGCTGGCTGTTACTATTACATTATTATTACTTAGCAGGAGGGAGTATGGATGAAAGGAAGAAAGGGAAGAAATAGGACAAAGGCAAATAAAGGGCATGATGGCACAACCATATAAACGCACATGGTCCCATGCACTTAGTAGGGACAGCAAGGTTTGGCTATGAAGGTTTGGGAAGACTAGAAATGGAGATGGAAGGAAGGAGGAGCTGGGATGGGAGAGAGCTAGCCAGCCAAGACTAATGGGGCTCCTAGGCTTTTGAGGGGCAGAGCAAAAGAGGGAACACTTATCTCAACCTCATTTTCATCTTCAGATGAAGGTAGAATTATCAAATGAGGGTAATGATGTAGTCCCGCTGGAAAAAGTAACATTTTGTTGTTATAATATTAGAGAAGACACTTGGAATTGAAAAGAAAGGAAAAGGATGAAGGAGGGGTGTGTGTGTGTGTGTGTGTGTGTGTGTGTGTGTGAGTGATATCTACAAGCCACAGAGTATATGTGGAGGGGGGAGGAGAGGAAAGAAAGCGAGAGAGAATATGAGAGAGGGAGGGAGAGAGACACAGAGAGAGACAGAGAAATAGAGACAGAGATAGAGAGATAGAGGCAGAGACACAGAGAGACACAGAGACAGAGAAGTAAAGGAAAGGGGCAACAACTATTATAGCTAAGTAGCATCTGAAGTTCCAAGAAACATGATAAATTCTTCTAAGAAAATTTTGCTCTTGGGTAGCGAGGTCTGGGATTTAAAACTATATCACTGACCATATTCAAAGAGATAGATTTCAGAATTAAGTTAAAAAGTCATTGGGAATGTAAGCTAATTTTGAAGATCAAGTCAAATGAAGGGTGAACTGAGCATGAAAGCAGGCAGCCCTTTTGGAAAGCCAATTAAAATTTTTTTCATATGTAGCACCCACCAGGGAGTATGAGATCTTTTCAAAGATGATCATACATTGAGAGTTCAAAGAGATCTTCAAGGTCATCTGGCCCAATGCCCTTATCTAAATAAAACCTATAAAGAAAGGTATCACAACTTTAAAAATACCGAGGGCAGGAAATCCATTTCTTTTCTGTCCCCAGAGGATGCAAAAGTACTGCTAGACACATATTAGGTGCTCAATAAACATTAATTTGATAGCCTATCTTCTTCATAGAGAAGTGAAGGTGGACTAAAGTGGCTCTGGTGCTTACTATTGAAGTTTTCCTTGGAAGTAGTAGAGAGACTATTGTGTTATAAACACTATTTTACATTCTCTGACATCATTAGGTATGTTGTTCTGGAACAAAATTACATTCCAAGATAGTAATTCTTTTGCTTGGAATCCACCATGTCTTCAAACAAAGTCTGAATGACCACTTGGCAGGTATTGGATGGATAAAATTGTTTTTCAAATATGGGCTGGACTTCTGAGGTCTCTGCCAATTCTGAGATTCTGGCATTCTGAGAAACTACTTCCAATGTGATAATCAATTATCATTTATCCCCTTGGCTTCCATTGCCCCTTGGATCATTCTGATACATTTTGACTTAGCACCTCCAAAAATCCTCCCTGGCTTCCTTTCTCAATAAATAAAAAAGAAAACAAACACTTTCTATAAGAAGTCAACTTTTCCTGGTTCCCCTTAATGATAATGGCTTCCCTTTGAGATTACTTCCAGTCTACCCTGTGTAGATCTTGTGGGGTTTTTTGTTTGTTTGTTTTGTTTTGTTTTGTTTGTTTTTGTTTTTTGCATTTTGTTGCTTGCATTTTGTTTCCCCAATTAGAATGAAAGCTCTTTGAGGGCAGGAACTGTTTTTACTTTTCTTTGTATCCTCAACATAGTAATCACTTAAATGCTCACTCATGACTTCAGCAGGTGATCATTAAGGTGTTCTGTTGGGATGAATCTTATTCAATAAAAGACACAACTTTCCTAGATGGGGGATCAGACAGGGAATTTAATGTCAATGTGAACTTTAAGATGTGAACTCTCAGGGAAATTTCTACTTCAATCCAAACATGAGACAGCAGCAAGAGGTAGTGGAAAGATTAGATTTGGAGTCAGGGGACTTAAGTTCTAATGCCATCTTTCTTGCTGATCACCTGTCTAACCTAAAGCAAATTATTTGATCTCCCTAAACTCTGTTTCTTCATTGGTAAAATGAAGTGGTTGGATTAGTTAATCTTTAAGACTTCTTCCAAAAAAAAAAAAAAAGGGGCAGCTAGATGGCACAGTGGATAGAGCACTGGCCCTGGATTCAGGAGTACCTGAATTCAAATCTGGCCTCAGACACTTAACACTTAATGGCTGTGTGATCCTGGGCAAGTCGCTTAACCCCAATTGCCTCACTAAAAAAAAAAAAAAAGACTTCTTCCAACTCTATGTTCTGTGATCCTGTGTAAATTTGTTGCAGTGGCTGCTACAGTGCTTCTTGGAGAAGGTGGCTACTTGCTAGAGAATGGGCCCAACTCATTCCCTAGCTTGAGAAAACATAAGGATGTGGAGACAGTTTTTTTGGACAGTAGAGAGCCAAGGTGAAATGAGACATTCCAATTAAGCCATGTTGCAAAATAATTTATGTTTCCCAGGGTTTTAAGACTCAATCTCTAGAGAGAATATAATAATAGTTAAAAGTTACCACATCCTTTTAAAAGTCTTTATTAATGCATGGCTTTTAGAACCTTTCATGTTTGGCATAACTTTTATGTGGAGAAAATAAATAACTGCCCTATGCCTTGATCGTATTGTATATTGAATATATTTCTATGCTCCTTTTTGAGGAAACCCTAAACTTGAGCCCAAACATAAACTTTAATTAATTTTTCCTCCTTTCCCCCATCATCATCCCAAGAGGGGATGTAGAAACAGAGTGTGGGAAAAAGAGTTTGACCCTTTCAATTAGAGGCTAGGCTCCCCTACCATTGAAATAAAATCATGGGTCCAGAGCAGAGGACCTCCCTTAGTGGAAGAAAGGCCCCCTTGAATCCAACAATGGTTCTAATACATAGGATAATATTAAAAATATCTTATCACATGTAGGGACTCCTCTTCATGGGAGTTTATAATTCATTATGGCAACTTATTCAAACCACTTATTCAAGAAGGACTTCAATTTCATGGGATCATAGATTTCAGCTGAAAGGCACCTCAGAGGTCATCTAATTGAACTTAACTTATTTTACAGATAAAGAAACTGAGACCCAGGGAGAATTGACTTGGTCAAGGTCATAAACTGAGTTTCAAAATCATGATTTGAACCCCAGCCCCCTGACTCTAAAAGCAATACTGTTTCCATTGCACGGGGCTGCTAATTTATGTTGTATCATTATTTCCTGGTGATGCCTGAAATGGAATCTCAGCGTTTATGAATTTGGTTATCCCATTGCAAAAATGCTAGGGCAAATAGAGAAAGTGTCAAGATTGAGATACTTCATTTTGATGAATTTTTTGCCTCCCACTTCTTGGATCTTGTATCGTGGGGTCTGGCCGACCTAGAAGTAGAGGATGTGTTACCATCATGAACGGTCTCCTTTGTAAAGTCAGCTCTAAGAACACCTCACAACACCTGTGCTAAGCAGAGAGCAATAAGCAGGGGGATTCCTCTCCATGATCCGTGTGCTCATGACTGCCTGGCACTGTTTAGCCTCCTTTTCGCTGTTTGTTACTTTCTCCTGTACCTATAGGTTGTTTTCTTTCCATGGTGTGTTCCTTTGGCTGCTCATTTCCATAAATAAAATGTTCCTTCTCAGCTGTGTTGCTGCTTCCCCTGATTAATTCCTACTGTGGCCTCTCTGTAATGGTGTTTCTTCTTTTACTTAAAACAGCAGGCAATTGCATTTCAAGTTAAGTTAATGGGGGATGGAAGAGAGGTAGCCAAGTTTCTACAGGACTCCCTGAGAGTTTTCACAAAACCCCTCCTTATGAGGTTGGCTCAAATTCTCAACTGATTTCTTTTGGTTTTTGTTTATTACCCACCAAACTTGACTATTTCATTCATCCGTTGCTATTGCATGAAATAGCCTATACTAAGTTGTGTTTCTAGAACACCTTCCAAGAAACCCAGCAGAGTCCAGTTATAATGATTGCCAGGAGATAGCGTTGGTTCTTTGCCACTGTTAAAAGAATAAAAGTCTTACATCTGCTTCTCTAGCACCACAAAGCACTGCCCCAATCTCAATGTGAGTGGTATCATCTTTTGGCCTTCCCCTAATATCTTCCAAACAAGAGATGGCATCTACTTAAGCATACAGTTCCCTTTGGGAGATGAGTCTGAGCTCTGAAATAGGGAAAACAAACAAACAAAAAAAGTTTTTTCAGGTTTCAGATCTTCAGGTAGTAATTTAATAGGTAATAATGTGAATTAATAATTCTAATAAACTTCTTTCTGCTATGTTAGCAGGTTACTGGGAAGGGTTGCCATGGCGGCTCTTTTATTGCCCACAGCTGTGCAAACTCAATCGGCCCTGCACAATTCTAGGGTATGACATCTTTTCCCACTGATTTGTGTGATTCCAATAAATGTGGATTTGGAACATCATGAAAGTATGATTAAAAATTTTTATTAAGCACCTACTGTGAGTTAAATTCTGTATTTACATGTTAGAGATTCAAATACAAAAGTAAGACACCTCCTGTCTTCAAAGTGCTTACAGTCCAAAAGAGGGAGATAACATATGGTGGCCAGAGAAGGGAAATTTGGTTTTGTCAATCACAGGCACTGTAAATAGTACCATAGAGTAGGAGATTGTTATATCTTTTCTAGAAGCAAGGATGGTATTCATTTGATTACTCTTCCTCAGAGCAAGGTGGGAATGAGGTGGGGAAGTGGGGCAGATAATTATGTCAGGGACATGTGTGGATGTGAAACACGGCCTGAAACTGGATAGGAATAGTGGGTTAGGGGAGGTTTGTCAATACCCACCCAGCTCAGGCCTAGAACAGAGTTCCTGATTGGAGTGGATTGACATCCCAGGTGTGCTAGGGTGTGGTCTATAGATATTTCATCCAAGAAGGTGCTTTTCTAGGTAGAGAAATGTGGAACAGCATCAGGGAAGATGAAAAGACATTCAGGGTAGATGGCATGTGAAGCCTAGTCTGGGGCTGGCTAGATGGGACGAAGTGGAATCTTGATTGATACAGGTAAACAAATGTTGACAAAGGAAAATTTTGAAAGTCCCAGGGCTTTAGTAAATGGTTACCTAGAGTTCAATGGTTACATAGTGCTAATACATTAATATGTCATGTCTAATCCAAGATTTAATCAGCATTATTAAAGCACCTATAGAGTGCTCTGTGGTCCACATAATATCCTTTTGCATAAATGACCATGGGGGCTAAGGATGGAAAAGATAAAAAATCTGACATTATGCCATGTTATAGTGGTTAGCAATACACAAAGAGGACGTTTTCCCTCCCCTGGCCATTATTCCCCTTGTCCGAATCATGTTACCTAGGGTAGAGGATGTGAGAATTAGTTATGGGATGAGCTCTTTCCTTAGCCAACATTGAGTAGGATTTCAGCATTGTGGTAATTAATAATAAATCCTTATTAAGTGAATGAGTGGAGATCTACAACTCAGGTACTTTTCCCATAAAGTCTTAATTTCCCCAGCTAAAATTTATCCCACCTATATTTTCTATTGGCAACTTGCCTAGACTTATCCTTTACCCTCTCTACATACCACTGGACACCATATTTATTTGTGGGTCTGTCTTTTCCTTTTATTCCTCCATGCCCTACAAAGTGTAAGCTCTTGGAAGGCAAGGACAAGGAAATTTATCATCTCTTTCCTCTGTGGTGCTTGCATAGAAGTGCCATATAATAATTTGGTTGTTGTTGAGTTGGTTGTTACACATATGCCTAAACATACATTGGTCAATTATCAGGCGCCCAAGGCCTGGATGCAGGCAAATGACAGCTAGACCTTTCTGTGCAGATGTCAAATATCAAAGAAGTAGGTATTCTTTTTTCAGCCCATGCTTATCATATAAAGCACATCAACCTAAAATAATATGAGGTTTGAACGTACTTTTCTTTTTTCTAATCCTAGGATCATACTTATACAGCTGGATGGGGCCTTAGTGGTCCTCTAAATTAATCTTTTTCTTTTTTTTTGGTGAGGCAGTTGGGGTTAAGTGACTTGCCCAGGGTCATACAGCTAGTAAGTGTCAAGGGTCTGAGGCCGGATTTGAACTCAGGTCCTTCTGAATCCATGGCCGGTGCTCTATCCACTGCGCCACCTAGCTGCCCCAAAATTAATCTTTTGATTTTACAGATGAGGAAATTGAGACTCAGGGAAGGGAAATGTTTTACTCAAAGTCACATCGGTAGTAAGAAGATGAGCCAAGCAAGATTCAAACTCAGATCCTTTCCTTTTATGCTAAATCCTACACTCTTTCCACCATATCATACTAGACAATAAATAAGCAAAAACAAACCATCCCTTCACCTAACTTCTAAATCAACCCATCTGACCCAAACAATAACCAACTCACTGACTTATACTTCTGCTTCTGTTAAGTCATTTTTCAGTCATGTCTGTCTCTTTGTGACCCTTTTTGGGGGTTTTGTTGGAAAAGATACTGGAATAGTTTGCCAATTCCTTCTCTAGCTTATTTTATAGATGAGGAAACTGAGGCAAACAGGGTTAAGTGAATTGCTCAGGGTCACATAGCTAGTAAGTTTCTGAAGCCAGATTAGAACTCAGGAAGATGTCTTCTTGACTACAGATCTGTGCCACTTAGTTGACTCCAACTCCACTTCTCTCAACCCAAATGACAATACCCAAACATCACTCTTCTTAACTGTTGTGACTGCTCTTGGAAAAACCAAAAAAGAAAGCCTGGACCAACTTTCAAGTCTCCTTCTGTCATGACTAAATGAAGCTAATGATGACTTGGTCTGCAAGTTGGTCCGTAAGAGTGACTAAAACCTTTTAGATCTGGAGACTGGGAAGCCATCCAGTTAGGTGTTCCTAGGATGCCAGAAAGGTTAGCCAGTCATCATAGACAGCTAGTCTGAGATGAAAAACTGCTCCACAGAAGGACCGTTTATTTAGAAGTTTGTCAAATAAGCCTAAACTATAACTTTGCCTCCATGTCAGCTGAAGATTGATGCCCAGGGACAAAATATGAACAGAGCAGTTACTAGTACAAGGGAGATCTCTGGAATTTATCATGGAAGTGAGCTGAAAAGGACCTTAGAGGACATTCAGTCCAATTCTTTCACTTTATGAATGAAGACTCTGAGATCCAGAAAAATGAAGTTACTTGCTCAAAGCCAACCTGATAGTGAATGACATTCATTCAAGAAACATTTGCTTTTATTAGGCCCTTATGATATACCAGACACTAGGGCTTTGCCCCAGGGTGGGTGGTGATAACCCACTTTCTCTTTGAGGCTTTGCTTTTCTATACTAGGGCATGGGGGGCACATGATGCAACCCCCCTTTGCCCCAGGCTACCACCCCCAGAGTCCTGCTGCCATTGCACTCCTCTCTTGGGGCTTGCCTTCCTCTCCAATCCCCACAGGGGCATGAGTTGGACTCTGCTGAAGATGGGCTATCCATTCTCCCCATACAGCTATACCCACAATTGGGCTGTTCTCTGCCCTATTGATGCTGATACAGAATTGCCTTCCTACTAAACTCAGCTCGCCTGCAGATGCTTGGATTCCCAGGTATTGCTAGATTTGTAAGAACCCTTGGAAGACAATCAATAAATTTGGCTTCTGGTGAAATAAGTCTCACTGGGGGTGATCACTGGGCAGTGTTGGCTGACACTCTGGAAGCTTTGAGAGACTGAGCTGAGGTTGAATGTCACCATTTTCATGGAGCAACTCCCTCCCCCCCCCACCTCCAAACTCTGTAAAGCTCTTTTGATAACGAGAGCCCTGGGCTCAAGGTTACAGGTGACAGAACTGCTTGTGCAATTAGTCATGAAATTCATCCAGAAACCTTTGGGAAAAGAGAGCCTGCCTTGCCAGGGAGTCTTATTTATTAATTGTTAATTATGATTCCTTCTATCAGCTTCTCAGTGATATTAAAGTCTGGAAAGAAAGTCCTGAAGAACAAAGTGCTTCTTTGTAGAAGAAAAGGCCAGGCTGTCTAATAATGCCCAGAGACACAGCTTGCAGGGTTCAAGGGGCTGAAAAACAGAGCAGGAAGAGGAAGGGGTTTTTTCTCTGCCCCGTTTGTAGAGTACCCCTCCCCCTCTCCCCCCTCTTTCCCCTCTTCCCCCTCTCCCTCCTCTCCCATTCCCCAGGATGTTACTCAATCCACTGTTCTAGTCATTTAGAGCTGCCACTCAACTTCTGTCCCAGGAAGTGGGGAATGAGGGTTTTGTTTAACCTGACCTCTTTGTCACCTCTCCTAGATCCTGAAGTGGTAAATGTGGGACAGAAATTTTTGCCAGGTGACCCAAGTTTTGTTTTCAGCTTTTTGGCCTATAAACCAGTAGGTCTGAAAATGCCATCTCTTTAAATGTCCCTTGCACTGTTCTCAAGGTTGATGGATGACTTTGGCTCTAGTCCAAGACAGTGGCTTCCATTCTACCAGTGAGAGACAGGACGTTACCAGCTGCGAGTGACCTGTAGACCAGAGTGTCTTCTACATGAGTTTAATGAGTCTGTTTTCTTTCAGTTGAAAGAAAGAAAACACATTCACACACACACACACACACACACACACACACACACACACACACACACACACACACACTTGCTCTGATGACCTGCCCTTTTGTTTTGCTTATTTTATATGGCAAATGGTAATCATCTACCAACATGATCTTTACTGCTACCATTTTCATTTTTGTTAAAAAAAAAAAAAAAAGGAAAGAGACAAGGAATCTCTGTGATTGTCCTGAAAAGACCCAGAGCTTTGTGGATTTGAGACCCTATATGACTCACATGTGGTAAGCAGGGTCTACTTTGGACACTGTCATGTCCTTCCTTCTTGAAAATTTTCCATGTGTGCAATTCCCTATTTGATTCATCTCGCCTCCTCTGGCCACTACCTAGCATTTCCTTGCCTATGACGGCAGAAACGTGAAACAAACCAGACTTTCCCGAAGGAGCTCCTTTGCCCTCCTTATAAAACCCGTGACCTTTGGTTGCTTCAAGCTGCTTCCATGGCATGAAGTGGGTTATATCTCAGGTTATCTTCCAAGCCAATAGGAAAAGTGACAGAAAGCTCTGGGGTTCAAGATGTGCCAAGTCCAAGGTGGCCACTCTGAAGGACCATTGTTGGTGACTCTCTCCCTCTTCCTGCCGTAGTCTGAAGACTAGTTCACTTGAGGCTCAGAGCCTGTTCTGGTTCTTTGCTTCTGCTCCCCAAAGCTCCTGTTGTTGGATAGTCTCCTCTACACTCCAAGTTCCCTTGTATAAGTAGAAACAGGCCTCTTGCTGTATGTGTTAGTGGACTACTTGATCCTTTTGTGAACCCATCTCACTACTTCCCCCTCCCCCTTACCCCCTCCAATTGCTAGTAAGTACTGGGACAGACTTTGTAGAAAAAGAGTTTGGGTAGGATTCTTTGTAGGTTATGAAGACACATAATTGCTTCTGACAAATATAGATACACGTATTTCCCCAATAGCAATAAGTGGATTAGAAGATATTTCAGATCTCGACAACTCTAATTAAATTACTCCTAACTTTTACTAGCCTCTGTGGATCAATCTCTTTTTGACCTTCACAGTCCATCAGTATAAATGAAAGAAAAGCATTCTGAAACTTTTTTTTTACCCCACTGTAAAAATACTATACACATTCCTATCTGGATATCACATCTCTATTCATCAAACACAGCAAATATTGAGTTATATTATACAGTTACTTAAGTCTTAATAGCATCCATGAACATTATGTCAAAGAAAGAGTCAGTTTACAATAATGTTTCTCTGAATTAAAATAAATGTTTTCACACAGACCTAAATGGAAAAAAAATCAGTCTTTCCCTTTTACTGAGCCTCCCTTAGCATTCCTTAAGATAACAATTTAAATGTATTTGTATGTCTTTATCATCTTTACAGTTTTAGAATGAAAGTCCTGTCTGATGTGATGAATCAAAGACCAGTCAGAATTTTCCTTATGCCCCCAAACAAGCCAGATTATGTTTCACGTGAAGGAAAGAAATGCAGGAACCACACCATTCATTCTTTTTTTTTTTTTAAGTGAGGCAATTGGGGTTAAGTGACTTGCCCAGGGTCACACAGCTAGTTAGTGTTAAGTGTCTGAGGTCGGATTTGAACTCAGGTCCTCCTGACTCCAGGGCCGATGCTCTATCCACTGCGCCACCTAGCTGCCCCCAACACCATTCATTCTTGCTGCTTATGAGGTGGCCCTGTGATAAACAGTCTGATGGAGCATAGTATATATTTGTTTCAAGAAAGTATCTGTGTTATTAAGATAAAACGATGTTTAAATGCATTATGGTGTTTTTTTTTAAACCTGTTTAAGTCATTATTCAGCTGTGTGATAATATAAATGTAAATGACTTTAAAAACACATAGGAAACCCAATATATGCAAATCCTAACTCAGAAAACAAAAATTATTTGGAATTGCAAAAGGATACACGATAGGGAACGCTTTAAGCAGTTAACTTCCTGAGTGAATTTAAAATACAATTCAATTTACAAAAAAAAAAATCAATTTAAATGCAACTTTTTCTGCAGCACCTCTATCAGAGAAACTGAGGTTCACTAATATTGGGCCCTAAGCTGATTTCCATTTATACAGGTTAAGGTTTACAAAGCAATTTCTTCATGATTGACCCTGTGAGGGAGGCCATTCCCATTTTACAGATGAGGAAACTAATCATGGATTTAGAGATGAAAGAGACCTTGAAGGTCAGCTAGTCCAAACCTCCCCTCCCCCTTTTCTTTTACAGATGAGGGACCTGAGGCTCTGAGGGCTTAAGAGGGTCGCACAGATGATAAATGGCAAAGCTGGTATTTAAACTTAGTTTCCAAGGGGTTGTTGGGTGGCTGTTGTACGTTAGGTCGGTTCATGCCCTTCTTCCTCTTCCTGATGTAGTCTGAAGACTAGCTCGCTTGAGGCTGAGCCTGTTCTGGTTCTAGCCTTTGCTTCTTGTCTCTCCTTCCCAGAGCTCTTGTTCTTGGATGTTTCCTTTACACCCCAAGTCTTCCTCGTGTGAGTAGAAACAGGCTTCTTTCTGTATGCATTAGCGGATCATTGTTTGCCTGCATATTGGTATATGCCATACTGAGGCCACTAGCAACCAGGCTACATACATACTTCTTGTTGATCAGCCATTTTAGTCATGTCTGACTCTTCCTGACCCCATATGGGGTCTTGACAAAGATACTGGAGTGGTTTGTCATTTCCTTCTCCAGCTCATTTTATAGATGAGGAAACTGAGGCAAACAGTGTTAAGCGAATTGCCCGGGGTCACAAAACCAGTTAAATGTCTGAAGCCAGATTGGCTCTTGGTAAGATGTGTTCCTGACTGGAAGACCAGAACGCTATCCACTGTGCCAACTAGCTGCCTCAAAGAAAAAGACACAAAAGGGAGAGGTGGGAGAGGAGATTTTCTACAGGAATAGTAACACCCATATCCCAGGTTGTCCCATAGAGTCCCAAACTCTTAAGAACATGTATCAAAGATGGGATTTGGACCTGGGTCTCCTAACTTCAAATTCAGTGATTTCTTTTCCTATTACACCAGGATTTTTTTTTCTTCCCTCTGTTATTTGAGTCAATGGTTAGCAATGAGTGAGATAGTTAATTTGGGGGGAAAATGTTAAGATAACAGGGGCAACAATCTGTGATTGTCTATCGTGACAGTTTCCCCTCATACAATTAGGTAAATTTCATTGTCTTCATTTATAGGTTCCTAGCCTGTGAAGTGTTGAGGTGTTTGATTCTGCATATTATTATTGTGGGATCGGTTCCCTGATATTACCTTCTTCTAAACTATTAAAACTATTCCCTCTTCTGATTTCCTTTAATGATCATCATGCACCTAGTCTCCCATGTTTAAAATTCTGCTACTCTTTATACCCTGCCTATCCCTTCTCACATCCATCCGATAGGTTTCCCAACTCCCATGGATTCTACCTCTATAATAGATCAGCCATCCCTTCCTCTATCTTCTGACTGCCACCACCCTGGGTATAGGCCCTCATTACCATTTACCTGGAGTATTGCAAAAATCTCTTAATAGGTCTTCACACCTTCCCTGGCTTTCCCCTCCAATCCATATTGTGTATCATTGCCAAATTAGTCTTTATTCATAGATCTTCTCTTGTCACTCTTCTGCTCAAAGATTTTCAGTAGTTCTTGTTGCCTACTCAGTGATATTCAAACACCTTTGACTGAAATTCAAAGCTTTCTACAATATGGTCCCACCATCCCTTTTCAGACTTAATTAAAAATAAACAGCTCCACTTGCATGGCTTTTTAGTCAAACTGGACAACTCTGCTCTCTGAATATGCCCTATACTTTCCCTGCACTCTGCCTTTTTCATCCTTCTTCATTCCTTAAATGGCATTCATTCCCCTTTTCATCTATTAAATTCCTATGTACCTTTTAAAGCTCCACTTAAATACCACCAATTACATGAAACATTCCTCGATTCCTCCAGTCACTTACAACCTGTTCCCCTTGGACCTTAGACAGAACTTTGTCTTGTACCTCTCCAATGTACTTATTATATATAAATGAATATTCTACTACTGGACTATAACTTCCATGAAGGCAGGAAAGGCAGTGTTTTATTAATCTTTGACATTTTCTCCCTCTCCTCCATGAACACAGCGCTCTACAAATGGTGAGTGCTTAATAAGTATTTGAATTATAAATGTATTGTATGTAATGAATTATAAATCAATTATAAATACTTAAATGAATTATAAATTATAGATGTGTGTCATGTTTTTGAGAGATTAAGCTTTTCTCAAATGAACACGATATCACCCTACACCCCATTCAGCTGACAACATGTTTCCTAGTTCCACCTTTATCTGCTAGGAAATGGTCCATGGCTAACATGATAAAAATACAGAGAAAAATATCAGAGTTGAGTTCCCTGCTCATTTATCTGGTTGACTCAGGGTCTATAAAGTCTCATCTATATATAGTAATAGAAAGTTTTCTCTGTTAGGCAACCCAAGTGTTAATTTTAGCTTCATCATGATTATGTTCTCATCACATCTTGGACTTTACCATCAGGAGGTAGTATTTCTAGGTCCATGAGAGACCACATGATACTTATTGCCTTCATCTCCATGATGCTTTCCCAATAGACAGTGTCATTCATTGCCACATTACCCATTTATATAGAACCTTAAAATTGCCGTAATTCAAGGATCTCCTAATTTCCCCTTTTCCTCACCTGGAGTCTCTCCATAATTGACTCAGATGCCTTACTATGTAAAGATTAAATGGCATTCAACAGATACTGTCATTAGTTGATATAGTTAAGGATATAAAGAGGGGAGCCATATTTGTTGTTGTTGTTTGTCCTTTGTTCTTGACATGACCATGACATGCACTGAATCAGATTTAAATGATGGAGGGCTAGGGTTATATTTGGTCAATATCTGAATAAGAATCAGCCATGATTTCCTATGGGGGGGTGTGGTTTAAAATAAATGACATTTTGATGAACTCATCTCCCTTGAATTTATTACTACAAAGTCTCATCTGTGTAGGAAGATGATCTTGGGTTCTTAAAGTATAATGCACTAGAACACAAAGCCTAACATATCCAACAAACCTTGGAAAACTTTGAATATGGCCCCAGCAATGGACCTGATGTCTATTGTCTATAAACTCCCCAAGCTACATTCTGAGAGGTTCATCACTGACTGAATAACTTTCTCTGCTACAGAAACATAAGAAGAGTTAAGGCAAAATGAGACTGTGCCCTGCATCAGTGGAGGGATGAAATTATGGATCCTTGACTGATATGTTATGGCCATATTATGTACAAGAGGCAAAAAAGAATAACTCTGTTGTGTCCTGCTTTACTTAGATTTTCACCAAGGATGTGTAAACAAAGTAGAAAAAGGACTGCGGAACTTTGAGAAAAGGTTCTGAGATGAAAGGCCAAAGATAATTCAAGGAATGGGACCTACAAGGAAAGGTTAAGAGAACTGGCTTTTTTAAAGTTAATAATATAATATCTCCTACTTCTATAATACTTTTATCATTTTCTTACTCCAAATCTGGGGTTCTTCTTACTGTATCCTACTACCTTATGGTCACTCAATTTTTACTTAAATGGCATCATGGATAAAGAGATGGCTTCAAAGCCAGGAAGATCCAGATTCATTTCCTGTCTCAGATACACACTGAATGTGTGATTGATTGGGAAATTGATTAATGTGGTGCTCTAGGCTAGTGGTGTCAAACTCAAATAGAAATGGGGGCCACTAATCCCTATATGGAATAGTGGGTAGAGTGCCTACAGTCAGGAAGACTCAACTCATGAGTTCAAATCCCACCTCAGATACTTACTAGTTGTTTGACCCTGGGCAGGTCATTTACCCCTATTTGCCTCAGTTTCCCCATCTGTAAAATGAGCTGGAGAAGGAATTGGCAAACTATTCCAGTATCTTTTCCAAGAAAACCCCAAAAGGGGTCACAAAGAGTAGGTCACCACTGAAATAACTCAAAAGCAGATCCCTACATAAAGATCCCTGCTGGATGCATATTGACTTAGTTTTTAAAAAAAACTAATGTTAGCTATGTTTTATTGTATTTTTAATTTATTTTGTTTACTATTTCCCAATTACATTTTTTTTGTTTTGTTTTTTTTTGGTGAGGCAATTGGGGTTAAGTGACTTGCCCAGGGTCACACAGCTAGTAAATGTTAAGTGTCTGAGGCTGGATTTGAACTCAGGTACTCCTGACTCCAGGGCCGGTGCTCTATCCACTGTGCCACCTAGCTGCCCCTCCCAATTACATTTTAATGGGAGTGTTTGACACCTCTGCTTTAGGTAACTCTCTAAGACATGTTATGTTGTAAGGAAGGTGCCAACCTTCATTGATAGAGGGAAGTTCTTTACCTAGGAGTCCTCTATACAAATGAAATTACAGGAGGCAGCTAGGTGGCACAGTGGATAAAGCACTGGCCCTGGATTCAGGATGACCTGAATTCAAATCTGACCTCAGACACTTGACACTTACTAGCTGTGTTATCCTGTGCAAGTCACTTAACCCTCATTGCCCCCCCCCACACAAAAAAATAAAACAAAAACAAATGAAATGACAGGTATGGTCCCTATCCTAGCTCAGCTTGTTGGCAATATGGATAAAGCCTGAGCCTGGAGTAAGAGGGACCTGAGTTCAAATCCAGCCTCAGATACTAGCTGTGGGACCCTGGACAATTCTCTGTTTGCCTCAGTTTTCTCAACTGTAAAGTAAGGATAATATTGTCACCTCCCTCCCACAGTTGTTACGAGGATTATGGCATGAACCAAGTGCTATAAAAATGCTTATTCCCTTCTCTTCCCTCTCACTATCTCTTATAGAATTTCTACATATAGAGATTTTAGGGACTGCTATTGTCTGTTAATATATTTACAAAAAATTATTTATACCAGTCTTTGTACACATTGCTATATTCTTCCAGCCCTTTTATAAGGTTTGCCTTGTGGCTTGATGACCCTGTAAGTCCCATTGGTTGTCTTCCTAGAACTATTTCCACTGATAAGCAGCATGATGTTGGAGAAATCTCATGGCCTCTCAGGTCTGTTGTTTTTTAATTTGTGAAATACCTTCTATGCATGGCTGAAGGTAGAGGACTTGAGAAAATACTCATTGGAGGAGAGAAGATAGAGCGCTTTAGAGTCAGAGACCTTGGATTCAAATCCTAACTGTGCTATTTGTTACCTGTAAAATCTTGGGCAAATCTCTTCACTTCTCTGGGATTCAAATTCTCCTGTAAAATCTGAACTTTTGAATTGAATGCCTACATTGAATACAAGCATGCTTAACCTGGGATCTGTGATTTTGTTTTAGTAAAAATATTTTGGTAACTAATTCAATAGAATTGATTTCCTTTGTAATCCAATGAATTTTATCTTAGGCAACTAAAAGCCTTATTCTGAGAAGGGGTCCATAGGTTTCACCAGTTACAAATCACCAGATGCCAAAGTGGTCCATCACACAAAAAGTTTAAGAACTTTTGCTAAAAGATCCCACAGAATTATAGTCTGAGAATAAAGAGAGTTTCTGTCATCCTTCATAACTCTAAGATTTCTGATCAATTTTTATGTTATAGCCTAATGTGTTTGAAAGAGTCTAATAAAAAAGGGAAAAAAGAATCTCTCCAGATTTAACAAGAACACAATGCTTCAGGAAGCAACAGAATTCTCTAAAACAATTAAATTACCAAGAAAAAACATCTTCCTGGTATACCCTCACCTGGCATAAAGGAAAAAGTTCATTAAATTATAGGACTTTTAGAGCTAGAAGGGACCTTAGAGATTTTCTAAGTTATTTCACTTATTTTTATTTATTTATTTATTTGTTTGTTTTTGCAGGGCAATGAGGGTTAAGTGACTTGCCTAGGGTCACACAGCTAGTAAGTGTCAAGTGTCTGATGCTGGATTTGAATTCAGGTCTTCTTTATTTTACAGATGAGGAAACTGAGGTCATCAGAAAATGAATTTCAAAGACTTGGTTTTTGGCACCTGGACATTGAAGTTCTGTTTGTGTTGTTCTTCTTCTCTGGGTGGGAGGCTCTTTTCATAATTACAGAGAAAAAGAAAGATTTAACAACCTGTTGTGTTGCTAAGAGAGGAACTCAGGATGATTGAAAGGAGTGGACCTACCAACTGACTGATCTCTCAGTTTGGAGTGGGAGGAAGAGGCAGACAGACACCTGGAAGTTATAACAGGGTCCTGTGATAATTGCTAATGCAGATGCTGACTTTGTACATGAGATCAGCACCTTGCTTTGCTGAATTTATTTCATTTATTTTCGTGTGTATCTCACCTGAGACTTCATAAAGCTTTCCTTTGGCCCAGTTATGTCTGGAATGGTTGAAATAGTAAAGATGATGGTGCTTTTCCTGTATTCAAGACAGTTCAGGTGCTGTCCTTTGATTTGGTAAAGACTTGACTTCTTTGTAGGCAACCCAGGTAGAAGATTAACCCACTCAATAGGTAGGTCTAGGAACTCTAGGGGCAGTGCAGTGGATAGAAGGCCACCCCTGGAGTCAGGAAGACTTCTTCCTGAGTTCAAATCTGGCCTTGGACACTTACTAGCTCTGTGACCCTCACTTAATCCTGTTTGCCTCAGTTTCCTCATCCATAAAATGAACTGGAGAAGGAAATAACAAACCACTCCAGTATCAAGACAACCCTAATAAGATGTAATCACACAGTCAGAAATGACTGAACAACAAAAAGAATTCAGGGTCAGATTCTACTTCCTATGACTTTGACAGAGTCTCTGAGAAGCTCACGGACAGTTCTCATAATCAGAGCAAAATCAGATGCAATTTATAATTTTTTAAATTCAAGAAAGGTCCTTTTAAAAATAAAATCCTCCTCCTCCTCAGGATAATAGAATCATATGACTGAGAGCTAGAAGGGACCTTGAAGATCATCTGGTCCAAACTTCTTATTTTACTGAGTAGGAAACTAGCTAGCTTTCCCCACATATGTAATTGATTTTTTTTTCCTCATAAAAATCCTGATGTTCCGTTAAAACTGGAAATATTTTTCTCCCCAGAGTTCAGTTTTCAGTCACTCTGAATGTGTGGATGGGGAATTGAATAAAAGTGGACCTTAAAAATAAAACCTTCCTAATTTTCCTTAAAAAAAAAATAAACCTTCCTAGGGGTTAAATTACTCTAAGGATCATTTAGATACTACTAACAATTAACTTTTGGACAAAGTTAATTTCCATCTCCCTCCCCTCTCCAACTTCCCTTTTCCCTCCTCCCCTGTAGTTAGTCCAACCCCCCTTTCCTTGTATTTTTCTTCTTTCTCCAGGGAGCCCAGGCTCCTCTTCCCTCCCCAACCCCCACCCCCATTTCCATCCTTGTAAAGCAATTGAAAACATCTTGCTTGATACCCTAAGGGAATTCATCCATTTAACATAAAATTACACAGGAATTCCCCAAATAGAGAACATGAAACATTTCCTATGATGTCAAGCGAATGGTTTCCATGGATGGCAAGCTCAGGAAATGGCAGTCAATTTCTGACCAGTACTCAAACTCTTGTCAATTACAGTAGGATCTGTGCTAGGTGCATGTTTCCCATCCAGTGCACTTTCCCCTCCTAGGATACTTCCGACTGTGAGCTCCTTCCTCTCTTGGATCCCCTTATCTCACTTGAATAATCACCAGCAGCAGCAAAGCCTAATTACCCACATCATCCTCTCTGTTCAGACACCATGAGCAAAGGGGTTGGGGAGGAGGGGGTGGTGCAGGGAGGGAGAATAGCTTCCTTAGGAATTCATTGCTCTCTTAACATGAATGATGTAAACATGGTCACTAAGAAAATTATTTCTGAGCAAAGGCCATGGTGCTTATTAAATTAATCTTCATGCATATCACTCTGGGAGATGCTACCTCCCAAACCTCCAGCAATTGCCATGCTGAAGGAGGGAAGGGCGGAGCTGGATTTCTTAAAATGCACCTTGGGGATAGATGCACCATATGGCAACTCTGAGAATGTCACCCAGTGTTATGGGCTTTTTTTTTCTTTAGCTTACACAAATTATAAATTATTCTCCATAAAATAATGGTAAAGTGAGACAAGGGCAGAGAAAGGATCTGCCGTAAAGCCTCCATTAGTAAATGAGATTGGATTTCCCATTCATGTGAAAAGTTCAAGGAGGCAATCTTGTTAAACAGCCATTTTGCATAGAGAAATAATACGCTGTTATAGACTTTTTCAAATAACTTTGATGTTTTCCAGAACAATTTATTAATGCTGTACTTTGAAGAACGAGGGATGGAGTCTGGAGAATAAAGTCAGCTGTCTAGGGATGGTTGGTCATGGTTAGGGCAACTTCCTAGTTGTCTGAGACACCCATTTTGGTTTATTGTTCAAAGCCCAATTCCAAGCCATCCTAACCCCACCATTTGATCTATAGTTGTCTTATTTAGCAGTTCTGATATTTAATTTCCCATAAATACTGACAAATCAGCAATGAGGTAATGATGATAGCAGAGTTGTTAGGTACTTAGATAGCTTCAACAGGCAGAAATGTGGATGTAACCAGCAAAGGGTAGAGTGGCTCTCCCAATTCTTAAAGATATTCAGCTCTGGTGATGGCTAGAGCTATCTTATTAATGGCTCTAATGGTTCAGTGGACCATTCATATAGCCACAGATGTTGATGCTTTATTCTGCAGAGGAAGGCCCTTAATAGGTTGGCTATTAGACCAGAGATTATCCTTTCATCTCTTTTTAAGATTCAACAATTTGGTCCTATCTATTGCTGGCTATTATCTCCACATATATGGCTTTTGAAGTTGTCTGATGTCTTGGCAATGAATGTGATTGTCCATCACAAGAGTATTTCCTTAAAACTGTGGGTAACCCACTGTGTCTTTGCTTGCAGTGAATTTCTTGTGCCTTCTCAAAGTCAAGGGCTTTGGTCACTGAATTAAGGGGCAAGAGTTCTCTTGTACCTTGAAGAGCAGGCTCTAATTATGGAACCTCACAGTTTGACATGGGGTGACAGGTGTGCCTGGATTGTCTTCACTGTGTTAGTAGAGTCAGTGATAAGTGAACGTGATGAATCCTGATTTCCAGACTATTTGCCTGAGGCACAATGATATCAGAACCCTTCTTTACTTATGACTAGTTAGGAAGATAATGGGGAGCTGACTTCAGTGACATTCTGTTCTTATCTCAAGATTGTAACATAACAGGTAAGGAAAGGGGAAAGGAGGCATTCGATGTCTGACCTTTGGGTAAGAGGTTGGATCAGGACTTAATTATCTGGAGTAGGTGAAATACATGAAAGTGGGCTCCAGTGCTAGTTATATATGAATGATAGTTAACATCTGTGCACACATCAGTGGTCTCACACATACTGGAAATTTGGTTTTTTAGAGATTTTGCACTGAATTGCCTGTCCCCAACAAGTAAGACTTTAGTCTTCTACTCACACACCCTATATTGGATAATATTACAAAGGAAGAAGAAAGTGCTGAATTTGGAGTCAGAATACCTAGGTTTGAATGCTAGTTCTACTTCTTGCTACCTGTGGGACCCTGGGGAAAGTCATTGACTTCACTAGGTCCCAGTTTCCTCATATGCTCCAACAGGCAGTTGGACCAGATGACATCTAAGATCTCTTCAAGCTCTAAATTTATGAACCTATGATTCAAAGAAGGCATAGTCCTTAATCATGAAGAGCTTGCTATCTAAGGAATTATGAAGCAGAATAAATACAAGGTTAATAATTATACTTGACATTTATACAATGCTTTAATTTTCAAGGAGCTTTCATGTATATTATCTCATTGTCTCAAACACATATGAGAAGGGATATTAAAATTCAAGCCAACTTCAGTTGTAGAAATAATATTACCTTGCATGTATATAGTGCTTTGTAGTTTCCAAAGTACTTTTATATGCGTAATCTCATTTGATCTTAGTGGGACGATACTCAGATTTAAGGAAGTGTTCAACAAAAAGGATGAAGGATGGTGAAGGCTAAATACTAGAGTTATTGTCGTGACTATGGCTAAATACCAAAGTTATTGTCGTGACTGTATTGTGACTAGATGAGATTTTTGAAGGGAAGGATATTTCTAACAAAAGGAATGAGAAAATTCAATGATTCTAGAAGGAAGAGGGCACAGCAATCAGGTTACCTGTCAGTCAATCAATAATTCAACAAGCATTTATTAAGCACTTAATTTGTATCATGCACTATGCTAAGTGCTCGGGATACAAAAAAGGGCAAAAATAGTCCCTGAGTTTACCAAACAATGGAGACCACGTGTATGCATAAGAGATATACAGTATAAAAAGAAGGCAATCTGAGAGGGGATGGCATTAGCAGCTGGGGAAGAGTGAGGACAACAAGGAAAGGTCTCCTCCAGAAGGTAGAATTTGAACTGAGTCTTAAGGAGAAGTCAGTGAAATTAAGAAGAGAAGAGAAGGAGACAGGCATGGGATAACCAGTGTAAAAGAATGGAGATATTGTCAAGAAAGCTAGTGTGGTGAGGTCATAGTGTGCATGGAGGGCAATAAAGGGTTAAAATGGGAAAGGTAGAAAGGGGACCAATTCATATAGAGTTTTACATGCCTAATAGGGGGTTTATATTAGATCTTAGAGAGAACAGGCAACCACTTGAGCCCACTGATCGTGGGAGGGAAGAAGTGAGTGGTATGGTCCGACCTCATTCCCTCCCCCCCCCCCATATGTGTGTGTGTGTGTGTGTGTGTGTGTGTGTGTGTATAACCTGCAATCATCCAGGCAAAAGGTGATGGGGGCCTCTTCTAGGGATGGTATCAGTGTGAGTGGAAAAGAAGTGGATGTTGTGAAGGTAGGCAAAGGCTAGATATGTGGAGTGAATGAAAGTGAAGTTTCAAGCTTGGGTGACTATGCGGATGAGGTTCCATTGATAGTAACAATGAAGTTCAGTCTTTGGGGGAAAGATGATGAATTCTGTTTTGGACATACAGAGATTGAGGTGCTTTATGAGACAGGGTTTTCAAAAGGCTTTGAGTAAAATTAATTGAATTTTTTTAAACATAGGACTCTTAAAATGAACCCATTTGTACCAGGTAGATTTTATTTGGAGCAAGCTTTCAGGAAAGGATGGTTTGGTGATTTGGATAGAATATTGGAATCTCATTTCAGTCTCTTTATTTTTTTGTTTTCATTTTAAATTTATTGCATAAAACAAGCATTTCCATAACATAGTACAATAAAAAAGACAATTGCAAATGAAACTGCAAATCATACATTTTTCTATTCCTTCTAAATATACAAATATCATGTAATTTTTCTCCTTTTTTTCTTCTCCCCCACTCTAAAGATGGCTACCATAAGACACAAATATAGATATACTATGTATGTATGTATGTGTAGAGTTATATATGCATGTAAATTATTCTATACATATTTCTATTAGTTCTTTCTTTGGATGTTGATAGCATGAATCTTCATATGTCCTTTATTTTTAATTTGTGTATTTATAATAGTCGAAATGACTTAGTTGCTCAAAATTGTTCTTAAAACAATTTTGCTTTTACTGGATGCAATGTTCTATTGTTTCTGCTCATTTTGCTCTTCACCATTTCATGCAAGTCTTTTCATGTTTTTCTAACATCAATGAGTTCATCATTTCTTCTAGGAGAATAGTATTCCATCATAACCATATACCATAACTTGTTCATCTATTCCCCAATTTACCTGCATTTTCCACTTTGCCACCCAAAGAGAGCTGCTATAAACATCCCATTCACATTCAAAGTTATAATTACTATTTGTGAATTGCCTTACATCTTATCTTGACTCACTATTTTCTTTCTCAGCCTCTTTTTAACCTATCCCTGTTAGCGTATTTTCTCCTCCCACTCTCCCACTTCCCAGTCCACCCACCCCTCCAGTGGTCTCCCCCCAACTTTTATAGCTCAAATTCTGACAATGGTTACAGTGAACACAATGGCTACAGTATTTAGACATACATATTTAGACACACCAGGCATGTACTAGAGTTCATAAGAGCCAACTATTATGTTTTCAGTCTATATACACCTTAGAAATCAGCAAATGCAACTAATTAGGGCTTAGTTTATCCTTTTGTTGATTTTATAGACTTAAGAAAGGATTAGTAATGCAGATCAAACTTAAAAGCACCTGTTCATACATTTTGTTTTTCCCCAGAGAGCCGATTGTTAATCATTTACCAGGACACCCCGGTATTGCTCTATAAACATTGCTTGTGCTCAGCATGAGAGTCATAGGAGGCTCGGGGAATGAAGTTATCACAGGACTTGAAACAAAGTTAGTAAAAGGCTAATGATAAGAAGAATAGTAATGATTGGCATTTATAGAGCATACCATGGTTTGCTCAGTGCTTTACATCCATCTAGCATCTCGTCTGAGTCTCATAACACCCCTGGCTACTGTACACATCACATGAACTGGTGTAGTTTATATGATAGAATAAGATTTAGAGGTTTGGAAGATATTTCACGGGGCCATCAGACCCAGGCCTCTAGCGTTGAGCTAAGATGGTCCTGAGAATTTCCAGACAGATGGTTGCCTGGCCAATTCTTTTCATAATTTCCATTATAGGAGATTCTCTGAGGTTTCTTGGAACCTTAATCATTTTAGAAGCCAGGAAGTTTTTCCTAATATCTGTTCTTTAAAAAAAAAGTGGTATGTACAACATTTTGAAGTTTATGAAGTACTTATATTGTTTCATTTAATTCTCAAAATAAACCTTTAAGTTCAATACTACCAATATATGCATAGATGTATATAATAAATTATATATCACACACATATAATATATATATTGCACATACACATATACGTATATATGTACATACATACACATATATCTTTATATCTATCTATATACCATGTGATGAGGAAAGAGGATCAGAAAAATTAAGTGATATCCTCAGGTTCACACATCAAATAAATACCCAAGGCAAGAGTTGAACTCAGATCTTTCTCGCTTCAAGTCCAGTACTTTATCCAATTTATCACACAGTGTTTCATCTTTCTTCCTCAGAAGAAAGTACCTACCTAAAGAATATGAAACTTCTCCTAAGTATTCTCTTTCCAAGATTAAATAACGTCATTTTCTCCCAATTTTTCTTGGTAGGTCTTATTTTCTGAGTCATTAATAATTTTCATTTCTGTCCTCTGGACCTAATTCTCAATAGCTTTTTTGAGTTGGGAAGTCCCTGACTTAGCAAGACATATTAATAAGGTTCTTTTTTTTTTTTTTGACAGGTGGAGTCAAAGAATGACTTAGCAGGCCTTTTTTCTTTATTCTTATCTCAATTTTATTCTTTTCTAAGTACTAGATTCACTTCATGGGTTCACATTTGTGTAACCCACCACCACTCACAGATCTACAAGTCATTCTTGAATCAACCAATGACCATCGAAATTTCTACATTCTGTGCCTCAGTGGGTATCCTAGACATTGTTCCTCTTAGTCCTACCAATAAATCCAATTCTAGGTTGTATAGTAGCTAGAGCACTAGGCTTGGAGAAGGAAGGCCAAAGTTCAAATGCTTCAGATATATTTACTAGGTACCTGATCCTGGGTAAGATGCTTAATCTCTTTTAGCATCAGGCTACCCTTCCATAAAATGGGGTTTGTTGTAAGGATCAAATGATCTATTATAGAAAGTGCTTTACAAACCTTAAAGCTCTATATAGGAGGCAGCTAGGTGGCACAGTGGATAAAGCACCAGTCCCAGATTCAGGAAAACCTGAGTTCAAATCTGGCCTCAGACACTTAACACTTACTAGCTGTGCGACCCTGGGCAAGTCACTTAACCCTCATTGCCCTGCCCCCTCCCAAAAAGCTCTATATAAATGTTATCAATATTATTATTATTCTTGTTACGTATCTTGTATAAGACCCTCCAGTCTCCTGTATACCACCTGATAGGAATATAGTTAGATCCCAATTAGTACAAATAATAAACCCCCTGAAGTGGTCTCATTATTCAAATTTGCACTGCATATTTCCATTGTGAGCGTGTTCTACATAATTATAACTTTGAATAGTACAAATTCGAGTATGCTTTTTGGATTAGCATTTTATATAGAATATAATTGGAAGTCAAGAGATGTACTTTTTCTGGACATGGTAATGGCCCTCATAGTAAAATGTCATGTTTTACCCCAATGAAAGAGGCTACAAGTGCCAAATACCATTAGGATTTTCATTTAAAACTCAAAATTCATCAGTGCTAATATTATCCTGTATCACTCCAGCATTACAGAGCTCTTCAAGTGGCTTTCACTTTCAAGATTACATTTGATTCTAGCAATACCCTTTGGACATAGCTAGGGGGTCATATTTTGTCAGAAGCCTGAGGTTTAGAGAAGGTAAATGACCAAGGTCATACAGCTACTAGGTGATGGGATAAGGACTGGGACAAAATCTGCTGACCCATTTTTCTATTCCATCAGAAGTTGGATCATAGAATCTGTAAAGATGGGATGTTAAGAGAAAATACTCCCGGTTTTTACACTGTCTTGTCATAACAAAATGATAGAAGTCATTGAGTTGGTGGAAACTAGACTCACACAAAGCCAGTCAGTGTGTTACTTTCAAAGTATTCCCTTTGGAATCAATTAAAGAGCTTCTTTAACAAATTAGTCTCTTTATTTCATCATGTAAAAGGAATACATAAACAGGATATTTAGGCAATGAAATACTCTTTATTCAAATTAATTATAGCAAATTAGCTAAAGAAACTGCAATAAATTGTAAATTCTGACACCTTATGAACTTATTAAAGCAACAGCATTTCTTGATGCCTTTAAATTATTCATTTTCATGACCTGAAAATTATTTTTTAATAGTTTTATTGGTAGATGATTTTTAAAATTGACAGAATAATATTATCTCACCAGTTTTCCCCATATATAACTGAAAATCACTTATGGTATTTAAAAATGTTTTAAAAGGCCTTGAATGAAAGGACTGATCTACAAAACTTTTCACTTGTACACAGCCCATGAAGGGAAATCCTTTTGCCTCAATGCATTCTTCTATTGGATTCCACAGTATGTCAATATTTAGTTTTGTTATAGTCAATATTTCAATTTTATAGTCTGAGAAGTACATTTTACATTGAATTTTCCTTCATTTTTCCTTTAATCTCTTCCAATTCAACAAGCATTTTCTATGTATAGGACATTGGGCTAGACAGTGAGTATAAAAAAAGCACAACAATGAAAAAGAAGTACCAATGCTCATGGAGTTCCTCTTCCCCAATTCTCCCAATTCTTCCCTTCCAAAATCCCCCAATTTTCCAATTTTTCTTCAGCTCTTCAGCAATAATGAATTAAGTGGGAGCTCCTACGAATGACTCTTGTTCTGTTGCATCATTCTGCTGAATCAAGGAAATAATGTTGAGGAAGCCCCAGGTTTGGGGGTTGGGTATAAAGGAAGAAAATGGTAACAGTCACTTCAAGACTATAGTATAATCTTCTCTTGTTATCATTATCTTCAATAACCAATTTGTCTTTTTATGCTGCCCCCCCCCCATCCCCAGTAACTCTATACCGGTCTGTTCTGTTGCATGGGAGTTGTTTCTAGTTATATCTAAAGTGCCGAGGATACTGTTGAAGAAAGGCAACATTACCATTGAATTGCTTTATCTTTTTTATTGGGTTACCTTTATACCATCATACTTGTTTGTTTGTTCTTCGTTCTCACAGAACTAATAACATCAGGAAGGTGATGTCTTGACTTATAAGTGAATTGGATTTAAGTCAGGCAGGACTGTGCAAAGTCACCAGTCTTATTCTCTCCTCCAGAACCATCTGGGTCACCATTATGGCATATATACTATCGTTTTAATTTCTGGTCTTCTGCATCCCAAAGTCCATGCTGACAATAGGCCATGTGTTTGGAGCTTATTTTCTTGGTAGTACAAGTTGTTAGTATTCTATCATTTATTAGTCTGATGCCTTATTTCTTTGCTTGATATATGAGATGGAACTAAACTTTTCTTTCCTTCCATTGTTCTTTCTGATGTTAATATCTTGGGAGAGTAGTTGGCCACTATTCTTTTCTGTATGGCATGGAAGGAAACAGTAGAATTGACCAGTTCTATCTTTCTTTGTATTGGTGCATACAGTAGTAATTCATCTATATTATTTTTTGTTTGTTTGTTTGTTTTTGGTGAGGCAATTGGGGTTAAGTGACTTGCCCAGGGTCACACAGCTAGTAAGTGTTAAGTGTCTGAGGCCAGATTTGAACTCCGGTACTCCTGACTACAGGGCTTATGCTCTATTCACTGCGCCACCTAGCTGCCCCATCTATATTATTGTAGCTGCAGCCTTCTTTCTTTCTTCCACAGCATTCTTCTCCAATAGAATTTCACTTCTCTAGCAGGTTACAAGCTCATGTTATCTATTAACTTCCTTGGTATTTCTTCTATGGATTTTGACTACTTCAATAATGGCATTGCTTTCCTGTCACTTAAAGTCCTCCAAAATCAAAGTCTCATAGTTGAAAAGGACCTTGGGGCTGCTGCATTCAACCCATACTCAGGTAAGAATTCCCTCATAACATATCTAAAAAGTAATCATCTAGACTAATAGTAATCTTAACAATGATGATGAAGATGATGATATATGGCTTTCATAAAGTCCTTAAGGCATGCAAAACATTTTAAATAACTGAATTCAATAAATATGTATTCATTGCCTACTTTGTGCCAGGCTAGTTTATACTTTCTCAGAACTCTGAAATCTGTTTCACCAAAATCTACAGTGATCGTCAGTCTATGCCTGGCTGAATTATTCTCTATCACAAATTCTGAAGTGGTTTTATTCCTTGGTTCCTCTCATTTCTCTCTCTCTCTCTCTCTCTCTCTCTCTCTCTCTCTCTCTCTCTCTCTCTCTCTCTCTCTCTCTCACACACACACACACACACACACACACATTTCTCTTTAAGCAACTAGCTCTCCCTGTTGGTTAGAATCAGGTTATTGGTATCATTTCCTTATTGAATGATATCATAGATATCATTGCTTCCCCCATCTTTTGGAAAAAAGGCATTATCATTAAAGCAGTTATGAGCCAATCGGCTTTTAGCAGAGAGATTTTCTAGCATAGGTCCGCAGAGCCAAAATCCTTCATTCCTACTAGTCTGAATCTTCATGCTAAGTTTACAAATCTGTGGATTTAACCTACCTTTGTACCCTAATTTCTAATCCTTCATTTCCTGGTCAGAATGGACTTTAGCCATTTCTAAATTTATTTTTGCAGTCTTCATATATATCCAAAGTTGACTCCTCATGCCTAGAATACACTCCCTCAGGTGGTACAGTGGACAGAGTGGTGGGCCTGAAATCATGAAGACTCATCTTCCTGAGTTCAAATCTGGCCTCAATCACCTACTAGCTATGTTACCCTGGGTAAGTCACTTAACTCTGTTTGCCTCAGTTTCCTCATCTGTAAAATGAGCTGGAGAAGGAAATGCTAAACCACTCCAGTATCTTTGTCAAGAAAACCCTAAATTGGGTCACAAAGAATTGAACAGGACTGAAAAATGACCAAACAATAGATTTCTACCTATTGAAATTTCCCTTTTCATTCAAAGACTGCCTCAGGCTTCAGTAAGAGCTTTTTAAAGCCCTCACTGGGCCTTGCCTAGATTGAGAAGTGGTCTCTCCTTCTATAAAATTTCCTAGACCAATTTGTCTGGAGTTCTCCTTAACTATTAAATTTTTTTTTTATTTTTGCAACTCTGACACATAGCATAGTACGTGGAACATAGCCATCACTTGAAAATATTTGGTGAATCAATTAGATAATGATTCCCTGAAGATGATGACCCTCCCCCTTTTGATTATGTTCCTCCATTAGAATGCAAGCTCTTTGAGGGCAGGCATTATCTTTTTTTTTGCTTATATTTCTATTCCCTAGCTTAGCATAGTACCTGGAATACAGTAAATGCTTAATGTTTGTTGATTTGACCTTAGAAGTCTTCATAGTCTTTGTGGTTTTCTAGGCAAAATAAAATTCATCATGAGATGGTCAAACTTCTGGGGCTGGTCTAGGGCTTCTAACTCCAAGTCTAGAATACATTCTATTATACCATTGTGCTTCTCAGGGATTAATAACACAATATGCTTATTGTCCAAACTATGTTATTCAGCTATGGGAAGTCCATGGAGCTGATTTATTAGGACATATATCTTGGGCAGTCACTGTAGATGGACAATAAGCTAAGACCAGAATTGAAGAGGAAGAAGCAAGAAAGTTGGGTTGTCCTTAGAAAGTTGTGCAGTGCTTCTCCTTGAAACACTATTCCCCTCCTCCCCACTAATTTTAACACCAGTATTCTTCCAGTGATGCTACATGACTGCAAATCACAGAAAACAACATTCTCCAAAGAGTGAAGTCATAGGTCATCCAAAGTCCAAGGAGAGGCACATGGTAGGTGTCTGTAGGCTGCAGCATATAATCAACAAAGAATTACATGCAAGAAGTGGCATAAAAGCGACTATCAAAGGGGATGGGTTAATAAATGGATGGTGCATGTTTTGTATTAATCCCTGCAATTTGATAAGAGACTGAAAGGAAGACTCCCAGAATATTTGACAACTTCTCATGGAAAATCTAGAGCAGGGTATATACAAGAGTTACATAGGAAGAGAAAACACAAATGGGTTATAATCTGCTTTCAAAGGAAGGAATGTCCGCATTGATAAGCTCACATATCAAGCATTGAAATATTAAAAAAAAATGAATCATGGAACTAAAGAACTAAAAATGAATCTAGAGACCCACATATTCTGAAATATTTATAGCAGCTCTTTTTGTCTGGCAAAGAATTGGAAATTGAGGGGATGCCGGCCCATCAATTGTGGAAGGGCTGAACAAGTTGTGGTATATGAATACAATGGAATACTATTGTGTTATAATAAACAATGAAAAGGAAGATTTAAGAAAAACCTACAAAGACTTACATGAAATGATGCTGAGTGAAGTGAGCAGAACCAGGAGAACATTGTATACAGTAACAGCAACATGGTGCAATGATAAACTATGATAGACTTAGCTCTTCTCAGCAATACAATGATCCAAGATAGTTCTAAAAAAGTCATGATGGAAAATGCTCTGAATACAGATTGAAGCATACTATTTTCACTTTTCTTTGTTTTGTGTTTCCCTTTTTTTCTGATTCTTCTTTCACAGTATGATTAATGTAGGGATTTATTGAACATTATTGAACCTGATTGCTTGCTATTTTAGGGAAAGAGGAGGGAATGGAGGGAGGGAGAAAAAGCTGAAACTCAAACTATCTTTTCATGTAAATGGAAAAAATAAAATACCATTAAGAAAAAAATGAATACTAAAAGAAAAAGAACACTTGTGGATTATACATATATAACCTATATCAGATTGGTTGCTGTCTTGTGGAGGGGGTTGGAAAAGGAGGGAGGGAGAAAATCTTATGAATCTTATGAAAATGAATGTTGAAAACTACTTTTATATATAACTGGAAAAAATAAATGTTTGTTACAAAAAAAAGAAGAAAGAAGCAGATAAATTTCAGAAAAACCTGGACTTACATGAATTATTGCTGAGTGAAATGAGCAGAACCAAGAGAACATTGTACATAGTATCAACAACATTGTGTGATGATCAACTGTGATAGACAACTCTTCTCAGCAATACAGTGATCCAAGACAATGTCAAAAGACTTATGGTGGAAAATGTTCTCCACACTCAGAAAAAGAACTATGGAGTCTGAATACAGACCGAAGCATACTATTTTCATTTTTGTTATTGCTTTTTTGTTATTGTTATTGTTCTTGTTTATTCCTTCTTGTGTTTTTTCCCTTTTGTTCTGAGTAATGTGGAAATATGTTTAACATTATAGTAATGTATAACCTATATCAAATTGCTTGCTGGCCTGGGGAGGGAAGGGAGGGTGGGAGAAAAATTTGTACCTCAAAAAATATCTTTACATGTAATTGAGAAAAAATTTAAAAAATAAAAACAGAAAAAAATGAACCTAGAAATCCATCTGATCCATCCCCTTGCCTCCTTAAATGCCAGCACCTCAAATGTCATATAGATGTGATTATCTCTCTTTTTTTTTCCTGCTGGGCAATGAGGGTTAAGTGACTTGCCCAGGGTCACACAGCGACTAAGTGTCAAGTGTCTGAGGCTGGATTTGAACTCAGGTTCTCCTGAATCCAGGGCCATTGCTTTATCTGCTTTGCCACCTAGCTGCCCCATATCATCTCATTTTGAAAGGTCTTCAGGGTTAGTCCATAGATCTATTTAATTTTTTTATGAGCCAATGAGGTATTTCCTTCATCTAACCAAGCTTTCTTGCTTCATTTTAAGTAACCATCAAAGTGGGTCACAATAACATAACAAAGCATTACTGTAGTAGAACAATCATGAAAGAAATATATATTTTCTGGGCAATTTTAATCCAAAATCCTCCTGGGTACATCATACAATTTTGCATAAAGAGCAAAGGGACATTTTCAAGATGAAATGTCTCTGCACTCAACATTTATCAGCTAAGTAACCTAGAAGCAATCTCTAATAAAGCCATGTCTAAACCCAGACACTAAATCAATGGTGTTGGGTCAATTTTATTTTATTTGCTTGCCATTTTAACAACCAACTTCAGTACAATTGACCAGCTCCGTCCTGTAGATTGGCCCTATACAAAGCAATTTGCTCCTGTAGAAAGATTGCTGAATTGGGAGTCAGATCTACTTTCTTATTCCAGCATTGCCACTTATTAGCTGTGTGTCCTTGGTCAACCTCAAATCTGAACAACTGTAAAATAGAGATTCTACTTCTACTCCTTCCCTCACAGAGTGCATAGAGAACCAAATCTTGGGGTTCTGGTTCAGTGTCTGGGATTCTTACCTCTATATCATTCTCACAGAACAAATTCCATCTGACCAATTTTATGGGAGTTAGTTGTTGTTTCATTCTGTCTGACTCTTCGTGACCCCATTTAGGGTTTTCTTACCAGTTGTACTAGAGAGATTTACTATTTCCTTCTCCGGCTCATTTTGCAGATGAGGAAACCGAGACAAAGAGGGTTAAGGGACTTGCCCAGGGTCATACAGTTAGTGTCTGAGGCCAGATTTGAACTTAGGTCTTCCCGATTCTGGGCCTAGTGTGCTATCCACTGCACTACCTAGCTGTCTTAAGTTAGTTGTTACAAAATAGATAGAATCTATCCAATCATTCTAAAGGAAAGCTAGCCTAAAGTAGCATAGACTGCTACAGGAGGTCACAGGTATTTTGTCTCTGGAGGTCTTCATATATAACTTTGTTGGATAACCACTTATGGGTGTTGTGAAGTGGATTTTTGTTCAGGTATGGGATAAGCTGGAGGACCTCAGAAGTTCCTTCAGATTTTGAGATTATATGATTTTTCTGAAATAAGTGAACATATGTAAAGCATTTTAACAACTATCTAAAAGTAAACTATTATTTATAATTGACTGAATTAAAATATAAATTTAATTGAAATCTTTTAGCTAAAGAAAATCGGCCTTCTCTCCCTCTAATTTCCCTTCCCCCAATTGTTAAAAACAAACCCACAAACCCTTGCAACAAACATGTAATAAAGGTCTACATCTTAAGGAAGTAGAAATGGGAATGAAGAGGGGGAGTGTATTCAAGAGATATTATGCAGGTGGGATCAATAGAGACTGGTAATTGTAAATAATAATAATGATAGCTAGCATTTTTATGGTGCTTAAAGTTTGTGAAATGCCTTACATGTGTTATCTCATATAACCTTCCCAAACAACCCTGCAAGATAAATACTTTTATTATCACCCTTTGGCCTCACTGCATCGACCCACACAATTTCCCATGTCATAAGCATCCTCCCCACCTCTTTGTGATTCTTTAAAGTCCCCATATGGAGCTGCATAACTGAATATAGGGGTCACAAAAATTTGGCAACACTAAAAGATTATATATATCTATTTTAAATACCTATACACCTGAGATTGCATAAAAAATTCTCAGGCAAAAAGGGGTCACGAGTGGAAAAACTTTAAGAAGCCCTGGACTAGATGGCTTTTAAGTCCCTTTCAACTCTATATCCTTGACCCTTACACAAGTAGGCACTTAATAAATGTCCTTTGAATGAATTAATCTAAATGCCAACTAGGTGTTTTCAAATATTATGGAATTAATTTTAAAAGATCCTATAATAGGTCATAATTCAAGCATCTATCTGTCTCATAGGTTAGTCAAAGTGTCCTTTCTTTTCTACTCCTAGGCACTGCCTTCTTCCCTCTTCTCTAACTTCTCTTTAAAAAGGCTTGTTAAGGTTTCATTTTCTGCCATCAAGTAGATATCTTGCTATGTCCCTTGAATAAGTTAATTCTTGGTATCACCTCTTTCTTGATAAGGTTAAATCACTGACTATCTGGCACTGCTTTTTAAGAAACCTCCTCACTGACAGATAGCTTGACTACAATTTTTCTTTAATATCAAATGTCAAATCCTGTATTACATGGGGCTAAAATCTTAGAAAATGAAGTTTGAGAATTGCTGTCCAACTGACCTTTAAGGTATTAGGAAATACCCAACTGACCAAGCCACAACTCATTGATTTTAGATTCTTTTCAATGTCATGGCCAATATCCAGAAGACTGCTCATTTCCAGATGACCCTTTCTAGGTTATGGAATCACAGGGCCATTCAAAGTGACTACTTGCTCTAACATAAATATTTAAAAAGACAACCAAAAACTATGTAACCATGAGTTCTATTGTCATTCAAACGCTCTTAAAGACTTAATTTTTCTGTTTTGTTTATTGCTTATTGTTAAAAGTCAGCAATAACCTGAAATTTGCCTTTACATTTAGAATTGCAAACATCTGTAGGTGAAATGAATCCTATAAGTCATCTTATCTAGTACCCTTCATTTTACAGATAAGGAAACTGAGGATAATGGTGATTGAGTGATTTGTCCATGATCACCCAATGATTGAGCTGTGACTAGAATCCAAGCCATTAATATGGTATTCTTACATATTCCTTTTTCAAAATGTATTGATATAACATCTAGTTTTGAAGGCCCTGCCTTGGTTCTTTTAACTTTAGTATAACTCATCTGACAATTCATAGTGTCCTCATTCAGGAAATATGCAGTTCTGCATGACCATTTGGTCATTCATTCATTCAACAAACATTTTTGGAGAGCTTACTATGAGCAAAACATTGTGCTATGGATTAAGAGGGCTCTAAAACGGAATTGGACATTATTCTTTCCCTCAAGAACCTAATAGTATAATGTCAGGAATAAGATGCACACAATTAACCATAGTGAAAAATGTGCTACGATAAGTACATAAGGCAAGCACAAACCTGGAATACATATCTCTTTTCATACATACACAATACATGTATATAACAATGCATGTAGGTACATGCATACATACACCATGCATACATGTACATGTGTATGCATTCATATGTGTATATGTAAATCTGCACTATACAGGCAATATATCCACATGCATATACAAATGCACATGTATGTAGATATACATATACACATATTAATATGGGTATATATATATATTTATAGATAATTCCATAGTTCCATAATCAAAATTGATTAGCCATGGAATGGTCAGTCTGGTATTTTCAACTATCTTAATGATTAATTGTGTAGCAACTATATCAATAATTTCATGAGCTAATTTGGCCTGAATATTATGATTTATTCTACCATGGTCCCATTATTTGGCTTGTAGAAGCCAGACTCGTTGAGTATTTAGAGGTCTAAAGCAAAGTATGTATCAAGATATTTCCCAGGTGAGTGCGTGGAAGCAATTCATTCAAAACATAACACTGCCAGTGATCTATGTGAGGCTGCTATTAACCTAAAGCATGAGTGATTTATTGCTCACATTTATTACTAATACAGTAACTATGCAATTCCCATTACAATTTCTTTAGGTCCCAAATTATGAGGTCAGTATTTTTAAAACAATTTGGGGGCATAGCTTGTTATAGCCTCTTCACAAAAGAATGAAAAATGTTTTGGGGGTATTTGGGGTTGGAAAATAGTTCTGACTATCCAGACATACAATTTGCACACATTATAGAATATTCGACATCATCTTTTAAAAGTTGAAAATAACAAATGCTCCAAAGAAAACTCTGGGTCTCGAAATTTCTAAAATCTAATGAGTATCAAGAAGAGGTTGGTGTTGTAGTTGTTGGCAATTGTTTCAAGTTAATAAAATACCTTTTAAGACCCTCCTTGATGTGATAAGATTTTTCATCTGATAGAAAACTCAAAGAATTTTTCCAGCATGGTTTCTTTTCAATACCTAAAGATAAATATCTCCCAGTGGCCCTTAAACAATGCTTGTCATGATTGTCATTTATGAAGCTGACTCATACATAAATTAAGTTTTCCTAAACTGTAGATATGAATTAAGGTCCTGTGAAATGTGCTATTACTAACACACTCTGGTAGTATGTTCCTATCAGTTCAATTGTTTTAATGATGAATTTTCCTTAGAAAATGGAAGGATCTGTTGACAGACAGAAACAGGAACTAACAATGGGCTATTTAGACTTGCAAATGATGGAACATTTAATTATTCCAAAATAGCATTCCCCAGTTAAGGTATGATCATTAAATCCATCATCTTTCAGTTTATATGCATGAAACATTTATCATGTCTCCCACCAACAGGAGTCAGTCATCTAAATATAGATTTGGGGACCATCCATTTCATCGTGACATTTCATCGAAAGCCAAGAATTTCATTTATTTTCTGTAACAGAGATAAAGTGTTTGTAAACGATGTGATAAGGCCATAAAGAGAAAGGGAAGCGAAAGTCGGCTTCATTTGGAGATAAATACAGAACCTCCTGAGGACATCAAGGCTACAGAAAGAGGAAAACAAGATATGGTTTGTCAGCAACAACACTCAAGGTAAGTGATTCGCTGTAGATATTTTGGTCAAAATTCATGGTCACTATAATTTGTTTGTTAAAGGTTATGGTAATAGCCAAATTTAGAAGGAAAACAGGAAACTAAGAAAAAAATAACAGCAAGTTTCTCTAATAAAGACCTAAATTTTCAAATATATAGGGGACTAAGCCAAATTTATAAAATATAAGTCATTATCCAATTAATAAATGGTCAATGGATATAAACAGGCAGTATTTAGAAGAAGAAATCAAAGCCATCAATAATCACATGAAAAAAAAATGCTCTAAATGCTATTGATTGGAGAACTACAAATTAAAACAACTCCAAGATAGCACATCACACCTATCAGACTGGCTAACATGACAGAAAACGAAAATGACAAGTGCTGGAGGGGATGTTAAACGGTTGGTCGAGTTGTGAACCAATCCAACCATTCTGAAGAGCAACTTTGAACTATGCCCAAAAGGATATACGATCATGCATACCATTTGAGCCCCTAATACCACTACTAGGTTTATATTTCTGGAACATCAAAGAAAAGGGGAAATTGACCTATATGCACAAAGATATTTGTAATAGCTCTTTTTTTGTCATGGCGAAAATTTGAAATTGAGGGATGTCCATCCATTGGGGAATGACAGGACAAGTTGTATATGATTGTGATGGAATACTACAATGCTATAAGAAATGATCAGTATGGTTTCAGAAAAATCTGGAAAGTCTTATATGAATTGATGCAAAATGAAGTGAGTAGAACCAGGAGAACATTATTCACAGTATCGGCAATATTTTAAGGGTGATCAACTGTGAAAGACTTAGCTCCTTTAATCAAGGCAATGATCTAATATAATTCCAAAGGACCTATGCTGAAAAATGCTATCTACCTCCAGGGAGAAAACTGATAAAGATTGAGTGTAGATTGAAGCATTCTTTAAAAAATTTTATTTTTCTTGTTTTTGTATGTGCATGTGTGTTTTCTTTTGCAACATGGCTAATATGGACATATGTTTTGCATGACTACACATGTATAATCAATATCATATTGCTTGTCTTCTCAAGAGCAGGAGTGAGAGAGAGAATTTAGAACTTAAGTTTTATAGGGGCAGCTAGGCAGTGGATAAAACACCAGCCCTGGATTCAGGAGGACCTGAGTTCAAATCTGACCTCAGAAACTTGGCACTAACTGTGTGACCCTGGGCAAGTCACTTAACCCTCATTGCCCTGCTCAAAACAAAAGAACTTAAGAATTGTAAACAAATTAATGTTAAAAGTTTTTATGTGTAATTGGGAAATCTTTAATAAAAGAAATAAAAAATTATTCAAAAAATAAAGGTCATTGCAAAAAGCAGCATGGTTTAGTGGAAAGAGCATTAGACTGAAATCAGGGATGTGGGTTCTAGCATCAAACTTGCTAGTAACATTTTGCTACAACATTTTCCTCATTGGCCAAATGGGGTATTTGGATTTATTAATCTCTAAAAAGCCTTCCCACTCCATCTTTATATTTTTCTACATTTAAATTCACGGCAGAGGGCCAGCTGGTTGGTGAAATAGATAAAGCACAGGCCCTGGATTCAGGAGGACCCGAGTTCAGCCACTTGATACTTACTAGCTGTGTGACCCTGGGCAAGTCACTTAACCCTCATTGCCCCACAAAATAAGTAAATGAATGAATGAATGAATGAATGAATGAATGAATGAATGAATGAATGAATGAAAGAATGAATGAACAAACAAATAGATAGATAGATATTCATGGCAGAATCAGCATGAAGACAAAATTCAGATGACTGTATGTTGCTAATTTAAATGTGCCTATCATTTTACACTATTGTTGTTGTTCAGTTATTCAGTTGTGACCTCATGGACCATATCACACCAATATTTTCCATGGAGTTTTCTTGGCGTTTACCATTTCCTTCTCCAGTGGATCAAGGCAAACAGAGATTAAGAGACTTGTCCAGGGTAACACAACTTGTAAGTGTATGAGGGTATTATTTGAACTCAGGTCTTCTTGACTGCCACCTAGCTGCCATGATCATTCTACATACATCATCTAATTTAAACTTCACAAAGACATCATTGGAAAGGTAATGATCATTGATATTAAGAACTCCTCATAAGAAGACTCCAACTACCAATTCAGATGAATGATTATTCTATACTTTCTCATCTTCGAGAGTTTCCTGGTGACACTGAGAAATTAATGACTTGCCCAGGGTCACATGGACAACATGTTGCAGGAGTCAGACCTGAATATAGGTTTTCCTGACTCTGAGGCTGACTCCCTCACCACTCTGCCATAATTGAATGTATTATTTTTCATCATTTTAAACATGAATAAACTGTGGCTCAGAGATGCTGAAAGTAGTTAAGAAGAGAAAAGGTTAGAATGATAGCCCACAATGCTGAACTACAGGACTTTTTGTACTTTTCACTAAATCTCATTTTTTCTCATAACTGGACCATTTTCATTAAATAACTAAAAATAAATGGAGTCTCAGAGAATTATTAACGAGCATTAAGATATGGCTCATTTAATTTGGAACTATGCCCAAATGGCTATAAAACTGTGCATGCCCTTTGATCCAGCAATACCACTGCTAGGTCTATATCCTAAAGACATCCCCCCAAAAAGGGGGAAAAGGACGTATGAGTATAAAAATATTCATAGCAGCTTTTTTGTAGTGGCTAGGAATTGGAAATCAAAGAGTTGTCCATCAATTGGGGAATGGCTGAACAAATTGTGATATATAATTGTAATGGAATATTATTGTGCTATAAGAAATGACAAGCAGGATGATTTCAGAAAAACCTGGAAAGACTTCTATGAACTGATGCAAAGTGAACAGAACCAGAACATTGTGCACAGTAACAATATCGTTTGAAGAACTGTGAATGGCTTATCTATCCTCAACAATCCAATGATCCTAGACAATCCCAAAGGGCTAATCATAAAACATACTGTCCGCCTCCAGAGGGACAACTGATATTGTCTGAATGCAGACTGAAGCATACTACTTTTCATTTTCTTTCTTCTTCTTCCTTTCCCTTCCCTTCCATTAAATTTTTTTCTCATACAAAATGACTAATATGGAAATGTTTTACATAATAGTATGTGTGTATATATATGTATATGTATATATATATGGCCTTGTCTTCCTTTGATGGACTTTCTTCAGGAGCTAACTGAAATGTTAATGCCATGCTAACATCCTTTCTTCAGGTGACATACATAAGTCATTCCTAGAACTATAGGATATCAGAATTGCAAAAAGTCTAGGTTAGAGGTTCTTAACCTGGGTCTATGAAGTTTTAAAATACTGGGTTTTCAAGATAATTGCTTTTCTTTTTAAGCCTCTATTTCATGGAAGCAGCTAAGTGGCACAGTGGATAGATAAAGCACTGGCCCTGGATTCAGGAGGACCTGAGTTCAAATCCGGACTCAGACACTTGACACTTACTAGCTGTGTGACCCTGGGCAAGTCACTTAACCCTCATTGCCCTGCCAAAAAATCCTCTATTTTATTTTATAGACATTTTATTTGATTTATGTTATTTATAGACATTATTCCAAGGAGTGCAAGGTTTTCACAAGATTTTCAAAGGCATCCATGATACAAAAAATGGTTAAGGAGCCATTGGCTAGCCCATCCTCCTCATTTAATAGATGAGGAAATGGAAACCAGAAGAGGAAAAGTATTGCTTAAGCTTCCAAGAGCTAGGAATACAAGCCAAGCCAAGGTATTTGTGTGTGTGTGTGTGTGTGTGTGTGTGTGTGAGTGTGTGTTTGTTTCTGTGGCATAACCACAAGCTATAACATGTTCTCAGGATTGACAAGAGCTTCATAGAAATTATTTCATTTGATCCTCACAAGAATTCTATGAGGTGGGTATTGCAGATAGCATTAATACTATTTTACAGGTGAGGAAACTGAGGCTCCAAAAGGTTCAATCAACTTACCCATAGTAAAACAGCTAGAAAATATCTGAGGCAGGATCCAAACTCAAGTCTTTCTGACTCTAAGACCCCCCCCAAGCAGGACCCACTAGGATACCCACAGCAAAAGCAAAACAAAAACAAAAACAAAATAGGCTGAGCAGTGAACTCTTTGTCACTGGGCTTTTCTTTCTGGCCCAGAATATAAACTCAATATCACAAGTCACAAAGGGTTTAGACTTTGGTTCCCTGTGCTGATGGAATTTCTGTGGGTTGGCTTGTTTAGAGTCAGAATTTTGGGCTCTTTTGCATCTCTTCCCCATGATTATAGTCCATTCCAACACATAAGCCTTTCCATAAGCCCCCTTAAAATCCAGGAGGCCCTCATGTTTTAAGCCCAGTATAAGAAAATGAAGCAGGACAGTTTATTTGACTTGAGGAACAGACTCCTAATATTAGAAAAGCTGAATAGCCATTGGGACTCTCCTAACATGGGACCCAGCATGCCTGGACCACTCTGTCTCGAGAGATCAAAGGTCACTGGATTACCCCATCTTCATATTTTGACTTTGTAGGACTTGTCTGTGCTGGTGAAAACTCAAGGACAAGAAACTTTTTTTTTTCTGATTCTCTGAGAAACTCCATGGTGTCTTCTATGGAATGTTCTCTAAACCGCTGAACCCATGGTCATTTCTCCCTCCTCTGGACTGGTGAACCATTCCTATTAGTGTCTCTCATCTTGATCTGTTACCATATATAGCCTTGGGTTATTACCTTAAGTGTTTTATGTCTGTCTTCCCTCTCATTTCCCCAAATAGATTGTAAGTTTCTTGAGGACGTCATACTTTATGCTGATGCTGCATCCTCTATAGAGCCAGACATGGATTCAACATTCATTAAGTCTTTTGTAAATTGCATATAACCTGAGTGGGTAGTGGAGAAGGATAATGCAGCCTTCCCTTTTAATGTTGCATCCCTTGGAGTAAAATGTCTAGTAAAGACTTTTTTAAAAGCCAGCTCATTAGTCTCCAAATAGAAGCTTGGGTGAGCATCTCTGATGGCCCTGTTCTCTCTCAAATTCTTCTCTGGTATTCTCTGAGTTGGTGTCTCATTTTCTGCTCCATATTCAAAGGGTCAGTCAAGTCGAGTCAACAAACGTCTATTAAATGCCTGCTATTTTGCTAGATACTGTGCTAAGCACTGGGAATATGAAAAAGGGCAAAAACAGTCCCTGCCTTCAGGGACCTTGAAATCTAATGGAGGAGACAACATGAACACAACTATGTGCAATATATACATACACAAAGCTATACATACATATATATGCATTCATGCATATACAGCAAACCCAGGCCAAGTTGTACATATTACTAACAATATCTATTCTACTGATACACATACATACATACACATATACACATACATATATGTGTGTGTCTATATATTCAATATATTGGAGATAACCATAACTAATGGAGAGAAAACAGTAACATTAAGGAATACCAGAAACATATATACAGGTACATATATCTATACACATACATACTAATCTATACATATGTGTACGCTAATATTTATATCTATAAGATATATTATAGATAACCAAAACCAATGGAGGGAAAGCAGTGACATTCAGGAACACTAGAAAAGGCTTCCTGGGGAAGGTGAGATTTTTAGCTGAGACTAGAGGCAGAGGTGAGGAGGTAAAGAATTCTAGGCATGGCAGATGGCCAGTGACAATGAACAAAGCAGTAAGGTGTGGGAAGACTGGAACAATAGGATGGAGCCAAGTTGTAAGGGCATTAAAACAGAGGATGTTATATTTGATCCTGGAGGTGATAGAGAGTCACTCAAACTTCTCAGTATATGTTGGTGGATGAGAAAAGCAAGAAAAAAAAGTGGCACCCTTATGTTGACAACACGAAAGATATAATAACAATTTATATGCAGTTTTAAGATTTGCAAAGTATTCAACATAAATTACCTTGTGTGATCTTCACATTTCTGTCCGTGTGACCCTGGTCAAGTCATTTCACTGCTGTGTGCCTCCATTTTCTCCATTGTAAAGTGGGTCATTATGAGAATCAAATATAATAATATCTGTAAGGCATTTAGCAGAGCCTGGTACATAATAAATGCTTAATAAATGCTTGTTTTCTTCCCCTTCTTTATCCAATAAATTGCTACAGCAAAGGAAAGGAAATGGATAGGAATAGTCTTCTGTCTTACCATGGAAATTGAAATCAACTCAGATTGAATGAGCACCTAGATACCATGGTGATCTGGCAGTCTGACCCTAAATTAAGCATTTAAATAAATCCCACGGGGATGTGATGTCTTCTTCCTGTGACATATGCCTACTTGGGTCGTCTGACCATCTTTGCGTGCCTGGTAGGAGAAGGGGAGAAAGTTAATTTATTGGGTAATAAGGCATTTGTTAGAGAATATATCACAGGTCTAAAACAAACCCTGTGGTAGTTATGAAGGCTAAGGAATATCACTTGGGCTCAATAT
Source organism: Dromiciops gliroides (assembly GCF_019393635.1). Lineage (NCBI taxonomy): Eukaryota > Metazoa > Chordata > Mammalia > Microbiotheria > Microbiotheriidae > Dromiciops > Dromiciops gliroides. Next base: position 70,842,044 of record NC_057865.1, read on the forward strand.
TATATATCATCTATGCTGTAAGAACTCCCATGATTCCGAGAGGTATTTCGCATGCATATGGACTGCAAGATCAGGCTTGTTATGTGTGATTTCTTACACTAACCAGGAGATGAGTCTTCCTGCTACTGGCATGCATCTTTCTGTGAAAGATGCTGTTACATTCCGACTGTCTCATTCTAAGATGATGGAACATCCATGCTTAAACTTTGAACATATCTAAATTTCTTCCCAGCAGAGGTGTTTCTTTTTTTATGACAATGGCCCTATGTTTATCACTTTTCTCATACATCGAGCTTGGAAGAGTGGGTACTCTGGGAAGTTTTGTAAGGAAGTTTCCTTACTTGGTGAAAGCAGTTTATAGCAACCCTACTGAAATATTGTATATGGCAAGCATCTACTGAAATACCAGGGATAGGGAAAGAATTTCAGATGACTGCCAGGCATTATACAGAGCCCAGCACAGAGCAGCAATTTACTAACTCATATGGGATAAAGCCCGGGTCCATGAAACCATGATTTAGCTCTGTGACAAAATCTCATCACGCCTGACATTCTTACCTCCCTTCATCATTATGGGTTCTTTCCTTCACAACAGCTCCCTCAATCCCTTCCTTCACTTACCCCTTCTATAGCTTTTCCATTTTCTCTGCTGGGTCTTTGGTATTTTTTCTTTTTTTTTTTTTTAAACTTTTTTTTTTTTTTTTTAGTGAGGCAATTGGGGTTAAGTGACTTGCCCAGGGTCACACAGCTAGTAAGTGTTAAGTGTCTGAGGCCGGATTTGAACTCAGGTAGTCCTGACTCCAGGGCCGGTGCTCTATCCACTGTGCCATCTAGCTGCCCCTTTGGTATTTTTTCATCTTTGCATCCTTCCTCTACCAGCATCAAACCTTTCACCCACCAACATCCCATCCAACTTCTCTATCCCCCAGCCCTCACTCCCTCTTAGAAAGGGTAACAGGAAGAACAAAACAGGCTGGAGAGAGGCTGAAGGAAGCTGGGTCTCTGCTAATCTTGCTTCCCTTTTTTTTTTTTTTACATATAAGGTATTTTATTTTTTCCATTACATGTAAAGATAGTTCTCAACTTTTTGTTTATACAAGCTTTACAATTTCAGATTTTTCTACCTCCCTCCCTCCCTCCCCTAGACAGCAGGCAATCTGATATAGGTTATATCTATATATCTATATACATATACATATAGATATATATATCTATACACACACATATATATACACATAATGACATTGATCCTATTTCTCCATTAATCCTGTTATAAGAGAAAAAATCAGAGCAGTAATGCAAAACCTCAAAATAGAAAAAAAAAAACAACAGCACCCAAAACAAAAGAAATAGTATGGTTCAATCAGCATCTATACTCCACAGTTCTTTTTTTTTCCTTGGATTTGGAGATCCTCTTCTATCACGAGTTCCCTGGAACTCTTCTGTGCCATTGCATTGGTGAGAAGAATATAGTCCATCACAGTAGGTCAACACTCAATGTTGATGATACTGTGTGCAATGTTCTTCTGGTTCTGCTCATCTCACTCATCATCAGCTCACGTAAGACCCTCCAGGTTTCTCTGAACTCCTCCTGCTCATCATTTCTTACAGCACAATAGTATTCCATTGTATTCATATACCACAACTTGTCCAGCCATTCCCCAATTGATGGGCACCCCCTCAACTTCCAATTCCTTGCTACCACGTAAAGAGCAGCTATAAATATTTTTGTACATGTGGGTCCCTTTCCCCTTTCCATGATTTCTTTGGGAAAAAGACCTAAAAGTGGAATTGCTGGGTCAAAGGGTATGCACAGCTTTATTGCCCTTTGAATCTTGCTTCCCTTTAATCTTTCTCTTCCTTCATTTTTTTCCCTTCTCATTGTTTGCCTTTTGACTCTCTGTGACTTGCAATGCCCTCGACTGGTTAGTAAGATATGGGGGAAGGATAGAGAAGAATCTTCCCTGATATCTAGCCCTTTTAGGAAGACCAGGACATGGAGAGACTGAGTCAGAATTAGGTGAAGGTCTAAGGGGAGGGAAGAATTGAGGCATCATTATGCCATATTCAAAATCTGCATTCTATCCCACTCCTTGGAATTCACCAGAAGCTTCTGTAAGTCCAAGAGTGTAATCCCAACCCATCTTTTTTTTTTTTTTTTAAATTCCTGGGCTAAGACTTGAATGATCAGTTCAAATAGAAAATGATATTCATGTTAAAAAAAAAAAAACCAAGCAAGAAGGACTCAGAGAAAACAAGCAAGATGGTCATTTGGCAATTTCCTGTAGAGAATATTAGGGCATAGACACCAACACTGAGTAGGAGGTCACCCACATTCCCTACAGCAAATGCTCTCGAAATGACTAAGGGGGTTGGGGAGGGAGAGTATGAGGAAAACAGCTGAGATGAGCTAAAGGTCTCACAGAAACTCAGCAGAAATTCAACCAAGGAAAAGAGACTCTTTTAAAAAACAACATATGGGAAATGTACAATTCCTTGTGTGGTTTCCTGCAGTTTTTTCTTTTTTTCTTTTTTTAAAAAAATCATTGGTTCCAGAGTTCTAAGAGGATATTTTTAGACTGCCATAACATGGTAGGCCCAGGGTTCCAGATACAAACACGTCTAGGTTAATTAGCTTTGAGTATACATCTTCCAGGCAACATGTTAAACACTTAGCCCATGATATCAATATATCTTGGCTTGTGTTCAGTGCAATATTCATCAAAACATAGACCTGTGTTTATAGATTAAGATAAAGCAAAGGAAAGCTTGCCTAATTGTTAACCCACTGTGCCCTCTTTGGCTCAGAAATGAAGTGAACTTGATGGACATTCATCTTGCACAAGTCCTTAAGGGAAAGATTATCTTGTTATAAGGAAGGACTGTTAAATACAGAGAAAATTAGTGATTTTGTGTCTGGTTTGTTTTATCATGATATTGTAAACATCTATGATGAATGGGAGTAAAGGGCCTTATAACCAATACCTTATAAACTGGAACAAAATTAATGAAAAAAATTTTTAAAGAAAAAATAGTTGTAGCACGTCCAATGATGATTGTTTCCAAGTCCACAGCATGTTGTAAAGCTGCCCAAGGACTCTCAAAGGCTAAGTTAGGAGAGTGCAAATTGTAGCAGATTCTACCCAGCTGGAAAGGTTAAAAACTCAGGGATCAACCAACTGTATTTATGTCCATTGTATAAGGAGCAGCCTCAGTTCCCTTATCTGTAGAATGAGCCAGAGGAGGAAATAGCAAACCACTCTAGTATCTTCACCAAGAAAACCCCAAATAGCATCATGAGGAATTGGAAGTGACTGGAACGACTGAACAAGAAATCTCAGGCAAGCCTCTGAACCTCTGTTTCTCCTCTGAAAAGTGAGAAATAGAATTTACCTGCTGGTAGTTGTGAGGAAAAGCCTATATAAATGTGAGTGATTATTAAGTGAATAGTACTGTGCTGGGACCTGTGGGATATATGTATGTATATATGTATTTGTACAGATGCTTATGTACACACATACATGCATGACATTTATATGCACGTGTGTATGTATATGTGCACGCACACACATGTATACATACACACATATATTACATATATTAGCACCTTCCCACATTAAGCTTATAATCATTGGAAGGGAGTGTCATTTTCTCCAATACTTCCTCCTGGGTTATTGCTAGTCCTTGGGCTGCTAGCATTGCTCACTCTCCTTGCTGTTTATCTCGATAAGCCAATCACATTCTCTAGGTGATAGCACTTTTCTTTTACTTTGAAAGAGACAGATTGGGGGCAGCTAGGTGGCACAGTGGATAAAGCACCAGCCCTGGATTCAGGGACACCTGAGTTCAAATCCTGCCTCAGACACTTGACACTTACTTACAGTCCCTGTCCTCCATGAGCTTGCATTCTACTAGGGGCACTCAAGATGTACACAGAAACACAAATACACAATATATATAAAATAATTTCAAGGATAGGTGAAGTGAATGCTACAGTGAGAACATTAGGAGTAGTTACTGAATGGGAGAAACAGCTCAACTAATTTACTCACTTTTAGCTATATCAGGGACCAGGCCAACATTTTGGCCAGCTGTTTGTGTGATAGTCTATTTTGGGGGTCTCTTCCATTCTGTGTCCCATAAATCTTTAGAATTTGCACAGTTACATAAAAATTGTTAGAACTGGAATGGATCTTAGAGCTTTTCTAATCCAACTCACTCATTTAACATATGGGGAAACTAAGACTTAAAGAGTTACAATGACTTGTCCAAGATCGTACAAACCAGTTCACAGCAAAGAAAGAGCTAGACCTCTGGTCTCCTGACTCCCATTTCAGTGGCATGACATTGGATTTGAATCTTTCCTCCAGTCCAGAAGGTGAAAATCTAGGTATTGGATACATTTTTGAGACCCTCTGAGTTTTCTGACAATTGTAATAATACTTAGGTCTTAATTCAGACTTTTTCATCTTCAGAGTTCTTGGCAAACATGGACTAATTAGTCCTGATATTCCCCCTCTAGAGATGACCAAGCAAATAGTATTTACCATATAATGAAAAACGAGAAGTATAACAGTTAAAAGTAATTCATACTCATTGGGGGAAGAACCAGGATGAGAGTCCTGGCTTGTGGCTCTGAGTTACAAATAAGTCCCAGAATATTTCCTTCTCTAAGCACTGTGTACTATATGTGTCATTGTTTTGCAAGGCACTAGAATCTCAAAGGGAATGTTCTCTAGTGACCTTGAAAATTAGCCTCCAGATGCTAAGTGGTATAGTTAAAATTTATATCCCTCTCCAATTTATTTCAACCTCATATTTATTTTATTTTTATTTTAAATTTTTTTTATTTTTATTTTCTCCTATCTTCCCTTCCCTGCCTCCTCCTGAGGCCAGCAAGCAATTTGATATAGGTTATACATTACTATCATGTTAAACATATTTCCATATTAATCAGAACAAAAGGGGAAAAAACAAAAGAAAGAATAAACAAGAACAATAACAAAAAAGCAATGACAAAAGTAAAAACAGTATGCTTCAGTCTGCATTCAGGCTCCATAGTTCTTTTTCTGAATGTGGAGAGCATTTTCCACCATAAGTCTTTTGGCATTGTCTTTCAACCTCATATTTTATTGTTTCTTCTGGATCTTGCTTTCAGGCCATGAAGAGGCACAGGCTTCGGTGACATCAGTGCAAAGATGCACATGAAAATAACAGCATCTGCAAATGGTTAGCTGGAAGCCATGGCCATCCCTCTATAATCGAATCATTTGCATTCTAAGAAATGGAGGCCACCCTAATGTCCAGTCATATTACACCAAATGCCCCTTTAATTTTATTTCTAAGACAAAAATTTAATATTCCCTTGCTGTGGCAATAACTTGCCCTAATAGCTTGGAATGTCTCTCTCTTGTAGTGGATTTCTTTATGAATTAACCTGGCAATCGCCAAGGAAAACCTAATATTGCCACTCTTCCAGGGGAAAGCTGTTGCAAATAATGGCCCTTTCTTAGAAGCAAAGATTAGTTGTCTTCCACTCCTGCAATGAGTTACTAGTAATGAGAAAGGGTGCCCGGTAACCTTTTAGTAATTACTTACTTTCCTAAACATAGCAATGAGCAATCCCCAGATTATGGAGAATGTAGCAATTGAAATATGGGCACCTACTGATCCATAGGAAACAGCATGCAAATACATCAACCACGACTGTTTCTATTTGACCTTGAGCGTACTTGGTGCTTCAGCCTCCTGGAGCAGTAAATCTCTGTGCTTTTGCCAAATGCCCTTTAATGGTCATATTGCTTAGAGAAGATAGGACCCACTCACTGCTGTTCATGGGGCTTGGCAACAGACTACCTCATCCAGCAGTATCTTCCCTCCATCTTAAAGTACTCGATATTTATTAATGAATGATTTTTTTCAACATGCCAGAAGGCACTAGAGAAGTACAATTCAACAAACATTTAGTAAGTGCCTACTATGTGCCAGGTATTATGTTAGGGACTCAACAAGAAAAAAAGAAAACAGCCCCTACCTCAAGGAAGTTACACTCCAGGCGGGGTGGGGGCGGGGTAGGAAGCACAAATGAATACATAATATATACAAATGAAAGACAAAGGGTTTTTTTTTTCCTTTCCTTTTTTTTGGTGGTAGTGGGGGGGGGGGTGGGGAGGGCGCGGCACTAACAATTAGATTACTAGGAACAGCTATTAAATAGGAGAATCAACTAAACTAATCCACACCCAGGTTCAGCTACACCAGAAACCAATCAGGCATAATGCCCAGTGGCTTTTTAATTGGGGCTCTTTTCTGGGGAAGATTGGAAGCAAGGATGTGATCACCCAGAAAATGCTAGCCACAAAGGATCATGGGAATTTACAAAACTCACTTTTCGGAGGTGAAATAAACCTGTCGGACCATCCGCTTTTTGCCTTTCGTGATGGTCTCCGTGACCTAGGAATATAGGGTGATGTTGCACCTCTGTGTGAAGACTGGCCAGCTTGTTTCTTCCGTCTCCTTTCCCTGTAAGTTAGAAAACATGAGAATGATCTGACCCACCTTGGTAAGAACTCCCTCTCTCCTCAGTTTCTACCTCTTATTTATGGGAGTTGGAGGGGAAAAAAAAAACCTTAACATTTTGTGACCTCTTTAAAGTCATCCCTTTCCTACATCTCTGGGATGTAGGCCAGTATTTTCATCACCATCATCACAGAGGAACAGACAGAGGTGACTCATTGAGTTACAGAGCCAGCTCGAAATTCAGAGTTTTGAATGAGTCCAAAGCCTGCTTGCCTCTTTAGGGATTCAGTTCACAACTGGTCTCAAAGATATGTACATAAAATAGCATCAGCTCCGGAACTATAACCACCAATGCCAAAAAATCCATTACATTCATGTGTAATGCTTTGTAGCTTATTCAACATTGGCATGGATTAGAGGTCAGTTGTGGTAAGAATAAGACTCCTCCTGACCCTGGGAGGTAGAAAAAAGACTGTCTCAAATTGCCATTGAGAAATTTCAGGCTTGGCTAAAGGCAGAGAGACAACAGGTTTATACCACCTCCATGAAATAAACTGGGCAAATCCCCATGATTCTTGGTGATTAGGCATTCATTTCCTAGGTCATGCTCCTGATGCTTCTACTTTCCCTGCCCCCAAACAGCTCAAAATACAAGGCATGGGGCATATTCCTGACTGGCTTCTGGTATGGTTGAAGATGAAGGGAGGAGTCAAGCTGGTTCTTCCATTCAAATATAAAATGTAAGGGAATAGGAGATAGAGCAACAGAGTTAACTCCAGGGCAAGAAAAACCCAATGCAGGTCATATCTCTTATTAAAATAGAGCTATAATTAGTTCAGGGTGATTAGAGCTTTGCCTTGGACACCAAAATTTAGAGAATGCTGAGAGCACTTTTTAGTCTTAAAACAAAATGAGCTTAGAGCTTAATCAGAAAGTAAAATGAGTAAAACCAAGAAGCTATGGGGAGGCTCTTTTCTGCAGCTACATTACAGTTCAAATCCTCCCCACCCTCATTCTCCACCCTGTGATGGCTACCTCATTTGTCCTTGTAGCAAAAATCCTAATGGACATTACAAAAAAAAAATAGCATTAAAATGAAAATCGCAACTAAAGACGTTGAATATCAAATTCTTTCAATTCTTTCGTGGACTTCCACGAAACTCAAGAGAATAAACTTCCATAATGTTGGGCCACTAGACAGAATTTCTCGGAGATGTTTGGTCTCTAGGGACACTCTATGCCCCTCACAAGTTTTCAAAAAACTCCCAATCTTTCCTTCTGGCATTTATTAATCTTTTTAATGAAAAGACAGTCTGAAATATTAGAAAAGGTTAGAGAAGAAAAAGGAGAGTAAAGGGCATAGAGAGGGAAAGTGTGAGATGATGACAACTAGTGTCCTAGACTTGAAATCAGGTGACCTGGTCATGTTTCCAGCTCTGCTGTTTGAGATCTATGTGACTGCTTCAATCACTTAAACTCTTTGAGTCTTGGTTAGTCATCTGTAAAATAGGAATAATAATAATAATAATAATAATAATAATAATAATACCACCTGGTATTATCAGCAGATGCATAAGCCACCTGATCAGATTCCAGTTCTATTAAGAGGCACAGGAAATGACTGCTCAAGAGTTACTAGGACTCATAGTGGGTATCATTCCGCATTTCATAACCCTACTCCTTATAAGATGTAACCACAGCATATCCCAAATTAATGGCCCAATATACACATGCCACCTCTCAGAAAACAGCTTCCAAGTTGCTTGCCCTTGGCAATTTCATAGATAAACAAGTAGAAAAGGTATAGGCAGCAGTTGGGACCCTCCAGTCCTTGTGCCCAGGGCCCTGTAGGGCACAAAGTAGCCCAAAGGAAGTCTAAGAAGAAAAATATTAGTTTCCCCCTCATAGCTTGTCCTGGGATCATCTTGTGCAAGGCCCTGCAAGAAGATGCGATAGTATAAGAGGAACTTGTAACAGGACAGTTAGGATGTTTTATCGCTGGGAGCAGGCTGCTGGGCCCAAAGGAAGCTAATATGAAAAAAAAAACCCACCATAAAATAAATGAAATAAAAGTAAAGAGTAAACATAACTCAAGGCATGAACCCGTGCCTAACCAAGCAAGGAGTTAATGGAGTTGGCCCAGTGATAAACTTGGTGTCCTTCACATCTGGCAGGCCTATACTGTACAAGGTTATTGGGAAGAACAAATAAGATAATGTAGATTTTTAAAAGATAGGCAGCCTGGAATAGTGGCCAGAGAGCTGACCTTGGCTTGGTTTAAGCCCTGCCTCTGGTATATCCTGAGACCTTGGGCAAAATTATTAACTTGTCAGTGCTCTGGGCAACTCTCTAATATTACAACCTCTGGGAAAGTGCCAACCTGCAACAATACAGGGCTTTCCTTGATCTAGGAGTCCCCTACATCAATGAACTCACAGGTCTTCTCCTTACCTTATTTGTTTTGTAACCAAGTTACAATTATAGTTTGTTATTATTGTTGTTACTGTGTTTTTTATTGTTATGAGCAGTTTGCCATATTGGATAGAGAGCCACGATAAGTAGGGAGACCTGCATTTAAGTCCCACTCTGATACTCTGGGTGACCCTGGACAAAACACAGCTTCTCAGCCTAGTACCTTAGTCCAGAGAGTGTCAAACTGGCAAGACACCACTGGGGTCAGAACTAGGGGAGGAAAGAAAAAGCAAAAGCCACAGAATTCTGAGATTCTTGATAGGCTCCTAACAGTCTAGCAAGTATTTATTGAGCAGCTCCAATGGGCCAAATATCATAAAGGTTTGACTGTCACCTTGAGATTTGGAGTATAAAGGAATAATCATTCCCTCTTGGAGACCTGATTTTTCCTATACTTCTCACTCCAGCTTTCCAGCTGACAAACTCATAACTAAAATTCTTCTATTGCGGGGCAGCTAGGTGGTGCAGTGGATAGAGCACCAGCCCTGGAGTCAGGAGGACCTGAGTTCAAATCCAGCCTCAGACACTTGGTACTTACTAGCTGTGTGACCCTGGGCAAGTCACTTAACCCCAATTGCCTCAACAACAACAACAAAACCCCAAAACCAAAACAAAACAACAAAAAAAGAATTTTTCTATTGCTATACTGGCCTACTACTTGGCTGGTCAACTGCTGAACTTTCTCTAATTAAAGCCCTGAAAGGTGTGGTTAACTTGTTTGATTAACCAATCAGCTGTTTGCATCTTGACCCAATCAAAGAGCTTCATACCTTTTAAAGAGGTATTGTGGCCTAGCCCAGAAACTCTGAGGGCCTTCCCCTCCCAGACTGAGATATTTGGGATGGTAAATTGGGCTATCTTGTCTCAGTTCTTACTTAGCCCTTAGTCATCGAATGGATGTGGAGTCAGAAAACTGAGACCGGGGAAAGACCTCATTTGAGAAAGGCCAGGGCCACTCATTGTATCCTGGGTTATCCTCGACCTTTGTCTGACTTCTGGACTCTGATGACTCTGGAGGAAAGAGTGAGGCTGATTACTTTGCCACAGTTCTGCCTCACTCAAATCCAATTCACACACAAGTCAAGACATTATGTTCATAAGGTCATTGGTCCACTTTAAGAATGAAGGACAAATGATGACAACATGGCCTATCTTATTTACATATCTAAAACTTCATCCTGCATGAGTACGTTTTGTGGTTACAATCATGGAACCAAGGACCCCATCTCTCTTTCTCAGTTCCAGGAGTTGAAGTGAGAAGGGGAGGAAAAACCAGTTCCCTAAGAAGCAAGATCTATCCCTCTCAACTCCCAAACTGAAGACCCTGATCAGATCTCTAACCTCCATTGCATAAACATGCTGCAGAGTGAGAGTAAGAAGTGGCACTTAGAATGAGCCCGAAGAACTAAAAATCCGGAGTGACAAATAAACACAGTCAGAGACAACAGTCTAGGCAACAAAAAGCTCAAGTTAAGAAAATTGGTCTGGTGCTTGGGGATATTGTAACAACTGAATTGGATTAATGGCATGGCCTGAATGGGATTGCAGATGGAGAAAGTGTTCAGAAAGCTGGCCAAAACCAAGAACAGTTTTAATAACCACAAAGAGAGAGAGAGTCTGAACCTTTAACCATAAAATTGCTGATCTTCCCACATCCCAGATCATAAGGTTTACAAAATGTTTTCTTCCATGTTTTTTTCCAAAAAAAAAAAAAAATTGCAGAGATCTACAACAATCATTCAACGTGTTCTGTGACACTTCCCCCCAAAAGTCCACCTAACCCTTGAAACTCCAGGTCAGATACACAGCTCTATATGCATGTTTTCAGTATTAACAGCTATTTCCAGTGAAATAAGGATAACTAATCCTTACTTATTTAGTGAGACCTGGGCATTTTAAATTAAACCGTAATAATTCCAAACAATAGGTCAGTCTTCTCAGGTAAAGGTGATGAGTAAGAAGGACTGGAGCCCCTAGAGCACTCCCTTGGCCTCTATGTTGTGGTCATTAGTATTACTGTACATCACAAGGTTATCTGCCCCTTCCCCACCACATAGAGGGAATTTGTCTCCTGTAATAAAAATGAAAAGAGACAATAAAAGTTGACTTCCTGTCTCAATAACCAATAGACAAATAGCCTTTATCATTTGACTATGCAGTTTATGGTTTTCTAGTCATTAGTTGTTCCACATGGAAAAGCTTGCACATACTAAAATACTTATCATCCGCTCCAGTGGCCTGTGGTCAAATGTATTTAGAACTGCAACCCTAATAACATGCAATGAATTTTTTAAAAAAGATGATCGTGGGCTCAGCTCTTAAAACTGTTGTGGGTTTTGTTGTTGTTGTTTTTTCATCTAGAAAAATGCTATTGTGTATTGGCTACTGTTGGTTCAAACTTGGAAGGACTGGAAATTAGAGACATGCTTCTAGGTTCTTTCTGCAACGAAGATATTTTAATTTCAGCTTCACACTCCTCTAGGTTCATCACTTTGACAACAGATTCTTATATTTCTTATGAATTTTTGATTATCCCTTATTCATCAGACAGTTTGAGAAATTCTAAATATCATTTCACAGGCCTAATTATTTTTTTTAAGAAAAGCTTTATGCCACATATGACTGAGTGCTTATCTGCAATATGCAGAAATACTCATCTTAAATGGAAATAACCACAATGATCTGTTAAAATGACGGCTAAAGTGTGAATCATTTTATGTCTAATTATTAAAATAATGAGTAAAGCATCAAAGAAAGTTTGTTTGGGGATTCCAGGGAGGAAGAAAGCTACCAATTTTCCCATTAGGCCTTTGCATGAAATTGCCTTTCCAGTTTTATAAACAAGTTTCAGCATTATTCATGTGTTTAATTCTCAGAAGTGAATCTGGTGTTTTTACTGCTAGTTTTGCCTCCACAGTGAAGGCAAAATGTTAAAAGTATGTAGACTTTATTGCCTCTCCTGTAAAGATAAAGGACACAGAGAGGCTTTGTTCAAACAAAACGAATGTTATTATTGGCATAGACAATGCAAGGCCATAATACAGTGTGTGATTTTTTGGAATCAATTCAATTCAATTCAACAAACATTTATTAAGCATTCACCAAATACAAGGCACTGAGATCCTGTGACCTAGGGATACAAAGATAAAAAGATACCTGGCCTCAGGAAGCTCACATTCTATAGGGAGATACAAATGTAAATATTTAGTATATACAAAGTGATTCAGGAGGGAGAGGGTTCTAAAAACTGAGGGCCATCTAGCTGTCTCAAGCTGAAGGGAAAAGCTTTAGAATATTGAGCTGTCAGGTTATTTCAGATGCTCACTCTATTCCAGATCTCACAGACCTTCCTTCCTTGTTCTAAATAAGGAACCAATAAGGCTTATGGATTTTTCTATTTTCCTATACCCTGGCTCAGAAGAGGATAGAGATAAGTAGAAGATACCAAGACTGGGAAGAATGGAAGAAAATGGTTGACAGAGAACTATGAAACCTTAAGATAAATGAGTAGATGGCAAGAGAGGGCCTACCTGTCCTCAGTGAGTCCAAACCATTGGGTCTTTTAAAGCAAAGCTGTAGTCCTAGAACATAATAAAAACAACAACATAAATAGTGGCATGTGATTACTGAACCACAACTATCTTTAAGAAAGGCAAATGTTACCCTAATTTTCAAGAGTGGAAAACCATGGAGTATTCAAACTATAGTGATAATTTCTTTAATTTCTGGGAAAATTCTAGGGCTTGTTGATGAAAATTTGCAAAAGGAATCATTTATTCAGAAAAGGCCACATACCAAGAGAACAATATACACAGCAACAACAACAGCCTGAATGACAAGGTCACTGAAAGGAAGTTGAAATCTGAATAATGGAAAAAACCAGTGAAGGTGCTAAAGAAGAGATAAAGGCAACATATCTCCTTCCTTATGCACCAAGGTAGGACAAACTGTTGTTTACATTATTAGATAAGGTCTCCTATGGGATGTTTTGGCTTTGTTATTTTTCTCTGTCATGAAGAATGTTTCAATCTTTGGGATGGGTGGTTGGTGACATTGATGTAGAAACAAGAGTCATTCATAGAACATATTTTAAAATAAATCAAACAGATACAAGATAAGGTCATGACAGAATTATCTCATTTCTATTTTGATGAGTCTGCTAGATTGACAGATAAGAAGAATGCTATTAGAGGAGCAGGACTTCAACAAAACATTTTTTGCAGTTTCCCATGATACTCTTCTGAACCAGATAAAGAGATGTATTCCAGTTAGGTGTATTTGGAAATAGTTAAATGACCCAGGGACAAAGAATAATCATTAATGTGTCAATGTCAGCTTGCATGGAAGACTTTACTAAACTACCCAAGATTTCTGTCTTTACTCCAATGCTATTTAACACTTTTTGTTACTTTGCTGAAAGTATATTTATCAAATTTTTGGATTTTAGAGCTTGAAGGGATAGCTAGTATGTACAGTGACTGAATAGGGATGCAAAAATATCTCACTCATACAGGATGTACAGTTGTGCATAGCTCAACTCATAGTTTGTGTATTAGCAGAATGCTAGTTTAATCTTGGGACAGCTAGGAGGCACAATGGATAGAGTCCTGGGCCTGGAGTCAGGAAGACTCATCTATCTGGCCTCAAATACTTACTATCTGACTTTGGGCAAGTCACTTAACCCTGGTTGCCTCAGTTTCCTTGTTTGTAAATTAAGCTAAAGAAGGAAATGACGAACCACTTCAGTATCTTTACCAAGAGAACTCCAACTGGGGTCATGAAGAGTTGGACACAACTGAAACATCTGAACATAAACAGTTTAATATGCATCCATAGAATGACATTGCAACCAAAAAAGTCTAGATTTTATTAAAAGAGTGATAGCATGTAGAATGAAGGAAAGAATAGTCTTACTGTACTCTACCCTGATCAGACCATATCTGGACTTCTGTGTTCAGTTTTAGGTGCCTCTTCTTCAGGAAGGTTGTTGACAAGTTTAGAATTCATGGAGAAGAAAGCAAATTAGGACTGGGGGGCCATCCCAGGTGAGGATCTGTTGAAGGAACTAATAATGAACTGAAGCAAAAAGTTCTATGAGAGGCAGAATAGCAGCCTTTGAGCATATGGAGTTTTATTTGTTAAAGAGATTGTTTGGCCTTAGGAGTAATGTGTAGAAGCTATAGGGGGAAAGAGTAGTAAAATGGCCCCCAACTCAAAGATATTCAAGAGTGGGATGGGCTGATTTTGGAGACAGCAGGTACCATTGGAGAGCAGATGATGACTTGTGAGGGAGACTGTCCATATTCCTTGAGAAATGGATGTGACAAGATGACAGCTGAGGACTCATCCGACTTTTAGATTCTTGACTTCCTGGGAGTAGCCATGATTACATGTATTCAAACACAGACTTATGATATGAATACTCTCTGGTAAAATTTCAAAGGGGACTCAGAATTTCAGGTAGATTTCCTCCTGTACACATCTTTATGAACATCACATGATATTTCCACTTGTGACTAGGCATTTGAGAAAATCTGCAATCATCAGGAAGAAGTTGTGTCCCCAGGCTGACTTTACCTCTAAGGATCATAGATTTAGGGCTGAATCAGATCTTAGAAGCCATCTAGTCCAAACATCTTTTACAGGAAGGCTTAACTTCTTACAAGAAGTTAAGAGACTTGCCCAATGTAACAGGTAGTATTCATCAAAGGGAAGAAAGAGAAAAAATAAGCACTTACATATAGTGTTTACTATATACCAGGCACAGTCCTAAGCACTTTTTAAAAACAAATATTGCCTCATTTGATCCTCACAACATCCATGAAAGGTAGGTGCTATTGTTATCCCTACTTTACAGTTGAGGAAACCAAGGCAAAGAGAGGTTAAGTGAGTTGGCCAGGGCCACACAGCTAGTAAGTATTGGAAGCCATAGTTGAACTCAGGTCTTCCTGATTCCAGTCCCAGTGCTCTATCTACCCCACCACCAGTTGCCTCTAGGCTTGGGATCTCAACCTAGGTCTTCTAACCCCATAACCAGCACCCATTCCATTGTACCACATTGCCTCTCTAAGGCATCAGTGTGCCTTCTGAGGCTAGTAGACTAGGACATGGAAAAATCAGTAGTTCTCCCATCTGGACCTCAGTTTCCTCATTTATAAAATGAAAGATTTAAATTAGATAATCTTCAGGGACTCTGCCAAACTCAATCCTAGATGAAGAAATTCTTCCTTTCTTGAATGAATGAATTAAATCAAGGTAAATTAATAGCTTCTACACGAGTAGGTATAATTTCTGCAATTATATTTTCCTGTTCCTGTAGAATTTATTGACTTGGATAAGTAAGTGGTGGTTTCTTCTTAAAGATTTGCTTTTGCCCACAGACTGATGATAACACAAAGGTGGCAAGCAATGAAAAGAGGTTGCTTGGAGAATAGATTAGGGACAACAAGTGCTGTCACAATGATCTTTTGTGCATCATTTGAAGGGACATTTCCTAATAGAGACTTTCCTGGAGACATACAACCATGAGCTCCATTTCTGAGCCAGCAACTGATGCTTGATGAGCCAGTATGTAGGAGTGGTTGCCCATCATGTGGCAAATGGCTAGGTGTGAATTTCCTAGTCTCACTCCAAATCAAGCCTAGTTTTACTACAGCTCTGGGATGTTCATTTAATGCTGTGTCTGAGAGATAAGTGTTGAGGAGAGAGATCACATTTCCATTTTGAAAGAAAACGGGAGGCAGCAGGGGAAAGAGGACATATGGAGAAAGACAATTATGGGCAGCAAGAAGTTCAATTCGGCAAATATTTATTTAGAATCCACTACTGTGTATGCATAGCATTCTGCCAGGCAATGTGAGTGATGCCAAGAGCAATATGACCTATTTCCTGCCTTCAAGGAACTGGCAACTTAGGAGGGAAAAGGCATGGACACTAATAATTCTGATGTAAGGAAGAAGGTAGGAGTTGAATAAGGGCTATGAGGTGTCATTAGAATTCAGAGAAGGAGGGATCATTTTCAGGTAGTGGAATCAGGGATGACTTGATTGAAGAAATGACAGTGGATCAGGGCCTCAAAGAAGGGGTCAAAACTGGGGTGGGAGTGGAAACAGGCATTGCAACCAAAGGGTATATAGTGAGGGATTTAAATACCAGGGTAAGTGAGTTTACTTTATTTGATAGATCTTAAAGTTCTGTTGAAGGTTTTCAAGCAGACAGGTAACACAATAGGACACAGGGAGAAAAATGAATCCAGAATCAGGATACAGGATGGTTTTTTGGAAAGAGAAAATATTGGAAGTAGGGAATCCAGGTAGGAATGTATTGTAATGGACCAGAAAAGAGACAATCAAGTCTTGTGGAAATGGAGGAGAAGTAGATTTCAGGAATATTTTGGAAGTGCAATCAATAGGATTTATAGATAAATGTCAATGGTGAGGAAAAGGGAGAAGGAAAAGTTGACACTTAGCCTGAGGAGCAGGGAGAATGAAGGTACCATTGCCAGAGATAGAAAATCATGAGGAAGAGATAAATTCAGAAGTCTTATCTTGAGTCAAGTTTAGGATGTGTTAATTTTGTGGCGCTGGTAGCACATTCCAATGGAGTCATCTAGAAGACAATTGGAAATATTTGTCTGGAATTCAGCAGAGAGCTCCTTGTTGACCATATAGATTTTCTTTTCTTTTTTGGGGGGGGTGGAGGTTGGTCACACAGCTAGTAAGTGTCAAGTGTCTGGGGCCGGATTTGAACTCAGGTCCTCCTGAATCCAGGGCCGGTGCTCTATTCACTGCACCATCTAGCTGCCCCTGACCATATAGATTTTCAGTGAAAGAAAATAGCATAAGGATCAATCTTCTTTCTTGTGTAGAAAACATACACTAAAAGCCACACAGTGATAGAGGATGAAGTAGAAGGTGGGACAGAAGAGAAATATGGGAAAATTAAGGGAAAATTAAGGGAAAAATGTCCCCTTGGAGTATAGGGTCCAGTTCCTTGAAAGTAGTCTGAGCACTTTTGTTTCTGGGTCTTCATTCATCTTCATAGCATCCCTATAAAATGGAAGAAGAGACTAGAATTTGCTCCATTTTAAAGATGCAACAAGTAAAACAGAGAAATTGGTTAGGTGAGTTTTCCTTGTTCACATAATGGCTAAATCAGGCCTAGAACCTAGGTAACCTAAATTTCAATACTCTGTCTTGTCCACAATAGAGCTTTGCCTTCTAACAAGTATCTGTAAATTTCTGCATCTTCCAGCACCCCTCCCCACCCCATGTTGTTCCACTTAACTGTGGAATGAAATTTCCCTGGCAGGAAAGGGGGAACAGAAGAAAAATGTCCATATGCCAAAAAATGGTTTTTAACTAGCATATTTGTGTCTACATGAAAAACAAAATGCACACAATGTCCCTTGGAGGAGACCCCAAAGGTGCTTCAGACACCATTAAGATATTTGAAGGCCTGCAACTGAAGATGTTTGATTTGGAATCAAGTATGGTCAGAGGCAGAAAATAGAAGCCAGGAAGAAACATTAATGAATTGGGATGATGTGTTCTAGAGAACAGAAGGCTGAAGGGTGTCTCCATAAGGTTCTTCCAACATAACAACTTATGAATAGGTTGGTGACCAGCTGTTACCATCACCATAAAACAACGCATCTTGAATGCCTACTGCATATCAGGCACGATCCTAGAGCCTCTTCCATCTGTCTTGAGAAAAGAACAAAAGGGAACTAAATGTGACGCTACCAGTAAGAATACTTTTGAAAGGCTAGGATGGGGAGGAAGATTTATGGTAGGGTTGAGGTTTAAGTATTGGGAGGAGAATTTCAGGTCATATACAACCAAACTTTATGGAAATTAGGTCTTTTGGACACCAACAAGGTGTCCCCCTGTCAATGGAACCATGTGGAATGTATAACAATAATTTATGTAATTTAAGTCTTTATTGAAAGATCACATCTATGGAAGAATAACAGAGAAAAATTTCCATTTTGTTGGCTATCCTTAGCAATCTTTGACCTTAAAGCAAGGACAGTTTTTAAGAAGTGAGCTTGCTGCTCTTGTTAGGTCTGTCTCTTCATTGTCACATCCATGATGCACGATGATTACCCTTGCTGGTATGTTGTAGAGATGAGTATCATGCAGGTACAGGTCAGACTGTTTGGCCTTGAAGGTATCTTCCAACCTTATGCTTCAGTAACCCTGACCACTACCTTCCTTTGGTTTTTGTGTATGCTACTCATTGTTCTAAGGATTTCCTCCCCCTTTCCCACTGTGTATGCGAATCCCAGCCATCCATCAAGAGCTAGCTGCAGACCCAGAAAAGCCCACTCCAATGTTCATTCATCTCTAAAATCCTATGTCACTAATGGATTATTCAATATAATTTAGGATTTAGATGTGCATTTCCTTATATCTATTTGTAATGGTTTTATGTATGTTAGCCTTGTTTTCCCTAAATTGACTTTAAGCTTCTTGAGGGTAGGGACCACACATTAAAACTATTTTTTGTATACCACATTGCAGCAGCTAGGTGGCTCAGTGGATAGAGTACTGGGCCTGGAGTTGGGAAGACCTGAGTTTGAATTCTGCCTCAGACACTTGCTACCTGTGTAACCTTGGACAAGTCACTTAACCCTGTTTACCCCAGTTTCCTCATCAGTAAAAATGAGCT
Organism: Dromiciops gliroides; assembly: GCF_019393635.1. Lineage (NCBI taxonomy): Eukaryota > Metazoa > Chordata > Mammalia > Microbiotheria > Microbiotheriidae > Dromiciops > Dromiciops gliroides. Next base: position 70,860,707 of record NC_057865.1, read on the forward strand.
GGAGAAGGAAATAGCAAACCTCACCAGTATCTTTGCCATGAAAACCCCAAATGAGGTCGAAAAGAGTTGGACACAACTGAAAAATGACCAAATTGAAATAATACATTGGACTTATCACAAGGCACAGGCAAATAAGAGGCCCTCAATAAATTCAGCTCAACTCACCAAATATTAAGTGCCTACTCCATGCAGAGAAGCAGACTAGGTACTGTGTGAGACACAAAACTTATATTAGACACAGTTCCTGCCTTCATGGAGTTTATAGTCTAATAGACATATATGATACATACATACAACTGTAGATCTCTTCAAGGCTCAGCTCAAGTGCTTCCTCCTTCAAAAGGCCTTTATTGGCCCCTGCAGGTTGTTAATAGTCCCTCAAAATAATTTAAAAATTGTTTTATGTCCATATTTATGTTTATCTATGAGTTTGCTATATTCTCTCAAAAGAATATAAGTTCCCTGAAGTCACAGAGGTCATTCTCACTTCTGTACTTTTTATCATCAGTGTCTAACATAGTGAGTGCCTGGTATATTGTAGGTGCTTAACAAGTGCTTGTTGATTGGTTACAAAATAAAACATGATATACTTATCAGAATGGTGCAAAGTGCTATGGGAAGGCCTGGGGGAAGGAGCCAGAAAGGGATATTTAATAGAGGTAGGGTTTGTTTTGGGTGTTAAAAGATGAACAGGGATTCAACAAAGTAAGGGAGGGGGAGCATGTAGCAGGTAGAACTGACCAGAGCCAAAGCTGGTAAGTAGTTCAGTTTGGGTGGAACATAGGGTATGTGGAGATAAGGCTGGAAAGTGGATGTGGCAGATTGTAGAGAACCTTGAATGCCAATCAAAGGTGTTTGAACGTTACTTCATAGAAAACAGGGATCCAATGAAGCATTCTTAGAACATCCTATGACTAGATTTATTCATGAGGAAGATTAACCTGCCAATGGCATGGAGGATGGTTGAGGAGTGTTGGTGGGAAAGAGTATAGGTGGCATGTTTGTTAAAAGACTATTGTATGGGGTCAACTAGGTGGCACAGTGGATAAAGCAACAGCCTGGGATTCAGGAGGCTCTGAGTTAAAATCTGGCCTCAGACACTTGACATTTACTAGCTGTGTGACCCTGGGCAAGTCACTTAACCTTCATTGCCCTGCAAAAACAAAACAAAACAAAATAGCCTATTGTATATTGTAAGCTGAGGGTACTGAAAACCAGTATTAGAATGCTAATGTGTGAATGGAGAGGAAGGGACAAGAACAAGAAATATTATAGGAAAGGTAATGATTGAACCTAGAAATCAAATTTATAATGTGAGATGACTGAGGAGAAAGAGACAAAGACAATGCAAAATAGTGAATATAAGAGACTAAGTGAATGGGTGTACCACAGACATTGAAATAGTAAAGTCAGAAGGAACATTTTTTGAAGGAGAGATATAAGCTTTGTTTTGGACATATTTATCAATCAATAAAGCACCTAATATGTGCCTGGGACTATACTAAGCACTGGGGAGATACAAAGAGGCAAAAGACAGTGTCTACCCTCAAGGAAAGAAATTATATATTTGTGTACTGGAGAGATGTATTTGATAGGAATCATCTGAATATTATACAATTTGGGATGTTGGTGGGACATACAAGTAAATCTATCCCAAATGCCATTGACTATACAATCTTGAAGGTTGTGAGATAGGATTAGAGGTATAGATTTCCGAGTCATCATTTTAAAATCTTGGGAATAATGAGGTTGATAACATAAATATAAAGTTGAGTGAGAAGAATAGAAAACTAAAGATAGAATTTCCAGAGAATTCATATTAAGGAATTGGAAAGAAGAGAAAGAACCAGCAAGATAAATAGGGAAAGAACAGGTAGAAAAGGAAGAGGAGACCTGGAAATGTCATAGGAATCTCAAAAGTTATGTTCTAGAAGTGGAGCTGCTAGGAAAAAGAAAGAGCAGTTAGGGGACAGGCCATGGAATGAAGCTACCTACAATTCTAAAGCTCTATTTCAGAGCATCAGGACTACAGTCAGGGCTTATATTATTCTTATGAATGGTTAGAGACTGACGTGGTAATCATGATCCAAGGAGCTTAATAAAAGAGTTAATATTGGTGGAGAAAATGTACCTCACAGCAGTGATCGAGGGATTATGGAATAAATGACAAAACCTTTGGAGGGTTGATTTTGTGACTGGAATAGAAACTGGGGACCTGTTGGGAGAGACAGCTAAAGGGGGAAGAGATTTCAGTGTGCACATATGGAAGAACAAGGGAGGGGAGGAAGTCTGCAAGACAGACCAATGACAGAGGTGTGGCTATGCATGGCAAGCAAGACTCAATTGTGCATTACCTGAGGGAGAGGGAAGGGGAGAGGAATTTGGTAGAGGAGGAGAGAAGAAGAAGAGAGACTGAAAGACAGAGGCAAAGAGAGACACAGTCAGAGAGGCACAGAGTCAGTGATAAAGAGACACAGAAACAAAGAGACATGGAGACAGGAGGGACCTACATATGGAGGCAAGATGCCAAGATCTGAGTCATTGTCCACACCCCACTCATGGAGCAAGATGCCAGCAAAGAATCATGATAATAAGGTACAAGATCAGATTGTATCTCGTATAACACGTCTGAGTCATGGCTTCTGAGCTTCTTAGTTCTGATGATGGAACAGATTGCTGGGGAGGGCAAGGGTGACCTGGTCTATTGGATATCTACATGACAATAGTGTGACACAAGACTGGAGATTAAACTATTGCCAGATTCTCCTATTTCTCTGGAGGGGGTGTTGGTGAGATCTAGCTAAAGGCAGAAGGGAATGAACCAAGTTATGTCTAAGAGCGAATTTCTTCTCAATTTCTAAGGCTGGGTTTTTAGTTACAACCTCATTTGTAAAAGAAATATTCAAGAGATAACTGTTAAACAAAACTTTCTGGACAACTATTTTTTTTGTTCCTCTTTGGGTCAGATGTAATTTTCACCTATTATTTTTGTGACTGAACTTTTAGAGCAAATAAGACATAAGCAACTCATATTCTATGCTTGCAGACCAATCATATGTAGATTTATGTAAATACCCATGCAAATCAAGTGCAGCCACTGGGCTTCTGGGAGGTTGCAAATGAAGCCCTTCGTACAGCAGAGGTCAAATAACTGTGGCTTTGAGCACAATTCTACATGCAGATTTTTATAGGACAATGGCAGCCCTTTAAATATAGTGATACTTAAATGCTGCTATAATGTCTGCAAATGAGGAGGTTTCAAAAGTAATTAGGGATAGCTGACCTGGTTCAGAGGAAGATAGAGAGGTGAGTATGAGCCTTAGTCCTGAAACAAAACCAAGCTCCATCTTTCCTGTTTTGATTGAATTGGAAAAGTGTTACCTCTCTGCTCCATTCTCCTATTTTTCCCACAAATCCTGCCAAATCCATTAAGAGACCTCAGCTGGCATGGAAGGGGCCTCTATGTTTTCACTTGGCATTGCAATGGTCTTCCCAGCCCTTAGCTCAGGGGCTGGGTCTTTCTGTTTGCCAGGTACAACCCTTTGTTTGCCAGCAGGACCTGCTTCCTGAAAGTGAGTAGCACTCTTGACCTGCTCTTCTCCACCTATAGTTGCTGGGGCTTGGGTTCCAAAAATGACTCCTTTGAGATGCATATCTATTGTGGCTACCAATGAGACACTCATAAGAACCAGGAAGAGAAGTCCAGGGATGACAATGACTAGAGGGAGAATCTGATGAGGCTTAGCATTGAGGTGAATTAGCCTAGTGGGCTCATAGCATTTCTTTTGTTGGGTTTTTGTGTTGGGAGTGGAATTGTGATTTCACAAAGGGAAAGGCAAGTTCTCTCCATTAATGTAGAACCATGATTCCTCTGTAATTTATAGCCTTTGAGTGCCCAGGCATTTAGAGGTTAAGTGACTTGCCCAGGGTCACATAGCTAGTAGGATTTGAACTCAGATCTTCCTCTCTCACTTAGGAGGGAAATTAGATCCCTAATTTCATGTAAATTACATTCTAGTAGAGGGATACAACATAGACAAGTATTCAAGTATACAAAAAGATTTAGGATAAGAGCATAAAAGAGGTATAGGGAATCCTAGGAGGGGAGTAATCATTACTGACTTTATGGAGTAGATGATATTTGAACTGAGGAGTACAGAGAATCTTAGGAAACCTTCTCTGAGTTGATAGAAAATGAAGTAACTACAACCAGGAAAACAACAATATACATAGTAACTGCAACAATATAATTGGAAAGAAAAACAAGAAAGAAATCTAAACTGAATTCTGTAAAGATATAATGACCAAACTTGGCCCCCTAAAGAACTATGACATCTTCCTCCCAGTCTCTCCCTGTTCCCCTCCCATTTTTTTGGGGGGGGCAGGGCAATGAGGATTAAGTGACTTGCCCAGGGTCACACAGCTAGTAAGTGTCAAGTGTCTGAGTCTGGATTTGAACTCAGGTCCTCCTGAATCCAAGACTGGTGCTTTATCCACTGTGCCACCTAGCTGCCCCCTGTCCCTCCCCAACTTTTAGCTGAAGTAGAGGACTATGAGTATGGAACACTACATGTAATGATTTGAGTTTTTTTAATGATTTGTTGGTTGATTTTACTTATACATTTTATTCCTTGTGATAAAAGATGGCTCTCTGGGAGAGGGAGGAGTGATGGATGACTTTATTGGAAAGTGTTTATGATAGAAAAACAAAACAATATCAATAACATTTTATTTAACCAATAAAGGCTGGCTCTCTGGGAAGGGGAGGAATGATGAAACATTGAGAAATGTATATAATAGAAAATCAAAAGGTAATCAATAAAATTTTATTTAAAAATTTAAAAAGAATACCAACACAAAAATAAAAATGTAAAACAACACACTTAGGTATTAGCTGTAGTATGATGGCAGATTGAGGGAAACAGGGAGGAAAAGAAACAAGCATTTATAAAATACCTACTATGTACCAAGGCTGTGCTAAGCACTTTATAAATGTTTTTTGTCTCATTTGATCCTTGAAATAATCTGGAGAGGTAGGTACTATTAATGTCTTCCTTTAATAGTTGAGGGAATTGGGGGCAGCTAGGTGGTGCAGTGGATAAAGCACCAGCCCCGGATTCAGAAGGACCTGAGTTCAAATTCAACCTCAGACACTTAACACTTACTAGTTGTGTGACCCTGGGCAAGTCACTTAACCCTCATTGCCCTGCCCCCCCCCCAAAAAAAAAAAGTTAAAAGAAATAGTTGAGGGAATTGAGGCAGATGGGGGTTAAGTGACTTGTTCAGGGACATGTAGCTAGTAAGTAAATGGATTTGAACTCAGGTCTTCTTGACACCAGGTCCAACACTTTATCAAGTGTGCCACATAGCTGTCTACAAGGTGGGGGAGTTTTCTCTAAAAAAAAGAATTAGAGTAGGGAGGTGAGAGAGAGAGAGAGAGAGCGAGCGAGCGCGCGCGCATAATTTGAAGCAGAACCACAGAACTTTAAGGAATCATTTAGTCCAACTTTTCATTTTAAAGATCAGGAAACAGAGCTCTGCAGAGGTGCATGACTTGCCCAAGGCCACACAGGTAGAAAATATAAGACTTGGGATTTAAACTCAGTTGGTTTTTAACACTTTAAACTCTAATTTATTGTATATCCATTATATAGTGCTGTCTCTCAAATTGCCACCCTGTACCATTTCCCAATATACCCAACTTGCAATGGCCCTGTCAGCTTCTCCTTGAAAACCCGGACTCTAGCCACATCAAATATACCTTTTCCAATTTCCAGACACTCATCATCCCCAGGTTTCAGTAAACATTCTTCCCAATAGCCTGGCATCCTCAGAATTTGCCTCTCTGCTTTCCCAATACGTTTCTAGTGCATCACAGCTGCAAGCAGACGCCAGGTTACCAAGGATACACATGGTTGAATGACTTAAGCATTGAATGGAGTTTTACTCCAACCTTTGCAAATGGTTCATTCTGTGACCTGGGGAAGTCCCTTAACCTCTCAGTCCCCTTGGTCCCTGTCATTTCTCATTTTCAAATGAGAGAAAAGATTGTTATGCTACTTCATGGAGGTGTTCTGGAGGAAGGACATGTTAAAATTTTAAAGCATTTGAGAATATGGAAATGTGGCATTCCATTTGAAAATGAGGGAGGTGAATTCATATGGCTAAAACTAGCCAGATATGAAGAGTTTCTGTGAAAAACCAAGCTATCAGGTTAGAGGTTATGATTCTAATTGTGCTCTGGTCAAGGAGATTGAAGTTAGAGTGGAAGAAGAAGCATCAAGAAAGTGCTCATCCTCATGATATTTGGCAGAGATAGATTTGTACATTTTCTTTTTTGAGGGAGAGGCAAGAGAGTCTCTTCCATAATGGGCATAGGTAAAGAGGGTGATTTAATGCCTTGAAAAGTCTTTCTGCATTTTGGAAGATTACAGACTTCTGATTCCATTAGCATTAGAAATTCTAGATTGCCAGCTCATCTGTAAATTAATAGGTAATATTTACATAGCCCTTTAAGGTTTATAAAGCACTGTAGGTGCTTTATTGGCTCTTCACAATAGTCAATCAACAAGTATATATGAGGGGGCAGCTAGGTGACACAGTGGATAAAGCACCAACCCTGGATTCAGGAGAACCTGAATTCAAATCTGTCCTCAGACACTTGACACTTATTAGCTGTGTGACCCTGGGCAAGTCACTTAACTCTCATTGCCCCACAAAACAAAACAAAACAAAACAAAAAAACTCACAAGTATTTATGAGGTGTCTACTACCTTCCAGGCATTGTGCTTAGTTTTGGGGAAACAAATACAAGACATGAAACCATCTCTACTAGCAAGGATCCTGTGAGGTAGGCATTATAATTATCTCCATTTTCTAAATGAGGAAACCGAGTGACTTGCCCAGAATCACACAACTACTAAGTGTCTGAAGCAGGATTTGAATTCAGGTTTTCCTGACATCGTGCCAAGCATTCTTTTCAATAAGACTCCCCCCCCCCCGCCCCACCCCATTTATAGCCTTAACCAGTTGCCTAGTGGTATCTAAGGGGTTAAGTTTCTTGCCCATGAAGATAGAACTATGTTAGAAGTATAAGTATATGTTAGAGGTAGAGTTTGAACCCAGGTCTTTCTGACTCCAAAGTCAGTTCTCCATTTTTAGATCATCCTCTTCTGGAAAAGATGGGTGAATTAAAACAAAGATTTCTGTTTTCCAGATAAATCATTCCATTTAGGCTGTAATCAATAATCACCTGTAGCTAGGCATAACAAGAGTCAGAAGTACTAATATTTGGAAGAGAAAATTGTTCCTTCTTCTAATTAAAAGGTACTATATTCTCAGTCAACTCAGTTGTCCAAGAATCCATCAGAGGAGCCATTACATCTATACTTACATTAATTTCATTATTGTATCACGTGAGTTATGTTCATATATTTATTATTGCCCAATAATTTTCAGAGAAAAAATGTCATACCTTAGGTGGAGATATAATTAACATGAAGAGATTTTTTGGCACAGGAGTTAATGAAGTGTAGGAACTAACCCTCCAACCTCAATTATAATGAACTTTTTCCAAAGTCCAAGGCTAATGGGAAGCCTCCAAATGAAACTGCTGCATTGGGGCAACAGTCTCAGAATACCAATTGGGTTCTAGTCTTTCAAGGGGACCCCAGACAGACTGAATTAGGTCATTTTTTACTTCTTCCAAAACACTTAGAGCTATTTCTAAGTTACCCATTATTACTTATATTGGCCAAATCTATTGGAACACATTATATTACAAGGAAGCCTGTTTAACAGAATCCTTATCATCCCTGCCCTGTCACCCCCATCATGTAAACCAGTGGTTTACATTTTATGGAACAAATTTCCAATGTAATAATTGTTGGCATTATCCTTTGGGAATTTTTTTTTTGGTGGGGCAATGAGGGATAAGTGACTTGCCCAGGGTTACACAGCTAGTACGTGTCAAGTGTCTGAGGCTGGATTTGAACTCGGGTCTTCCTGAATCCAGGGCTGGTGCTTTATACCACCTAGCTGCCCCCTCCTTTGGGAATTTTTATAAATGTATTTGCCCTATAAGCTCTTTTTTGTCATTGCATCCTAGCAAAATGCTAAATGGTAAGATAGGGTGTTATGATGGTGTTGGGGCATTTTTCTTCAGAGGGCAAAGATGCTTGGTATACATAGCTACTTAATAAATCCTTATTGAGTGAATGATAAATATGAGAGGATACTAGAGATTGGACTTCAATCAGTCAAGGGACCTTACTGAAAACCTACTGTCTTTGAGATACTGGAAGAGTTGCCCTAGGAAATATAAAATATAAGACAAAAGATGGAGATAGCAAATGTTGGGGGCCCAGAGGAGTTCATATTCCTCATCGGAATGTAAACAGGAAGGAGAACAAGTTAACTTCTCTTGCCTCCAATCTTTTGCATACAACCTCAATTCCAGCTCAGCAGTCAATTAAAAAAGGCAGGTAGCAAATAAATAAATAAATAAACTAACTAACTAACTAATCAATTAATTAAATTTAAAAGGCAGATAGTAAGCAGACCAAAATAATCATAGAATTCTTGTGCATACTCTGAAATGGAGAGTTGGGACTTCCATGTCATATGCTTGGAAGCAGGCTCAAGAAACATCCACGTGGGAATGCAGCAGGCAGAATGCTATCAAAGGTTGGGACTCCCATTGGCCAGTTCCCTCTGTCCCTGACATCCTATTGCATGGGGAGCTTTTGATGTAAAATGTAGAATGAATTCCTTTTTTTCTTGTTGGGTTTTTTTTTGGCAGGGGGTTGTTTGTTTGTTTTTAGTATTTAGGGCCTGGTGTTTAAATGACATACCCAGGATCACACACTGCAATATGTGTCAGAGGGAGGACTCAAATCCAGCACTTCCTTACGCCAAAGTTAGTCTTCTATCTATGATTATCCCAGGCCATCTCATATACTGTGCCTTGGATCATAAAAGCATAAATTTAGAGCTGGAAGGAACCTCTGAGGTGAGATGAGGAAACTGAATAGGAGCTCAGATATGCGGTCTCCCAGTAATAAGTGATCCGATCATCTTGAGAAGTGACCGACCGCTATGTGTAGAATATACACCTTCCTTTCTTCTCCCTATTAGAGTCCCTCTCTTTCTTTATGTTGTTTCATCACCGTGTTTTATATGATATCATATGTGTTTTTATTTATTAAGTTTATATTTATGCTATATATCTATATTTATATCTGTACTTATCTCAGCATCAGAATGGAAGGTCCTCATAAGGGATTGTTTTATTCTTTATATTTGTATCCCCCTAGCACCTAACATAGTTCTTTGCACATAGTAAGTGCTAAATAAATACTTAACATGGGACAGCTAGGTGGTACAGTGGATAAAACACTGGCCCTGGATTCAGGAGGACCTGAGTTTAGATCCAGCCTCAGATACTTGACACTTACTAGCTGTGTGACCCTGGGCAAGTCACTTAACCCCCATTTTCCTGAAAAACAAAAACAAAACCAAAAAAATTTAAATATTTAACAAGTCAACAAGCCCCTACTATAGACTATACACTGCTAAGCACTGGAAATACAAAGAAAGGCAAAAACAGCCACTGCTCTCAAGGAGCTTGCAATCTTTTCTTTTCTTTTTTTTTTTTTTTTTGCGGGGTAGTGGGGGTTAAGTGACTTGTCCAGGGTCATATAGCTAGGAAGTATTAAGTGTCTGAGGCTGGATTTGAACTCAGATCCTCCTGAATCTAGGGCTGGTGCTTTATCCCTTGTACCACCCAGCTGCCCCCCAAGGAGCTTCCAATCTTAACACAACTCCTTTTTTTGAGGGACATCTTACTTTCTCTTTTTCCATAGGATTAGAGGTCAATCAAACAAAATGTGAGACACCACTGTTAGGCCCCCCACATATGCTACTTCCATGATCAGTATAAGGTAAAAGTGAAAAACTTCCATATCCTAAAATCCACCTTAATAAATGGTTACTAATACCTTCACTGGCAAGTCTCAGATTCTAAATTATTAGAATCTACACAAAGTTCCTAAGGAAAAATCCATGGAGGAATTTTTGGAATTAGTCATCTGAATTAGAATTAGAAACATAAGTCTGCAAGCTGGGCTAGTTTTCATGCATAATGAACGGGATGATATGTGAAGACTGTCAACGTATGAATGTAGTATACATTTTACGCATTTGATTGTTTTGCTGAAGATTTTTTATGTCACGTGGCAGGCAGAAGAAGGGCATGGAAACATTTAGAAACAGAATTCGGATGCTAACTTTACACACCCACTCCTGACACTTCTGCCAAGAAGCTACACAATATGTGTCTCTAAGAAATTTCACCTCTTTTCCATATTCAATCTGCCATACTTACAATGGCAAACTTCTCTCAATATCTTTATTTCTCTTTATTAAAGGAAGGTAGGCTTTTGATAAAAATGTTCAACTTCTCACAAAACAAAGACAAGAAAGGATTTTTTTTAAAAAAAAAGCTAGTAGTTTCAGATACAAGAACAAGATAAGAAGAAATACAAAGAAGTTGGATGAATATCCATAACAACTTAATTTTTCCAGATTGTTCTTTTTTAAAATCTTTTTTGAAAAGGATGAATGTCTCAGAAGCATTTTACTACCTGGGGCTGAAATGCGCAAAAATTCCAGATTCAAGTGAGAATGACGGATGGAAGCCCCCATCAGTGACAACCATTGAAAATACAGGTAAAACTCTGCAAGAGGAAATACATACTTGTTCATTAGGTATCTTGGAATGAAAAGAGAAGTGAAAGAAAGCAGACAAAAATAGGAGACACTTGTAAGTAATCTTACCAGGTACTCAGAATTCAAAGGACTAGCAAGATGGCAACAACTTCCATTTGTAACCTTAAAGTAACAGGCTTAGAACCCATCTTTTGTTTTCCAATTACTTTCTTTTCTCCTAAGGAATTTGGATATGTTACATTCAAAACTATCCCCTGGCTTCTCTGGCATATTTTGCTTGAGTTTAGAGTTAGACACATCTGCCAATCACCAATGATGGGTGATTACTTATTCAGTAGAACAGAGCTTTGAAGAACAGTGGGACATGGCTTCATATAAATGACACATTTTATCTGTTTTTCAAATAATTCATGGAAAATACTGACATAAAGTGCCAATTATTTTTTTCCCCATGAATAGGACTGGCAGTTGTATTGTATACTTTAAAAGTCACTTACAATTTGTTCACATTAAAAAAAAAATTCCCCAGGGGACAAGGATGCATTTTCTTTGCCTTGAAGATTAAAGTTCAATTTAACTTCATATTTTATGGAAAGAACTCTTAAGATACCACATTCTCATATCCTACTTGATATCATTACAAGCTGTAAATTCGGTGATTGATAGCCACTGGGACAGCCACTGGGGGCTACATGCTAGTTAAAATAATAAAGTGCTCCTTATCCTCTGGATGCAGTTGAAAGAATAGCAGGTGGTCATTGTTTACCAGGCTAAAGTGAGCCACTCCATTTGAGATAGCTCATTTTGGACCCAAGCTGAATGCCATGCCTGAATGATTCTACTTCTAACAAAGCGGCCAACAGACTCGCTCTCATTGTTTAATTTGAATGAGAATTAGCGGCTGCCTCGTGCATGCCCAAGACCCACTATTATAAAATGGTTCTCTAGACATGTTTATTGAAGGCTAGCAGCTGTAGAATTTGGGAGAATGATCTCTTAATGGAACCATACTTTTCCCTTCTGACTTCACACTACAAGCAGGACTCAAGGTGGAATGCTGGGGCAAAAGGCAAAGGGGGTAGAGTCCAGGGTTGAAGATACAGGGGGCAGCTGTGTCAGCCAGACTCCTGGGGTAAAAGATGCCATGGGGACACATTGGGTCCATACATTTTCATTAGGGAAAGGGAATGCAACTTGCTCAGTGAGATGTCAGGGTAACTGAGAGAGGGGCATGCTCAAAGAGCACATCGACAAAATCACAATGTAGACCCTCAAGATTAGGAATGATATTTTAGCAAAAATTATTCAAAGATATGCAAGGCATCATTTGTGAGGGTAAAAATTCTCCTGGATGCATTTTTAAAGGCCTATGTGGTATAGACTATATTTTCATTATAGAGATTTGGCCAGCCTTGCCTGCCCCCTGAAACCTCTTTGCCTTGCACTTTGGAATAGACATTCAGTAATGTTGTCCGCAGAATCTGAGTTCAGATACACAGCATGTCAGGGCTCTTTGGAAATGATTCATTGGAGCCCTGTTGTAAGCATTAAGGCCAAAGTACTCTAATCAATCCAAAGCATATTGAAAACTCTGAAAGCCAAAAGGGCCACTTCTCAGTGATTGCTTCAACAGACAATCAGTCTATACTCATTCATTCATTGTGTAGCCTAAGTTTCCGTATCTGGGCAAGTTAAGATTGTCAGGTTCTCCCTCCAGGAGTCAGATGACTTCCTTCAGGTCACTGCAAGAGAATGACCTCAAGGACTTGTCAGAGATGACTTCCTTAAAGTCAATGCAGGGTATTTCCCCAGTGGGAAAGAGGAATGGGAGACTTGAAATTGTGACAGAGGTGTGTCAGTGGAGGGAGCTCTCAGTTCAAATCTTGGCTTTAGCCACCTAATACCTATGTGACCTTTGGCAAAGCTGTCTGAGCTTCAGTTTCTTCCTCAGTAAAAGGAGGAGGTTGGATTCGGTGTCTCAGGTCCCTTCTACCTCAAGTCGATGACATTATGTTCCATGATTCACTTGGTACTGTTTTTGCAATGGCGCTGTCCATTACAAAAGGGCCCACTTTGTGCCCCCTTTCCATTGGCTGCTCCATTCATTCCATAATATCGAATGAATATGTATGTTTTAGTACTCGTTGCTCTTACTTGCACATTTTGTGGTCTCCACTGATGACACCAAACCAATTTGGGCTAGTTGGATATACAAGCACCGTCAGCCTGATTTTTCACCCATGATTCTAGGACTAAGCTAGGAAAAATGTATTATAGCATCATGAAATCAGGAATTGCCTTAGGGTCTTTTTTTCATTTCAAGTCAGACAAATTTATGATTTCATTCATGTCAGAAAGTCTTGGTAAGAACATTCTTATTAATGCAAACTGGCAGCTATTTTGTTTCTAACTTTTAATCTTGAAGTTGCCTAGGGTCCCAAGAAGTTATATGAATTGCCCACAATCCCACAGTGATTATGTGTGGTGAACTCGAATTCTAAACATCCTCACTCTGAGGCTGGCTCTCTACTTACACTACCTTTCTTCTCCTACGTATTTTTTTTTTTTTTTTGGTGAGGCAATTGGGATTAAGTGACTTGCCCAAGGTCACACAGCTAGTAAGTGTCAAATGTCTGAGGTCGGATTTGAACTCAGGTCCTCCTGACTCCAGGACCGGTGCTCTATCCACTGCACCACCTAGATGCCCCTCTCCTATGTATTTTAAAATTTATTTATTATTCATTTGGCAAATATGTATTTCCCCCACACAAAATTATTGTATTATGCAGTAGCAAAGATGAAAAAGAAACAATTTGGTTCTAAACTTTCCCTTTTGTTTTTATTTCATGATACCCTCAATGGTACCCTCCTCTTCTTGCACTTTGCACAATAGCCAAAATGGACAATTTACCCTTCCCCAACATAGAACTCCTCTCCCCCACCCCATTCCCACCATCTCCAGTGCCTGAGATGGAATTTATTCCATCCAAATTTAATGAACAAAGGATTTCATATCTGCCATGAGATCTTCTGTGATTTTCCCTAGATGGAAGTTCTCCTTCTCTCCTTGAATTTCTCCTGCCATTCTGTTTGTTACCATTGTCCTATGTCTTTGTTCATGTCCCTACATGTATATAATTGTTTGTGTACATGCTCGCTCCTGCAAATACATTACACATTATAGTCATTTTCAACTTTGTATCCTCAGTGCCTTAACCTGATGACTTGAACATAAGAAGATGATTAAAACAAATATTAATATAGAGTTAAAATGATGGGTTAGAGCAGAATTTATTATGACTTCACTGGATCCAAAAAGGTAGATATAATTATTGACCTTAGACAAAAGGAATATTAAAATCTACGCTAAGTTGAGAGAGATATGCAAGAAAATTAGATTAAGCCGAAATATGCCCTGGATAATGAAATAATAGCAATTTAAAATATACGTACACTACATACAATATCAACAAAATACATGAAAGAAAATATAATTAAAGACTTAGATAGAAAGACAATAAAGATAGGTGATTTCAATGTGCCTCTTTCAGATTTGAACAAATTTAACAGATAAAAGTAGATAAGGGACCAGAACATATATTATAAAAAACACAGATATAAATGTAACCAGAAAATAATAAAATATTTATATGGAAAAAAACAACTTGGTGGAATAAAGTCTAAAGAGAAAGAAAAAAACAGATTGCTAGAAATTTGGTGTTTATTGAATTTTGATGAGTATAACTATTTGTTAACATCACATTATATACTTTTTCAAAAACTGATCACTTGTTAGGATATGAAGAGCTAATAGATATACAAAAATATAATAACAATTATAATGGAGAAGGGAACTAAATAATATTCTAAGTAAAGAGTGAGTCAAAGGATAAATCAAAAGAATAATTAAAGAAACTAAAACAAGAGAAAAGTATATAAAAATCTGTGGTATACAACTAATGCAGTCCTTACAAGAAAAGTTATCTGAATTCTTATACTTACAAAGACAGAAAATGGGGAAATAGTGAATGGATAATACAACCTCCTTAAACTTAGAAAATCAAATGAATAATTCCCAATGAGGAAAAGTAGAAATTTTTTAAATGAAAGGAAAGAAAGAATTAAAAACAAGACTTGTTAAGCAAAATGCTGAACTGTAGTTGGGAAAGATCAATACATTTAAGGAACCATTAACTAATATGATCAGAAGAAAAAGGGGAAAACCAAATTGCCAAAAGAAAACAACCAAGATGCAAAAATGCGCGATAGTGAGAAAATGAAAAAAATATATCAGAAAATACTATGCACAATTATATGGCAATGAAATAAAAAATTTAAATGAAATGGATGAATATATACAAAACAACAACAATAAACCAGAATAGGAAGCTTTAAAAACCCAATTGTTAAAATGTGTTCACAAATACTTTAAGGAACCTCAAAGAACATCTTAGATCCAAATGGTTCGATAGGTGAATCCTTAAAGAACAACTAAACTCTGCTATATAAGCTGTTCACAAAGCACCTTACTAAATTCATTTTTTTTTTGAGGGGCAATGAGGGTTAAGTGACTTGCCCAGGGTCACACAGCTAGTAAGTGTCAGGTATCTGAGGCCAGATTTGAACTCAGGTCTTCCTGAATCCAGGGCCGGTGCCTTATCCACTGTGCTACCTAGCTGCCCCCTAAATTCTTTATGGGAATGATAAGGTCCTCTTACCCAAACCAGAGAAAAGTATAAACCAATGTTAATAATGCATACTGGTGAAAAAAATAATGATCAACAAGAACTTACCAAGCACTTCTTATATTCCAAGAACTAAGTGCTGGAAATACCCCCCAAAATACCGCCCCCCCATTAGAATAGTTCTTGCCCTTGAAGAGCTCATATTAAGACTGAAGTGACAACATGTAAATATGTGTGTATAGGCAAATATAGTTACAAGGTACAGAGTAACCTTAGTAAGGTAACCATAGAATGGGAGGCCTGTCAACTGAGTGCTAGGAAAGGTCCCCTACAGAGGGAGCTGACATGGGCAGACCTACATTTTATGGAAGTCCTTTGATTGCTGTGTGGAAGATGAATTCAATTGTACTGGCTATATGACCTTGAGAAACTGATTTAACTTCTCAATGATTGAGGTAGTTCTCTAAGAGTGTATGTAGTAGGGAAATTGGCAACATGTTTTAGTAGAGGCAGCTTTCTCACTTGAGAGTTTCCTATACCAGTGAAATCACAAGTCCAATCCCTATATAAGACTGTCATGAACAGTTTTCAAAGGAAGAAATCAATTAATACAAACCTTTAAACAAATACTAATAATTGGAGAAGTACAAATTGAAGCAGCCCTGAGGCAGCACCTCACACCTATCATACCAGCAAAGATCTTGAAAGTTGGGAAAATTAGGAGGACTAAGGGAAAGAAAACACACTGATTTACTCATGATGGATTTAAGATTTGGTTTAAGCTATTTTTAGAAATCAATGTGGAATTATGGTGGAATTTAAAAAAATTGTTCATATTCCTTGGCTCCAAGATTCCTCTTCTGGGACTAGAACCCAAATTTTTGACAGCAAAAAAGCAACCATAATATGAAAATGTTTATAGTAGCATTATCTATGATGCTAAAAGCTAGAAACAAAATTCTGTGCCCAATGCCTGGGGGATGGATTAAAAAAACTTTTGGTATGTATATGTAATAGAATATTACTGTTCCATAGGGAATTTAAAAATGTGAATATTTCAGAGAAACAAAAGAAGACTAGTATAAAATGATGCAGAGTGAAGAAAGGATTCAAATGAAATAAAACTAAAGTAGAGAGGCAACAAATTTCTGGTCAAATACAATGAAAAATATTAATACCACACAAAATATAAAACATACTTCATTTCTGTTAATAACTGATCATGTGTTTTACAAGGAATGTGCTTTGTAAAGAATGTTTTCTTCTGGTTGATTGTTGGGAAGTGTCTACTGTATCAAAACAAAATGTATCATTCTTTAAAAAAATGAAAGTAAGAGACTTGTTTGTTTGCTTAGTACAATGTAAAGGATGTTAGAATATTAGAAGAAGAATTAGAATTAAGAATCACCTTTTTTAGTTACCACTTCCACCCTACTGGGGATCCCTTCTACTCCCTATTATAACCTTTAGGCTTCACAGACTTAAAGCCTCTTTTCTAATCTAAGTTGCTTCTACACTGCTCACTTTGCTGATTGAAAAGTCAATCAGCTGATTGGAAATTGATGCAAAGTCTGAGTGCTCTCTTCTAGATCCAGATACAACTCTCTAGACCAAGACATTATATCTTCTAGTTCTTTAGTGGTAATACAGACTGACCCCAGAAAACAGTTCTTGGGCTTTACCCAGTAGTAGAGGAAACCCTTAATAATGGGCTGAATAATTCTTCATCATCACTCTCCTAGACTCTGTAAGGCATGGGTGATAAGAAATAATTTTCAAATCTCATTCATTGACAAGAAGGGAATGGTTCTCCTTGGGAAAAAAAAAAGAATAAAGGAAATATGTAGAATGGCAGTTTCCAGTGCATAAGATTCACATTTATCTATTACAAACATCATCCAAGATGAAGGCAATCCTTTTGATTTCTACTATTCTTAGGCAGAAAGGAAGTTTTATTCTCTAGTGATATTTGGTCTTATACCTCTTAAGTCAAACTAAGCTACTAAAGAAAGTCATCCCCATGGCCTTTAAGAATGAAATTGGGCAGAGGACAATAAACAGACAAAAATGGAGAAAGTCAGCAAAGATTTTTTAAAATCACAAACATTTTTTTTTACCATCAATTCAAGTAGATCCACAATTTAAACTTAAAAGTCAAAGTTGTCAATGGGCTACATGGAGAAATGGAAATAGGAGTAAAGTAAGGAAAAATGGGAACGGACATTGGAGTAGACTGAGAACATAGAGAGGGAATCTGTATTGGTGTTGGAGAATCTTTTACAATTTTATCATTTTTTTTCAGATAACAGAAACCAAATTTCTCCCTCTCATTTTCATCCTCCCCAATTGGAAACAAAAAGAAAAACAAAACCCTTATATCATATGCAGAGTCGAGCAAAACAAATTCCTGCATTGTCCAAAAATTATGACTCATTCTGCACCTTAAGCCTATCCCACACGAGAGAATGCTGATAACAGCTGACCCATATGCCTATTTTCCCATTGCTCCAAAGTCTTTATGACTTAGCTTTATAGGATTTGAAGGTATTCTTAAAGAAGGTTAGAGGCAGAAACAGGTAAGTTTTAGTGAAAACATGCTGACAATCTCCATCTTTACAGTTATAGATGACTGAAAAGTGTAGAGAATACAAGATTCCATTGTACTTATTGTTTGACTTCAAAAATGCATTTTATTCTGTAAAGCAAACACCAGATTAGAGGCTCTCTTCCAACACTGTGTCTGCTATGCGTATGTCAAAATCACGCAATATGCCTTCAGAGATACAACAACAGAGATAACTTTGTTCAGTAACCCTCTGATTATTATTATCAAATGAGGCATAAAGCAGGGAGAAACAAGCTCACTAAAGGTGTTTTTCTCAGCCACAGAGAAGGTCCAGCAGAGAGTTCTACAGTTATCCCTTCCCTATCATGACTTTTGATATATCACAGGTAAACATAAGAAATTAAGTGGGAATTTGGGGGGAGTTTTGCAGAAGCTGCAGTCGGCATATGAAATCCAGCAGCCGTCATAGAAAATGTTTAGAAATTCTGAAATACATAAAATATATGTATAATATAGTACAATATCAACATATGTAATCTTTTAATACCATAATAATTCAGACTTCTTCTCTGGTATGAAAGGAGGGCCAAAAAAATTTGATATGGGTTTTCCAGATCAAGTGCTGTACCTTTAACCACCACAATATGGAAGGAATAATTATATTATTATTCTAATTTTACAGACAAGGAAACTGAGACTGAGAACAATTAAGTGACTTGGCCCAAATTTATGCTACTGTGCCTGAGATAGGATTTAAACTCACTCAGGTCTTCCTGAGTTGGAGTCCAAGGCTCTATCTACTATACCAAATTGCCTCCCATACCCATAATTACATGAAAAACAATGAATAAAAATTGGCTTAACTTCCCAAACAAGAAAAAATATGTAAATGAAGAATGCCTATCATTCAAACTATGATCTGCAGCTGGATAGATGACATATACATGGAACAGGTCCATCAACACACATACTGAGTAGCCATTGCAATGAGCTTGGACAAGAAATTAATAAGAAGAGAATAGGCTGGATTTCTTGTGGCAAAATTGAGTTGCTTTTCTTGCTTTTCCTTAAAACAAAGGCCCGTGTTTTGGACAATGTTCCTCCAGAGAAGCTGTATGTCTTTGAATTACGGAATACCACAGTGTTGAAGAGCTGAACTTGAAGGTCACACAGAGAACAATGGAAAGGAATTGGCAGCTCCTTCAGAATTTGAGCTCCATTTTGAACTATCTTTGTACCTTCAGCATTTGGCATGGTACCTGGCATACAGGAAATGCCTAATGAATGCTGGTTGACCCACTGATCAGTGTCTTTGATTAGACTTTGGGGGCATCTTACAAATTGCTCAGGATAACTGCTATATAGGATATCAATGGAGAGATATATGATCAGAAAAAGAAAAGGTGGTTTACACAGTATATGGCAAAAGTAAAGGGTAAACCGTGTACAATCCATGGTGGAGGCAATTAGGTGGTTCAGTGGATAGAGTGCTGGGCCTGGAATTAGGAAGATCTGAATTCAAATTTGGACTCAGATACTAATTACATGACCATGGGAAACTCACTCAACCACCATATGTCTCAGTTTCTTCAACTGTAAAATGTGGATAAAAATAGCACTTAGCTCCCAGGGTTTTGATGAGGATCAAATAAGATGATATTAAGAAAGTGCTTGGAGCAGCTAGATGGTGCAGTGGATAGAGCATCAGCCCTGGATTCAGGAGGACCTGAGTTTGAACTCAGACACTTAACACTTACTAGCTGTGTGACCCTGGGCAAGTCACTTAACATCAATTGTCCCACCCACCCCCCGAAAAAAAGAAAGAAAAGGAAAAAAAAGAAAGTGCTTAGCCCTGTGCCTTGCACACAGAAGGCAGTGAATGAATGCTTTCCCTCTGGTTTTCTCCAGTGATCTCCAGGCATTGTCAAAAGAACTAGAGGGAGTCTCCTAGCATGTTGGGTTAGCGCCTGTGGCGGACTTATGGGAATATCTGGATGAGATGACATGGGTGGATTATAGCCAATGCTATTGGAAGTAATTCCTTTATCCTTGAGATCACAGATGCACCAGAATATTGAAGCACCTCCACTACCATGGCTAGTAGGGGTCCATAGGGACAGAACAGGAAGCCAAGACCTAGAACTTTCAGAAGAAAGGGGATCGGGGTGTTCTAAACAAGGTGCTAAATTAGACATGGGGCATAGGGTCAGTACCTAGAGATTACACAGATATTGACAGAGGCCAAGGAATGATTTCTAAACCAGATGAGTGTTCACCAGGAAGGAAACACACAGGTAGAAATTATAGCATTTCATTTACACTGCATTTTAAGGTTCACCAAATACTTTCCTTGTGGTTATCCTGGGAAAAATGTTGTAGTAGTAGTAATGGTGGTGGTAGTAGTGGTGTGTGTGTGTGTGGGGGGATTAGTGTTACTTTCAGACATATTTGGGCCTTAAAGAATATAGAGTCTATTAGCTACTAATACTAGCTAGCACTTTTCTAGCAAATTTCACAAATACAGATTTGTGAAATATTTTTACAAATGTCATCTCATTTGATTCTCACAACAACCCTGGGAGGCTGGTGCTATTTTACAGGTGAAGCAACTGAGGCAGGCAGAGGTTAAATAAAATGCTAGGGTCCCACAGTTATTAAGTGTCTATGGGGGGCAGCTAGGTGGTGCAGTGGATAAAGCTTCAGGAGTACCTGAGTTCAAATCCGACCTCAGACACTTGACACTGGGCAAGTCACTTAACCCTCAATGCCCCGAAAAAAAAAAAGTGTCTATGGCTGAATTTGACCTCAAGTCTTCCTGATTCTAGGTCCAACACTATCCACTGTGCCACCTAGCTGCCATGAATTAAATTCAATAAACATTTAAGTGCTTAAGAGATGTAGGGTACTATTTGGCAATACACAAATGAATCACATATACTACTGATAGGCAGTCCCAATTATCTACACACTTACTGGCTCTCAATTATGAATAGAATAACTGAGAAATTCTTACTTTGCCTTCGTGATAGTTTGATCCTTGAAACAGTGGAGTAAGGAAAGAGATAATATTGGTCAAGTTCTTAGCCTGGCACATAATAAATGCATTTTTCCTTGTTTCTTGCTATTCTGGACTTGATACTTATCAGTGAGGAAGAGTTACTCATTTATATAGAAATGATAGGAAACCTGGGAAAAATTCACTTATCTCATTTTGGAATTCATGAAACATCAAGGGGTGAAATCTGAGGATTAGAATGATACATGCCCTTAATCTTAGAAGAGTAGATTTTAGCATTCAAAGAAAGGATATGTCAAGTTTAATGGTCTGTGCACATAGATACACATAGTAAAACATACAAATTTATGTATATAGACATATATATATATATATACACATGTTTATATACACATATAAACCAGAGGGCCTTGAATATGGAACTAAAAAGTATAGATTTCATTTGGCAGGCACTGGGGAGTGGGGAAATGACATGATTACAAAGATAATGACTTTTACTGTAATTTGAAAAGTGACAGTGGAAGTAGAGAGCCTGATTTCAAAGATATTGCAGAAAGACAGAAGAATCAATAGGACTTGACAAATGATGGGGCATATGTGTGTGGGGGGTATGGAATGAGGTATAAGGAAAAGTCAAAGATGATGGATTGAAGGGGGATGTGTCATCAACAGAAATATAGAAATGGTGTCTGGCCCATAGTAGGAGCTTAATAAATAATGGTTTAATTGAAGATTATTAATTGAACAGACATTGATTGGATTGAAGGGGGGAAGTACAATGTTGAGGCATAGAGATCAGATAATACATTCATTTTTGGATATACTATATTTGAAGTATTGTCCAGATACTTAAACTCATTCTTTTCCCCCCACCCCAGCCCTCTTATCTTCCCAACTTTCCGTTTACTGCGAAGGGCACCACCATCCTCTCAGTCACCCAGCTCATAACTAAGGTGTTATTCTCTCCTCCTTACCCTTTCTCACCCTCCATATCCAATTTGTTGCCAAGTTCTATCAATTTTATCTTCTTACCATCTTTTGACCATACCACACCCCGTTTTTTCCTGTGATACAACCACTACTCTGGTACAGGCTCTTATCACTTCACTTCTGGACTATTGCAACAACCTACTCATTGATCTCTGGGCCTCAATCCCATTCCCACTCTAGTTTATTCTCCATTCACTTGTAAAACTGATCTTCCTTCAGAGCAGGTCTGATCATGCAACCCCTATCACCACCATGATCGAAAATAAAGTCCTCTGCTTGGCATTCAAAGTCCCTTATGATTTGGCTCACTTCTACCTTTCCAATGTTTTTATTTTTATACCTTATTCCCTCCCATATAATTTGAGACCCAGTGACCCTGGCCTCCTTACTCTTCTTTGAACAAGATGCTGTCTCCTGATTCTGGGCATTTTTACTGACTGGAATTTCCAGGTATTTCCCTGCTGAGAATTTCTCCCAGGTCATCTGTCTCCTGCCTTTCATCAAGGCCCAGTTAAAATCTTACCTTTTACAAGAAACCTTTTCTGTTCCCCTTAATGCTGGTGCCTTTGCTCCGAGGGGGGTGGGTGGGATTTATCTGGTACATATTTTGTTTGTACACAGTGGTTTCTGGGATGTCACCCCCCAGGAGACTATAAACTCCTTGAAAGCAGGGACTATTTTTTGCCTTTCTTAGTATTATCAGTACTTAGCACAGTTTCTGGCACATACTTTATTTAGTTATTTTTCTATCATGTCTGACACTTTGTGACCCCATTTGGGATTTTCTTGGCAATGATATTGGAGTGGCTTGCCATTTCGTCCTCCAGCTCATTTTTATAGATGAGGCAAACAGGGTTAAGTGACTTGCCCAGGGTCACACAGCTAATAAGTACCTGAGGCTAGATTTGAACTCATGAAGATGACTATTCCTGACTCCAGGCCCAGAACTCTGTCCACTACACCAATAATAAATGCTTGTTGATTCCAGCAGTTGTTGAAAATGGAAAAATAGATATTTCTAGTCAGGAATGAGGCAAAGAAACTTAAATCATCTGTGTAGATGTGGTAAAGCTATAGGAGTAGAAAAAGTCCTGTGAGAATCTTCTTATCCTTGTGGAATACTGGGTCAGAGATGTAGAGACCATGTAGTCCTATTATCTCATTTTACTGATAAGGAAATTGAGGCTCAGCTAGTAAGTGGCAGAGTTGGGATTTGAACTGGGCACCTAGGAACCCAAATTTAGTGCTTTTTCTACTATTCTATGTGTACTATGCATTAAGGGATCATTTGAATAACAACCAAATCCTTAAAAAGGACCTTGAACTCAGGTTTCTATTTTTGCCAACACAATATAAATTTGCAGGATGATCTTGATATCAGGATTCAAAGAGAATGGATTTCTCCATGGTTCTGGAAATGTGACAGCTTCTCCCTTGCCCTCCTCACCGAACACTCCCTTAAGAAGACTCTGCTTACCTTTTCTACCATTGGCATTTTATTGTCTTTTCACTACTTTATTTCCCATGTCCCAAGCTGTGTTCTTGAGCTTAACAAAAGCCTCCAGATCCTTCCTTGTAGGATATAAATCTTAGCAAGCCAAATCCCAATGAGAGAAATCTGGTTTGGATCAAAGTTACTAAATCATCAATATGGACCTTCCTCCAAGACTGGAACCAGCCCAAGGAGAAGTCAGTGATAAATGTAAGAGGCCAGTCACCTATAAAATTCTTCTTTCTTCCACATTCTTGCTTTACTCCTGTGCTGACAGCAATAAGAGACCAACAGTATGGATACTGAAAAGTGGTTTAAATGTAACTCATATCTCTATTCCTAGGAAAGTTTGGCTAAGGACCTGAACTTTGGAAAGAGGCCTGGCTCTGGTGTCTGAGGACCTGAGTTCAAATTTTCAACCTTGGGCAAATCACTTAACTTCTCTGGGCCTCAGTATCTTCATGAGTGTCTTTATCTGTAAAAAGAGAAGATGGTAGATAAAGCACCAGCCCTGGATTCAGGAGGACCCAAGTTCAAATATGACTTCATACACTTGACACTTAATAGCTGTGTGACTCTGGGAAAGTCACTTAACCCTCATTGCCCTGCAAAAAATAAAATAAAAATAAGAGAAGATGGCATTTTTCTTGCCTCAGTTCTTTTGGCTACTCTGTGGTTGAACCCTTTTGCTCATGGTATCCAGTGTAAGGGAGTGAAGTATTGGGGTCTTTACCACTGCTGCCATATATCCCTAAGAAATGGACCTCTGTCTTTTACTTCTCTGTTTGTTATTTTTTTGTTCTAGGTGAATGGAATGGAGTCTCTGATCCTGTGAGTTTTGAAATGTCAGAGGAGTGAGCTACAGGAGTCAGGAATCCAGGTTGGACTTTGAAGCCAGCCCCAGCACCATTGTCCTGAGAACCTTAGGAATGACCTTTTGGACTTGGGCCAGAGAAAATGAGATGAGGACTCATCCAACAGGACTGCCACATTTGGACATGAACTTGGTGGGACCAATGCTTTGTAGGAATTAAACTAAATTTTGAGTGTATTCCTTCTGAGATTGAGGTCCCTTAAGGGAGGAGTATCCTTGCCCTCCTCCCAGAGTGGTGGGGAAAATGCACATTTTTTTTTCTTGCTATATCTTTGAAATAACTATTTCTTTGGGGGTAGAAGGAGGGGGAGGGGGAAGGAGAGAGAGACACACACACACAGACACAGAGATGAGAGACAGAGAGAGAGAGAGAGAGAGAGAGAGAGAGAGAGAGAGAGAGACTCAAAAAGTCAGAGACATGAGATGGCTTTTGAGGTCAAAACCCTCAGAATCTTAGAGCTATATTTATCTGTTTCTGAGGCCCCAGCACCTAACCTACTGTAAACACTTTCCCCTGATAGTCAATACATGTCAGCGATGAGAATTTTCCTCTAATTCCTTGGTTTTTTTCTTTTCTTTTTTTGCTGGGCAGTGAGGGTTAAGTGACTTGCCCAGGGTCACACAGCTAGTAAGTGTCAAGTGTCTGAAGTCAGATTTGAACTCAGGTCCTCCTGAATCTAGGGCCACCTAGCTGCCCCCAAATTCCTTACTTACAGGCCCATAACCACCTTTGAAAATCATTCTTTAAAAATCAAGACTGCATGAGAGAGAGAGACTGTTATTTTCCCCATTTTTACAGATAAGCAAACTGAGACTGGCTCTGGTGTGACCCACAGATCACACACTGTGGTTAGCAAAGCCGCAGCTTTATCTTCTGAAGCACATTCTCAAGCTACACTTATCAATCAGAGGCAGATATGGAGACAATGATCTGTGTTGTTTATCAAGATCATGCTGTAGGAAGAGCCCATTTCCAGCTTTTCCAGGTTCTCTTATGACCAATAGGTCTCATTTTTCTCTGGTCCTCCCAGTCACTGTGAAGACTGTGCTACAGGCACCCTGGCCTCATTCCTGCTTTCATCTTGCAGTCCTGCCATTGGATTCCTGCTAAAACCTAGATTGATGAGACAGTCTGGTGCTGATAACTCAGAAACCCAACTGCCCTCCTGGGTTTTGGGCAGGGTAATGCCAACGACATCCCCCACTTCTGCACCTCTAATCGGCTGACTCATTTCCTCTGCCTGGACAGAAAGAAAAAAAAAAGACTAACTGGACGAAGCATTTTCTATTCTTACCAAATGTATCTGGCTCAACTCCCTGTTAAGATAGTTCTGACTGAGAATCTTAGTGTAAAAATTTTTTTAAAAAGCCCTTTACATTTGATAAAGACCTTTGATCACTGGCTGGAGGTGGAGCTCAGTTTTATTTCAATGGACTTTGTTAATGCAAAACCTCACTTTAAAAAGAAAATTAGACTTATTTGTGCTGAAACACACACACACACACACACACACACACACACACACACACTTGCCCACATCCTTCACTTCTCCCTGTTCCCTGGCCAAAGAACTTGGCTTTTGCAAGTACAGCATCCTGAAGGTAGGGTTTTCTTGTCCACAGTCCTGTAATGACCCTTGAGGTTTGCTTGAGTACAGGAGACTGACTATGCAGCCTGGCTTTATGTTTCTTTGTGGATATTTGCTTACTTAACATATTTATGTTCTCCTGCTAAAGCAGTTGGAGCGCCAGAATACCCTTTTCCAGAAAGACAACAGACTTTTGAAATAATTTGTCCTATTTTAGGAGCCTTGCAGACCTCTTATACAGAATACCTCATGGGATAGCTGGGGGGTTTATCAATGGCAATGTGGCTGTATTTCTCTGGTGGATGTATCATCTGGAGACAGTATATTACAACGGGAAGATTGCAAAACTGAGAATCTCAAGTTGTCATTGTTCAGTCTTGTCTAACTCTTCATGACCCTTTTTTGGGGATTTTCTTGGCAAAGATATGGGAATGGTTTGTCATTTCTTTCTCTAGCTCATGTTACAGATGAGGAAACTGAGGCAAACAGGGTTAAATGATTTGCCCATGGTCACTAGTAAATGTCTCAGACTGGATTTTGAACTCACTGAGTCCAGAGCTGGTGCTCTAGCAACTGCTCCAAGACCTACATTTAATTCCTGGCTCTGCCACTTGTTACCTATGTGACTATGGGCAAGTTATTTAATGTCTCTTGACCCAAGCTGCTTCATCTGTAAGAGGAAGGGGTGAACTATCTGACCTGAAGTTCCTTTATACCTATGGATCTAGGTGGTTCAGTGGATAGAGCATGGCGTTGGGAGTCAGGAAGACCTGAATTCAAGTTCTACCAAAATACTGGCTATATGATACTAGACAAGTCACTTAGAAATTGAGACTCTGCCAGCGTCAGTTTGCTTATCTGTAAAAATGGGGAAAATAACAGTATCTCCCTCATGCAGTCATTATGATATAGAGTGCTTTGTTATGCAAACATTAAAGCCCTAGGTAAATGCCAGGCATTTCTTAAAGACTTGGTGAGTTGTGCTGTGAATAGAGCATCAGGCCTTAAGTCAGAAAGACTCCTCTTCTGTGTATGTATATATATATATATATATGTGTGTGTGTGTGTGTGTGTGTGTATATACACACACACACACACACACGTACATCCTGATAGTCTCCTTCTAAGAGACTTGGCTTTTAGGATTCCTTCTTCTCAGTCAACAAGCATTTATTAAATGCCTCTTGTGTGCCAAGCAATGTGCTAAGCCCTGGGAATATAAAGAAAAAGCAAAAAGGCAGTCCCTGCTTTCAAGGCATTCAAAATCTAAAGGAGGATACAAAATGAAACAACGATGTACAAGATATATAATACGTATTATATTATGTTGTATTAAATTATATTATATACATAACAACTAGATATACTTGTGATAAATCGGAGTCAGTGAAGAAAGGGAAGCCACTAGCATTCAAAGGATGTGGAGAGACTTGTAGATGGTGGCATTTTAGCTAGAATTTAGTTAGCTGGGGAGACAGAGATGAGGAGGAAGGTTTCCAATCCTATAGGACAGTCAGTGAAAATGCCTGGTTGGCACATGAAGTAAGTGCCTTCAGGAAAGGGACAGCAAAGAGACCTGTGTCTCTGGCTTGAAGGATGGGAAAGAAGGTGTTAGAAGGCTGGAAAGGGTCAAGGTCAGAAAGGGCTTTGAGCTCCTTACAAAGGATTTTATATTTGATCCTGGTGGTGATAGGGACCTAGGACTTGCATATCTACAAATGGCACCCAATTGGTCAATTAACAAGTACTTATTAAGGGCTTAGTATGTGCCAGGCAGTTAGGAAGACAAAGATTTTTTTTTAAAAATGCAACAATCCCTTCACTTGAGAAGTTAACCTTCTTTGAGGAGGCATTGTAATATCCCAGACTGCAGGTCAACATCTCTGAATCCTAATGGCCAGGAGGGAGCAGTGCCTCTGGCAAATCTAGCTTTCCAATCTAATGCATATACCAAAGTGGATGGTATATGACCTAACAAAACCTCAATTTTTGGTTGAACTGAGAGGAAAGTGTGTGTGTGTGGTGGGGGGTGGGGAGGTAGAGAGGACATAAGGTTATCAAAAAAGAAATAAGGAACATTGGGTGCTTTTAATTGTTCTCCAAACCTGGCATGGGAGCTGCTAATGAGCTCTTGTGAAAACAAACAAAAAAAAGATTAAAGGGAAGCCAAAGATAGAAATCTTAACAAAAGATCTGCTAGTCAAGACATTTTGTATTTGATATTTTTAGGTCCCCCTTGGCGGAGACAAATTCCTCTCCTGTTTTTCTCCCCTCCTACCCTCCCTCTTGCTCTCATTTGTAAAGCAAAGGTTATCTTGGGGCCTTCCCCTTTGATTTAACTTGGCCAGAAGACTTTGGATCCATTTTTACCAATCCCCCCTCTTCCCCGCTTTCCCTTTAATTTTTTAAGCCACAGGTATGATAAGGGAAATTTCTTCCATATGTTATTGCTTCATTTGTGCTTACATCATTCACATGTTACATCTAGAGACTGTTTTGACATCCAAGGTCCTTGAACTTTATCAATAACAATAATAACAATGATAATAACTCACATGCATGTAAGCTTTTAAGCTACACATGAGATTTTGAATGTATTTCAAATATATGGATAAGGATGTGTGTGTTTCCCTTCTCAAGAACAGGAAGTCATGTTTTGCCTTGAGTTAACGGAACTCTCCCACCAAATGACTTGGGCTCTGTTCAAAATTCCCAACATGTGAATTTTGAACGTCCTCTAAAAACGTAGTCTGTCCTTTCCTTTCACCACAGCATTCCCATGGTAAATATATTAAAAAGTAGAAATACTCCATGCATGGGACAAAGAGTCTCTAAACCTTACTCACTTTTTTGAATGTGTTCAGCAAGTTTAGAAAACATCTGGGTGAGGTTGCCGTTTTGTTGTTGGTTTTTAAAAATGCATTTAATACCTTTACATCTTAAAATGAATTAATGGCCTTTAAGCCTTTTGGAAAAAAAAAAGACTTCTAACTTGACAACCTAAATGATAAGTTGCAGCCTGATGTATTTTGAAATGGACCAAACATAAATCCGCCTTAAATAGGGAGTTTTAATTGGAAGCCACACTGACCCTTAACTCCAGCGGTGCTACCACACAGCTTGCTCTAATGAAGACTGACAAATTGTCTTAGCTGGATGCAGGCTTTCAATTTACTTCTCTAACGTCCTTCCCATACTAAGCGTCAGGAATGAAATACACATTTCACAGCTGTTAGGAAGTCTATGGTGATCTACAGTACCATCTGCTGAACAATAATGGGGCCTTCCATTGTGGGAGCAGGTGCCTCAAAGAAGCCAGGGCAAGGGAGGGGCGGGGAAATTTCCTATTCACAAGCAGTGGGAAGTTGATGCCTAGCTACTGAACTACTACTCTGGGTTTCCATTGCACTTAACTGTGATCACCTGTCTCGATTCAAGGTCATGCTGGCCAGGATTGAAATTCTTTTCCCAGGGTCCTGTTGAGTTTTTAGAAGGCAAGCAAAGGAGAACAGAACCGGGCTCTCTGGTTGGGAGGTTACTCTTTAGCAGAGATTGAGACCAATTCAGGAAACAAAGTTTTGAGGCCAAAATTAAAATAGCACATTTGTTCCTTGCAATTTGACTTTAGAATCCCCTAAGGCTCCTTAGCACAGAAAGTCTTATTTTTTCTTTCATTTGAGAGATGGTGTGCACCATATGGATTATTTTTTTGTTTTACAAATTACATTTGCCAAGAGTGCCTTGTGAGACACAGCACCTCATTTCCATGAGGGTCCCTGGAGATAACAGGTACTTTCAAACTTATTTGTATTTCTTTGGATAAATGTAAACATACAGCATAAAACAACTCTATTTAACAAATAATACTCTCATCATTTTAAAGCAGAATAAGTCCTAATAACAGCAGGTCTGGACAATCGCTATCAGTTAATATACCAACTCTGAGCTAGATAAAATTAACAAAACAAAACAATGAGGAAAGATCCTTGCCCCCAAGTACTCACAGGATAAATAGGAGACATATGCTGTGTGTGTATGGGGCTCTTGGTTTGACCGAGTCTGCTGGAGAAGTGAGTGAAACAAACGGTCAATTCAGTTAGTTTGATTTTCCCCCATTGAACTGCCAGTTAGTTTGACTGAATTGATTGACCAAATTGATTCATTATTTTATCCTGTGAAAGGCACAAGCACTTGAAGACAAGGAGAAAAAAAAAAGATGATGTGAGTAAGGAAGAATGGGCTAATATTCTTGGAAAGAGAAGTGAATAACAAAGAGAAGTCATGAGCTTTTCCATACTCCTCCATCTTTGTTGTTCGTCATGCCTGGGGCTGTCACATAGAGAACTGTGGTTCTCTTGGACTGACAGAAAGCACATTCACAGTAGACAATGATGAAAGTATGGAGGGTTAGTTTTATTCTTTTTTAATTTTTTATTTGAGTGGCATTAAAAGTTCTTAAAACCTTCTCCAGGCTTCTTGGCTCTGTTTTAGCAGGACTGGCACCCTTAGGATAACAGTCTCTCTTAAGAGTTTTCCAGTGCTTTCTTGTTGGCTCTCTCAAAAACTGACTTGAGATTGCAATTGGAATCTGAAGAATTCATAGTCATATGATTCTTGAACAACACTGTGGTTCAAATCTTGCCTCTGATATTCAAGAGCTGTGTGACCTTGAACCAGTAGCTTGACTTTTCTGAGCTTCATTTTCTTAATTTCTATAATGGGGATAATCAGAACTTAAATACTTATCTCACAAGGTTCAAATGAGCATGCAGACCATTAAGTATTGCATTGGTGAAGTGCTATAGACCATTAAACACTATATAAATGTGTGGTGTTATTAAGGAAATGTCTCCTTAATTACTCAACTACCCCAAAGTTGAGGGGCTTTTCTTGTCTCTGCAATACTCAAAACATACTTATATTAACAGCACATAGAGAAGGTTCCTGACCTTTCCATGGCTTTCTGAGATTTATTTTTGTAGGTGTGTTTGGGGGTGAAAAAATTGACTGAACTTTGGGATCTGTTGAGGGTGAGTTAATATGAATATGCCATCCCCATTTCCAAGGTCAGACTGAAGGAAAGTTGTGAAGTGGCAAAGTTTATCTTAAGTCATCCTCTGGGCTTATGAAAAGGAAATAGAATGATATTTATTATTTTTTAACAAGTTTAAAGATGTCAATTATGCATGTAACTAACTTTAAGGAATATGTGTGTAAACACTGGATCAGTGTCCCAAGCTCTGTATTTATATAAGTTGGGTCCAGTTCTGAGGGTGATCCCCAAAATTTCATTTTTCTCTTTGGTTTCCCATGTACCTTCCCAGAGTTAAGCTGTGACAATCTTTGGATGCTGTTTGTGCCAAGGTCTACATAGATCCCATAACATTATCTTTAATGCATACATCAGATAGGATAACCTTTATTTTACCACTTAGAAATGAAGGGGAAAAATAGAAGGGCTCATACGAAGCTATCAACAGTGAAATAAAATGCATAAAGATGTCAAAGCATCCCATAACAAATCTATACAATTCTTTCCCCTCTTCACATGGTCCTGAAGTCCACCAAAGTCATAGCATTTCTCTTAAAAGGGAAATGAATTTGGAGTAAATGATGGGTCACTCCCTCTGACATTTCACTGAAAACTCTTTTCAGTCATGTCCAAACTCTTCGGGACACCATTTGGGGTTTTCTTGGCAAAGTCATTTGCCATTTCCTTCCATAGTTCATTTGAAAGATGAGGAAACTGAGGCAAACAGTGTTAAGTGACTTGCCCAGGGTCACACAACTAGCATCCAAAGTCAGATTTGAATTTATAAGATGAATCTTTCTGATTCCAGGTACAGCCCTCCATTTAGTGTACCACCTAGCTGCCCTTCATGTAGAACCCTAGACTAAAAACACGACCCTAGGATGGAATCCTTAGAATGGAAATGAACTTGTGGCTACTAGCATACAAACCCTAATATCGTTAAACCAATACCATTTAAATAAGATTTAATAAAGGCAGAATGGAAAGCCCAGGCCCTTGCTCTACCATATTCTAGTTTAGTGTCTTCTTGATCTTCATCCTTTCACTAGGGGCCAGATGCATGGTTGTTTTCTCTTTACAGGAGCTGTGCTGCTTAAGAAGATATTCTTTTCTCTGTAGGAGACTGGATCCTAAAACTCTAACATGGCATTGTTATTGTGAGAATTCTCAGGCCGATGCTGTCTAAGAAACTCTCTTTTCTCTACTTTAAAGGTTACACTCTGGCATCGCACTGTCAGGGGAAATCTCCCTTTTCCAGCTAGAAGGTCAGAGTCTAGAACTCTCCATCTTGGGGCCACTTGGTCAAGATATTATGCCACTACCTTTCTAAGACCGGGGCATGGAACCCAACTCCTTTCAGGTCATGGGTATAAGCAGATCTGCTTTCGCAATACAGCTCTTCCTTAGGTAGCTGTTAATGACTCCTTGGCCAGGGAATCTGACTATCTTCTCCATCTCAAGAATCAAGTCAACTCAGCAAGCTCCCATCTATATGCTACTACAAAAGTGTGGCTCCTCCCCAAGAAATCCATTCCATTACAGTAAAAGCCAAACAATTCATTTTGGGATAAGCTCCCATGAGTGAAATCCATCCTTTGGCATTCCCCAAAAGTTAATTCCATCCCCTCCTTTGGAAGACAGAAGTAAAGTCCCAGACAAAGGTAGAGCACCCTCTAAATCTACCAATCTGATCAGTGAACTCCCTTGAATCAACCCAAAATTTATTTCCAATAAGTTGCCTACAGATGGAATTCCTGAATTTTCTCACTGACTTTCAATTTAGAATTGGAGATGCATTCTTCTGGAAAACATTTTGACTTCAAGATGTCATCAAATTTCACTTAAGAATGCAAAAATAAAATAAAATAAAATAATTATAGGAACTACTAGTGTGCAATAATGCTAAAGCTCAGAATAAGTTGTTTCTGTATTTGACACAAGTCAAAGAAAAACCAACTTAAACTGAACAGAAGACAGTAGG
Source organism: Dromiciops gliroides (assembly GCF_019393635.1). Taxonomy (NCBI): domain Eukaryota; kingdom Metazoa; phylum Chordata; class Mammalia; order Microbiotheria; family Microbiotheriidae; genus Dromiciops; species Dromiciops gliroides. Next base: position 70,893,660 of record NC_057865.1, read on the forward strand.
CTAAAAAGTCAGCTTGCTTCTATACAATCTACCCTGGATTTTATTTTTAACTTTATTTTATTTTTTCTTTGATTGCTTGTAGAAGTTGATGGTTTTTTGAGGTTAACAGGTTGGTTTGGGCGGTAGTGATGGGCATAAGCAATGATTCAAGCCACAATAACAAATGAATACTCTTCATTGAAGAAATTCAGGAATATGTGCAATAAAACACACAACTTGGGGAGCAGAGAAAATGTTTGTAAAATGAATCATCAGGTCAGTCTTGATCAAATTTCTGTAAATAAAAATTCCCGTATATTGAGTTTGTATATAATGATCACATAGGTCAGGAGCCGGAAGGGACTACAGAATGCCTCTAGTCCAATCCCTGAGGAAGCTGAGCCTCAGGGAGGTTGTCACTTCCCTGAGGTCATGTAGGTAGTGTCAGAGGAGAGATTTAGACTCAGAGATTTCACTCTGGAGCCAATGTGCCTTCTCATCCATCAATTAAATAATCCCATTTCCTTTAACCTTTTCTCATGGATCCCCTTTCCCTCCCTTGACTCATTTTTGTTGTCATTCTTCCTGGACCCTTTCCAAGTTCTCCATATTTTATTTCAGTCCTTGGGCCTAAAGCTAAACTCAGTGCTCCAATAAGAAGCCTACGCAAAATTGAGAGTAAAGGGTGGATTACTTTGTGGTTTTCTCATGCCATCGACTGATGCACTAATCCATAAAATATACCCATAAAATGTTTCCCCTCAATTACAAGGGGAGAAGCTGAGGCACACTTGACAAGACTGAGAGACTTGTCTTAACATCACCGAAAGCCCATGGTAAGGACAGCGTCTTCCCTCTGAGGCCATTTTTCAGTTGAGTCTAGCCCTCTGCCTCTACTTGTCTTCAGGAGGAATGCCACAGAAATCTCTGTCAAATTAGAATGAGTAAGATGTTGGCTTTGGGTTTTATAAGTACATAAATTGTGTTTGAATTTTAATACAGCTAGAGGGGGTCAGCCCTGGGCACTGAGCTATAAATGTAGAGATTAAAACCATGTGGAAGCAAAAATAAAGAACAAGAAGTTTGCAAATTGAAAGGGCTTGGTTCATTTTTTTTTGGCATGGGTTGTTATCTTTTAATCTATGAATTCCTAAGAGATAATTGGAGCACAACCCTAAAAAGGCATGAAACTTAATGGCTCCTTAATCCCCCTTTTATTCTTTTAGCAGCGAATTTCAATTAGGCCAGTTGAAAAAGTATGAAAAAACAACCCAGGTTTCACAACTCTGAAAATCTTCATCTCTAGATGAGACACCTCTATGACATATAGCATGTATGATTTATTGTTGCCCTTCTTAGTTTGTAAAATCCAAGGACAGAAAGATGCCACCTCTTTAGTTCCTGCTGAGGACCTTGCATCTGGCACCCTCAATGACTATGTGCTCATTGGTGCTTGGTCATTGCTTGTTGATGAAGAAACTAGGTACAGGCACCAACCTTTTATTTCATGATCTCAAGAGATTTCTGGATTCCCCTTCAATGGAGTTCTTCAGATGAGGGTTGGATGATTATTGCCAGTTATATTATAGTGGGGGTTCTTTTAGTATGTGAACTAGACAAGAACTAGCAACAAAGATTCTTTCCATCTTTCAAATTCTGTGATTCTGTGTGACCTGAACTAGATCTGATTCATGGGCACAGAGAGCAGTTGCAACCAGTTCATTGCCCTGTAACTCTTCCACCCTGACTATGGACTCACAACAAGGGAAGGATTATTTCACTTGGCCTTTGAAGACAAACCCTATTCTTTTACCAGGTCTCTATTGGAAAAGTGAATTGAGATGGTAGAATTAAGTTAATTTGCAATAAAAACCAAACCCCAAACTCTTCTATGATCTTTTCTAACAATGAGACATGAAGAGCATGCCATTATTTTCTTCCCTGCATTTTCTAGGTCATGATGTCAAGTTTCCATTTTACTTTTACCATTGGAAACCCCACTTTTTCATTTTGTCCCATGGGGATTCTCCTTTTAATGGGAAGCTATCCTCTGATGGAGGTTTTTCCTGTGAGGTTTTTTGGGGAAAAGTAGATTCCCCCTTCCCTTGAGATGTGAAATTTGTTTAGGGGTTTCTGAAAACTGTCAAAGACACAGCAGTGGGAATTAGAACATCCCTATTCTCCACAGCAGGCAAGCAAATGGCTCCCATCTCAGGTGTCTGAAACTTTCTTTAGAAGATAATCAGAGGCAGTGCCTTCAGTGCAAGACTGGTCCTCAGAGAAACTGAAAGTGATTTAGGGGTCAGTTGAAAGGGTGAAAGTTCAGTTTCCTCCCCACTGAGTCTTTTCCCCATTCTGTAGCATCTCTCAACAAGGGTGACAGTTAACTGCCAGATTCTTGGTGATGGAGAAACTCGATCCCCATGTCAAGACATGGGCCATCAAGCCAGTGACCTCGAGGTGAAAGCCTCCATGTTGTGTTACTTTCCTTCTCGGTTCAGCTGTCCCTCCAAAGCATCCACTCTTCACTTTATATTTATATTCTCCTCTTCTCCGTCTGACTGTCTTACGATATGCAGCTGACAGTGGTAATAAACGTGGTCTTATTCAAGAATGGGACTGTGACAGGTTCAATAAGGAAAGGACTGATTTGTTGCTTTGAGGTTGAAGGCTGAGATTTTCATGAAACAAAAATATTATATTCAGAGTAATGATTTATAGCCTTAACTCTGGTTTGATCACCAGTCATAAATACTAGCAAATGGTACTTACAGCATTTCTAGAGGACATTAGTAAAATACTTGAGTTTATTTTAGATAATTACCATATCAGTATAAGTGTGAATAAGACAGGAAAGATGCTTTTGCCCCCAGTAAGTCCTTGAAGGTGCTACCATGCCAGGATGATTTCTAAACTTTAAAGTGTTCAGGGGAATCTGCTGACAGACTGCCCAGTGAGGGGAAAGTTTGATGCCACTTGATAATCTAACAAAGATGTCAAATTATTTTGATACAGTAAATCATCAGAGTGTCTCAATAAAGTACATCCTATTGCTAGTATCATCCCTTCAAAGTGCCAAAGCTAACAAGTCACTCTGACGTTGACCTGTTTATAGCAACCTTGGTTAAACTATTTAGCTTAGCTATGCCTCAATTTCTCTAATTGCAGAATAAGAACAGTCACTTTAGAGGGATGCACTTCACCCTACTCCACATTCGGTAGGTAGAAAAAAGCATCAATTCAGGTCTTTGGCTTGAGTTCTAGGGACTGACACGTAATAGTTATATGACCTTTGTCTTTGGGGCAAAGTTTCCTTAGCTGGAAAATAAGGATCTTTGACCTTTCAACCCTCAATCTTAAGATCTCTTCCTCTCTGACTTCATACCTGCCTGTCTGCTCTGTGCCCACTCCAGAGTTCCCACCCTAGATTCGGCCTCCCTACAGTTGGTCCCTGGACACTTCTACACCAAAGTCTGGGCTCCCACAAACAGTTCATTGACTGTCACCAGTCCAAGTGAACCCAGATCCCTGGTCGTTCTAGCCCCATTCCATACCAGTGGGGATGAAAAGGACTGTCTTATGAATATAATGCTTTATTCATATCACAAAAATGTTGCAACCCCAAGAGAACTTTACAATCTCTCTACTTCATGCTCAGCAAAACCATTTATTTAAAGCACGGTGAATTATATTTTTCCATGATACTGATTTGATCCTAATGTGTAAAAGAAAAGACTTCTCTAAGGGCTTCTATTGAGCTGTAGAAGTTGGAGCAGAAGATGTCATTTGAAAAGCTATTGAGGAAAAGAATCATGGCAGCCAGACAGAGAAAGAGATGTGTATGTATTTCTGGGAGCTGCTTCACATTCATTATATACAGCATGCATCTACTTTCCTTTCCTTATCTTATTTTGAGAGACTTCCCAGAAGATAGAAACCAATTAACTCTTTATTTTGGCAGTGATCAGACTAGGTGTTCTTTTAATGGGCATTATTCTTACTAAATTATAGATGAGTTTTATAGTAAGACAAATGCCATTATCTGAGTTATTTATTCATGCTATGTCGTCTGTAACGTACCCACAGTAGTTTCTCCGCCCGCCCCAAAGTTTAGTATTGATCAATTGCTTTAATCAGTTGTATCAAGGGATGCTAAAAGATTCAGCAGCTGCAGCTTTGACTATCAGCATCTCTCTCTGGGTCTCTGCCAGGCTGTGAGTTAGCACCATGGATGCTGTCAAACCAGGGTAACAGGAGTCCTAAGTTGGGGGTAGAGAGATCTATCCTTGCATTCCCATTAGTGGGTATATAACTCACCATTCTTTCTCCTCCAGTCCCCAAAGAAAAAACCAAAACAAACAAAGTGCAAACTTTGTTACAGAAGACCTCTCCTTAGTTGGCCAAGACATCCTTCGTCCATTGTCTTTAGGTGAAATGGAAGCTGGAAGGCCTGCAACCACCCAGCTTCCTGCCCTCCCTTAATGATACCCACATATCTTTCCTGACTTCGCTTTTGAAGTGGAGAACAAACCCTCTGGCTCCACAGTAACACATGGTTTCAAATTCGGGAGACAATCAGCACTCTGTCTGAAGGCAATTAAAGATGATCTAGTTGGGGCTCTATTTTTATTTATACTGTGTAATGAGGCTCCAAATTAAAAAAGTTATATCCTAATCTCCATTAATGTACAGAGTTGCAGTCTACTGAGAGCAGTGGTCCATATTAGGTGACAAATTCATCATTTTTACACTTTCTTTCAGTGCCCAGATTCAGCATTTCCCAAGGATAAGTGCTGATGCAAATAGCAGGAGATCTACCCCCCTCTTTCCTTAGCCGGCTGTGGAAGTGGGTTTCGTTTAAGCAATAAGACATGACAGACCGTGCATTTGTGGGCAATTATGCCACACCTTAGGTGGTATTAGAAAGCATAAGGTCAAAGGCTGGGGGTTTTAACTTCCCAAGAATTGCAGTAATGACCCTGAAATGCACAGCTTGGGTACCTTATTACTATTGTTCGATGGAATACATTAAAATAAAGAAAACAACGAACAAAGGCAGAACTGGGGATTATTAGCAGAGGGCTGGAAATCAGTGTCCGCCAATCAGAGGCCTCTGTATTGTGATTCCTGAAGGCACTTCCAAACAGTCATCTTCTCACAGAGCTTGCCTGCCTGCTTTGTCTCACACAATTGGAGTCTGATTGGCTATAAATAGCCTCTGACCAGTTTCCCTACATTTTTGAATGAACTTGGGCAGAGTAGGAGAGAGAAACATTTGTTTCTGTTTGGTGATTAGGAACTTCAGCAAGGCTGGCCTCAGGCAGAGCACAGCTATTTATTGGGTCTATAGTGGAGAAGAGGCAGGATCAGGATACTTGGGTGCTATTCAGAAATGGTGGGGTTATGGAAAGCAAAGTATGCCCCCCTAATTAATTATAAATCTAGGTTTTGGTCTCTGCAAGCTGCCCCAGACCACATCATGCCCCAACTTTTGGTAGTGATTTCTTCCTCTCTTGTTTTCAAAGAAGTCTGGCTTGTGCTCTCTTGAATCCCAAGGAAGTCTATGGGCCTGATTTTAAAAGGTTACCCAAACTCAGTTTGATTAATTTGTTGAAGAATGTAGGGATGTTTAATACAGAGAAGATAAAATCTGGTAAGGAGGAGTGAGCAGGTAGTTAAGATAACTATCTCTAACAATTTGTGGGAGAAGGAGGATTAGATTTGTTCTATTTGACTCCAGAGGTGTGAAAAATTAATACTGTCCAAAAGGAAAGTGGATTGCATTGAGATATGATGGATTTCTCTTATTAAGAGGTCTCATGTAAAGTAACCCTGTTTGCCTCAGTTTCCTCATCTGTAAAATGATCTGGAGAAGGAAATGACAAACCACTCCAGTATCTCTGCCAAGAAAACCCCCCAGGTTCAGGGAGCTCTTATATCTATGGCTATGTTGATGCCTCCCATCAAAAGGGTATGAATGAAAAGCAATGTCTTCAGTTCACTGCTAATGTTCTTGCTTTGGCCATGGAGGGAGACAGCTCAAGTGGTGGTGTAATCCAGTTGGCAGCAATTACTGAGAAAGGAGTGGAATGGCAGGTGCTTATGGGAGACCAGCTTCCCCAATTCCCTTTACCACTTATCCCTCGGCCTGAAAAGTCTGCTTCCTCCTCCTTGTCTCTCCACACAGTCCCCTCCCCCCAGTCAAAATCTATCCTCAAATATACCCAAGATTCAAGAAAACCCCCCAAAATGTGAAAGAAGATGGATCTCAAACTGTATTATAAAGCTATAATTATCAAAACAATCTGGTACTGGCTAAGAAATAGAGAAGTGGATCAGTGGAATAGAATAGGCACACATTATGCTATATAAATGACTTTAGTAATCTAGTATATGATTCAAAGATCTAAGCTTTTGGAACAAAAACTCATTATTTGACAAAAACTGCTGGGAAAACTGGAAAAAATTTGGCAGAAACTAGGTATCGACCAACATCTTGCACCATATACTAAAATAAGGTTGAAATGGGTACATGATTTACAGAAAAAGAGTGATACCATAAGCAAATTAAGATTGCATAGAATAGTTTATCTGCCAGATTTATGGACAGAGGAAGAATTTAGGACTAAAGAAGATATAGATAAGAATACAACTTGTAAAATAGTTAATTTTGATTATGCAAAACTAACAAAAGGTTTTGCACAAACAAAGCTAATGTAATCAAGATTACAAGGGAAGCAGAAAACTGGGAAAGAATTTTTGAAACAAATATGTCTGATAAAGGTCTCATTTCTCAAATTTATAGAGAACTGAGTCAAATCTATAATGATACAAGTCATTCCCCAATTGATAAATGATCAAAGGATAGGAACAGGTAGTTTCAGACAAAGAAATCAAAGCTATCCATAGGCATATAAGAAAATGACCTAGATCACTATTAATCAGAGAAATTCAAATTAAAACAACTCTGATCAAATTAAATCAACCTCACTCTTATCAGAGTGGAAAATATAATAAAAAGGGAAAATATTGGATGTTGGAGTGGGAAAACTGGGATGCTAATCCATTGTTAATGGATCCTACCATTCTGTAGAGCAATTTGGAACTATGCCCAAAATGCTGTAGAATTGTGAATACCCTGTGATCCACCAATACCACTGCCAGGTTTATATCCCAAAGACATCCCAAGAAGAGAAAAAAAACCTATTTGTACAAAATTATTTATAGTAAGTTGTGTGTGTGTGTGTGTGTGTGTGTTTTGTGGTGGCTAAGAATTAGAAATCAATGGAATGCCCATTAATTGGGGAATGGCTAAATAAGCTGTGGTATATGATGGTGATGGAATATTATTGTACTATAAGAAATGACAAATGGGATGATTTCAGAAAGGCCTGGAAAGGCTTGTAGGAACTGATGTCTAGTGAAGTGAGCAGAAACAAGAGAACGTTGTGCACAGAGACAGCAATATTGGTTGATGAAGAATTGTGAATGGCTTAACTATTCTCAGCAATACAATGATCCAACACAATCCTAAAGGACTAATGGTGAAACATTATCTAGCTCCAAAGAAATAACTGATATTGATTGAACACAGACTGAAGCATTCTATTTTTTGCTTTCTTTCATTTTTTTCTTTTATTCAAGTTTTCTTGTACAAAGTCACTAATATGGTAATGTTTTACATAATCATACATTTGTAACCTGTATTTGATTGCTTACCACCTCAGGGAGGGGAGAGGGTTAGGAGGGAATGAGGGATAAAATTTAGAACTCAAAACTTTAAATAAAAATGTTTATTATTAAAGAAAAGAAAAAAAAGAAAACCCACAAAGAGGTCATGAATAGTTGAACACAGCTGAAATGACTCAACAATAAGCAGAAGATGGCAGACCACTTGTTAAGCATACTGTATTAGGGATCTCTCTGGGAGAATGGGTTAGACCAGAATGCTGCTAAGGTCCTTGCCTGTCATCTTCTCCTATGAGACTATGAGTTGCTTGTGATCAAGATTTTCATTTCTCCATTTGATTTCCCAGGGCTTAGCATAGTGCTTCATTCATAGATAAATTTTTTAGTAAATACTTGTTTATTCATTCATTCATCCATCCATCCATCCATCCATTCATTCATTCAATTATTCCAACACTGAAATTTTGGGATTTTCCCTAAATGAATAATGATGATGGTCACCTAGTACTTTGGAAGAGCTAGTTGCTCCTAACAGTCCATCCTTTTCACCCACAAGAGAAATTTATTCATTGAGGACTGGGTTTTTGTTCTCTAAGCACAGGGTATAGCACTAGGATCTTCAGCTCAGTAGACAATGTCCCATAGTAACTCTAGTTTGACTCTGCCCTTGGAATATTGGGAATGTCCCCTAACTGCTTACTTCTATTCCCTCCCCCTCCAATTTTCTACCTCCAGATGTAATCCCTAAATTCTGGAACTTTCTTTACTGGATAACATCCCCCCCTGTCTCAGTCATTACAAACACTGGAAGCCAGTCAAGAGCACTTGAGGCCAAACTATTAAAGGCACATTCTAATAATTCCTAACTTGAACTCACTCAACACTTTCACATAGAGGGGGCATCGTGGATGAGGTGACAGATTTAGAGTTTTGAAGACCAGAATTCTAATCCTGCTAAAAGTCTAAATTCTATAGCCTCTAAGGGCCTTTTTAGCTCTACATCTATCACGCCAAGTCAAATGCATCCATACCTACATGCACAAGTACATATTCAAAGAGGTGTTGATGCCATAGATTATGTGAGAGGGTCAAAAGTGAAAAACCAAAGCCACAGGTAAAGTTATGGCCAACAAAAAGTCAAAAAGCCCTCCCCCCTCCCTTTTACTGCAAATTCCAAAGGCTGAATTTTTAACTAGATCCTAAATTTTAAAGTAATTGAGTTTCCATAGAAATGCCTTAATTTTGATGAAAGTGCCTACCACAGATGCAATGCCACCCTTTACATCTCTTTTGTTGAGAGGCATCGTTAGGCATACCCTTTGGCTAGTTGAAGTTGAATTCAGGCCTATGATTAATGGGCTTATCTCTTGGTCCTGTACCCTGTTGTAATGTTGGCTTGATTGGATTACACTGCCAGAGCTCTCCCCTTTATCCACATCTCATGCAAGGAAAGCTTTTTGTCTCTCATCTCTCCACCCAACCAACACTGCTTCTCGTGTACTGGGAAAGAAGCATTTAAAAATACCAAGCAATATTGGATTGGAGTGTCTCTCAGGCTTTTTTTTCATCAAATAGCCTGTCAATCTGCCCTTAGTTTTGTAAGTACATTTGGGACTTCCCAAGGCAACTAAGGATCAGGGTTCACAGGCTATAGTCCCAACCTTGGAAACTCTTTGAACTTTCACAGGCTTAAAATTGAGTTTATTCTGGGCACATCAGGATACAGTTTCTATGACAAGATACTCTTGCTTTTTTCCCTGCTGTCACTTTTTAAAGGGCCCTAAGAGGAGCTGATAGTCATATGTAAATGTTGTCTAGACCTTGGGCAGCAATCCCAGTAAAATGTAGGGAATCTTTTTTCAGTCTAAGGATGTCTATACACTAAGCCTGTTTTCCCTTCTGCTCTTGCTGAAGAACAAGTAATTCAGTGCCTTCCAGCATGCCCTTGGATACTTCCATGGGGACTTAGGAGAATAGAACAACTAACGCTGATCCTATAATTTGGATTTCATTACATTTGTTTAAAAAAAAAGGATCAATGAGAAAAATTCAGCAGAACTTATCTGTGATGAATTAGTCTACAATTAACAAGAGAATCAGAGAATTTCAGAGCTGAAGGGAACATTAGTGATCATCTAGTCATGAAGTTCTTAAACATTTTATAAAAATCATGAACCCCTTTGGCAGTCTGGTGTTACATAGAGACCCCTTCTCTGAATGTTTTAAATGTTTAAAATAAAATACATGGAATTACAAAGGAAACCAATTACATTGAAACAGTTATATAATTAAAAACAACCAGCTTATGCACCCCAACTTAAGAACCCTTGATCTAACCGGATCCCTTTATTTTATAGAAGAGGAAACCGAGAACCACAAAGGGATCTGATTTTTCCTAGGTTATACAGATCATTAGTGGAGTCAAGACTCGAACTAAAATATCTTGTCTTCCAATTTTCTCCACGTTCTTATCGTTCAGTCATTTCTTCAGTTGTGTCTGATCCTTTGTGACCCCATTTGGTGTTTTCTTGGCAAAGGTACTGGAGTGATTTGCCATTTCCTTCTGCAACTCATTTTATAAATGAGGAAACTGAAGCAAACAGGGTGAAGTGACTTGCCCAGGGTCACAAAGCTAGTAAGTGTCTGAAGCTGGATTTGAACTCAGGAAGATAAATCTTTCCTGGTTCCAAGTCCAGTTCTCTATCCATTGCATCACCATATTCTATTGTCCTTAGCATTCACATTTGGATATATTAAGTTTAGAACTTCTGTCAAGAGCCAGCTTCTATGTGAAGCTTTTCTTATCCTTCCTCCCAGGTGCTAGTGCCTTCTCCATATAAATAAACATAAAATAACTTTGTGTTTAGTTTATACATCCTAATTTCTGGGCATATTGCTCCCTTTGATAGGTTAGAGGTGCTTTCCTTTTTGCCTTGGTATCCTAGCCCAGTGCATAGCACATGGGATTTAATAAATTCTTGTTGGCTGATGGGAGGATACACACTCCAGCACATTTCTAGGAGGTAATATCACATTATGTATCTAGGGCAAGAAAAGAATGCTATTTATAACTTCTCTGTCTTATTTTCATATTAATGGGTACCCCCAGTGTTCCCCAAACTGTATTTCATTGCTCCTTTTTCAGTCTTGGGATGATAGTAAAATATTTTTCTCCTCCTGTTGGCTGAAGATGACTTGGGTAGGCCTGGTCTCTGACAACCTTCTTTTGTTGTTATGGAAACGCATTCAAATATCCGTATGTTTTCCATTCACCGACAAGCTGGATGTTATAGTAGTTGACCATGTCTTTGTAGTCCGAGCATAAATGGGATCTCATTAAACCTTTCCTGCATGCTGACCCTTGTCCACATACACTTTTTATTTCACTTACAATTCATCTCAATGCTCCAATGGAACTATGAGCTCATCAGAGTTGAGTCTCTCACTAATGAAGCCTATCCTAGTCCATCATCTTGGACAATTTGGGTCCATGTCCTCTCAAATCTGCTCAAATCTGCTGGTTGGCACCGATCCATACGCAATCTTGGAATAACTGTTCCATTAGAATTCCTCCTCATGTTTGAGGTCCCACCCCTCCCTTCCCAACTTATTAAAATATTTGCTGATAACATGTCATACTCTAAGATTATTAAAGAAATATTTGCTTTTCTTGTCAGATAAATATTAGGGAGAGTTGTATCATAAAATAAGGACAGTAGGTCAGAAGGTGGTAGAATTCATTCAATTCAACAACTTACATTTATTAAGAGTCTACTATGTATGAAGAATTGTGCTAAGCATTGGGGGAAATACAGACAAAAACAGGAGATTACATTCCACTGGGTGGGTGATGGGGTAGGACTAAGTAGCTAGATGAATGGATGTGAAGTATTTACAGAGTTACTTTAGACTTAAGAGGGAAAAAAAAGAGACTCAATATCTAGGGGACCTAGGAAGGCTTCATGTGGAAAGTGGTACCTGAACTGGGTTTTGAAGGAAGTTGATGGTTCTAAGGGGCAAAGGTGAGGAAGGGAGAGCATTCCAGGAATGGGAGACCACCCAAGCAATGACAGAAATGGGATGGAATGTTGGGTATGGACACAGCCAGCAGATGGGGATGACTTAGAATGTGTGAAGAAAAGAAATAATGAGCATGGTGAATATAAGCAGCTCCAGTCAAACTCATCCAAATGTATAGTAATTTTTGTTTACCTATCACTCTCATTACAATGCATATCCATCAGTAAGTCCCTTGGCTGAAAGTCTGGCACACATGCTTACTGGCTAAAGCTCAACTTTTGAAGTAATTTTATTTCTACAGTTTACTCTCTTCTCTCTATGATAGAATAGATCAGATTAAGCTATAGATTTAGATATATAAAGTATACTCTCTCTCTACATATGTATGTAAGTATATATATATATATATATATATATATACACACACACACGTGAGTGTATATATATACACACACATGTATGTGAGTGTATATATACATGTATATCTTTTAAGAGAAAACATGTATATGCATCCCCTAAAAATATATATCTTTATATATTATATAAATATATATAAAATATATATTATACAAACAAATGGGGGATGGGTTGAGAATTATAGAGAGCTACGCATCTTAAATTTTTTATAAAATAATATGTGATGAGAATCTAGAGTCTAGTTATTTCTTCCCCCTTTTTTGGACATTCTGTAGAGGTATCAGGCAGATCTGGTAGTATTCATAGTATATTGTATTACTTATATTATATATTATAATTTATTTTATATATCATATTACATTATATATATTTTCCCTCAAAAGATTTCATTTGTCTTAATACAGCATGAGAAATAGTTGAAAGAGAAGAAACGACTCATGCTGTCTCCTAGTAACCACTCAACAAAATAGCTTCCAGCAATTGTGTTAGACCCCACAGTAAACTTGGCTTCACTATTCTCCTTTGAAAGGAAATCCCCAATCTCAACTTGAGTTCCCAGCCCCTTTATAAGACATGTGTTCGGTGGGGACAGGAGGAGGAAGGGACCAGATTTACATTTCCCCGCCTACTTTTGAAAACTCCAATTTAGAATTCACCTTGTTCACTGAAAGCCTTCTTAGACTCACTCACTTAATCCTCATCCTCTCTTTGCTCTGCATCTGCTTCAGACTTATTCAGGCTCTAGACTCTGCATTGCATATTAGTATTTTATCAAAATTTTAAGATGTGTGACTATGTTCTCAACCCATTCCACATTTGTAGATCATTTTCCAATTTGGACAGGAGCTAGCAACCTCTCTGGAAAGAGTACTTATGTTCCTTTTCCATTAAAAAAAAATCTGAACTTAATAATCATCAAATAAAACAAGCACTTCTATATCTGCAGAAGAACTGAGACTGTATATGAAAAATGTAAATCTCTATTATGCAGAGCTTGCTTTCCTTTTTATGTATATAATAAATTCAAGCTATCTTGCTTGTCTGGTTCTCCTTCCTTGAGGCCTTTAGAAAGGGCACTAAGGTGCTGATCTCTGTATGGCATGTGTGTGGGGGAGATGTAAGCATCCTCTCCAGATTTTCCTTCCAAATAGCCTCCCAATGAAAGACTTATTTGAAATTCTTCCTTTCTCTATCATTAGATATTGGGTGAATCACTTAACTATGTTAAGCCTCAGTTTCCTCAATCTTTAAAATGGGGGCAGTAATATTTGCTGTGTGGGACAGTTGGTGGTACTGCCCAAAGGGTCTTCACAGAAGCATTAGAATACCCCATGAAAGCTGAAAGTAATAGGCTCTTTTACTTGGGTGTGTTGAAGGGACTTCCTAGCATGGCTTGACTGAAGATCCCCAAGGGAATTTTAAGGAGTAGACTGAGACAACAAAGGGTAGCATGGATTCTTTTTACTGTAGTAGATGCTGACCACACCAATCTAGGGCAAGCCAAGGACTCCCTTCTGGGGTCAAGATGTGACCAACATGGAACTGAATAGAACAGGGAAAGCATATAGGCAAAGGTATTTCCAGGAAGCCTTGGGCATGATGGTCTTCAGAAAATGGCAGTAGAATGAAGTCAATGATGATTTTGTAAAAGGTTGTTCCCCTGACATGAAACAAGAATACACCAAGTTTTCCTTTGAACTCCTTGGTTCCATGTGAGGGGACAACTCCAAGGGATGGCCAGCTCAGGTATTTTACATGGAGGTTTGGGGTTTCAACTCAGGTAGGTTTTCCTAGTGTAGTGGAAGAAGAAACTTTATCAAGACACAATTGATCAACTGATGTTCCTTAGTTCAACTGGTGAAAACAGAAGATAAGGGGCAGGTAATAGAGGCAAAGAGGTGTTAAGATATCAAGCAAAGTACAAAGATTGTTTATATTCTATTACCATTCTATGAAGGTGGGGAGATCTCTTGTAGAAATAGAAATCAGGAGTTCTACCAAATTCCTTTTATGACACAAATATGGTGTTGATACCAAAACTAGGCAGAGCCAACACAGAGAAAGAAAATTAAAGACCAATTTCCCTAATGAATATTGATGCACAAATCTTAAATAAGATATTAGCAAGGAGATTACAGCAAGTGATCACCAGGATAATACACTATGACCAGGTGGGATTTATACCAGGAATTCAGGGCTGGTTCAGCATTAGGAAAACTATCAATATAATCAAAAACATCAATAAGAAAACTAACCAAAAATCATATGATTATCTCAATAGATGCAGAGAAAGTTTTTGACAAAATACAGCACCCATTCCTAATAAAAACACTAGAGAACATAGGAATAGGTGGAGCTTTCCTTAAAACAAACAGTATCTACCTAAAACAATCAGCAAGAATTATATGTAATGGTGATAAGTTAGAGGCCTTCCCAATAAGATCAGGGGTAAAACAAGGATGTCCATTATCACCTCTATTATTTAATATTGTACTAGAAATGATAGCTTTAGGAATAAAAGAAGAAAAAGGAATTAATGGAAGTAGAATAGTCAAGGAGGAAACAAACTATTACTCTTTGCAGATGATATGATGGTATACTTAGAGAATCCTAGAGAATCAGCTAAAAATTACTTGAAACAATTAACAACTTTAGTAAAGTTGAAGGATATAAAATAAATCACCAGCATTTCTATACATGACCAACAAAGTCCAGCAGCAAGAGATAGAAAGAGAAATGACATTTAAAATAATGGTAGACAATATAAAATACTTGGGAGTCTACTTGCCAAGATAAGCCCAGGAACTCTATCAACATAATTACCAAACACTTTTCACACAAGTCAAATCAGATCTAAATAATTGGAAAAATATCAATTGCTTATGGATAGGCCAAGATAATATAATAAAAATGACAATTCTACCTAAATTAATTTACTTATTCAGTGACATACCTATCAGACTACCTAAAATTATTCTATAGCGCTAGAAAAAATAATAACAAAATTCATCTGGAAAAAGAAAAGGTCAAAAATATCAAGGGAACTAATAAAAAAATGCACAAGAAGGTGGGCTAGCTGTACCAATTCTGAAGCTTACTATAAAGCAGCAGTCATCAAAACCATTTGGTACTGGCTAAGAAATAGAGTGGTGGATCAATGGAATAGGTTAGGCAAAGAAGACATGGTAGTAAATGACTTTAATAATGAACTGTTTGATAAACCCAAAGACTCCAGATTCTGGGATAGGAACTCAGTATTTGACAAAAACTGCTGGGAAAACTGGAAGATAATATGGCAGAAACTAGGTATAGAACATCTTACACCTTATACTAAAATAAGATCAAAATGGGTACACAATTTAGACATAAAGGGTGATACCATAGGTAAATTAGGAGAATAAGGCATAGTTTAACTCTCAGATCTATGGAGAGGAGAACAATTTATGACCAAACAAGAGATAGAGAATATTATGAAATGCAAAATGGATGATTTTGATTACATTAAATTAAAAAGGTTTTGTACAAACAGAAGCAATGCATTCAAAATGAGAAGGGAGGCAGAAAGCTGGAAAACAATTTTTACAGCCAGTATTTCTTATAAAGGTCTCATTCCTAAAATGTATAGGGAACTAAATCAAATTTATAAGAATCCAAGTCATTCCCCAATTGAGAAATGGTTGGGGGATATGAACAGGCAGTTTTCTGATGAAGAAATCAAAGCTATCTATTGCTGTATGAAAAAATGCTCTACTTCACTATTGATTAGAGAGATTCAAATTAAAACAACTCTGAGGTACCACTTGACACCTATCAGATTGGCTAATATGACTAAAAAGGAAAATAATAAATGTTGGAGAAGCTGTGGAAAAATTGGAACACTAATGCATGGTTGGTGTAGCTGTGAACTGATCCAACTATAATGGAGAGCAATTTGGAATTTTGCCCAAAGGGCTATAAAGCTGTGCATACCCTTTGATCCAGCAATACCACTATTAGGTCTTTTTCTGAAAGAGATAATAAAAAAGGGAAAAGGACCCACATGTAAAAAATATTTATAGCTGCTCTTTTTGTGGTGGCAGGGAATTGGAAATTATCAATTTGGGAATGGCTAAACAAGTTGTGACATATGAATGTAATGGAATAATATTGTGCTGTAAGAAATGGTGAACAGGCAGATTTCAGAGAAACCTGGAAGGATTTAAATGAACTGATGTTGAGTGAGATAAGCATAACCAGGAGAACATTGTACACAGTATCAGCAACATTGTGTGTTGATCAACTGTGATAGACTTGACTCTTCTCAGCAATACGATGGTCCAAGATAATTCCAAAGGACTCATGATGGAAAATGCTCTCCAAATCTAGAAAAAAAGAACTATGGAATCTAGATGAAGATTAAACCATACTATTTCTATTTTGTTTTTGTTTTTTGAGGTTGTCCCTTTTTGCTCTCATTCTTCTTTTACAGCAGGACTAATGCAGAAATATGTTTAATGTGATTGTGCATATATAATCTATATTAAATTACTTGCTGTCTTGGGGAATTTTGCAACTAGAAATCTTATAAAAACAAATGTTGAAAACTATCTCTACCTGTAACTGGAAAATAATAAAATACTTTTGTGAAAAAAAAAAAGAAATAGAAATCAGATAGTCATTGATTGGCCAAGGAATCAACCATATTTCCTGATGGCCCTTTCAATTGTAATACAACTCTCAAAGAAGACCCAAGGCCTGAGATGACTCTGAAGAATGTGACTTTTGGCAGCAGAAAAGAGAGTAAGCTATGGGGAGAGGACTCATTCTTTCAGTGGGGATAAGGAAAGGGGGAGGGGAGTTCTCTCTCTTCTTCATTCTTTATTAATCATGGTTTTAAAGGGGATCCACTTGATCAGTAAAAGACACTGTAGCCATTGGGGGAAACCAGTTAAGAATCAAGGCAGGAGGTATCTCTGAGGAATATGACCTCTGTGAGTTGAGAAGAGAGCCAGCCCTAGCCTACAGGAGGTGAGATAAGGAGAGAAGCAGGCCCAGGGAGCCCAGTTAACTAAGCTACCCTGCAGACTCACTACATGTAGGAGGAATAGCATGAGGACACCACAAGAAAGAAAAGGACATCATGGCCCTGTCATGCAAGAGATGTGAGTTACCTGAGCTATGCGTGTCCCCAATATGTATGCTTCCCTACTACTCCCCACTGCTTCTGGGTACACTTTCTCTTTTTTAATTTTTAAAAATTTTTTAAAATTAAAATTTTTTTACACTTTCTCTTCTATGCATCACACAGTCTTAACAATTGCTTGGGGCCACTGAGAGGTTAAGTGAACAGATGTTCTCCGTTCAAAGGCCAGCTCTCAGTCTAATGTATCCCTCCTCCCCAAGTAGGGAGGGTGGGTTGGACTTCATTTTCATCTTGAACTTAATGGGAGTCCAGCAGAAATGGTCATGGAATAATAAATGACTGTCTTGCTATAATTCTTTTCTATTTAATGTTCTCTGAAATATTGCATAGGCCCATTAAACAACTGCTTTTTGTAGCTAAATATGAGTATTGGGATGTTCTTCTCCATAGGCTCATCATAAAGCATTGACTCAGTCAACCTTCAACAAGGATTGATTAAATACTTACTATTTGGGGGCAGCTAGGTGGCACAGTGGCACTGGCCCTGGATTCAGGAGGACCTGAGTTCAAATCTGACTTCAGACACTTGACATGAACTAGCTGTGTGACCCTGGGCAAGTCACTTAACTCCCATTGCCCCACAAAATAAATAAATAAATAAATACTTAGTATTTGTCAGGATTTGGCAATATAACTACTAGGAAAAGGAAAGACAGGCCCAGTTCTTAAGGAGCTTACATTCTTTTTTTGAATGTGTGTGTGGGTTTTTTTGTGTGTTTATTTTTTTCTGTGTGTGTGCACCCGGGGCAATGAGGGTTAAGTGACTTGCCCAGGGTCATACAGCTAGTAAGTGTGAAATGTCTGAGGCCAGATTTGAACTCAGGTCCTCCTGAATCCAAGGCCAGTGCTTTATCCATTGCTACTTAGCTGCCCTCAGGGGCTTACATTCTAATGGAAGAGAGACAACCCATAAACTGTTAGGTCTCCATAGTTTGAAAACCTTTGTTCCTATGCCCAAAGGGCTATGGAACTGTGCATACCCTTTGATCCAGCAATACTACTGCCAGGTTTGTATGCCAAAGACATCCCCAAAAAGAGAAAAAGACCTATTTGTACAAAAATATTTATAGCAGCTCTTTTTGTGGTGGCTAAGAACTGGAAATCAACAGAATGCCCGTCAATTGGAGTACAGTTAAAAAAAACTGTGGTATATAATGGTGATGGAATACTATTGTTCCATAAGAAATGACAAGCAGGGTGACTTCAGAAAGGCCTGGAAAGACTTGTATGAATTGACATATAGTGAAGTGAGCAGAACCAAGAGAATATTGTGCACAGAGATAGCAATATTGTTTGATGAAGAACTGTGAATGGCTTAACTATTCTCAGCCATGCAATGATCTAAGACAATCCCAAAGGACAAATGACAAAACATACTATCTACCTCCAAAGAAGTAACTGATATTGGTGGAACAGATTGAAGCATGCTATTTTTCACATTCTTTCATTTTTTCTTTTATTCAAGTTTTCATATATAAAATGACTAATATGGCAATGTTTTACATAATCATACACATATAACCTATATCTGATTGCTTACTGCCCTAGGAAGGGGAGAGGGGAGGGATAAATTTGGAACCCAAATCTATAAATAAAAGTGTTTATTGCTTTTTTTTTTAAAAAGGAAAACCTTTGTTCCATATAGTTTGGAGATTATGAGTATTTGACATGGATGTTATTCTTAAATTCTGATGCATCAGTGTTATGTCCGAATAATCATGGGTAGTGACAATGGTCTTATTCCAGTATATTCTCGTGGGTGAACTCTCCATGACGTTTTGAGGTCTAAATTTGCAGGATGGGGATAGGTCATCCATCAGTTCATGAATGATTCTAACCACCTGATCATGCTTTCCTGGGTATTCCGTAGGTGCTAAAGTTTATAGACTTTGGTGATGCTTCACAGTTTCTACTGCTTCCTTACATAAATCTGCATTAATCACTCAGTCTGGGCTCCTTGTATAATTTCTGAAATCAATGACCTGATCAGTAATTTCCTTCATAATCCCTTCTATTTCTCTGATCTAATATATAAGACCCAGACACTTGTTTGGTGTTTCTTCATCAATGTATTTTTGTTTTAGTTTATGCAGATGTCACTCACTGGGGACATTTCCATTCCATTCATTGGTTCCATCCCAAAGTAAGCCACTTCCAGCTACATTTAGACAATTTAATTATATGTACTTATCTCATCATCATCATCATCAAACTTTTTTTTGCTGCCATTTTTAAGTGAAGTCAGGCCATAACGTTGGGAGTGTTTGCTTAAAGTCAAGAGGGGAGATTATTCAGTTTGGAGTATGTGTGGAGAAGAGCTAAGAAATAATCCCCAAATGCCACTTGATACAGAACCCCTGCTTCCTAGCAGAGCATATCTAACTCGCTCCAGAGACATGCTGTCAAAAATGAAATTGAGGTTGGGGGCCCTCTGTCTTTTGAAGATCAGCTCTTGGTCAGGTATCAGGGAATAAAATGAAGCCTTCCCATATTAGCCCAACCCAGAATTCTCAGACTATTCTAGATGCATGTAGTACTGTTGTTTAAATTTGGCCCAGGAACCCAGAGATAAATGGATTCTATTCAAGGCATTGTCATTAACTAGTTGGGTAACTTCTCCAGGCCTCAGTTTCTTCATCTGTTAAATGATGAAGCTGGACTAAGTTGCCAAGTTTTCTAGGTTGTCTATGATGATATGAGTTAATCAATTCCTCTGAGAAATGTATGGCATGAAATGTATGGGTGTAAAGGGTGGGGTAGGAGAGGAACTCTCTATGACTCCTTTTAACAGTGACCTACATTGGACTCTAAAGTGAATGGGGGGAGATGCAAGAGAAGAGGGGTAGGATATTCTGGAATGGTCTACACTGAATCAGAAGTACAGGATTAAAATTGGAGTCCCCCCTCCAAAAAAAAAAAGAAGACTGGCGCACCATTCTCCTGGTGCCCCTCCCCACCAATTCAGTTGTTGCAAACAGGTAGGTAAAGGAGACTGAATTTAATGAAAGATTACTAAAGCAGGAGACTCTACAACTTAGTCTGGAATAAGTGTATATGTTGCAATATTTAATAACTTCTACAGGTTCTTTCTTGTGTCTAATCTAAACCTTTCTGGCTTGAGTTTAAGTTTATTGCCTCATATCCCCAGGAGATTTAAGGAGGAAAGAATCAACAAAATTTCTCATAAAAACCGATAAAAATATCTCAATGTAGTTATTGAGTCATCTTTTAATTTCTCCTTCATATAAAAATAATGGCCATTTCCTTATAAAAGACAAAAAGAGAAGTGAGGGTCCGCATAGCCACACTGTCATCCATTGATGGCTGGCTCTCCCCTCAGGCCCCTCTGCCAGGTACCCACTTACCTCCCTGTCCCTTGAAGGGAATGCCCTTGACTACTCGAATGCTATGTGGAAATAAGGAATGCAACAATGCATTTCTTGTTGACATTGGCTACCAGTACAGACTTCTTCAAGGGGCTCTTACCCTCTTCTCCACCTCCTCCACCCCACTCATCCTTGTTGTACAGAAATTACTGACTTGGAAAGAGGCAGTCAGATGAGAGTCAGGACGTGATGGACTCTTGATTTTACTCTGCTCAATCCTGACCCCATATTCTCCAGGACACTTAACCTGTATGATTGTCTGATGAGGAGGTAAACTGTGCAAATAACCTATGCAGATCATTCTCTACTGATAGACATTGGTGTACTGGAAAGGTCTCTGGATCTGAGGGCAGAGAAACTGGGCTTTAATCCTATATCTTACCACTTACTAGTGTGTGAGTTTGAATTTAACAAGTCAATTTCCCTGGGACTCACTTTCATCATCTACAAAACGACAGGATTATTTCATAGCCTCTTAGGTCTTTCCCAGCTTTTGATGAGTCATCCTATGTCAAAGTTAAGTCTCAATGTGAAGTTCATGTTAGAATTTAGCCAGGTGGTACAATGGATAGATCGCAGGAGTCAGGAAGACCGGAGTTCAAATTTGATCTCAAATACTTACTAGTTGTGTTACCCTGGGCAAGTCATTTTATCTCTGCCTCAGTTTCTTCAACTGTATCATGAGGATCATAATAGCACTCACCTCCCAGGATTATTGTGAAGATCAAATGAGATAATAATTGTAAAGTGCTTAGCACAGTGCCTGCCAAACCGTAGGTGCTATATAAATGGGTGTTTCCTTTCCTCCCTCCCTTATTCAAATAGATTCATATCATCAGTCAGATTCAGATTTGGAAGCAACCTTGGGGACCACCTTGGCTAATTCCCTTACCTGGCCATCAATCATCTCTGCTTCATAATTGATGATTGGTCTGACAGGGAAATCGTGAACTCCTGGTGGAGTCCATTGTGCTTACAGATTGTTCTAAATAGTAGGAAGTTTTTCATTTCATTCTGAGAAGCTTTTACCCAAAATGTTTACATTGGACAGAAAAGAAGGGAGGAGCATCCAGCTGTAAAGGAACTAGACTGAGATTTATTCTCCATGTAAAGCCTTTCTCTAGGTTTTATAAAATTAATTACAGCCAATTCTCAGTTACCTGTGCTAATCCGGGCACCTGAAACAGCAGATAATGGCTGCTCTCCCCACTCCTCAACCCCAAATCACTGATAATTAGCTTAGGGATGTTTTTCTTCACAGAAGCTGCTGATTTACCTTCCTAATTATGTTTGACTTAGGCCAAAATTAAAATGAGGTTCTTCCTCTGAGCAAAAACCAACTGGCACTGGGGCAAAGAAGCCCAGATGAATTTGGGGTGGCAGAGGTGAGCCAACCTGGGATTAATTACTCATTACAGTCAGCCAAGTTGGTGTATATGACCAATTGGTGATAATATTATTGGTTATTTCTGTGTTGCTGCTCCTCATTCATGGTCTTCCTTCCTTCCCTCCCTCCTTTCTTTCCATCCTTCCTTCCTTCCTTTCTCATAAAAGTAATTCATTATTTTCCAGTTACGTGTAAAGATAGTTTTCAACATTTGTTTTAATAAGATTTTTAGTTCCAATTTTTTTCTCCCTCTCTCCCTTCCCTCCCCCTTTCCCAAGATAGACAGCAATCTGATATAGGTTATATATGTACAATCACATTAAATATATTTCTGCATTAGTCATGTTGTGAAAGAAGAAATGGATTTTGTATTTTCTTTCTACAAAAAAATTCAGTTAGATACCTATTGTCACGGCTGCATTGTGAAATAAAGGCAGCGACAATATGAATTGTATCCATGTCAGAGAGGGAAAAGTGAGGAATAGGGACAGTGTTGGTAATACCACGCTTTTTACACGTATAGACTGAGATGGGTTCCCTTGAGGGAAGACAGGAGCCTGTCCTAAGGATTTGGTTGGCCCAGAAAATCTCATCCAATCAGGAACTGATGTGGCTGAGGTTTGGCGGAATTCTCTCTACCCTACAAGACATCTTTCTAGTCTTCTCATGAGTAAATTCATTTTGAATGAATTTTATGGTCCTTGAATATTTCAGTCCTTTCCAGTCCTGAACCATATTCCCTCCCTTCACATCCATGTGAGAGCAAACAGCACGTGGCAGAGCATTAGGACCTATTTGAGTTTCTGAAGGAGTTGTACTCAGGGTGGGGAAAGTATCTGTCTCAGAGAGGAGATCCAGGGAATTTAGTTGCACAGAATCATGGAATGTTAGACCTAAAATGGACCTGACAAGCCCATCTAGTCAGACTACCATCTCCCTCACTTTACAGATGACGAAACTGAGCATGGAGTCATTGACATAGGCTACTTCAAGGAAACTTCATTTCCATTTCCTATGTAAAAATGATAGGTCCATGTCTATTTTCCTTTCTAACAGCAGTAATTTTATTCTCATTAATGGGATTGTTCTAAATCTCATGGAAGTGTTTGTCAGATTCACCTAATGCTGCTTCTTCTGAATGGCATTCTATAGAACCCTGGGGTTTTATAAAGCAGTCCAAAGTATTCCCCTCCTCCAAGGTCACACAAGAAATCTACCCACTTTATTATCTATTTGGCTATACACGGTGTGGGCATCTAGGAAGGAGGGGACAACACTGGATATTGGCATAAATAGAGCATTTAATCAAAACCTTGCTTTCTTCTTAGTCTAGAATAAATACACTTGCCCTATAATATATGACAGGAGATTATTGGTTTGTTCACACAAGATAATTGGTGTCCATTTATATTCTTAATCCCACTATATGTTTGATATATATGCATATGTACACATATTGTATTAATTACATATCTGTGTTGATTATATATACATATATTATATATGTGTATCAATTCTAATTACAAATGTGTGTAAAATTAAGAAGTATAGTATTAAGAAAAAAGAAAAGTCTTATTAAGATTCTGACAATAAGACAAACATCCAGGAACATAGCTTGCTTTCTAAATGCCAAATTTTGAAGAAACACAAAGATGACAATAATCATGCCTAATCTGTATTTTTTACTCCTAGTGAATCACATGGATGGTATATTAACCTGCCAATTTTTTAAAAGCACGCTATAGTTTTGGCAAAAAATGAAAAAGGCATTTACAAATAGAACACAGTAAAATGAAAAACAAACTTCTCAAATTTTAAAGTGAAAGTGTGACACATGAAAACTTTTGAAAGTAAAGAAGAAAATGAACATTTGGTGCAAAGTATCTTGCTAGGTGAATCCCACAGCGATCCAATGACAAATCCTTGGCATATTAGTGTTGAGGAATAAATCATTTACCAATAATAAAAAACATCATTTCCACTAAGTAAACAGTTTTGAAATATTTGTTGGTTTCAAAGTCAAATTGAATTGAAGACATTTTGGTTTTGAATGTCTAAAAATATTGGCAGGGTAATACAACATGCATGTGACTCACTAGAAGTAAAAAATACAGATTGGCCGTGACTATTGTCATCTTTGTGTTTCTTTGAAATTTGGTATTTGGAAAGCAAAATATGTTCCTGGATGCTTGTGTTATTGTTAGAATCTTAATTAGTAAGGTTTTTTTTGTTTCTTTATATCAACCTTCTTGGTGTGTGATGGTGTTTGTGTGTGTGTGTGTTTGTGTGTGTGCATGCATTTGAAGTTATAGCCCTATGAGTTTGGGTAGGTCCCTTAATTTCTTTTGGCTTCAGGTTCTACATTTGCCAAATGTGGAGGTTGGATTAAATTATCTCTAAGGTCCCTAACAGTCTATAGCACATTTTTCCTTCATCCTCTCACCCTTTCTCTTGTTTTTGTTGTTGCTTGTCCTTCATTTATGAAGAACCATGACATCATGAGAGTGATGTCTTGACTTGCATGTGAATTGGATTTAAGTGAAGTGAGGCTGTGCAAGGCCACCACCCTCATTCCCTTTTCCAAAGTCATCAAAGTCCAGTGGCAAGACCAAAGTCAAGATGGCTAGCGATGGCCTGCAATACAGTGGCTGACCTTAGAATTTCTAATTCAGGGTTCTTTCCCAGGTCTCAGTTTGTTGGAGGCAACACCCATTCAAAGACTAAGGGCTAGGCAAGAATTGAGACAGAAGATGGCCTAATTTACCCTTTCTCTTGCGATATAGAAAAGTCTTAATGTATTCATTCTATTCATTTAGGGAAAGAAAGCATGCCTTTTGATCCAGGTTCAATTTAATATCCTAAGATCATGAGTCTAAAGTTGGAAGGAATTAGCCACCATCTTTACCAAGCACCTCATTTTGCAAATTAGAAAACTGAGGCTTAGTTAAATAACTTGTCCAAGGTCCTAGAGATAAGAATTATTCATGGTATGACTTGAACTTGAGCTTGAGCTTCCAACATCAGAGTCGGTGCAAAGTTTAACTTTTGCTAAGTCCAAGTTTTCTCTTAAGACACCTTCATTTTGAATGAGTTTCTACAACAATTCTTTGATTCTATCTTTCAATATCCCCAGTCATATTTCCCATAGCCCCGTGGGCCAGTCACCTCTGTGCCCAGGTTGCTGCCACTGCAGCTAACTGTCGTCCACGTTGGGTTCTTTGACAAAAGAAGGGCTTTTGACTCACCGAATGCATCCAAGTTCACCAGCTGCCTGCAGCTGTAATCCTCAGCTGGCAACACTGCACATACTCCTGAGCAACTGATTATGTCATCACAAAGAGAGATTTATGAGCCCCCACTGTGGAGGAACAGGAGGCAGGGATGAGTTATGAGAAGTCCCAGCTCTGCAAATGCTTTCTTCGATCATTAGCCTAAGGAGGGGAGGGGAGAGAGAAATTAACCTCACTAAACTCCCATTTCACACCCCCCAAAGAATGTGCTGCTAACATCTCACTGAGCACAGAAATTTATCTTGAGGTGATCCAGCTTAAAAATTCATTTGTAAACTTAGTCTGAAAGGTCTAAGCAGCATTGGATGTAGCACTGTAGGCTGCATGGGAGGGAACAATAACACCCTCAGCGGGACTGACAGGGTGGCTTAATAGGGCCTTTCCAAATCTGATTTATATCATTCTCTTACAGCCCATAGGTAAATAAGAAAAATTAGTTGAAAGTTCCTTTGAATTCCAAAAAGGAAAAAGAGACATGTTTCTTTTATCCTCCTTTGATGCCCAGGCTCAACAGCCCCTGAGTGTGAAGGGCAACCTGGTGAAAGACCATCGAATTTGGAATCAGAAGACCTGTGTTTGAATCCAGACAATCCCAGTTATTAGCTGTGTTAAGGGGCAGTTAGCAGATAGAGCACTGGGCTTGGATTCTAATTCAGCCTCAGATACTTCCTAGTTGTGTGACCCTGAGCAAGTCACTTCACCTTGTCTACCTCAGTTTCCTCATCTGGAGAAGAAAATGGCAGACCACTATGAGAAAATCTCCAAAA
The DNA here is from genome assembly GCF_019393635.1 of Dromiciops gliroides. Taxonomy (NCBI): domain Eukaryota; kingdom Metazoa; phylum Chordata; class Mammalia; order Microbiotheria; family Microbiotheriidae; genus Dromiciops; species Dromiciops gliroides. The sequence continues at coordinate 70,919,777 of NC_057865.1, forward strand.
TGGGGTCATGAAGAGTTGGACACAACTGGAATAATACAACCACAAACTATGCAAACCCAAAAAGTTGCTTCCTCTTCCAGGTCTCAGTTCCTATCTATAAAATGATGGTGGGGTATAGATGTTGGGGTAGGGGAGGCATGGACAGAGCAATCACTAAGATTCCTTTCTACTCTAAGTCTTGTTATTTTTTATTCCATGAGAGTGGAGAGCTGCACCTTCTTAGGTTAAGATCAACATTATTCAGACTGCTTCAGCTTACAACCATACATGCCAGCCACAAATGTCTGGTGTAGTAAACTGGAGCCTATTTAGTGTTGAAGAAAACTTAGAGATCATTGAGATTCCACTTCACAAGGGGGTACCTGATGGGAAGGAACAAGGAGAAGCAAATGGAAGAAGAGGATGATTGGACAAGAATGATGATGGAAATCTTGAGGAATTAATCTGGGAGCTACCTGATGCTGGCTAGGTGGTTCATTCTATGTTGGAAGGAAAGAAGAAAGGAAATGAGCATTTATTAAGCACCTACTATATGCCAGGCACTGTGCTAAGCACTTTACAAATGTAATCTCATTTAATCCCCACAACAACCCTGAGAGGTAGGCACCATTATTATTTTTCACATTTTACACTTGAAGAAACAGAGGGGGACAGAAGATAAGGGTCACATAGGTATAAAGTTGGTGAGGCCATATTTAAACTCGTCCCAACTCCAGGCCCATCATTCTATCTATTGTATCACCGAGCTGCCAAATGTTGGCCAATCTCTTTTCCATATCAGAGAGAAAGAATATAAGAATTAACGAGAGATGCTTAAAAGAAGAAATCTCGGGGACGGCACTTTAACGTGATGTTTAAAGAAGCAGGGGAGGGGAAATATGGAATGAGAACCACACTCTCAGAATTGGAAGGGACCCATGAGACCGTCTCGTCTGATCCATACCCGAATAGGAATCCACTCTAACATTAACTCTGACAAGTGGTCACTCAGGCTTTGCTGAGACAGCCTATTTCACTCCGGAATAGCTCTAGTTGTCAGGAAGTTTTTCCTTTCATCAAGCCTTAATCAGCCTCGCTGAAATGTCTACACTTTGCTCCTAAGCTCTACCTGCTGTGTAGAAACTTGGATGAGAAATACTAGACAGAATAAGGCAAATAACCATATACATTTCAGATTCAAAAATAAGGAAAGAGAAAGAAAGGAAAGTCGGTGGATTTGTAGCAATGGATTAGGGATTGGAAGGCCTAGTTTTTACCTTTAGTTCTGCTAACTTGCTAAGTCTATGACTTTAGATAAACTACTAAAAATGAGGGGGAGGGGGAGGGGGAGGGGGAGGGGGAGGGGGAGGGGGAAGAGAAAAGGATTGTAAAGAAGGGAGACCTGGTCTTTTCTTTCTCCCACCTACCCTTTATGTTCCTGATCCCACCCAAACCCACATCTGCCCAAATGAGATCAGGTGTGCTCATCTAAACCAGCTGTGCACCATCTTATCTTGGTGCAGAGAAGTTCTTGGAAAAACATTTTTTGGCAGACTAGTCTTGGAAAAATTAGTATGTGCACCCTGGTATATTCTCCACTCCACTTGATACAAGTCGTATTTTTCACTTTTGAAAACTGCCTAAACCCTATTAAAAAGGAAATTATGAAAAGCCAGGAGCTCAGGCAGCCCCCCCCCACTACTTCTATTATAGTGCCAAGATGGAGCACAGGAGCCTCTGAAGAGGGCTACTTTGTAATCTAGGGTCTAGTAAATCTAAACGAAGGGCTAATCCATAATTTATCCACTAAATGTTTTAAACTGCCAGGGAGAAAATGTAAGTGGAGACCACATTTCTTCACCTGGCCTAGGTTGGATGCTGCACTTGTTTCCCTATTCCCCTTTAATAACCTTTTGGACATAACACTAATTGCTGAATGGTCAAAAAGAACCATATTTAATAAGTGAAAGAGGCCTAACCTGAATATAATGAACCCTTCTGAGGATGTAGCTTCAGTTCATTTTCATGAATATATGCAGGAAGTCTTGGAAGGCGCACACACCGACCTCCAACTATTGGTTCTCTCTCTGTTTCTCTGTCTATCTCTATCCCCTGTGTCTGTCTGTCTGTCCATCTGTCTCTTTCTCTCTTTCTCCTTCCCTTCCTCTTAAAAAAGTAATGGAACATTTGGTTTATCAGTTATCATGGCAGTTATAAATATAGAAATGAAATATTGATTACTTGTCTTGACTTGTCCACAACTTGAATAAGATCACACTCTTAGCAGGTGGGGGCCAAGGGGGAACGTGTGAGAGCTTTCAGGAACTGAATTCCCAGGGACATCTCCACAGTGTTGCTGGAATTTGTTCTTAAAATAATCACTGGCTACTTCTGGTTCCAAAAATAAGGCTTTGAATATACTTTGCTTCCACATGAAAATTACAGGGCCCTGTGGACCAGTGAGCTCTTCCTCCCCTACCCACAAAAGCTGGTTGGTTGCCTTTCACTGGGGGCACCGAGAGTCGGCCACAGAAGTGTCTATGATCATCGTGGGCTGGCAGATGCCCACTGCCACCCAGGCACACAACCACAGCTCTGCTTACCAGAGAAGACAAATGAGAAAGGAAAGAGTAAATAACAAAGCCATGTTTTCCTTGGAGCCAGAGATCAAATAACAAGTCTTTTTCCCAGTGGTTAAGTCAAAGAACAACCAACTCAAACAAACAGGAACGTGAAGGGTTCGTGAAAGCTGGCAGCAGCACCAGCACCAGGTCACCTTGGGCCTCTTTCCTAAGCTGTCTTTTGGAAAGAATTTCTGCTGACTTTTAATAATGAACCAAAAAAACCCCAAACAACACAGTATTCAGTCCACTTGCCTCAGGGTTATTGTCGGGAAGCCTACCATGGAAGTTGACTACCTGCAAATTTCTATCAGAAAAAGTCAACCATAGTCATCAAGTTAATACACAGGGCCTGGCATATAGTAGGCACTTAACCAATGTTAACTGATTGATTGTTTGATAAAAGGGTGCAGCTAAGGAGCCAGTAGTGAGGGCTTTCAACAAAACAAAGTATGGAGTCTAAATCATGTGTTCTTGCCTTCTTTTGTATCATGAACCCCTTTGGGTGTCTGGTGAAAACTATGGACCCTTTCTCAGAATATATTTTTGTAAATGTACAAAATGAAATATGCAAGATTACAAAAGAAACCATGTATGTCAAAATCCAGCTATCCAAAAGGACACAGACCCCAGGCTAAAAACTCCTGGTCAGGGAATTTCAAGAGAATTAGAATTTGAACTGAGATCCTCCAAGCTCAGGTGCTACCCTCAAGTATGTAAGAATTTTTGTTTGTTTGTTTGATAAAATAGTGCAGGGATTATAGAATTTTAGATCTTGGGTGGGAAGGGAACTTAGAAGCCATTGGAATCCAACTCCATTTTAGAGATGAAGAACAGAGACTTAGGACTGGTGTTCCCAGGGCCATGCAGCCAATCAGAAGTAGTACTTGAACCCAGAAGCTTACATTCTAGAACAAGTACTTTTTCCATTATACTGAAGATCTTCAGGCAGGCTTGGGGTTTTTGTTTTTGTTCAGTCATTTTTCAGTCATCTGACTCTTCATGACCCCATTTGGAGTTTTCTTGGCAAAGATATTGGAGTGGTTTGCCATTTCCCCCTCCAGCTCATTTTACAGATGAGAAAACTGAGGCAAACAGGATTGACTCACAGCTACTTCCTGACTCCAGGTCCAGCACTATTTCCACTGGGCCACCTCAATGATTTAGGTTTGCCTGAGTTTAACTCAGAAAACCATTGGGGGGGGGGCTAGGTGGCACAGTGGATAAAGCACCAGCCCTGATTTCAGGAGGACCTGAGTTCAAATCTGGCCTCAGACACTTGACACTTACTAGCTGTGTGACCCTGGGCAAGTCACTTAACCCTCAGTGCCCTGCAAAAGAAAAAAATAAAAATGGAAAAAAAAAACCATTTAGGCATGTTTTGGAGGATATTCTTCAGATATAGGTTGGTCTGGCCAGTCTCTGAGGCCTCTTGCAACTGAAATTCTGTGATTTTCTTGACTTCCTCAGCTGAAAAGATATTACCTTCTATATTCTCCATTCACTTCTTACTTCCCACCATTCCCACTTCCCCTAATGAAGGGTTTGGTGAAAAACTGTGAGCCAGGTTTTCCCATCAACATTATATCATCTCTATTCCTATCAGGGTTTCTGGAATACCACATATTTTCCTAGGTAATTGGAAATAATGAAGACAATTTAGGGGTTATTACTGTCTTAGCCAAGCAAATAGCTAATGATGGTCTTAGCTACTGGGCTGTTCAGCTGATCCTAGAGCCCATTAACAAGATTTACTCAGCAAAGCAAATCAAAGAAGGAGAAAAACATTTAGGTCTGCTGAAGTCACCTACCTCTATAAAAAGCTCAGCTTAACGAAAAGGGAAGGATCTCCCCCTGTAGAATAGGGGGATTCTTGAGGATAGGAATTGTTTTTTATTTCTGACTTTGTTCAAACAATTAGAATGTCTACCAATAGTAGTCACCTAATGAAAGCTTATTGATTGAATGTCATGTGATTATATTTTTCTTTATCTGTAAAGAAATAAAATATTTTGCTCATCTAATCATGTGTATCAGTTATTCAAATTCAATTCAGTTTCACAACATTTTTTATACTCCTCATATGTTCTAGGTTTGGTGTATACAAATTCAACAAGAATTTATTAGGTCCCGTCTATGTTCAAGGCACTATGCTCTGCTCAGGAATTGTATGGCTAAGATAAATAAGGTACAGACCCTGCTTTAAGGAACTTATGATCTTATAAAGGGGAAGTGACATGGACATAAAGAGCTACTTATATGAAGAACAGTGTGATATGTGTGAATTCAAATGAGTGGCTCAAGCAAACCTTTTAGATGGAAGAGATTAGTTCTACATGGGCATAAGGAGGAGATGGGACTTTCAACAAAAAGCTGTGGATGGAGAATCCATACCATGAATGAGGGATGTGGCCAAGAAGGTAAGATGAAAATTGGAAGTGTACACTAAGTCCAGTTTGGTTGAAATACAAAAAACATCTGATGGGGGAATAATATGAGATAATGCTAAAAAAAATAAGGCATGTTAGAGGTGAAAGGCAATAAGCATTTATATAGTGCCCACTATGTGCTAAGCATTGTGGTAAAAGATTATTGCCAAAGCAAGAATTTTTAAGACTTTGAAATTTATTGTATGGGAAGTGAAATCACCAAGAGAAAGTAATAGGGAGTGAAAGCTGAGGAAAAGGGAGGAGTAGGGATATGCTAAGCAAAGGAACTTGTGGAACACTCAAGTTTAAGAAGTAGAAGGAGGGTGAATTAGTAAGCAAAAAGGAAACAGAAGGAATGGTCAGAAGAATAATAGGAAAACCAAGAAAAGGCAGGGTCATGGAAAACAAAGGGGGAGAGTATATTAAGAAGGAAGAGGTGTTCCACAGAGGAATCAGTGACCAGGAAAAACAAAATGAAAATGGCAAAGAACACAGTCTGTGACTTACTTCATGGACTGTGCCTGCAGCCTACTGAGAGGATAAAGTTTATAGACCAAAGACAAAAAAGCTGTTGTGTAAAGTAGGATGTATTAACAGAGGAGAGATCAAGCAGAGATTAAATAATCAATGAGGGTGGGATCAGAGATTATTCTTGGAGAATGTTGGGGGGAGGGATCAGGGAAAACTTTATGGAGAAAGTGGCATCTTATATTGAATTGAAAGGAATTGGGAAAAAATTGAAAAATTAAAAAGGAACTGAATTGAAACTTATTCTCCAAATAAGTGAATAAGATTATCTGGGGAGGAGAGAATTGGGATTCTCCAAACATGGAGATCTTAGTGCACATAATGGCAGAGACAAGATCAGGGGAGAACAAGGAGTCTAGTTGATTGAGGCTTAGAGATCCCTGTAAAGGAAGGGATAATGGGTTAAAGTCAAATGGTGTAGATCCTTGAATTCCAGACTAGGGATTTTTTTTTTTTTTTTACTTAGTGGACAATGACAAGCCAACAGAAATTTTTGAGAAGAAGGTGATGCAATCAGACAAGCGGTCTTGGGCAATTCTTTTGTCACCCATATGAAGGATGTATCGGAGGGGAAAGAGACAATTTAGGAGACACCATGCAAAAAGGGATGAGGGCCAGAGTTAAGGAGGGGATGATGTGAGAGTGGACAGGTAAGAACAATGGCAGGAATATTTCAGAATCTGACTATGAAAAAAGCAACAAATTAGAGAAAAACAGGATTTCAATCTGCTTGAAACTAGAACTGAGCCATTCAAAAGGCGGTTGTTTTACTACTACTGCCATGACACAGAAGTGTACTCTTCTCTTTTCTAATAGGATAGATGCCTGTTCTTTCTAGAATTATGTGGATACAGGCTTACCTGGAGGTCCAGGGCTTTGGTTGCTTGGGAGGTCCCTTTTCCCCTCAAACATTCTAATTCTGTTTATAGAGTTCAGTTGTTTGAATGGGCACTTAAGCATTCAAAGGCTAACTTGTCAAGATAATGCTGACTTTACCTTGTTGTTTTCCATTATTCAAATGGACAGCCCGCAGGATGTCTGAAGTAACTCATAGAGATAAAAGGATAGGGCTGCTTATATTATTTAATATTTATTGCAGGTGGTTAGTGCCATTCAGTGTAGAGCTATTGCTGGAGGGAATTGTTCCATTGAATCAAGCATTCAGGTGATGGAGTGCTGAATATTTCTGCCTAATGTAAATTCAGCAAGTAATATCATTTAAGATGAAAGAGGGGCAGCTACGTGGCCCAGTGGATAGAGCACCAACCCTGGATTCAGGAGGACCTGAGTTCAAATCCGACCTCAGACACTTAACACTTACTAGCTGTGTGACCCTGGGCAAGTCACTTAACCCCAATCGCCTCACTAAAAAATAAAAAAAATAAATAAAAGATGAAAGAATACCTAGAAGGAGGATGGGTGGGTAGGTGGCATAGTGAATAGAATGCTAAGCTTAGAATCGGGAAAATCTGAGTTCAAATCCTGTTTCAGACACTTAGTAGTTAGGTGACCCTAAATAAGTACCTTAGCCTCCCTCAGCTTCAGTTTCCTTATCTGTGGGGATATATAAATGACACCTAACACTCAGAATTACTGTGAACTTCAAATGAGATAACATATGCAATTTGCAAACCTTAAAGTGCTATTGAAGTATTCATTATTGTTGTTGTCATCATTGCTGTTCTCCAACTTCCTGGCCTCTTCTCTATTATCCAGTTTCCAAATCTCTGGGTCCTGCTTTTCTAGAAAAGGGTAGAGCTAACTCTACTTTCTCTAGGTTTGACTTATGGCTTCTATTAACCCATCTTCCCCAATCTGTATTATTGTTTGTCCTTTGTTCTTGAAGAGGACCATGACATTGGGATGATGTTATGACTTGCACCGAATTAGATTTTAAGAGAGGGAAGGCTGTGCAAAGTCACCACTTTCACTCTCTTCTCTAGAGCCATCTGGGTTCAGAGGCAAGATATAAATTAGGACAACTGGAGATAGCCTCAGATGTTTAAGGCAATTGGAGTTCAGTGACTTGCCCAGGATCACACAGCTAGTGTCTGAGGTCAATAGCAATGACCTAAAATTACCTGTCTTGTTCCCCATTGAATTCTGCTTCCTAAAGAAAGTCTTCTCTGTCTCCCTTCCACTTCTTCCTACTTTGGGCCCAAAGAGCCACAAATGGTATACATGGGGATGTTTGTTGCTGGGAGTAATGTACTATAGGAAAGTGATTTGAGGATTGGGATGATTAAAGTTTAAACTTACCAACTAGCCATCAGGATGGATGCACCTAAGAAGTAAGGGGAGACTAAATTCTATAGCAAGAAAGTTAGGGACAGCTACTACCTGATCTAGGAGACAGAGATAACTCCAGAGGTCAGGACTATCATTCCAAAGGGAACCCCCCCTGACTCTCAGGAATCTTTCCTCACCCCCAAAGGGAACTTTCCATAGTCAGGTGGTCACCCCATCTGCTCCCCTCCCCAATTTGTTCTCTATAAAGGCTTTGGCCTCCCTTCTGGTGGGAGAGAAAGATGACTCAGAGAATCACGTCTCTAAGTCACCTCCTTTCTCCTTTTGAGGCAAGTCTTTGACTTCTCGGTCACTTTCTCTAAGCACCCAAATAAAAAATTCTTTTATTCTAATTGGATTGTGTGTGAAAAGGTATAATTTTTTTAAAGAAGGACCCCCACCAACTATTTCCTCCATGACAGAAAGTCACATTTGCACAATTTCCCTGTCTGATATTGGTCTGTGATTATTTTAAGATGCTATCTACATACTGGTGAAAGATACATTGCATGGAGTTTCTGATTGTTGTTGTGGGGATCTGCTTATGAATGAATTGCTGAGGTCCCCTAAAATGCTTTAAAAGGCTCATGTGCACTGGGCAATTTTCTTTTTGTTTTTGTATTTTTCAGTATGTCTGTGCTTGTTGTGGCTATTGCTTCATTCTTTAAATCCCTAGAGCTCTTCCTGGCTAATCTACTCATCTGGTTCTCAGGTATTTATCTTTTCATCAGACATGACCTGAATCTCTAACTAGATTGTAAGCACCTTTAGGCTGCGTCTAATTCCCATTTGGGTCCCCTGCAGAGCCTAACTTTGTGCCTCCAATTAAGGCATAGAAAAGATGATTGATGGTGATTATTGATGACCATGATGAAGATGGTGAGGAGGAAGATATGGATGATGACAACTGACATTTACATAGATTTTAAGGACTTAACGTACTTCATCTCCCAATGCATGCAGTAAACCTTTGATATTGACAATGACAAATGACAGCATCATTTAATTCAATTCAACAAACATATATTAATTTCCTATTATGCCTGCCAGTCTCTGGAAACACAAAGACAAGAATAACCCATCTCTGCCTTTGAAGTTCCCCTTGTACTGGAACTTATATATGCTCCTTATATATAGATAGAGTTCTTTTCAATTCTATTCAATTCATTTAAACCAAAAAATCATTCACTGATATCTTACTAAGGGCAAGACACTGTGAGGATTCAAAGATGAAGAATTCATGGGTTCTGCCATAAAAGCACTTATAGTTCAATAAAGGGAAATAGGAAATGCATTCAAATAACTTTATTATCAGGTAGACAGTAAAAGTGCTTGTGAGGTTCCCTTAGAATTTTTAGATTCAAGGAAGTTCTTGCCACCAAAGTCCTTGATGCTGTCAAACATCCCAAAGTTTTGTGTATGTGTATGTGTATGTGTAATATATATGCATATATATATGGTATATGGTTTCCAGTGGAAATGACATTACATTACAGATATGGCATTAACATCTGCTTTGCCACTGTACCCTAAGGACCACTGGATCTTTCTATCTGACTTGTAGCTGAAACCTTCCATGTGTGTTATCTCCCCCCATGAGAATGTGAGCTCCTCAATTTGGAACTGTGCCCAAAGGGCTATAAAACTGTGCATAACCTTTGACCCAGAAAAATCAATTACTAGGTCTGTATCCCATAGCGACCAAAGAAAAAGGAAAAGTACCTAAATGGACAAAAATATTTATAGCATCTCTTTTTTTGTGGTCACAAAGAATTGGAAATGGAAGAAATGGAAAGGATGTCCATTAATTGGGGAATGACTGAACAAATTGCGTTATATGATTATAACAGAATACTACTGTGCTATAAGAAATGAAGAATAGGATGCTTTCACAAAAACCTGGAAAGATTTACATGAACTGATGCAAAGTGAAGTGAATAGAACCAGGAGAACATTATATACAGTAACAGCAATATTGTATGATGATTAGGGCAGCTAGACGGCATAGTGGATAAAGCACTGGCCCTGGATTCAGGAGGACCTGCGTTCAAATGTGGCCTCAGACACTTGACACTAGCTGTGTGACCCTGGGCAAGTCACTTAACCCTCATTGTCCTGCAAAAAAATTGTATAATGATGTTCAACTGTGAATAACTTTGTTATTCTTAGCAATACGATGATCCAAGACAATTCTTTATTTTTATTTTTTCAATCTTAAGCGTATTCTATTTTTTCCAATGACATGTAAACAGTTTTCCACATTTGTTTTTATAACATTTTGAGTTCCAAATTTTTCTAGCTCCCTATCTTCCTTCCCCCCTCCACAAGACAGAAAGAAATCTTACATATGTTATATATGTGCAATCACATTAAACATATTTCCACATTAGTCATGTAAAAGAAGTAACCTGGAAAAACCTCAAAAAAGAAAAATAATTTAAAGTAGAAATAACATTGTTTAATCTGCATTCGGATTCCACAGTTCTTTTTTCTGGATGTGGAGAGCATTTTCCATCATGAGTCCTTTGGAATTGTCTTGGACCATTGTATTGTTGAGAAGAGCTAAATCTATCATAGTTGATGATTGCATAATTTTGCTGTTATTGTGTATAACGTTCTCCTGGTTCTGCTCACTTCACTCAGCATCAGTCCACTTAAGTCAATCCAAGGCAATTCTGAAAGGACTTACAATGAAAAAATGCTATCCACCTCCAGAGAAAGAAGTGATGGAGTCAGAATGCAGATCAAAGCATACTGTTTTTTAATTTCTTTTTTTGTGTTTTTTGCCTGTTTTCTTTCACAACATGATTAATATGGAAATATGTTTTGCATGTCTGCATATGCATTAAATTTCTTGCCTTTTCAATGATGGGGGAGGAGCTGGAACAAGAGAAAGAATTTGGAATTTTTAAATGAGTATTAAAATTGTTTTTACATGTAATTGGAAATATACATATATACAGACACATACATATGTGTATATATGCATCTATATGTATGATGTGAGCTCTTTAAGAGGAAGACATCTTCATACTTTTCTGTTTATAGATTCCCCAGCACTTAGCATGGTACTTTGTATATATTAAATGCTTAATAAATGCTTCATTATTTCATTCACTAATTCTTAGAGGAAGGGATTGATCACTTCTGGCAGAGGGCCGAATTGTGTATACCAGCTAGGTTAACAACTGTTTCCAGGATTCCCCTATAATTTCTTTGTTTAGAAAGACATTTTCATACATACTACATATGGCAAACTATCATAGCCTGAGGGACTCAACACACTGGAAAGGATTTCTTGGCAATGAAGGCGGGTCCACATGGTGGCAAACTAATGCGCTACAGAAAGCAAACTTGTACAGGTGGAGGCAGCCTCTTAGCTTAAGGGCAAAACCAGTATATTCCCTTTTTTGTCCAACTCTTTATCCAAACATTTTTTCCAAGGCCCAAGCCTCCTAATTGGGTGTCAGAGATACTACCTAGTCACTATTCCCTTCTCTAACTCCATGAATACCTATAACACAAAGAGACAATTAATATAATTATCGGGTGAAAGATTTTGCAGACACTAATCTGAGTTAAACCCAGCCCAGAGGTTGTGAAAGAGAAGAAGAATAAGGATGGGAGATCTATTTGGGTGTCCTTATAAATGAGGTAGCATCTCATATGTCTAGTGTGGTTTAGGTACTGCCCCATATAAAGGTGGCTGAATAGATTATTTGACTGGTCCAGGTAACTTCTAGCTCTCTAATTCTATTATAAAAAATTAATCTGGGCATCAATGACATTCCATGTATGTCTCCTTCTTTATATAATTCTCTCCCATCTCCTAAAGAATAACAACATTACTTTCAGCACCTGGGGGTAGGGGAAAGCTTGGCAACAAAAATCTCTCTCTCTACCTGTCAGCTTTAGTGTTTCACTTATGGGCAAACGAAAAGCTTGAGAAAGAGGAGAAAACATTCCCTGTACAATTACTAACATTTGGCAGAGCAGTAAGTATACTAGTGTGGGTGGCATCGGTCCCTGCTCCTAAGCTCTGATCTGATGCTTGTACAACAGATGTAGTGGGGGCCCAAGAACGGTGGTGCTCATTTGTGGAGGTGAAAATGGCATGCGAATTCGAGGACCATGACTGGCAGGGGTATCATATCGCCTGAGGCTCACGAACCTGTTGGTGCTGAAGAGCACTTTATATTCAGTCACACATTCTGAACCATTTCCAGGACTAGAAATGATGGCAAAACATACTCAGCTCCTGCTTCTTGAGCAGATCAGGGGGCCAAGACTAGACTATGGCTCTGAAATGATGGGGTTTTTTGTTTGTTTTGTTTTAGCAATAATTGGATTACATTTGAAAGCTGCATTTCAAAACCAAACTGGATACCCTGCTTCTAAAGCTTAAAAATGATAGGAATATAGATTTAGAACTAGTAGAGACCTTGGGAGAAATCTAGTCCAATCAACCCATTTTTAGATGGGGAACTGAGATCCAGAATTTGCCTGATGAATTATTACATGTAATGATTAAGACAATTAGAATTTAAATCAAAGACCTCTTATTCTAAAGCAAGTATACTTTCTACTACAAATGTCTTTTTGTAAAAAATATTTTGGCAGTTGGTGCTCTTTCAAACAAAATTCTTTTCTCCACTTTCAATTTGATAAAATCATTGAATCATAAAAGACTAGATAGAATTCAGGGGACCTTGGACATCATCTAGTCTAGTTCTCCCATTTTGCAAACTACTGTTCAAGTCTAACCAAAGATTTGGACAAGATCACACAACTAGTTAGTGACAGAGCTTGGAACCAGAACTCAATATGATGCTCATATTCAGACCAAAAGCCTAGTATAACTGAATGTTGACAGTATTGAAATAAAATTTTAAAATAGCATAGCTTTGAATTTTATCATGCAGCTTTTGAAAAACTTCCTATTTTGTCAGGTGAGTGGTTACTTCATTTATAGATACACCCACCAAACCCCTCACCTCCCACCAATACCAACATCTTCCACTTTCCTGATAGATAGGCCTGCTTGGACAAAAACAAGTTTTACTTTTTCTTAAAAGATAGCATATTCTGGGGCAGCTAGGTGGCACAGTGAATAGAGCTCCAGCCCTGGAGTCAGGGGGACCTGAGTTCAAATCCAGCCTCAGACACTAGACACTTACTAGCTGTGTGACCCTGGGCAAGTCACTTAACCCCAATTGTCTCACAAAAAAGAAGATAGCATATTCCAAACTCATTTGAAAAGTTGTTCCATCAGGTGACTTCTAGCACCACGGTCACTTATTTATTAGTGAGATAAAGCATTTCTATTTTTCATCTCAAATTTTTCATTTCAAATTAGTAGGTTGCAGTAAACCAACTCTTTATTTTCCAAATCCAAACTCCCACTGTATAGGAATCTTCATTCCTTTCATGGCCTTAAGATAGATCTGAAATAAGGTCAGAATGGAGAGGAGAGAAAAATGACCCTGACATGATATTCTCCTCTCTGCAGAGTGTGGCGAACTCGGAAGGGCCCTAGGTGACGGATGTACCCTGTTTTACCCATTAAAATGTAAGCTCCTTGAGATGGCAGGACTGTTTTGCTTCCTTATATTTGTATACCCAATGGTTAGCACAGTGCCTAGCATATAAATAAGCCCAATAATATGAAAATATTTGTTCAGAGAAACAATCAGGGAGGTGTGTATAGATGCTATCCTTGCGCCCCTAGTGCCTCTGTTGATTCCTTTGGTTGATGGCTACAAAAGAGCTCATATGAAAATACTATTGAATAACTGATTCCCAAAGTTTCTAAACTTCAGAGATGGATGCAGAGAGAGAGAGCAAATGTAGCTCTCACTTCATTAAACCCAGACTTATTCTTCAGTAGTTCAGTCATGTCTGACTCTGTGACACCATGGACTACAGCAAGCTGGGCCCTTCTATCATCCAACATCTCCTAGTTTGTCCAAACTTATGCTCATTGCTTCCATGACACTATTTGTCCATCTCAGCATCTGCTGTCCTCTTCTTTTGCCTTCAATCTTTCCCAACATCAGTTTTTTTTTCCCCCTAATGAGTCCTGTCTTCTCATTTTGTGGTCAAAGTATTGAAGTTTCAGCTTCAATATTTGACCCTCCAATGAATGCTCTGAATTAATTTCTTTAAGTATTGACCGATTTGATATCCTTCCTGTCTGAGGGACTCTCAAAAGTCTTCTCTAGCACCATAATTTGAAATGGTCAATTCTGCAGTACCCAGCTTTCCTCATAGTCCAATTTTCACAACCATATGTTGCTACTTTGAGTCAATGGATCTTTGTCAGCAAGGTGATGTCTTTGGTTTTTAGTATGCTGGCCATATTTGCCATAGCTTTCCTTCCAAGGAGCCAGCATCTTTTAATTTCATGGCTTCAGTTGCTGTCTGCAATGATCTTTGAGCCCAAGAATAGAAAATGTAACATTGCTTCCATTTCTTCTCCCTCTATTTGCCGGAAAGTGATGGGAACACTTGCCATGATCTGTCTTTTTATTTTTATTTTTTGATGTTAAGCTCCAAGCCAGCTTTTGTACTTTCCTCTTTTACCTTCATCAAGAGGCTTCTTAATTTTTCACTTTCTGCCTTCAGAGAAGTATCATCTATATATCTGAGATAGCTGATATTTCTCCTGGCAACCTGAATTCCAGCTTTTGATTCATGCAGCCTAGCATTTCATATGATGTACGTACAAGTTAAATAATTAAGATGATAATACATAGCCTTGTCATATTCCTTTTCCAATCTTAAACCAATCAACTGTTCCATTTTTCAGTTCTATTGCTTCTTGACTCACATACAGGTTCCTTGGGAGACAAGTAAGATGATCAGATACTCCCATCTCTTTGAGGACTTGCCACATTTTGTTGTGATCCACACAATTAAAGGCTTTAGTGTAGTCAATGAAGCAGAAGCAGATATTTTTCCCTGGAACTCTCTTGCTTTCTCCATAATCCAGTGAATGTTGGCAATTTCATTTCTAGTTCCTCTGTCTCTTCAAAAACGAGCCTGCTCTTCTGGTCATTCTCAGTTCACATATTGCTGAAGCTTAGCTTGCAGAATCTTAAGCATAATCTTGCTGGCATGTGAAATGAGCACAATTGTTTGGTAATTTGGACATTCCTTGGCATTTCCCTTCTCTAGGATTGGAATGTAAACTGATCTTTTCCAATCCAGTGGCCACTGTTGAGTTTTCCAAATTTGCTGGCAAACTGAGTGCAGTACTTAACAGCATCTTCTTTTATGATTTTAAATAGCTCAATTGGAATTCCATCAAGTCCACTAGCTTTATTGTTAGCTAAAGCCCACTTGACTTTATTCTCCAGTGCTACCACACCATCCTGGTTATTGTAACGATTGGAATGACGGCACCTGCTGGATACTTACTGTAGAAGAGTTCTGCCCATGAAGCGAAGGTCTTTGAGGGCAAGACCAGGAGTCTTTTCTTTGGGAGGAAGTGACGCGGACTAGTGGGAGGAGGAAGGAAGAGACTGGCGCTGACTCTGGGGCTCTTTCCTGGGGACGCTGGCGGAGAAGGGAGCTAAAAATGTGCTCTCCCTTTAATAGATAGAAATCTAGGCCTTTCTCTCTCTCTTTACCAAATTCTTGTTTTCCTTAATAAATGCTTAAAAGCCTAACTCTTGCTAAAGCTTATAATTTATTGGCGACCACTCATTAGATATTTTAGACAGTTTAGCTAGAATTTTAGCCCTTAACATTATCAATGATGTTTCTTGTATAGTTCTTTATATTCTTGGCACCTCTTCTTAATATTTTCTGCTTCCCTTAAGTCCCTACCATTTTTTGTCTTTTATCATGCCAATTTTTGCATGAAATATTCTTTTGTTGTCTCTAATTTTCTTGAAGATATTTCTTGTCTTTCCCATTCTACTGTTTTCTTGCTGCTGTTGAATCTTTCCATCTCCTGTTTGACTACATTCAGCTTACCTTGGTTCTTAGAGCTTACATCTGAGGTTCCAATGCAATATTGATCTTTACAACAATCAGACTTTCCTTTCATCACCAGACATATCTACAGTTGAGCTTCCTTTTGGCTTTGACCCAATTGCTTCATTAGTGCTGGAGCTACTTATAGTTGTCCTCTGCTTTTCCCCAGCACTGTATTGGAACTTTTGACCTAATGGGCTGATATTCTGGTGTCATCTCTTTTTATCATTTTAATATTGTCCATGGGGTTTTCTTGGCAAAGATTCTGGACTGGCTTGCCATTTTCTTCTCCAGTGGATCAACTTTTATCATAACGCTCCACTATAAGCTGTCCATATTGTGTAACCCTCCACAGCATTGCTCATGGTTTTATTGAGCTATGAAAGCCCTTCTGCCATCAGGAGGGATAAACCAAAACAAAGATAGATAAATTATTTCTAGTCAACATATCTGTTAAGCACCTATTAAGTAAAAAACAACAACATTCTGCTAAAGATTGGGCATATACAAAGACCAAAACAAAATGGACTCTGCCCTCAAAGAGTTTATACTCTACAGGGAGAATACAATATACATTTAGTATATAAATACAAGGTAATTGAGAAGAAAGAACTTTAACAACTGGAGGGGATCAGGAAAGACTTTATAGAGAAAGTAAAGAGTTGGATGGTGTAGGAACATAAAAATTCTGAGGCTGGAGGAGAGAAAGGAGTGTATTCAAGACATGGCATTTGGCCTGTGTGAATGCAGGAGATTTGGGACATACTGAATTTAGGAAATAACTAGTTGGACTGAAACACAGAATGCATGAAAGCAACTAAGATGAAATAAGACTAGAAAGGTAGCCTGGGAAAGGTAATCTGTGCAGGTCTGTAAATATCAGGCTGATGGGCTACCTTAGAGACAACAGAGAGATGCAAAAGATTTTTTGAGCAGGGAGGTGACATGGGCCAGATTGGGATTAAGGAAGACTATTTGAGTGGTTATTTGAGGAGAGGAGAGGGAGAGGGGAGAGATTTGGGGCAGGGAGACATTATAAAACTATTACAATAGCTGGATATTGATCCAAACTAAGGCAATGGGGCCTGGACTAGGGTGATGACTTATGTGAGTGCAGGACAGGATATAGGTATGGGATATATTTTGGATGTAGAAATCATAAGATGTGAAAATCATTTTATTGGATTGAGAAAGGTAAAAGAGGCAGGGATAATATTTGGATTTTGAACCTTGGTGACTAGAAGAACTTTGTTGCCTTCAAAAAAATGGGGAGGTTTCCATCAGAGACAGAACCATGAGGGAAAAAAATAAATTCTGTTTGCATTTTGGATAGGTTTAGTTTGAAGGAATATCTTGCTTGAAAGTGTCTAGGAGGTAGTCAGTGAAGCGGGATTGCTGTTCTAGAGAAAGAATGGATCTCAACATTTGGATCTGTGAATCATTTGAATAGCTATAACAATTGAATTCATGGAAATAGATATGATCAGACTTCTGGGGGCAGAGCCAAGATGTAAGAGGAGAGAAAGCACTCAGATGAACCCCCCCAATCCTCTTGCAAACAACTTTCAAATAATGCCTCAAATCATGTTCTAGAGTGGCAAAGCCAACAAAAGGTTGGAGTGAGACATTTGTCCACCCTTAGACAACATAGGGGGTTGGCGGGAGCAGCTAGGTGGTACAGTTGATAAAGCACCGGCCCTGGATTCAGGAGGACATGAGTTCAAATCCAGACGCAGACACTTGACACTCACTAGCTGGGTGACCCTTCATTGCCACACACACAAAACCCCCCAAACCAAGGTTTGGGAGCTGACTTGAAGCCCACCTGTAAGAAACATCTGTGGTGGGAATAGGTGGTGGTGACAGAAGCAGCAGAAGCTTTGGAAGCTCTCAGAAGCTCTCAGGTAAGAACTAGTAAGGGGACCTGTCAACTTTTCAGAAAGAGATTATGGGGGCTCTTGTGCTAGCACTGGATATAGGGCCAGACAACTCCATTGACTATATTCACTTCTGGATCAAATTTAAGGGTTGAAAGGAGCACTTTTGGTAAAGAGGGAGTAATCCCCTGAGGGGCACTATTGCTTCTGGTCAAAAGGGATTAGGGACTCTGGGAAACAGAATCTTTTGGTCCTAAGGGAGCTGGGGTCATGAAGAGCAATATTTATTATAATCCCAAGGGATCAGGAACCATTCCTGAATAAGAACTGGACTGCAGACCAAGAGAGCAGTGACCACACCTGCTCACCAGATCATACTACCTTGGAAGCAACAAAAACTTCCAACCACCCAGAACAGTAGTGTAAAAAAAGCCTGAAACTTGACACAATGTCCTTTTCCACCCTCCATACCAGGAACAAAGCCCAATTTTAACATAGAGTTCAAAATCAAGAAGTATGGTGGAAAAGTGATCAAACAACCAAGCAAGAAATACACCAAAAAAACCCCACAAAACCCAAAAAACAAAAACAAACTACTATGGTGATAGGAAAGATGAAGAAACAAACTCAGAAAAAGAAATTAAAGTCAAACCAGCTACAAGTAAATGCTTAAAGGAAAAAAGTGTGAATTATAAATAAACCTAATAAGAATTTCTGGAACAGCTAAAACCATTGCTAGAGGAAAAAGTAAAGGAAGAAAAAAATTGATGAAGACAATGAAGAAAATTATTTTTTTTAATTATAAAACTATTTTATTATTTTCCAGTTACATGTAGAGATAGTTTACAACATTTGTTTTATAAGATTTGTAGTTTCAAATTTTTCTTCCTCCCCCCTCCCTCCCCTCTCCCACCTTCCCCAAGATAGCAAGTATATAGCTATATAGCCTTGTAGCTGTGTACCATGTAAACATGTACCATGTAGCCATGTAGCCATGTACCATGTAGCCCCATACTATATACGTTGTAGCCATGTACCACGTAGCGCAGTACCATGTACCGTGTAGCCGTGTACCATGTAGCCCAGTACCGTGTACCGTGTAGCCCTGTACGGTGTAGCCCAGTACCATGTAGCTATGTATGGGGTAGCCTTGTAGCCACGTACCATGTATCTATCTACCACATAGTTGTGTATCATACATCTAGCTATGTAGGTGTATAGCCATGTCCCGTGTATCATGTAGCTGAGTACCATGTGCAGTGTAGCCGGGTACTGTGTAGCCGAGTACCATGTGCAGTGCAGCTGTGTACAGTGTAGCCCAGTACTGTGTAGCCATGTACCGTGTAGCCCTGTACCATGTAGCCCAGTGCCATGTACCATGAAGCCCTGTACCATGCACCATGTAGTCCAGTACTATATACCATGTAGCCCTGTACCATGTAACTATGTCCAGAGTAGCCATGTAGCCATGTACCATGTATCTATCTACCAGGTAGCTGTGTATCACAAATCTAGCTAAGTAGGTGTATAGCTATGTCCCGTGTACCACGTAGGCTAGTACCATTTACAGTGTAGCCATGTACCTTGTAGCCCAGTACCGTGTGCAGTGTAGCCCAGTACCATGTGCAGTGTAGTCGTGTACCATGTAGCCCAGTACCGTGCACAGTGTAGCCGTGTACCGTGTAGCCCTGTATGGTGTAGCCCAGTACCATGTAGCTATGTACGGTGTAGTATTGTAGCCACGTACCATGTATCTATCTACCATGTAGCTGTGTATCACACATCTAGCTATGTAGGTGTATAGCCATGTCCTGTGTACCGTGTAGCCGAGTACCATGTGCAGTGTAGCCATGTACCGTGTAGCCCAGTACTATGTGCAGTGTAGCTGTGCACAGTGTAGCTGAGTACCATGTAGCCATGTACTCTGTAGCCCAGTACCATGTACCGTGTAGCCTAGTACCATGTACCATGTAGCTGTGTACCATGTAGCTATGTCCGGTGTATCCCTGTAGCCATGTACCATGTATCTATCACGTAGCTGTGTATCACACGTCTAGCTAAGTAGGTGTATAGCCATATCCCATGTACCGTGTAGCCCAGTACCATTTACAGTGTAGCCATGTACCGTGTAGCCCAGTACTGTGTACAGTGTAGCCGTGTACCATGTACCGTGTAGCCCCATACCATGTACAGTGTAGCCGTGTACTATGTACCATGTAGTCCTGTACCATGTAGCCCAGTACCATCTACTGTGTAGCCCTGTACCGTGTTGCCCTATACTGTATACCCCTCTACTGTGTGGCCCAGTACTGTGTACCATGTAGCCCTGTACCGTGTAGCCCAGTACCGTGTACTGTATAGCCCTGTACCATGTAGCTTAGTACCGTTTAGCTATGTCCAGTGTAGCCATGTAGCCATGTACCATGTGTCCATCTACTACATAGCTGTGTATCACACATCTAGCTGTGTAGGTGTATAGCCATGTCCTGTGTACCATGTAACTCAGTACCATGTGCAGTATAGCCATGTACCATGTATCATGTAGCCCAGTACCATGTCCAGTGTAGCTGTGTACTGTGTATCATATAGCCCAGTACCGTGTACAGTGTAGCCATGTACCATGTAGCCCAGTACCGTGTACCGTGTAGCACTGTACCATGTAGCCCAGTACTGTGTAGCTATGTATTGTGTAGCTATGTAGCCATATATCTATTACATATTTGTGTATCACACATCTAGCTATGTAGTTGTATAGCCATGTACTGTGTGGCCATGTACCATGTTCCGTGTAGCCCAGTACCATGTAGCTGTGTAGTATGTAGTATGTAGCCATGTAGCATATAAGCCATGTACCATGTATCCATCTACCATGTCGCTGTGTTTCACACATCTAGCTATGTAGGTGTATGCCATGTACATGTAGCCATGTAGTCTTGTAGGTATGCACTTAATGTGAAATTAGGGGGTGTTGGATAATTTTAAATGAGCAAGAGCTACAACCATTGAAGTTGAAGGTTCCTTTATTATGACTAATTATTATGGATGCCATATTTTGGGCTTTGTAGCAGTGTAGCCATGTGCCTTGTGGCTGTGTTCTGTGTACTTTGCAGTCGTGTACCATGTAGCCATATCCCATGTAGCCCAGTACTGTGTACAGTGTAGCCGTGTATCCATGTGCCATGTAGCCATGTAGTGTGTAGCATGTAGCATATAGCCATGTACTATGTATCCATCTACTGTGTCACTGTGTATCACACATCTAGCCATGTAGGGGTATAACCATGTACAGGTAGCCATGTAGTCTTGTAGGTATGTACTTAATGAGAAATCAGGGGGTGTTGGATACTTAAAAATTAGCAAGAGCTACAACCATTGAAGTTGAAGGTTCCTTTATTATCACTAATTATTATGGATGCCATATTTTGGGCTTTGTAGCAGTGTAGCCATGTGCCTTGTGGCTGTGTTCTGTGTACTTTGTAGTAGTGTACCGTGTAGCCATATCCCATGTAGCCCAGTACTGTGTACAGTGTAGCCGTGTACCATGTAGCCGTGTACTGTGTAGCCATGTGCCATGTAGCCATGTAGTGTGTAGCACATAGCATGTAGCCATGTACTATGTATCAATCTACTGTGTCACTGTGTATCACACATCTAGCCATGTAGGGGTATAACCATGTACATGTAGCCATGTAGTCTTGTAGGTATGTACTTAATGAGAAATCAGGGGGTGTTGGATACTTAAAAATGAGCAAGAGCTACAACCATTGAAGTTGAAGGTTCCTTTATTATCGCTGATTGTTATGGATACAATTTGCTATGGGGCATCTAGGTGGCGCAATGTATAGAGCACTGGCCCTGGATTCAGGAGGACCTGAGTTCAAATCCAGCCTCAGACACTTGACACTTACTAGCTGTGTGACCCTGGGCAAGTCACTTAATCCCAATTGCCTCACCAAAAAAAAAAAAAGCCTTTGCTGGCTCCTCCGCCTGACCCTTAAACATTAGAATTAACTAATATAATAATATGTTATATAATAATATTATGTAATTTATATATAATATATAATATTAATATAATATATGCCTCACTACCTCACAACTTTGGGTACCCAAGATTTTGTTCATTTCCCCTCTCTTTCTACTGCCTCTCTCCCATAGTTTTAATTATTACTTCTATGCAGATGACCAGCCTTCCTTACCTTCCCAGACAGAACCAAAGTTCTCTACTTCTGTTAAGGCATCACCCAGACTTTGTAAAGCTTGGAGTTGTCTTTTTTCTGTTCTCTTATCTACTACAACCAAACCATTGCCAACTTCTGCTCATTTGCATCTGCAGCAGCTTTCACATCTGTTGCTTTTCCTTCTCCTTCTATTCCAACTTTGTCACTCCAGACCCTCATTTCTTTTTTGCCTAGACTATTCTAACAGACCTCTTAACAGGTCTCACTGCTATTCCCTCTTCAATCCTTTTTTCTTACTGTCAATCAATAAACATTTATTAAGCACCTTTTATGTGCCAGGCACTGGGCTAAACAGTGGAGGTTAAAAATAAAAGATGAAAAAGTCAGCTCCTGTTCTCAAGAAGCTCAAAGTCCACCTGTGTTGTTGTTCCAATAAACTGCTTTGATTAGATCACATCTATTCATAGAAGTATAGCTCAGAACCTTCAGAAAATCCCCACTGTCTATTATTACATAATAGACTCTTTTTTGAGATTAGAACTGATCTACTCCAAGCTCTTCAGTTTACAAATGAGGAAATGGGTCTAGGGAGTTTAAGTGGCTAGAAGCAAAGACCAGTAGTTAATTTGCAAATCTCTGCTTGGTCTTTAAGGCCTTCTCTAATCTGGCTCCAATCTCCAATCTCCCTTTCCATCTTTAACCTTGTACTGCTGCCCTTCACAAGCTTGTATGTTCTAGTATTTTGCAAACCTTAAAGCTCAATAGAAAATGTGCCCATCTCCATCTCTCAAGGCCCTACTTGGGTGGCAACCTCCTCTTCTGTGAAGAATCCCTGACCTCTACCTCTCATCTCTACCTGAAAGTGATCTCTCTCTCCTCATCTTCCTTCTTGCATTTTACTCATAATTCATCTTGTCATCTACTCTCTTCTGTGCAAATAACTATGCTACTTGGTTCCCAGTGATCCATTTAGGAACACGGTCTGTTTTCTATCTATTCCTAGTGTCTAGCATAGTGCTTTATGTTTGGCTAATTCTTCTTCACTCTACTTAGCTGGTATTTCCTGATGTCAAAAATGAACTACTCTCCTCCAGCACTGGGGTCTAAATTTACAATGCACTTAATTAATTCTAGTTTGGTCATAAACTTTTCTCTTATCCATAGATCTGAAAGATATATTTTTCAGTGTTTCCCTAATTTATTTATATCATCTTTTATGCCTAAATCATTTATCCATTTGACCCAATCTTGGTATACCATGAGTATACCAAGAGTATGAGATGTTGGTGTATACATAGTTTCTGCCAAACTACTTTCTAGTTTTCCCAGCATTTTTTTTAATCAAATGGTCAGTTCTTACTCCAAAAACCTGGATCTTTGAGTTTTTCAAATACTAGAACACATTGTTGTCAATTTATTACTACATATCATGTGCCTAATCTATTCTACTGATCCACCACTCTGTTTCTTAGCCAATACCAAATTGTTTTCATTATTAATGCTTTATTATTAAATAGTTTAAAATCTTGAATTTCTAGGTCACCTTCCTTCCCATTTGAAAAATTCTTTATTCTTGACTTTTGTTCTTCCAGATAAATTTTGTTATAATTTTTTCTAGGTATATAAAATAATTCTTTGGTAGTTTGGATAGTACAGAACTGAATAAGTAAATTAACAGATAGAATTTTCATTTTTCATTCCATTTTTATTATATTGGCTCAGCCTACCCATAAGCAAAAAATATTTCTCTGATTGTTTAGATCTGTCCTTTGTGTGAAGAGTGTTTTGTAATTGTGTACATATAATCCCTGGGTTTGTCTTGGTAGGTAAACCCCAAAGTATTTCATGTTATCTGCAATTATTTTGGTTTTGGTTTTTTTTTTTTGTTTTTGTGGGGCAATGGGGGTTAAGTGACTTGCCCAGGGTCACACAGCTAGTAAGTGTCAAGTGTCTGGATTTGAACTCAGGTACTCCTGAATCCAGGGCCAGTGCTCTATCCACTGCGCCACCTAGCTGCCCCATCTGCAATTATTTTGAATGAAATTTCTTTTGCTATCTCTTGCTTCTGGGGTTTGTTGGTAGCCTACTGAAATACTGATGATTTATTTGGGTTTATTTTATATCCTGCAACTTTCCTAAAGTTGTTAATTGTTTCAACTAGTTTTTTAGTTGATTTTCTAGGGTTCTCTAAGTGTATCATCATTACATCTGCAGAGAATGATAATTTTGTTTCCTCATTGCTTCCTTTTATTTCTCCAATTCTTTTATCTTTTTGTCTTGTGGCTATAGCTAGCATTTCTAGTACAATATGGAATAATAGACATGATATTGAATGTCCTTGCTTCACCCCTGATCTTCTTAGGAAGTCTTCAAGTTCATCTGCATATAGATCATGCTTGTTGTTAGTTTTTATTTTAAGAAAGACTCCATTAAGACTTATATGAACTTATATATAGTGAAGTGAGCAGAACCAAGAGAACATTGTGCACAGAGACAGCAATGTTGTTTGATGAACTGTGAATGACTTAACTATTCTCAGCAATACAATGATCCAAGACAATCTAATAAAATATACTATCAAATTCCAAAGAAAGAACTGACATTGGTTGAACGTAGATTGAAGCATACTATTTTTCACTTTCTTTCACTTTTTTGTTTTATTCAAGTTTTCTTGTACAAAATGACTAATATGGTAATGTTTTATCTAATTATACATGTATAACCAATACCTCAAGGAGGGGGAGGGGAGGAAGGAAAGGGGGAATAAAATTTGGAACTCAAAACTATAAAGAAAAATGTTTATTATTTCAAAAAGAGAAAGGCTCTATTAATTCCTATGCTTTCTAGGGTTTTTCATAGGAATGGGTGCTTTATTTTGTCAAAGACTTTTTCTGCATCTATGGAGATAATCATATGATTTTTGCTGATTTTGTTATTGCCAATGATGCTGATAGTTTTCCTAATATTGAACCAGCCCTGCATTCCTGGTATAAATTCCATCTTGTCATAGTATATGATCTTTGTGATATATTGCTATAATCTCCTTACTAATGTTTCATTTATAATTTTTGTATAGATATTTATTAAGGAAATTGGTCTATAGTTTTCTTTCTCTGTTTTTGCACTCCCTGATTTAAGAATCAAAACCATATTTGTATCATAAAAGGAATTTGGTAGGATTCCTTTTTTACCTATTTTTTTCAAATAGTTTATATAGTATTGACATTAATTGTTCCATCTCGTCCTGGGAATTTTTTCATTGGGAGCTCATTGATGGCTTATTCAATTTCTTACTAAAATATGGTTATTTAAATATTCTATTTCCTCCTTTGTTCATCTTGGCAGTTTATATTTTTGTAAATATTCATCCATTTCACATAAACTGTCAGTTTTACTGGCATATAGTTGGGTAAAATATCTCCTAATAATTGCTTTAATTTCATCTTCATTAGTGGTACATTTGCACTTTTCAATTTTATACTAGCAATTGTTTTTTTTTTTATCAAATGAACCAAAGGTTTATTTATTGTGTATGTTATTTACACACACGAAACAACTAGCTCCTAGTTTGCTTTATTAGTTCATTGTTGTTTTTTACTTTCAATTTTATTAATCTCTTCTTTGATTTTCAGGATTTCCATTTTAGTTTTTAATTGGAGATTTTTAATTTGTTCTTTTTTCAACTTTTAGTTGTATGCCCAATTCATTGATAAGTTCTTTCTCTCTTTTATTGGCATTAAGAGATATAAATTTTCCCCTAGGTACTGCTTTGATGCATCCCAAAAATTTTGGGATGTTGTCTCATTGTTATCATTCTCCTTAATGAAATTATTTATTGTTTCTAAGATTTGTTCTTTGGCCCACTCATTTGTTGGGATTAGATTACTTAGTTTCCAATGAATTTTTAATCTATTATTCCACAACCCTTTGTTGAATGTAATTTTTATTGCATCATGGTCTGAAAAGGATACATTTAATATTTCTGCTTTTCTGCATTTAGTTGAGAAGTTTTATGGCCTAATACAGGGTTAATTTTTGTGAAGATGCCATGGATAGCTGAGAAAATGGTATATTCTTTTCTATTTGCATTAATTTTTTTCCAGGGTTTTCTCATATCTAATTTTCCTAAGATTCTATTTATCTCCTTGACTTCTTTCTTGTTTAGCTTATGGTTAGATTTATCCAGCTCTGAGAAGGGAAAGTTGAAGTTACTTACTAGTATCATTTTACTGTCTATTTTCTTCTATAATTTCCTTTAAGAACTTATATGCTATGCTATTTGGTGCATCTGTGTTTAGTATTAATATTACTTCATTGTTCATGGTTCTTTTTTATTTTATTACATTTATTTATTTATATATTATTTATTTTTTCTTTTTAAATTTTTACTTCCATTTTCTCTCTCTCCTTTCTAGCCCTCACTGAGAAGGCAGCAATATATCAGTTATACATGTGAAATCATGCAAAACATATTTCCATATAAGTCACCTTACAGGGTAATAATGAAAGTGAAAAAATTATATTTAAATTTGCACTCAGAATCCATCACTCCTCTCTCTGGAACTAGATAGCATTTTTTCATCATGAATCCTTTGGAATTGTCTTGGACCATAATACTTGAATTGCTTCTTTCTCACTGCTTGAAGTATTTTCTCCTTGACCTGAGAGCTCTGCAATTTGGCTATAATATTCTTGGTAGTTTTCATTTTTTAATCTCTTTCAGGAGGTGATTGGTGGATTTTACCCTTTAGATCTAAAATATAAGGGCAGTTTCCTTTGATGATTTCTTAAAATATGATGTCTAGGCTCCATTTCTGATCATGCTTTCAGGTAGTTTAATAATTTTTAAATTCTCTCTTATCTATTTTCCAAGTCTTTTGTTTTTCCATTGAAATAGTTAACATTTTCAACTATCTTTTCATTCTTTTGACTTTGTTTTACTGTTTCTGGAAATCTCATGAAGTCAATAGCTTTCACTTTTTCAATTCTGATTTTTAAAAAATTATTTTCTTCTGTGAGCTTGGCAAATTCTGCTTTTTAAAGTTTTTTTCATTAGTGATTTTTTGCGCCTCTTTTTTCCATTTGGCTCAATATTTTTTTAAAGTGTTATTTCTTCTGGATTTTGGTGCCTCTCTTATCAAGCTGTTAATTGTTTTTAAATAAGTTTTCTGATGAAGAAATCAAAGCTATCTTTTGCCATATGAAAAAAAAATGCTCTAAATCACTATTGATTATAGAGATGCAAATTAAAACAACTCTGAGGTACCACCTGAAACCTATCAGATCAGCTAATATGACAAAAAAGGAAAATAATAAATGTTGGAGAATCTGTGGAAAAATTGGAACACCAAATGCATTGTCGGTGGAGCTGTGAACTGATCCAACCATTCTGGAGAGCAATTTGGAATTATGCCCAAAGGGCTATAAAGCTGTACATATCCTTTCCCCAGCAATACCACTATTGGGTCTTTTTCCCAAAGTGATCATAAAAAAGGGAAAAGGACCCACATGTCCAAAAATATTTATAGCTGCTCTTTTTGTGGTGGCAAGGAATTGGAAATTGAGGGGCTGCCCATTAATTGGGGAATTGCTGAACAAGTTGTGGTATCTGAATATAATGGAATTCTATTGTACTGTAAGAAATGATGAGCAGGTAGATTTCAGAGAAACTTGGAAGGACTTGCATGAACTGATGATGAGCAAGATGAGCAGAACCAGGAGAACATTGTACAACATTATTTGTTGATTGGCTATGATACACTTGATTCTTCTTAACAGTTCCAAAGGACTCATGATGGAAAATGCTCTCCAAATCCAGGAAAAAAAAAAAAAAGAACTGTGGAATATGGATGCAGATGGAACCATACTATTTCTTTTGTTTTTGGTGCTGTTTTTTTTTTTTGAGGTTTTTCCTTTTTACTCTGATTCTTCTCTTATAACATGACTAATGCAGAAATATGTTTAATGTACATATATGGTACATGTTTACATGGTACATGTTTACATAGTCCACGGCTACAAAATACATAGGACACGGCCATAGGTCACATGGCTACACAGCACACAGCTACACTGCTTTAAAGCCCAAAATATGGCATCCATAATTATCACTAATTAAAGGAACCATCAACTTAATTGATTGTAGCTCTTGCTCATTTTAAATTATCCAACACCCCTGATTTCACATTATGTGCATATCTATAAGACTACATGTATAGGGCTATATACCTACAAAGCTAGATGTATAGCTACATGATAAATACATGGTACATGGCTACATGCTACACACTACATGGCACATGGCTATAAGCCACATATCTACATGGCTACACTGTACCCAGTACTGGGCTACATGGTACAGGGCTACACTACACACGGTACTGGGCTACATGGTACACGGCTACACTGCACACAGTACTGGGCTACACAGTACATGGTACTGGGCTACACGATACAGGGCTACATGGTATACAGTACTGGGCTACAACGTACATGGCTACAAGGTACATGGCTACAAGGTACATGGTACTGGGCTACACGGTACAGGATACTGGGCTACATGGTATATAGTATGGGGCTACACGGTACATGGCTGCATGGCTACACTGTACATATTTACATGGTTCATGGCTATATGATACATGTTTACATGGTACACTGCTACAAAATACACAGGACATGGCCATAGGTCACATGGCTACACAGCTCACGGCTGCACTGTTTCAAAGTCCAAAATATGGCTTCCATAATTATCACTAATTAAAGGAACCATCAACTTCATTGGTTGTAGCTCTTGCTCATTTTAAATTATCCAACACCCCTGATTTCACATTATGTGCATATCTACAAGACTACATGTACAGGGCTATATACCTACATAGCTAGATGATAGATACATGGTACATGAGCTCTTGCTCATTTTAAGTTATCTAACACCCCCTGATTTCACATTATGTACATACTTACAAGAGTACATGGCTACATGTACATGGCTATACACCTACATAGCTAGATGGCTACATGTACATCAAAATGATATACAGCTACATGGTAGACTGGTACATGATACATGGCTACAGAGTACATGTACTGTGTACACAGCTACATGGCTACACATCTACAAAGTCCAAAATATTGCATCCATAATAATTAGTGATAATAAAGAAACCTTCAACTTCAATGGTGGTAGCTCTTGCTCATTTTAAAGTATCCAACACTCCTTGATTTCACATTATGTGCATACCTACATATATAGATGTGTGATACACAGCTACGTGATAGATGGATACATGGTTCATGACTACACAGCTACATGTTACATAATACATGGCTACATGCTACATACTACATGGCTATATGGCACATGGCTACATGACTACAAAGCCCAAAATATGGCATCCATAATAATTAGTGATAATAAAGAAACCTTCAACTTCAATGGTGGCAGCTCTTGCTCATTTTAAAGTATCCAACACCCCCTGATTTCACATTATGTGCATACCTACAAGACTACGTGGCTACATGTACAGGGCTATATACCCACATAGCTAGATGTGTGATACACAGCTACATGGTAGATGGATATATGGTACATGGCTATACATCTATATGCTACATACTACATGGTACATGGCATATAACTACATAGAACATGGCACATGCTATACTACATATGGCACATGGTACATGGCTGCACGGCTACATGGTAAACAGCACACGGCTACATGGCACATGGCTACATGGCTACAAAGCCCAAAATACCTACATCCAAAGCTCCCAAGAAAAAGATGAATTGGTCTCAGGCCATGGAAGCCCTCTAAAAGGACTTTGAAGGAGAGATAGAAGGAAGATTTAGAGAGGTGGAGGAAAGAATGGAAAGAGAAATGAGAGCAATGCAGGAGAGTCATGAGAAAAATGCCAACAGCTTGAAGGAGACAAAAGGTCTCAGAAGAAAATAATTGCCTAAGAATTAGGATTGAACAAATGGAAGAAACCAAGACAGAGTAAAGCAAATCCAAATGAATAAAAAAAAATAGAGAGCAATATGAAAAATAGCTGACCTGGGAAATAGATGCAGGAGAGCTAATTTGAAAATCATTGGACTCCCTGAAAACCATGACCAATTCCAAGCATGTCATTAACTGTATACAGATCTTCTTGCAAGTGTTCATCTAGTTTCTGCTTAGAGATTTCCAATTTTTTACAACCTATTGAGATAGACCATTCCACTTTCTAAATTAATCAGAAGTTTTCCCTGATATTAAAGTGGTACTCTGTGTTTTGGGAGGGGGAAAGAGAGGGAGGGAAACACTGGCTTTATAATCAAACCATATGGATTCAAATTTTGCTTCTGTTACACAGTGTTCTATAGCAAATACCAACCTACGTAAACTTCAAGTACATCATCTATTAAATGAAGGCATTAGTTAGACTAGCTAGCCTTTAAAGTGCTTTCACATTCTAAATCTATGATGCTATGATCTTTGAAGGATAAATCTAGCTCTTGGCAACTTCTACTCCATGCTCCTAGTTCTATGCAGTAGGGCCAAGCAGTAAAAGTAGAATTTTGGTGCATACTTAATAGAGTATCAAAAATGTGTCAACAAGTATATAGAACTTCCCTCCCTCACTCCCATGCTTGGTGAGCCTCTCAGAATATTTACCACCAATGGTCTTTGGGATCTTTGGGATCTTTGGACCCCAAATCCCAGATTCTGATTCCTTTGCCTTAGCATTTTCATCACCTGTTTGCATATTAGATGTTGTAGCTACCTAACACCTAGATGTCTATTTGAGATTAAAAACAACAACAATACATGGCAAGTGTGAACAATTTTCTTCTATCAGTGGGTTCTACAGAGGTTCGGTTGTATGACCCTCTTTCCCCTGCTGTCCTCAGGGTGTTGTCAGCTTATTAGACAGCACTGTACTGCAATATATAATTTCTGACTCTCTAGAAAGATTTTTCAAGCCATATGACCAAGGAACACAAACGCCTCCTCTTTGTCAGAGCTGCCATTTAAATATTCTCTTTCCTTTTTCATTTCTGTTTCTTGCTCAAGGAGACCTATCTTTCTGGCTACCATACTAATATGCCTTCTTCCTTCCAGAGAACAATAATTTTCTGGCCTTGAGTTTGGACATCAATAGCCTACTTATTGGGTTACCATCCAAAAACCAGTTAAGGGATAGGATAGGCCCAAATTTCTATGATACTATAAAGCTTTTTTTTTTTTTTAAAGATGCATAGAGGCAAATTGCCATTAATCCTTTTCATTGCTGTATGTAACTTTCTACTGTGATACATAAACTCTGACTCTGACTCTGCCTGATTATTTTCAATCTTACCTTTTCAATTTCTGTCCTAAGTCCACTGAGTAGGGATTTTCCATATGCAATATGAAAGCCTTAAGCATAAATCCAATTGGAGTACTCTCACTCATGAAAGAAATAAGAAGATAATCATGAGAGTTCAGTGTCAGAGAAGCCAAGAGATGGTTAAGAGTAGAGGGTAGTTGGTAGTGTCAGATGCACACAGGGTAAGGAAGAGGAGGATCCTAATAGGATTTTGGATCACAGGATTTGGGCGACTGGAGGTCACCTTCAAGGTCATTTGGTCTTATCCCTCTCATCTTACAGAGAAGCAAACTGAGGCACAAAGAGATCAAGTGACTTCTAATGTCACACAAGTCACTACATGTTACAAAGTACATGGTAAACATTACGTGGTATTTTACACAGTTCACGGTACATGGTACATTTTCCTTCCCAGGTCCTTTGTATTTATGATAACCAAGTCCTTTCTTTCTTTTTTTTTTTTTTGGCTTAGACTTCTTAAAAACATAAATGAGTATTTTATTTTATTTCATCTGAGCTATTGATATTATCTTATTGATAATATCACCTGAAAGGCACATTATACAGAATGGTACATGTACACAATGCATTATATGTTACATGGCACAGACTACACAGTACATGAAAATGATACATAGTACATGTTATATGACACACATTAAGTTACACATTGCATACTACATGATATGTGCACAGCACATGTTAAAAATGATACACAGTACATGCTATGATATACGGTACATGAACATGATACGAGGTGCATGTTACACGGTGCACAGTAAGTTACATGTTACCCATTACATGGTACACTGCATGGTACACGTTAAACGTATGGTACCCGGTACATAGTACACAATATATGATACATGGCATGTTACATAGTACATGGTACATTATACAGTATATGGCACACAGCACATGATATATTACATGGCATGTTACGTGATACACCACATGTTAAATGATGCATCACATGTTACATGTCACAGTGTGCGTGGTACATGGCACATGGAACATGAATACAATATGTGATTCATGTTACATGGTACACAGTACATGATACACGACATGGTACATGGTACCCGGTACATGGTGCACAGCATATTACTTGGTACACAGCATGTAACATGGTACATGGTACACAGTACACGGTAAATGGTATGTGGTATGTTAAACAGTTCATGGTACATGGTACATTTTCCTTCCCGGGTCCTTTGTATAACCAAGTCAGTCCTTCCTTCCTTCCTTCCTTCCTTCCTTCCTTCCTTCCTTCCTTCCTTCCTTCCTTCCTTCCTTCCTTCCTTCCTTCCTTCCTTCCTTCCTTCCTTCCTTCCTTTCTTGGCTTAGACTTCTTAAAAACAAAATATAAGTATTTTATTTTATTTTATCTGAGCTTACTGATATTATCTTATTGATGATATTGCCTGAAAGGCACATTTATGCAGAATGGTACGCAGTACATGATGCACGACATGTTACATGGCACATATACATAATACATGGTACACGGTACACAGTAAGTTACACATTACATGCTATGGTGCACGGTACACATTAAATGTATGGTACACAGTACATGGTATGGTACACAGTACATGGTACATGGTACATTACCAGGTACACAGTACAGGTTACACAGTATACAGTATATTACATGTACACAGTTCACGTTACACAGTACATTAC
This sequence comes from Dromiciops gliroides, assembly GCF_019393635.1. NCBI lineage: Eukaryota > Metazoa > Chordata > Mammalia > Microbiotheria > Microbiotheriidae > Dromiciops > Dromiciops gliroides. Next base: position 70,952,701 of record NC_057865.1, read on the forward strand.
TCAGTTTATGGTACATCGTACATTTTCCTTCCCAGGTCCTTTGTATTTATGATAACTAAATCCTTTCTTTTTTTCTTGTCTTAGATTTCTTAATAACATTAATGAGTATTTTATTTTATTTTATCTGAGCTTACTGATATTATCTTATTGATTATATCACCTGAAAGGCACGTTACACAGAATGTTACATGGTACATGGTACATGATGCATTACATGTTACAGGGTACATGTATAACTTACTGTACACATACATTACATGGTATGGTGCATGGTACATGTTAAATGTATGTTACATGGTACATGGTATGGATAAAAGAACAATATGGGAAGGAAATGAATGATGCAACTGTAGAGGACAGTGGGTGTTTGGGTAGGTTAACACCAGGGTCATGACTTTGAAGGATAAAAAGTAAATCCAGAGAAAGGATGGCTTCAGAGATTCAGGAGGAGATCGTAAGTTTAGAGGGGAAGAGGAAAGAGAAGGAGTTTATGATCAGAGAGGACATCACTATTTTCAAAACCATCATTATTGCTAATTATGCTGCTGTGGGGCATCATGCACTATGTCTGTGTAGCTTAAAATGGTGGGTTTGAAATTTCAGTGAAAGTAAATCTCAGAGACTGATAAATCCTCACTCTCATCAATGTGTATACTTCCAATGGTGTGAATCACCCCTCATCTGTACCTTGATTTCCTGTACAACTTTTATTCAGGCGCTTCTATAAATTCTCCTGAGAGTATCTTTCCAGTTAGGATGCAGATGCTTCCTCAGGGTTTCTTGCAATTCCAATGTTATTGAAATACCAGTATAACCCTTAGGATGTCAACAATCTCTCATGCTTGCTTTTTTTGTTGGACCCAGTTCATTTTCTGGTCATCTGTGTCCTTAAGGTTTCCCTTTATTTTACCTTTTATATGTGAATTAAATGGTTAATAATATGTGGCCCAATGATACCCATCACACATCTCTGTAAGGTCCTTCATACCACTTACCATTTGCTCCTTCTAAGACAATGACTATTCTATGATTCATAGCTTTATATCATCAATAAAAGAACAATAGTAAAAAAGGGGGGGCGCAGCTAGGTAGCATCAGCCCTGGATTCAGGAGGACACTTGACACTTACTAGCTGTGTGACCCTGGGAAAGAAAGAAAGAAAGAAAGAAAGAAAGAAAGAAAGAAAGAAAGAAAGAAAGAAAGAAAGAAAGAAAGAAAGAAAGAAAGAAAGAAAGAAAGAAAGAAAGAAAGAAAGAAAGAAAGAAAGAAAGAAAGAAAGAAAGAAAGAAAGAAAGAAAGAAAGAAAGAAAGAAAGAAAGAAAGAAAGAAAGAAAGGAAGAAAGAAAGAAAGAAAGAAAGAAAGAAAGAAAGAAAGAAAGAAAGAAAGAAAGAACAGTATTTAAAAAGATAGGCCTTTTCCATAGGGAGCAGCTTGGGACCACTGTAAGCATGGTGAAGTATGGCCTGTTCTCTTCTTATTTGATTCTGGCCTTATTTGGTACATTTGCAATACCTGCCCAACTAACTAACTTCACATCTTGATTCTTTTTATCTGCTAGGTTCACCTCTTGGCTTCATCAAGGCCTTTATGTATTTTATGGCAAAAAGGGTTGTGAACAAAGAAACAGGAATATCAGAAGATGCAATTGCTCTTCTAATTGAATTTTGCAGAGACCATCATATTTGACAGTGGTGAACACATTTGGTAAGTATATGGCTTTCTCCTTCAAAAGGTTTAGAGCTGGGAGAGGCCTTTCAACAAGACATTATGTTTGCAGATGAGAAAATTGAGGCTCACATTGATTAACTTAGGTTACTCAGGTATTTAACAGCTGACTACAAGCACAGTGTTCTTTCCATTATGCCTATGAACCTCCTTTTGTGAACCCTGCCCAATACTAAGTGAAAAATCACCAAAGTTATCTCTGGTTTTGTTATTCAGTCAATTTGGAGTTTTCCTAACAAAGATGCTGGAATAGTTTGCCATTTTTTCTCCAGCTCCTTGTACAGATGAGGAAACTGAGGCAAAGAAAGTTAACTAACTTGCCCATGGTCACACAGCTAGGATGTATCTGGAGCAGATTTGAACTTAGGCTTTCCTGCGCTCTATTCACTGTGCCACCGAGCATATTGCACAGATTTAACATATGTGTGGGTACAATTTTGTAAAAGAGGAACCTTTAAACTTAGTTCTCAGCTGAGTTTTAAAATTTCTATGGAGTCAATTTCTTTCTTTGGCCTTAATAAAAGATGGACAGAGCAAGATCTGGTACGCTCTATTCAGTCAACTCTAACTGTGAAAATTAGTTCTGCTCTAAAAAAATTCAATTTACAAATCTGCCTTTTTCCTTCTTTTCATCAAGGTGTAAAAGCATATCAGGGCTAAGGGAGATATAAAATATTATTATTCTCCACTAGCTTTTAGGTAGGAATGAAGTTGCACAGCCTTCATCAGTAAACTCTTCTGACATCTAACAACTTTCACTATCCCTAAACTAGGAGAGTCAATAGGGACTGGTCTGGGATTTCATTGGTATGGAAAGCTCACAGGGGAGGGGACTCCTACCAGTTCAGACCTTATTTCAATGTACAGCCTTAGAGATTTGCTAGAACTCTGAGACATGTGAATTTTCCCACCTTCTTCTGTCCCCCATTATTATCTCTTCTAACAACATCACTCACTGGTTGAGTTGTCAGTTTCAGACAAATCAGTATAATGTAGCAACCAATTAAATCACCATAGGCAGGCTGCCTGACAGTTCAATGTTGACAGTGGTGGAAGGAAAAAGGGTGTGTAGCTTCCAACCCTATGTGCCCCCATAACTGTTTTGGGGGGGGTGACCATTAAAATAAATGTTTTATATATGGCCTTGATGGGAACCATCACTATGAAAAAATTATAGATAACAAATTGTACATTAAAGGCTAGGGAAGGATAGGTGGACACATGATAGTTTGAGGGATTTTATTCTTTTACTAGGTGTTCTTTCCTTAAAAGACACTTTCTTGTTCCCCCAGAGAAATGTTGCTTATCCTCACACAATTATGGGCGATTGGTTACAAGTGGTTCCATCTAGTCATTCAGACCCTCTTGTAACCGCAGCCAGCTGAAACCAAATCACCAAAAACCACTGTGTCCTTGAGGCAAGGCTTCACTTCCCACTGAAACAGTTGACTCTGAATGGTGAGATTTTATCTACAGTGTAATTAGAAAGCCATGCATGGTTAGGAAACTGTAAAGAGAACACAGTCTGTCAGAATGCATTCAATTGCCAACATTCTCATCCAAATTCTCGAGATTGTCTGTGAGGCTTCAGAGGAAGAGGCAATGAAGTTTTGATGGCCTTCCATACTTTCACCATAATATAGCCCATAGGAGTATACCAGGGCATGCTCTAAGCTCTATATCTAGGTGGTCATGTATTAGTCCACCAAGTGGTGAAAATTATCAGTCTTAATTAAATCCCATCCCCTTCCTCCTGATGAGCATTGAGAGAAACAGGTGTGAGCAGAGCCTTGGGCCACTCACTCTATTCTACTTTAACTGGATTGGTCAGAGTATGTGTGGAGATGTTCACACCACCCATCTACATTTGATCAGGGAGTATAGCCATAGATTACCTTGATTTTGAGGCACAAAAATTTCTTTCTGTACCTGAGTAGGAAAAATAATCAGGAGATGAATATTGGTGGATAGTCTTTTTTGGTGCATCCTCTCTGTTTTTTAGTTGATATCTTATGAACTGAAAAAAAAAAATAGATGAACTGAACAAGTAGTGTAAGTGGAGGTATATGGGCATGAACGTAAGTAAGGGGGCTATAATTAATTTAATAGCTCCCAGTGAAGAACTCCTTCTCTGAATACATGTAAGTACCATCTTTGCAATTTGTGGCTTTTAATATTTTCCCAGAGCACTAGAGTGAAAGTTAAATGATTTGTTCAAGTCCATACAGCCAGACAAAGGTAGGGGTATGAACCCCAATCTTCTTGACTCTGAAACTGACTATCTACCCACTATGCCACAACATGGATAGATACTGTGCTTGTGATTCCATTGGTACAGACAAATCCCAGGTAAAGAAACCCCTTACACCAATGTAGGTTGGCATTTTTTTTTTCCTGCAACGTGTGGAGTTACCTAGAACCTCTCCAGGTGACAGTCTAGACTTCTCTCTACCATGCTCAAACTCTTCATCCTGAAGCCTTAGCCTCATTTTGGAATCCATGCATTGGAAATAACCTCTCCCCCTGCTGCCTCTCTCTTTGATTGGATAGTTCTTCTCAGGACCTCCCTTTGAGGGGCGGGGTGTCACTCAGGTGAGACATATCTCCTTCTTTAGGCTGTACTATGGACTTTCTCTACCATCCCCTACCCTGGGTAGGGTTCCTTTTATCTACTCTTTCACCCTGTTAGAACATAACCTCCTTGAGGTCAAGAGTTATTTTCTTTCTACTTTTATTTGTATTCCCAGGCCTGAGTAGAGAGCCTGACACTTAGTAAGAACTTAATAAATTCTTTTTGACTGACTGAGAGGTTAAATGTTTTGCCTATGGTCATGTGGTCAGTATTTATCAGAGGCAAGACTTGAATCTGGGTCTTTCTGACTTCCAGGCCAATTCTCTATCAATTATGCCATATCGTCTCTTAATGCCACAATAGGGTCCTCTAATAGAACTCTCTAAAAATTGGAATTGAGAGGGAACATAACTATTTTTAAAAAAGACTAGTAAGACTAGTAAGACTAAAGTCTTACTGAACATCTCGTGAAGGCTAGTTTAATCACTATTTATCAAGAGTTACTTATATAAATGCCAGCACTTGCACTTAAATACTAGGCCCCAATTCCTTGGGGATGGTCATAAGTAGACAGAAATAAAGTCGAAAAGGATCTTAAAAGTTATCTAATCCGGGGCAGCTAGGTGGTGCAGTGGATAGAACACCGGCCCTGGATTCAGGAGTTCCTGAGTTCAAATCCAGCCTCAGACACTTAACACTTACTAGCTGTGTGACCCTGGGCAAGTCACTTAACCCCAATTGCCTCAAAAAAAAAAAAGGTATCTTATCTAATCCACCCCCCTATCTTGCAGATGAGGAACAAATGTCAAAATAGGTTAAATGACATGCCTAAGGCCACAGAGATAACTAAGTGTCAGATTTGAACTCACGTTTTCTGGCTCCACATTTACCATTCTCTTCCCTGTACCTATCTGCCTTATTATGTGAATGAGATTTATGTTCTTCTTGTTGTTTGTCCTTCATTCTTGAAGAGGACCATGGCATCAAGAGGTGATGTCATGACTTCCACTGAACTGGAATTAAGAGAGGGAGGGTTGTGCAAGGTCACCAACCTCACTCTCTCCTCCAGAGGCATCTGGGTCCAGTGGCAAAATATACATCAAGATGACTGGAGATGGCCTCTGATGTTTAAGGCAATTGGGATTAAGTGAGGTGCCAAGGGTCACACAGCTAGTAAGACTCTGAGGGAAGATTTGAACTCATGTCCTCCCAACTTTAGGGCCGGTACTCTATCCACTGCACCACCTAGCTGCCCCATGAGATTTATGATTTGGATAGTGACCACACTAGGTGACCTGTGAGGTTACTTCCAGGTTTATGATCTTTGTCTATCATTTCACACTATTGACTCATATTAATTGGTACACAATGAAAATACCCAGGTATTTTTCATGTTCACTTTTCTAGCCAAGTCTTACCATCCTATACTTGTATAGTTTTGGGGGGATTCCCAACTTCAGAATATTATATTGGTCCCTGTTAAATGTTATAATGGATTGAGGGCATTTCAGCTCAATTTTTGGACTCTGATTCTATTAACCAGCTGTTACAAGGCTCTGTGAGAGGAACATTGCATTGGGAATCAAAGCAATTGGGTTGAAACCTAAACTCTGCAACTAACAAATCAGGCAGGCTTGCATATGTTACTTCGTCTCATCTGGAAACCAAGGGGTTCCAGATCTGTGAGGCCCTTTGCTTCACTAAATCCCATGATCCTATCACTGTGATTCCCTTTGATGCAAAAGAGAAAGAAGGTAACTCAAAGATGGGTATGAGAGGCTCTGGTTTAATGAGTTAGTTTCAACAGCATCAATGCTGAAATTTCACTTGTGTTGGGCCTTTATGAAAACATACTACTTTGAGGATATTTATAGTACCTGACCAGCAAAATGTTGCCAGTGCTGTTAAAAGCAGAAGCCTCAAATATTCAGTGGAACCTAGAAACCATCAACATCAGCTTTTATTCATCTAACTAGACCCTTTTCCTGAACACCTAGATACTGTTTCATCTGGACGATCCAAAAGGGCTTGAGAAGAGAAGTTCCAATATTCTAGGAGATGAATTGCCAGCTTTAATAGCTGTGAGATTCTTTTTTTTTTTTTTTTGCGGGGCAATGGGGGTTAAGTGACTTGCCCAAGGTCACACAGCTAGTAAGTGGAGATTCTTTTGTTGATACTCTGCCATCCTAGAAAGCTGTACTGAAATTAAACTGACTCATCTTTGATTTGGGGATTTCATGATATATCTTGAAATAATTAGAGATACCGTAGGGTGTTGCAAAACTAGGTTTGGAGTCTAGGGAAAGAAAAAAGAAAATGGATTAAATATTTGAGGTAAATAGAAGTTGCAGATGAGACAAGTGAGTCCTTATTGGCTCATAAGTAGAGTTGGAAAGGGATTTAGAGGCTGTATAGTCCCATCTTCTCATTTTACAGATGAGGAAACTGAGGCATGGTGGTTAAGTGACCTGATCAAGGTTGCATAGTTAGTAAGTGTCTGAAGCATCATCCAGTTGGGTTGGACCTGACATTCTAAGGGCCTCTCTTTGTTTTCTGCTACTGCTGCCACAAGGGACAATTCTGAACATAGTGATTAAAAATTCCTTCATGACTATCTGTTCCCTTGCCCAAAGCTTTTGGAGTTTTCCCTTAAGTCATTCTTATTCAGAGTGATTTTTTTTAAAGCTGGGGATTTAGATGAACTCTAATTTCTACCTGATGAAAAAAGACTGTCCTTTTAAAAAATCACTGTATCCTACTGTTATTTACTGAACAATTTGTGCCTTCTAATCATACAAATTAAAACCCTGATTTTTGCTTTCCTGAATTCAGTCAATTGTTAATAATCATGTTGTCATTTTCTTTTCCCAAGACTTGGCACCAAAACTTTATTCATCCTTCTCAGAAATCTTGCCACCAACCTACTATAAAAACTGTCATTATCTTGCAGAGTCTCATCTTGACATCTGTTAAGTAAAGGTTTATTTTACACTTCAAAAGTCAATCTGCACAGCTGACTACACTCCTTCAGAATTTTACAGCTTGCTCCTGTCAAATATTTGGGAAAATAAAATTTGCTTTTAGAAAAATATTTGGTTCTTCTAGAAAAGAAAATGCCCTTTAGTTGTCAAAAACTCTTTTGTTTTTTCGTTCTTTAAACAATTCCCCTTCAATTGGATTTGAGAAGTTATAAAAATTTTTAGCATAGAAAGATCACTTGCTACAGCTTCCATTCCAGACTATATACTTCTTACTCTCTTCCTCTAACAATTGCAAATGGGGATTAGGTCACCTAAACCCTTAATTTGACTACAAAAGCAAACTGTTGACTCTTAGCTGGCCTTCTGGTTGATAGGGTCCTATATTTTTTTAGGGTGGGAGAGCGTATTGCTACTGGCTCTTCTTTAATCCAACAACCTTCCACACCTGAACTCTTGTACCTGCCTATTGCCTTCCCTGAACTTCCATCTGGATAAAAAAGAGACATGGAAGTATTGATGTAGCATTATCAGGATCTCACAGTATCCCAATGTTCTCCATTTCATGATATTTTCAAGAATGTCAGTATGATAATATCTACATGTCAAGGTTGGCAGGAAGATCAAATGGGGGTCATAAATAGACTATGAAAAGTAGAAAGTAATCAACCAGATTAGAGGTATAGATAAAGAGGTAGTTAAAAAAAAGATAAAATAGATATTTTTGATTACATGAAATTGCAAAGCATCTATAGAAACAAAGCATCTAGGGCATAAGAAGGGAAACATCATGTTGAGAAAAATCTTTGTATGAAAATTTTCAGTTAAAGGTTTGTTATCAGAGATAGGGAAACAACTAAGTGATATATATGTACAATATGTACAAATATGTGTGTTATGCATGTGTGTATGTGTGTATATATATATATATGTATATATATATATATATATATATATATATATATATATATATATGTATATGTGTGTTTATGTAGACCTCTCCATAGGCAGTTTTTGAAGGACCTCCCCTTTTCGGGGAGTAAGATTGAAGGCTCATTGAGGGGAATCTGAGTCACTTCCAGAATGCTGGCTCTTCTTTTCTCTCTCTTCTGCTCTTTCCGGTGGTGCAAGCAACTAGCAGACATCCCAGGTGTGGCGAGTGAACACAAAAGCCCTGCATTCCTTTGAATTAGCTTAATTGGAAATGAGCTGGGGATTGTATAGACTTGGGTTAGAGCTAGGAGAATTTATCTGCATTTCTTTTTCCCTATTTCCTTATCTTTGATTTTTATTAATTTCACCTTTGTTGCTTAATTAATTCCCAAGTAATAAAATCTGATCCTTTTGTGGAAAAGAAGCTGTAAGGCTCCTTTCTTATTGGCCTGGGAGAAATATCAAAAAGGCAGTTCAGAGGAGAGGGAGCTTTGAAGCAGAGGTCCCTCAATATTTTTGGGACCCCAATATTTCAGTGAGTCACCCAATTAGCTCTCAATATATTAAATTTGGCCCCCACAATACATACATATATTTTATATGTTTATAAACACATATATAAAATAATTCCCAAATAGTTGAGTCATCAAAAGAGATGAATAATAATTATCAAAAGAATTGCAAACTACTAATAACCATGTTTCAATTTGCTAATAATAAGAGAAATACAAATCAAAGCAACTCTGAGGTTTTTTTTTCCTCACTCCCATAAAATTGGAAAAGATGGGGATAACCAATAGTGGAGAGGTTGTGAAAAAATTAGCACATTAATACATTGTTGGTCAGTTGAAAATTGATACAACCATTCCATAAAGGAATTTGGAATTATGCAAATAAAGTGACTAAAATGTTGATACTTCTGTGTGTGTGTGTGTGTGTGTGTGTGTGTGTGTGTGTGTGTGAATTGGGGTTAAGTGACTTTCCCAGGGTCACACAGCTAGTAAGTGTCAAGTGCCTGAGGCTGGATTTGAACTCAGGTCCTCCTGACTCCAGGACTGGTGCTCTATCCAATGCGCCACCTAGCTGCCCCTAATGTTGATACTTCTTGACTGAGATTCTACTACTAGGTCTATACTCCAAGAAGTCCATTGACAAAAGGAAAGCCTCCATGTGCAGCAACATATTTATAGCAACACTTTGTGGTAGCAAAGAATTGGAAATAAAGTGGATGTCCATTGATTGGGAAATGACTAAGGAAAATTACGGTACATAAATATAATGGAATATTACTATGCTTTAAGAAAATGACAAATATGATGCATATAGAATATCATGGAAAGACTTACATGATATGGTACAGAGTAAAGTTATCAAAACAAAGAAAATGGAGAGAAAAATAACCACAAGATAACTAAAAATGAATGTAAAATGATAAAGAATGAGTTGAATCCCCCCAAAAGATATATGATAAAATAATTCCATCTAATCTTTTGCAGAGGTGGGTGGTCTACAGATGTGGACAATCACAATTACTGTATAATTTTCAAAAATATTATGATCAATTTTGTTCTTTTTTCACTTATTCCTATTTTCTCTTTTAAAAAATTCTTTGTTATATGGGATAGCTTGCTGGGAGGAGAGATGGGACATGAGGGGATATGAAAAGATATTAATATAATTTTTAAAGTAGAAATTATTATTAAAGAGTAAAATATTGCTATTGCCCTCTCCCTGATCCTCTCTAGCATCCCAACTGCTCCCAATTGTGAACAAACCCATTTTAATCTGGGTTCCTTATTCACTCTGCCCTACTCTATCTTATCTCCAGTATGCCTATCTCATCCAGAGACAACAATGGCTCTATCCAATCGGAATCAGCTCTAAGCAAACAGAGTAACTAGGTTGGCTAAGGGATGCTTACAGGAATGTTGAATGAACATAAGGATGAGAGCAGTCCCTTGTTTACCATGGAATTGGAAAATACATAAAGAACCTTCAGGGTTTAGATTTGGGGTGGAGCCAAGATGGTAGAGGAAAGGCAATGACTTGCCTTTAAATAATGCCATAAGATAATTCCTGGAGCACCACAACCCACAAAAAGACAGGGTGAAATAATTTTCTAGCCTAAAGACAACTTAGAAGGTCAGCAGAAAAGGTCTGTTGTACCAGGGTAAGAGTGAAACATGCCATGCCAACAGAGACCCAACCCTAGCACAGACCCAGCATAAAGCTAGCTCCAGCCCCAGCAAACCAGGAGTAGGCCTTGTGAGACTCTGAATCAACAATGGCAGCAACTGATTCTGGAACTCAGCCCACAGATGTTAAGGAGGTCGAAAAATTGATCAGAAGGAGATTACAGGGATCTCTTTGCTAACATTGAGGCAGGACTCTGTTGTTTTGCCCATATTCTGATCTAGGTCACAGTCTTGGGTGGTGGTCCCAGGTGCACAAGCACACCATAGCTTGTAGCCACATGAGACTCTGTTCATAGTTCCATGGCAGAAAAGCCGGTTGCTTGCAGACCTGAGCACAGGTCAGGAGAGTAGTAAACATACATCTCCTTAAATCATACCACCTTGGAAGTACTAAAAATTTACAAATTCCTAGAAGTATCTCTTAAAACAGCTGCATAAACTCCCTGAAGCTTGGGACAGTTCACTTTCCACCCTGGAAGCAGTGTCCCACTTTAACAAAGAGTAAAATGTCAAGAAATAGGCTGGAAAAATGAGCAAACAGAAAAAACTGCTGACCCTAGAAAGTTTCCATGGTGACAAGGAAGATCAAAATACACACTCAGAAGAAGATAAAGTCAAAGCTCCTACATCCAAAGTTTCCACAAAAAATATGAATTGGTCTTAGGCCATAAAAGTACTCAAAAAGGAATTTGAAAATAAAATAAAAGAGGTAGAGGAAAAAATGGAAAGAGAAATGAGAGTGGTGCAAGAAAATCATGAAAAAAAGTCAGCTTGGTAAAGGAGACACACAAAAAAAATACTGAAGAAAATAACACCTTAAAAACCAGACAAGGTGAAATGGTAAAAGGTACAAAAAGCTAATGTGGAAAAAGAATGCCTTGAAAAGTTGAATTGACCAAATGGAAAAGAAGGTACAAAAGCTCTCCGAAGAAAATAACTCCTTAAAAATTAGAATTGAGCAAATTGAAGCTAATGACTTTATGACAAATCAAGAAACAATACAGCAAAACCAGAAGAATGAAAAAATAGAGGGCAATATGAAATATCTCATTGGAAGATCAACTGACCCAGAAAATAGATCCAGGAGTGAAAATTTGAAAATTATTGGACTACCTGAAAGCCATGATAAAATAAAGAGGCTAGACTTCATCTTCCAAGAAATTCTCAGGAAAATTGCCCTGATATTCTAGAAGCAGAAGGTAAAATAGAAATGGAAAGACTCCACCAATCACCTCCTAAAAGATATCCAAAATGAAAACTTCCAGGAATATTATAGACAAATTCCAGAGCTATCAGGTCAAGGGGAAAATACTACAAGCAGCCAGAAAGAAACAATTCAAGTATGGTCGAGCCACAGTCAGGATAACACAATATCTAGCAGCTTCTACCTTAAAGGATAAGAGGGCTTGGGATATGATATTACAGAGGGCAAAGGAACTGTAATTACAACCAAGAATCACCTACCCAGCAAAACTATGTATAATCCTTCAGGAGAAAAAATGGGAATTCAATGAAAGAGAGGACTTTTAGGCATTAGTGATGAAAAGATCTGAGCAGAATATAAAATTTGACTTTCAAATACAAGATCCTAGAGAAACATAAAAAGGTAAACAGGAAAAAGAAATCATAAGGGATATTAACAAGTTAAACTGTTTATATTCCTACATTGGAATATGATACCTGTAAATCATAAGAACTTTCTCATTATTAAGGCAGCTCGGTGAAGTATATTTAGATAGAGGGCACAGGTATGAGTTGAGTATGAAGGGATGATATCTAAAAAAATTAAATTAAGGGGTAAGAGGAATACACTGGAAGAAAGTGAAAGGGAGAGGTGGAATGAGGTAAAGTATCTCACATAAAAGAAGCAAGAAAAAGCTTATGGAGTGGAGGGGAAGGTGAGGTGGGGAGGTGCTGGAGAGTGAGTAGACCTTAGTCTCATAAGAATTGGCTCATTGAATAACGTACACACTCAATTGGGAATAGTAATCTATCTTACCCTGCAGGAAAGCAGAAGGGGCAGGGGATGGGGGGGTTGGTAAAAGAAGGACAGGCAGATTGGGGGAGGGGGCAATCAGAAGAAAAACACTTCTAAGGAGGGATAGGGTAAAAGGAGATAGGGAATAGAGTAAATTATGGGGAGGGAATAAAATGGAGGGAAATACAGTTAACAATAGTAACTATGAAAAAATTTTGAAGCAAGTTTGTTCAACAAAGACCTCATTTCTCAAATATATAGAGAAAGGAGTCAATTTTTTTAGGATGAGAGCCATTCCCCAATTGATAAATGATCAAAAGATATGAAGATTTTTCAGATGAAATAATAAAAGCTGTCTTATAGCCATATGAAAAAAAAAAGGTGCTCTGACTCAGTATTGATTAGAAAGATGCAAGCCAGGGAAATTTGGGGTACTACCTCATACTTATTAGATTGGATAATAGGACAGCAGATGAAAATGACAAATGTTGTAGGGGATATGGGGAAAATGAGACATTGATGTACTGTTGATGGAGTTGTAAACTGATTCAAACATTCTCTAGAGCAATTTGGAGCTATGCCCAAAGGGCTATAAAACCATGCATACTATTTGACCCAGGACTACTACTACTAGACTGGTATTCAGAAAGAGATAAAAAACAAAAAGCTAAAGGACCTAAATGTACAAAAGTATTTATTGAAGCCCTTTTCTGGTGCAAAGAATTTGAAATTGAGGAGATGCCCATCAATTGGGGAATGACTGAACAAATTGTGGGATGAGATTATGATGGAACACTACTGTGCTATAAGAAATGATGAGTAGGATGCTCTCAGAAAAACCTGGTAAGACTTATATGAGCTGATGCAAAGTGAAATGTACTGTGAAATGTTACTGTTACAATGTAACAGCAATATTGTAAGATGATCAGCTCTGAATTCTCAACAATACAATGATCCAAGACAACCTGAAGGACTTATGAAAAATGTTATCCATCTCCAGAGAAAGAATTGATGGTTTCTGAATACAGATTGAAGCATACTTTTTTTTAGTTTCTTTTTCTTAATTTTTTGTCTGTTTTCTTTCACAACCTGACTAATGTGGAAATGTTTGGCATGACTACACTTGTATAAACTTAGGCTGAATTGCTTGCATTCATAAGGGAGGGAGGGAGGAAGGAAGGAAGAAAATTTGGAACACAAAGTTTTAAAAATGACATTGAGGGCAGCTAGGTGGTGCAGTGGATAGAGCACAGGTCCTGGATTCAGGAGTACCTGAGTTCAAATCTTACCTCAGACACTTAACACTTACTAGCTGTGTGACCCTGGGCAAGTCACTTAACCCCAATTGCCTCATTAAAAAATACATTTTTAAAAAGTGGACATTGAAAATTGTTTTTTTACATGTAATTGGGGAAAATAAAATAAAATTCTAAATAAAAAAGAAAAAGGTATAGATTTGCACAAACAAAACTAATGTAACCAAGATTTCAAGGGAAGCAGAAAACTGGGAAAGAATTTTTGAAATGAGTATCTCTGATAAAGGCATCATTTCTCAATTATATAGAGAATGGAGTCAAATTTATAAAAATACAAGTCATTCCCCAATTGATAAATGGTTAAAGGATATGAACAAGCGATTTTCAGACAAAAAAATCAAAGCTACCTATAACCATATGAACAAATGCTTTAGACCACTATTGATCAGAGAAACAAATTAAAAACAACTCTGATGTACCATCTCATACTTATCAGAATGGCAAATATAACAAAAAGGAAAATATTGGATGTTGGAGGAGATCTGGTAAAGCTGGGACACTAATCCACTGCTGGTGGAGTTGGGAAAAGATTGAACCATTCTGGAAAGCAATTTCAACTATGCCCAAAGGACTATGGAACTGTGCATACCCTTTGATCCAGAAATACCACTGCTAGGTTTATATCCCAAAGAGATCCCCCCAAAGAAAAAAAAGACCTATTTATAGCAGCTCTTTTTGTGGTGGCTAGGAATTGGAAATCAAAGGAATGCCCATCAACTGGGGAATGGCTAAACAAGCTGTGGTATATGATGGTAGTGGAATATTATTGTGCTATAAGAAATGACAAGCAGGATGATTTCAGAAATGCCTGGAAAGACTTGTATGAACCAATATATAGTGAAGTGAGCAGAACCAAGAGAATGTTGTGCACAGAGACAACAATATTATTTTATGAAGAACTGTGAATGGCTTGATTATCCTCAGCAATACAGTGTTCCAAGACAATCCCAAAAGATTACTGATTAAACATACTATCCACCTACAAAGAAAGAACTGAAATTTATTGAACACAGACTGAGGCATGCTATTTTTCACTCTTTTATTTTTTCTTTTATTCAAGTTTTCATGTGAAAAATGACTAATATGCTAATGTTTTATATAAGTGCATGTGTGTAAGTCATATCTGATTGTTTACCACCTCAGGGAGGAAGGAAGGGAGGGAGAAAGGAGGGATAAAATTTGGAACTCAAAAGTATAAATAAAAATGTCTATAATTTTAAAAAAGAACCTTCAGAGAAATTCAGATTCACATGGATGCTGCTTCTTTCTTGATTATTTTTTTTTCCTATCTCTACTTAGACAATCCTTAGTCTTAATCCTTTGTTGTGCTTTAAGGGTGGAGAAAGCAATATGAGTTGAGGGGAGGCCATCTTACTTTTATTGATAAACAACTATGTATACAGAATCTATTACTTTGAGCACCAACTGATCATGGCTATAATCTGCCCTAGTGAGTTCATATGTGGATAATTGTATTCACAGTAATAGCAAACAATAGTAGTTAATATTACATAGCACTTTAAGGTTTGCAAAGTACTTTATGTGTACTTTACATCTCATTTATTCCTCACAACAATCCTTTGAAATAGGTGCTATTATCCCTTTTTACAGATGAGGAAACTGGAGCTGAGAGTTTAAGTGACTTTTCCAGGGTTTCAAAGCTAACATATTTAATTCGGGATTCAAACTCAGATCTCCCTGACACCAAGGCCAGGAATCTATCCACTGTACCACCTGCCTGTCTGATAATTTGATCAGTTTAGAATCTCAAATTTTAGGAAGTCCAATTGGAAAGGATTCAGAGGAGAGTGACTTGGATGGTGAGGGGCCTTGAGACCAGTCCATATAAGAATCCATTGAAGGAATTTGAAATGTTTAATCTGGAGAAGACAAAACTTGGAGAGGGGTGTTGCACAGGAGAAGAATGGTTACTGTTTTCAAGTAGTTGAAGAGTTGTCATGGAGTAGAGAGATTTACTTTTTTTCTATCTGGCTTAAATAGTCAGAGGTAGAACTCAGTCCAATGCATGGAAACTGTAGAGAAGAGAATTCAGATTTGATATAAAGAAACAATCCCAGACAAAGCTATCCAGAAGGGCTGCATTTGGAGGTAGTTATTCTCCCATGGAATTCTTCCTGTGAAGGCTGGATGGTCCTCCAGCCTCCAACAAGTGAATCTTCATTGAGGATGTAGTACAGGGAATACCTATTCAGGTATGGCTCAACTTGATGGTCTCTGAAGCTCCTTCTAAATCAGACTCTGTGATTCTGTATTTGATGCATAGCATCTTAATCTAGATTTATGCTGTGAGGGTATTCAAAGAAATAAAGGACATAGTCTTTGTCCTCATGGAGACCACCATCTAGGTAAAAAGCCCGGGACAGAGGGGGAAAACAAGAGCACATATATAACAATGTAAATCAAATAACAATAACAGTCAACAGTGTGGGAAGTATTACAAGACAGGATGATAAAATTTTAGAGCTGAGATGGACCTTAGAGACATCATCTAGTCTAACTCATTATTTTACAGATGAGGAAATGGAGTTCCAAAGAGTTAAAAGGGCTTTTCCCAAGAAAATTAAATGAAGCTAGATTGAGGGAGAACAGAAAACTAGACCCCAGGGTATTCACTTCCATTCTAATGCTCCTTTCATTACCCCATACTTCCCAAGTGCTACTCATTCTGAAAAGGGTGAGATTTTAGTTAGAACCTGACAGTTGTGAAGAACCAGACAGACTTCCTAGAGGGATTATACTTCTTTAAAACAAAACAAAACACAACAAAACCCCTTTTTCTCTACCTTGTGTTTCATGATCCACCTCTTGTTCTTTCAATATATAATTTTCTTCATCACTAAGAGATGAGGGACAATCAATCTCTTGAACCAGCCACCCTGTAGCTGTAGCAGTTTTGTCCTGAGGAAGGCACAAAAATGGGGCTAGACTCTATTCTAAGTGTCTTTGTGGACACTGATAATTTGATTCAGCTGAACCCACCACTTTCACTCCTAACCAATGCAATAAAGCATTACCATCCCTACCATCCCTAATCAATGTGGTTAAATATTTCATGGGGGACCATAGCTCATTATGAAGGCACTTCCATCCATTCATATACCTGTCAGGTTATTTCTGGTCCTAGGCAGTTTTGATGATGATAACCATCAACCTGAAGGTATGTTTCCTCTTGCTTCTTTATGTCACAATCTAGCTCACTGATGCTACTCATGCTGGACAGAGATCTTAAGGTTCAACAGAAAGAGAAAATCAACTTGTTGCTTTGAAGCCTACATAAGAATATACCATTGAATTCTTCACACTCTACTATTCTACTGCTGATATAACGATATGTGTGGTCCTTGTCATTTTCCTGCTATTATATGTTGAAATCTTTGGCTGTGAGCATCAACGAAGATTTACTTTGTGGCAGTAAATGTCACTGGAAGAACGGAAGGCAGGAAGACTAGCTGAGTTCATGCAGGTGCCCATAAGCACCCATAAGTCCTTTTGTAATAGGAACAAAGTAGAATAATAAATAATAGCACAACCTAGCTCTGCCACTTACCAGCTGGCCAAGTCACTACAATTCACTGAGCCTCAGTTTCTTCAGCTGTAAAATGAGAACAACATTTGCACTTCTTATCTCAGGGGGTTGTCACGAGGCAGGTCCTTTGCAAAGTGGAAAGTGCTATATAAATGTAAACTCTTCTAATCACTGATGCCACTCTTGCATACAGTCAAGTAAACAGAGAAGAAAAACACTTGGCTCTATGGGCTGCTCCAGCTGTCTATTGCTCTAGTCAGTAAGGGGCTTTTCCATCTCTGAAATGCTTTTGCCAATACAGGGTCAGAGCAATTGTTAAGGCTCCTGTTGTTTAACAGAGACTTGAATTAAGTTCATTTTGATGTGATTAAAACACATTTTTTTTGAAAGACCTTAAGGTACAGCAAAGTCTGTGCCATTGTGCTAATCAGAAAAAAAGAAGGATTGTTACTGAAATAAAATAGCATCAAGGAGAACAAATGCTCTGTCATTTTTAGGCATTTAGAAACAGTCACTCTTCTTCCTCTATTCATGTTAAAATGCACATGTACATCAAAAGGGCTGAAAACGTAAGAAGAAAGGAGCCAGAAAAATAGACCTGCTTGGCCAGAAATCATAGTATTTACTTGCTTTACCCAGCTGCCTTAGCTCTGAACTCCCCCTGCCCACCCCTACTTGGTGCCTATAATAGTGTCTTATCAAGGGCAAAGAACACGTGTCCACATGTCCTATTAAAGATCTGTCCAAGGAGGCAGATCTAATCCCATCTCCATTACCTGCTGGTTCAAGATATTTTAGCTCCAAACTTCAATTCTGCCCCCAGGTCTTAAGCATAATATAGAATAGATTGGCTTTGGGTGGGTTCTGATGGTTGTACATTTTAATTTCATTATACTAGGCAATGGAAATCTCTTCATTTCTCATGCATTGAGCATATGCTACACAGGGCACAAACTACCTACAGTGACTTTGAGCCAGGGTCTGTTCCCTCCTGTAGCCATTTCTACAGCTGTTCCAAGATTGCTTGTCATCTCATGATATTAATTGCCCTTGAGCTATAACAGACTTCTGAATGCCTGGTTTTCTAGAGCAAGAGGAGGGAGAATGGGTGGATTGTAAAAGGGGGTTATTTTTAATTATGATGGAGGTAGGGATTAAAAATGAAGAGAGTATTGTTATTGTTGTTATTTTTTTTCATCTAGAAAGAGGGAAGTATGGGTCATGAACAATCATACTTCTGGAGGCTTATTTGGCCATGGAGGAAGGGAAGTTAATTTTTTTTCCTTTTTTTTTCCTAAAAATACCCAGTTATCTTAATGTATTTCACTCTTTTAAAAAAAGGGCAAAGCACACATAAAAGAAAGATTCATTCACTAGGATCTCACATGTCTACTTAACAGACAATGAAGAACATCCACATGTTTTGAACACTAACGGAGAAACATCCCTAGGAAATGCTTATCATAGATGCAAACATACTCCCCAGATGCTGTTGAAGAGCCCTCAGAAGCAGAGAAGGAAAAAACCTTGGCCAAACAAGAAAAGTATCAGTTGAAAACCAAAACTTCCTAACATGGGAGGTAAGAAGCTGAAGGACCACACCCATTTTTGTGATACTCACAATTACAAAAAAAAAAAAAAAGATTATGATTTTGACCACTTCAGATCAGTTAACCCACCCTCTAGACACCAAGAAAGGGGATTTTAAAAATAGATTCACCATTTCACTCATTCTTTCTAGACAAAGAGCCTCTCTGTAGTCATGCCGCTTCAGTTATGTTCCAGCAGCACACTTCCATATTCTGTTGGGGGAGTGGCTTTCTTTACAGTAATGCAAGAAACCTTGAATCTTGGTACAATAAATAACCTTTTCCCTTGGACAAGAATAATCACAAAACAAAGCAATCTGGCTTGTGTATTTATGTAAATTAAATCAGAGTCTTTGGTTGCATCTTCTCTCCTCCTCCCCTACTCCACTAGTGATGGGAAAAGCAACAAAGTTACCTAAATTATTCCTTTGGTTTCCTGGTATTTGTAAAACAACAGCAACAAAAGTGTTTCATGCCACCAATAACAATAACAAAATTATTTTATATTTTATGGTGCACTGCAATTCATAGAGCCCTTTTATATACATGATCTATTATAGTTTTAATCCTCTTGCCACCATCATGGAGAACATGCTGTTGCCTCTGAGAAACCACTAATCATTTCTGCTCTGTATCTACCATAAATACTTTGGAAAGAAGGCTCACATTGAGATGTTCGAAATAGTGTGTTATCCAATTACAGTTAAATTGTTAAGTTCTGTTAGACCATTTTGGACCCCAAAGAGCTCCGTGTTCCAAATTTGGGGTTTACCATTTTACCCTCTGTAATTCTCAGAGTATATGCTCAGCTATATTTCAAGAAGGAAATGTATGGTACCAAAGTAGCAGGACTTCCTTCTGGCAAGTGGGTCCTCATTCTTAAGTAAGCACTGTGATTGCAGAGAAGACATAGTCTTACTAAAGATGGCTAATGGGTACAACTATGTGGTTTTCTGATGCTGCAGGAAAGCATTCCCCAAAACAGAAGCCCTGGAAGAGGAAGTTAAGCTAATACACAGGTGTTGCCACCAAGAGAAAGGGAGACAAGTGAATCCCTAAGAACAGAAAAGATAACACTTGGGAATATATGTATATATACACACACATATATACACAGCCATCTATTTTCAATTATTAAGCACTTCTTTTTTCTTCCATGTTCCACCACCACTGTGGGAAAATAAAGAAAAAAAAAGAAGAGAAGGGAAAAGAAGGGAAGGAAGAAGGAAAGAATACTTGTATCATGTAATCATAGTTAAGCAAAACAAATTCCCACATTGGCTATATCACAAATATGTTTCTCATTCTGCATATTAATTCATCATCTCTCTGTCATGAGTGGTCATTGTTCTTCTTGAGCATTCTTCACCTTTCCTATAATTTGTTTATGATGTGACCATTTATGTTTAGGCAATGTATCCATTTAGAGTGTCTTTTAGAAAATGAGATGTTTGTCTGATTTTTGGCTTATTCTTGATCAGTTTTCCCAGCAGTTTTTATTGAATAGTGAGCCCTACTCCATTTTCCCCTTATGTTTTAGTTTGTTTCGATAGTTTTCTTACATAATTTTTTGAAATGTGAAATCCAAGATCTTTTCTTGGTCATGAATTTAAGGTAGGCCAATAATCACTACATTATCTCTCCTTGATCTGTTTTCCAAGTCAGTTGTTTAATAAGGGATATCTTATATTTTCTTCTATTTTTTCCCAGTCATTTGGCTTTGGTTTTGATATTCTTTGTTGTCTTCTGGAGTTATTAACTTCTAGAGGCAACAAGATGGCACAGAAGATAGAATGCTGCACCTGGAGTCAAGAATACCTCAGTTCAAATCTGGCCTTAGACCCTAACATGGCCCTAGGCAAACCACTAAACCTCTGACCAATTTTCTTATCTTTAAAAATGGGGATAATAATAGCACCTACATCCCAGGGTTGTTGTGAGGATCAAATGAGATAATACTTATAAAGTACTTTGCAAACATCTAACTGCTATATAAATTATCATGCTATTGGCTCTTTGTTCCATTCTGATTCTTATGGAGTCTGCTACTTGGATAAGATTTTGTACCTTTTGGGTTAAGCTGCTGGTTCTCTTTCCAATTCTCTCCTGCATAGTTCTCATTTCTTTTCTAATTCTTTCCTGTATTGCTGTCACTTCATTTCTAATTCCATTTGAACTCAATTTTTTTTTAAATGGTATAATTTCTCCTAGGAAATTTCATTTATCTTATAAGCCTGTTGTGTTTGTTTTTGAGACTTTGCTTTTGGAAATTTTTGAGTTATTTTCCTCTTCTGGGTTTTTTGTCTTGGGCCTCCCTGGAATTGTTATAGTTCTTTATTGTTGTTTGTTCCTTAGGGTCAAGTCTGGCACCTTCTCTACACAACAATCTTGATGAGGCCTTTTCCTTTACCCTAGGGGTATTTTGCAACAAGGGCTGATTTCTAATACTGCTCCCTCAGACTGAGTTGGGACCCTTTAGCCAGGGTCCTTTCCCACTAGATTAGATCTTGCTGAGGTCCTCTACTGTGGGTGGGGGTGAGTGGGCAAGGCCTTTTCTTTACCTTTGACTAAGTCAGAGGTGGTTTCTCCTCCAGAGAATAGACAAAAACCTGAATTCAAATTCCACCTCTAACACATATGACTATGGAACACTGGACAATTTATTTAGAATCTCAGTGCCCCAGGTAACTCTCTAGAAGTATGAGTTAGAGAACAGTTGCAATTTGCATTGGTAGAGGAATTTTCTTCATGGGAATCCCTTATATTGATAACTTCATAGGTCTGGACCCCCTCAACACACATTAAACATACAAACATATACATATACATACATACGTATATGTGTGTCTGTTTGCCTCATCTCTCCCTACTTCAATCCATCCACCATTCAGCCATCAAAGTAATTTTGCTAAAAGGCAGGTCCAACCATGTCGACTCTACTTCTCCCCTCTACTTGGGACAGTGCCTGCCACATAGTAGCTGCTTAATAAATGTATAGTGACTGATGGACTAAACATATGGGCACACACAGAGTCTGGAAGAAAAGAACCTTCTCTGACTCAGATTCCTGGCTATCTTACTTGAGTGTGCCTCATTTACACAGCCTCTGCCCCATGCCTTTGCTACCAAATATGAAACCATCACACCTATCAGTGCTCATTTAGCCAATGAGTGAACAACCCGAAAGATATCAATAACCACTTGAAATTCCCAGTCCTTTGCCACAGAAGGATGCTGACAGCTGATATTTTTGCTGTCCGATATTTTTCACCTACATATACATCTTCATTATATGAACACTATGAACTGAACCCAGTTCCTCAGCATCAACAATCTGCCAAAACAGGCTTATGTATCTCGGAAACACTATCGCGCAGGTGGGAGCACTCAGATGCTGATGAAATGCATGGCTTTTCTCCCTCCTGTCAATA
This sequence comes from Dromiciops gliroides, assembly GCF_019393635.1. Classification (NCBI taxonomy): domain Eukaryota; kingdom Metazoa; phylum Chordata; class Mammalia; order Microbiotheria; family Microbiotheriidae; genus Dromiciops; species Dromiciops gliroides. The sequence continues at coordinate 70,974,966 of NC_057865.1, forward strand.
TAGAGATGGCAGACTATGGGTGTGGAATCATGTTTTTGTTGTTGCCAGACATGACTCATATTTTCTTCCCCCACTGCAAGGGAACATCGTTTGCATAACTCACTTGGGAGACCACTATATACCATGCTATCCCATTGCTTTATACCAAACTCCAGAAATGCTAGAGTGGGAAGAAGGGAACAGCTTCTCAAGAGACCTGTAAATGTTGTTGTTCAACTTTTTCAGTCTTGTCTGACTTCATGATGTTATTTGAGATACATTTTTTTTTGGCAAAGATACTGGAATGGTTTGCTATTTCCTTCTCCAGGTCATTTAACATCAAAAAACTTAGGCAAACACAGTGAAGTAACTTGCCCTGGGTCACACAGCTAGTAAATGTCTGAGGCTGACTTTGAATTCAGGAAGGATGATTATTACTGTGGTCCTTTATCTGCTATGCTACCTAGCTGGACCCCATAACTGTACCCTCAGTCTATTAGAGAGTCTTTGGGGAGGATTATTGCATTGTTCCTCACATACAACACTCCATTTCTTTTTTTTTCCTCAGTAAATACTCCTTTATTTAAAGTGCTGAGTTCCAAATTTTATTTCTCCTTCCTTCCCTCCCTTCTCCCCTCCCTGAGGTGTTAAGCAATCAGATATGGGTTATACATATGCAATTATGTAAAACATTGCCATATTGGTCATTTTGTGTAAGAAAACTTGAACAAAAGAAAAAAATGAAATAAAATAAAAATATGGCATGCTTCAGTCTGTGTTCCATCAATATCAGTTCTTTCTTTGGATGTGGATAGTACGTTTCATCAGTAGTCCTTTGGGATTGCCTTGAATCATTGAATTGCTGAGCATAGTTAAGCCATTCACAGTTCTTCACCAAATAATATTGCTGTCTCTGTGTACAATGTTTTCTTGGTTCTGCTCACTTCACTATATATTAGTTCATACAAATCTTTCCAGGCCTTTCTGAAATCATCCTGCTTGTCATTTCTTACAGCACAATAATATTCCATCACTATCATATACCACAGCCTTAGCCATTCCCCAATTGATGGGCATTCTTTTGATTTCCAATTCTTAGCCACCACAAAAAAAGCTGCTATAAATATTTTTGTACAAATAGGTCTTTTTTTCTCTTTTTTGGGATGTTTTTGGCATATAAACCTAGCAGTGGTATTGCTGGATCAAAGGGTATGCACAGTTCTATAGACCACTGGGCATAGTTGCAAATTGCTCTCCAGAATGGTTGGATCTTTTCACAACTCCACCAACAATTGATTAGTGCCCCATCTTTCCAATAGCCAATATTTTCCTTGTTATATTTGCCACTCTGATAACACTCCATTTCTAGTCTCCGTGCTTTTGAAGTGGCTGTTCCACTTGCCTGGAATGCATCCTCGTCTAATGTCCACCTTACAGAGTCCTCCTCAACCTTAAGATGCACTGTCTTCTGCATGAAGCCTTTCCTGATCTCCCCACTACCACCACCTTCCCTCCCAAATTACCTTATATTGAACAATTTTGTATTTATTCACTTCCTCTGTATGCTGTGTGTTTTTATAGATGTAGTTGTCTCCCCCATTCTAATGTAAGCTCCTTTTGAGTTGAGATGATGTCATTCTTTGTAATTGTATCCCAGTATCTGGCACTTATCAGGATTTTAATAAATACTTGTTAATTGATTGATACTTCTTTAGGAGCTGCTCTATCTATAGACACTTATGTCGGAAATGTCATTCAGGCCACTTCAGGAAAGTCAGTCCCTCTTCTCGACTTCTCCCAGCTCAGTTTTTCTCACCCCTTCACTAAACCATAGCTGCATCCAGGTTGACTCCTCCCATTCTCTCTCTAGAGATATCCTCTTTGCCCAAAGCCACCTATTCCTCTCACCCCAGCTCTGACAAAAGAAAGGACGGCAACTCAAATACGTCATGACCCATGTCAGGCAGTACCATTTTGCAGCTAGTACATGGAAGCTTTCTTGGACAGGAAACAGTCCGAGCATCTGTGTCTGTGCCTCCTTTAATCAAAATAAGCTCCACTTAAGTGGGGGACTCAAACAACAGAAGTGTGCCCCTGCCATGCAACAAAGCCAGCACCTCTCCATCAATTCATATCCACCACTGCACTTCAGCATGCAGAGAACAAAGATGTTTCAAAGAAGGAATCAATGCAAAGTTAGAGCAGAGCTTCTTAAGAGGAGGGAGGAAACAAAGGAATCTCCACTTTACCTTGTTAGTGAAAGGTGAGCATCCATTTTGCCCATGGCAGCCTTCACTTCCTTTTCCTTTTCTCACCCTTCTCAACTTGCCACCTCCCCTGTCCCCCCAGCATTTGCTCGATTCTCTGTCAGCAAAATGACTAAAATTGCTATGTGAAGCTTAATTTATCTTTGTTCTTAATGATGTCTGCGACAAATTTGTTGCTTACAAGAAAAAAAATACACTGATCTCCTTTATCTGTCTTTCTATCCGGAAAATAATTTCAGGAAGATAAAATTATAGCCATCCAAATCCATCTCACAGGGCTAGAGGAGACTTTAAAAAGTCATTCAAGGATGCACTTCCAGGACTGTACGTACTCGAGGCAAGCCACAAAGACTATTTTCACTGCCTCACCTGAAAACCTCCAGATCTCGTCTTAATTATTAGAGAAACTGTGGTAAAGTGGAAAGAATTCTGAACTTAGAATTAGAAGAGATATGGGTTCACAGGCCTACGTCTAATAAATAGCTGGATGATCTTGGGCATGCCCATGAAACTCTATGAGCCTCAGTTGGTTTATCTGTAAAATAGTGATAACATTGTCTACTTTATGCTGTCATTGTGAGGATGAAATGAGATTATATATTAAATGTTTTGCAAACCTTAAATTCCGCCAAAATATATAACAAAGCCTCCACCCCAAAAGAGTAATATGAGTATGGAGGTTCTAGACCGCACTAGCCTATAGAACTTCCATCCTAGTCCTGGTTATTATTGGCTCTAGATTCTGTAAATAGTCTCTGGTCTCTAGGAGTCTCCACATCTGGAGTATGAAGCAAAAAAGTTGCAGCTTCTGGATTCGATTCTCACCCTCTGCCTGAATGAAGGTGCCTCTTTGACTAGGACTGACTTGGTGGTACCAACACATAGTTTTTTTGTTTGGTTTTGTTTTCTCTTCATCCAAAGCATCTCCTAAGTTATTATCTAGTTTTGGTAATCTATTTGCTATTGTGAATAGTTCCTTCTTGAAGTTCATATGGCTGGCACTCCATTGTTCATGTACTCCTTGACACCAAGTAGTACAACCAACTACTTAGTAGTTGGCTATAATATATTGGCTTAGCAGGGTCCTATTTTCTACGGCCAAGTGACCTACCTGATGGAAGGCTCTACATTTTCTCCATCTTTAAGATTCCAAAGCACAAATCATTAGGTGAAGTTGATTCTTCCCCAAACACCAGCAAGTATGGTTTGAAGTCTATGGCAACAATCTAGTGATCATTATATGTATGCAGTTAGAAATGTCACATTTTGACACCACTAAACTCAGAGTTCCTCTGCTATCTTAATAGTATATGATTAAAATGCTAAGGCTCTGGGTTTCTTTGTAGACGACAAGATAATAGTTCTGGTTTTCTTGGTTTCTTTCAAAGAAACAATTCACATTTTTGGGGGGTGTGAATTAATATTTTCTCAAATCATTTGCCCTCAAAGATTCTCCCATGATTAGAATGGATCCTGTTAGAGAATCCATATAGAGAGAAATAATTCTACTCTCAAATCTTAGCAATTGTCAAAGCATTCTGGTTAGTGGTTGAATATATCCATACATACTAGATGAAATGGTTTCTCACCATAGATAAAAAACCCCCAACAACAACCATTTACATATAAGCTCTGAAGTATAGCCTAAACTTGTAGCACTTTCCTTTGAATACACTGATTACAAGTCTCATACATCTTTATAGGTATCTGTTGCTCTACTGGGAAACTAGAATACATTTCTCACCAGATCCAGGGTTATCTCTTAACCTATGTCCAAAAGTCATCATGAAATACTTTGTTGGGGGGCAGCTAGGTGGTGCAGTGGATAAAGCACCAGTCCTGGATTCAGGAGGACCTGAGTTCAAATCTGGCCTCAGACAATTGACACTCACTAGCTGTGTGACCCTGAGTAAGTCACTTAACCCTCATTGCCCCACAAAATAAATAGATAGATATCTAGATAGATAATAAATAAATGAATGAATAAAAAGTAAATAAATAAATAGATAACTTTTAATAAATGAAGTACTTTTTTGACCATAAAGTGAAATGTCTTGGGTAACATCAGCTGCTTTTTCATATCTCACAATGTATTCCATGAACCAGCTCTAACTTTGGACATCTCAGCAGCAGGATATCTTCTATGAAATGAAACTTGGGTGCTTGAGAGTCATCCTACATCTCTTCTTGTAGATAATTACACTGCTTAACCCTCCTCTAGTTGTCCAAAGACAACTGAGACAAGGGGGACTGGTTCAACCTTGCAACGTCTACTACATCCATTGGCGTACAATCTCTGGTGGAAGTCCTAAACTCTCTGTTGTCCTTTGATGTGATAATGGTCTTGTTCCTCTAATGTCATCGATTGCTTTCACTCCCTCAATGAGTGTCAGCCTATTTTCGGACTCACGGGGCCTATGTGATGGAGCACCTGCATCTACATTACTATTCCCTGGCCAATAATGTATGCTGAACTCATTGCTGGCCAGCATTGTCTCTTTTCTTTGGCACTTGTAGAGATAAGTCAGTGGGTTGCTTATCTATTCATACTTGAAATTGAGTTCCATATATATAGCCTCAGAATTTATCAGTGACAACCCATTTCAAAGCCAAGAATTCCAGCTTGTATACTTAATTCCAAGACTCATGGACATTAAGCCCTCTACTGGTAAATGCTATAGGTAGACCTCCCTCTCCTGGCACCAGACTGCACCCGTACAAAGTGCTCAGCTATTCAGGTGAGCACCAGGGTAAAACGCAAAGGGTTTGCTTATATCTTGCAATAAGCTAACACTGGTGGCCTATGTGAGGCAATTGTCCAGATCTTTAAAAGCCTGTTGGTATTTTTCATTGTCTTAACACTTACTTATGGAGGTTTGGACTAGCAAAGGCAATATAACGAAATGCAGAATTCAAGATAATACAGTAAAGCAAGTTGGCTTTATTAGGGGAGATATGCATAGAATGAAAGGCAACCAGGAAGAAGGAGAGAAACAAATTGGCTAGGCCCCAGGAGGGAGGTGGGGGGAATGGAGTATCTCACTAAAGCCTTGAGTGGAACTGGATCCCCTACTGGGTCCTCAAAGAGAATGTGGGAACCCTACCCCCAACCAGTAAGTTCTGGTGGGGTTTTATAGGATTCTTCTCTGGGTCTAGCAGAACTAGGCATTTGGGAGAAGGGAATGAGGAGCCTGCACCTGGGGACTGGTCATTCATGCTAATGGAGGGGAGGGAAGACTCCTGAGAAATTGGTGGTTAATTGATACTCAAATTACCTACTGTCGGGGCCATTATTGCTGGTCTTCCTCTGATGGGTGATTCAGTCTCCCCTGTCCGGAAGTTTTGAACTTCCCCAGGACTTCTTCATTTAGCAAGTCAGGTAAGTCACTATATTTCCAAATGACATGAAAGGGGGAATGTTGGGATTCCTTGATTTTTGATTCTTTTAGTATAGACCTAGGAGTGGGATCAAGCTTAATGATGATGGCATAATTCTTCACAAAATGTTCAAATAATAATTACTGATTTCTAGAAGAGTTGTCAGAATGGTGTTCCTTTTGAAAACCCCGTCATTACAGATTCATCCATTCCGAGTCTGTATCCTCCCAAATGCTAAGCATTTCACAAGGAAAGGGCAAATACAGCCATAGAGGAACATCAGAGTAGTGGCAAAGTACTGACATACAACTATTAACAAATATCCATTACGTTTCCCTTTCTCAGTGTTTCCTCTCCTCATCTATAGGATGAGGTCTTACCACATCATTGTGAGGTTCAGACCCCAGAGATCACTTAGTTCAAATACCTAATTTTTGAGATCATTTAATTTGACAAGCTCATGGTAAGGATGAAGAAACTAAATCCTTCCCCCTCTGTCACCTCTGCCTCTTGGAATCCCAATATGGAGGCTCAGCTCCATATAGCTTTACATAGAACATCTATCCTGACAACCTGCATCTCCCCAGTTGTTAGTATTCCTTTCTCAAATTATCAGCTAACTACTTATCTGCTTACATGTTATAGCCCCCAGTAAATTGTAATCATTGAGGGTAGGGACTAAGGTCATGCTGGAGTTAGCTCATAATGGCTAGAGCCCATTTTTAAAATTTCCATCTAAGCATTTAGACCTTGGAAAAAGGCAAATGGTGAAAATTAGGACTTGATTGATTGTTTTTTTTTATTATCTAGGCTTTAAAAAGTGATGGAAACAATGCTAACAATGGCAGTCAAACTTAATTGTAGACTTTTTTCCCCTTTAGAGAGCTGATTGTTAAACATTTGTTAGTACACCCCTGGCAAAGACTGCTTTTCTGGTTTGTCCTTATATTCCCAAGGCCTACCATAGGCTGTGAATAGTAGAAACCTAATGGATTCCATGGGATTGATTTAGAAAGGATTGTGAAATTACTTGCCCCAAATTACTTAGATGGTAAATAATAGTCAGGATTTAAATATAGATCTTCTGACATTAGGGTGCTTGCTTCATCAGCACATCATATACTAAAATTGGAATGATATGGAGATTAGCATGGCCCCTGCACACGGATGATATGTAAATTTGTGATGCATTCCATATTTTAATTAATTGCTCATGGGTACACCATACCAATATAACAAAAATGATGATACTACTTAAATTAATTTTCTTTTTCAATGATATACCAATCAAGCTACTAAAGGATTATTTTCTGGAGCTAGAAAAAGCTCTCAAGTATTTCTCTGGATAGCAAGGAGAAAGGGAGAATGAGTATATCCAATTTAAACAAACAAAAAAAAGCAAGTATACTTTTTGGTACAATTTTGTCAACTTTCATCCTTCCCAGAAAATTTCTCCAGGACTCCTACTCCTTTCCTGTCTATCCAAAGCAACAGCCAGGCTGGGCAGGTGGTAGAATCACTAGCGTTAGCCAGTAAAACGAACTGAACCAAACCACCTGTTCATTTTCTTCTCTACTTCAAACCCTGAACACCTCATAACTCTTGCAGCCCTAGCTACTCTTTTAGAGTATGCTAATTCCCTCCTGCTTCAATTTCACCTTATCCCCCTTAGTCGGTCCATGACAGAAATGGGGAACAGCTTGTTTCCTCCCACCTGCAACAAGGACTTAGCTGACAGGTTTGCCTTTGTTAATGATTCACAAAGCTTAGAAACCCACCTCTGAAGTCAGATTGTCTCAGAGTGTCAACAGGAGGGAGTTAAAACCCATTTTGTTCTGTGAAACACTTTGACTCAGAGAAAGGGGAGGAGATGTACTCATGGATCGTGCCCTTCTGAAGCAGTGACTGTTCTGGCCCCTGACTAAGCTTCAGTGTGGGATTAACTTTTATCACAAGTCAGATGGGTTTTTATTTAAAGATCAATTCACTTTGGATATTGTTATCAAGCTAGAACTCTACCTCTTAATGCCAACTGTCCCCCACCCCCACCCCCAAGCACATGCTTTCCCTGGTGTGTAGTGACTTATCAAAGGGACTTAGAGAGGTGGGGATGTGGGTCTAAACATACTCCCTGCTAACCCACTTTCATAAACTGTTTGCAAGAACAATCTGACCTGTGATACTCCCATATGGCCCACTGCATTGGCCTTCAGAACACAGTCACTGTATTCGAAGGACATTTTCCCAGTGGGTACATCTCCTCCCACTTGTCTGAGTCACAAAGTGTTAGTAGGGAACAGGCAGGCTTTTGTTCACTATATTCCATAGTAGACATAATTGACTGAAAGATGTAGAAATTCTTGATCCTGCTGCATCTGTTGTATATGAATTAGACAAAAGCTTTTGATTTGAAAGAGTAAAACCTTGCCTTAAAGACTCCTTTCAAATGAGGTACCTCCCATCCATACATCAATATTATTCAAGACAGAAAAGAGACAAACTTACACAACCTTCCGCTGAGCATAAATGTCAGGTGAGGCATAAGAAGTGGAGATATACATTTGCTAAGGTTGTTTGCCCCTATTACAAGGAGATGTAGCATGGAAGCCAAATTGAAGAGGGATTTCCCTATGAGCTTTGAGGTCCTCTAGATGATCCTTTTTGTGGAAGGCTTCAAACTCTGTATCATTGCTGAGTCTCATGGAAGAGTTCTCTATCCCTCTCAGGGTGATGTTCCCTAAGCCCGACATTGGATTAAGTTTCTTCATCAGTAACATGGGAATATTAATAGAGCTGTCTTTACAGGATTGTCAGAAGAATCAGATGACATAATATATGCAACGCACTTGGCAAACCTCAAAGTGTTTCATAAATGATATTATTTTTACATGTTATTCTTGAACATCACCTTAAAAAAACAGCCAAGTGCTTTTCCTTACAACAACCTTGAGAGTTAGGCAGTTGCTATTCCCATTTACAGATGAATAGTAACTGACATTAATCTAGTGCTTTGGATTTTGCAAGGAACTCCACACACATTTTTTCATTTGATCCTCATGCCAAGCACTCCTTCAATAGCTACTATCACCATCACAATCCCAATTTGACAGATAAGGTCACTGGAGCTTAGAGAGAATAGGTAAGTGATCCACACAGTGAGTCAGTGTCCGAGTTGGGATTTGGATCCGGGTCTGACTCCAAAGTTCAGCTCTCTTGCTGCTGAAGTAGCTAAGCCTCTAAGAGCTTAAATGGTTTGCTTTATAGTCACATAGCTAGTAAGGGGTCAAGCTGGTGTTAGAACCCACATCATCTGACTCCAAATAGAGAGCTGTTTCTACTACATATTACCCATAGGAAAATCGACCTAAAAACCCACCCACCCCCAAATCTCTCCATTGCCATAACTTCCTGTGCAAACCTTTTAAAACAGGATAAGTAATGGGACATAAAAGATACCAAGTTTCTCTACTGACCAGTCACCTGATTTGTTTTTAGGGCCATCCACATTTTTGTTCATATGTAGGCTAATGATTATTTTCATGGTTGGCTTAACCTTTGATTCACCTGACAAAAAGGCTACTTCTTTAATTATGGACCATGAAGGCAAGCATCAGTCAGCTGTGACATTGTTGAGTAATAATAATAATTCTCAAATGGAGCCTTAAACCCATTACTTTGAATGTTCTCTCCAATAATGCAAACCACAATATATCCACGGTTGCTCATCCCATGCAACTGTTGTCCAGGTCCTTCCAAGTGTTCACCTTGGGTGTTCAACTCAACATTCTGGGAAGGGGTTATAGTTTTGGGGTGGAGGAATGAAGTCTTAATCAATGTTTTTCATACATCATGAGTAGAGAAGTGGAACAACGTGAGTTGTCTCTTTGTTTTCCATCACTCTTGGCCTGTTCCTAGCCCATATTATTTTTCTATCATAGATTTCACTGATCCCCCTTATTCTAGCCCTTCTCAGTTCCTTATTTGTTATGTATTGTGTTCTGTGCATACTCACCATGTGCCTTCCCATGGCTGTCTACGTGAAGTTCTCTTTGAATTCTTCAAAGATTTTAGTAACTCATAATTCACAGAAATATGACAATGGTAGAATATCTTTAGTATAAAAAGATAAGTCTTCAGCTCTAAGCAAAGTTTGGGGTCATTAAGAAACTTTGCAATTTTTAGAAAGCAATCAAGCTCATCATTCTCCTCTTATTTACTTCTCGATCCAACTTATTATTGCCCATTTATGTGGTTTGTCCTAAAAAACAACCTGGCATAGTGGATAGAGAGCTGCCCTTGAAAATAGGAAAAACTATGATCAATCTTAACTCTGACACAGAATGACTGTCTGACCCTGGGCAAGTTAATTAACCTTCTAGTGCTTTAGGTAATTTGAAGATTGTGGATTGCAAAGAAGGCACAGATCTTTATTGGCACAGGGGGTTTATTCATCTAGAAGTTTCCCCTACTAATGAAATCATAGGTCTAGCCTATATTTTATATATGCATATATAAGCACACATACATGCATATATATATATATACATATATACTCATGCACATATATATGTATACACATGAGTATGTATATATGTGTGCATGCGCACAAAACACATACTGATAGAAAGGCTCCATAGGCCACCTTTCCAAAGGTATGTCATAAACATATGCAATAAACATTTTTTTATCTACTTGGTTTTTCCTATATGGATGATTAGGTCAAATTCATTTTAGTTGATAGCAATGTGCTAAGGTTTGAGGCAACCAATACAATGTCATGCATAAGACCATCTGGTGGACCTCAATATCCCATAGGCATTCCTCTTCAGTTTGAACTTTGTACTACATTTACCCCATAACAGTGGCAATACCTTTGGTGAGCAAGTCTCCATGTTTTATGCCTTGTCTGCTCTTCATGATTAGAGGGTGATCAAACAAGGTAATCTCTGATGTTATTGTTTTGAAATGTATATCACAATGGGAAATGCTTTGAAGAGAGTTTTAATGCAGTGCTTTCCTCTAACAAATCAAATGTTTCTTTCATCATCCGCATGCAATAAGCACAAGAGGATCTTGTATTCTCTACCTCTTTCAGTTTAGTCTGTTGTGGTAAAGATGTGACATACTGTGAAACACTACCTGAAAAAGCCTGCCTATTGCCTTCTAATACGCCCAAGGAATCTTCACGCTGCTTAAATTATATCAACAATGACCACCATCCATGTGGAGAGAGTTCCCACAAAACATCTTAGATTGATGGGAAAATAGGCATATGTCTTGATAATCGTTCTCTTACATGTTTTCTTTTAACCCTAATAAGCGTTGAGATTTCCCCCAATGCTTTTGGCATCTTCCCTTCCTTCAGAAAAATTGGGGATTGATCCTGCAATATACCCCAAATTGTGTCAACTCCAGCATGTTTCCTTTATCATCCTTCTTCTCTAGGGTGCCATTTCTATTTCATAAATATAGCCAGGCTGTTCTAGAACAAATGAAATTCCTCTAATATCCTTGATAGGAAAAAAAGTTGGTTATAAAAATCTTCCCAAGAGCTTCTCCATTTCTTTTCAGTTTGTTATCCTCTTTTCTAACTTAATCCCCAAGTTCCCTCATGATGGTAGCTTAGTTGGGTTTCTAATGGAGCTTTCTTTAAGCTGGTTTTGCTCTTCACTGGCTTCTCTCTGTTTTATGAGGCAATATTGCTCACAATCTTCCATCATCTTTGTCTATAAGAGTTTGCAGATGAGTTCATATTTTAAGCTAGTACTGCCTTTTACTGCTATTTCAACTTGGCAAGTAAGTCAAGTATTGTGTTGATTAAGATTCCTTTTGTCTCCATGGTTTAGCAGTTGATTTATATCATTTAAATTTCTCTCTGAAATTGTTTATAGGCCGTATTTCATAATTTCTTATATTCATTTTGTTGTTGTTCAATCATTTCAGTCATGGATGAAAATCCTATTTGGGGTTTTCTTGCAAAGATACTGGAGTGGTTTGCCATTTCCTTCTCCAACTCATTTGTCAACTCCTCATTTTTTTTCTTATTAACCACTTGCTTGAGCAGATCAGGATTGAGCCATTTCTACTGTATACTATATACTTTCCCCCTTCATTTTTCTAACTTTGTACTAATTTTGATCTTTGTTCTAAGTCATTGGTCAGATATACAGGTATTTTATTCAAGAATGATTACAACATCAATATCAAGTAGTTTCCCATGTGCTAAAATAAAATCAATTTCATTTTTGTACTATTATTTGGTGTTCATCATGTTCAGTGCCTATTGATTGTTTTCTTGAAGAGTGTATTTAAGATATATAGATGTGAGGCTTCTGGGTAGCCATTAGCCCTTCCCATTTCTCATTCCTAATGCAAGTATTCTAATTCTATTTTTCACTATACTCAAATATTTCCTCCTTTGCATTAAATCCATTGATTATCAAAGTGCCCATTGAATAAATTCGGAGAGTCTTATCTACTTTGGGGATTCCTTTACCTTTTTATCTTCTGCTACAACTATTGGCACATAGGCTGAAATTATTTCCATATGGTCTTAAAATAAACAAGCAAATATGGCACTTCCCATGAGCACTATAATATAAAATGACACAATATTCCATGAAATAAAATTTCATGTTCCATTTGGAATCAGGACATACCAACCTGACCAATTCCTTTATTTGCCTCTTTTAGAAGCCTCTTTGAGCCATCCTTTCATTTTTCCACAAATTCCTTTTCTTGTTTTGCTTACAGTAACAATATGAAGCTTGATACCTTCACTTGTTGGTCACTGGACAATTGGACCTCACATTTAGAGCATCAACAGCCAAGTAAAATGCTTAGATAAACTAAAGATTATGGAACCCCCTTTCCAACACCGCTTCCACCATCATTACAGAAGCAGAAGGACTCACATAAGATTAAGGGTGATATTAAATTATTTTTCATTAATTCATGGATTGCTGTAGTCAAATAATTTACCAGCATGTAAGAAGACTCGTGGTGAGATTCTCTGCATTGAAGTAAAAGAAGACTTTTTTGCTGGGATCATACCTGAGGCCTTTTCAGCATAATATTATATCTGTCAGAGATTATATTCCATTGGCATAAAGGGGAAGGTGGATAGAAGGAGGAGAGGAGAATAAACACTTATATTACCATGTACTATATGCCAGGTACTATGGTAAACACTTTAAAAATACCTTATTTGATCCTCATAACAACTCTGTAAGGTAGGTGTTGTTATTATTTCCATTTTTACAATTGAGGAAACTGAGGCAAACAGGATGAAGTGACTTGACCATGGCCACATAGCTAGCAAGTGTCTGAGGCTGGATTTGAACTTAGCTCTTCTTAACTCCTGGTCCAGCTTTTTATCCACTGCACCACCAAGCTGCTTAATGTCTAAGATCCCAGGGTTAGCTTTATGCTGGGAAAAGATATCTCAGCAAGATTTTGTGGAGTAATGCCAATAAAAATAATAAGTGACGTTTATATAGCCCTTTAGGATTTATAGAGCCCTTTTCATACTTTATTTCCTTTGATCCTCACAACAATTCTGTGAAATTGGCAGGGCAAATATCCCCATTCTGTAGATAAGGAAACTGAGGTTTAGAGAGTTGTCTAGACTTGTCTAGGGTCATATAGCAGGTAAGTGACTGAGACAGGATTTGAACCTTGCTTTTCTGGTACCAAATCCAGTATTATTTCCACTGTACTTCAGCTGCCTAATCTGCCTTTGATTATTTGTCAATTGGAGCCAAATGTTTACAAGCCTTCCCTTGATAACCAGAACTTCTGCCACCTCTCTCCAAAGATATGCTATTTTAGAAAGTTCCTTTTGGTATGCTTGATCATTATTTCTACTTTCCTGAGGTTTGGGTGGGTGGATGTAGAAAAACCACAGCTCTCATAATGGTGACAGGAAGTTTCCTCAAGGCTGATCTATCTATTACAATCAGGCTCAGAAAGCCCAAATTCTTAAGTGTTCTCAGTTTAAAAGCTTCCTATTCCCCACAAAGCTCCACAAACTGGAATGATGATGATTTATCAGGTGTTATTCTGTAAGCACCTTCTCCGATTTAACAGTTTATAGATTAAAGGGCCTTTGATCCTCACCAGTGAGAATGATTATTGCAGAGATAGAAATGGTCTACCCCTATAAAGGAAACAGGAATGGAAAATGTGCTTTATATTCAATTCTTGCCCACTTACACCCTGGAGAGGGAGAGAAGTCAATCTAGACATTCACCATAATACAAGCCCCTTTGGTATACATCTTATTCAAGAGATGAGTAAGAATGTGCAAAATACCACATATCATTTCTTTCCCTTCATCTCTTCTTGCCCAACAGAATGGTCTTCCCATAGAATTTAGTTCCATATACAGAACTACCTATGTTTGGTTTTGAGAAAATGTTAGGCACAGCCCTCTATGTAGGAATGCTAGACATCTGATTGGTGGGAGCAGAGAGATACCTAGAGGAATATGTCCACAACATGATGGTGCTAATAATGCCCTACATTTTCAGTAACATGAACTGTAATCTGTGGTTTAGAACAGAAACTCTCAGTTTACAAAAAACAATTTCAATCTTGGGAGCTTCTCACTAATCATACTCTTTCTGCATTGTGCCCCCATCTGGGACTTCCCTTTGGAACCAGAGAATTTTTCTTTTATCACCCCTCCCAAACTGTGGGAACAACAAAATCTGTCTCATGTGTAGGTCTACACACACACAGAGGACTTCAGTTTCCGTGCATGCAATCATGCTAACAAGACATCAGAAAATAGGATACGTATTAAATAATCTGAGGAAAAATGGAAAATAATTGCACCCCCAGGGACCCATATACTCTTTTTTTTTTTTTTTGCAGAGCTATGGGAGTTAAGTGACTTGCCCAGGGTCACACAGCTAGTACGTGTCAAGTGTCTGAGGCCGGATTTGAACTCAGGTACTCCCGAATCCAGGGCCGGTGCTTTATCCACTGCGCCACCTAGCTGCCCCCCCCCCCCACATATACTCCTTTAAATTTATTGGACAAGCTGAGGATTGGGAGACCTTAGTGATGCAGGGAAAATGCTTTGGGCATTCTCTTTTCTTTTCTTTTTTTTCTTTTTCTTTTTTTTTTGGGGGGGGGGCAATGAGGGTTAAGTGACTTGCCCAGGGTCACACAGCTAGTAAGTGTCAAGTGTCTGAGGTCTGATTTGAACTCAGGTCCTCCTGAATCCAGGGTGGGTGCTTCATCCACTGTGCCACCTAGCTGCACCAGGGCATTTTTAAAAGTTAAAATGGCCTGCCTTGGACAGGTAGGTGGCACAGTGGATAGAGCACCAGCCTTGGATTCAGGAGGACCCGAGTTCAAATCCGGCCTCAGACACTTAACACTTACTAGCTGTGTGACCCTGGGCAAGTCACTTAAAACCAATTGCCTCACTAAAAAAAATGCCCTTCCTCTTTAGGGGGCCTCCACCTCCCTCAGGAACTCATAAAGTACTCCAGACTTAAAGTTCTACTCTGGGATTGAAGCCTTCCAAAGGGAAAAAAGAGTTCATATTGCTAGGGAGTTTATCCTTTCTCCTGGACCTGTCCAGTCCTTATAACTCACAGTTAGGGGTCATGAGAAGAGAATAAAATCTAGGTTTGTTCCTCCACATTGTTAGCTCAAGGTCCAATTTGTTTCATGATCTCCTCCAATGAGTCTAGGACATGTGGCTTAGAAAGCCCTCTGTAGGGGCAGCTAGGTGGTGCAGTGGATAAAGCCCTGGCCCTGGATTCAGGAGGACCTAAGTTCAAATATGTCCTTAGAACTTGACACTTATTAGCTGTGTGACCCTGGGCAAGTCACTTAACCTTCATTACCCCACAAAAAAAAAAGAAAAAAAAAGAAAGTCCTCTGTCACCCCACCATTGTTGCCCCAGTGCTTTCAGTTTGATCCAGACATTTTTCACCACTTTGGCCATTGCCTATCCTCTGCCATCCCTGATGCCACTTTTCTTTATGTGCAGGCTTCCACTCCAGAAGAGTCTGTGTGGTCATTTTCTTTACCCAGTTTCCCTTGCCTATTTGCCCCATATTCCTGTTTTACTTCCCCAGTTTTAAAGGCCAAGATCAGAACGTGTAGCCTACTTTGCCGTGAATCAATGGATCTTTCTCATCATAATGTCAAAACGACAGGGAGAGTCCCTATGACAGACAACTTCACAATCACTTCAAAGAACTAAACTTTTTTAGAAGAATCTGTCACTTCCTTAAGGATGCATGAGAGAAAGTCACCAGGATCTTATCAAGCTCATCCTGGAACAGTTTCTCTGCAATATCATCTTACATTTCTATAGCTTATTATAATGATTGAACATGCCATCCACATACATTATTTAATTTGATTCAATTCTTACAGCAACCCAATGAGATAGTGGGTAATGCAAGCATTGTCATTTAAATAATGTTAGCAACATAATTCATCTGACTCAACATCCAGCTATCTTTCTTTATACTACCCTCCCTATTCTCCCTACCATCCTGCCATAGTGTTTGAAAGTCTAACATTCTCATAATTGAAACCTTTTAGGTAAGGGGTTATTTGTCCAGAAGGTTCCCTTCAAAATGCAAACAAACTATCCATTCATTCATCAAAAGCTTGACTCAATTTTTTTGTCCCCAATTAGTCAATTCAATTCAATTCAGATACACATTTATCAAATGTCTCATATGTGCTAAACACAATGCTAGACACCAGAGATCCATAAGACAAAACGAAATTCTACTTACTTTCAAGCACTTTACCTTCTACTTAGATGCAACATGTATATAGGTAAGTAAATAGAAAGCATGTTCAATGTATATATAGAAGGCAGTGGTAAGGAAGGGCATGATATAGAAATGGGACCTACCCGAGTTAAGCTGAGCCTTATAGGGAGTTTGAAATTCCCACAACTAGAGGTGAGGAGAAAGAACACTCTGGCTGAATAGTGGTCTTTCCAAAGGTATAAAGTTAAGAAATTAAATATTGTGTTAATTAAATAGGTAACACCAAGTAGCCCAGCTTGGCTGTAACATAGATGATTGCTTCAATCTTCTAAAATAAGCCAGATTGCACAGGTCTTTAAATGCCAAATAGAGGAGTTTAAATTTGAGGTTAGAGGCACTGAAACTTCTGGAGGAGAGAGATAACATGGTCAGACCAATGTTTTAGGAATATCTGTTTGGCAGCTGTGTGATGGATGTACTACAGAGAGGTAAGACAAAACAGAAAGACTAACTAGGGGGTTGCTGCAATATTCCATGAGAGTAGTAGTAAAGGTCTGCATTATGAGTGGTGGCTTTGAGAATAGAGAAAAGGAGACGAATGTGAGAAATGAGGAGATGGATTCAGCAAGACTTAGCAACTGATTAACTCAGGGGATTATTGCTTCAATAATGTGAATAATGCTAAATAAGTCTAGAAATGTTGAATGGAGTCAGATTGTCAAGTTCTGTCAATAGCAAATAGAGTAGTTTAAATCTGATGTTCGAGGCACTGAAGTTTCAGTTATGGTATATCAGTTTAGCTCTAAATCTGTCAGTTATAGATTTAGAACTGCAGCCTAACCCTTTCATTTTAATGATGAAAAAATTAAGGCAGAGGTTAAGTGACTTATCCAGGGTCACAAAGGCTAGTATGAGTCAGAAGTGAGATTTGAACCCAAGTATTTCTTAATCCGAATTTACACTCTATCCTCTATGCCTTCTGGTCTCTCTAATCTGGCAGTTGAATGAGTATAAAGAGTCAAATGTAATTCCAATTTTGATGTACCTGAGATGCTGGCCTCCCCAGTAGACATAGAGAAGTTAGGAGATGGGTTAGCTTATCATGGGGCAGGCATGATGTTCAGTGGAGTAGAAACTGAGCAGAGAAACTGATGAAAAATGGAAACTTATCTGGAAAGTGCTGAAAGAATTTTTGAATTATGCAAATAAAGACTGAACTATATATGCCTTTGACACAAAGATTCTACTCCTAGACATATTGGTATGGTAGATAGAGTGCTGAACCTAGAGTAATGAAGACCAGAATTCAAATCTAGTTTCAGACACTTATTAGCTGATCAAATTACTTAACTGTGGCTCAGTTTCCTCCCCTGTAAATGAGGATAATATTAGCACCTATATTCTAGAGTTCTTGTGTGGATCATATGAGATAATAATTGTAAAGTACTTAGCACAGTGCATATATAATAAGCACTATAAAAATGTTAGCTATTATTATTAGTGACAGCTACATGGCACAGTGGATAGAGCACTGGGCCTAGGGCCAGGAGCACCTGAGTTCAAATCCAGCCTCAGACATTGCTAGCTATATGACCCTGAGCAAGTTACTTAACCCTGTTTGCCTCAGTTTCCTCATCTGTAAAACGAGCTGGAGAAGGAAATGACAAAACCACTCCAGTATCTCTGCAGAGAAAACCCCAAATGGGGTCATGAAGAGTCAGACATGACCAAAAGGATTCAACAACAACAACAAAAACAAAATAATAATAATAACAATAACAAAAACACCTATGTTTTCCAGGTAAATTTTGCTTAATGTGGGAAGGTCTCAGATCCCAACCCTTCCATATTCTTATCATCATCATCATTGATATTATTACTATTTTTTCATTGATATTATTATTATTATTATTATTATATGTGAAGAACTTTTCAAAAGTTAATGTGCTACATAAATGATAGGTATTGTATACTACTTGTCCTAAATAATAGGAACTAGCGTTAGATGGGACCTAAGTGGCCATCTAGTCATCAAACTCCCTCATTTTACAGGAAGGGAAATTGAGATTCAGACAGTGGAAGCACCTTGCTCAAGGTCACCACTGAGCTATTGGCCTAGCTAAGTAGTTCTTTCCACCACACTGTCTGGCTCTCCTCAAGATGTAGAGTTTGCAGATGTGGGGGATGCAGTCACTGCTCAACACAGGGAGGGCAGAAAGGGGGGCAGAGGGTCAAGCAACGGTATTCCCAAAGTCCACAACTGCAACTGCTGCATATCTTCCTTCAGAAAGAATTCTACCTTTTCATTTCAAAGAACACAGAGTAGCAACTGTGGATTCCCAGAAGATCAGATAAAGTTTTCCTGTTAAAAAATTGTTCATTTACTCCAAGGTATGGATGAAATACAATTCAAGGGGGCAGAGAGGTCACAAAGTGGATAAAGCATTGACTGGCCCTGGATTCAGGAGGACCTGAGTTCAAATCTGGCCTTAGACACTTGACACTTACTAACTGTGTGACCCTGGGCAAGTCACTTAACCCACATTGCCCCGCAAAAAGAAAGAAAGAAAGAAAGACAATTCAAACCAGAAATTAGATCCCAAGAGTGCCTTGCTGCTAAATTGGTTGGATAAATGGCAAGTGCTGCAAATCAGCCTTAAGTGAAAACAGGATTTGAGAACCATCCTGATTATCACTCAATGGGAGAAGAGGGAGAGGGTGAGATTGGAAACTGAGTAACCCATCCCTGACCTCCTATTGTCAAGTAATCAAGACCAATCATAGACTCCTGGTTTGAAGGAGGAGGCTTTGTTAAATGTGGTGTGAGCACAATTATATCTTGGCTAACGGAAACCTCTTTTGCACAGAATTTGCCCTTTTTGTGAGGAAAAGAGGAAAGAGTGCAAATTGCAAATTGCAAATGGAGAGGGTCTTAGGAGGGGTGGTTAAAGGAACTAGGAATATTTAGCTTGAAATGAGATGACTTAGGGAGAAAATGAGAGCTGCCTTCAAATATTTGAAGGGCTGTCAGGTGGGAGAGAGAGATTAGAGCTACTCGGGGTAACAGCATAGCCTGGAATGAGGACAGGTGAGTGACAGGCACTGGGAAGCATATTGGGATTCAACCTAAGGAATCCTTTTGTTACAATCAGAGCTGTCCCAAAGCAGGAGGGGATGCCAGGAAGTGAATTCTCCAAAGCTAGCATTAGTCAAGGAGAGCCTGAGCGTTGGTTAAGCATGCAGCAAAAAGCATCTGGTGTGTGAACGTGGTGATCACTAAAGTCCCTTCCAATGCCAAGGTTCTAGTCATCTGTGTTTCACAGGTAAATTTTGCTTAATGTGGGTAAAGTCGGGGCAGCTAGGTGGCGCAGTGGATAGAGCAACGGCCCTGGAGTCAGGAGTACCTGAGTTCAAATCTGGCCTCAGACACTTAACACTTACTAGCTGTGTGACCCTAGGCAAGTCACTTAACCCCAATTGCCTCACTAAAAAAAAAAAATGTGGGTAAAGTCTCAGGTCCCAACTCTTCCATACTCTTATCATCCCTTGTTTTCTTCTTCTGTTTTGTTACCCCCTTGGGTGAGAATATGAACCCAAAGCCATGGCTTTGGGTTGACTATTCATTCTTTCCTGTAATGAGCTCCCCTCCACCTCTCCCATCCCATGGGAGTTTTACTGGATAGATGCTCATCAGGAAGTAGGTATGACTTCTGGCAGATATGGCATCTTGTCATTGTTTGGTCCACTTTGTTTAGATTTATTTGAAGGCATATTGTTAAGTGAGTACTTCTATTTAAAACTAGAGAAAATTAGCTTGCCACATTGTCCAGTGTCCCCTGGGACTCCCAGGCACCCCTCTCTAAGGAGGAGAATCTAGAAGTAAGCCAACTGGTACAACTCAGATAAATGGTAGTAAGCTACAAATCATATTTGTACAGATTGAGAGCTGAAGGAGACCTGAAAAGCCAGCTAGTGCAAGCCTTTTTGTATATGAGGCAACTGAGGCCTTGATAGGTGGATTGTAACATCTGAGGTCATACAGGCAGTAATTAAGCTAGGATGTGAAGCCAGGTCCTCTGACTAAAATCTCCCTCCAAATCTCACCTTCCTCTGCCTTCCCGGAAAAGAAATGACATCACCTCTCTGTATCCAATAACAAGGGAACTGATTAACACAGGCTAAGTTCCCTCCTTTACTGAGTAATCAGGACTGCTGCTTATCTCACTTTTTACTTTGGGTTGAGGAAGGGGGAGTGGGAGTCTGTTTTGGAAGTTGCAGAGGGCAGCAGAAAGAGCACTGGGTCTTGAATCAGAAGGCCTGAGTTCAAATCATATTTCAGACATTTTGATGAGTCCATGGGGCTTCAGTTTCCTTGGCTATAAAATGAAAGACTTGGACCAGATGGTCTCTGAGGTACCTTCTAGTTCTACATCTGTGATGAAATGGAATGGAAAAGAATTTATTAAGTGCTTCCTACGATACAATTCCTAAGCTAAGTCCTAGAAATGCAAATAGAAAAGCCAGACAATCCCTGCTCTCAAAGAGCTCACATTCTAATCAAGGAAGACAACACATGTAGAGTTCAGCTGCAAAGACAGATGGACAACCTAGTGGTTTTGAGAGTTCAGCAGCAGGGCAGATGGCAAGGCGTGGGAGCCTGGAGGGCACAGTTACAGGGCAGATGGCAAGGACTGGGCCTACAGGGGTCCCTCCAAAGAGCTTTGATGCCTTGTCTGAGTGCTTCCCTGTCAAGCATTCCATGAACCTTCTTTAGATCTTCCTTGACCTTTCCTCAGAGGGCTGGGAGGCCACTTCATTATTCTCTCTGTCCATTTTTCTTCCCAAGAGTCTCTCTACTGAAGGTGGTGGCCAGAATTTCATCTTTATCTTGATATGGATAAAAGAATAGATAGTATGCTGATTGAATTTGTGAAGGGACAGTTCAAACATTGGATGACATAATCATGGGCTAGAACACTAAACTAAATCCAATCAGATGAAATTCAAGAGTGATAAATGTAAAGCCCTGGACTTCAATACCAAAAAACAGTCTCGGCAATACAAGATGGGGTAGATGTGGATAAACAGCAGTTGTTTGGAAATGATCTGGGAGTCTTAGTGGATCGCAAGCTCAATCTGAGTGAGTAGTATGATATAGCAGTCAGAAGAGCTGCATTAAGAGGGACATAGCTTCCAGGAATAGGGAGGTAATAACACCACTGTATTCAGACCCCATTAGATCAAATCTGAAGTATTGTATTCTGTGATGAGCACCATGGCTTCAGAATGATATTGCAGGGCAGCAAGGTAGCACAGTGGATAAAGCACTGGCCCTGGATTCAGAAGGACCTGGGTTCAAATCCTGCCTCAGACACTTGACACTTACTAGTTGTGTGACCCTGGGCAAGTCACTTAACCCTCATTGCCCCACCAAAAAGCAAAACAAAAAAACAAAAAAAAAAACCCAACCCAGAATAATATTGCTAAGCTAAGTGTTAGGAGGAAAATAAGAACCTTGAGTCCATGATATATAAGGACAGGTGAAAACAAATGTGCACGTTTAACCTAGAGAAAAGCAGACTCCTTGGGAGTTGGATTGAAGGACCATGCTAACTCACTTCAAGTATTTGAAAGGTGTCATTGATAGGAGAGACTAGACTTATCCAATTTGGATCCTGAGGTCAGAACCAGAAGCAATTGGTAGAAGCTGAAAAATGGCAAATTTAGGCTTGGGAAAACTTTCTTAATAATGTGGGTGGCCTCAGAGTGGAATGGGGATACCTCGAAGAGTGATGGGTTCCCCTTTCTTGGAGGTCTTCAGACAGTGACTAGAAAATCTTTCTAGTCAAGAATGCTCTAGTGGGGATTCCTTTTGCAGATGAATTGGATCAGATGACCATTGGGTCACCTTGCAGTTAAGGTTGTGCTGGCAAATATTTAACAATCAACTCTCTGAAAAGAACGTACAATTGACACTTAATTTTAATCTGAATTATTAAAATTTTCTCCATTGCTTTCTTAATCCAGACATTCAATAAAATGATGAATCAAGCTCTGATCTATAATGTTTGCTGAATTCTGAGGTATAGATGCTCACACTGAAAATTTAACAACTGGCTCTGTAGCTGATTGGAACTAGCTCTAGCATACCTCTGCTTATAGCAATCAGATTCTGTGATTCTATGATTCTGTCTTGTTTAAAATCTTCCCTCAACCCCAACCTCATTTTGACACTATAAAGATCCTTTTCCTAGTATAAGGGCCAAAATTTGATATACGAAGTGTTAATTGGGTGACGCCTAAATATTGGGGTCCCAGATATTAAAGGCATAATAGTGGGAAGGAAGGAGAGGGGGAAGGGGAGGTCTTGGTCCTATCAGTATGGGTCTAATTGAGATGATGTGCCTTGATCAAATCCCCCAAGTACCAGGGCCTTCATGCTGAATTTGGAAGCCCTGGGCAGATTCAATGTGGCCACACTCTGGCAGACTCAGTTTTCAGGCTTACCCAAAATAAATCTCATCCCCAATCTACCTGCTTATTTAAGAGTTTTCTTCCAACCCCTTTTCAAAACTACAGTCACTGCCAGACCAGATAACAGGGGGCTCTGTACTTAAGGATCGACCAGGGTCCCTCCAGCATTTCTAACCTTGAGATGCCTGCCATGGGCAGCTAACGTTTAACTACATGGTCTCAGAACTCTACTGTTGGCCTATTGTCTGCTCTCATTCCACTTCCAAGCTTGGACACCCTTCTGTGTTCCAACCTCTCACTGGGCTGCATGGGTGCATCCATAAGATCTACAAGGTTATTTGGCATGAATGCCCTAAGAAGAAGTTTTAGAGCTCCTTACTTAGCTATGTTAAAAATCTCTTTTTAGCACCCCCTCCCTGTAGGTCAAAATAGTCCTTAGCTGGCAAAGCTTATTAATGGATTCCAACAAGGGTCTCAGCACCTGTCAAATCTCTAGCATCAACACAGCAGCATCCCATGTCCTAGACAGACACTCAATGGTTGTCTTGCCCTCTGACTCCCTGAGCACAGGGTTTCTCTCCTCCACCAAGGGCACTCTCAAATCAAGGGCAGCTCCTCCCAATTTTCCAATTTTAAAGGATACTTTTGAATGAGAAGTTGAAAAGACTAAATAAAAGTTTTCTTTTCAGCCTTGAATAATGAGCTGGGATATTAGGATGGGGGCAGCTGACATTGGAAACAGATTTCATATGGGCCACTCCCGCTGATCTAGAGGTCTTGTAGTCAGTAGCTA
The DNA here is from genome assembly GCF_019393635.1 of Dromiciops gliroides. Taxonomy (NCBI): domain Eukaryota; kingdom Metazoa; phylum Chordata; class Mammalia; order Microbiotheria; family Microbiotheriidae; genus Dromiciops; species Dromiciops gliroides. The sequence goes on from NC_057865.1 coordinate 70,998,609, forward strand.
TAAGTGACTCCTTCATTGCCCACCCTCCCAACCCCCTACCAGTCTGTCCAGTGTGACAAGGTAAAGGAAAGGGAGTAGTCAAGTGCTTGGTCAGGGAAATACTGGTGAATTGGCTACATTAGAGACAGGAAATGTGAAATAAGCTGAGCTGATGCCAATCAGATAAACATTCTCAGGTAGATGTGATCTCAACTCTCACCACTGCTTTCTTCCCCAATTGTTATGTACCAGAACAGCACAAGCTATGAACTTGAAGCAACAGAGACACATGGGAGACCACAAGCATATCACCTAAATTTCCTGGACCTCTATTTTCTCATCCATACAATCCATGAGTTGAACACAGAAACAGCATAGCATAGTCAAAAAGAGCACTGGCTTGGGAAATAGAGGAGCTGAGTTCAAATACTGACTGTCACTACTTGTGTGATCTTTGGCAAATCACTTAACCTCAGTGTCCTCATTTATAAAATGAGGGATATAGACTCAATGACCTCTAAGTTCCTTCTGGCTTATGTCCTTCAAGATTCAACTCAACTCCCACCTTCTATAAGAGGTTATTTATGATCTCCCTACTGCTTATGCCTTCCCTCTGATTAATTCACTCTCCCTCTTTCTGAGTGTGTCCCTTGCTAATGATTATTTACAATAATACCAATTTCTCCTAAAAAAAAATACCTGCTTGTATATAGTTGCTTGAATGTTGCCTCACCCATCTGATTATCAGCTTTTTAAGAGTAGAGAGTGCCTGGTCTCTTAATTACCAAATCTACTAACTCCTTCTCCATCCTCGTCATTCTTGACCTCTCTGCAGCTTCTGACATTGCTGATTGCCCCCTTTACCTTGATCCTCTCTCTAGGATTTCATGACTCCTGGGATTCTCCTTTTATCTGACTCCTTCACTGGATCTTTGTCAGGTCACATCCATTAACCATGGGGGTCCCACAGATCCCTGTCCTTAACCTTCTCTTCTCTCTGTAGAGTTTTTCACTAGGTGTTCTCATCAACTTCCATTGATTCAATGATCATTTCCATGCTGATGATTCTTTCTTTCTTTTTTTTTTTTAGTCAGGCAATTGGGGTTAAGTGACTTGCCCAGGGTCACACAGCTAGTGCTAAGTGTCTGAGGCCGGATTTGAACTCAGGTACTCCTGACTCCAGGGCCGGTGCTTATCCACTGCACCACCTAGCTGCCTCGCTGATGATTCTTAAATTTACTTATGCAGCCCTAACCTCTCTCCTTACCTCCAATCTCATCTCCAGCTTCCTATTGGACATCTGGAACTAGATGTCCTCTAGACATCTTAAACTCTACAATTCCAAAACTGAACTCATCTTTCTCCCTAAATGCTCCCCTCTTCCTAACTTCCCTATTATTGTCAAGGGTACTACCATCCTCCGTGTCACCAAGGCTCACAATTCAGGTTTCAGACTTGACTCCTTATTCTCTTTCATTCTCCAGATCCAATCAGTTGTCAAAGCCTATCAATTTTACCTTCATAACATATGCCTCCTTCTCTCCTCTGCGTTCACTATGGTCCAAGAATTCATTGCCTGCTTTACATAATCACACATATATAACTCATATATGATTGCTTACTACCTCAGGGAGGGGGGTAAGGGAAGGGGAGGGAGGGGGAGAGGGAAGCTGAGGGAGTGGGGAGGGAAGGGGAAGGAGGGATAAAAATTGGAACTCAAAAATATAAATAAAAATGTTTATTATTTTAAAATAGCTAATAAAAGAACTCATTACCTCAAACCTGAGTGAAATAACTTTCTGCTTGGTATCCCTGCCAAAAATTTCTCCCTAATCCAATCCATCCTCCAGCTGCCAAAGTGATCTTTCTGAATTTTAGGTCTGACCATGTCATCTTCCCTCCTTTCCCAATTCATTAAATTCTAGTGACTCAACATCACTTCTATAAGCAAATATAAAGTCTTCTATTTTGTTTTTGAAGTCCTTCATATCTTGCCCCCCTACCATCTGTTTTTTAGTCTTCTTATGCTTTATAATCCTGCACAAACTCTGAGATCCAATGACAGTGGCCTCCTTGTTCTTACACACACACACCACACACACACACACACAACCCTCCTAATCTAGAGTATTTTCTTTCATTGTCCCCATGGCTGGAATGCTTTCCTCATCATTTCTGCTTCTTAGCTTGTCTGACTTCCTTGAAGTCTCGCTAAAGTCCTGCCTTCTACAAGAGTAAATCTCAGTCCTCCTTATTCTTAGTAGTTTCCCAGTGAGACTACTCCCAACTTATCCTAAACATATCTTGTTTTATATAGGTAGCCACTTCTTGGAGCCCCCATTAGAATATGAGTGAGAACAGGGACTGTCTTTTGCATTTCTGTGTAATCCCCAGCATGTAGTAAAGTGCCTGGCACATAGTAGGCACTAAATAAATGTTTATTGACTGAATAACTGAAGCAGCTCTGAATCACTGCCTCATTGTGGTGGAGGGACTTGTGTAGTGAGTTACCCAAGATGGACAAATCATAGTGGAGAATTCTGACAAAAGGTAATCCACTGGAGAAGGAAATGGCAAACCACTCCAGTATCTTTATCAAGAAAACCCCATGGGCAGTATTAAAATAATAAAAGAGATGACATCAGAATATGAGCCCTACAGGTCAGAAGGTGATGAACATGCTTCTGGGGAAAAGCAGAAGACAAATACAAGTTGCTCCAGTACTAATGAAGCAGTTGGGCCAAAGCCAAAAGGAAACTCTGCTGTAGATGTGTCTGGTGACAAAAGGAAAATCTGATGTTGTAAAGATCAATATTGCAAAGGAACCTGGGATGTAAGATCTATGAACCTGGGTAAGCTGAATGTGGTCAAACAGGAGATGGAAAAATTAAATATCAATATTTTGGGTGTCGGTCAACTTAAATGGATGGGACTGGGTGAATTTAATTCAGGTGATCACCATATATACTACTGTGGACAAGAATCCTTTAGAAGAAATGGAATGTAGCCCTCATAGTCAATAAAAGGGTGAGAAAAGTGGTACTGGACTCTAATCTCCAAAATGACCAAATGATAACTGGTCAAATCCAAGACAAACCATTCCACAGCACAGTAATACAAGTCTATGTTTTAACCACTGATGCTGAAGAAGCCAAGCTTGATCAGTTCTATGAAGATCTACAACATCTTATAGAAATAACACCCCAAAAGATGTCACATTCATCTTAGGGGATTAAAATGCTAACGTAGGAAATCAAAAGATAACTGGAATAAGAGGCAAGTCTGGCCTTAAAATACAAAATGAAACAGGGCAGATGGCGGTAGAGTTTTGTCAGGATAGCTTGCTGGTCATAGCAAACACTGTATTCTTTAAAAATCCAAAAGGCAATTACACCGGACATCACCAGATGATCAGTATAGATTTCAGATTGTTTCGACATTTTGCCCCCAAAGGTGGAGAGAAGCTCTATATAGTCAGTTAAAACAAGACCCAGAGATTAGATCATATCATGAACTTCTTATTTCAAAATTCAGTAGAAAAAACTATAAGACCATGTAGATATGACCTAAATAATATCCCTTAAGAATATGAAGTGGAGATGATGAATACATTTAAGGGATTAGATCTCGTTGATAGAATGCCTGAAGAACTATGGAAAGAGGCAACAAGAAAAAACATTCCAAAGAAAAGGAAGAGCAAGAAAGCAAAATGGCTGTCTGATAAAGCTTTACAAATACCTGAGGAAAGAGGGAAGTGAGAGGTAAACGAGGAAGGGAAAGATATACCCAAATGGCTGCAGAATCCCAGAGAATAACAATGAGAGATAAGAAAGTTTTCCAGATAAATCAAAAACCAGAGAAAAATTAACAATCTCAGATATGCAGACTACACCACTCTGATGGCAGTAAGTGAAAAAGAATTAAGAAGATTCTTCATGAGGGTGAAAGAGGAGAGTGTAAAAGCTGGCTTGAAGCTTAATGTCAAACAAACAAGGATTGTGGCAACTGGTCCCATCACTTCCTGGCAAATGGAGAGAGAAGAAATGGAAGCAACATCAGATTTTATATTCTTGAGCTCAAAGATCAATGTAGATGGCTATATGCAGCTATGAAATTGAAATATGTTTGCTCCTTGGAAGAAAAGCTATGGCAAATCTAAAATCCATGGATAGACACTGAAAAGCAGAAACATCACCTTGCTGACAAAGATCCATATAGTCAAAGCTATGTTTTTTCCAGTAGTGATGTATAACTGTAAGAGCTGGACTATAAGGGAAGCTGAGTGCCACAGTATAGACACTTTTGAATTGAGGTGTTGGAGAAGATTTCTGAGAGTCCTTTGGACAGGAAAAGAGATCAAATTAGTCAATGCTTAAAGAAATAATTAATTCAGGCTATTCGTTGGAAGGTCAAATATTGAAACTGAAGCTTAAATACTTTGTCCACATAATGAGAAGATAGGACTCATTGGAAACGACCCTAACGTTGGGAAAGATTGAAGGCAAAAGGAGAAGAAAGCAGAGGATGAGATGGATTGGTAGTATCATAGATACAATGATCATGAACTTGGACAGACTTCAAAAGATAGTGGAGTATAGAAGGGCCCAGTGTGCTTTGGTCCATGAGGTCTAGAACAGTTGGGCACTACTGAACTGAACAACAAATTGAAGTAGCTAGATCATCCAAGAGAATCTCTTCCCTCACCAGCCATGAAGTCTCCTGTTCTTCATTTTATCTCCCAACCCCATAATCCTCCAAACTCTCTACTCTACTGAGAAAGACTGTTTTTGAAGCTACCCAACATTTGCTAAACATTGAGCCAAATGTAGATATCAGCTACCTCCATCAATAGTTCACAGTAAAACATAGGGAGCTCTTGATGTGTGGATGGATTAAGCACTAAAAATGGTTCATCCCGGTCCAACTTTCCCCACTACCCAGCTGGTGCAGGTTCAGGGAATCCAAGCTAATTTTAATAGAATATAATTAGGAAGGTAAGTTTGCTGCCAAAAAAAGCATCATGGCATGCATTTTAAAGCCAACTATAAATGATTAAAAATAAATTATCCTCTATTTTAAATTAATGGAGAGTCCTAGCATGTCTAGTGTGGATAATAGAGAGTTGCATGTACTAAGTTTCAGGCTTCCAGTTCTGATTGTGTCCTAATGCTTGCTTGCTGCTTTGGGAAAGTGGAGGGCTAGGATGAAAGGGAAAGAATGGAGATGGGGAGGAAGTGGCAAAATAGGATGGGTGGCTTGCCTGAGTCCCCAAGTACAAGAGTACAAGGGAATGAAACAAAGGCAATTGCCCTACCTTACCCAGAGCTCTATTCAAACTTTTAATTTAGGGGGATTAAAATTCATACACTTTCATGAAGTCAATTGTTGGATCAAAACAAGACCTCACCCAGGGAAAGTAGCAATGATCATTCTACTAAGCAATAATACTTTAAAAAGAAATATAGGGGAAGCTAGGTGGCGCAGTGGATATAGCACCCACCGGCCCTGGAGTCAGGAGGACCTGAGTTCAAATCTGGCCTCAGACACTTAACACTTACTAGCTGTGTGACCCTGGGCAAGTCACTTAACCCCAATTGCCTCACTAAAAAAAAAAAAGAAATATAGTAATATAGTAGATGGAAATATATTTTGTATGACTTTCTATGTATAATGGGTATTGTAATTCTTGCTTCCTCAGTGGGTAGGAGAAGAACAGGAAGAAGCATGAGAATTTGGAACTGAAAATGAAAATTTTTAAAAATTAAATTTAAATTAAAAAAAAAGAAATAGAATGGAAGGTTCTTTGAGGAAGAGCTAAAATCAAGAAAACGGTTTCTTCCAAACAAGTAACAAAGAATGTCACAAGATGTGTAAGGAACAGAGCTGGGCAAGGTCATTGGTAGGATGGCAGACCCTCAGAAGAGAGTCTTTTAGGGTGGAGGCTTTTTCTTCTTGAGTTCCCCACAAATCCTAGGTCCTGATGTAAAAAAAAGTTAAGAACAGTAGGAAGTGATAAGATAATAGAAATGAAAAAAAAATACACTTGTGGCTTCTTGAACATCCTTACGTCTTTTGGAGACAATGAGATAAAAGAAAACCCAACACTATGCCTAAAGGACTGATCAACTGATTTCAACAAACATTTGGTTGTACTCTGTGGTATGTGCAAGGCAGTGTACTCGATACTGGGGGTGTGATGACCAAAAATTAGCATAATGGGAATTGGCACATTCTCAGATTACTTAAAATGTTATCACCCACTTAGGGGCTACCTGGGACCTGTTTGGGATACTTGGAAGAGAGATCTGGCACGTTTGGACATTGTGCATTGACCTACCACATGGTTGAGATCAGCCTTTTCCTTTGGCTTTGTAGCCATACCACTCTGTGTCTTTAAAGACTGACTCAAGTTTGATCACTCTCTTTTTGGCATTCATGTCTAGAGATAAAGGACTCATTGGCTGAGAGCAGATGACACCATGCAGTTTCTTAGTAATGTCACCCCAAGAAAGACTTGGGTTTTCAGTGCTGTTTTCATTTGTCCTTTATAGTTCCAGCTACAGGGGCAGGGCATGGGGGTGAGGGGCTTCAACCTGGGGACTCAAGCTACAGGAATCTTGCAATTCCATATTCCAGGATGTTTTAGTCAGCCCAGTGGGGAAACCCTGAGAAGCCAGTGTCCTGGGATAAAACCCAAGAAAACTTTCAATTTGAAATTGGTGAAGCAAATGCTTTGAACCTAATTCCTTCTCCCCTTCACATACCGAGATGATGACTGGGGTTGGGGGTATACCCCCAAGTTTTTTCTTGGGAAATGTTTGTAAATTTGCTCCTCTTAAACCTTTGAAGCAAATATTCCTTAGGATCACAGGGTTTGGTACATGTCCCAACTACCTAAAATGGCCTCAAACACATGGGAGACATTTGGGACCTTCTCAGGGAGACAGGAAAATGGCATACATTTGGATGGGGCCCTATATGTAACAGGGTCTTGCTCTTGCCCCATTTCTAAGGGCTGAGTATAGTGAATTTTACTACTTCCCTCCCCGGGGTTGTCTAGCATCCTGAGGGGACTGAGAATGCCTTTGCAATTGCCTAGAGTTCCCACCGATTGTATTCTCCCAATCTTAGGAGCCTAGTAAATAGAATCCCAGTTGCATTTAGTCACTTAACATGAAATTCATTTTTACAAATGTAAAGGGAGCTTAGTGTATACCTAGAGTACCTGAAAAGCACATCATCCATGTAGCTGGGATTATTTCAGGTGGTCTGGGCATGTGCCAAATATCGCTATGTAAGTACAGTCCTCACCAACAGGCAATTCATATTCTCTAGGAGGTTAGGGACATAACACAGACACAAAGAAATGAGGAATGGCATGTGTGAATGTGGGCTCTGACATATTGAGTTTAGGGAACAGCTAGTAGTCTAGTTTGGCCGGAACATAGAGTACATGAAAGGAACTTTGATGAAATAAGGCTGGAAATGTAGGTTGGAGACAGATTGTGAAAGGCCTTAAATGCCAGTCTGATGAGCTACCCTAGAGACAACGTGGAAATGCTGAAGATTTTTGAGTTAAGGAGTCAAATGGGCCAGTTTGTGCCACAGGAAGATTATTTTGCCTTCTGTTTCAAGGATGAATTAGAGAGGAGGAAAGAATAGAAGAATGGAAAAGAGTTAGTATACTCTTGTAATAGTCTAGGTAAAAGCTGATGAGGGCCTGAGGTAGGGTGGTAGCTGGGTTATTGGAGAAAATGAGACAAATTAAATATTCTGGAAGTAGAATAAAAAGACAGCCGTTGATTATATATGGAAGAGAAACAAGAAGGGAGACTCAAGGATAATGTCAAGATTATAAACTTCAGTGACTGATTCCACATGACAACTCATAATACCTTAGAATTTAATAGTTCTTACATTCTAGATTTATATTTCAAGGATTGGGTGTAGTTATAATCAATTTTGGCACAAATACAACATCTTTAATGTGAATTTCTTTTCCTTCCATCTCTTCCTCTCCAAAACTTGATGAAACAGGTGGATAGATGGATTGATGGAGGTGTATTCTGGCATGATTAATTAGTCTAGTCAGGTAGGAATAGAGGAATGGTGTGTATTGAGAAAAATCACAGAATCACAGCTGCTCAGAATTAAAAGGCATCTCAGAGGCCATCTATTTTACTGTTATCCAAACAGAAATCCCTTCTGCAACATCCACAGTGAGTGGTCATCCGAACTTCCAGGTAGAGGAACTTCCTGAGGATGCTCATTTGATTTGTGGATAGCTCTGGAAAGCATCAGGAAATTTTTGCTTATATTGAGACAAAATTTACCTCTCTGCAACTTCATTCATTTCTCCTAGTTCTTCCTTCTAAAGCCTAGAAGAGAAAGGTTAACCTTTCTTCCAGGGGACAGCCCTCCTAACTCTTGGTATCATGTACCTCCTAAGTCTATTCCAGGTTAATGATACTGTTCATTCGACTAATCCTCATATAACATAGTTTAAAATATTCTTATCATTTTGATCACTATTTTGGGGATATGTTCCAGCTTGTTAGCATCCTTCTGAAAATATGGTGCAAAAAACTAAACACAATTCTTCAGGTATAGTGTAGCCAAAGCACTGTGTAGTGGGAGTTCATCATTCTGGATTTTATATTTTTCTTCCAAATAAATTTTATTGGTATCTTTTGGGGGTCTGCTACTTATATTTATCAGCAAATCCTTCCCCTTCCCTAGAGAGCCTTCCAAAATGTAAAAAAGAAGAAAAAAAACAATTTAGCAAAACTAATACTTCCAAAAAAATCTGATGTTCTATGCAGGGTTCTATACCTATAGTTGCCCACCTTCATAAGAGAAGACAGGAGGTTATTTTCTCATATCTCCTCTTAAGAGCCAAGCTTGGTTATTATAATTTCACAACATTTTTTTAATTGTTTGTTTTTGTTCTTTTCATTTATATTGTTGTAGTCATTGTGTATGTTTTATTTACTTAATCTTGCATCAGTTCATGTCTTCTTATGCTTCTCTTATTTCATCACATTCACCAATTCTTATGCACAGTAATATTTCATTATATTCATGTGTCACACTATAGTTAGCCATTTCCCAGTCAGTGGGAACCTCCATTATCTTCTAGTCTTTTGAACTATGGAAAGACAGGGCACCTCTCTTAATATAATCTAAGATGCTATTCAGGTCTACTGATCCAAATCCCTGCCTCTAGGCAGAGCCATATGGAACCTGACAACATGCAGTGTGGTCAACCATTGCCACAAATAATTTTGAAGAAGCTGAAAGACTGAAGATTGGGTCAGGCTGAGGATCTCCAAGTATTATCTCTGGATCCCTCTAACTCCCAGCAAATAGAGATTGTGTCAGGAAAATAGTGTTAGTACCACTATGCCACACAAAACCCTGAGGAGGATTTCTACTGCAGTCAGCTCCTTCTCTCCTCTGTCAGGGAACAAGACTGAAAGAAGACTGAATGTAATGGAAATCGTACTTGGAATGAGAAAACCTGGGTTTGTAGCCCACATCTTTATTAGTCATGTGAATTTGTTACTCACTTTCTTTTTATGAGACTTACTCTCCACATCTACAAAATATAGTTAGTAATAACTTACCTTCATCACCTCTCAGGATGGCTTTAAGGATCTAATGAGGTAATGAGTATAAAGTGCTTTGTAAATATATGTATATATAGAAGCCATTGCTATTATCTGTGAAGAGGCATTGGACCGGTGATTTCATTGGTATCGGTATTCACCTCCCTGATGAAGACATTCTCTTTGTCAATTTGGGTCAGCACCTTCTCTTTAGTCTTAGAGAATTGCCTGTGAATATAGTATGCCTCATCAATTATTACATTATTGCTCTGATAAAATATTTTGTCTTAGGAGCCTGTTGCTGGGCAATACGATGGAGGAGGAAGCAGTTGAGGCCTTTGGTGGAAGAAGAGATCTGGGTTGACTATGACCCTGGTATTCCCTTTAAATGTGGATATAGCTGGGGATGGGGTGGGGAAGTGGAGAGATGACTGGACTCCAGGTTAGAAAGACCTGCATTTACATCTTGCCTCTGGCACTCACTATCTATCTGTATGAGCAAGAACGAATCACTTAACCTCTCTTGTTTCTTCATCTATAAAATGGAACTTCAGTTTCCCCATTAAGAAAATGAAACCAATTTATAAAGCTAATATATAAGCTATTTATAAAATGAAGGTAATAATAAAAACTTGCAAAACAAAGCTAATAATACCTACCTCATAGAGTTGTCACAAGGATCAAATGTAATAACATATGAAAAGGACTATATAAATAAATAGCTGTTTCCTGATCAGTGAAACCTACCTTATTTACTGGTCTTTTGAACCATGAAAAGACAGTGTACATCTCTTAATGTAGTCTAAGATCCTGATCAGATCAAGTGATCCAGTTCCCTGCCTCTAGGCAGAACCATACAAAGCCTAGCTACCATTATTCCTTAAGTTTTATGGGAGATTATGGCATTTCCCGTTCTCTACAAATCCTGTTCTGAAGTTGTAGGTGGGGTTGCTAAAGGTTCATAAAAATATTATCAAAGATGTTCACGAGCAAATCCAAGGGTTTCTATAAAACCCGAGCCAATTGTGCATCATCACAGCAGCCCTCAAAATTCACAATTGAAGAGAGAGATGGCTCCCTTTCAGGGACTGGGAAGTAGTTCCTGACCAAGATCTATAAAAAGTGAATTGAGTGGTTTTGAGGTGTTTCAGAATAGAAAGCGGCATATAAAGATAAGTCATTACTTCCAGGAACAGCATTAGCCTGAACCATATCACTCAGCATATCTGAAGCCTCATAGGCACCGGCTTCCCAGAACTTCAAGCCTTTGGGAAGAAGGAAGTTACAGAGAGCCTGGAGAAAAAAAAAAGCCAGCCTGAAAGATTTGTAATTAGATTCAAAGGGTTCTACTGTGATCTGGGCTTCACAGGCAGCTTGTCTTTTTCTTCCATTTTCTTGCTTAGGCCTGGACCGTATGCTTGCTTGTATGTCTAAGATCTACTTAAATCAATTTCTCTTTAATGAGAGATGCTATTGTTAGGAGACACAAAAATCCTTCTTAAAAGAATTAAAAAAAAACAAGTCAGAGCTCCTAGGTCTGAACACAGGCAGACAGACTTCCCTCAAAACTCTCATGAGAAAGGGAGGGAGGGAAGGAGAGAAAGAAGGAGAGAAGGAAGGGAGGAAGGGAGGAAGGGAGGAAGGGAGGAAGGGAGGAAGGGAGGAAGGGAGGAAGGGAGGAAGGGAGGAAGGGAGGAAGGGAGGAAGGAAGGAAGGAAGGAAGGAAGGAAGGAAGGAAGGAAGGAAGGAAGGAAGGAAGGAAGGAATGGAGTTGGGGGGGAGAGGGAGACAGAGACAGAGAGAGGCAGAGACAGAAAGAGAGAGACAAAGAGAAAAGAGAGAGCCAGAAAAACTAAAGGAGATAAGGAAGTTGGGCTCTGACTTTTGTTTGTGCTCAGCACTTTTGATACTAAAGACTTCCTGAGAGGAAAGATGGCTCAAACCTCCTATGCAGACAAATCAGAAAACAGCCAATTTTTATATTGCTCAGATTTCCTCAGGGGGAACCACCACTGCGTGACCTTTCCGCTTTCCTCGAGAAGCCCAGTGACTCTGTGTTGTTATTTTAATAAATAAATGCTCACAAGGATGCACTAGCTCTCTCTCTGATAGCATTGCCTACTCTGAAGACCTCATCTCCCCTGTGAGAGCAGCTGGGCAGAGTTCCCCCTCAGCCCTCAGGAACTTCAGGTGTCTTCCCCTGACCCCAAGTTTAATATTTTACTCTTTCATCTCCTGTGGTTCTATGAGTCCTCTTATGAACAGGTGTGAGGAGATACGAGAGGAAATGGCTTTCTTAGAGTCTAGCTCATTAGTTCAAAGGAGCAGTTTTCCCTACATAAGAACCCCTCTCTCTGGGGTCTTTTGTTAATAAATAATGAAGCAAAAATAGAATGAAGCTATCTTATCACAGTTCATGTGCTGAAGTGGGCATTCAAATTAGACATTAGAAAACATGCAGGACATGCAGACCACTCAGCTTCTATTGTTTTCTCCCATCTGGCCTCACGGTCTCATGAAAAATCAGAGGAAGCCAGAATTATATGTATATGTGTGTGCATGTGTGTGTGAGTGAGTGTATACACACATACACACACACACACACACACACACACACACACACGTGTGCTTCTGTTGTGTTTGGCCCTATTATTATTCCTCAAGGAATTATACCCAGGAGACTGACCAGCAATGGAGTTGTAAAGTTGGTCTCATGATGATACAAAGAGAAAGACTGTGTCAAAAATGCTATTTCCTGAAAAATACAAACAGTGACTGCTTTATGGGTTGAGTGATCTTCCCCAAAGCCAGCCACACAGTGCTGCTGTCATGTAAAAAAAAAAATCTTTTAGCATGGAAAACCATTCCCCAGTATCACCTTGTAAGGAAATGTCTATAGTCTGAGATCAGTAGTGGAGAAAAATCTGATAATCCATATTTCTACTCCATTCCTCCTTCCTTGGATTCAGCATCCAACTTTTTTTTGGTGAGCTTCAGACAGAAGTTAGGAAAATGACTGGCTAGGAAGTAAAGCATGCCAAGGATACCACTTGACCATATAAATCTAGAAACCAAGGAAGGTCCTTCTTGAGATATTAGCAGAGGAACTGGTGGGGGTGGGGGGGTGGGACAAAGGGATAGCAGAAGAAACTCTGGGACTTGCCCTATTCCTTTCATTTAGGAAGGAAACCCTCAAAGGCAAGGGTTTCAGAATGACCATTCCAGAACCAGTCTAAGTTGACAATGCTGTGTAAATAACACTGGAGCCTGGGATCACTGACCGAGCTGACCTTCATAGAGTCAAAGCCTTCTATGACCAGCAATGCCCTCTGAAATACTGTTACACACATGTGCTTCCCTTTGCAAATTCACAATTTGGTGACCACCCTGGGGGATACATTGGAGTTTTAAGCCACTTAGTGACTTCAGGGTCAAATAAGATGAATGAACCATAACACTAACAGGTAATTTCCTCCCTCTTCTCCTACCTCCTAGTCACGCACCCAGAAGCCATTTTCATGCAAAGAAAAGAAGAGATCATATACATTTCTGGACAGTAGCCCTGCCTTACTCAATAAGCAAAGAGGATTCTCAATAAAATGGCTAAGGTCACCTTGCAACTGAGTGTGGGAATACGAGAATTATGACTATAGTCTTTCCGCTCTTCCCCATCTAGAGCTGCCAGAAGAAATAAAGCAACCTTGGTTGTTGGCAGGAGATTTCACAGGGCTGGAGTCAAGGGCATTCGTGTCTCCTGCTCCATTTACCTCTTTCTCCAACATACCCAGGGCTTGTCTCTTTCTTCCTTTATTAGCTTCTGAAGAACTAACTGGTAAGATTTCTACCTATGCCTCTAACTTCTAGTCTTTATCTTCAGGGTTATTTCTCTGGTTCCTTTGCCTCCTTTTGATGTTGTTATTTTATCTAGTACTAATAGCTCTGCTTTGACCTTTCAGAGGCTCAGTAATAGTAGCTTACATGTACATAACAATGCTTTAAGGTTGAGGAAGTATTTTGTTTCTTTCCACAAAATACATCATCATCATTCCTCCGCTGCCTTTTCCTTCTGCCCCTACAGCCTCCTGCTCCAGTTAGGAAACCAGTGCAAAGCTTATTATTTCCATTTTACAGATGAGGAAGTCAAAGCTCAAAGGGTCATGTGACCACTAAGTTTTGGAGCAGGGACTCAGATTCAGGTCTTTTGACTCTCTATCCAATTTTTTTAAAACTCTACTTCAGGGGGCAGCTAGGTGGCACAGTGGATAAAGCAATGGCCCTGGATTCAGGAGGACCTGAGTTCAAATCCAGACCCAGACCCTTGACACTTACTAGCTGTGTGACCCTGGACAAGTCACTTAACCCTCACTGCCCCGCAAAAACTAAAGGAATAAATGAACAAATGAATGAATGAATGAATGAATATATAAATAAGTGGATAAAATTTTAAAATATAAACTGTATTTCACTCTCTGCAAATAAAGCAGGCTTACCCAAATTCTTAACAATTTTAAGCCAATGATGCTGTTTGTCAGTTTAACAATTGTTAGACAATGATTCTATGTTTTAGTTAAATGTTCAGTTTTCTTTCATTCATTCAACAAATATTGAAGGTGGGGAAAGTGAGGATAGGTAATAGTTTTCTAAGGTAAAAGGCCAGAGAGATCAAGCCCAGATAATCAGGAGACATCCACAAGAAGAATTGGCTGGACTCCACATTTTTGTAGCCTCATAGCTCTCCCTTCTCTGTTTCTTTTCCTTTCTTTGTCTTTCCCATCATGGCTCTGTACATCTAGACCTGGAAGGCAAGGTGGAGACTGTCTAGTCTAATCCCTTCATTTTACAGATGAAGAAACTGAGGCCCAGAGAGATTAAGTGACTTGTCCAGAGTATGTCAGCAGTGGAATTTGAATTCAATTCATCAACACCAGAGTCTAAATTCTTCCCCCGTACCACTATGGTGCATAAGAACCCCTCTTACCCTGATATTCCCTGTCCTCCCAGTAAAGGACCATCTAACTGGGTCAAAAAAAAAGTTGAGTTAATCCTAAATTAATAGATTATGTGAGCACCCTCACCCTGAAGAATTCTCTCCAAAGAGTGGAATTTTTAAAGTCAAAATAATCAAATACTTATTACTTTATAGTATATGCAAACTAAAAGCATGTGGCAGCAACCCTGTCATCTTTGCATTCCAAAGGAGTTATCAGTGTAGAAAGAAATGGACCCAAAGCTGTTTTCTCGACAGCTATTTCCAGGATGGCTAAGTTTCCTATGCTCTTTATACTTAGCTGTCTGTGGAAGGAGGAAGCACATTAGGGAGGTTGGGAAAGTTAGATTAAAAAGAGGGACATGAGCCAATGTGTCAACCAAACAGAGAAGTGATCTGCACTAGTTTGCTTAAATGCCCAGTGAAACCCAAATATTGCTGAATTACAAATTACTGAGAGGGGTTGGTTTTGTTATGTTTTTTAGCCTAGTGAAATGGAATGGTAATGGGAGCTCACTGGGAATCCATCGCAGGGCTGAAGCATAAATTGCATATGCCTCAGTAGCATTGTGTGGTTAGGTTACAGTGTTTTCATGTGTGGCTGCTGATTTTAGCAGCCTTGGGTATAAACCATGCAAATCTAATTCTTGTATAATTATATTAGCATTGCATGCTAGTGTGTTTGGGCAAATAGGTACTATGGCTGCTCATATATTGGGGGACTAGTGATCAATGGTAGAGCAAAATGCTCAACAATATGAGAGGGCAGCTGCATAGTGTAGTGATGAGGATACTAAAGGCATTCTATACCATGACCTGGAAATTTGGGGGGAAACACAAAATCTTGGGCAAAGAATAAAAGGAAGAAGATGGTACAGATGCTATAATTTGTGAGCTAGGTGGTATGGGACAGCTAGGAGGTGCAGTGGATAGAGTGCTAGGCCTAGAATCAGAAAGACTCATCTTTCTGAGTTCAAATCTGGCCCTAGCCACTTGCTGGCTGTGTGACTCTGGGTAAGTCACTTAACCTTGTTTGCCTCAGTCTCCTCATCTATAAAATGACTTGGAGAAGGAAATGATAAACCATTCTATTATGTCTGCCAAGAAAACACCAAATGGGGTCAGAGTCAGAAACGCTGAGCAACAACTGAATTCAGTTCTACTGTAAACATTCAGGGTAGGATTAAAACAAAATGCCAGGATCTCACATGGTGATAGAAAAAAAACAATTTATACAAAAATAGAAATGAAAGGCAAATAAAAAAGAATAAATATAATTCTGAAGAGGAAAGGAAGTTCTGGTATTTACATAAATACTACATTTAGCACTGAGATGATGTAACTCTACCTTGGACGTTGACCACTCATGAAGCTTGACATCTCTGCTCCTTATTTTAGCTTGCTGGATATCCCAGCCCAAGTTAGGTATGACTGTAAAGCAACAGAATGGGTTTCTGTGTGGTTTGTGGCATTAGCCTCCTTGATTTTTTTTTTATCTCAGTTATATATTTAGGCCTCAAGAGATCCCTAAGTGACCTTGGGATTAGGCAATCAGGTCCAACACACTTGATTTACAGTTGATATATGTGTTCTGTTGGGTATTGCTCATCTGACCTTTTGGGAATGCCACTTCTCTGACTCTCATTTTCCTCTACGGTCATATGAAAGTTTATGCCTAATGTCTCTTCTGCTTATAGAATCTATAACCTTAATCCAGTTATTTTTCTGAGCCTCGGAGATTTTTGACAGACATACCTTAAATGAGAGACTGGATTAGACAATCTCTGAGATTGCTCCTGATCTTGGAAACCTCTCTAGTTTAAAATGTGCTGACCAAGTTCCCCTTCTCCCTTCCCAGGGTCCTGCATTCATAAACATGTACATATACAGACACACCCTAAGCTAGACTCCTTGCATCTGTAAGAAAGGCCTTTTTAGTTTTAATCAGTTTGCTGCCCTTGAGATGTAACTATGAACAAAGCATTACTAGTGGATGGAACCCATTTGGCCAGTCTTGTATACCCAGAAGCCACTTTTTCCTTTGAGTGCAGCTTTACCATTCAAGGACTATCATTTCCAAAGCCCTCTCCCAGAAGTTAAAGATCCATCCATTATCTTTGCATCCAGGGTAGCAAATAAATGATGATGCTTGATGGCTGAACCATGGCTTTTGTTCATGGCCACTCAGGATAATAAGGGAAGTCTCTGCTAGAAAGCAGCTTTCTACATGCATTCAAACAAGGGCTACTCGGAGAAAAATGCTAACTGCCCTAAGATTCTTCTTCTTTCCATTGATTAAAAATCTACCAAATAAATGCCTCTCCTGGAGGAATAACAGCTTTTGTTTAAACATAAAAAAAAAATAGTGAATCAAAGTTGATGTCATGCATTCATTCGACCATCATTTATTATGTTCCTCTGTTGTACAGAGTAGTACTACAGACTGGGAGAGGTATGAAGCTTAGTTTAGACATTGTCCTTAGCCTCAGGTGGCTTATGCTCTTTTTATAAAGTTTACACCCCCCCCCCCGCCCTGTTGGGAAATGCAGAAATCATGACCAATCAGATATTACCTTCTATGAAATATAAGCTTCTTGATCATTATTATCGCATTTTAAGATTTGCAAAGCATCTCACCTATATTATCATTTTTTATTCTGTTACTGTTTTGTTTCTTGGTATTTGTGTTGCCCGCACTTGGCACATTTATTGTTGTTGTTGTTTGGTCTTTAGTCATGTCTGACTCTTTGACCTTCTCAGAGAAGATACTGGAATTGTTTGCCATTTACTTCTCTACTGTGCCCCCATTTTACAGATGAGGAACTGAAGCAAACCTCAGAGAGATTAAGTGACTTGTCCAGGGTCTAGTAAGTGTCTAAGGGTGAATTTGAATTCAGATCTTCCCAACTGTAGGCCTGGTGCTCTGTCCACTGCACCACCTAGCATATATTAATCACTTAATAAATGCTTGTTGAATGGTATTAGTAGTAGACAGAAAGATAGCCTGATGTAAAGACTGAGAATCAGGAGGAAACTATGATCAAATACTGCCTCTGATGCTTCCTAGTATAACTATTAGACAAGTCACTTAACCTCTGAGACTTAGTTTCCTCAACTGCAAACTGGGAATAATAATGGTGCCTGTGTTAGCTGTCTCACAGGGTGACTGTGAAGCTCAAATAACACAATGTATGTAAAGTGCTTTGCAAAGCACCATATAAATATGAGGTTTTCATTAGGCATTCAAAGCAGAAAAGACTCCATTTGGGGGAATACTCACAAATGGTCACATAAATATATGCCTATCGAGCAGGGCACTGTACATGGTGTCCTTTGGAAAGTGTGTATATCAGGAAGGCAGCAGGAAGCAGTGGTTTTCTCTTTACCCCTGTACCAGTCCAATGCTGGGCTCACATAGGTATATTAGCTCAGCAATTTAATGGATGAATGCAAATCTCACAGACACACAGGTAGAATGTGTTAGGTTCACAGTGGTATACCTGAGAGATATCCAGCTGAGTGGCCCTTTTCTAAAATATTTTCTATTCTATCCAGTCCTAAATCCGACTCGGTTTCACTGCAAAGCCATCTCATAATGACATTCAAGAGAACACCCCCTGGCATTAAACTGGAGGGGGGGATAAGGTCCTCATCCAGAAAGTCACCTGCAGAACTGAGAATGAGGATTTGAGATTACTAATTGGTCTGTTAAATTGTACCTTTAGAATGTGCAGGATGGATGAGTCAATACTTTGGAAAGAGCCATAATTTTTGCATTTCCCAACTGAGTGCTCAAAATTGCAAGCCTACCTACGCATTAGCACTGAGCTCTCAGAATTCAGTTCGCCTCGGTCATTTGTTGTGTGCATAATTTTAAAAAATAAATACTGCTTTGGAAATTGCTTTGGTTCATTATACCAAACTGTAACACCCATCTTGAGCACAGGGCCAATGGATATTTGCTCACTTTCTTTGCGACTGCAAGGCCCTGAAGTATTTACAAATTTTCATCAAAGGTTTCTTTGGTTCTTTTTTTTTTTTTTTAGCAAATACAGGGAAAATAGCTATTACAGGTATACCCAGGTGACATGACCTCAACCAACATGTGGGCCAATTATGTCCTTAATAGACGCTAACTGATTTAAGTCAGGTGAAAGTCTATCATAACGTTGGTCCAGATGGGGAGTGTCTCTCCTGCTTGTCCATAGGCTCCTCTCCACTGTCTAATTGGTGGAATAGGGCCAAACTGGTCAATCGGAACACAATTATGCTGAAGGTTCTGGGGAGTGTCAGTGATTCATAAGCGTTCAGCTGCTCCCTCCCCCATCCTCTGGGGGACATCCCCCCTCCTGAAGTTTTTATCCTGCTAATTTCCTTAGAAGGGTAGGAGAGCAATGGAGGGGGAAAGGTTTGGATGAAGTGAGGAAACAGGCAGCCAGAAACTTCTAGTCACTGATTTGCAGTGGGAAAGATCAAAGTTTAAGAGCTAACAGTGACAGGGCTTGGGAATGCAGGCGAATGACAAGGCTGAGGAGAATTTGGAAGGCTTGAGAGAGTTGGGAAAGGAAGTTATAGGAAAAGGATGGAGGTGTGGGGACCCTGGATCTCCTTCCTGAGTCCTTACCCCTCCTAGGGTCTTCCACAGACTTAGAAAGCTTTCCCCTTTATCAGACGTTGCTACGACAATCTAGGAGGCTGGATAGTTGATCTAACAGCAGGTATTTACAATATCCCTTGAGGGTACTGGCTTCTCTCCTATTCTGAGGCTGCTTGTAGACAGCCTTTAAAGTACAGGAGCCTAAATCTCCAGGCTGGTATTTATGTGGGCCCATTATAATGTCATGGCAGACCTCTAAGGAAGGAAGGAGAGTAGCAGAGCCAGGTGAGACGTGCTTTTAGCAAAGCACAGTAGACCTAGAATGGAATTTAATGAGTGACTTTCCCTGTGCAACTAACTGTGTGTTCTTGATATCCCTGGAGAATGCTTTGTTGCAGTAGGCTACTGTGCTGTAATCTTCCAGAGGCAATTGTATAGAGAACAGTAAAGGATTTGGAGGAGGGGGCTAGCAAAAATCTGTATTCTTGGGAAAATCCCATGAGCTCCTCTCTCAGGTAGGCTTGTGTCAAAGGCCACAGGACCCTAGCATAGTGGTCTATCAGGGATGAAATAGCCAGTGATGGAGAGATTTGAGGGGGAATGGGGAAGTCAGTGTTACCATAATAACTGAAGTGCCCTCAAATTACTTCCAGGATCTTAAAGCCTTGTTCAAGTTTTGTGAGCATCGACACAAATGGATGCTCACAGGCCCCAATTCCCTCTCAGTTTCTTTCCCCAACTGACTAGGAATTATTCACAAGACTTCACATTGTGATAGTGGAAACTGATAGTTTAGTTATAACAGAAATAGAAGGTAAAGAGAAAGGAATAAAACTTGGACCATATGTCCCTTTACTATCTATGAGCCCAGATAATAACTCCCCATACCACAGTTCCTCAAGAGATGGGATGTGGAATTAGTGAGTGCTTACCCCCTCACTTCCTAGAGCTGCTGTTAGTTCTGTTGCAGGGACCAGAAAGGGTGTGATCTTAATGCCTAGGATTGTCTCTTGGCTCAGTACCAATGAAGCCTCAGGATCATTCATGGAAGAGCCTCAAGATATGCAGGATGCCCCCATCGATGCCCATATTCTACAAGCTCATCAAAAGCATCAGGAAATAAGCTGAGCTGAAACTGAGCACTGGGAGGGGATAGGGAAAACTTCAGCCGGATTGCCAGAGCTGCCACCTTGACTCTAGGTCCATTTTTGTCACTAAGTTCTTTTGTTTCTTCCTCACTCAAATCTAACCACTTCATATTTCTTTCTCAAAACCATAATTTCCATTGAGGCTCTCCTTGTGTCCTGCATGCTGAGATGCATGGGCATGTTGCTATGGTCCCAGGAGTGGTCATTAATGATTATTTGCATTCAGTCCCTATGATATCAAGACTAGCCTCCAGTCATTGTAGCTATTTTGAGATCTGAATTGGGAGAACTCAGGAATAGAGGCAAGAAACTGCCATTGTTTACATTTTTTATGACAATATTTTATTTTCTTTTTCTTTTTTCAGGGCAATGAAAGTTAAGTGACTTGCTCAGGGTCACACAGCTAGTAGGTGTCAAGTGTCTGAGGCCAGATTTGAACTCAGGTCCTCCTCAATCCAGAGCCAGTGCTTTATCCACTGTACCACCTAAGTGCCCCCCAAGACATAATATTTTTATGGGTCCAGTTTGCAACTAGGTACATGATAGATACTGTTCTGGGCACTGGTAGAGGATACTCTAGGAAATAGGATATAGTCTCTGCCCTCAAGTAGCTTGTATATTATATGGGGAGATGACAAGAACACACATCATTATAATACAAAACAGAAAACGATAGGAACAAAGAGAGGTGCAGAATCCTATGGGAGCTCAGAGGAAGGAGATTATTTCCACCTGGGGGAATTGCATAAAGCTTTGTGCAAGAAGTTTCTGCACTGAGCCTTGAAGGATGGAGAGAAATTCAATGTGAAGAAATTGGTAGACCATGATATATGGGAGGCAAATTGTAGACATAGATTACAGATTGGTGGGTAAAAATGTGAGGCAAAAATGGAAAGGTAATTTGCAGCCAGATTTTAAAAATGCACCTTAATTTTAGACTAACTCCTTTAGACTTTATTTGGTAGGGAATAAGGCGCTAGGATACCTTGAAAAACCAACCTGCCGTGCTTTTCTTTTCTTTTTTCTTCAATCCATGAGGCAAAGTAAAGAGAGGCAGTGGGATAAAAATGTTTATTTCAAAGTAAAATTATCTCTGCTCATAATTATTTGTAGTTAAAGTGCATTTGCAAAGATAGGAGCAATTATAGTAAATTATAGTAAAATATAATTTTTTTTTGCATCAGTTGATGGTCCGGGTCCTTGTAGTATTAAAAGGTTTTTGAGTAGTAGAGTGACAGTATCAGAGTTGTGCATTAGCAAAATGACTCTTCCAGTGGAAAGAGATTGGAGGCAGGAAGTCTAGGTAGAAGACCATTTTAGTAGTATAGGTGAGAGAGAATGAGAGTCTGAAGTAAGATGGTGGCAGTGAGAATGGAAAGGAGTCAATGAATTCTAGAGATATTTGTGGGGATAGAATCAACGAGTCTTAGAAAATAATTAGATGTATATAGTGAAGGAGCAGGAATCAAGGATGACTCAGGTTTGAGAAGATGGTGAAAATGGTAGCATTGTTGTCAGAAAAACAGGTGAAGTCAGATCAGGAGGGACGTGAGATACTTAAGAATTAAATAATGATGAGCAGAGGGAAATGTTTCCAAATGCAAGGAGAAATGGGATTTGTCTAAAAAGAGAGATTTGAGTGTACAGAGAACTCATCAATCAATCTAGAGTTTAAAAAGAAATATTCAAAACTTGAAAGTTGGGTCAATTAACAAAATGTGATTATAAAAGCATGGTATGGTTCTATAAAAATGATCTTAGGCAGGGTAGGTAATTGACGGACAATGAAAGTAGGGTTTGTTTTTTTAAGTTATATGGAAAAAAGGAAGATAAAAAATTGGATATAACTTTGCTTGAAGTGGATGGGATGATGGTAACTGACAACAGAGAAAAAGCAGACCTTAATTCAGATTTTCCTTCTGCTCACTCTGCCAAGGAGAATGACCCTTCTGCTTTCTTTGCCAGGGAGAAAGCACATTCAGAGTGCCTTCCAATAAGTAAAACTCTACCCACTCTAGTCACCTAGCTGTCTTGAGGGATTAGAAAGGATTAGACATGTTCTGCTTTCCCCCAGAGGACAGAAGCAGAGCCAATTGGTAAAATTTGCTTTGTCAAGAAAAATTTCCTAAGAATTAGTTATAGAATGGATTTAATGGAGAGGAGGTGGTAGGTTACTCCTCCTTAGAAGTCTTCAGACATTGCTCAGGTGTGTGTTGAGTTTGTGATAATGGACTGGACTTGATTGTTGCTGAGGTCACTTTCAGCTTTGAAATACTTCCAAAAGAATCATGGGATATTGTTTTAGAGCTTGAAGGGTCCTCAGAAGCCAACCAATCCAACTCCCTTATTTTAGAGATAAGGAAACTGAGATCCACGAGGTTTGAGTGACCGACCGTGCCCAGGTCACAGCGGTAGTAAAGATAGTAGAGGGGGTATTTGAACCCAGATCCTCTGACTCTAGCTGAAAGAAGCTTTCAATCAACTAGCATGTATTATCATTATACTAGGGCAGCTACATGGCGCATTGGACACAACACTGGGCCTGGAGTGAGAAAGATCAGAGTTCAAATCCAGCCTCAGACACACTAGCTGGAGAGGTTTCTTAACCTCTGTTTGTCTATTTCTTCATCTGTAAAACTGGGATAATGAGAGCAGCTACTTCCCAGGGTTATTATGAGGCTAAAATGAAATATTAATTGTAAAGTGTTTAGCACAGTGTCAGGTACATAGTAAGTACTGTATAAATGTTAGTTATTATTATTATCATTATTTTTTGCCAGACACTTGTGCTAAGCACTGGGAATACAAAAAAAAATGGAGGTAAGCCTCTGTCTCCAAGAAACTTTTGTTCTAATGGGGGAGGCAATATAACATTTTCATTTAGCAAGCATTTATCAAGCACTTACGGTATACAAGTCAACTAGCATTAATCAATCACTTACTATGTGCCAGGTAACATAAAACAAACAATTAAACTGTCTACTCTCGAGGAGTATTGAGAGGATACTGTAAATACAGAGTTCTTAAATAATGAATAAAAGGGTTTGTTTTTTTTTTCAGAATGGGTAAGAATAGAAGAGAAGTGGAAAGTCTTCTCACAGAAGATTTCACCAGAGCCCAAAGGAGAGAAAAGAATGTTGATGGAATGTCATATACTAGGGAAAGCAAATAGTCCAGTTTGGATAGAATTCAGAGTCTCAAAAGGTGGGCTGGGGCTGCTTTGGGAAGGTCCTTAAATGTCAAACAGAAGAGTTTCTCTTTTATCCAAAAGACGATAGGGAAAAAAATCGAGTTTTTGAGCAAGGAAGTGATGAGGGGAAGTATAGTTTAGGAAGATTATTTTGGCAACTATGTGGAAGACAGTTTGGAGAAAGGAGAGGCTGGAAAAAGGGAGGTCAGTTAGAGAACCATTGCCAAAGTCCCTCTGAGAAAAGTGACGAGGATCTGAAGAAAGAACAGTAATCCTGTAAATGGGGGGAAATGGATGGGGGTAAAAAATAGAGAGATGGGATTGCTAAGATTTGGCACCTGACTTGATGGGGAAGAGAAAAAGAATCAAAGATGGTGTTGGGTGGATGGTGGTGCTTTGGAAGAAAGAGGGGTGGGTTTAGAGGGAAAGGTAATGATTTCTCTTTGAATCATGAGTTTGGGATCACTATGGGACACCCAGGTGGAGATGGGCAGTACTTGGTGACATGTGACTCAAACTCAGGTGAGGCATGACAGCTGGGGACTGTGCTGTATTTAGCATTATTAGATTGCCCTCTAGCTAATTCGGAAGCCCTTTTTAATGTTGCTAAATCCCTTTACTCAATGAAAGGGATATGTGATGGATGGGATTGGATTAAATTTGGGAAGGGGCAAGGCCCATTTTAGAACAAAGCCTTTCAAACTCTACTTTCCCTTTGGAAGGGAGTGAAAGGTACACAGAGTCATTTTTAAGTTAAACTAAGAGCTGCTTGTGATGAACAGAGAGGTTCAACAATGGAATAGGCTAATAGTAGTGAGCTCCCTAATGCTAGCACTATTTAAACAAAGGAGTTCATGGTCATCTGTCAGGGATGCTGCTGAAAGGGTTCTTCAGGTGGCAAGTTGGACTAACTGACCTCTGACATCCCTCCAAACTCTCAAACTATGATTCAATGATTCCGTGAAAGTTGACTCTTGAAAAGCTGGCTGGTCTTTCTGCTTCAATGAGCACAGGAGCTGAATGTCAGCTTCGTGAGTGCACAGAAAGAGGTCAGCTCACTCTGTGGGTCATCCTTCTGTGGCCCCTTCTTTCTTTGTGTCACAGATGCCAACATCTGGAAGCCAATGGAAGACTCTGTGGTGGAAAATAGGTAGATACCTTTTATCTCTAGTTGAAAACCAGAAGATCTAGAGCTTATTGAGGGTCCTAACAGAAATAAAGTAACTTCCTCTAAAAGCCCCCAAATACTGCTGTCATTCCTTATGTCTTATAACCACTTCTCAAAAAGAAGGCATCTTACACCAGGCAGCCCGGTGGGGAATTGATAAAATCAAGACAACACTGATTTCTTTTTCCCTCTTTCAGTCCATCCAATTTCCCTGGCTTTCAGCAAAAAGAATTAATCAACATTCAATGTGGTCCAAAGTTAGCTGGGGGTGGTGGTGGGCTGGGTAATCTGATAATGCTAAATATACCCTCAATTTGCATTCTATTTATTCATATTGTTTACCTGTGTTTGCCCTGATAACTAGAACACATACAAAACAGTTGTTAGCAGCAGGCCAAATCTGCCTCTTCTCCCTAATTGGGAGCCAAAAGCTACAGCCCAGACTCCATGGATAAGCTGAGCTTGCTCACCCTGGTTAAACAGAGCCAACGTAAGAACAATGCCCCCTCCAAAACAAATACAACAGCTGTGATGTGCACATCAAGAGAACCATGTTTTTGCATTTTATTTCTAGGATACTTTCCTTTTGGACAACTGAGCCAAAGTGTGTCTCTGCTAGGAGAAGGCACCTCCTCTCTGGACTCACGTACATCTACCCCCACTGGGTGCCCAGGAGAGCAAATGTCTCTCCATTTGCTATGGAATTTGATTTTACTGATTACAGCTTGTAATGATCACTCGGCTCAGTGGATCAAATCTTCCTTTCCCAAAGCCATTTTATGTAGGCACTAATGTGTTTGTCCCTCCCTTATCCTGATCAGTGGGGCATTCACTTGTCAGCATCAGACCGAAAGTCATTTCTTTGATTTTTCTTTGAAGTTTCCAAAGGGAACTCAGGCTTTCTATGTTCTCCTGAGTGGCCCCTGACAGCGGGGAGAAGACTGTTACGGCTTGTGGGGAGTCCTAATTTCAGCCAATAATCATTTGATTTGAGCCGCCTGCTAGGCCTCTCCAAACCGTTCGGCTCTGCTGGGCTAGTGGAGTAACTCACTTACTGGAAAGGTCACCAGGCTTTCCGGCAGCATTGATTATTTGGGTTGTAGGGATCAGACTCTTATCTCCTCCTGCCATATGTTGATCCATCTTTTATTTGAGGTTTTTTATTCCTTTTCCACACTCCTGGGACCTAAACAAAGGGCCCACCAACCAGGGCTTCCTTCCACCAGAAGCTAATGAGCCCTCGGCATGGAGAAAGATGGCAGACCCCATCTACCTTTGGCCTTCTCCCACCATGGGGCCCAAAAGCCTCCACTATTAGGTAGGCGCCCTCTCCATAATGAGTGAAGAATTCATTCCTCTCCCACCCCCACCATGAAGCAGTTGCAAGATGTCTCCATTTCCTTTTCTTTCCCTTGACTCCAATCCCCAGGTGGTTGGAATAATCATTCCTAGTTCCCTGGCTTGGCTTCCCTTTATAATGCTTTTCAACCTCTCTTGCTCCTTTAGCATAGAGCACTTTCTGGTGCCCGGTGATTAAGAGAGAAGGGCAGAGAAGGAAAGATCTATCACTACTGCACAGCCAACCCCCTGACCTTCTTGAAACAGTTGGTGCAGGCCTGAGCTCCTAGGGAGGGGTAGAGTAAGACTAAATAGTAAACTAATGCTAACCTGCTTCAGTCCGAAGGCCCTTAAAAGCAGAACTGATTTCTTTGTGTTGGTACATGTGTATATTTTAGCCAAACAAAAGAAGGCAGACCGCCTCCCTACCTCCCCGGTTTTGTGTGAGTGAGGGAGAGGATATATCCCCTCTGGAAGACATGTCTGTGATTATGTTCCGTGATATTGCACCAATACCTTCAATAACTACATCTTCTTTTCACATCCATATCACATTAGAAACCCATTTACTTTATTCAAAAAAGTGTAACATATTCAGGCCTGAGTCTTCAGTTATTATTGGCTTCCAAGTTCAATTTCAGATGCATTCGTACATGACTGAGCATAGTATCTTAAGCCTCAGCTCGTGTCACCATAAGTTTATGAACATTTAAAACTGTGGGTTTTTTTTAAACCCCATAAGCTGTCAGACAATACTTAAGGAGGAAAACGCTGTGAATCACCCCAGCTCCTCTTCCATGTCTTAAGCTATTTACAGGAAATAAGGGGGGAAAAAAGTAAATTAACAAAAGTCAGGTGAAGTCCATTAAGGCCAACTTAATTCTTTCACACCGAGAGAGATGTCAACCATCAGCGGCTTTTTCTTTTTAAATGACTGTTAGTCTTGCGCTTAAAAAAAAAAATCACATAGCTATCCTTATCAGTGCATTTACTACAAATGTAAATCAGTAGAAATAAATAAGTTTTGCTCAGGGCATCTTTGTACAATTACAACCTGCTTCTTGGGGAGGGGAAATAAAGAAGGAAAAATATTAGCAAAGCACATCGACCATTGGATGCCATGTCTGTGCTCAAATATAAATGGTGCTGGAAGAAGGAAAAAAGGACAGGGTGACCAAGTAAGCACATTGCAAAAGTCTGAGGGTCTCTCATAAATAATCCTGGGGTTTTTTTGCCATCATTGCTGCCCTCCTCTTTTGCTATTGAAAAGAGGAAGAAAATACAGCTGTCAAAAATCACCAAGTATAAAAGTGAAATGAAAGTAGTTTTTTTTTTCCTTTTTTTTTTGTTCCCCACATAGGTTGAGTAGGGCAAAGTACAGTTAAGGGAGGAAACTAGAGATGATCAGGAGAGGGAAGTGAGACTCCCATCATATGATAATTGCTAAAGACCCACCCTGTCCTTGTAGCCCTGAAAGGGCCTCTTGGTGGCAGAAAGGTCTTTCCTGGTCTAAATATCAATGGCATTAGTGGTTGGTCATCTTGCTTCTACTCTCTCACCTTCTCCAATCTAACTTCTGGTCAGCTGTCAAGGCAATGTTTTGAAGCACCAACCTGAATATATCATGTCCTTATTCAAAAATTTTCAGTGGCTCCCTATTGCCTCTAACACAAAATTTTAAAATCTCCAGCTTGGCATTTGAGGTCTTCTCTAATTTGGCTCCCAACTATAAATAGTCATGTCAGATTAATTCCATTCAAGAGCTCCCTTTTATAGTCAAACTACTAGTCCTTAACATTCCTTAAAACATTCAAATCTCCACCTCTTTCTTTGCATATGAAGTTCCCCATGTTTGGTATTCACTGCCTGTCCACTTCTATCCTTGGCCTTCTAGAAGAAAACTTTCCTCATCCCATTCTTCCTCTTCCTTCCTTAACGGTTATTACTGTTTTCTCTATCCCAAAATGGACTTGTATTATTATTACTGCATATATTTTATATTTACTTATCTGGATACATATTATATCCCCTCAAAAGAATGTAAACCTCTTGAGGACAGGGACCATTCCATTCTCTTTGTCTTTGTACCCCATCACTTAGAACATAATGAATTGAAATAGCCCCTGTAATTTTCACCCCTTCATCCTTACCTTTGGTTTATACTTCTGTGGCTTAACTCATCCTTTCAGAAGAGACAAGATCCAGAGGCAGTGTGGTATCATGGAAAGACCACGGACTTGGATGGAGTTGGAAGACCTAAGTCTGATACCAGTGTCTGTCATCTACCAGCTGTGGGTGATGCAGTGGAATCTAACAAGCATTTCTTGGGGGAAGCTAGGTGGCGCAGTGGATAGAGCACTGGCTCTGGATTCAGGAGGACCCGAGTTCAAATCTGGCCTCAGATACTTGACACTTACTAGCTGTGTGACCCTGGGCAAATCACATAACTGTCATTGCCCTGCAAACCCCCCCCCCAAAAAAAAACCTAAGCACTTCTTAATTACCTGCCATCTGTAAATCTACACTGTGTAGTGGGGATACAGAGACAAAGCAATCCCTACCCTTCCTACCCTCATGGAGTTTATGCTCTACTGATTGAGACATTTAATTTCTTTTAGCCAGTTTCTTTTTAGTTTCCTACTCTATAAAATGGCCAATAGCATTGCCTTGCTTACTTCCTCACAACAAGGAAAAGCACTTTGTAAATCTGAAAGTATTTAATATATAGTACATTTGAATTATTACATTTTCATTGAAAGGGATAAATTTCTGTTCATAGCAACAGAGCAGAGAGCCCTAAACTTGGATCAGGCAGATGTGGATACAAATTCTGGCTCTTCCCTTTCCTAAATGTGTGACTTTGGGCAAATTAATTTCTGATCTTCACTTTCCTCATCTGTATAATAGGAAATAAGAATACTTCCCTTTCTACTCTCTTCACAGGGTTTTTGAATAGAAAAAATGTGTCTAAACTTTCAAATACTATAAAAAATGGGAGCTGTGATTTTTTGGTTTCTAAACACACACACACACACATCAAAATAATCATTTCAGGGAGAGGAAGATAGGAAGGAAAGAGGCAGATATCATATTCCTCTGACTTGAGTGGTGAAACAATTTTATACTAAGGGTCATGGGATTTAGGTTATTAGGAAGAGATCATTTCCTGGTGAAATAACCTACTGGGTAAGTTTAGTGGACTAGGGAGTAGGGACAGGAAGGAGGGGGAAGTAGCCTCTTTTTCATTGAGGGCCTACTTTTAAAGACAACTGCAAGGTCATGATACAAGAGGAAGCAAATTGGCTAAGCAGGCCTTATGATTCAGAGCTACATTCTCAAGTAGACATGGTATAATGGGTTTTAATTTCACCCCTAATCTTTATGTGGTCATTTCTTAAAATGTTGGAGCAGAAATTGGGTTTTGAATTTTTTTCAAAGGTGTGATGAATATAACTCTACAATGAGCAGGGGGAGAGTAATGGATGGATTATCATCAGGTTATTTGGGAAAAAAAACACATTGGGTGTTTATCTTTCAGGTCTCCATCAAAATGAACATCAAGGTTACCTAGGGAAGTGAGAGGTTTAAGGAATAAATTGAGGAGGCAATGAAAAATATGATGGACTATGGTAATTTAGGAGAATAGGATTTATATACTAGACATGAGTCTCTGGCCTATAGTAGTAGGAGGGAGGGACAGAGGGGGAGAGGGGGAGAGGGAGAGAGGGAGAGAGGGGGAGAAGGGGAGAGGGGGAGAGGGAGAGGGAGAGAGATTGAGAGAGAGAGAGAGATTGAGAGAGAGAGAGAGATTGAGAGAGAGAGAGATTGAGAGAGACAGAGAGATTGAGACTCTTCTTCCTGAGTCACTGACTCCCCTTAACCCTCATATACTTCTTTCCCCATGAACTTTGTTAAAAGTTCTGGCTATGTCTCCAGAGTTGATTTATTCACAGAAAAGCTTCTTCCTCTCACCTCCTAACAACTCTATGCTTGGGCTTTTCTATACCACTCCTGTCCCCAGGTATCATTATAGAGGCTAGGAAGGGCCAGCAAATACAGACAGCCTGTACAATAATCCCCTAGCCACCTGTAGTCCATTGCTAATCATCTTACTCAAAGAATAAGCCTTCAAATTTCATCAGCTGTTATCAAGTTTGCAGTATTCCAAATTTTGTAGGAGTCAGAACTCCTAGCATCTTTAGGACTTGAGCATGGATACTGGAAAACGACTCCATAAAACAAGAGGAACATTTTGCTCTAGAGTGACAGATATAGGATGGGAATCATCGACCCTCAGGGAAATTCATAGTTCAACAATGAATAGATAATTCTAGTATGAGTTAAATTACCATTGTATTAACTATGGAAATCATTAGCTCAAGAACATACAAATCTATGTAATGAAAATTTCTATGTAATGAAAATTTTTTTAAAGTAACTTTGCAATACTTTAAACTATGAGGCACATAATTGATTCTGGAAAGTAGATGGCATCAGAAAAAAAAAAATCAGTACTCCTTAATCCAGTAATGTATAACAGAGAAGAATGTGGAAGGAAACACAAGCCAGGCCTTTGCTTTTTGTATTAATCCTAGAGGTTTTAAAAAACATTTTGGGGAAGAAGACTAGAAGAAAGGCACCAAAGAACCAGTTCAGAGCAAAACCCCAAGAGGCTGCTGTGTTAACTCATGGGTGACTGGGAGATAAAGAAAGAAAAAAGGTCAGAGCAGCACCAGGAGGTAACTGCTCTAGTTGCCAGCCAGGAGGAAAGTGGAAAGGTCAGAGCTGAACCAGGAAACTGTTCTATCAGCAGTTGGCAGGAATGAGACAGGCAGACAGAGAAAAGCTCTGTGAGAAGCGTCCAAAGCCATGCCCAGAGCTCCCAGGCAGGTCAAGCTACTTGCTTCTCATCACGTCCCTTTCTATAGGGTGCCTTAGCTTCTTCCCCTTAACCAGAGGGTACTCCTAGATCTAGCTACACTCCAGCTCTGCCAGGGAAGGAATTAGTTTGGAATGAGTACATCTGAAGACCCCCAGCTCCAGTGTGGACAAACAGAGAGCTGCTTCCTACAATCCATTCCACAGGAATCACAGAGGACCACATCACCAATCATATCTCCAAAGGAAGACAATTCTCCATCCCATTTTACAATAGAAAATTGTCCCCTAGGTTCTGAGAGCCATTTGGAGATCTTCCTTGTACTGACAAGAGCCAGAGCAGGCTCCTTTCCTTCCTTTTTCAGGCAGCTAGAAGGTATCAATTATCAACTATGATATAGCATGAGTTAATGGGTAGCTGAGGAGGGCTTGGTACAGCAGAATAAAGGTGGATTGCAGGGAAGCTTCTCACAAGAATTATGAAGTTGGTTGGCTTTCATCTCCATTCCATCATCCCCTTCCTCCCTTCCCCAATCTAATTCCCAAGCAATGCACAACAGCGAGCTTTCTGTCACTGGAACATTTCAAGCAAATATCTTTAAGAGATGTTGGGGTGAGGGTGGGGATATCCCTCCACAGGATTACATCAAGGATTGAACTTTTTGGTGTCATGAGAACCTTCAGTCATGGTGAAGCCATAGACTCCCTCTCATAATTATGCTTTAAATTCACAAAATAAAATGAACAGGAGTACAAAGGAAGTAAAATATAATGAAATAAAGATACAGTTTTGGGGGCAGCTAGGTGGCGCAGTGGATAAAGCACTGGCCCTGGATTCAGGAGTACCTGAGTTCAAATCTGGCCTCAGACACTTGACACTTACTAGCTGTGTGACCCTGGGCAAGTCACTTAACCCCCATTGCCCTGCGCAAAAAAAAAAAAAAAGATACAGTTGTATTCTCTTCCAAGTTTATGGAAACCCTGAAATCTATACCAAGTGTAAGACTACTGGAGTGAGATGATACAACTTTTATAAGTCCCTTCTAATATCATATATGTATATGCATACACACACATATATTCTGATAACTATATTTCAATATAATTGTTTTACTTTGTAATCCTATGTATTTTATTTTATACATTTAAAAATATTATTGAGAAGGGGACTGTAGGGTTTTTTTTGGGGGGGGCAATTGGGGTTAAGTGACTTGCCCAGGGTCATACAGCTAGTAAGTGTTAAATGTCTGAGGCTAGATTTGAACTCAGGTCCTCCTGAGTCCAGGGCCAGTGCTCCATCCACTGCACCACCTAGCTGCCCCTAGGGACTGTAGGTTTTGCCAAACTACCAAAGAGGTCAATCTCTCTCCCTCTCCCCCTCCCTCTCTCTCAAACACAGACACACACACACTTGCAAAATGTTTAAGAACCCTTAGGTTAGATATTCCATAAAGTCTCTTCTAGTTCTAACCATCTATATACTTAGATGTTTACCTCACCTTATTAGGGCTATGTTGGTGCATGAGTTGGGGGAATAGAGATTAGGACTAAAATGGATTATTCTGTGCCCGGAAGCATTTTTCTACTGATGAGATAAGGCTAAGGCTAACCTGGAATCATTGAAGGTGGAGAAATTAACAAAAGGTATGTAACAAGCCCAGCAAGAAGGAAGTAGCCATTAAGGGTTTGGATTGGATAGTTGACTAGAATAAGAAATGAAGGCAGGGGGTGTAGATTGTCTATTCCACAAATTTGACAGTGAAAAAAGAGAGAAATAGAATGACAGCTAAGAAGATCAACAGGGTCAAATGGAAGTTTTAAGATGGGGAGATCTGTGCATACTTGAAAGTAGAGCCCTTGCAGTCAGAAGCAAAACACTTTTGAGGAGGGACAGGGTGAAAGGAGATAGAGAATGGAATAAATGTCATGGGGAGGAAACAGGAGGGAGAAAAATGCAGTTAGCAATAATAACTGAAAAATCTTTGAAGCAAGTTTTGTCTGATAAAGGCCCCATTTCTCAAACATATAGAGAACTGAGTCAAATAAAATATGAACCATTCCCCAATTGATAAATGATCAAAAGATATGAACAGTTTTCAGATGAAATAATCAAAAGTATCAATAGTTATATAAAAATGCTCTAACTCACTATTGATTAGAAAGATGCAAATCAAAACAGTTCTGGGGTGCTACCTCATACCTATTGAATTGGATAATAGGATAGCAGAGGAAAATGAAAAATGTTGTAGAGGCTATGTGGAAAATGAGGCATTAATGCACTGTTGGTGGAATTGTAAACTGATTCAAACATTCTGTAGAGCAATTTGGAACTATGGCCAAAGGGCTATAAAACCAAGCATACTTTTGACCTAATAATAACACTACTAAATTGGTATCCAAAAAGAGATAAAAACCAAAAAGTTAAAGGACCTATATGCACAAAAAAATATTTATGGCATCTCTTTTCTGGTGGAAATAATTTGAAATTAAGGGGATATCCATCAATTGGGGAATGGCTGAACAAATTATAGGATGAGATTGTGATGGGATGTGCTATAAGAAATGAGCAGGATGCTCTCAGAAAAACCTGGAAAGACTTACATGAGCTGATGCAAAGAGAAATGTACTGTACACAAAGTAACAGCAATATCATAAGATGATCAGCCGTGAATGATTTGGCTATTCTCAGTAATCCAAACATCCAAGACAACTCTGAAGGACTTATAATGAAAAATTCGATCCATCTCCAGAGAAAGAACTGATGGTATCTGAATACAGATAGAAGCATAATTTTTTTAGTTTATTTTTCTTGAGTTTTTTTTAATGTTTTCTTTCAAAACCTAGTATGGAAATATTTTCTAAGACTACATACATATGTATAACATATTGAATAGCTTGCTTTCTTAAAAAAAGGGGAGGGAGGAAGAGAATTTGGACCACAAATGTTTAAAAATGGACATTAAAATTGTTTTTACATGTAATTGGGAAAAATAAAATTCTAAATAAATTAAAAAACCTTAATAAAAAAGTACAACCTTTGGAGAGAGAAATCAAGAATGCTCAAGGAGGAAAATGATAAGTATGGGAAAGGCCTGAAAAAAGTAGAAAAATATGGACTCTAGAGCATTTAGAGAGGGGAAGGATTTTTTGTTTTGTTTTGTTTTGTTTTGCTTTTCTGAGACTAGAGGAAGGGACGAGGAAATTGTATAAGAGCAGCGATAACGTGTTAAAAACCACAGTATTTCAGTGGATTCACTTAGATGGCTCTAATCTCAAGAAAATCAGAAGAAAGGTTATTTACAGCCAGTAAAGATGAGGGGGAAAGGAATCATGATAAGATACTTACTAAGAACATACTATGTGCCAGGTACTGGACTAGAGTCACAATGACGGAAATAAAAGTGGCCCTGCTCTACAAGAGTTTATAGTCAATCAGGGAAATCGATATGTACATATTTATTAATATTTAGATATATTCAAACTAGATACAAGCTACTGGAGAAGGGAGAGGACAGAGGACACTAACATCATGAAAGGCCTCATGCACATGTATCCCATAGCACATCCTGGCCACATAGTAGGCGGTTAATCAAATATTTATTAGATTGGATTGGATGTACAAGATGGTACTTGGACGGAGTCTTGGGGGAGAAGAGAAATTCTAAGAGGCAGAATCAGTCAGTGAATAAGCATTTGTTAAGCACCTACTATGAGCCAGGCAGGCACTGTGCTCTGGGGATACAAAGAAAGGAAAAAGATAGTTCCTGCTCTCTAGGTGCTCATAATCTACAATCTAATAGGGAAAGCAATGAGCAGATAGGAAAGGAGTGAATGCATTTTAATGGTTTCTTTGTACTCCCAGCTCCCAACAAAGTATCTAGCACATAGGTGATCATAAATTGATTGATTGATCTGGAACAGCTGCTGCATTTTACTGGATAAGGGGGAGTTGAGATACTCGCAAATGAAAAAGGACTTCCAAGCCGGAGGAGGGGCCCAGATGAAACTGGACAGCACATTTATAACAGGTCCAGTCTCTAGACATGATCTTCCTCTGGCTCCTTGCTGTGTCTTTCTTTAATAAATGATCAGGTCTGGTTCTTTGAGGCGATTGTGAGACCCAGGGATCACAGGTCTCCAGATTCATAGGTTCTACTGCCCAGGAAGGAAGTACTCAGCTCTCCAGTGCTCAGCAGTATCCTCTCTCACTCACTTGGGGGTTGGGGGGAAAGGAGGGGAGGAGAGAGATATGATACTTCCATCTATATCTGTAAAATACTCCAGGGAGAAATGCTGTATAAAATTACACTGTCTCTTTTAAGCACATTTAGGTTGCAATGCCTGGTCAGGCGAAGATACCAAGATGACTCCCACTTGAAGTTGTGGGAAAAAAAGACTGCTCGTAATTTTAAAACAAAGCCCACCTTTCCTCTTCAAGAGCATCCAGTGGTTTAATTACGTTAAGTGCTTATCACCCCAGGATCCTTCAGGTTGCTGTGCTAGGCAACGGTGTCTGCATTCCTTTAAGGCTTAAGGCTATACATTTTAGAAAGCTGATAACATTTCCCACAAAGTTTCAAGGCTTTGAGGTTCCAAACAAGGCTGGAATTTCACAAAGTCTCTTTCTAAACCCTGCAAAGTCAGATATGCCTCAGACCCCTGGTGCTTTACAAGTGAACTTTAGCCTCACTAAGTCCCAGCAGATAAGCTGGGACCAACACTTTTAAGGGATAACAAAGACAAACATTTGGTTGAACATGTAAATGTAATTGTTCAAGCTGTAAATTAAATTCAATTAAGTTGAGAGAGTAGTATCTTAAGCCTCATGCTAATTATACTTGTGAGTTTCAACTCATTAAACTCGGATAATGCTTTGGAAAGAAGGGATCTGACAGCAAACCACCCATTTTGCAGACCCTCTAGATGGGGATGGCTTGTTTGATTTGCTGAAAAGGGACTACAGTAACTTCCTATTCTAGAAGTCTGAGAAAGATGCAGAAAGGCTGCTGGTGTCAGGATGAAAAATGTTACTCTGGGCAGAGGACAAATTTTTCAGGCCACCATTGAGATGTCAGTTTCTCCCAAAGCTCTAGTAGAGACCTAAAGTATCAGGTCTCTGAGATGGAACCAAGAAAAGTGTAGCTTTCAGGCACAATTGACCAAGGTAAGTTCTTGTCAGATAGATGCCCATATAATAACCTTTTGAAAAATGATACCTTTAGGTTGGGGTTCATAGATTTTCTAATTATTTCTCTGAAACTCTATTTTTCCCTCTCTGTATCACCGTAGACCAGCCAACATGACATTCATTGTGGCAGTCTAGTTTGCTTTAAATAGAAATGTGAGATAAATAGGAGGAAAAAGATATTTAAGCAGCAAATACTCAATAACCATTGTCCAAACCAAGCCACACATCAACTACCACCCTCTCCTAACTAAAGATTGTGTGTTGGGCCTATACTCTGGTACCCAATCTGCAGAAGAACAAAGTATCAGGCTTAAAACTTGCCCCAGAAGATGATCATTTCATTGCCTGTGTCCTCATAGGCTTTCACTACTGGCTTTCTGAATCTTTAGAATTTTCTAGTCAATGTTCCATATTCCATTATACTGAGACCACATCAGGGTGTGACACTGAACATTGGGGAAACTCTCAGTTTCTGCAAAGAGAGAGTTGAGATATAGAATAGACCCTCAGCTCTGTAACTATTTCTCCCACTTTCTTTTTTTCCTCCTTTCTCTTTCAAATTTCCAATTTCTTACATAACCTCTTATATTACATGATCCCCTACTACATGTGGGTACAGAATTCTGTGGAAGGTAGTTTCCAAAAGAATGTGAACTTGGACCTAGATCCTTTAATCTTAGAGGCAAAGGTAACTTCGCCTTAAAATTCACCTATTTCAATCCCTTTTGTTTTTCTATAGATGAAGAATCATGTTCAATGACTTGACCAAAGTCATATGGCTAATCATGTTAGAAGCAGAATGGGAACCCAGGTCACTTAATTACCAGTTCAATACTTTTTTGTCTTAATGTATTGCACTTTCCGAAGTGATGGTTCATGCCCTTCACTGCCTTGTGGAAACATTTTAGAACAGTCATAAGATTATTTCATTCTGATCATAATGAATGATCTGATAAGGAATTTCCCAGGCCAAGACCAGTCTAGAGTTGTTACTGTTGCTTCTACACCTCTTCAATTTTGATAATAAGCTTCCTCTGCAAGGACCAAAGCTAATTATAAGCTTTATAAAGCACTTAAATCAGCTTACATCTTGTGGCTGTATATCATGTTCACAGATCTGGGGATAATGGCGTGACTTCCTGGAGTCTTTTGAAGGTATGGCAAAAACAAAATTATTAGACCTGGGTTCCGGATCAAAGACTAACTTACTAGCTTTGTGCCCTTGGACAAGTCATTTAACCTCTATGTGCCTTGTGAGTTTTTTTCCATCTCTAACATAAAGTTATTTGATTAACTGTCCTCTAAATTTCTTTTGAGTTTAAACAAAGAGACTTGGTAATGAGTATGTTTCTCATTTGAAAAATCAGTCCACTGGGAATTGATGAGGAACTAGTGCCAAATTTTTGCCATTAAGTAGTTAGTGATCTGATTCTGTATTCAAATAATATCAGTCCTCTAAGAAAATCACATTTTGGAGAAAGCTATTTGCAGGAAGACAGAAAGCATCCCAAGCAGAAACTAAATCTTGGTTCCTGATATTTTCCCTTTCATATGTATTGTTCTCTCTCTGACTTGGAATATTAGGCAAGAGTATGGTACCACAATTCTCCTGCCTTATATTTAAAAAGGACTGAGGTTCTCTGCTGCTCAGAGTACTTTGATGCCTGCCCATGTAGTGGGAAGCTTAGAAACATGCAGTAAATACCAATGTGTGCGTATATATATACATATATAGGTGAGGCAATTGGAGTTAAGTGACTTGCCTAGGGTCACACAGCTAGTAATTGTTGTGTCTGAGGCCGGATTTGAACTCAGGTCCTCCTGAATCCAGGGCCGGTGCTCTATCCACTGTGCCACCTAGCTGCCCCCCAAGGTATATTTCTATCTCTATCCTCTCTGTTGGAGAATCAGAGTCCAATACAAAATTTAAAGTCAACATGGACCTCTTTGGTTATCTTTGCCACCTGCTTCATTCGAAATCTGAGGGGACTTAGATCCAGGAGAAAAGTTATATGATTGGGCAACCAGGTGGCACAGTGGCACTGGCCCTGGAGTCAGGAGAAACTGAGTTCAAATTGGACCTCAGGCACTCACTTGCTAACTGAGAGAGTCATTTCATCTCAACTTCCTCCCCTCAAAATAGTTATACAACAGTTCAAAAAGTTAGCAAGTGAGCCATGACTACAATCCAGGCTTCTGGACTATCAGGTTGGTCTGTACTCTGTTAATTATCCTTCATCAGTTGAGTTCATCTGGAGGAATCTGTTATCAGAAGCAAACGCGATATCTCTTCCATATGGGCCTTCTTCATTGCCCAATATGAGACCTCATTTTCACCTCCCTTATCTATTTTTGCAGCAGATATTCCCACCTCTACTCTCACTCAATTTAAAATCTTTCATAATTACCTTTCTTATGCATGATTCTAGTCATGCCACTTCCTAAAGATCTCCAGTGACTTACTTTTCTTTGCCAAACAAACTCCACACTCATTGATACCCAAGGTCCTCCACAATCCAGTACCACTCTACTTCTCTCACATTGGCTTTTATTTCTGCCTTCCATGCAAGTACTCTTCACTAAGGACAAATTGATCCAACTTCTCTTCTCTCTTCAATGGGCCATATATCCCTGATACCTATCTTTGTTCACCCTGTTTTGCCATCTTTTTCACTGGTTAAAGTCCCACCATTGCTTTGAAGCTCAGCTAAAATGCTACCTCTATCATAAAACTTTCCCTGATTCTTTGGTTGGTAACTCAGACCTCACACAGCATCTTTCTTTGCAGTTCCCTAATGTACTAATCTGGGAGGATTACAGATACCTCTATGGGGTATTTTTTTGTTTATTTGTTTTGTTTTGTTTTATCGTGTTCCTTATTAGCTAGGGAAGCCTTATTGGAATAGGACAATGTCTTATCTAGATTTTGTTATCTTGCACAGAACATTTCAGGGAGCTCTGCATGCAGTAGGCACACAATAAACATATTGTGATTTTAAGCCCATGGTCCCTTCATGTAAGCCTGATGAGATCTTCATGATAATGAGATCTTCATGTAAATAGAAGTGGGGCCATAACAGAGCTCTGAAGAATATTCACAATTAGGGAATAATAAGTAATAATGCATCAAAGGAGGTTGATTAGGATTAGTTAGAGAGGTAAAATCTAGGCCAAAATGAGACCAGGGAATCTTTTTCCTCCAAAGAAACCAAGGCCCAGCATGAAATAACAGCCAATGACTTATGTGGCTACTAAGCAATGGAGCTGAGATTAGAAACATGCTCCTCTGACTTCAAATCCATTGCTCTTTACATTATAATAAAGGTCTAAATTATTTTCATAAGCACGGTTTTCACTGCCGTAATCAAAAAATAAACCTTAATAGCTCAAATCCTGGAACAAGTATCTCATTTTCTCCGTGTTTGCCTATAGTCTTTACGTCAGAGATGAGGTGACTTCCAGACATCAGGACTAAAACAAGCCAGGGACCCCTTTATGTGAAAAGGGATGTTAGGAAGCTATGATATCACACGTTTTCTTTTGCGGTTCTTTTGTGAAACAGCCACATGGAGAGGGCACTGTTTCCTGAAAGAGTCTCATATCAAACTCTATCTTGTATTACCTTTGGCAAGAGAACAAGGGAATTCCAATTTCTAGTGGGGAACTCGGCAAATGTGGTTAAAAAGTCAGGAAAAAGGCAAAGGCTCATGCTCTATAATTCAAACAAGGCCCCTCACCTGAGTTTATCCATTTTTGTTTCTCTTTCTATCTTCCCCAGTCCAGCTTCTTCCTCCACTAGATTGTAGCTCCCAGACTATAATGGGTGTCATGACCCTAACCTTCATGCCATCCCATTTAGTTTGTAGTTCTTGGGAGGGAAAGGAATATTAAAAAAATCATAATCATAACTCCCACATTCTACCCTATAGTCAAGTACAGTTGAAATGACAGCTGCCTCTCTTCTTTTCTCTCTCCTTAAACCCTCTACAATACACCCTCAGATGGTGACACACCCATTAAACCTTTGTCACCAAGTAGCCCAGTCGGGCACTAATACTTCATGTTTTACTGTATAGGAGGAAAAGAAACCCAGAGAACATAAGTGATTTTTCCAGCATCTTCGAATGAGTCAGCTCATAAAATCAAAATATCAAAAAAGATCGGGCCAAGAGAAAAATACAATTGTTTGTTGCCATAATGCTATAGTCTACTCATGGCTGAATTGAAACTTTCTACTGACTTTATGGCAATTACAGCCAAGTAAGTTTTCTTCCTGTTGATCATCACCACCTCCCAAATGCTCAGTGACGTTTCTCTTTCCCGCTCTTACCTAACTAACCCTAATCGACCTCCTTTGGTGCCTTATAACTTATTGTTCCCTAATTGTGAATATTCTTCAGAACTCTGTCATGGCCCTACTTCTATTTACATGAAGATCTCATTAGGCTTCCATGAAGATACCATGGGCTTAAAATCACAATATAAATTGCTCCAAAATCTACATATCCAACACCAATCTTTCTCTTGAAGACTCATCATGTATCTATCATAGCACATCTATTATTTCCTTATTGAGCAAACCATTCACTTGTGATGTTATTGGCATCAACCACATTTTGACTTTGTCACTGATGCAGTTCAATGAACTAGTTTACTATTTGTAAGTGTTCATAATGAGCATTACAATGCAGGATGATCCATATTTCATAATGTAACACCGCTAGATGCAATATAAAACGAACTCTATCAAACTTTAAAAGATTTGCTTCATAAGCAAGAACTGTAAGTGATTCTTCCATTATTTGAAGAAAATGTGTTTCTTTACCAGATAACCACCCAACCCAGGAAGTTGTTACTGCAACTTTCTTTTGTCTCTTGGTTTCATTTATATAAAGAATACCAGGATTCATATGATTTAGATCCTTCTTTAGAATATCTACTCATTTGTCATCGAACAAGCATCTCACATTGAGAGCACCAATAGCTAAAAAAAAATCATAGATAAATAGTCTAAAAATCTTCTTAGTGCCCACTGAAAAAGAGGGTTCTTTTTTGCATCTTTGCTACTGTCATGACTGGAACAGAAGGGGACTTCATAGGCCTGTATACCGCTTTGCCCATTTCTTTATTTCATGGGTTACCCTGGCCAAATAATTCATCACCTAGTGACCAGTCCATTGCAAATGCACCTCTATGCACTTAGATAGCCTCACCGTTGGAAGGTAGCCCAGCTTGGCAGATCCTGCTGTCATAAGCTTATACTCTGCTTGCATAACCTGCAAGAAACCAAGGTCACCTCTAAGAATGAAGCCCTGAAATGGGGCAGAGACTCTCAATATTTTCTGTGTCCTGTGACAGACCTGTGATATTTGATAGTCTCATGAAGCCTATGGACCCCCTCCTTGAAATGGTGTTTTTAAACACATAAAATGCATAGGATTACTAAGGAAACCAATTCTATTGAAATACAGTTATCAGAGGGACAACTAGGTGATACAGTGGATAGAACCCTGGGGAATGGAGTCATGAAAACTCATTTTCTTGAGACAAATCTGGCATTAGACACATACTAGCTGTATGGCCCTAGACAAGTCACTTACCCCTATTTGCTTCAGTTTCCTCATCTATAAAATGAGCTAAGAGAAGGGAATGGCAAAGCACTCCAGTATTCTTTTTGTCAAGAAAATTCTAAATGGAGTCACAAAGCATCAGACATGACTAAAAAATGATGGAACAAAAACAACAACAGTTATCAGAGTATTAAAATTCACAGACTCCAAGTTAAGAACCACTTAGGCAGGGCTTTTACTGAGGCCTGGTATTGCCAATACTGAGCTAGGCTTTGCACTGTGGAAATCATGGATCAGAATATTCAGATTACAGCTGTTGTAAGAATAGTGGAAACACCTGGACAAAACAAGACTCTGACCTTGTATACTACCCCAAATTAATCCTTACATCTTTCTTTCTGGTATCAGTTTATGGAGCCTTTTTTCCTAACAGTTACAAGGAACAGATTGAGGATAGAGGTACCTCTCATAACCCTGGGGAAATGGAAAATCTAATGTCTCTACTAAATGGGCAAGATCTTTAATTTTTACCCAGCTTTTTATCAGCCACCTATGACCAAAGCTAAAAGCTCCTTTAACCATGAAGGATGAAAGACTCATGTCTGCCCTTATTAAGGGGTTCTTTCTCCTTCCTACATGTGGGGCTAACCATTGGGGGGCTATAATTGCAGACATCACCCAAATGCTGTGGATAGAAATTTCACAAAGGCCAGGACCTTGCATTATGAGTGGGAAGATGGCCTTAATTTAAAAAAAAATCAATACATTGTTTCCAATCATCGGAATCCTGTGTCAGTGGCAAAAATCAATCCTTTTCATATTAAAATGCTTACATTCACACTAAAATGTTATATGACACATGAGTCATTAAGGGAGACAGGGAAAGTATCTCAGCCACCAGGAAGACCTGCATAATAAATATAGTTGGGGGTCTCAGCTGTGGGCCTTTGTCAGAATAACAGCCTTGTTTGAAGAGTTACTCTTCAGGAAATCAAGACAGCAGGAGAACCCTGACTAGCTTGGATTTTGCTCTCCCTGTTTTGCAAAGGGAATCTCATTTTAACAGAACTCTCTTCATACCTCCCCCACAAACACATGCGAACTGGAATCCCATTTCTTAAGTGAATAGCCTTCCTTCCCCAGTGGTCTTCCACTGGGGAGATGACAAAAGGTTTAGTGTTGGGTTCAACGAATCCAAAAGTCACAGGGGAAATTCTGATGTTAAGGGAAAGTCTCTAAGAAAAAAAAATGATTTATTTATTTGTTGGAGAAAATGCTTCTGATTTTAATCAATGAGAATGGTTGAGATCTATCCCCCTGTTTCCTGAGAAGTAGCAGCAAATGGAGACAGTGCAGAGCATGCCTCACTTCTTACCGAAATAGGCTCCTGACAGCATCAAATTCCCCTAGGTGCTATTGTATTTCCCACATAACATTATCATAATGATCTTATGAAGAAATTTTGCTTTTATGGAAACTGTTTATTTCTAAGAACATTCTAATGTCAGCCTGAGTGTAGAGCTTGCCTAATAAAGAAAGGAAGAAAACTAGGAATCTAATTAAAAACATTGTTTAAGGAGACATTTTTTGAGATTTAAAAAAAAATTGTACTTTGCATGGAAAAATTTAACCATGGTTATTAAGTGCTAAGAGGCAGGTTGTGGATTATTCAAACAACAGAGTCTGGGGCCAGTTTCTTACCATGACTTATGCTGGTCAAGTCTAACATTCGAGTAGGATTTTCCTTCCAGTCACTTGCCCAAGTCAGTTTTCTTTGGAGTCCTGTGCCTTGAGGGGGAGAGATATGCACAAGGATCAGTCTATTTGTCTGTCTTTTTCTTTTCAGTGGGTTGGAGAAATGATGGACTGGCCTCCCTCCTGTGGAAGGCTGCCCAGGGTGAGGCTGATTTGGGATCTTGCTGCTAGGATGGCAGGGCCAGTGAAGAAACTGACCTGGCTTGGGTGGGTAGCTGACAGAGAGACACATTTTCTTCGAGTAACATTTCATGAAGCTGTTTTTCAAACTATGTTTATTAGATCCTCAGCGACTCCGTGCTAGGTCGGGCAAGGCTGATTGACAACTAGCCTAGGGCCTTCTTTTCTCCCCCACAGCTGCCTTCAAGCCCCTCAATCATCCCATTCCCCTCCTAACAGACCGACCCTCTCTCAGCCCGGTCCAGCCACCAATCATCAGCTACAATCAG
This sequence comes from Dromiciops gliroides, assembly GCF_019393635.1. Classification (NCBI taxonomy): domain Eukaryota; kingdom Metazoa; phylum Chordata; class Mammalia; order Microbiotheria; family Microbiotheriidae; genus Dromiciops; species Dromiciops gliroides. The sequence continues at coordinate 71,042,464 of NC_057865.1, forward strand.
AGCTGTACTTAGGGTGTGATGAATTGGGGCAATCACCAGTGCCCTGCTAGGTCCCTGAAGCTTCTAGCAGCTGCCAGGGGAGTGCTAAGTGAGAGAGAAAGGGATGACTCCCAGATGGCAAGAAATAAAAAGTGGGTGTTATCTACATATGAATCACTCCTAGATCCTCCTCCCTTCTCTCCCCAAAGAGGTCAAGGTAGAGCAAGAAGGTGGCACTGCCCCTTCCTACTGTCCTGTCCTGTTGGTTCCAGATGGCACAAAGGAAAGGGTTGGCTGTGGTTCAGAAGTAAAGTAATAATAACAACAACAACGACAGATGATTGATCATTGCAATAGTATTTACATTATGCTTTAAAGTTTGAAAAGCACTTTGCATATATTACCTCCTCTGAGCTTCACAACAGCCCTGTGGGATAGGTGCTATTATTATCATCATCATCCCCATTTCACAGATGGTAAGACTGAGGCTGAGATAATTTAAGTAATTTGCCCAAAGTTACACAGATAGTGAGTATCTGAGATGGGATTCAAACCCTGCAGTTGACTCCTGGTCTAACACTCTACTGACTCAGTAAAGATCAGTGTATGACAGGTGAGTGCTTTGCTGACCTTAAGGATAATAGTGGTAACCCCATGTTTCTGATGAATTTTTACAGCTTTACAAAAGCATTTCCTTCACACACATACACACACATGTCCAGTGGTGTATATCGTTATATGTATTATCACTATTTTATAGATGGAAAAGCCCAGAGACATCAAATGATTTAGATAGGGTCACACAGATCTGAGGGGGTCTTCTTGCCTCCAAATATGGGGCTTTATCCACTATGTCTTCCTGGTTGCCTTAGTCCATAAAGCAGCCCCTATTTTGAAGGAGTGTGCATTCTATCCAGGGACACAACATGTATATTTACTGAGTGCCTACCATGTTCAAGGTACTGTGCAAGTTGCTGCTGATAAAAAGACAAAATGAGGCCGTGGACTTGGAGGCAAAAGACGGGAATCCTGGTGGGAGCACCAGTAGGGAGAAGAGGAGGGGATTATGAATGCAGCTCTTAAGCTTACGGTTGGCCCTTGGTTGGTCTTCAGTTACCAGTCCCTCAGCAAGGCCCTGCTTCCAGGCATCACTACATAAAGAAAGGCTTAAAGAAGAGAGTCTAGAGGGACCAAACCCCAAGCAAATATTTCTCTACGGCAAGCTGTCAATGTTCTCTGGTGTGTGTGGTGTGCTGGTAAAATTCCCCTTGGAAGCAGGAGCCAAGCATTCCCAGAAACCACCTCGGCCAAATTCAGTCCGGATCCTCTTTCACTAGAAAAGGGCATTGGCCTGACACCGCGTTTGGGATGACTCTGCCTTCCTTCCCTCTGGGCATCTTCAGCTGCAACTAGAGTCCCAGAAAGAGTGATCCCCTGGGCAGTGGAGAGGCCTGCTATCTGTTCCGAAGTGGTTACTGGTTTTTTTTTTGGGGGGGGGGTTGTCTTTTGTTTTGTCAGTTGTTGTTTTTAACCGGGGTTTGTTCTGCAATTAGAGGAGAGTTGATGATAACAAAAGCAAAACATCCTCTCTGGATTTAGCAGTGATATTTTTCACTTTGCAAAATGTAAATCAAATCAAATGCAGTTGGGCAGTTTTGAAAAAACATGAATAAAGTGGGAGAAGGTTGGCAGAGGAGACTCGAGGGAGAAATTGTTCCCATACTCAGATTTTTTTTTGTTTGCCTGGTTTTAGTCAGAAGCAAAGCTTAGCTGCAAGAGAAGCCCCTGAGAAAAGAGGTTTAGATTCGAAGTTCAGCCAGAAGCCCCAACTGGAACAGGCCTGGGAGGCATTGCTCTAATGCATTTCATCCTCAACAGGTGCTCAGAACATCTGTAACGAGGCGATCCCTGATAAAAACCGCCTCCTACCTTAATCCAGACTATATTACATTCATAAACACTTTGCTCTCTTTTCTATCCTCCACCCTCCTGAGATAGGGAAATAAATAATATGCTATTAAACTAGCATTTGTGCTTTCTGCCTAAGAACATTAAAAGTGAAAGAATAGCTTCCACCATTCTGGCATTCTCATGGGAATGGAAGTGGTAAACATGAAGATATATTCTGGGTTCTCCAAAGTAACAAACCCACGTGGAACCGACCCTACCTCTGAGAATCTATTAAGAAACCTGGAGATTACTTACATGTTGAGAGGGCTGAAAATAGATCAGCAATCTTAATTTCCTTTAAAAAGACTTCACCATAATATTCCCAGACTCTCCCTCTCCCACCATCATTCAGCCACATCTCCTCTTTCATGTAACATGTATGAAATGTATCGTCAAATTCTGATTCTTATTACCGGCCACCCATCCCAGGATGTTCTTCCTTTTTTTTCCCCAATGAATTCAACACCTGACTCATAGTCTCCCTCTTCGCCCCAAATCCTGCCCTCATTATAAGGGTTTTCCCACACATATGTTGATGTGGCTCCACGTACCCTAACTTCCTAGCTCTTCAATCCACTCAGTTCCCATGACCTATTCCTTCCCTCCACTTTTACTATGCATAGGGGATGGTCATACCTCTACTCTTGCTCTCAAGTATTCTGCTTCCATGGTCAAGAAATCTCAATGTCCTTTCACCAATCATCCTCTTTTCTCTTTCCTTCTCTCCCTATATCTTCCTACCACTAAACGTATAATTCAACCTCTCCATGACCCCTAGACTCTCCATCCCTTCAATTCTATTTTAGCCCACTTCCCCTGCCCTGGCTCCATTTACCTTCCTTTAAAGCCTGGTAAATCAGTTCAACTTTATACAGTGCTTTACTTTCAAACCCCTTGTTCCCTTTGTCCTGTTGATTATACCTTACCATACTCCATCATTGTAGTCTTCTCGACTCCCAGTCCTCATCTTCCTGCTTCATTTCTATTCACATGCTGCTTGATGAAACTGAAGGAAATCATGAGACCATGCTGACTAGGGTCACTGCAAATTGAGAGTAGCTGTTCTCAACAAGGCCATTCATGACGTTGAGTCAATCCATCCTCCTTAATTGACCCCTTACCCTACTCACCATGGTGGCTGTTCTAGACCTTCTCTTTTCTCCTTTAGCACCCCACACCTACTTCTCCTCTTAACCTCTCAGATGAGTGCCTTACTTTACACTTTACTTTTTACAAAATGAGGCCATTTATCAAAACTCCCTCTTTTCTTCTGTTCCTCATATCTCATTCCTCTAATATTACCTTCCCCTCACTGCTTCCTCCACTCTGGTCTGTGATGGAGTGGCTAAGGCTAACCCCTCAACATGTACCCCTGAATCCCATTTCTTCACATCTTCCCTAGCAGATTGCTTATACCATCCATCCATCTATATATCCATCCATCCATCCATCCATCCATCTATCCATCCATCCTTTCTTCCTTCCTTCCATCTGTCTTTCCTTCCTTCCTTCCTTCCATCCTTCTTTCCTTCCTTCCATTCTTCCTTCCTGCCTTCCATCCTTCTTTCCTTCTTTCCTTCCTTCTTTCCTTCCTTCCTTCCTTCCTTCCTTCCTTCCTTCCTTCCTTCCTTCCTTCCTTCCTTCCTTCCTTCCTTCCTTCCTTATTTTTTAAATTATACATAAAAAGTTTTTTCTAACATTAACTTAAAAATTTTTTGAATTCCACATTCTCTCCCTCCCTCCCTCCCTCCCTCCCTCTACTTTCCCCTCCCTGAGACAGTAAACTATTTTATATAGGTTATATATGTGCAGTCATGCAAATCATATTTTCATATTAGTCATGTTGTGAAAGAAGACAAACCAATACCCCCCACAAAAGTAAAGTGAAAATAGTATGCTTCTGCATTCAGATTCCATCAGTTCTTTCTCTAGAGGTAGATGGCATTTTTTATCATGACCTTTTGGAATTATCTTGGATCATTGTGTTTTTGAGAGTAAATAAGTTATTCACAGTTAGTCATCGTACAATATTGTTACTGTATACAGGATTCTCCTAGTTCTGCTCATTTCACTTTGCATCAGTTCCTGTAAGTCTTTCCAGGTTTTTCTAAAATCATCCTGCTATTCATTTCTTATAGCACAATAGTTTTCCATTAAAATCATATAATTTCCAATTCTTTTCTGCCACTAAAAGAGCTGCTATAAATTTTTTTTGTTCATATAGTTTCCCTCCCCCCCCCACCCCATGAAAATTTGTCTTTGGGATACAGTCTTAGTAGTAGTATTGCTGGGTCAAAGGGTATATCCATGGTTTTATAATCCTTTGGAAATAGTTCCAAATTACTCTCCAGAATGGTTGGATCAGTTTACAACACTACCATCCTACTTTCCTACTTTCTTTATAATCTTCAATCTCTTCCTATCTTTTATTTACTTCCCAGATGCCTATAAACTTGTCTACGTCTCTTCACTAGATTCTACAATGCCAGACAGCTCTTGTCTTACATCTCTTCTCCCTTTCTCAGCTAAAACCTTGAAAAAGCCATCTATACTTGGTGCCTCCACTTCCTCACCATTTATTCTTCCAAATCCTCTGCAATCTGGCTTCTGACTTCATTATTCACTAAAATTTCTCCTCCAAAGTTCCCCTGGAACTCTTAATTGACAAATCTATTGGCTTTTTTTTTCTTAAGGCTTATCCTTCGTGGCTTCTTTGTAGCATCTGACATTATATTCACAGCATATGACAGTGTCGTTCTGCTATGTAGCTAGTTATCCAATCGACACAGTACTGGATATGGACTCAGGAAGACCCAAGTCCTTCTAGGCTTACCTTAGACACAACCTGCATAACTATAGGTAAGTCACTTAAGCTCTGATTTGTAAAACACTTTGTAAATCTTATGTGTTTTCCAAATATTCTGGAAACTGGTGCAAAAGAGCAGAGTTTAATGGAAGGGGGGAAGACAGCCAACAGACAAAAACAGTTTGGGATTGTTGGGTAATAGAAATGGCTTTTGAGGGAACAAGGAAGACCTCCTGCTCATTTCTGTGAGGAAGTTCCCTTTCACTGATGATGGGGTAAACACCACTTTAATTAATTATCCTAGGGCTATTGGTACTGTCCCCTTTTCCTCCTGGATACCCTTTCCTTTCTGTGATTGTGTGACTATTATCTCTTGATTCTTCATCTTACCATCTGACTGTTCCATCTCTGTTTTACTTTGCTGGATCTTTAGCCATGTCCCATCCCTTAGAGGGTGACACAAGGTTCTATCCTCATCTCTTTTCTCTTTTCCCTCTTGTACTGTTACTTAGTAACTTCATCAGTGACGTAGGGTTCAGATATCATCTTTATGCAGAAGATGCTCAGACCTATTCTTCTAGCATTCTGGATTACAACCTCAGTGTCATGAAAGCCAGGCATCTTTTCTTTAACTTTCTTATATGTAAAACAAACAGATATTTGGTCATTTATTTGTCTACGCAGCTAAATAAAATTGGGATTATATGATTTGGTCAGCTCATTATCTTACAGGTATGGATTTGAAGTCAGAGGACCTAGATTCAAATTTGAATTCTGTACTTACTACCCATATGATCTTGGATAAGTCATTTAATCACTTTGGGGCTCATTTTTCTTATCTATAAAATGAGAGGATTGGATGGAATGATCACTAAGGGTCTTTTCATTGTGAAATCCATGACCATTGACCAGTATTTTGTTCTAAGGCCACACTGTTCCATTAAATGGTAAGCAAATGGAGATTATTGAATTCCATGATTCTCACTTACCCACGACTTGGAGACCTTTGCTTCCATTTATGTATCTCACAGCCTATTTATAGAACTCTGACTCCTAGGATAATTGATTGAAGTGGTGCTTACCCCATAAAAGGTGGCTCAGTGAAAGGGAACCTCCTCACAGAAATGAGCAGAAGGTCTTCCTTGTCCTCCCCAAAGGCATTTTACTACCCCAAAATCCAAAACTGTTTTTGTCTGTTGGCTGAGTCTTCCCTCTTCCATTAGGCCCTGATCTTTTGTGTCAGTTTCTAGAAGAATTTGGAAAACACATAAAAGAGATTTCTCCAATTCTTATTCAGTAGAATCCCAAAGTATATTGATTGAATAGATGTTGGAACATCTCATGAAATTGCTAAAATGAAATGGCCACTGTTTTCAAAAGAATTGACCTAACAATTTTATCCTGCAAAATAAAATTAACCATGTTTTGCCAACTAAATCAACATGGATTTTCTTCTTCCTTTTTTATTTTATCAAGGGCAACTTATCCCTGGAACAGATCATGCAAAGAATAACACAGAGTAAAGACATGTTTAAAAGCAAATAAGTTAAGATGTCACTGAATGTGCATGGGGAAAAAACCCACAGGACCAAGCTCCTCACATTTTTTTTTCTTAAGTTACTGGCATTTACTAAACAGTTTTATACTCTCCAGACTATCATACTATTTAGAAATCCTATTGTGTGGATCCAACAAGATTGTAAGCTTTATGAGAATAGGTAATGCATTTCCTATTTAACATATGCAGTCCTGCCTTCCTTCTCACCAGCCATTATGCCCTGAGTCCTATAAACACATCTGTTCATCTGTCAGATGCTGTAGCTAATGCAGTGAAGTTTCTTCTGGAGGTGTCTTTTTCTTCCAGAAGAAGCCCAAGTCTAAAGACCTCCCTGTTCTCCCACCTGTTCTGTGTTTGTTCAGAAGGTTGGGGTACATGTAGAATCAGGTAATGATACAATGGAGTTGGAAGGAATAGGAGAGATTATCTAATCCAATCCTCTTATTTTATAGATGAAGAAATTGAAGTTGGGACTGGGGGGCTGGGGAGTGGGGAGAAATGATGAAATGACAGAATCATTTTTCAAATAGTTCTTGACAGGCTAGAGCAGTAGGCCAAACTGAGCAAAATTAAATATAACGGGCATGAATAAAAAATCTTAGTTTAAAAAATAACTCTACAGGTACAAGATGGGAGAGGGATGGTTAAGTTTTCTGGAAAAATAAAACAAAAACAAAAAGACTAAGGTTTTAAAAAAATTATTTTATTTTATTTTTTTAGTGAGGCAATTGGGGTTAAGTGACTTGCCCAAGGTCACACAGCTAGTAAGTGTTAAGTGTCTGAGGTCGGATTTGAACTCAGGTACTCCTGACTCCAGGGCTGGTGCTCTATCCACTGCGCCACCTAGCTGCCCCAGACTAAGGGTTTTAGTAGGCTGTAAACTCAATATGACTCAATAGTGTAATATGTCGATGGTCAATGTGATTCAATACTGTAATATGACAGCTAAAAATAATGTGATCTTAAGCTTCATTGAGAGGGACATAACTTTCAGGAGCTAAGATGTGATAATCTTGTCATATAATTCCCTCATGAGACCACTTCTGGAATTCAGTGTTTAGTTCTGGGCACTACAATCCAGGAAGGATGTTAAGAAGCCAAAGAATATCCAAAAGAAGCCACCAGCATTGTGAAGGACCTCCAGCCTATGCCTTTATTAACCTCAGCTGAAGGGAAAGGGGATGTTTACATTGAAAAATAGAAGATGGGGGAAGAGACATCATAACTGTCCTTAAGAATTCAAGGGGCTTTGCGTTGAAGATGGATTAGATTTATTCTGGGTGATTCCAGAGAAGAGAACTAGAATGCTGGAAGTTGCAAAGATGCCAGTTTAGGTCTTCATATGAGAGACAACTTCCAAGTGTAACCCAGGTTCCAAGCCAAGCTTGGAGTATTTTACAAAATACAGTCATAACTGGTGGAAAGAAGGTAGATGTGATGCTTTGTGACTGATTGAGGAGCCACATAGGAGAGAGGGAAAGATGTCCTTAATTTCTTTTTTGAGAGAGATACATATGGTTCCAGATCAATTTTTGAGACTGACTTCAGGAAGAAGAAAGAGAAAAACTCTCTTGAAGATATATAAGAAGAAGAAGAAGCTCCTCGATATCTGATTTCTAGCTCTACTCCCTAAAGACTTCTGGGAATTTCCCTTTGGGAGGAGATTATGGCCTCACTCTTAGTTGAGCAGGATCTCATTTTGCTTTCATTTATAGAGCTAATTCACTGACCATTGTCTATTTTCTAGCATAGCCTGTAAAACTCTGATTTCTATTTGCTATTTGTTTGGAAAAGTGGGTTTACTCACTATTCACTATTTATGATGATCTTGTATAGCCAGTATTTGTTGGGAAAAAACTAACTTTGCAAGTGCCAATTAAAGTCTACCCTTCCCTTTCTAAGAAACCAAGGAAGAGAGTGGCTTTTTCTTCTGAACCTTAAAAATGCATCCCTAGACCAGCATGATTTAGGAAGGCAATAAAATGTATTTCTAGTCTGGCACCCTCTCTCTCTCTCAGAGGATGACAGAGTGGTTAGTGTCATGGCCCTTTTTCCTGCTCCCCTCAAAGGAATAACAACAATCAACTTAGGAGAGGGGTGGGGAAGATTCTAGAAATATCTTCCTATGACTCCCTCATGCTATTCATGTATATGTTTAGATATCCTAAGTGGAAATACATGGACATATATAACCTATGTGGGCAGCACAGACCTTACACTAACAATGAACAAGAAATATCTATGGAGGTCATGGAATTCTATACTCTCACAAACCCCAGTAGAGAGCTTCAAGCAGAGGCTGGATAACCAACCACTTGTCTGGTAAATTGTATTTGAGATTGTGTTTCAGGTATGAATTAGACTACATGGCCACTGAGATTGATTTCAACTTTGAAATTGTGTGTTCTGTTACTTGCCCAGAAGCCCTCATTCCAATTCAACTCTCCACTTACTAGAACGCTTCTCTTCAAATTACTTTACATTTGTTTTATCCATAAGTTGTATTTCTCAAGAGAATGTAAGCTCTGCAAGGGCAGAAGCTGTTTTAGTTTTTGTTTCTTGCTTTCCCAGTGCCTGGCACATAGTAGGTATTTACTAAATGCTAGTGAGTGAAAAAAGTTCACAAAACTAGTATGTAATAGAAGCAGGATGTGAACCTAGATTTTTCAGCTTCAAATTCAATGTTTTCCCCATAAAACTCTGCTATATCTGTCCTTGTATTTAGGACAGGGCTTAGTAAATTGTAGACACTAGATAAATATTAAGTGGCTGATTCACTCTCACTTAGATTTATAAACCAAAGCCAGTAGTCTTTCAGCAGAGGCTGGATAACTACTTGACAGAGATTCCTACTCAGGTGTGGGTTGGACTAAATGCACTTTCTTCTGGTTGTATGATTCTGTACTTTGAATCATTAAAAGAGAAAGCACCAGACCTAAATATATCTCAGCTATTTCATGGAATATGCCACCATCCACAGAGAATGCTTTTAAAAGATGGTAATGTGACAAAAAACTGAAAATCGAGGGGCTGCGCATCAATTGCAGAATAGCTGATCAAGTTGTGGTATATGAATGTAATAGAATACTACTGTGTTATAAGAAATGATGAGCAGGCTGATTTCAGAAAAAAAAAACTGGAAATATTTAAGTGGACTATTGCTGAGTGAAGTGAGCAGAACTAAGAGAACATTGTACATGGTAACCAACTTTGTGAGACGATCATCTGTGATAGACAATCTTCTCAGCAATACAATCGCCAAAGACAATTCCAAAGGCCTCATGATGGAAAAAGCTCTCGACATCCAGAAAAAAGAACTGTGGATCTGAATGTAGATTGCACCATACTATTTCTACTCTTTTTTGTTTTTTCTTCTTTCTTTTTTGAGGTTTCTCCCTTTTGTTCTGATTCTTCTTTCACAACATGACTAATGCAGAATATGTTTAATGTGATTGTACATATATAACCTATATCAGATTGCTTTCTGTCTTGGGGAGGGAGGAGGGAAGGGAAGGAGGGAGAAATATTTCAGACTCAAAATCTTACAAAAACAAATGTTGAACACTATCTTTACATGTAACTGGAAAAAAATACTAGGTGGCTCAGTGGATAGAGTTCCGAACCTGGAGTCAGGATGACTCATCTTCCTGAGTTCAAATCTGGCCCCGGACACTAGCTATGTGACCCTAGGAAAGTCACTTAACCCTGTTTGCTTCAGTTTCCTCATTTTGAAATGGAGAAGGAAATGGCAAACCATTCCAGCATCCCTGTCAAGAAAACCCCAAATAAGGTCATGAAGAGTCAGATATGACTGAAAAACACTGAACAACAACAACTTCATTGGTAAAGGGGGAACTTCTTCCGCCAAAGCAGGTCTACATGTTCTCTGAAATTTATAGTCTTACAGAGTTACCTAGAGCAGAAATTCTTAACCCATGGCCCAGGGAGGCAAGCCCACTCCAAAACTCTCTGAACCAGATTAAAATGTAATTGGCAAGTATTTAACAAAATTAATAAAAACACAATACAATACAGATAATGTTCATTTGTAGCTTTCTACATCAACATGCAGCCACAGGGATCATTTCTATTGGAGTCTGTCATCCCTGGCCATAACTGGTTCGATGCAGAGGTAAGAAGATGAAGAAAAGTAAGAAAAAAAATGTTGATATATAACCTACATCAGATTGCTTTCTGTCTTGGGGATGGAGGAAGGAGAAAAACGTGAATCTCAAAATCTTATAAAAAACAAATGTTGAAAATGATCTTTACATATAACTGGAAAATAACAAAATATTTTTATGATTTAAAAAAAGGAAAAAATGTTGAAATAATTGGACTAGATAACAGAGGGAAAGTATGTTGGATCTGATGTTGGATGAGCACAATCTGAATCATAGTTCTATTTCTAAACTTCCTGTGTCACTTAACCTCTTGGACATTCATCAGATAGTTTAATACTCTTATCAAATAGTGCAATTTCAAGCCTGGCATGTTGGCACTGGTAATGCTGATTCATTTCTTGTTAAGCATAAGTTTTGGCCTCAAACAAAATTATTATGAATTTGGTGAACCTCTGTAAACCCTTGCTTCCTGTGTTATCTTGTTCTGTGATAGTTTGTTACCAAGCTTCCCACACAAATGGGATACTACTTAATTGTCCAGGGCCTCTCTCCTTCTGAGGAGTTTCCCACCTTCTTTAATCCTTTGTGTCAGATGATCAGGGACCTTTGAGATTTGGAAAACAAATCCTCCAGCCTATCTCGGAGGTACTGTGTTGTTGCTGTTCAGTTGTTTTAGTCGTGTCCAACTCTTCATGACTCCTTTTGGGGTTTTCTTGGCAGAGATACTGAAGTGGTTTGTCATTTTCTTCTCCAGCTCAGTTTATAGATAAGGAAACTGAGGTGAATAGGGTTAATTGACTCTCCCAGGGTCACACACCATTAAGTGTCTGATCTCAGATTTGAATTCTTGTCTTCCTGACTCCAGGACTGGTGCTCTATCCATTGTACCACCTAGCAACAATAATTAAGGAATTTATAAGTGGGAATGTCAAGTCTCTTAGGAAAGTGGATTGGAGAAAACATTTTAGATGTAGCCTGGCCTTCTAATGACTAGTACATCATATCATATGGGCTTCTACCTTCTCCCTATTCACAGGTGCTATTGAGCATCTCTCAGAGAAGAAGTATCCCTGATGAATGAACTGAGATCCCTAGCCCACTTGGGGAGAATCCCCCCGCACCGACTTCTAGTGGTTTTTTTCAGCGTGGCCCTGTTCTGAAAATGTGCAGCCATTGCTTTGCTAATTCTACATGGTCTGGTCCTTCATTTACTTTAAGTAATTGCCATTAACTAAAGCTGTAAGCTTTGAAATGGGGACAGTGACATCTACACATGTGACAGAGAGATTGTAAGGTTTAATTAATTATGGTTTGGAAAGTGACTACAGAAGGACACTGTAACAGCATGGGGCCCTACTTTTATTTAGAATGCAATTTGAGAACTTTCTCCATAATGGAAAAAAATTACAAATACCCAGTTAATTTTCAAAGGGTATTTGAGAGTAAAATTCAGACGTCGATAATGGAGAGCAGAGAATTGCAGGCAGCCTTTACCATAATAACCAAGAGCGTGAAAATGGAATGAGAATATATGAGCTCTTGGTGGAAGGTTATCTGAGGATCCTAAATGGTCCTGGTACTTATAGACTCCTAGCTGGCATAAGCAGAAAACTAGACATTAATACCCCGCCATTCCTTCATCTTAAGCGTTTAGCACTAAAATTCAGAGACACAGGGAGAAATCAAGTGGGGAAGATGTCAGAGACAATAAATATTATTTCAGTTAATGGGCTTCATGAATACATAGATTTCTAAGTTAAGACAATTAACTAATTTCAAATCACTGCTTGCTAATTTACTAATTCATTAACTCGAAGCTGCGTCCATCCTGTACAATGCCATCCTCCTGACAATAGAGCTGAGCTTTGGCAAGGATTTATTTTCTGCAACACCAGGGACATAAAGCATGGGATTTTTTGAAGAATAATAAAAAATGGATTAAAGAGAATAGGAATAATTTATCATGTGCAGATGTGCAGACAGAAGAAGATGGTGCCTTTGTGGCACAGTTTACAAAAGGAGAATTACAGTGGAGGCTTCTCTCCCAATCAATGATTTGTGAACATTTAGCCCTCGATGTCTGATGAGCCATCAGCAGTATGGGCTGTTGAGACATCTCAAGATCAAAGGAGTAACAAGGAAATATTCTTGTTCTAACTATAACAAACATGAACCCTGATGACTTGGGCATGCAAGTGAGTGTCTAGTTGATCCCTTGTGGAAAACCAAAGGCTGTGTTTCTGGCATGGTGTCTTTCAAATGATTCCAGGCCATCATTATAAATGCTCATTATTATTCCTACAGAAAGTTCAGGTCAAATGGGAAAAATGGGAAGTCTAGCAGGGCACACGTTTAAGAAAAGAAATGTCAACTGAAGCTTCATTCTAGGCTATTGGATCTTGCTGATGAGAAAGTGGATAACAGAGAATGATGGGTACCGTGGTAGGAGAGGTCAGAAAAACCAAATGCCTTAATTCATTCAACAAGCATGTAGAAAACTGTAAACCTATGCTGACCCAGTCCACTACAAACCAGGCTTTATAAAATAAGGTTAGGGTTGGAAGCTCCCAAAGTGGGCCAGAGATTTCGATTCTTTTATCAAGGCTACCACTATGTCTCTTATTGTAAGACTGTGCTTCTTGGCAAGGTGCTAAAGATAATGAGGAACTAGGCCATGCCCTCAAGAAGCTTACGTACTATCCTACTACTAGGAAAGAAGCAACTTGTAGACTGATAGATCGGTTCAATATCTATCTATCTGTCTATCTGTCTATCTATCTATCTATCTATCTATCTATCTATCTATCTATCTATCTTTTTTTTTGGTGAGGCAATTGGGGTTAAGTGACTTGCCCAGAGTCACACAGCTAGTAAGTATTAAGTATCTGAATCTGGATTTGAACTCAGGTCTTCTTGAATCCAGGGTCGGTGCTCTACCTACTGTGCCACCTAGCTGCCCCTATCTTTCTATCTATCATCTATCTAACCATCCATTCATCCATTTATCTATCCCTCTATCTATCCCTCTCTCTCCATTTCTCCATCTATCTATTTATCTATCCATCTAATTTATATATATACATATATATAATTCATATCTATAGACACACATGTCTATAGATATGAATTAAATACAAAGTAATTTTGTTAGAGAAGTAGGAGTAGAGAACATTAACCATGGGAGGGATCAAGAAAGGTCTCATGTAGGAAGAACAACTTGAGCTGAACCAAGGGAACTAGAGATGCAGGAATAAAGCAGAGCGTATGTTCTGGGTGCCAGCTTCAGAACTCATACAAACTTATCACAAGGCCAGATCATTAACAGTTAAGGAGATTTAGGTTCTAATCCTGTCTCTGATGTTAACTTTCCATAGACCATAGGCTTAATGTATATTATCCTTGGTTTAGAAGGCAGTATTATATGACATATACATTCTAAAAGGTATTTAGGCAAAATAGTTAACAACTACATTTTTTTTTTTACTTAAAAGAGATAATCTTCAACTATCTGGAAAAACTGACTTATGGGGAAAATGCTTCATTCTGGATCTGCCACTTATTTGTTATCTACGTGTCTTTGGACAAGTCACTTAAATTTTTCTGGGCCTCAGTTTCCTGTGAGCTAATGCTAGGAGGAGGTGATTAGAGCTCTAAGGTTGCTTGTGGTTCTAAATCTATGATTTCTAGTGCTGCTAGGCAAGGTAGGAATGGGTGTGTGTGTGTGTGTGTGTGTCTGTCTGTCTGTCTGTCTGTCTGTCTGTCTGTCTGTCCCAAAGAATCAGAATTGGCACAGGGAAGAACTGAATACAGATTCTTAATGATATTGCCCTGAAAAAAATCCTTCAGCCCAATTACATTTCTACTTGCTTTTTAAATTATAAATTGCCATTTGCCTTTTGGAATTCTGAAGGTTGAGGGGGTGTGAGTGTGTGTCCCCATAAAGCTGTTGGGTGACTTATACTGCTAGGAAGCTCCAGAGGTTGCTTTCATTTCCCCAGTGGCTAAAATAAGACTTCTTATGACCTTCATAAATAACAGGAATGATTAAACAGAGTGGATTGCTATTAGGGGTATATGATGTTTCATACATTTGGGGCATATATTCCTTCTTGTTTATTTTTGTGTTGCTCAAGCTATATATTTTTTTAACCTAAGCACATTTTTCTGATTTGCAGTCGATGATTACTTAATAAGCAATGTTATTTGATAGACTCAGAATTTTAGGGCAACATGAGACCTTGGAATTTCATCTCATCAAACACCCTCATCTCGTAGAGGAGGAAAGAGAAATTTAAAGGTTAAGTGGCTTGCCCCCAAAGTCACTCAGGCAAAGTAAGGACTAGAAGTCATGTGACCGAATAGAGTGTTCTTTCCTTTAGACCACAGCAGTGGAGTAAAGCTCAAATAATGGCGGGGGGGAGGGGGGGGCTACTCCATATACAAAGATCGCTGTGGGCTGTATATTGACTTATTTTTAAAATGTACTATTATCCATGTTTTGTCATGTTTTAATTATTTTGTCAACAATTTACCAATTCCATTTTAATCTGGTTAAGGCCACATTTGGGAGTGTTGTGGGCTATGTGTTTAACATCTCTACTGTAAATAATCCTGCTTCCTTGGGGTCTAATCTTTGGGCACAGAACTAGAGAGATGGTGGAGAAGAAGGGGAAACCTGGGACTTAGTAACAAGGATACACAGAAATTGGAGGATAAAAATAGGGTTTTGAGAACTAATCTGCCATTGGGTAAATGGACGCTCCAATTGGAGGCTCTCCTTTCTGAAAGACACAAGAAGTGCCAATCCTCATGCTGGTTGTACACCATACCTGGAGTGTTCTCCCTCCTCATGTCTTCCTCTTAGAATCCCTGTCTTCCTTCAAGACTTTAGTCAAATTCTACCTTCTGCAGGAGTTTTCTCCATCCATCCAGCTTCCAGGGTCTTCTCCTTAAAGGTAACCTTCTATGGACTCTGTGTGTATCTTCTCTGTACTCATGCATGTATACTCTAAAAAAAAGGGGGAGGAAACAAAGTTCATGCTTTTACTTCTTCCCCCATCAGAATGCAAGTTACTTGAGGGCAGGGCCTAGTTTCAAAAAATTTCTTTGTATCCTCAATGCTTGGCATAGTGCCTGACATGGCCATAATAAATGCTTTTTGACTGAATGCTTTATTCGGCTAAAGCCCCAGGGCCTGGTTTCAAGCACTGCCTTTGTGACCTGGAGATAGTCACAATTTCCATGGGCTCCAATCTTCTCATCTGTAAAATGAGGGATTTGGACCCAGCTCCTGATGTGCCTTCCAACTTTAGATCTAGGACCTCAAATCCACCCACAAAGTGGCAGCAAATTGAGTGAAAACTCCGCTATGAGGTGTTGTAACAATCCCTGCAGCCTAATGACAGAATGCCAGACCTGAAAGGGATTTAGAAGTCAATTAGTCCAACATTATTAACATGAGGACACTGAGGAGGCCCAGAAAGGTCAGATGACAGAACCAGAAAGTGAACCCCAATCTCCTGACTCCATTGTTCCTCCTAGTACATGATATTCTTGAAATAATCTTAGCTTGATATCAAAGGCTTTATAAAGCATGTCACATGTTGTCTCCTTTTATTCTCACGACTATCCTGTGATAAAGATGATATTATTATCCCCATTTTGCAATTGAGGAAACAAGCTTAAGAACAGTTAAATTGCTTGTCCAGGGCCTCAAAGCTAGTTAAGTATCTGAGGCAGGATTTGAACTCAGGTCTTCTTGACTCCAAAATCAGAATCCACCATACAGGCTAGCTGCTTGAAATAGATTGTAAGCTCCTTGAGGTCAGGGGTAGTCTTTTGCCTCTTTTTTGCATCCCCAGAGTCAGAGTCATTTAATAAATGTTTACTGAATTAAATACTCTAAGTTTCATTCCAAGGAAAAACCACATTATCTCTAGCTCTTTGGAGACATGAAGAGGTTGAGACCAGTAAGAAAACTCTAGAATGAGGGGCAAAACAGGCCACAGTTGGAAAGGAGACAGATGAGGGTAAGAATTATGTATAAGGTGCCTGAAAGAGCCCCTCTCTCTGAGAAGGAAAATGTTAGAATATTGTTCAAAGCAGTGTCCTACTGGATCCCTTCTGGGGCTAAATTGCACACATATAATGTGTGCAAAGCAGTGCTGTCCTTCCCTGCATTATATTAATTATGCTCTTAAGCTCCATGTAAATTACAAAATCAGTTTTCCAAATTAAGTTAACAAAGCCATTTCTGGAAGGCTATGCTGCCTTTCAGTAGAAAATTAGCCCAGCTCATTGTTTGTAGATAACAGAAATTCTGTGGCCTGGTTTTCTCAGTGATGTTTGCAAGACACTGGTGTGTGTGTGTGTGTGGGGGGGGTGCCTGCTCTCTTATTTTTCCTCTGAGTATGATCTGGTTTTCCTCTGAGCTGGGGGTGCAGGAGCCTGTCACACGTTCTGATGGTGTTCGGACCACCACTGGGGAGATGCAATTGCATCTTTATGAGCCTAGATGCTAAGAGAGGTTGACACGATCGCTTAAGAACTTGAGTTGAAAATAAGAGAGCTTTAAAAGGAGAAGGCTATTTTCTGAGAAACCTGGCCTGCTAACACCTGTGGCCTCACATTTGAGGGGGCTTGGGGGGGGTGAGAGGCAGGCTCCTGAAAATGCGGGAAAGAAATATAGCTGGTCTCACTTCCCATCTCTGCACCCACCATACTCTCATTGTGTTCTTCTGACCCCACCATTTGGAAAAGGGGCAGCTTGGGGTAGAGCACATGGGTAAGTGGCAGTTCTGCCCTTCACAGTAATCACCATTTTGTTCCCTGGGTTAAGTTTGCTCTATCTCCTGGCTCAAGACCCTAGGCTGACCCTCAGCAAAATAGTATCACTGCTTCCAGCTTGTACCATCTTCTTCCTCACTTTAGCACTTTTTTTCAGGTGCCCATTGTTCTCATTTTTGCCTCTGGAAGTATCCCCCCCCCCATAGTACCACAGGGCTCCTTCCTCCCCCTTCCACAACCCAACAAAGGTTAGACTAATTTTTCTCTAAAAGGTGACAAAGCTATCCCATGACTAATTGGCCCAGAGGCCAAAGATCAAGCTTCACCTCCCTTGATGGGGATTTCCTGGAAGGCTCTGGCCATATTAATGTGGTTTCTTGGTCACCTAAGGGCATAAAAAGGCCCACCCAGAAGAAGCTAGGGCCCTACACTCCTGCTGGATCCACAGTCACCATACTTTGTCCCACTGACTCAAAGAGGGGGCCTGGATCTACCCAAGCTAACTGTTGGAGGATCCTTGTTAATCATCTTTTCTGTGATAGGATGAAGTAAAAACCCTCTTTTATGCTTCTCTTTATTAACTGTATTCTGCGGTCTCAAACCCATCTAGAAATGGTATGTAAAGAACCCTGCAGACTGCCTATTGACTTAGAAAAGCCTGAATGAATATGATCTCTATTCTGTTGTATATTTGTTTCATTAACTATTTCCCAATTATATTTTGGTTTTTTTGTTGTTGTTGTTGTTGTTTTGGTGTGGCAATTGGGATTAAGTGACTTGCCCAGGGTCATACAGCTAGTAAGTGTTAAGTGTCTGGAGGCTGAATTTGAACTCAGGTGCTCCTGAATCCAGGGCTGGTGGTCTATCCACTGTACCACCTAGCCGCCCCTTCCCAAATATATTTTAATCTGGTTGGGCACACTAGGGAGTGGTGAGGCCTGTGGTGTAGCCAGTCAGTGGTCCCGTGTTTGACACCTCTGTGTTAAAATGACCTACATGTGCCTCATTTCCTCACATCAAACCTGAACTAACAAGAGTAATAGCCTGAGTAAGGTCCATCCCTAATCTGTGCATCCTGCCTCTCATGCTGAAACATTCCACCATACTGCTTCCCTTTTCCAAATGTAGAAACCTACTCTTTTCCCTTCCCTTCCCTTCCCTTCTAGCAAATCTTACCTACTCAGTATCTTCATTCCTGCATCTCTTCATCTGATTTCCTCATGTGTGAGTAATAACTGTTTTAAGTTTGCCTTTTATATGCCTAGTATATAACATGGGGCCTGACATTTAGAAGGCACTTAATAACTGCTTGTTAATTAGTTTGCATGAGAGTGTTAATGGCTGATAAAAGTTTAAATGTATACTTTACTTTTTACTTTTAACTGAAGACTTGTGGAAATATAATTCCAAAAGGTTGGCCTGAAGAGGAGACTTGTTAGAGAAAGATGCCCTTATGCCTTAATTATGTCATTAATTAGACCATGGAAAATATTACCTAAGCCTTAGTTCCATGTTGGTCATTACACAAAGGATCATAGCCACCATGTCACTTGACTCAAATTATTTTGGAAGACAGATAGGACAGATATCATCTTTATGCCCTTTTTATAAATAACGAAACAGAGACTATAAGATTAAGTCACTTGCCAAAGATCATACAGTTGTACAATGAATTACATTTTAAAAAATCCATGTTTCCTGCTTACATTGTTTACATTATGTTGTTTTTAGCTCTTCTGTAAGCAGCCTGGTATCCCTCAGAGTCCAGTTCAGGAAAGAGCATGGAATGAAACTGGAATAAGGTAATTTTCTTCTGTGACTGAGGGAACCTAGTGCTTATCTCTCCCAGGCTCCTAATGGTAGAGGAACCCTCTTATTTCCTCCTTTTTTCCCTGATGGGCTGGACTCATTTGAGGATGCAAATTCAACGAGCTATGTACGGTCAGCCCAACCCTCCACAAAAATTGCCATGCACATTGTCCTGTTTGGGGCTTAGAAAGAAACCTGTGTCTATTAAAAGCAGAGAAATTGTCTCTGTTGAATGTCTGCTGTTATCTGATCAACTGTCCTATGCCTCAAATTGGATGTGTAGTAAAAGTGAGCCAGTGGATGACAATCTGGCTACTCAATAAGTACCATGGCATCATCATGGAAATGGGATGTGGAATTCCCAGAAGTGTCTCAAATCCCTGAGGTTGTTAAAAAAAATAGGTAGAGTAAGTTTCCATGAGAATGGGGCAACCGAGAGAGAGAGAGAGAGAGAGAGAGAGAGAGAGAGAGAGAGAGAGAGAGAGAGAGAGAGAGAGAGAAGGAAAATAATTTGAAAATCAAGCAACAGCCCAACTACCTTAGCCATATTAAGCATAGTCTGAAAGTATGCATGAGAAGCAGGAGTCATTCTGACTTTGAGATTTGCTATTTTGTTGTGGTTATTGTTATTTTGGACTTATCACAACATCCAAAACATTGTCTTCAGTATCTCCATTCCTGATCCCAATTACACATATTATTTTTTGTTTATATTTTTATTTTATTTTCTAAAATAATATTTTATTCCCCCCTAATTACAGCACATATTATGTTTTAAGTATTTCTACGGGAGATAAATAAAGCCATTTAAACCCCCCCCACACTGAATTTTAATCGATTCATTGGTTTTGGTTTTACCTGTTATCGTTTAATTTATTCTTATCGTGTATGTATATGTATACATACATATCTATATATTCATATTTACCTACATCATCCACCAAAGTGATTTTCCTAAAATGCTGGTCCACTCAATTAAACTCCAGTGACTCCTTATTATTTCCAGGATCAATATTAAAGCATCTATTTGGCATTTAAGGGGGCAGCTAGGTGCCGCAGTGGATAGAGCACCCACTGGCCCTGAAGTCAGGAGTACCTGAGTTCAAATCTGGTCTCAGACACTTAACACTTACTAGCTATGTGACCCTGGGTAAGTCACTTAACCCCAATTGCCTCACTAAAAAACAAAAAACAAAAAACAAAAATTAAAGGCATTCAAAGTCCTTCACAACCTGGCTTCTCCCTACTTTACCAGTCTTCTTCCACTTAACTTCTTCCACATACTCTGTGAACCAGTGACACTGACCTACTTTGCAGTTCCTCACATCCAATATGACCTCTGACTGAGCAAACATTGATACTGTCTCCTGTGGCTGGAAAATCTCCCACCTCACCTCCGACTCTTACTTTTCCTACCTTCCTCCTAACACAGCTCAAATTCCACCTTCTGTAGCAAATTTTTTCCTGGTCTCCCCTGCTACAATCCCCCTCCCTCTGAAATTATCTTCTTTTTATACTGTATATATCTTGTATGAACATAGTTGTTTGTATCTGTTAAAATGTAATCTCTGTGAGAGTAGGGGTTACATTTTTTTTTTTTTGCCTTTCATTGTATCTCTAAATCTTTGGGATAGTTCCTGGTTCATTTTTGTTGTTCAGTCATTCAGTTGTGACTGACTCTTCATGACCCCATGGACCATAGTGTGTCAGGCCCTTCCATTATCTCTCAAAGTCTCCCCAAGCTCATATTCATTGTTTCCATGAAACAACCTCTCCATCTCATCCTCTGCCATGTTCTTTTCCTTTTGCCTTCAATCTTTCCCAACATCAGGTTATTTTCTAACGAGTCCTATCTTCTCATTATGTGCCCAAAGTATTTAAGCTTCAGCTTCTGTATTTGACCTTCCTTTGAAGAGCCTGAATTAATTTCTTTCCATTGGAGGTTCTTGATAAAATATTAGTTGACTTGCTTACCACTGCTTCATTCTCATTTTCCTCACTGTATTAAACACACACACATACGCATATATGAATGCATGCATGTATATACATGAATATATAGGCACATGTTATAATACACTATATGTATATATGCACACATACATGTGTGTATATAATATGTAAATTAATATAGTGAGAAGCTAAATGTAACAACTTTCGATGAGCAAGTGAATCAGTTTGTGCTCAGTTTGGTCATGGCTAGTCCATTCACTATTCTATGCTCATAGAAACATAACATATATTTTTTCTCACCATAGTAATTGTATATGTATAATTACTATATACACGCTCATAAATTTATATAGACATATATTCATGTATATATAGACAAATGTGTATTTATTCATTTATTTATTCATTTATCCACTGATTCATTCATTTACTTATTTATTTTGGGGGTCATGCAATATTTACTCCCTCATCTATACAACATGGGATAGTCTTTCCAGGATTTTCTTCTATGACCACTCTATGGTTAAACCCAATATAGATCTATAATTGAAGATAAAATGTTGAGCAAAGTCTGTAATATAAAGGAACATTTAAAAATCATAAATCATGCCTTTGTTGCACTATTACTTTTCATTTATTCTGATTACTAAAGTTAATTTATCATTTGCCTCAGAACAAGGCTGTTGTATATCCATATTACAGGCCTTGGTAAATGAAAACTTTCATATCTCATGCACATAGTTCATAAGTCTCATTGAACTTCACATGTTTTCCTTTTTTACAAGTTGAAACCAAACTCTTCCATTATTTCATGTGTTATCAATATAATCAAGACAGAAAGGCTTAATCAAACAAGAGATTAATTAATTAAAATGCTGTTTGATTTTTTTTCTGTTCCAAATAAGTTTTAGTTAGGCTTTAAATACATTATGTTATACACATATATGATTTCCAAATATGGGTCACATTATTATGACCCATAGTATTACAATGACCACTAAAGTCCTCCCTTGTCTGTATCCAATGGTGAGTTTGTTCTCAAAGCCTATGCCAATGGAACACAAGCTCTGGTAGTCCCTGCCAGGTTTGAAAGACTATGGGCTTGTGCCAGTGTTAAACTGTGCGTCATTCAAGGGCCAGCACAGTTAAATTCAGAGGAGTTCCTCACTAGAAACAAATATTTTTTTCAAATGAAATGAAGTTAATTAGGCACATCTGATCATTGATGAAGCTGAGATAGTTTGTGGAAGTATCACAGATACTTATTTTATGGAAGGGCTCATAAACCATTCCATTAATAACAAGTAGACTTTGGCCTAAAATTTGTCAATCTCGCCTAACTTATAGTTTGAAGAATACTCCTTGTTTTCCATTTAAAGAATCATGTTCCTATTTACACATCTCCATTCCTGTAGTATCTCATCTGCTCTCTAAAATTTTTGGAAGATCAATTTCAGCACTTTGCCAGTCACATCCATAAGTTCTTTTTCAGTACCTGGTGACCTGAAGTCAATCCACAGGAGCCTGACATTCTCTTACTATTTCCTGGGTTACCTTGGATTCAGCTCCTTTCTAAGCAGTTTTATTTTATCTTCCCAAAATGAAGATTATTCTCCTTAGTACAAAAACAGAAGCAAAATAATAGGAGTTTGGTAGTCTCTTTTTTTCCTATAGTATTTTATCTTCATCCTATCTACGCCACTTCTTTAACCCCATCCCTCCTTATCCCTTTCCCCTCCTACTTTCCTGCAGGGTTAGATAGATTACACCAGCCAAATGAGTGTGTATTTTATTCCCTCCTTGAGCCAACTCTGATGAGATTAAGGTCTTTGAGCTAATTCTGATGAGTGTAAGGCTCATTCACTGCCCCAGTCCTCCTCCATCTCTCCCCCCACTCCTTAAGCCCTTTCCTGCTTCTTTCATGTGATATTTTACCCCATTTTACCTCTCCTCTTCTTCCTCCCCCAGTGCAATCCTCTCCCTCCTTGATTTTATCCTAAAGATGTCATCTTGGGGCAGCTAGGTGACACAGTGGACAAAGCACTCGCCCTGGACCCAGGAGGACCTGAGCCCCAATCTGGTCTCAGAACATCCTATCTACCCCCAAGTACCAATCCTATCTCACCTTTAATGTTTCCTCTTGCACCAAATTAAGCATGAAAAATAACCAACATGGTTTTTTGTTTGCTTTGTTTGGGGTTTTGGTCCTTAGCTATCTTTTAGAAACCACTACTGGGCCTACATTCAATGAAGGCCTCAAATTTTTTAATTTTATATCTTATATGTAACAGCAGAGACATACTCAGTCAACACTTTTATGTAGAGAAAAGTCCTGCTTTTATTTGTTCGTTTTTGTTAAATTCACTTTTTGGAAGCTGTATCTTAAACCAATTGAATATAAGGCAAAATTCTGACTGCACCTGAGTGTCCATGGAATGGTTCCATTGGATATAGGATTGGGCTATGGAGAGTACAGGCCTTTGAAAGTATGAATTCAGGCCACAATAGATAGTCCATACTGAGGAAGGTGAGGATACATGTAAGAGACCGAAGATCAAGAGAGCAGAGAAGAAAGAATTTTTGAGTCCTAAATACTATTTTTAATCAATTCATATAGTATGAGATGGTGGAACATGGACCCTAAATGCCAAGGAAGGATCGGACCAATTAGTCAAATGGGTCCAGGAGACAAAGGGAATCCAATGGGTCTGGAGCCATCCCCTGGAACATAGAGGCAGCTGAGTTATACTCTGAATGCTCAAGACTTCTGGGAGCTGTCTCATTTTCAAACTTGTCTCACCCAAAAAATGGTGGCAGGCCTCCCTTGGCACTGGAAATATGTTATATTCTTACTGCTCATGCACTGGTGCTCTTGCTCAGACATTTGTAGAAATTGTTGGATGAATTGGATGAGTGAGTAAAGGCATTGAAAGGTGAACTCTTTACAAAACAATTCTTTATTAGACAGTGTCAAATAAGCGAAATGGTGAAATGCAGAGGATAAAGCATTGAAAAGTGGTCATAGGTGGTACTTACACTTTCCCTAAAGGAACTGCACTTTCCTTAAACTAGCAAGTACTTCTGTTCCTTCACAATAGCAATATAAACAGAATCTTGATTTTATGAGCTTATTGTTCTTCATTCCATAACTGTGGTAAGGCAATCAGGGCTTTATGCTAAGGCATCATCATAGTAGGGTTTTACTTCCTCTCATCTGTAGTACCCTGATGGTTCCACACTATGCACCTCTCACCTCTTCCTTGTCTTGATGGGACTACAACCCCTATGGTCCTATCCCTGAGGTACCCCTGTCCTAGAAACCACTTTCTCCACTGCCATATACCCTTCCCTGCTTTGGCCTCTTCTGATCCCTCCCCCAAAGTGATATCTAAGGGTCTCCCTCCCCTCCCCTCTCCTCCCCTCCCCTCCCCTCCCCTCCCCTCCCCTCCCCTCCCCTCCTCTCCTTTCCTCTCCTTCCTTCCCCTCCCCTCCTCTCCTCTGCCATGAGTAACTTCCCAAGATCTCCCTCCTGAAGAGAGGCCTAGTGTCCTGAGTTTTCAGGTTTCTCCACCATCTCAATTAAAATTTCCCCAGGTGCCAAAATTCCTAGTTATCCTTCTAATTACTGTGGACAATAGCAATGAACTCTAGTCCTAGCAAATATATTAAGATCCAATGCAATACAAACTCTGCCTCTATGCATTTAATTAAATATCTCAGTAAAAAATCTGAAGTGCCAAAATGGACCACATATGTTTGGCATTTTTTTCTAGTTCTCATAAATAGTGCAGTTTAAACAGAAAGCACTCCCTGCTCATACTCTTCCACTAGTGGTTCAGGCAAGTTCCCCGTGCAAGCACATCCTGGGGCACAAGGAAAGGGGCCAATCTCCCAAATTCCTCCAAAGGTTTACTGCAGCCTTCATTGAAATAAATGTACTGGAAACAGCAGAAGTAGAAAATGGTACAAAAGCCATAACGTTTGCATAAAGAAGTCATTAGGAAGGTGTGCCAATGGAACAATTGTTTGATGTCGCGTAACAAATGTTTCGTTTCGTTTATTTTTTTTTTAAAGATTCCGTTTATCCAGTAGTTTCTGCATTTAAAGAGCATGATGCTGAATGATTCCCCATCCCTGAGATCCAGGTCGTTGCAGAGAAAGCTCATATGGAATGATTAAAACCATAATAAAAGAGTAAATCCCTATGCAATATTTATCCAGTCTGTATTTCCAAAGTAATACATTTCCCCACCCTTATCCACCCCCAGTTTTGCACAATCATGGCTTAATAAAGCACATATTTTAAACGTAGGCTGTAAAAGATAAAACCACCACAGTGAAGGAAACTTGAAAACTGACTAGTGCTTACACAGAGCATGAACGGCTCTCCAAGGGCCTGTGAACTGGGGCCAGAGAGACTGTTAAGTGGATGGACCCTGGTTTGGACCTTCTAAGAGTCTCTTACTGGCAACATCTGGAATTCCTATACCACCTGCATTGCAGGGCACAAGCCCTCTTCTGCTTTAGGAATAAATTCCACACAAGCCACCCATGTATGAGGAGGACTCCTGACCCTTTCATGAAAGGTAGGTGATTTGGGGCAATCCTCATTAACCTCTTGGTGCCTGTTTCCCCAATTGTAACCTGGAAATAATAATACACCTGGTGCAGTTAAAAAAACAAGTAAACTGGCTTTAGAGTCAGAGGACCTAGGTTCAAATATTATCTCGGATACTTAAAATCTATGTGACCTAGCACAAGTCACCTAGCCTCTTTGGGCCTCAGTTTCCTCATCTGTAATATGGATGGGTCGGAAAAGACAACCTCTGAGGTCCTTTCCAGTTATAGATTTATGACCCTATAAATGACCTACATTACAGGATTTGGGGGAGGGGTCCAATAGATGCCATATATGAAAGCACTTGGGAAAATATAATACATTTTACAAGGGCTAAGTCATATATATATATGTATATACACATACATACATACACACATACATATATGTATATATACACACATACGTATGTATGTATGTGTGTATGTATAAATCAGGAGAAAAGTTACCTGACCACAGTAGCTAAACTTTGAAAGAGGGGAGGAATCCCTAAGAGGTTGGGCTTGAGAAAGTGATGGGGTTGAAGGTTGGAGACTGGGGGCTCTTGGAAAACCCTGGGAAACTCCCATCTTCACCAGAAATAAAAAGGGGGAGCCACCCCAAATTGTGCCAAAGAAGCAGTTGTAGACAAGCTACCAAGAGAGATGCATCTGGCCTGCCTCCTCCTCCTCCTCTGAGCTTGGGCCTAATCTGTCCCATCTGCATGCACTGACCTCTCTTCTGTCATACCACATCCCTTTAAAAAAACCAAAACCCAAACCCAAAAATCTACAGCTGAAAGCCCTGCTCCAGGAATCTTTCCTAATTAGTTACACATTTTCCAAATGGTCCCGAATTCCTAACCTATGTTTGCCTCTAATTAAATTGGGCCTTTTCCTTTCTCTTCCTGATAACTTAAAGCCTCCTGAAGGCAGAGAGCTTGCCTCTTCTCAGAATGCTTCAGCAATGTTAGATGTTAGCCAAACCAGCTAATTCAGGGGTTCCTAAACTGGGGTCTGGGAAATTTTAAAAATATATTTTTTTGATAACTGTATTTTAATATGATTCATTTCCTTTGTAATGCTATGTACTTTATTTTATGCATTTGTGATAAGGAGTCCTGCCAAAAGGTAAACACCAAAAACTTACAACCTCCTGAGCTAATTTAATATTAGGCAGAATTGATAGATGCAACATAGACTGAACAAAGCTAGGACACTGTCTCATTCTACCCTTCTACAAGGTCAGGCCACATCCAGAGTATTTCTAGACCCCACTTTTTATAAAGGAGATTAATAAACTGTAGCACAGCCAGAGGAATTTGGCCAAGATGGCTCAAGGACAGAAGATATGAGGGGGGCATTGAAGGATTTGAGGATTTTCAGCCTATAGAAGAGAAGACTTATTTGGGGAGGGGCCCAGTATCAGGTATGTCTGTCTGTCTGTATGCATATGTATGTGTATGTATGTATGCATATGTATGTGTATGTATTTCCAGGGCCATTAAAATTTTTTTCACCATTGCTTTGCTTTTGTTTTAAATAATAAACATTTTTATTTAAAATTTTGAGTTCCAAATTCTATCCCTCCTTCTGTCCCTTCCGTCCCCCTTCCCTGAGGGGGTAAGCAATCAGATACAGGTTATACATGTACAATTACGTAAAATATTACCATGTTAGTCATTTTGTATAAGAAAAGTTGAATAAAAGAAAAAAATGAAAGAAAGTGAAAAATAGCATGCTTCCATCTGTGTTCAATCAATATTGGTTCTTTCTTTTGAGGTGGATAGAATGCTTCATAATTAGTCCTTTGGGATTGTCTTATCAAGTATTTAAAATGCTGTCCTGTAAAACGGATTATCTTTATTCTGCTTGGCCCCAGGAACTAGTGTGAGATACAACAGGTAGAAATTTTATGGAGGTAGATTTTGGCTCCATTTAAATAAAACCTTCCTGGGGCAGCTAGGTGGCAAAGTGGATAAACCATGGGCCCTGGATTCAGGAGGACCTGAGTTCAAATCCAATCTCAGAGACATGACACTTACTAGCTGTGTGACCCTGGGCAAGTCACTTAACCCTCCTTGCCCCACCAAAAAAACAAAACAAAACAAAACAAAAACCCCCCACAAACAAATAAATAAATAAAATCTTCCCAACAAGTTGACTAAAAGAATAAATCAAATCAGAAGGTAGTAAGTTTCCTTTCAACAAAAGTATCCAAGTAGATGCTAGATACTCATTTTGAGGATCTTATGCAGAGCACCTAGATTCAAATCCAGCCTCAGACCCTTACTAGCTGTGTGACCCTGGGCAAGTCACTTAACCTTCATTGCCCTGCCCCACCCCAAAAGCTAATATGACTTTTAAGTGGTTAAATGGAAGTAGGTGTCTGTGCACCCTAAAATTGAGGAGACATCAAAATTGAGTAAAGTATAAGATATAAGAGAACCCTGGTGGAAAGGTGGACTATAACATAGTTGGCCCTTGGACAGTGGGAGCCAAAGTACTCACCAATACACTTTACCTATTTCAAATAACATATTACATTGCCTTGTCTATTGTTCCAAACTAGGACTACTGCATGAAATAGATGATGGACCTCAGATATAATTACCTGTGATTTGATTATTAAGCTGGAAGGGCCCTCAGAAATTAGAGAGTCCAACTACCTAATTTTTATAGATAAAAAGAAGCCCTGAGAGATTTAATGACTTACCTAGATTCATACAGGGGATAAATGGGAGAGGCAAGATGTGAACAGAGGTTCAATGCCTCCAAGAACAGAAGGAATATGAACTCCTCTTTCTGCTATAATTATTTGTCCTTAGATCGATGCAAACTACCTTGTATATATCTCCATGTTCCTTAAAAAAAAAGACTACCATCCCTAAAGTTATTTTACCCATTTTCCTCTTCTCTCTTCTCTTATGCCTGTCATTGCTGACCATCAGAATTTTTTTCCCATTGGAAATGTCTTCCACTGGAGAGGGAAGAGATGTGAAGAGCCAATAAAAGGAAGGGTTGAGCTGGTACAAATCTTTGGATGCATTTTATATGCCACTAAAGGGCTGTTTTTCAGGACAGAGAACCCTAGTCTAACGGGTGAAGTTCCACAGACAGGTTATTATTAGCCACATGAGAAATAACTCCTGGGGGTGCATGAGGAAGTGAAAAGGGCACTGGACAGTGAGTGAGTCAGGAGATCTAGTTTATAGCTTACACTTTACTGCCAATTAACTGTGTGACCTTGCTTAGGCCATCGTCCTTCAGTTTCCTCCTCTATGAAATGAGGAATTTGGATGTGGTGAATCTTCCAATTCTAACCAAGAACCTATGATTCAGGCACTTGAACTCGGAGCTATATGGCCATTTGTGTGTGTGTGTGTGTGTGGGTGTGGTCAGGGTCCATAAGGCAGTTTGAATTGGGGATCTTTTGTGGGTCTACTTAGGACATTGTGCCACTAGCGGACACGCCTTGCAGAAACTCATGCCTGGATGAAGAAACAAAATCAGTTCTTTTGTTTTTTGGGGGTTTTTTTGCAGGGTAATGAGGGTTAAATGACTTGCCCAGGGTCACACAGCTAGTAAATGTCAAGGGTTTGAGTCAGGATTTGAACTCAGGTCCTCCTGAATCCAGGGCTGGTGCCTTATTCACTACGCCACCTAGCTGCCCCCAACAAAATCAGTTCTTGTTCTTCAGTGGGTACTTGCACCACTTCTTTCGGGCGTGTTCTGTGCTGGATTCCTTGTCATGTAACACATGCCCCTCTCCTTCCTTTCTGTCCTCTGAAGTTTTAGACATTTAGCCTTGAGTATTTTTTCCCCTTAACATTTATCACTGAACTTTAATAGATCAACATTAAACAAACAAACACTTCCCCTTGGTCTCCTCCCTCCCCTCTTCCTATTGTGACTGGGATCTATGGTTTCCTCTTGACTCACTTTAGTATTCTCCTTGGAGTCTCTCTCATTTCCTGTTGGGAGAACCTTGGCATCCCATCCCTAGTAAAGAAATGGGCCCAGGAGTCGGCCAGCTCCAGCAGCCTGCTTCAGTTCATTGTCTGCCGGCAAAGATGGAGAGCCTGCTCTGTTTCCCTTGCTCAGACTGAACCTTTCTGTCATGAGAAGCAAAGCCGTTCTGGGATCAGGCCATCTGGCCCTGCCTGTCAGACCTAGCGAGGCCTGTTCTACTGCTTCTCCACCACACCCTTCCATGCCCTTATTTTGCAGGAGGAGAGCTGGAACATCCCAGACGTTCTCGGCTGCTTCTTCAGGCTCCCTCCCTCCAGTTCTGGGCTCCATATGTTTCGGATTCACTTTGTGAAAAGTCCCTGCCTCTAATTCCCCATTTGCTGTTCATTTGCTCAAATTCAGATTATGTCCCGCTGCCATGTTTTCTCCTGCCACATTTTAAATTGTTTTAATTTAAAGCCGATGCTGCTGGGCTAATTGATCAAACTTCTGCCAAGCACACACACACACACACACACACACACACACACACACACACACACACACACTGATTCCTGCTGCCTTATAGTGTTTCCTTTTAAAGATGAAAAAAAAAATTCCTTTCACGTGCCCTCTTGTCCCCAGAAATCTAAAAGTTTCTTTGTATTGGCAGGGATCCCAGCAACACCATCCTCTGCCATTTTCTTTGGCCTCTTCTTAGGGTGTTTTGAAAGACACCCAAGGGCTCCTAGAATGTTGGCTTTTCTAGCAGTTTAAGGAGGATAGGGACTGGAGGAAGACCAGGCAAGAGAATTCAACTTTACTCTTGTTTGGAGCAGGCCTGAGGCAAAATGGGGAAGTAGGTGGAGTTAATCCTCAATGCCCCCTCCCCTCCCTTTCTGGGATCCCTTTCAACACTGGCCTCCCACTGACTCATGCGGCCCAAGTCAACAGAAGAAATGCCCTATCTCCCACGCTTCTCCTCTTGCCTCTTCCCATCAAAACTCATCTGTCCTTCATCTCAGTCCTGCAGGGGCCAACTAAATGACAGAAGCTAATCTGACTCATCTGAGAGGGAGAAAGGCCAGGGGGGATAGAGTTTGGCTATTGGCGTCTAGAAAGAGGCGGGTTCAAGTCTCAATTTAGACACTTCTTAGATGCATGATCATGGGCAAGTCCCTGAACTTTTTTTTTTTCAACCTCAGTTTCTGCAACTGTAAAATGTGGGGAATAATAACCTGTAGTGTCAACATCATAAGAACATTGTAAAACTCCAACGAGGTGATGAGAATAAAGCAGAGCTTTGCTACATAAACGTTAGCTATTATTACTATGAATTAATTCACCCTGGTGCGTTAATGGATGCTAATGGCTTAATGGGCTGTCCTTCCCACGTGACATTTATGTTTTAACAGGGGCTTCAGTGCCTTAACCCAAGGGAGTAGTGAGTTATATGGGCATTAGTGAGATGTTTTTGGTCATGGGGTCCTTTCAATGCCCATCAAACAAGAACATAATACTGGAGGTAGCTACCAACTCTATGTCACCTTTAGACTGATTCTGACCTTAGTATAATCTCAGCTGTGTGAGTACTGTAGGAGGAAAGCAGCTATTTCACAGCCCTTGCATGCAACATTTCTGCAGATCAGATGACCCTTTGATAAGTCCCCTGAGGGCTTCCCCTGACTTTAGTCAGCATGTCCAGTATCCCCCATGTATCTGCAAATACAGCAGCCAAAATAACCTCACTGAATTTGGCTGTCAAAGGGTTTGGGTTGAAATCCTAAGGTTGGCTATTTCTCATCTACATGCTCTTGGGCAAGTCATTCAACCTTTCTAGGTTTCTGGGTTTCTATGTCTACAAAAGCAAGGGGATTGGGGGCAGCTGGGTGGTGCAGTGGATAGAGCACTGGCCCTGGATTCAGGAGTACCTGAGTTCAAATCTGGCCTCAGACACTTGACACTTACTAGCTGTGTGACCCTGGGCAAGTCACTTAACCCCCATTGCCATGCAAAAAAAAAAAAAAAAAAAAAAGCAAGGGGATCTCTAAGGTCCCTTCCAGATCTAAATCTATGATCCAAAGAGTTTATGCTTCATCATTTCCCTGATGAAAAACTTTTAGTAAGTTTCCTATTTGAATAAAGTTGGTGGTTTATTGGAGACACCTAGGTGGTTCAGTGAGTGGAATTCTGGCTCTACAGTTAGAAAGATCTGAATTCAAACTCTACTAGCTGTTTGACCCTGGGCAAGTCACTTCACCCTGTTTGCCTCATTTGTAAAATGAGCTGGAGAAAGAAATGGCAAACCACTCCACTATCTTTGCCAAGAAAACCCATGTGGGGCCATGACGAGTTCATGACTGAACAATAAATATTGGATAGAATGCTGAACTTGGGGTGAGGAAGAATTGCATTCAAACTCTGCTTCAGAAACTTCCTAATTATGTGACCCTGGGCAAATCCCTTAACCTCTGTCTGTCTTGGTTTGCTCATCTGACAAATGGGGAGAATAATAGTACCTGCCTCCCATCACTGTTGTGGGGATATCTGTAAAGCACTTTACAAACCTTAAAACATTATTAGCTATTATTAAAATATTAATTTCTTAGCTTTGAATTTTTTTTTTGGTGAGGCAATTGGGGTTAAGTGACTTGCCCAGGGTCACACAGCTAGTGTTAAGTGTCTGAGGCCGGATTTGAACTCAGGTCCTCATGAATCCAGGGCTAGTGCTTTATCCATTGTGCCACCTAGCTGCCCCTAGCTTTGAATTTTTTAACAAGCATTTATTATCTATTATGTGCCAGTGTGTTAAGTGCTTTAGAAATGTTGTCTCATTTGTTCTTCACACAACCCTAGAAGGTAGGTGCTATCTATGATCATTCCCGTTTTGTTGTTATTGTTCAGTTACTTCAGTCATTTCCTACTCTTTGTAATCCCATTTGGGATTTTCTTGGTGAAGAGACTGGAGTGGTTTGCTGTTTCCTTCTCCAGCTCATTTTAAGGATGCAGGAAACTGAGGCAAACAGGGTGAAGTGATTTGCCCAGGGTCACACAGGTATTAAGTATCTGAGACAGGATTTTAACTCAGATCTTTCTGACTCCAGCCACAGAGCTCTATCCACTGTACCACCTAGTTATCTATCCCCATTTTATAGATGAGTGAACTGAGGCAAGCAGAGATTAAGTGACTTGCCCAGGGTCACACAGTTAATAAGTTGATGAAGCCAGTCTTCCTGATTGCAGGCCCAGTGCTCTAAGTAAAGGTATTTCACTATCTGGCTCTCACCTCCCTTTCTTATTTCATATTATTCCCCTTCTTGCATTCTCTATTTTAACCCAACTAGGTAAGTCTCCATGCTTTCCTGTTCGCCAACTTCTATAGTAAAAACATGTTCTGGCCTCAAATCTGCTGCTTAGAAACTGCTTCTTTTCCTTCAAGGCCATGCTCAGCATCCACTTCCTCCATAAAAGCCTCTTTGGTCCCAGACACCCATAGCGATCTCTCTCTTCCCATATATTCCTGAAGAACTTCACCAGGTATCTCCTTTTCTCCTGAGCAAGTCACTTAACCTATCTTGTCCTCAGTTTCCTCATATGGAAAATGAAGGCAAAGGCCTCTAAGATGTCGTCCATCTTTAAAATTATTATTCTATGATCCTCCCTTCATCCCTTTACCTTCCATTATGCTTTTCTGTCTATATAACATATTGTACCCTGAAGAAATGTTCGCTCCTTATGGGGAGGGACTATAGAAACATTTCATTGTATACTGAGGAATAAATGAATGAATGAATGAATGAATT
The DNA here is from genome assembly GCF_019393635.1 of Dromiciops gliroides. Classification (NCBI taxonomy): domain Eukaryota; kingdom Metazoa; phylum Chordata; class Mammalia; order Microbiotheria; family Microbiotheriidae; genus Dromiciops; species Dromiciops gliroides. Next base: position 71,075,779 of record NC_057865.1, read on the forward strand.
CTTTATTAAGTGCTTGCTATGTATAACTCTATCCTAAGCTGAGGATACAAGTAGAGAAAGAAGATAGTCCCTGTTCTCAAGGAGTTCATATTCTAATGGAGCAGATTAAAAAAACAAAAAAGGTTTCTGTGGTAAGTCAAATGAAAGGTCCCATGGTCCTCAGGGTGTAGCAGCAAAGCATGTGGTAATGCGTTTTCTTTGATGTCATAGTCAGCAATAAAGTGTTAACATTTTCTGCTATGGAAACATTTGACGGTCCCAATGACTTTGGTCACAAGAACATTCTTTTCTGAGTCTTCAGTATCTAACCATAGCTCTTACAGGAGCAGTTGCCAGGTTATACCTTCATACATTGTTTCCCAGGATAATGGGAAGGGCACCAGGCTGAAGTGTGGCTATTCCAACAACTCTTGGGTTCAGGGTCCTAGGCTGCCTTCATTAGAGTCCAAACAGAGATTGGTGGTCAAGGTGATGGTGGTGGTTAGATTTGCTTCAAATATACTTTCTCCTGTTTTACCCTCAGAGTGCTTTGTTATTTCAGCTAAGACCCAGGACTCAACACAATGCCTTGCACTTAAGGGCTGGTTTAAAAAACAGTTTGTTGGGGCAGCTAGGTGGCACAGTGGATAGAGCACTGGCCCTGGATTTAGGAGGACCTTAGTTCAAAATCCAGCCTCGGACACTTAACAGTTACTAGCTGTGTGACCCTTGGCAAGTCACTTAACCCCAATTGCTTCACACACACACACAAACATTAAAAAAAAAAGTTTCTTGAATTGAATTGAAATAAAGCAATGGATACTTGTTGATTTGAATGGGAACTGATAACTCTACTCCAGCTGACTGACCTCATAATTCAAATAAGACCCTTGGTACAGTAAGGAGAAGGAAAAAAAAAGGAAAAAAAATAGTTTTTAGTCATTGATATCAGTTCCTGCTTTTTCTCAAAGCAAGGGCAAGAGGCAAAAGGGGAATGGACCTGCCATGAGAGCCAAAGAACTATGGTCCCATTTGTAATATTATTGTTATTGATGAACAGACATGTAACTCCATTTCTTGGCTCTGACTCTGATTTCAGTTCATTCAATTACATTTTCAGCATCGTGTGCTAAAGATCCTTCTACTTTAGACTCCTAGAGATGGGCTGGAATTTAAAACAAAGGGCAGTATGTTTTTAAGGCAAAGGGATGGGAAAACTAGAATTAAGAAAATCAAACATGTTACATCTTTCTGATCACAGGCAAGTTGGGAAAAATCAGCCCTGGTGTCCACCTTCTGCATTCCCCTCTACTTGCTTGGTCCAAAAACAAGGAAGGACTATATTTTGCTAGACCAGCCTCTGACCTCCTTTGTACCATGTTCTCAAGACTGGATTGCATTGTAAAAGGTGAACAGGCCTCTCTAATGTAGCTCCAAAACATCAAAATGGGCAGTCTGAGGGACCAAAAAAAACCAACCATACAGGTTGCTTAGTATAATTGGCGCCAAGAAACTAATTGGTTGACCGAATCACAAAATGTCATAGTTAGAAGAGACCTTAGCAGAAATCCAGTTCAAACTAGACCTGTGAAGACTTCCCTCTACAACAGAGCTGATGAGTAATGATCCAGCCTTTGCTTGAAGACCTCCAGGGAGGTAGAACCAATATTTTAAGATAATGAGTCAAAACTATCTCTTTTAATTCCCCACAATTACTCTAAATACTCAAACAACACAAGACTAATCTTTTTTTTTCCATTGAATATCCCTTCAAATACTTGGCCATGATAATCATGACCCAGCTCCTATTTGGGTGAAAGTCTTCCATTCCCAATTTCTTCAATCAACTCTGTATGGCATGAATTTGAATCTCTTCACTATTCTAGTCATCCTTGGCAGGATACTCTATCATTCTTCTATTCCTGGCAGGATCATCATCATCAATCATCATCACGACCACCATCACCACCATCATAATCATCATTACCACTGCCATAATAATACTAGTATTAGTACTATTAGTAATTAATAAAATTAATTTACTAATAAGTAATACTAACAATAACTACTATTTATATAGAATTTTAATGTTTGCAAAGCACTTTCAAAATGTTATTGCATTTGATCCTCACAACAACCTTATAAGATAAGCGCAATTATTATCCCCATTTTACATATGAAGACAATTACTTATCCAGGAATTTAGGGTGGATTTGAACTAAGGTCTTTCTGGCTCCACATCCTGTTGATCGATCCATTATACTACTTAGCTGACTACCACATGGTTCATGCTCAGGACTGAATGTAATACTCCTGATGTGATCTGATTCAAGCAGAAACTATCCTCATATTCCTAAGCAACTATTCCTAACTTTCTTAGACTCTCTGTAATATTGCTGACTTATTGATCAATTATCCTCTCTCCCAGGTCTCTTCTGTCTAGATGTGTCTTATCTTCCCCATTTTGTACTTGGGAAGTTGGAAAGTTGGAATTTTTTTTTTTAATCGTAGGATAAGATTTAGCATTTATCCCAGTTAAATGTCATCTTATTCAATTTGGCCCAATGTTCTTGTATGTAAAAAATCTTTTTTTTTTAATCCTGGCTCTGTCCTCTGGTTTAACAACTATATCTCCCTGCTTTGTGACATCTGCAAATTTGATTAAATGCTATCTGTGCCTTTATCCAAGTCCTTGATCCAAATCCTAAGTAGCACAGGGCCAAGTAGATCTCTGGGATCTGCTAAGTAAAAGCCATCCTTCCAAGTTGGCATTGAGTCATTAATGACTTCCCTTTGGATTGAGCAACCTCTGAATCCATTTAACTTCATTACTGTCAAGTCCATGTCTCTCCATCTTGTTCTTAATTATAACATGAGAGATTTTGTTAGATTCTCTGCTAAAAATTTGGGTGAGCTATAGCTATAACATTCCCCTAACCTACCAGGCTAGTAACAGTCAAAAAAAGAAAAGGTTAGGCTGCCTAATTTATGCTCAATCAACAAAAAAAACCAGTAAGAATTTATTAAGTAGCTAACATTTGCCAGCCACTGTACTGGCAAGTGGCTGCCCTCGAGGAAGTTACATGCTAACGTGATGAAGCCATGTTGGTTCTTTGTGATTACTACTTCCCTTAGGATATATTCACTAATAATCTCTTTGAGAATCTATTCTAGAGGGGGCAGCTAGGTGTTGCAGTGGAAAAAGCACCAGCCCTGGATTCAGGAGGACCTGAGTTCAAATCCAGCCTCAAACACTTGATATTTACAAGCTGTGTAACCTGGGGAAGTCACTTAACTTTCATTGTGCCACCAAAAAAATGAATTCTAGAATTTTGCCAGTCTGGTTTTGTAACTTGAATTCATCAAGGACAGTTAGAAGTTCTCTTATTATCACCCAATTAATCTTAGGTATCATCTCCCTATTAGACATAGTTGTTCTACCCTTTCCAAATCTGATTGACCTTCTCAGTAAAGGAAATAAGTGTAAAATAAGAGATTAGTAGTTCTGTCCTCACTTCCTTGTCATCCCATCCAAATGGAACCACATTCCTATTCTTTCATTGAGCCTAGTTTTCTTAAAAAACAAACAGACAACAAAGACCCTTTCTGTGATTTTGATGACCTTAGGAAACCTTACCCACTCTTCATTTTTTCTAGCTCTTCTTGTACTTTAGCTTTGTTCCTGATACTTTTCTGTATTGGATTATGCTATAGTTTTATATTCACCCTTTGTTGCATACCCTTGTGTGAGTCTTCTGTATATGTATTTTTTAAAATCTGTGTTGGTTGATCAGTCTCCTCATACTATTGCCCCTATTTTAATTACTGTAATTATTTCTATCATCAGGATTTCATTCTTGAGTACTTCCTATCCCTCCTGTATTTAATTCTATTTAACTCAGTTCAATTCAACAAACCTTTATTAAGGACTTTCTTTTATACCTGTTCTGGGAGACAACTTGGAATTAATGCTAGGAAAGTAACTAAAATGCCATATCCTTTGACCTGGAGATTCCACTGCTAAGTATATGCCTGAAGGAAGTCAATGACAAAAATATATAGCAGCACCTGCTACAGCAGCAAAGAATTGGAAACAAAGATGATACCCATTGATTGGGGAATGGTTTCATGAATTGTGGTGTGTAAATGTAATGGGATATGACTGTGCCCAAAGTAGAATAGGATGAATAACAAGAATCATAGAAAGATTTACACAAACTGATGCAAAGAGCAGTAAGAAGAACAAGGAAAGCAATATACACAATGGCAATAACAATATAAGTAGAAAGACAACCAACAGCAAATTGAATGCCAAGAAATTATGTTAACGAACCTTGGTCCCAAAGAAGAGATATCAGAATACATTTACTCCTCTTTCATGACTGAATTCAAAAGCTATGGGGCAGGTCACTGCATAGAATTTCAGACTTCTTCAATATGTTGGATAGTTTTGCTGAACTGTTTCACCCCTCCCCTTTATCTTCTTTTATTATCACCTTCCTAACCTTAGGTATCATCTTCCCATTAGACACTGTTTTCCTGCTTTTTATTATAAGGGATTGTTTTCTTGAAGGAAGAAGAAGGAAAGATACGTTAGTAAATGCAGAAGATGCAAAAGATCTCAATAAAATGTAGAGAGCCTTTTATGTGCAAGGTATCATATCTTCCTCAGAAACTTGAGGATGAGAATATCAAGGCTTGGCAGCCTACCTCTCCTTTATCAACCCTTTGAAATCTTTTCAGACAAAATCCAGGGTACATACTAGATAATACTTGAATTATCTTTCTTTTAACATAAGTTCTAAGTTGGAGAGGTCATTTCCTCCAAAGATTCCCACCATTTATAACTTAAGCAACCAGGTCCCCCTGTCTAGTGAAAATCATATCTTGAATGCTAATTCTTTTCATTGGTTCTCTCTATTTTTGAATAATAAAATTACCCCTCAACCAACCTAAGAGATCATTAGCTTCTCTACTTAGAGGAAGGAAAGAGGGAGATGGAGAGAGAAAGAGAGAGAGACAGAGAATGAATCAGTAGATGTCTGTAAATTTGTTTCCCATTGCTACTATATCATATCCCTGTGTTTTAGGCTTGTTTCCCAAACTCCTCATTTTGTCTATGTGGTGTATAGTAATACTCTGAGGGACAGTTCATGTCTGTTTTATTTGAGGGTGGATCTTGTCAACATTGGAGACGATCCTGGTGGAGTTTATGAAAGAGCAGAAGTAGTTGTTCAAATATATCCATTAGATTGTCTGCTCCTTGAGGGCAAAGACTGTCTTTTGCCTGCCTTTGTATCTACAGTATTTAGCACAGTGCCCAGCACATAGTAGGTGCTTAATAAATGTTTATTGAGTGATAGTCTCAGCCTTCATTGATTCTAAAATGCTTACCACCATGTTTCTTCCCTCTGGTTCTGAAGTTTGTTCATATGTATATCTTTGAAACCTACATTGCTGCTACTACTCTCCTTTCTATCAAGTTCTTATCTGTTCTGCTCCTTTTAAGTATGGTATACCCTTCCAGAGCCCTATTCCCATCCTGTATCATACTCTACTATATTTTCCTTAAAAAAAATTCTCCCTTTAGTGTCAATATCTGTTTCAGATACTTAGATGTTCTCAAAATACTCTTGAAATCACGACCGTGTCCATCCAAGGACAGACTTTAAGTTCTATCATCTGCTTGAAGCCCAAATGATGCCATACTCATATATTCCTATACATATAGCGTGGGTCATATAAGGTTTCTCAAGTAGAGCATTGTAACTCTCCCACCATAAGAGAAACAGATGTCATGAATAGAATTGCTTAATGAGATCTACTTGATGGGCTACCAGCTTCCTAGGTAATGATATTAGCTTCTAAGAGCTACTGAGTGTTTCCAACCTGAAACCACAGATCTTTGAAACAAGTGCAACCTGGGAGATAAGTATTGCTCACAAGGGCACAGTGGCATTATTGAAAGGCCTTCTCATAGACTCACTCTGGGGGATTCATGGTGGCAGTTTCATAAATTTTAAAACAAAGTACCTGCTTTTTTGTGGTTGAGTCCTTTTATTTTTTCTTGTTACTGAATGCTCCTTTGAAACCAAAGATATTGATATATTCTACCCTGCAGGGAAATCAATAAAAACTTTAATCACAAAATTAAATAAAAACCAAAGCTACCGACATTACATGGCAATGCTTGCTGAAGCAACAACTTAGAGTTTTATGGTCCTCCTGCGTCTGGACATACTTTTTGTAGGGAAATCGATACATCTTTGGAGCAATTGGGATGGGTCTTGTCAACAGAGGAGACAAGATACTGGTGGACTTTATGAAACAGAGCAGAAGTAGACATTCAAATGTGTCCTCCCATCCAGAATTTGCTTATTTCTTGACAGTAGGGGTGGGGGTTGGGAACAGGCAGCAGCAAAAATACTGGCTAGAAATATTCCTTCCAAATGGTGCCTCCAACTGGGCTCAGAACTTGTTATTGTTAAAAGCTATGAGCCTTTTAAAATAAACACATGGTGTATTATTCACATCAATCTGTCTTAGGCTTCTCCTGGAATGACTAAAACCTTGGGACATTGAATGAGTTAAAATGTCCCCAGAAATATAGCACCAACTCCATGCCAAATACAGTAAATAATAGCACACATTTATCATAAAATCTTTGTGATGTCTAGCAGCAAGAGCACCTATCTCACTTTGGCAAATTAAAAAATATAACAAGAATAGCAATAACAAAATTCTTGGACATGGTGCTCCTTAAATCAGGACAAGACAAAGGGATAGAGGTTAGAAACTTAACCAGGAGGTTAAGCAAGGTTAAAAACACTAACTGGGTTCAAGGATATAGTTAAGGTTAGGGATAGGAGACAGAGTGTTAACTCATGAGTCAGAAGAAAGTGACTTAGGATTTAGATTGCTGTTGTGTGTCCTTCATTTTTTTTAGTGAGGCAATTGGGGCTAAGTGACTTGCCCAGGGTCACACAGCTAGTAAGTGCTAAGTATCTGAGGCCAGATTTGAACTCAGGTACTCCTGACTCCAGGGCCAGTGCTCTATCCACTGCGCCACCTAGCTGCCCCTGTCCTTCATTTTTGAAGAGGATCAATGACATCACAGGTGATGTCCTGACTTGCAAGTGAATTGGTTTTAAGTGATGCAGAGTTGCACAAAGTCATCAGTTTCACTCTTTCTTTCAGAGTCATTAAAGTCTAGTGGCAAGACAAAAGTCAGGACAATTGGCAATTGCCCAGGATATAGCAGATGACCTTGGCATCTTTGATGTCTGACCAAGGTCTAAGCATTCCACAGTGTCTACTTCAGTTGTCTTCATGGCCATTGGAACAAATTGTTCTCATCCTCCCCATCCCCCCATCCCAACAGATCTGAGGCCTGTAGGTTATCCTAAATCTGGTTTAGCCAGTCTACCCAGATGGTTCACCTGAATGTGGTTGCTGTAAGTGCTACAGCTTCTTGGAGCCACAGGTGAGAGTCGGGTGAATCAGGTAGCCATGAAGGGTAGATGAGCAGTCGTGAAAAGGGCTTGGCAAGCCTTCACACCAGAGGTGCTAGTCCTCCCTGAACACAGTGAGCAGTTAAGCTTCCTAGCAGCAAAGCTCATGGCCAAACAAAGGCACTTGTTCAAATGGCAAGCTGAGCAATGTCTCCTAGTGAAGAAATGAATAGGTCAGTTGTTGCCACATGGACGTCTGAATTGTTTTTTTTTTCTCAATGGATGGTGGCCAAAAAAGACGTAGCACAGGATTGACAGGCATCAGGGTGAAGCATCTGAACTCAGGTCAGAATCTATAGGCAGGGGCTCTAACCAGAAGTGGGGAAAGTCAAGAAGTGTAAGCCAAAAAAGAAATGCAGAGAAGACACTGCAAAGAAAGGGATAAAACAGGAAACTCTTAAAGTCTCCTGGTTTTTTGCATCCTTCTATGGAAATCACTGATCAGTAGGAAAGGTAAGAGTAAGACTTGAAAACCACACTTGGCTGCAGAACCTCTAGCAAAATTAAGGTCAACCAACAAGTTTAGGACATCTTCAAGTAGTAAGGTCAGGCTGCTTCATCTAATTCGGAGACATTTCTCTCATCTGTGTAGATTATTAAAAAATCAAGGGAAGGCAACAAGAGTTTCAAGAACCCATAAAAAGATTATCTTCTAAAATTGCCCCCCTTCACTTTTTTCAGTTCCAGGATTTGCTTAGAGTTGGGATGAGGACAATCTATACAAATTGGTTGTGGACAGATCATTTTCACTGTCTTCCTGACGGACTAATTTGTGAGAAAAACAAAATAATCCAACTCATGGCATAATTAGGAGAATCAAGGCAAATATTTCTCCAGACAATCCATTTCCCCCAAAAGAGAAGAGGAGGAGAGAAGAGGGGGAGGGGAGAAGAGGGGGAGGGGAGGGGAGAAGAGAAGAGAGGAGAGGGGAGGGGAGGGGAGGGAAGGGGAGGAAGAAAAGAAAAGTGGAGAGGACAAGAGAAGAGAGGAAGAAAAGGGAAAAAAAAACCTTACTCCCCACAGAACTGGATGGAATGCTGTACTTAGACTTAGGAAGATATTTAAAAAAAATATATTTGAAATAGAATAGTGTTATTAACTATTATTATTAAAGTTATTATAACAAAAATTCAGCCATGGAGAGGAGAATAAACTAATCATCTCCACCTTCCTCTGCCAACAGGCTGTTAGGAAGACATTTTCAAATCCCATCTCATACTTGCTAGCTATATAATCATAGGCAAGCTACTTAAGCACTCAATTCTCTGAGACTCAATTTCCTTATCTGTAAAATGAGTAATCATACTTGTACTTTGTACCTCACAGGGTTATTGTGAAGCCCCAATAAGAACATATATAGAAAGAACCTTGAACACTTTAAAGTCCCATATAAAGGTCAATTATTACTACTGCTACTGCTACTACTACTACTAGTACTACTACCAATACATTTAAATGTATGCAGCTATTCCTTGGTCACATGATTACTCTTTCTCAGGAAAACATGCCGTGTTTGGGAGATGAGAAGCAGAGCTTTCATTTTAGTCTGTTTCCATGGTTGACATTTATCCGTGGTCCTTTAATGATTAATCAATCTAATGGCACTTCGCCTAAACACACCAGTCTGAAGCACTTTAAAAAAAATGAAATGTTACTTAAGGCCAATCTGTTTCCCATGTAGTGATGCTCACACCCACCACACTGGATATTTCCTTTCCTTAAGGTTTACCATCTTGCAATTATAGCCATAGTCTGCCTCCACCCTGTCCTGATTCACTCAATCAAGTTCACATTTGGTATTTGGGCACAGGCTATCCTAATCCTTTGCTTATGAAAATTTGACAGAATATTGCAGAAATATTTTCAAGCCAACACATTTTCTCCATTAATATGTGCAGACCACTCAGAAGTCAGATGAGGGCTCTTTTTAACTTAATATTCCATGGCTTCCAGTAAAAAATTCCCAATGTGTGCCCAAGTGACATCACTTATTCATTAAGAATCTAGGTGCCTATAGAGGATTTTTTTTCACTCTCAAATATGTACAGATAAAAAAAGGAAATGTATATATTTAATTTCGGGGTACATATTTGGCAAAAATGCACATTAACTTGATTCAACAAACAGTTTGTACTATATATAGGACATAAGAGGCAGCATGGTGAAATGCATTGAAAGGTGACCAGAAAGTTCTGGATTTGAATCCCCACCTACAAAATAAATATATTGGCTATGTGGCCCTGGGCAAGATATTTAACCTCTTGATGTCCTCAGACAATTCCCTTAGGCTATAGTGTTGCCTAAATAGGTAAAGATCTACAATGGTAAAATATGTTTCCATATAGGAAAATACCTCACTAAGCATTCTTAACACTAATGAATTAATGAATCACAAGTGTAGTATATATCTATCTATTATCTATCTGTGTGTGTGTATATATATATATATACATATATAATATATATGGATAGAATAGATTGATGATAGATAAATAGAAAAGATAAAGAGAGAGGGAAAGAAAGAGGGAGAGAAAGCGGGAGACAGAGACAGACACAGGGAGAATATCATTTTGCATGACATTGAGTGAAGCACTGAAAATACAAGACAAAATGAAAAGCTGTTCATGCATTCAAGGACCTTATAAGTTCCTGGGAAGGACCAACTGAGAGGATCCTTAAGGAAGCAAACTGTTCCAAGACTGCCAAATGTCTGAATCAGGAGTTTATCTGGAAGGAAATGGGGATTGGTGCAGTACATTAGACAATCCCTCAGGCAGCAGAATCAAAGATGGACTAGAACAGTTAGATTAAGGGTAGGAAGATGAGCTGCCTGATGCAATAGTACAAATGAGAAGAGATGAAGGTTTAACTGGTTATGATAGGAATAGAAGGACATACTTGGAAAAGAGAGATTTCAGAAGCAAAAAGAGATCATAGCAACTGAATATATATACATATACATATATACATATACACACACACATATATACATACACACACACACACACATACACACACACACACACACACACACACACACACACACACATATATATATATATATATATATATATATATATATATATATATATATATATATATTGCATAGAGCTGAAGCAAGAATAAACGATGAGTCCTGGTTTACAAACCTAAGTATCTCAGAGAGTGAAGTTACCAGCAACAGAAAGTTAAAAAGAAGGAAAAGCAGGGGCAGCTAGGTGGCGCAGTGGATAGAGCACTGGCCCTGGAGTCAGGAGGACCTGAATTCAAATTCCGACCTCAGACACTTAACACTTACTAGCTGTGTGACCCTGGGCAAGTCACTTAACCCCAATTGCCTCACTAAAAAAAAAAAGAAGAAGAAGAAGGAAAAGCAGTTCTTCAATTTTCCTTGCAAAGACTAACAGAACAAGAGAACTCAAGAACCACTTGCAGCATGGTTTACTAGTACAGAACAATCAGCCAATTTAATGGGAAGGAAAATGTTGTTTTCAATGACTCACCAATAAGATATATCTTGTTTCTTACATGGATTAACAATGAAAATAAGTATTATTGTAATGATAATAAAAGGAAATAGCTTATGATGCCTTTATCTGACCTAACAGTTTTCTCACCTACTGATTCAGGGTAATCTGGATTTACTATCAGTATCACATAATTTCATCCTTATACATGGTGTACTTCTTCATTTTAATTCCTCTTCAACCAGCATATTGAGTGCTAACTATGTGAATAAATTACTGGGTATACAGTGAAGGAGAGAATAAAAAAAAATTAAGACATGGCCTCTGTGCTCAATAGAACTTTAAATCTTGTTGTAGAGACCAGATTTATACACAAAAGAGAACATATACTAACTTGTATTGTTAGTCAATAATAATGAGAATTAGAATCAAATGGGAATGGGATGGGCACACAGCATCTTCCTGCTATTGGAGTTGTACAAGAATATTTTCATTGAACCTTTAAAAGAAGAGTTTAGGATAAAGCACCAGCCCTGGATTCAGGAGGACCTGAGTTCAAATCCAGCCTCAGACACTTGACACTTACTAGCTGTGTGACCCTGGGCAAGTCACTTAACCCCCATTGCCCCTAAAAAAAAGAAGAAACTGTTAACATTTTTTTTTAAAAGAAGAGTTTATATTTTAATATTTTTATTAACTACAAAATAACTATTTTGTTCAATCTGTAAATATAAAGAAGATAATGAATTGTTGCAGAACTATTTCTTTGATATCTCATTAAAAAGTTAGATGAAAATAAAAACAACAATAATGTTGATAAGCAACAACTGATATGTATATAGCATATTAGTGCTTGCAAGGCATTAGAAAAAGATATGATTTTATTTGATCTTCACAATAGCCATGTGAGTTTGTTGATGCTATCCCATTTATAAACAAAGCCAGGGTTCAGAAGTCAAGTAACCAGCCCATATTCCATGTAAATCATACAGTCGGTATCTGTGAAGTAAGACTGGATCTCTAAGATTTCAAGACCCTGAATCTAAGGCTCAACATAACCACCTTGTAACCATATTTATCAGAGAACTATTAGAAAGTAAAATCTGAATTGATAAATACAGACAACCATGGGAAGAGTTATATGAACTGATTCAAAATGAAGTCAGCAGAAGTAAAAAAATATGCATGACTATAATGTAAATAGAAAGAACAAAAATCCAACACTTAATCCTATAAAATTATAATGAATTCTTTTAAAAAATGTAAATGTGTATGTGCATGTGCATGTGCATGCGCATGTACATATAAATGTATATATGCACAGTGGGCCAAAAGTCATGATGTTTTTATAATTCTTTGAAAAATTTTTTCTTTATTTTTCACTATTTACAAGATTTGATTTTTCACACCTAATGTAATTAATTTCCTTTATATGTTGTATATGATGCTATGCTATTGTAAATAAAAAATTAAAAAACAAAGGAGTTACTAAACATTGAAACCCCTTCATGACTTTTGGCCCACCCTGTACATATATGTAGGTATGTGTATATATATACATATATGATTCAAATTTATAAGAATAAGAGACATTCTCTATTGATAAATGGTCCAACGAACTGCCTGTTAATATCGTTGAAGGAGATGCTCATGAATTGGGGAATGGCTGATCAAATGGTATATGTCTATTGTGTGATATGCATATCTAGTTTTCTTTCTTTTTTTCTTTTAAATTGGAGGGAGGAAGGAGACAAAATGAATTCTTGTGAATTGAAAAATAAAATAAAATTTTAAAAATCATTTAAAAACTAATGACCAAACTTGGCATTATTGAACAGACATAAGAAGATATTTCTTAAACTTTCTTTGCAGAAGTTGGGAACTAGGGTATGGAATACTGAATGTAATGTCAGAATTTTTTATGTGCTGGTTACTTTTCCTGAATTATTTTTCCTCCCTTTTATTCTTTGTTATAAAGTATGATTCAATGGGGATGGGGGAAGGGTATTTTGGAAAACATAGGTGAAGTGAAAACAAAATATATCAATAAAATTTTCTTTTAACACTGAATACTATTGATGTGCTCTTTAGAGCTTCAGACTTGGATACTTTGGTTTCATTTCCACTGAGACTGATCAAAGTCACCTATTCACATGATGAATTTTTGAGATGGCTAGGAAAAGAGAAGGTGAGACATGCGGAGGTTTGGTTTAGGTGTTACTAGTTTGAATCAGAAGCATTACCATTTCCAAATGGATTTTAGCAAATACATTGCTTTTGACTCACAACATTAAGAGAAACTTTTTTTTTAGGTAGAAAGCCCCATAAGCTTTTATAAGCATGTTTTATAGCCAAGCTGAAGATTTACACTTGACATTTTCTTCTTTAGAGCTTTCACTCTTGGAAACAAATCAAACCAGCAAGATAGCATTGAAGCCATAGATGGGAAAAGAAATAACCTATTGAACCTTCTCTAAACTTTCAAGGGAATGTCAAAGTAGATCTTCCCCAGAAGTTCAACAGTTCAGAAGGAATTACATGTTTCCATGTTTTGTTCCCTATGATTTTTCTGGTCAAGATGATTTAGCAATAACATCAAATGTGATGACATACATACTTATTTAAATGTCATTATATTTATTTTCTGAGTTGAAATAGAGCTGTTGGAGAGAAGATCTCAAAAGTACCTGACAAATGTCCCAGGAAGCAGTTTTACTGTTCTCATTTTGCAAGTGAGGAAATGTGGTAGAGAGACTATGGCTATGTAAGTAACCAGTTAGGCCATTGTACAAACATTTGCATTCTCTATCCAAGAGGGTGACATAACAGCTAAGAAAATTGCCATTTTAAAATACAAGCTCACTTCTAAAACATTACAAAGGAGAATGAAGAAGAATGCAAGTGAAATCAACTCACAAAACAATGAAAAGGAATTGAGAGAAGTGTGATCTTGCAATAAGTTTGGTGTGGTTGTACAACTATGGTCAGTAGTCTCTACACTATTTTTAGAATTACTTGAAGGATGGGCAGCTAGGTGGTGAAGTGGATAAAGTACTGGCCTTGGATTCAGGAGGACCTAAGTTCAAATCCAGCCTCAGATACTTGACACTTACTAGCTGTGTGACCGTTGGCAAGTTACTTTACCCTCATTGCCCTAAAAACAAAACAAAACAAAACAAAAAAAGCTTGAAGGAAAACAACAAATAGATGTGAAATGCAACAGATCTGCTATCTTTTCTCAGCAGCAATAGTGATGGTCAGCATCTGACATCTGGACTCCACAACCTCAGTTGTATGTTATGAAATGGACATTAAAGAAAGCAAAGTGTATAAGGAGAGCTGAACCTATATAAATATATAGGGCACAAATCTCTGCTGTATTTGACCCAGTTTTAAAAAAAATACCCAGGGTTTCATTTTCAAAATATTTCAGAGAAATGAAGCTCCTCAAAGAATGGGAAAAACCACAGATAGCCTTAATACCAAAAGGTAATTAAGAAGACAACAACTATTACCAAATACATCTCTACTTACTCAGGTCTAGAAAAGCTTCATGAGGATGGCTCATATATGGATTGAGGGTATCCTCGGTAAAAGTATGAGAAAAGAACAGATTAATTTTGTTAAGTAATTTTCCATAGCAGACCACACCTTCACAATCTTATAATTGGCTGAAAGGTTAAAAAATACTATTACACTCATTAGAACAAAATATAACTTTGAACACTCTCCTCAAAGTGCCCTCTATGTTAGTTAAGACCACAGAAGATTTCTTAACAAATGTGATCGTGAAGATAATTTTGTTCAACGATACACTGAGTATCAACTTCAAGTAAGGTATCAGATAGGTAGGTAGCCCTAAGCTACCAAATGTACCTTCAAGGGTCACAGAGAATTTCCAAGAAGAAGAGAAATTGCCTATTGATAGTGGGGTTCTCTGGATTCTCCTGTTCACAAATGACATTGTGCTGATTGTATCAAGGTCCTAGTACACTATGAGGATTTCTCAGTGAGACTTTCTCATGACCACTCACAAGACAGCAAATCTAGCTGTTAACAACAGATAGAGAGAGGGGCAGCTAGGTGGCACAGTGGATAGAGCACCGGCCCTGGAGTCAGGAGTACCTGAGTTCAAATCCGGCCTCAGACACTTAACACTTACTAGCTGGGCAAGTCACTTAACCCCAATTGCCTCACTAAAAAACAAAAACAAAAACAAAAACAAAAAAACAACAAACAAAAAAAAACAATAGATAGAGAGTTGACAAAGTATGCATAGTGCCTAGAGATAGGTAATTTGAGTAGGCTGACCAGTACAAATGTCTGGGATGGGCACTACCATTTTGGATTGTGAATTGGGTTAAAGATCGAGTAGGAAGATGAGATTGGGATGAATCCCATTGGGAAAATGACATTGTGCTTTCTGCCAAGGAAAAGTATGACTAGAAATGGAAGTCGGATGATTTTGTAGCATGAGAGAGGGAAAACAAATGTCCAGCTCAAGTCTTGCTTTGGTATATAAAACAGTAAAAAGTTGTCGAGGCAAGGCCTCCCAAATGCTGAACTGATCCTTCAGGTAGCATTTTTGGAAAGGCATGGACATGAATTAGTCCATATGAGAAGGCATAGACAGAAGTACTCACACGTGATTTAAATGTTCCTGTAAATCTGATCTTATTGAAGTGAGTCCCTCTACTTATAAAGGTCACAGCCTCTCCCTGCCTGTCTATCCTGTGAAACTTTCATGGATTTTTTATATTGTGGACTTAAACAAATCTGTTCAATTTTTTCTGTTGTTATTAATTCATTTTTTTTTTCATTCCTATACAACTCCCCATGACCCCATTTTGGGTTTTCTTGGCAGAGATACTGGAGTAGTTTTGTCATTTCCTTCTCCAGCTCATTTTCCAGGTGAAGACCTGAGGCAAACAGGGGTAAGTGTCTTGCCCAGGTAAGTGTCTGAGGCCAAATTTGAACTCAGGTCTTTCTGACTCCAGGCCCAACACTTTATTTAGTGTGCCACCTAGCTGCCAATTTGCACAATAGAAAATCTCAAAGCAGCCAGTGGAAGCAACCCCAGGAATCAAAGCATCTTGGATTTAGAGCCAGAAAGAGGCCTGAGAAGTCTAAGACCCCATTTTACAGATGAGGAACTGTTTAAATGGCTAAGCAAATTTGAATTCTTTGGTCATTTCAATTGCTCAATTCAAGTGGGGGGCGGGGAGCAGTAAATCTCATAGCTCCATCACATCCAACTACACAGAGAGGACTGAGTTTTCCCAAGATTAGGTGATCAAGTCTGCTATAGAGCTGGGAAAAGTCCCCAGGGCTTTGGTCTATCTATTCCGTTACCTTCCACAAAAAACGCTTGGATTCTTCTAAGGAAAAATAAGTATGTCAGAACTAATTGGCCCACAGGCAAGTGACATTTCAAAAAATCTACTTAAAATTTTTTTTATTTTCATATGGTTTATGGTAGAAAGATATAACCCACTTCCATTTTCACAGGCTAAAAGAACATTGTAAAGGTAAAGGTTTAAGCAAGATGTAAATGTTGAGTAGTTCATATAAACATAGAGGCCTTTTTATGTGTTAGACTTCTCAGAATGTGAAATACTATATTTTTGCCTTTCTGTATTTCATGGTATCACAAAGAAACAACTACAGCTTGAAATCAAATTTTGGAGACTGTGTAGTTCTTACAGTAGCTTGTGGGATTTATGTGTGAATATGGACCAGACTTGAAACTCGGTGATATCTATTACTCTTATGATTATAGTCATAACCTGGAACAAGGTTAGGGACCAGGGACCAAGCCTCAGGATATCACCAAGATGGGGCACCTACATTAACTCCAGATCCAATACGATAAAGCCCCAGGAGTACCAGGCTGCCAAAATCAGAAAAGGAGCAGAATTGGGCCAGGTTGATTGGGCCTCTGAGTGACCACTGCTCTTCCATCAGAAAGACCTTTCTGAACCTCTATCCTCCATCACTTTCTCATCCTTCATCCCATTCCCTCAAGAACCTGTCCTCTCCTAGAGTACTGATAAACTCATCTATGCTACAGTAGAGACTCATAGGGTTAGAAAGGAACTTCAAGGCTATTGAGTCCAACTCTCTCATTTTACAAGTGAAAAAACTGAAACAGAGAGAGGTTAAGTGATTTTTTCCATGGTCACAGATAGTAGATGAAGTAAAATTTGAACCCAGGTCTTTCTGATTCGAAGTCCAGCACTCTGTTCACTATACCATATTGCCTCTCATGGATGCTATAACATATTATAACTTCCAGGGATGATCATTGCATTGTAAAGGTGTCTTATAGACTATAATTGATTAAACAAGAGGGTCTTACGTTGGAGTTCCTTGACCACATGAATAGATTTCAACAATTCCATGAACTTTGGTGGGAAAAAATGACCCTATTATTTTCACTAACCTATAACTGTAATTTATTAATTTCTTCAATTATTTAAAAACTTTACTGCTTTACCAGACTGTTGAAGTCCTTCTCTTCTCTTCTCTTCTCTTCTCTTCTCTTCTCTTCTCTTCTCTTCTCTTCTCTTCTCTTCCTTTCCCTTCCCTTCCCTTCCCTTCCCCCCCCCCTCTCTCTCACACACACACACACACACACACACACACACACACACACACACACACGCTCACAGAAAGTTTAGAACCCTTTCCTTAAACCAAAGGAAAAAAATCTAATGGTGGGAATTTCAGGTAGAGTAGGAGACCATGAGGGAAGGGATTTAGAGATAGGGAGGGCTTTTGGTCCCTAAAGTCACAGCAGGCTGAAGCTGTCTACTCTACCCTCACACAAAGGCAGCGTTGATTATACAATCTGGGAAGGTCATTTTCTACCCCAATCTTTCTACTCTTGCCAGGATAATATGAGCTATCATTTAAAACTAGGCTTACTCTGAGGGAAAAGCAGAGTAAGCCAGGAAAAACCTCACCATTTCAATGGAATTGGAGGAGACCTAATCTGAATGAAGTGGTCCCAGTTATAGAGAATATCAAGAAGAAATCTAATTTTGTTACTTTTGGGTCTATGTAGGTCATTGTAAGCATCATCTGAGATAATGTATGTAAAGTGGTTTGTTACTGTGTAAATGTTAGCTAATATTATTTCCACCACTAAAATCCTGCTCTGGCATTCAGATATGGAGGTGACCCTGGGCTTTCAATGGCTATGCCAACAGAGCACCAGTTCTGCCAGTTCCAAACAAGCTGGAAAGGCTCCCAGTATGGCCTGGTGACAGACTATATATGTCTGCCATCAGAGGATCAATCTAGTCAAATTCAGAGAGGCTCTGTGCCATATTGGTGATGTTTTTTTTTTCACAATAGTAACTTTTAAAGACCATTTACTAGATTATAAGAGTTATAAGAGGCTGAGATCTGTTTTTCCAGAGGGAGTAACCATACTGACAAAATACAAATCCCCAAAGCACTGATGGAATTTTATTTACAGTAACTACTGCTCAACTAAGTGTGGCCTAGCAGATGGTCATAGGGGACTTCAATGAATAGATAAGAATGATCTACATAATTTCTAAGTGCATATAACTCACTTATAGGTAAAGAAATGCTTTCTGAAATATGGCCGCCATTTTGGATTGTTGTTTTAAGTAGTATAACATGCTCTGTGATATCTTATTTCCATTTTAAAATTTCTTGCCTCTCTTTTAGATAATGTAAAACCTACTAATCGGAATGGGTAGAGGCTGAATTTAAGGAGGTTTGTTTGTTTTTTTTTTAATTGAAATCTTAGTCTTATTCTTAGCGAACCTGAAGACATATTTTTGCTTTTTGGTATTTTCTTATGCTTGCTGTTTGACTCTGACAAATGCCTTTTAACTAATGCAGTTTTGCTGTTCTTTCACCACTGAGGGGGCTTTTAGCGAAGGCTGTAGTGATAAAAATCTACATAAATAAATACATAAACAAATACAATCTACAAGGCTTCCTGGAATTGCCACTATACTGAAACAATAGCTTACAGGAATGACCTTAATTATTGAATGTTGCCATTGGCTCTAGGGGCTATTTTTTTTAAGAGATGGTCTTAATTCATAGAAAGTGACATGGAGACAGCTGGAATTTGCTTACCTTTTTCTCTGTTCAACCACCACCACGTCTAAACATTCAAAATCATTGACATGGTTTTTGTTAGCTTATAGACCACAATGTTTGCTCCATCCAAATCAGTCCCAAATTTGGTGCAGTAGATGGAATATTGGATTTGGAATCAGGAGGACTTGGGGTTCAGATACTTCCTCAAAAACTTACCAAGTATATGATCAACTTGGGGAAATTATTTATTTATTTATTTATTCATTCGTTCGTTTGTTTGTTTTGCGTGGCAGTGAGGGTTAAAGTGACTTGCCTAGGCACACAAAGCTAATAAGTTTCTGAGGCTGGATTTGAACTCAGGTCCTTCTGAATCCAGGGCTCGTGCTTTATCCACTGTGCCACCTAGCTGCCCCCTTGGGGAACTTATTTAAACTTTCTTGGTCTCAGTTTCCTTGACTAGAAAATTAAGAAGTTAGATTTGATGACCTCCTAGGTCCTTTTTATCACTAAACCTATGAGTCTCTGAAACAGTAGGGGGCTTGCTGACACTATAACCAACTCTTGAAAATTAAATAAGGCAGCATCAGCTTTATAAAATCCAGTGGATGATAAATCTGTAATCCTTTTTAAAAAAAAAACAAAACAAAACATGTCTGTATATTGAAATATGGAGATCCAAAATCCCAGAAATGCACACAATGGGAATCCCAATGGTAATGAAGGAGATATTTTGCAGGTGGCTCCTTCAAGTCTTGGGAAAGGGTTGACTTCCCATATAGCTCTTCCAAACAGCTGGAGAAAGCCAACCCAAGTGTCAATCAGATTCCAGGGAGTAGAGGTCAATGCTCACATCTGGCTAGCCTGTCTTATTGTAGAATATCCTCACACTCTGTGCTTTCGTGCACGTGTTCATTCTTCAGCAAATATTTCATTTATCCCACCATAGGTGGAACAATATGGCCTCTGGAGCTTAGATGAGCACTGGGCCTCTTCCTCCAGTTTGTTTTAGATCAGTGAATAACAGTGTTGCAAAAAGCATTCTCTCTTTTTTTTTTTTTGTTTTGTTTTGTTTTGTTTTGGTTTGGTTTGGTTTTGCACTGACAGAGTGATTAACAGTGTTTCACCTCTCTATCTTTTTTTTTTGGTTAAGAGTTAGAGCTTTTATTAAGTCTCCTATGAACAAAGATTAAGCTCTGCACTTGTAGTGATTTTCTTTTACGGGGTGAGGCTCTGACAGCATCACATCAATTAGTGTTGTTAGAGTCTCCGGGACAAGAAAAATGAAACCCAATCATCCCCATGCTGAGGGTTTAGGAAAGCCTCATTCTCAGGGTGTGGCCTCAGATTCATGAAAAGTAACTGCCCAATCTCGAAAGTGCCTGGTGCTCCACGTTTACACCACGCTCAATTCTCATGGAGAAGGAGGAGTTTCCAGGAGACATGGGCTGTGTGGTTGGTCTCTAGACATGGGGGACCCTCTTAAGATGTTGAATTCTGTTTATTTTGGATGATGGCCCCCAAATGGCTGGCTGATTTTATAAGAATTACTTTTCTTTTTGGGGGGAACTACCTTAAAATGGACAAAACTCTTCACTGGAATTGTCACAATCTCTCTCTCTCTCTCTCTCTCTCTCTCTCTCTCTGTGTGTGTCTTTGTCTCTATCTCTGTCTGTCTCTGTCTCTGTGTGTGTGTCTCTCTCTGTCTTTGTTTCTGTCTGTCTGTCTCTCTCTGTTTCTCTCTTTCTCTCTCTCTCTCTCTGTCTCTCTCTGTCTCTCTCTCTGTCTCTCTCTGTCTCTCTCTGTCTCTCTCTCTCTCTCTCTCTCTCTCTCTCTCTCTCTCTCTCTCTCTCTCTCTCTCTCTCCCTTTCCCTTTCCCTCTCCCTCCCTCCTTCTTCCTCTCTTTCTAGAATTTCCTGTCTCTGGCCAGACTGAAGTGATCAGAACAGACCTCTTCATACTATTTTATCCTCTTTGGATTCCATTCCAGTGCAAAACTACAGAAATAAAAAAACAATGAAGGGAAGATTGGCTCAGTGTTCCAGGCCTTGTTCAAAGAAACACACACACACACACACACACACACACACACACCCCTTCATTTATATTATACAAATGGTGAAAGATTAGGAAAGGTTATTTTCCGGAGCCAGTCCCTGACCTTAAGTCATAGAGCTTATCGCACCAAGACAACCTATGATTTTCATTACTTTCAATGTTGTTTCTTGTGATAGATTCTTTTTTCTTCTCCAAGTTAAAAATAATAACAATAATTTTCTTTTGAAATAAAACAGGCAAAATGAGAATTAATTATATACTGACCTGGTTGTTTTGATTGTTTTGGTTATCCAGGCAGACACAAAGTCTACCTTGTTCAAACACAGCAAAATTTGAGGTGACTGCTCTCCCAACCTTTTGCTGACCTATATTAATGCCAAGAGTAGCCACTTTACTCCTCTTCCATCCCCTAGCCAATGCCATCTCCATGAAAAGTGGTATTCCCTGAAATTTAAGCTCCTTAAGAGCAAATACTTTCCTCATTACAGGCCTATAGAGGAAGGGAACGAGCATTTATTAAGTACCTACTATGTGCCAGGGACCGTGCTAAGTGCTTTATAAATATTTGATCCTCACAATAACCCTATGAAGGAGATAATATTATTAGCCTCGTTGTACAATTGAGGAAACTGAGGTAGACAGAAATTATGTGACTTGCCAAAGGTCACAGGGTAATTTTCTGATGATGGATTTGATCTCAAGTCTTCCCTACTCCAGGTGTAGCAAGCTTTATCCATTATGCCACCTTTAAAGTCAGTTATACTATTCCTATTTTATGGATGAGGAAAATGTGACTCTGAAGACTAGTAACTTGAATGGGGCTAGTAAGTGACAGCTGGAACTTCAACCTGCCTCTTCTGACCTGAAGTCCTGTGTTCTCTTCACTATGACTTATAGTGTCTTATGTGGGTATTATATTTAAATTTATATTATATTCACTCCCCATCTCCCTTATTAGATTATAAGCCCATTGAGGGCAGGGAATCTGTTTTTATCTTTATATTTCTTCCAGATTCTAGAACAATTCATTAAATGTAATTAGAGGTTACATTTTTTGTAGGATGACTATTGATGTTTCAAATGCAGGGCATAATTATTTTTTCTTGAATATTTTACATTTCAAATTATATTTTGCTTAGGCTAGTAAAGACATACCTACTGATGGCAGGGAAGAGGGAATTACATGCTAAAATCCTAAAGACATCCTTTTCATAAGTATTTTCATTGTGTATGAAAATGGAGTGATATATATCCAAATTTCTTCCCATAGGGCTTCCCCAAAAGAGTACATTTTCTCTTTCCCTCCCCCCCCAAATCATATCTTGGAGCATAGGCACTGTGGGAGGACACCAAAAAGGGACTTTTGTATCTGACCTTTGCAAGGTTGATCGGTGTCCCCTCTGGGCAGCCTTTCTCAGGAAAAAGAACTTTGGGCAAGGTTAGTCATGACATGATTCAGGCAACTTGTAAGAGACTGTTCTCATTACTGCTTGTTCCATACTGGCACATGCTATGTGGGGCCACTGGCAACCAAGTCACAATATCTGACTGAGACAAACACCTGTGAATGCCCTCCTCTAAACACACAAGCAATGACAATATTGGGAAATACGCCCAAGGCAAACTACAGCTGCTTCTCCAAGGCTTTCTCTTCCCTCCTGACACAGTTGTCACGCCAACGGTCACAGCTCACCACAAAAACTCCCTCTCTTTTCCCTCTCAGATATTCTTTATTTCCAATTTGTCTTGAGAGACAATGACACCATGTGCCCTACAGCAGTAACCTGAGACTTCGTTGGCACCTTAAAATATTCCTCATAGAATCACAATCATTTTCTCCCATGATCAATCCCCCCGACATTGGTGAGGACCACGAGAGAACGCAGCTCCAATAGGAGCATTTTTACCTCTGTTCCCCTCTCAGCCCTGTTGCCTCTCAATCCCCTGGCATCCTCAGTGAGCTTACACTCTATCTGGGAAGATGAATAAAGACAAATAATAGAAGTTTTGAAGAATTATTCAAGAAAATAAAAAGGTATCATAAAGCAAGCCATGATTAATTGCCAAATTAAATTCTTTCATTTTCCCCCTTCCCTCTCTTTTCTTGAACACAGAACATTGAACTGAGGAATAGAGAGCTAGAGTCCTGGACTTAACTCTACTACTAACTAATCTTAGGATCTTGGGCAAATTATTTAAACTCCCAGGGGCCTCAGTTCTCTTATCAGTAATATGAGATGGTTAGACTACTTGATCTCCAAGATGTGATTCTATAACTCTCCAATGGACCTATTAAGTGAACACTAATGCAAATCCCAGAAATCTTCCCCTCCCCAGCTCCTGTCTTCTAGACAAGGAGACACACATGAGAAAATAGAGGCTTTAATTTCTGCTCTCTGCCTCCCTCCCTTTAAAAAATAAAAATGGGTGTGAACACTTGTAGAATTGGATCCATTTGCTAGCAGATCTTAACCCTTGAGAACTTCTAGAAAGCATGGCTTCCAGATCCCATAATTGTGACTAAATCTATTTGTGCATCTATGCTTTGTGTGTTGGAGCATGAGGGTCGAGGGACAACCCCAATCATGAAACGTTAGCATAAAATTGATCAAAGCCAAGATGCCTTTTCCCCTCCTCTTCTAACGAGCTGCTAATATTGTAGTGGCAGCCCTGTCAGGATAATTTGTCACACAGTTCTCTGTGTGGGCTGAAACCCCTTCAGAGAGAGACATCTTCCCCAACCCACTGCCACAGGCTACTTATAGGAAACAAAGCTCTGGGACATAATGAAAAGGAGGAGGGAGGAGAGAGTTAATGGCCACAGACAGATCATCTCTGGGCCCCACTCCCACAGACTTTGTATCCTAAACCATATCTACCTTCATTATATTGGAACAGCCTGCTGTTACTTCAATTATATGTACGCGGCTGCCAGGATTACTATGCCTACTGTCACTGAGATGCTGTCCAGAAAAACACCACCTCCTGAAAAATAACCCGATGTCAACACCAGTTACCAAACCAATAAAGAACTGTGATAAGCGAGACTCCTTGCTGAGACATACTGAGTACAGCTCCCTCAGCCGGGGCAAAGTTCTCTTGGGTGGAATGACTGCATCTGACCCCAGAGGAGACCTGTGTCCGAGCATCAGCTGTGGTATATGCAGCACACACAACGGGTCCATCCATCAGATGGAGGATGCTGTTACTGGTTTAAGTGGCTTTCAGGCCAGACCATCAATTGGCTAACACAGTGGTCACCATTGAGCCAAACAAAGGTCCCATTCTTTCTCTTTGCTTTTACATAAAAAACATCAACGAGACAGCTGTTGTGTACAGATGGAAAATCAAAGAGGGGGCTCAATTTGAGGTACAGTGGGACCCCTTTAAAATACAAGAATCAGGGGGAATAAGACTAACACTCTTATTGTACATTTATGCAAGACCCTTATTGGAAGAGAGTAGGGGGTCCTAATTTACTCTATGGTATCAATAGCACCGTGATAATGCACAGCATTGTAATGGAATTATTCTGTTTATTGGAAACAATTTATTAACATAATATTTCCTATCATAATATTAATAGTATCACCTCTTTGTCATTTATCTGACACATTAAGGAGTATCTACGGTATTAAAATCATAGATCTAGAAGGGAGCAGAATGCTTACTACACATGTATTCTAACCCCTTCATTTTGCAAATGAGAGAATAGAGATGAAACCATAGAATTAAACATACAGAGCAGGAAGGAACCTTAGAGGTAATACTCTGGTCCAGACTCTTATTTTTATGGAGATTATGGAATTTCAGAGTTTGAAAAGGCCCTTTAATTGACCTAGTCCAACCCATACTTGAAATAGGATTCCCACTACAATGTACCTAACATGTGGGATGAGTTCATCTGACCTTCACTTGAAGTTCTCCAATGAGATGTAATTCACTACCTCTTGAGGCAACACAATCTGTTTTGGGGATAATAGCAAGATTTTCCCTTAAACTAAGCCTAAATTTACTTCTTTATGATTTCCATCTATTGTTTCTATGCCACGTAGGACCAAGTAGAGAAAGGCTGATCTCATTTGGACATGCTACCCCTTTAGATACTTAAAGACAGCCCTCAGTTTCCTCTTCAGAACATGCCCAGTTCTTTCAACTGATCCTCATATTTCATGCGCACAAGGCTCTCCGCCATTTTAGTTGCCCTCTTCTAGACATATTTTCACTTGTCAATATCCTTCTTAAGCTATGGCTTCCAGAACTCCAGATGAACTGAGCTAGAATCCAGTGGAACTACCACATCTTTATTCCTAGATGCTATCACTCTTTGAATATAAGTTGATCATATTAATTTTATTGACTGTCAAATGACAATGTTAATTCCTATTGAGAATAAAGTCCACTAAAATCCCTAAATCTTTTTTTTCAGAACTTATGTCTATCCATGACTTCCCTATGCCATACTCGTGAAGTTGATTTTCTAAATCTAAGTATATGACTTTACTTTTGTACCCTGTTAAATTCCAACTGAGTAGATTCAAGCCAATGTTCCCATTGAGACCTTTTCAAATCCTGACTGTCATCCAATATATTAATATCCCTCCCACCTTTGTGTCATAGACAAATTTGATAAGCATGCCAACTATGCCTTTATCCAAATAATGGATCAAAATGTTTAATAGCACAAGAACAAGGACATAGATCCCTGGGGCACTCCACTGGCAACCTTCCAAGCTGACATCAAGCCATTATTGACTCTTTAGGTCTGTCCATTTAACCAGATCCAAATCTATCTGTAATATCATCTAGCCCACATCTCTTCTTCTTTCCACAAGGATAGCATGGGAGTTGTTATTCGTCCTTTACTAAAATCTAGGTTAAAATTCATTTATGCTATCCCACTTATTGACTGGCTTAATAACTGTCAAAAAGGGAATTTGTTTAATCTGACATGACCTATTCTTTATTAATTAATATTGGTGTTTTGTGAACTCTCCCCTCCTTCCTCTTCTTAACTATCCCAAGGTCATACAAATAGAACAACACAAAGTTGGAGTTAAAATCTAGGCATTATGAGTCCAAAACCCTTAATTCTGTATTTTTACCACTCTCCAGTAGTCTCTCTTCTTCAGAAGATGAGACATTAGAAGACCAGGAAATTTCAAGAAGGGCTGGGTATAAGTGGAGTACCTCCTCAGTGTTTTTGCAGGAGTTGTATGAGTCTGCTGTGGCTTGAACTTTTGTCAGAGGTGATGGTGGATGGATTGGGAAGTGCAAGCAAGGACTATGGGTAGTAGAGATGAGCTTAAGTTAAGAAGGGGAGGTAGCATGGCAGAGTAGAAATACTTTTCTATTTGTAGACAGAGAACCTAGTCTCAAAAACTGCCCCTCTCTATCCATGTGACACTAGACTAGTCATTTAAGCTCTCTAAGGCCGAGCTGTCTCACTTAAAATTAGGGTGCTGCATGAGATAACCCATAAAAGGTCCTTTATAGTTCTTAATCTATGACCCAATGAAAGGACCCAGAGAACTGGGTGGAAGAACCTAAGAGCTAAGAAATGGTTAAACAGGACATCTTCTATCCTGGTTAAATGTAACTGGGTACCTCTCAACATGTTGCTCACATATAGTATTTAAATAATTTCTAGGGCTCATTACTAAAATGTTTATTATTATTATTAACCAATCATTTAATCAGTATTAATTACTAAATTAGCAATCACAAAATTATTGAATTAATTATTACATTTATCATGAAAGGATTGATTGTATTAAATAATAAAGTTATAGGATACTCCTAACATTATTACTGATGACTCATCTCTTAGGAGGGATCCAGGGAAATTAAAGGAGACAGAATTAAAATACTCTTGAAGTCATAACCCAGAGTGTCCCCCCATCCCTATGCCATGGGTAGGGACTAGTGGAAAAAGTACTGGTAAGAAAAATAATACTCTTTGCTTAGCCTCTTCTTCTCAGGAGATTCTCCCAGAGCCCTAGTTGTCACTGCATCCCTGACAAATAGAAAATCAACCATCTGTGGCCCAAATAAACAGGAGATGTGTGGCCTGTTCATTTGGCAGCTTCTTTACTTAGGGGGAAGGAAGCAGGAGAGAAACAGCACTTTAACAAAAAGTTGGGAGTCAATCTTTCATGGTTTTTAAAAAAATGCTTTTTAAAATTTTAACTTTCCTTATTGGCAACACAATACTACATGTGGACGTTAAATAAAAGTCCATCCATCCATGATTCTTTATGCACCCATTTATCACACACCATAATAGCAAGTGGGCAGCGGAAGGGCCGGGGGCTCAAAGACACGACCTCAGCAGCTGTGATGCTCCCTCTCTATAACCTTTCCCGACAAAAGAATGGATGTTGTGGTTATAACCCCTCTGTGACCTTATTCCATAACTGCTGAATTCACCTGCCACCTCAAGTGACCTATGGAAGCCCTCCCATCCCAGCTGCAGAGGCCAGCTGGGGTCTCAAAATCAGTAATGACACCATCATCAACTAGAGACCTCTCTTCAGCACCTTCACCTATTCAGAGATGGGCAGCCACTGAACATAACTCTTAAACAACGGGCTGAGTGTCCAGGTCCTCTTGTAGTCTATTAAACATTATTATGGGTTAAGGGAATACATCTGCAGAATCTTGGGGATCTCAAATTTCAAGGCTCTCTTAGGTGAATATTATTTTATGAGGAGAAAGCAGTAACAGAGTCTTTCATAACTGAGCTATTTATGAATTAGCTAGTTTAGAATCATACACCTAACATATTGTGTGTTTCACATATATATATACACACAACATAGACATACATATATGTGCACATATATACACACGAGATTATGTCTGCACACATATACACATCGATATACATACATCTGTGCATGCACACACACATACCCATATATATGTATATATCTGAAAAAGCCATTAGAAAGTCTGTGGAGTGTATCTTATTCAGCACTTCAAATGGTGAAATACTGTTACTGATGGTAATTCAATTCAACAAACATTTTTAAGTGTCTATAAGGTTTTTAACAAATATTTATTTATTACCGACTATGTGGTAGGCACCGTGCTAAGTTCTAATGATACAAAGAAAAGCAAAAGCCAAACAGCCCTTGCTCTCAAGGAGGTCACAGCCTTATAGAGGAGACAATATTTTTAAAAAACCATATATGAACAACCTATAGGCAGGATAAATTCTAGATAATCTTAGATGGAAGTACTAGAAATAAAGGGGATTGGAAAAGGTTTCTTCCAGAAGGAAGAATTTTGGCTGGGACTTTAAGGAACTCAGAGAATCCAGGGGGCATAGAGGACAAGGGAGAGAATTTCAGCCAGTGAATACATCCACAGTCAGGAAATAGTATCTTTGTTGTTTGAGTATGTGTAGGAAAGTGAGATATAAGAAGGAAAAGAAAGGAAGGAGCCAGATGATGAAGGGCTTTAACAGCCAAACAGAGCATTTTGTAATTGACCCTAGAGGTAATGGGGAGCCAGTGGAGTTGATTGAGTGGAGGGGAAAGGAGCCACATTGTCAGACTTACTTCTTAAGAAGATTAATTTGACACCTAAGTGAAGGATGGAGACTTGAGACTTGAAGGTAGAGATTTGAGGCAAGAACAACCAAAAGTTTATTGTCATAGTTCAGGCACGGGGTGATGAGGTGATGAGACTGGGCTGGCAGTAGAGGCAGAGGAGAGGAGGGGGCCTTCATAAAAGATCTTATGAAGGTAGAATCAATAGGCTTTGCCGACTGACTGGCCATGGGAAGTGGTAGATGAGAGTGAGGAGTCAAGGATGACAGCTAAGTTGGGAACCCGAGTGACTGGGATGATGGTACTACCTTTGACAGTAATGAAAGGTAGAAAGAGTGGAGAACTTGAAAGAAAGTTAAAGAGTTCAGTTTTGGACATATTGAGCTTAAGCTATTTACAGTTTGAGTATACAGAGTATCCAGTTTGAGATGCACAATAGGCAATTGTTTTGAAGCTGGGGGGTTAGGAAGGCTTAATAAACAGATCTGAGAGTCATCTATAACACAAAGGCACAGTCCTAGACGCTGGGGAGATGGAGACAAAAAGTCAATAGTCCATGCCCTTGAAAGGCTTACATTCTTCTATGGGAGGTTGGCAGAGAAAGGATGGGGAATACAATATGTAAGCAGATTTATAGATTTATACATATATATATATATATATACATATATATGCAACATAATTTCAAGAAGGGTACTAATAACTTGGGGGATCAGAAAAAGTCTTGTATGGCATTTGAATTGAGACATGAAGGAAGCAAGAGGTTCCAAAGGCATACATGAGGAATGATAGCATCCAGGCATGAGGACCCATCTTTACAAAGGCATGGGGAGGGGCAGCTAGGTGGCGAGGTGGATAAAGCACCAGCCCTGGATTCAGGAGTACCTGAGTTCGAATCCAGCCTCAGACACTTGACACTAGCTGTGTGATCCTGGGCAAGTCACTTAACCCCCATTGCCCCACAAAAAAAACAAAACAAAACAAAACAAAAAAACAAAGGCATGGGGGAAGAAGATGGAATGTCTTGAATGGGAAGCAAAAAGTGGATCAGTTTGGCTGGAACCACGAGTGTTTAAGGGGGAGTTATGTGAAATCAGTTTAGAAAAATAGATGGAAACCAGATTCTAAAGAATTTTCCATGTCGAAAACAGGATAATGGTGTAACAATAAAGATTTACAATATGGTGTTCTTTATGGTTACAAAGCACCTTATGTATATAATTTGTGTACATTGTTACAATTTTTATGTTTAAGGCACTTCCACATATGTCCTTTCATTTGATCCTCACCATGAGGTAGGTAGGTTAACAGGCACAGAGATGTTCATCATTTGCTCAAGATCACACAGCTAGTAAGAATCTGAGCTGGGATTTACGCCCACAGCTAGCCCTTTATCCGTTACTTCCTGCTGTCTCTAATATTGGAATTGCATATCAGGGGAAATAGTGTATTCTCCTTTCTTGAGAAACAGCCAGGAATAAAAAAAAGTTTGTCACTCCTAAAGCAAAGGACTAAACCAGATTCATTTTCAAGTTTCTTTCCAACTTTGCCATCCTGTGGCTCTCTGATGTCTGATGGCAGTGTATTATTTTGTGCAGAATGTTCTCAGCTGCTTGGGCAATTAAGGAGATATTTATTAAAGAGGTCTGTGGTGCCTAGATTCAAGTTTTGTCCTAGCTCCTCCATGCACCCCAACAGCTATTAAACAAGCAGATGTACATTTGGGGATTTGATTGCACCACATATTTCCTCTTCTATTCATTAAAGGGTGAATGATGATGCATTTATTAGCTGAAGATCTCTGTGAAGCATGCTAGCATTATTAGTACCATCTGACAGAAGAGGAAACTGATGCAAAAGGACTTAAGTAAAAATGTATTGAAAGAATACCTCATATTGGGAGATGACATTATATTTTTCAACATCCTTTTACATCCATGATCTCATTTAATCTTTACAACAACTTACAAAGCAGGTAGAGAAAATATTATTCTTTTCCTCCCTCCCTCCCTCCCTCCCTCCCTCCTTCCCTTTATCCCTTCATCCCTCCTTCCTAGCTTCTCTCCTTCCTTCCCTCATTCCTTCCTTCCTTCCTTCCTTCCTTCCTTCCTTCCTTCCTTCCTTCCTTCCTTCCTTCCTTCCTTCCTTCCTTCCTTCCTTCCTTCCTTTCTTCTTCCTTGTAGGGAGTTCCTTGGTAAAGAAATTCCTTCTCCCACATAGGTCAACCACTGATACTTTTCCAGAACGTTTCTGGAAGCATTAAGAGGTTAAATAACTTCTCCAGCATCATAAATCAATACAGATTGTAGTATCTGAACCCAAGTCATCCTGACTCCAAGACCAGCTCTTTCTCTACTTTGGAATGTTTATTCTAATCCACATTTTTTGCCCATGGGGAAAAGTTAAGAAGGGCTAAATGGAAGCTGAAGGTTTCAGGGGAAGTCAGAGATGGAACCATGATGGGAATGCTAAGTCAATACCGAGAAGAATAATTAGTCTCTTGATTTTTAGTTGTAGTAAGTCAATATGGTGGCAGGAGGTAGCTAGGTGTGCCAGTAGATTGAGAAATGGGTTTGGAGTCAGGAAGACCTGAACTCAAATCCTTTCTCAGTTACTTACTAGCTATGCAAACCTGGGAAAGTGAACTTTTGTTTCCTCATTTTTAAAATGCGATAATAATAGCTCCTACTCCTAGGTTTCTGGGAGGATCAAATGAAATTATATAAGAATGTATGTATGTATGTGCATATTAATGTATGTACATAACTTTGAAAATTTTAAAGTGCTCTATAAATGCTAGCTATTTTTATTACTTTCCAATTTGGTAGGTGGGATCATAGATTCAGAGGTGGAAAGAACCTTAGAGATCATCTAATCCAAAACCCTTCATTGGAAATTGAGGCTCATAAAAGTTAAGTGGTTTGTCTAAAGTTCACAGAAGTAGGAAGTGGCAGATGTAAGTTTCAAATCCAGATCCTCTAACCTAAATCCTGGGCACATTCCACCCCATTCTTCAGTTCCCAGCCCTGTGACCCAGCCCAGCCCAGGCCAACTAGGACTGGAGCAGAATCTGTAGACTTGCTCAGTTGCTCCAATGCCCGCCAGCTTGGGCTGCTTCTCTTCTTCCAGACCTGCTGCATAATCAAATGACTAAAGACTCCCCTGCCGACTTCCCCTCCCTTGCCTTCCTGCCTATTGACTAGAGTCCCAGTTCCTGTTTGTAGCTGGTGATAGCGAGTCATTTAAGCAACTTGAAGAGTCATTAGAAGGAGACAGGGCTCCCAACCAGTTGTTATCTTGGCAAGGAAAGGGAAGTTTTTATTGCTCTTGGAGCCGATATGGATTTTCATCTGGTGGCCCAGTGCTATTCCTGAGGAAGAATGGAAAAGGAGGTTAGATTTTTCTGTTAATGGATTTCCCAAGCACTTCTAGAAAAATAGCTCTGGGGTGGGGGGTGGGGAAGGAAAGGGAACTAATAGAGGAGCAAATCCAACATGCTCTTTATGGGCCTGGAGTAATGACCCTTCTAATTTGCTCCAGAGAAAAAAATACAAATGACAACAACAAAACCCCCAAACCTAAGACATGACCTCAAGGTCTTTGGGCAATGATTTCATCTTTGTTTTCCTTCTTTTATATTAATTTTTGGCAGCTCCAGTCTGTTTTCAAAACATGGCAAAAAGGGATCCTTAACACTACCACTGAGGGAGTAACTAATATTATGAAGGGTGTCAGCTTTCAAGGGTTGAACGTCTCAGAAAGGAAATATCACCAATGGCATATGAAATGTTTGATCATGGGATCATGGATTCAGAATTGGAAGGGACCTTAGATGTCATCCAGTCTAATCCCCTCCTTTTTTGGTTAAGGAAACAGACTCAGCTTGGGCAAGGTCACCCAGACAGGAAATGGTAGAGCCTAGTTTTAAGCCTATTTCTTCTGAATGCTCACTTGTTGGCAAAAACTCCTTTTTCTAGACTTGCCAAAGATCATAAATGTAGTCAATCAATCGATATCAATTAATAAGCATTTATTAAGTGCTTACTATGTGCCAGGCACTACAAGTGGCAACGTTGGAATTAAAAGCTAGGTCATACTACTCTAAATCCAGTGCTCTCTCCAGTGGACCACACTGCCTCCTACAGTGATGGGTCCATGGTAATTTATCTGGTTAAGAGGAAAGCCAAGACCAAACTCAGGGCTCTTTATACTGGATACTGATACTGAGATTAAACAAAACAAACCTTACGTTAGCTTTTCTGTGATACCATGGGTAAGGTCATCAGTCTTTTTCAGGCTAGGCCTCCCAGGATACTAAATCTTGGTAAAAAGTCACCACAGGTCCAAGCTCTGACCTCTCATCTGTGTGTGTGTCTGGGAATTCATTTTGATCCATTCACCTAGGAATGATCAGTGAATTGATCAACCCCTCATCCAATTCAGCAGAGGCTGATTTATAAACCACATAGTCAATGTATTCATTTGCAGTAGGATAACTCCCCATTTCCCACTGAACAGAGAATTCTTAAATGTTATCAAATGCACCTCTGTCATGGTATCAAAGTTACAAAATATTAAATCAGTAATAAAAGTAATAAAGTTGGCTTGGTGAGCCCAATGAAATCATGGCCAAGGCAGTTCAAGAGCCTTAAAGTATGTAAACCACAACAAACTAGAAGATGAGAGACCTGGGTTCTAGTCTAAGCCTCTGACACCAATTTCCTATGGGATTCTGAGGAAGTCATTTAGCTTTCTCTGAGTTTCAGTTTCCCCATCCATAAAGTGATGGAGTTGGGCTACATGATCTCTAGGGTGCCTTGCAGCTCTAACATTCCATGGGGAAAACCATCCTATGTGCCATCACTACTTCACTGTAGAGTACATCACCTTGGCAATCATGATTAGGGCCCTTCTCCTTGGACAGTATTGGATAGCAAACAATGGATTCTTACTGTCCAATTCCTTTCTTTTTCTAGACTCCATGAGGACTTATACTACCACTTTCCCTTCTTCTTGGCATATGGTTTACACTTAATAAATGCTTCTTTACTGACTGTTGTTTTCCTGTCCTTCAAAGGGTTTTCATTAATGTGACACAATTCTCAATTTTAAGTATTGTTTTTCTTTTATTAAATTTTAGAATTGTTGTTTCTTAATGACATACAGGAAGATACCATTATCCCCTTACTTAATTGCCTCTAAGAAATAATACCTATCCATTTTAATATGGTGCTATAATGTTTATGAAGCATTTTTTCACAATGACACTGTGAGGTAGGCTTTACAAGCATTAGTCTTTATTATCTTATTGTTGTTCTCTCATTTCAGTCATGTTTGATTCTTTGTGACTTCATTTGGGATTTTCTTGCCAAAGATACTAGAGAAGTTTGCCATTTCCTTCCCCAACTCATTTTTCAGATGAAGACCTGAGGCAAATAAAGGTAAAGTAACTTGCCCAGAGTGACACAGCCAGTAAGTGTCAGAGGTCAGATTTGAATTCAGGAAGATTGAGTGTTCCTGACCTCAAGATTAGCACTCTATCCACTGCACCACCTACCTGTCCAATCTCCATTTCACAGATGAAAAACCTAAGGATCAGAATGCTTAGGTCATTTGTTCAAGGACAAACAACTAATAATAGTAGATTCAAATCATGTCTTTTCGGTCTAACCCATGGGATCCTTGGATTGTAGATTTAGAGCTGAAAAGAACTTTAGAGTTCACTTAGTCCATAGCCCTTCCAGTACTTATTCAATCTATTAAGACTATGCTTCAGCAGATTTCAGAAAAACCTGGAAAGACTTACATGAACTGATGCTGAGTGAAATGATCAGAACCAGGAGAACATTGTACATAGTATCAACAATATTGTGTGATGATCAACTGTGATAAACTTAACTCTTCTCATCAATACAATGATCCAAGATAATTCCAAAGGACTCATGATGGAAAATCCTTTCCACATCCAGAAAAAAATACCTGGAGAATCTGGATGCAGATTGAACCATACTATTTTTACTTTTTGTGTGTTTTTCCCCTTTTTTGAGGTTTTTTCCATTTTGTTCTTGTTCTTCTTTCACAACACGACTAATGCAGAAATATGTTTAGTGTGATTGTACATATATAACCTATATCAGATTGCTTTCTGTCTTAGGGTGGGCAAAGGGAGGGAGAAAAATTGGAACTAGAAATCTTATAAAAACAAACGTTGAAAACTATCTCTATATGTAAGTAGAAAATAATAAAATCATCTTATGATGAAAAAGACTATGCTGCTTCTCATAAAGCTTTTACCTATGAAAGACCTCAGTAGTTAACTAATCCAATCCCTTCCGTATGGATCCATTTTAATGCCATCATTGAAACTCTCACCTCTTGACCTTGTTCCTAGATTTGGGGGCACCTCTTAATTTAGAAATCTGTAGCCCTCTATCCACTGACTACATGCATAACCTAATAGCTTTAAGCTGACAAAAAGTACATTAGTAAAATATATTAGTAAAATACTAGCTTCTTCTCACTAGAGTTTCCATCCCAATCCATTCTTTATGTCTGAAAAGATTCCTAAGCACTACGTAGAGTCTTTCTGTGCATCGTATGAAGTCCTCCCTGCTTTGGATTTATTTTAGAAAGTCATTTCCACATGTTTATGTTTTCATCCCTTATGCATAGTGCCTGTGGACGCTGGCAGAGAAAAGGAAATGTGTTCCTGGAGCTTTCTTCTCATTATTGCTTTGGTTTTCCCTGTTTTTAGGTCTTTTATGTCTGTCATTTTCTATTATAAGCTCCCCAGGCACTTGCTGCTTTATGTGTTTTGAGATGCTGAAGCCAAGTACTCTTGATTGCAAACTCTTTGAGGGCAGGAATTGTATCTTATACTTCTTGGTAAACTCCACCCCCTACCTCACAAAGACATACATGCAATGCCTAATACAGTGGTCTTAACCCTATGGATTTTTAATCAGCCCCAATTAACCAATATTTCTCACTTCTTCCAAAGAGAAGTGAATTCATCGATCTAGATATTTCCTGTATATAGTCATATTGCCATTCATCCACACCTCTTTCTTCCTGTGTGAATCTTGTTCAAGTCTTCCCATACATATTCCACAACTGGATTCCAAGATGTTGGAAACTTTCTTCTAGGACATTTAACATTTCATTGGTGGTTTGACCAATCTGTTAGTTCTCAGTAATGTCCCACTCTATATAATCCATCTCATTTCCATTTCCAACCATATATTTCCTTAAGGATGTTTTTATGTCACTTTTGTCATACAAGTTATCATCAGCAAAATGCCCCTGCCAGCTTATATCCACTATCCTCTGTTGACGTTACCCACAATTTTAATGTTCAAAAAATGTAATATTACATGATTAGCAGCCATATAGCTTTAGTAGGCAAATAGTAGTGGTGTCAAAAAGATGGGGTTTTATGTCTGAAAGCAGCTTAGAATCCTTGAAAATATTGCAGTTTCCCAAATGCAATCAAGCCAACTTTTCTCTTTCTATTCCACTCTGGATTTAAAGCACTATAGTTCCTGTCCAAGATAAGTTTAACGTTGAATTAATTGAATGGGTTCCCCATCTGACCATATATCATAATCTAGGCACCATGACTTATCAGTATTATTATTTCTTTTTCTCCAGCTTCATTCAGGTTGGAGAAATAGCCAGCAATTATACAAAGAAGGTAGGATACCATTATTCTGTTACTTGGAGCAGGATACAGTGTTCTTCTCCTGGTTAGGTAAGGTGACAAAAGTACTAGAGGTTGCTGTAGCATCCACGTGTGTTTGGGATATTTTCTGGGTATAGTGGATATAGCCCATGGCAGAGAAGGGTGAAGATAATTGAGGAAGGATTGATCATACCATCATAGATATAGAGTTAGAAGGAACTTCAGAGGTGCCTAATTCAACCCACTCAATTTATAGATGAGGAACCAGATGTCCTTTCCTAAGATCACACAGAAGTTACCATCATATACAAAGATGAGAGAGAAACAGAGAGACACACTGACAGAAACAGAGAATTTATTATGTTTACTATATGTCTGACACTGATAAGTGCTGATTTTGAATGCTAGCCTTCTTCCAGAGTCAGTGTCCTTTCCATCATATGACTGTACCACATGGGCTTGTTGGTATTTTTATATTTTAAATTTTTTTGGTCATTTTTTGATATTTAATATCTGTAACATATTTACAGAGTTTTTGACAGAATATTAAACACCATAATACTGACTATGGACAACTTTCCATAGTCATGGGTCCCAGGGACAATTATAAGAAGGAAGGAAGGAAAGAATGCTGGAATGGGGTGGGGTATATGTTTTGGGGGGAATGGCAAGGGGTAACTGTTTACCCATCCACAATGCTGTCTGAATAAAGCAGAAAGTGCTTACAGTGGGGAATCCTGCCATAGCCACCACATATAGATTCATTGAGATTCCCAGAATAGACTTCTGGGAATCTTGCTAAGTCTACTATGCCGCCCACTGTTCTCACATTTGTGACTCTATGGGTGCAAAAATTAACAGTATTTAGAAAAATAATATGGAAAGTATATGTTATAAGAGAACAGGAGATGGGGGAGGATTGCCATTTGAGACAATACCATGGAATACAATATGTTTTCTAATAAATAATAACTCAGAGTCCCTTGGGAATCTTTCTTGCTCATACATGTGGAGATATTACTATCACTATTTTTTTTTTTTTGCAGGGTAATTGGGGTTAAGTGACTTGCCCAGGGTCACACAGCTAGTTAAGTGTCAAGTGTTTGAGGCTGGATTTGCACTCAGGTCCTCCTGAATCCAAGGCCTGTGCTTTATCCACTGCGCCACCTAGCTGCCCCACTATCACTATTAAACCTATTGCCATTTTCCCCCTGGAAACAATCTTTTCCCTTTCTCTGCTCTTCTTTCCTCATTTCCACCTGGAATAGGCTTTGCAAATCCCTAAGGAGCAAATGTTCTCTTCTAGTATATTTATGAGACTTCTTTTAAGCTTGAGGGTGTAAATATAACTCTAGTCTTCTATCTGGTTTTGATTAGACCATGAGCTCTTTAAGTACACAAATTATGGTGTTTAATACAGTCTCAAGAATGTTATGGATGGATTGCAAATATTAAATAACCATAATGAACCATACACAATAAGATGGCACCATATATACAAACCCCAAAGAACATGGGACAGTAAAGATGGCTAAAGTAGAATCATTCACTAGAGGAGATAAAAGAGAGGCAGGAGTGAGAAGGTCCTGGAAGGTGGCTTTCTACTTGAAACTTTTCCATAGACAACAGCTAAAAGCAGTTACAGCTTTCATGAAGGTCTTTGTACCTATTAATTGCAACCACTAATTCAAATTCACTTGAGCAGATGAACAAGCAGCATTGTATGAGAAAAAGAGTTAACCCTGGTGTATGGGAGGGGGAGCAGAAAAGGTGAAAAGCCATAGCGCCAATTAGCTATGAAAGCCATCCCCCCAAAAAATAGCAGCTTGCCTGGCAAAAACCTGAAGATCTCAGTTCCAAGAGCTATTGATGGGAATGGGAATTTCTCACCCTGCAAAGAGGATATCATGTTTCTCATACTCTAATCACATTGATATCCACCTGTACAAAGGATTTCCCTACCATGGGACAAGGTGAAAAGTTTAGACGAATACCTATATCAGGGAGGATGGAATACCCCTCAAAAAGTAGAAGAGATCATTCAAAGGGAAAACAAAGGAGATGAAGAAACTCTTAACACGTGCCAAGAGATTGTCACATGGAAGAATATGACATAGACAAGAAGGAAGAGGCAACACTGAGCCCTTGGTGATGAATAATACATTTGAGCCAACTTACATAGAGGACAGAACTGGATCTTCTGAGGAGGTGGCAACTTCTTTTGTTCCAGGGAATGACGATAAAAATTCACAGGTGCCAAATAGAGAGTAGTTATCCAGTATTGATGAGGATAAAAGAAAAAAAATGCAGTAGCTAGTGACACTCTATTTAGAAGGTACCAAGGTAGCCATGTGTCAATCTGACTGGAACAACAGGGAGCCAGGGTACCTTCCCAGGCTATGCATCTGGGACATGCAGGACAATCTCCAGAGACTTGTCAAACCTCATGACCACTACCCACTTCCAGTAATACATGTGGGGATAAATAACATCTGGAAACACACTTGAAAATGCTGGTAAGTATTATTAGGTACTCATCACCTCTCATTTAGATTACTTCAATAGGCTCCTTACCATTCTCCTTTCCTCAAGTTTCCTATGATTCCAATCCATTCATAAGAGGAAACATGATGATTTAACTCCCTTCCTCAATCAACTCTAGCTTCATCTCTAGATAAAATATAAACTCCTCTGTTTAGCTTTTAAAGTCTTTCATGTCCTGCCTCCAACCTATCTTTCCAACATCTCTGGGCATTATTCCCCTTCCCACATTTGGCCTTCACTGCATTTCTGACAAAAGGCACTTCATCATCCATCTCCGTGCCTTGGTACTGCACATCCCTTTCTTATTTCCCCTTCAGAGAGTCCCTGTATTCTTTTGGTATCCAACTCAAGCACCTTCTTCTGCAGGAAGACTTTTCTGATCCCCCCAACTGCAAATGTCCTTCCTGCCAAACCATCTTCTATTTAACTATATCTATATCTATCTATCTGAATGTATGTATGTATGTATGTATATATATTTGCATTTATTCATTCCACATTTATGATCTGCACATTTCTATATGTACTGCTGTCTTCCACATTAAATTCTAAACCTCTTTTGCAAACAGGGTTTGTCTCAGTCTTTGTTCCCATTTCCAAGGTGTTCAGCACAATGCTTGGCAGACAAGGGGGTTGGGAAATGGAACAAGCATTTATTGAGTGCCTACTATGTGCCAGGCATGGTGCTAAAGCACTTTACCAATCTTATTTCATTTGATTAAAAAAGAGTAGATGCTTAATTCATGTTTGTTATTTGACTGATAGCAAGAGACTAAGGATATGAGGGGTATATACTAGGTGGTCTTTTCATCACTGGTGTCAACTTCGGATAGGATCTTCACTAGCAAAAGGCAGCTTTGGGAAATGAAAAGTTATTTAAGAAGATGATTCTAAGAACAGTATTTGGATTATAGGATGGATACAAACTCCACGGATTCTTGGAAAGGAATGGAATGCATCTAATGACAACAGCTAAAGATACCTTTGCCTGGAAACTTGGAAATCTGAATACAAGGACTTGAAACTGAAAAGGAAGACAGAGGGAAAACTGCTCAGTTCCATCTACAGAGCTGGATCCACAGAGAGAGCAGCTGGCAGGGCACTGGAAAAAGAAGATCATTGAAGACAATCATTCAAAAACTATGATAACTAAGAAGAGAAGCAGTGATAATACCCATGACCTAAGATTTCTCTCTACAATTATGCTGCGTATGGGTGATAATCAAGGTGAACGAGAGATCTGAATGCAAAGAGGTAAATTGGGATGTGATGCATGATTAGCATATGTCTAGGGAAGCATATACTTTATTCAAAAAGAACAGATTAGATAAAAGGGGTGGTGGAATGCCAATGTAGATCAAGATGTTATATTCACAGAGGAAATTCAAGAATCAGAGAGCGGAAGCATGATGTGGAACATTTAAAAATATAGCATACTTTAAAAAGATACAGAAAATAGAAACAACATCGAATAACTCTGAAGATGTAAGAATGACATGGTACTTTAAGGGTTATATAGCATATATAATAATATAGCTGCAGAGCTGTCAATAAATTAAGGCAGGTATAGATAAAATGGTAAAGACAACAAACAGTTTTGTTTCCTTTTTTACGTGTTGGGGGTCAAGAGGAAAATCAACAAAGGAAAAGGAGGATTACTTAGGGTGGATGGGATGATACCAAGTAAGAATGATATAAGACAGTTATTCAGATAATTGTACTTTTTCTCTCTCTACTAAGGAAAATGATATTCCAACTAAGAAGTGTAGAATGAAAAAAAATGGCTAATAGAATTGAAAACTAAGATAAAGAAGGGAATAGGGGATAGGGACTAGATTTGGAATTACATCCATATAGAGTATTCTTGGGTGAGAAAATTTCCTCTACCAAAGCAGGTCAGCAACTTCTATGTTGTATTTGTGAGAACTTACAAAGAGAAGCTATAGTCAATAAGATTATTGGCTAATCATGGAAAATTTTTTGCCACACTAACCTTATTTCCTTTTTATTAAAGTTATTGGGGGGCAGCTAGGTGGCGCAGTGGATAGAGCACCGGCCCTGGAGTCAGGAGTACCTGAGTTCAAATCCGGCCTCAGACACTTGACACTTACTAGCTGTGTGACCCTGGGCAGGTCACTTGACCCCAATTGCCTCACTAAAAAAAAAAAAAAAAAAAAAAAAAAAAAAAAAAAAAGTTATTGGACTGGTAGACTAGGGAAATGTTATAAACTTGGTATATTTACTTGCTATCAAATCATGTGACAAATCTGTTTTGATATGCTTTTGAACAGATATTAGCTAGATGATTATACAGTTAAGTAAATTCAGATCTAGGTGACTGACCATATCCAAAGAATAATCAATGTATTGATGTCATACTAGAGGGAGGTCTCTAGTGGAGGGCCCTAAGTATCATACCTTGACACTATTTTGTTAACATTTTTGTCAGTGACTTATTTGAAAATATAGATGATACATTATTAAATTTTCTAGTGACATGAAACTGGGAGGGAGAGCAAATATTGTAATGACAAAATTAGGATAAAAAGAGACCAACAATGTAAAGTGTTGATTTCTCATGAAATGAAATTTAGAAGGAATATAAAGTAGCATCTTTCACTTAGGTTAAAAATAATCAATGTACAAGTCCATTTTCATCTGTGTGGATCTGAGGGCAGGGAGAGACATGGTTAGAGAATAATTTGAATGAAAAAATATGAGGGTTTTAATGGATTACAAGCACAAGATGATACAACCATGTGGCTTTGCTATCACCAGCATCAACAGCAACAGCAACAGCAACAACAACAATGATACAAACGACAACAAAGCTAAGTCAATCTTAGACTGTAGTAATAGGGGCAAAGTGTCCTAAACTATACTGATGGTGCTGTTGTATGCTGCTGTTGTATCAGACCACATCTGATAACAAGTTGTACATAATAAATTGGCACTTTCATATGCTGTTTCATATCTTTTTTATTATGCTATGTTGTAGAAACACCTGTTTTATTTCATAAATTAAAAATTAAATAGTTTTTTTTAAATGTGTTCAGTTCTGTGTACAACATTTTAGGATGAATACTAGCAAACTAGTGTGAGTCTAGGAAACTTCAACTAGGATGCTGGGATGAGTGAAAGACATGCTATATGATCAGGTGAAGTAACAGAAGACAAGGAGGTATATGGTAGTTATATTCAGTTATTTGAAGGGATGTCAAGTGAAGGAAGATCTAGATTTAGTCAGCTAAGCCTCAAAGAGAAGCATGAGGATCAATGGGTAGAAATGTCAAAGAGGGGAAAAAATATACTCAATATAAAGAAAAAAACAACTCTCTAACAATTAGGGGTAGGTATCTCAAAGTAAAATTGGGTACCTTGAGAAGTGGTGGCTTACCCTTTCTTTTCTTTTTCTTTCTTTCTTCCTTTTGTTTTTTGCAGGGCAATGAGGGTTAAGTGACTTTCCCAGGGTCACACAGCTAATAAGTGTCAAGTGTCTGAGGCTGGATTTGAACTCAGGTCCTCCTAAATCTAGAGCTGGTGTTTTATCCATTGTGCCACCTAGCTGCCCCAAGGCTTTCCCTTTCAATAGAGGTATTCAAGCAGAGGTGGGATGAACATTTTTCAGGGCTATTGTAAAGGGAAATAGTGAAAGAGGTCATCACCTCTTACAGGTCTCTTACAGCTTTGAGATTCTTAGATTCTGTCATTCAATCCTTAGATTATCACGCCTATGTTATAGCATAGGAAAATGAAAAGGATTCCATTCCTAAACTAACACACTGGACTCACTGACTTGAAATAATACTGTATGTCCATGAGATTAAATGTGGGATTCACAAGCTTACATGCTATCACATACAGATGGACTCTACCTGCAACTCCCTTCCCTATATGTCACCTGCATAAAATGAGGTGCCAACCTCTGAAATTTGATGACATTTGCTAATTGAT
The DNA here is from genome assembly GCF_019393635.1 of Dromiciops gliroides. Taxonomy (NCBI): domain Eukaryota; kingdom Metazoa; phylum Chordata; class Mammalia; order Microbiotheria; family Microbiotheriidae; genus Dromiciops; species Dromiciops gliroides. Next base: position 71,118,611 of record NC_057865.1, read on the forward strand.
GAGTTTCAGAATTAAAACCTCCATGGTTGGCACCATTGTTGGAGATCTCAAGAAGGAGAATCAAGAGTAAACTTTCATGAATGCTTTTTAACTGCCCCTCAATAATCCCCTCTTCTGGGTGGCCCCCACCACAGCCAGCCCTGTGCATGGAGTGGAGCTAACAAAGAAACTTTAAGGCACTGCTCCTGGGCTGAGGAATTAGAGAACAAGAGTGGTCCATGCTGAATCAGACCCTTTCTATCTCTTAAGCCCTAGATTTAAATTATTTTGGCAACCTCCATCATACATAACCCCCAACTTTTCCTCATTCAAACTCACGACAATAATCAGTAACACTCAACAAACCATTCTATTCCAAGCTTCTAGAACACCCAATCAGTATTTAGTCTTTGAAGAATGTTCTGTTATTCTGAGGACTAATTACATCTTCCTGCTCTGACTTTTAAAATAATTATTACCATTGAATCAATGTGAAGTACTTCTACACAATAAAATACCTTGTGTTTAGGAGACCAGAACCAGTTCTACTAAAATGTGAACCATGATGATTTCCTTTGGATCTAAAAGTGGTGTGACTGACAGAGCCAGGTGTTTCTGAGCTAGACAGATGTGGCTCTCTGGGGGGGATCAACTTACCTGTACGGCATGGGGAGGATAGGAAGAAAAGTTGACGTTGTCCAGCTTTCTGGAAATGTTGTCACTCTGTCTGGGAAGGCAAATTTATCCAATACTGACTCCAGCATAGCAACATCTGAATTTTATTCTGTGGCGCAACCAAAATTGAACCACTTTTAAGGGAATTATTCAAATTTTTTTTTTCTATCTGTAGTGGTTTCATTGCTTTTCATCTTCACTTTGCCCATTCTTTCCACTGCATAACAAAGGCAAACTTGAAGGGAGACAGATGGGGCAGACATGTGGAAGGTGGGGGTAGCTTTCAATGGTGACTATGTGAAAGGCCAAAGACATCCTCTCCTCATTATGCGCAAGGACCTGCCAAATATGAAGCAAGTGTCTCAAAATTCAGAAACCAGACTGATCCACGACTAAAATGTTTATGGTTATTCTTATTGAGTAGGGAAAATTGTGAGCATTAATGTATTACATCAAAGTGAGTCCAAAATAAACATCTTGAAAGACAGCATGAATATGATCATATATACATGTGTGTATATATACACACATAGATACACATGCACGTTCAGCTATGTAACTGTGCCATCAGCCCTGACTTACAAAAGGGAAAAGTCCAATTTGCATGACTCTGGATTTTAGTTGGACTGCCAGTAATTTTCAGAGTGTATTGAAATTTTCAAATTAACTCTCGACATTTTTAGTCAATTTTATCTCTCAGTGCTTTTGTAGTGCTTTTTCTTCAGGCTTCTTGCATTTTCTGATTGGAATGCTTAAGTGTCTATTCAGTTATTCATTTCTTTCATTCCAACCAATAGCTTTGCATCAGTAGGGATCAGCTAGATCATCAGTATGAAAAGGCTTTTATTTTTGGTGGGGGGGGGGATGGAGGAAGAAGTACAGAAATTTTGGGAAATTATTCCTTCTTTCTTTCCCCCTTCCTCTTGCCCAGCCCAGGCCTCTCTGACAGCACTCTTCAAATGGTTGGTTCTAAATGAGTGTCCTTCCCCCGGGTCCTATTACAGTCCTAGTTCAAGTGTGAGAGTCTGAGTGTGGGACAGTTAGTGAGTCTCAAAACATTTATTGAGTGCCTACTCTATACCAGACCCTGTGCTAAGCTCTTGGAATAACAAAAAAGGCAAAAGTCAGTCCCTGCTTCCAAGGAACCCTAGATAACAAGAATCCCCAGTCTACTCTTAAAATTCACATGCTGTGCTATAGTTCTATACTGTCTGAACTTGCTGCAAATGGTAAATAAATTCAGCTTGTAACTTAATGATCCTTGTGTTTGTGTGTTTGCGAATACATTAAGAGCTCTTGGAGAAAAAAATTGTGTAATCATAAATAAAAGATGGGGGGTGGTGGTGGAGATCACAAGTAATTGTACAGAGGAAAAACATTTTTTTAAAAAGGACTCCTGTTCTCTCCGTCCAGGCAGTTTGAATCTTGACAGCAGGACACAATCTGTGGTCCTTGACATTTCAGGTGGGCTGTGGCAGCACGCAACCCACTCCAGGATCAGAAGCATGCTGAGAGAAACAGAGGCCTCTATTACATATTGTTCTTCCCTCCTGTCCCTGCAAAAATCATCTGCTTTCCTTGGAATTGATTTCAAAACCAGAGTCGTGTGGTGCTTGCTATATACCACAATAAACAAATAAATTAGATGCTGTGATATGGAAATTCACATGATTCAGTGTACTTAAAGACTGTTAACCGTGAACTTATTAATTGAAAACCACAGGACAATAATCAACATATCCTTCAATGGGGAAAAACGAGTCTCCCGGTAAAATGAATTTGTAAGGCCATAAAGACGTCCTTTTCAAATAAACTTGTGGCTCAAGACGCTTGATGTGATATTTTTAACTTCATCTTTCAGCTGCTCTCACTTTGTTTGTGGGATACATATTGATTTGTTTTGCTGAAACATGTAGTGTAAGTATACATCCCCACATGGGATTTTTTTTCCCCACCACTCCATGCAGGTTATATTCATTCCAGTCAATCTTGTTTTTCTGCCTCCCGTCTAGAGAACTTTAATTAAAATGGTCTGCTAACACTGAATCTCTTAAAAGGGAGGGCCAGGCAGGCATCCTAAGTTGTATTCTCATCACAGAACTCCCAAGGAGGATACACCAACCCCCTCAAACATATGTGCAGAGAACATTGTTTGTCTAGAAGCTGTGAGGTTACACTGAGGACAGAAACACAAGAAACAGAGAGGAAAATGACAACAGTGAGGAAATCAGTGATTGCCTTGGGCAGGTCACTCCCCAAGCCAAGTGCTGAGTGTCCACTGGCCAGTCAGTCCACATTCTACTATCAACTCAATCCTAGGAAGTACAATAAGCCCAAAGGCATAGGATGTTGTGCCCAACAAATTTGAGCTAAGCCCTCTGGGCTTCCATCCCCCATCCCTCCCTTCCCTCTTGATATTTACAAACTCAAGATGAAGCTCTATTTGATGGTCCTGAGGACTATAAGCTCTTTGGGGCAAGACCATCTCTTATTTATTCGTTCTTTTCTTCTTTATTTCTATTCTAAGAATTTATATCTATTTTTCCTGTGTCCATTAGATCTGGTTCAGAGTATTAGAAAGCATCGCTCTTTTTTCTTTTCTTTTCTTTTCTTCTTTTCTCTTCTCTTCTCTTCTCTTCTTCTTCTTCTTCTTCTTCTTCTTCTTCTTCTTCTTCTTCTTCTTCTTCTTCTTCTCCTTTTTTTTTGGTGAGGTAATTGGAGTTAAGTGACTTGTCCAGGGTCACATAGCCAGTAAATGTTAAGTGTCTGAGGCCAAATTTGAATTCAGGTCCTCCTGATTCCAGGGCTGGTGCTCTACCCACTGGGCCATCTAGCTACCCCTAAAGCATTGCTCTCAAGAGTAAGGAAACATATAATCAAATCTGGTCTCTAACACACATAAGCTGTCTGACCCTGGCCAAGTCATTTGATTTTCAAGGTCTTTAGTTTACATATCAGTAAAATGGAGATAATAGTTCATATGCTATCTACCTCACAAGTGTATTGTGGATAAGTCACTGTTAATCCTAAAGCATTATATAAATCTGAGTTATTAATATGAGCCCCCACAGGACTCTGGCACTATATGTGACCATGGGCAAGTTCCTTATATTGCCTAAGGGCAACACTTATATTCACTACTTCACAGGGGTAATGTAAAGAAAATAGTTTTTAGCTTAAAAAGTCTTATATAAATGTGAGTAATGATTATTATCATCATATTACAGAATTTCATCATTACAAAGGACCTCACTGGCTACCTATTGAATCAGGGAGGTAAGGTAATATTTAGAGGGCTATACTTGGAGTCAGAGAGACCTGAGTTTGAATCCTGCCTCTGGTCACTTAGTAACTATGAGAGTTGGTCAGGGTCCTCAGTTTCCTCATCTATAAAATGGGGATAATAAATATGGATACCTCATAGGGTTACTATAAGGATCAATGAGATAATGTTTGTGAAGTGCTTTGCAAATCTAAAAGTGACATAAAAATCATCATGACCCTAATCATACTATTACTTTATAATGTGCCCTAATACTGGTCAGATAAATGACATGAAGATTTTCAGTGAGAATCTACAACCTTCCAATGCACTTCTGAACAGTTCTCATATTTAGGAAGTTTCTTGTTGAGTCTAAATTTCCCTCATTATTACTTCTCTCTATCTATTGATTGCCCCAGATTCTTTCTTTAGAGAAAAACAGGACAAGTCTGGTCTCTCCTCTAAATGGCAATCCTTCAAGACGTCCGTCATGTTTACCCGTTTGTCTTCTCTTGGCCAAATATTCTCAGTTCCTTTGACTGACTCACGTATCACAAACTTGAGTCCCTTCACTTTTTGACTGCCATTCTTTGGGTATTCCTTACCTTATCAGTGACCTTCCTCATTTTCTTTTTTTTTTTTTTGAGGGGGGGGTGCAGGTCAATGAGGGCTAAGTGACTTGCCCAGGGTCACACAGCTAGTAAATGTCAAGTGTTTGAGGCCGTATTTGAACTCAGGTCCCCCTGAATGCAGGGCTGGTGCTTTATCTACTGCACCACCTAGCTACGCCCCTTCCTAAAATTTGGTGACTAGAACCGAAGAAAACAATTTTGGAGAAGTTTGACCCCCATAGTGTAAGATAGGACTATTATTTCCTTATTCCTCAAAGTTATCCCTCTCTTAATGTGGTCTAGGAGTCTAGCTATTATAACTCATTGTTGATTCTCACTGAGTTTGAAGCTTGTTAAAAACCCCTACTTTTTTCCCGGACAAATTGTTTCCTAGTCCTGCCTCTCACCTTCACCCCCCCACACCCCATTTTGTACTTCTGGAGTTGATATTTTGAATGCAAACATGTCTTTATATTTATTCCTTTTACATTTTATTTAATGTGGCTCAATGTTCTTACCTTCAGAGTATTTTCAGTCCTGGCTTGGGTATCTAATATGTTAGCTATCTATCCTCACTGTGTGTCATTTTCAAATCTGTACTTTCATCCACATCAGTGATAAAAATGTTAAATAGCATCACAGGAATTAGCACAGATTCTTCTTACACTCCTTTTTACACAATTATTAGGGAAATCGAGGCATCAAAATATGGAGGACCTTACAGTTGGTCAATAATTTAAATGGAAGATTTTCTGGTATATTTCCTTGCCAATGAATATCATTGCCTTGTCATTCATCCTCTTTACTCAGTCTCTATGCTCCAGTTTGAATTTCTTCTTTTAAAATTAGATTTCATCATAACATGGAAAAATTGCCCATCTTTCCTGATGCCTCACTTCCCATAGAGTCAGCTGAGAGAGGATTTCCGATGTCATCAGTTGTTGATTCCATCCCAGGGAGGAACAGCAAACTTCCCCCTTCTCTGCGGTGTTCCCATTAGCTAGTGGGACTGATTTTGGTGGTAACTCTGCATGAGAAGGAGATAAGTGGAAGCATTCAGAGGTTGAGAATCAAGCCACTTATGAAACAAAGCTTTAGTGAAGTACTGAAATTATCTACATGGTTCATTAGTGCCTCGGATATCACATGACATTGTGCTCCATCTACCATACCAAATATTGTGCTTTGTCAAACATCCTGTTGCTATTCAAATGTGCCTCCCAAAATAGAAAATTACAAGATGAAAGGAAAAAGTCTGCATGGTACTTTTGGGTATCTTCCCTAAATCTCCTTACCTGAAGAAAACACTAAGCATTAAAGGATATGCTTTCCACATCAGTTGGCTCAAAGTACTTATGAAATGGTCATTTTGGTGGATTAGGCAAGCAAAGAAGAAAGCAAAAAAATGATGACAAAGATTAGGAAGACTTTAAAATTTTCTTTCAAATGCCTATGGAGGAGAATGGAGCTCATAATCATAGTCATAGTCGACTGGAAGACCATCCCTCACCTTGACCATTCTAGAAGTTTCCTAAATGATCATCCATCTTCCATTTTCTTCCTTTTCCCATTCATCCTCCATGAAGCTGCCATATTGATATTCTCGAAACACAGATCTGACCATCGCATTCCATATACCAAAATCTCCAGAAGATTCCTATTGCCTCCAAGATAAAATACAAAAGTTGAATAGAAAATCCTCCACAATATGGGTCCCACCTATCTTTCCAGTCTGATTTCATATTATTCCACTTTATAACAGTCCATTCCTGTCAAACTGACTTGAGATCCTTTTTTAATCTAGTCTCTTAGCCTTTCACATGTATCCCATGTTTGGAATGGATGCCCTCTGTTTCTTAACATTCCTAGTTTTTTCACAGCACCAAGAAGGTGCCCAGCTATATCATGAGGCTGTTCCTGATCTCCCCATTTGTTAATGTTCTGTCCCCCTTGGAAATATTTTTGCCACTTTGCACACACTTGATATTCACATTCTGAGTATTTGTGTTACCTCTCCCCACCCCACCCCCAAGTTGAATATAAGTTCTTAGGGCGGGGACTACTTTGGTTTTGTATCCTTGGCACCTAACATAGTTCCTGGCACATAGTGGGCACTTAATAAATAGTTGTTAGATTGCATTAACTTCATTTGAATTGCACCGAACGACTTGATTGAGATTCTCGATGGGGCTTTAGGGGCCATTCAAAAGAAGGCAGGTCTTGAACCTAATGTTGCGAAGAGAAAACCTGAAAAGAATGAAAGTATTTAAACTGCTTTTAACCAACATGTGGATTGCAGGGCAATGACAGTAAAATTTTTGCTCTTGCATTTTAATGTGATGCTAAGATAGACCCTGATACGAGACATAAATATGAATCTCACTATCTCATTTGCATAAGCTTCAGGCTCAATGTTTGGGTTCTGTTTGAAAAATATGCGAAAACTCTGTTGACATTTTGTTTTAGAACTACTCACTCAGCCTTTACCAATTCTCAAATTTCTGATTTTGATCCCTAGAAGAAATGGTCCTTGCTACCCATATAAGGGAACAACCAAATAGGGAAATTAATCTCGTTGTCTTTCAAGGAGAAATGAAGAGAGGAATTGGCAATCCTAAGGGCCCTCAGATCACATGAAATAACTACAATATTTACTATCATTTTAATAATATATTATTAATAGCAACTATTAACCCCAGTGATAATTGCTTTGACTTGCCCAGGACAACTATCACTATTAAATAAATATATGTTTATTTAGGATCATTTTATCTTAGACATATTGTCTGCTCCCCTTAATGCTGTGATGAAATCTCATTTCCCCTGACTCGGAAGTGGGAACTCTTGGCTGCTTTGACAGTTGACATCAGGGCTTTTCCTGGGCCAGCTGTTAGAGGTGTCTTTTCCCTTGAGGCTGCATGTATTATGGAAGTGACACATATGGGCTGCTCCTAGTAGCTCAGCAACCAAGGACTGTGGATCTGGGAGTTTGTAGACATTTGCTTTCCAGCATAGCCAGCTGCACAGTTAACACCTTAGCTCTTCATCAGCAAAGAAATGCAGTAGATAGAGAAGAACTTAGAAACATAAAGTTTCTGAGTTGGAAAAGAACCTAGAGGTCATCCCCCATTCAAAGCATGAATCTGCTCTATCCCATCTTTCATTGAAAGCCATCTAGGTTCTGCTGAAATCCTTCTAGTGAAAGGCAACTTAATACTTTGGGAGTCAGTCCATACCAGAATATTTTTGCTAATGTTGAATCAAAAGCTGCCTTCCTGTAACTTCTAATCCTTGGTCAAAGTTTTGCCCTTTGGGGCAAAAAAGAATAAATCAAATGTTTCTTTCATAGGACCCCCCTAAGGTTATTTGAAGATAGCTTCTCAGGACCAAACCCCATCTTTACCTTTGAGTATGCTCTTATTTCAACTGGACCTTATTCAAGTATTTCTCATATGCAATTCTTTCCAGACTCTTCATAACCATAAGTCCAATGAGTCTTCAAATTCATGCCCCTAAGTTTTAACTGAGAAGCAGCATGTTATGATGGAGAGGATACTAGACTTGGAGCAGGGTTCAAATGGACCTGGCTTCAAATCTTACTTGGATACATATTAGCTGTTAAATACCTTATTCTCTTTAAGTCTCAGATTCCTATAAAATGAGGTTATTGAACTTATTGGTACCCAAGGTCCCTTCTACCTCTAAATCTATGATCTGATGATCTGCTAGCTGTCTGACTATGGGGATGGCACTTATTTTCTCATTGGTCAGTCAACACTCAGTTATTCAATGTCTACTATGTGTCAAGTACTGTGGCAAGTGCATTTCCAGGCTCTAAGACCATAGAGGTTACAGTTGCCTTGCCAATCTTCATTGGTAGAGGAAGTTTTAATGCATTGGGAGTTTCCTACACAGATGAAATACTGAGACTAGACCCCAAAACATTTGATTTAGCTTTTTAGCAACCATGTCACACCACTGGGTCCTGCTTGAACACCTAAGTGAGCTGATATTTTTGCAATAAATGGCTTTTTAGCCAGGTTTAGCAAATTGATTTTGTGGAAACTAAATGCAGGATTTCCCTTTGATTTCTATTAAAATTAACCTTATATATTGTCCCCTTGGGATTTTTTATAAATAATTAAAACAAATGCTAAAGAGAATATGACAGAGAATCAAATCTTTCAATACAATATGACATCTACCCCTCCAGGTTGAGAGTGATCTCTAACCTCTATGGCAAAGCTCATAAGCCATCATTTAATTAAAGATATCACATATTTAGAATTGGAAGGGATGTTCAAGGTCATTGAGGCCAAACTTAACTCCATTTTGCAGATAAGGAAATGAAGGCAATGAGAGCTTAAGCAACTTATTCAATATCACATAATTAGTAAGTGTCTGAAGAAGAATTTGAATGCAGGTCTACATGATTTTATAAGTTAATAATATTATTCAACTACCTATGAGTCTACTCAACTATAATATCACCCAGACCATTCCCCCCATGTTGCCCACAAAGATAAGGCCGGTGGTTTTGCCACTTGAGTTCATTAGAGAACCACAGCTCTTAGTTAAATGATAAATGAAATAACATGGCCATGAAAAACTCTGTAATCCTTTTCTGACTCACAACTCTGTCCATTTCTGCTGAAACTTGACTTAGTTCTTCTAGCAAATAGTTTGGTCCCTTTTGGGGTGTCTTTCCCCTGCAAATCACATCTCTACAACCTCCCCTACCTTGCAATTGCAGACTGACTTCTTGCAAAGATCACTGCTTGGCAACTAACCAGGCTTATGTTCTGCAGTATCTGCTGGACCTCAACCCAACCCAACCCAAAACTGAGATTTTGTCAAATATGTTGTTAAAAGAAACATATACTATGTTTGTGACATTCATCTGATGTTCCATTCCTATAACCTTGTCAAAGAGAGAAAAATGAAGGAAGTTTGTTGTGACTTTGAATCCTTGAGAACCCATGAAAGGGCCCATAGACTACTGCTTTCCTTTCTGAATACTTCAAGTTCTAGATTTTTCTAGAAATCAACTTTAACAATTGGTAGCTTCTGGAATCTCCTCTTTTCTGCTTTCTGAAAATAGGAACTTTTTGAAAATTGTCTATCTCCTGTCTTCTCTACTTCATTGTTCACTGTTCCTTTGAGATTATCAAATATAGTTCAAATGAGGTTTTCCAATATTCTGGGATGTATCTTATTTGGATTCCAGAGTTTCAAACTTATTTAAAGAAGTTAGGGATTCTTTTACTTCACCCTCCCTTCTCCTGGGCTTTGTTGTTCAGACATTTCAGTCATGTCTGACTCTTTGTGATCCAAATTGAGGTTTTCTTGGCAAAGATACTGGAGTGGTTTGCCATTTCCTTCTCTAGCTCATTTTACAGTTGAGGAACTGAGGCAAACAAGGTAAAGTTGCCCAGGGTCACATAGCTACTAAGTGTGCAAGGCCAAATTTGAACTCAGGAAGATGAGTCTTCCTGACTTTATGCCTGGCACTCTATCCACTGTGCCACCTGGCTGCCTCCTCCTGGGCTTTGGTTCCCTCTTACTCACATCTATGACATTCTAGAGTTTTGAAGATAATTTTCCTTGGTGAAAAATGAACTAAAATGGGAGTTGTGTAGTTCTACTTTGTCAGTCATCTGTTAACATTACGCCATCTGCTTCAAGCAGTTGGCCTATCCTTTCCTTGTTTTTCTAGCTCCAAATAAAACTTTAAAGGCCTTTGTGTTGTCCAAACTAAATACTTGAATGTCTCTATGATCTTATTAATGAGGATTTTCCTTCCAATGATGCTCATTACAATCTATCCATGCCTGTCCAATCTGTGAAAATCTTGTCTCTGTGCTCCTAAAAGTTCACCATGGTGTTTGCCCAGTAATGTACTGGTAAATGTTTAACAACTGGCTCTCTAGAAGAAAAAAAGCATGTATTACACACTCAAGTTTAATGTGCATTATTAACATTTTCTCCATCAGTGGTACATTATATGGGCCATCCAATAGTTGTCCCTCACTCCTGACAAATGACTATGAGCAGCTTTTAAAAATTGTACATTTCCAAAGTAAAGATTGTCTTCAAAGAAATGTGGGCATATCTCTTATTTATAGCTGCATATAAGCAACATTTTACAGATAAGTCTCTTTACATTGAATTATATTGGAGTTTTTCTATAGCCGTACACTGTGATATCTTCTTTTTATTTGTCACTGAGGTAATTTGTTATGATCTAGCTAGAATGAGCCCACCTTGGGCCTTTTATAGTCTCTGGTTATGGGATCATACTGATTGTTTTTCTCTGAACTTTATGGAATCTGCTATCCTAAGGGATAGGTTACTATACTTGATGGAGGAAGTTAAAAGGGGTTAACAGATAAACTGAGGCTTTAGTCCTTATCAATTGCACCTAAAAGGGTTAACAAAGAAACTAAGGTTTGTGTTCTTACAATAACTAAGAGGGTTCATACTTATCAACCCTTACCATCAACAGAGACTGTAACTAGGGACAATTAACTTTTAATATCCATTAATATTTCTAGATGACAGGACATCTAGAAACCATATCTTAAGTAAAGAGACATAAAAAATATAGAGATCCTTTGGGTCTAACAAGTTTAAGCATGTCTTTAGGAACATGTGCAGAATGGACCAAATGTGTCCTTAGGTTGACTTTATGATGTCTAAACCCACAAAACACACCTCCAAGGGAAAAGGTACCCATCTTGGAGGTTGTCTTAGGACCCCAGGTAGTCCATATTAGGATAATACCTCCCATGACCCTCCCACAAGGAGATTAAGAAAATGAGGAGATAACCTACTTTTTTCTCACTATAAATATAACCATTTTCATCTCCCTTTTTGAGACCCATTTCCTTGATGTCTCCCTGTGTCCTCACAGTATTTTAATAAAACTTGGGAAACTGAGTCACTGAGTCTTGTAATTCTTTGGGATGCCTCGCGATCAATTTGACCAATTAAATCCACCTCTACTACAGACTGACTATCTTCAGAGGGCCTTTCCTTCCCAATTGAGAACTCTAATATAAGATGGTCACTTTCTTGTCTCTAACCAATTGGTCCTAGTTAGCAAAAATTAAATCCAGAGTAATAAATTCCCTCATTTGTTTCTGCTACTTTTAAAAGAGAAGAAACTAATCAGCAAGGCAAATCAAGATTTTACCATAACCCTTGCTGATAGCAGAATGTGACTTCTGACAGATGTCCAAATACTCAGAAGTCTCCTATCAGACTCTATCTTATATCATCCCTATTTTTCAATTGCCTGTAGTAGATACTCCCAATATTGCCCCTTATTTTTCTATCCTTTTATAATCACCAAATAATCTCTAACATGTTTTTAACCTGAGGTTTTAACAGTTGTATCCTATGCCAAACAAATTACTCCAATGATAGAAATTAAGGGAAGTAAATAAATAAGAACAGAGTAAATTGGGGAAGAAGCTGGCAATCCTTAAATCACGCTAATGAGTCATTGTGGGTAGGGACAACCATATGCTCATCATCAATAGGACTTCTCATTTAGATAATTTTCTTTTTGTTTTCCTAATGCCGTGATAAAACTTTCAAATCCATATATATGTATGGATAATTACCAGGGTTTTTTTTTCCATCTCCACTAAAGACAGATTCTCAAATCTACCTATCCTGCCACAACCTCTCTATTGACCTCCCATCTTACATCTCCAAATGTCTTTCAGAAATCTTCAACTGGATGTCCAGTAGACATCTTAAACCCAACATGTACAAAACAGAACTCATGATCTTTTCCCCTAAACCCTGTCCTCTACCCCCACCTTCCCTATTGCTATAGAGGCAACAGTCCCTCAGGCTTGCAGCCTAAGTGTCATCCTCAACTCCTCATTATGGCTCAACCTCCAGATTCAATCTGTTACCAAAGCCTATTGGTTTCACCTTTGCAACATCTCTCAAATATGTCCCCTTCTCTCCTTTGACACTGCCACCATTCTAGTGCCAGCCCTCATTACCTTATGGCCAAAGTATTGAAATAGCCTCTTGGTGGGTCTTCCCATCTCAAGTATCTCACCTATCCATTCCAGCCTCCACTGAGCCACCGAAGTGTATTTCCTAAAGCATAGGTCCAACAAACTCAAGTGGTTCCCTCCAGGATTCTAGCTTCCTCCTATCTTTACAATTCTCATATCTTTCTGACTGACAAGTACTCTTAGATTCAATGACATTGGATTCCTCACTCTTCCATGAAGAAAACACTCCATCTCTTGGTTTGGGCATTTTGTCTGCTTGTCTCCGATGCCTGTAATGTTCTCTCCTCAATTCCATTTATTGACTTCCCTGGCTTCCTTTATGTCCTAATGAAAATCCCATCTTTTACAGGAAGTCTTCCCCAACTCCTCTTTAATTTCAATGCCTTCCCTCTGTTAATTATTTCCTTTTAATATTGCATATAGCTCGTTGTGTGTATTTGTTTGTATTTTGTCTGCCCCCTTAGACTGTAAACTCCCTGAGGGCAGGGAGTGTCCCTTTTTGCCTCTTTTTGTATCCCTAGTGCCTGGCACATAGTATTTTTTAAAAATGCTTTGAATATGTTGCAATTAAGTGGAAGAAAGTAAGGACCTCTTCATCAGTGTTTAGAAGCAATTATCATTTTAAAGACCAAGGTATTTCCAAATATGAATGGATAAGTATAGTCAGTGCTTAATAAATGTTAATGATTGATGACTGAAGAAGAAAGGGGTTTAAACTTCACTATTAACAATTGACCATATTGGTCACATAGAAGGTCTTCCTGAATAGAGACCACACACCCCTAAGTTGAGATCCCTTTGAAGGGAAATAAACACACACACACACACACATGTAATATACATGAACATTAACACTAATTGTAGGTTTTACTAAAATTTTATAATAGTCCAGATTTGGGAAAAAAAAATGTGGCCCATATTTAGATGAATTTAATAGGATAGAAAAAAACACCTAACAATTTCCTGACCTGCCATAGCCTATGAAACACATAAATGGGTGACTCAAGAAGAATATGAAATCTTCTCTGGTGGTCTTTGAAAACTGGAAAGTTTCTCAGTAGATAAAAGTAGACTAAGCGCAAAATATCCCAAACTTTAAAGATAGGAAGACATCAGAGATCAATGATTTCTAAGCTTCCTCAAACTATTTTCCAGGACTGAGTACCCTAAACTCTGATACAGAGCCTAGCAATGAGAATAACAAAAAGTAATAGTTTGTACTTACACAGTGCTTTGAGGTACCATAAATCTTTATGTAGGCTAACTCAATAACTGTGGGAGGTGGGTGCTGTTATTATCCCTATTTAACAACTGAGGAAACTGAGGCAAATAGAGGTTATATGACACAGTCACATAGTTTGAATACTTCTTAAGTCACCCATGCATGTGTTTCACAACCCATGAGGGTCATGAAGTTGTTTTTTTTCTCTATCCCATTAAATTCAACTGAATATGGTCCATATTTCCCCCAAAAGAAAAATTTGGTCTATTATAAAATTTTAGTAAAACCTACAATTAGTGTGGTCTGAAAAGACCAAATTTTGCCTCTCATATATCCTAGCTGTGGGACCCTGGTCAGTAATCTCTCAATACCCTAGCCCACTTGCTAGGTACAGAGAAGATGCCAATCTGCATTGGTTGAGGGTGCTGGAGTTTCTAGGTCAAGGATATCATAGGTTTCATCCCTATCTACATGAGTATCATTATCATTACCTGAGACATAGGAAGAACTTTATTTTATATGTATATATAATTAGTATAGTATATTATAATACAGTATATTATAGTATAATATATTTAGATATTATAACATCCTCACTTTTAGAACTGGAAGAGACCTTGGAGAACATCATCTAATGCCTTCATTGCACAAGCAAGGAGAAGCAGGTGCCAGTTACTGACCCAAATGAGAAAGAAACCAGATCCTCTCAATCAGTCTGCTGCTTTCCCATTATACCACACGGCCTCTTTTAAGCAAGCATGACCTACTTCCTCTATAACCCCTACTCCTCCTAAAGCTGTCAAACCCCAGGGGCTTCTCACGTTTTCAGTTATGGACAGAGGCCACCACAGGCAGTTTACTCACACAGACACACCAGTACAAATTCTACCCCAGTAGCTTTTTAGGACCCAGAGAGATGTTGATTTTCTGCAGGCAGACCATCAGAATGTGGACATGCTGGATTTCCTGGAAAACCTAGCAAAGGAAGACTAGAAAGAAGCAGATCATGTGCATTTTCTCTTTGGCCTGATGCTTGATTCTCATTAGATTTGCTGCCTGGTTTCAGCCCTGGGCATGTGCTTCTTTTCACGCCTGGTTTAGCTTTAACATTTTGGGAATCCTGACAAGATCTTACAGACTGTGAGAACAGGGCTGGATATTCAATTAAGAAAAAAAGACTTATCAAGTCATATTTTTCCATTGATGGGAATGATTTTGGGGGTGGGACAAGAATATGAATAAAGAATGTTTAATGCTTAGACTTGATGTGTAGAACAAGGGTAGGCAGAAGGGTGAGTGGGGTGGGGGGGTAGGCGATGAATATGACATGTCCACAATATTAGAGTTTGGGCAAAACAAAAGAGATTTTGGCTTCTGAACAGCATATCACATGGACTCTGCCTTTTTATTCAGTCTATACAGAATGATTGTTTATACTTCTAAAGTTTCCTTTGGTCACTTGAGAATCTTAAAAAACAAACATTTTTCTTTCCATTTTGAAAAAAAACTCTTCCCTTCTTTGGAGAAAACCAACTTGCAAAAGCCAGATTTAGCTCTCCAGTAGCATACTGTACAACCATAGCCAAGTCCAAAGAAAATCACCTGGAAGCCCAAGTCCCAGAAATTAGCAAGTGTGTGTTCCTTAAAGATTTTCTTTCTCCTTAGTGCTTCTAGTAAACCCATCTCCACTCTCCCCAAGCCCATGATCACTCTCTTCCTCCCCCTTACTCCCAGTCAAGAGAAGACTATTCTTTTCTTTCAACTTCCCAAATAGCCCAGGGTTACCGCCTGGTGGCTGCCTTATGGAGGGGGTGGGGTGGGAAGAAGAGCTGGTTTTTTTATTCCTCATCACAGAAAACTGAAAGAAAAGCATCCTTATGGCAACCCTTGTTTTTGTGCTTTTTAAAACACAAATCAGAGGATCTCAGAGTTGTAAGGTATGAATGAATAAATAAAAAAGCATTATTAAGATCTTAAGATGTGCCAAGCACCGAATACCCCAAAGATATTGAATAGGAAGCTCTTCCATAACATTTTGGGCCATTGGCCACTAACGACCTGTCGTAATGGGGAACTATCTTTCAAGGTAGCTCATTCCATTCTTGGAGAACTCGAATTATAATAAAGGTTTCCCTGCCATAAAGGTGAAATTGGCTTCCCTTCACCTTCTACTCTTTTCTCCACCTTCTACTCTTTTCTCCTACTTCTACCTCTTTGACTAAACAATGATGACAACAATTTTGATGCTATCGATTAGCTGTCATGTCCTGCCCCAGACCCAAACTGTCTCTTCTCTAGGTTAAATATCTCTGGTTAATTTGACAAGTCCATGTATGGCATGGTGTTAGGGTAGGTTTGATGTTGGGGGAAAAGTGAGGCACTCAAAAGTCATTGAAGAGCGAACAAAAAGAAATTTACTTCATCCTGATGCAGGAAGGATATGGAACAAGGAATCAGTAACACTTCATTCCTCTAGAATAGGTCTCACGTGGTCTCCATAAAGAAGCGTATCTGCTCTGCAGGGCCGGGTTTATCACTTAAATGGTCTTCAAGCATCCACAGAGTTGGAAGCACCCAGACTCTGTGCATTTAAGGAGGGGCTTTTTAAACCCTTAAGTGACCAGGAAGCTGTGCCAGGGAATCAGGGACTAGTCAGGTGCCAGGGACAGCTTTATCTCTGTGGAGAAAACTAATAATCCCTCTTGCAGGAGGGAAGGAGGAGGTCTATGCTTCTATTGAGATGCATTGAGATTGAATTAGATTTATTGGCTGTTGTGATTCTGGGCAACTCACTTCACCCTGTTTGCCTCAGTTTCCCTGTATGTAATATGAGCTGGAGAAGGAAATGGCAAACCAGTCCAGTATCCTTACCAAGAAACCCCCCAAATGGGGTTGCAAAGAGTTGGACATGACTTAAAACAACTGAACAACAAATGTCACACTGCTAATTCAGATTGTGCAGGTGGTCCATTAAACCCTCTTAGTATTTTTTACATGCATTGATACCTAAATGCAAGGTAGATGGTGTAGAGGATAGATTGCTGGGCCTGGAGTCAGAAAGATATGAGTTTAGGGGGAAGCTAGGTGGTGCAGTGGATAAAGCACTGGCCCTGGATTCAGGAGGTCCTGAGTTCAAATCTAATCTCAGACACTTGACACTAGCTGTGTGACCCTGGGCAAGTCACTTAACTCTCATTGCCCTGGGGGAAAAAAAAGAGAAAAGAAAAAAAGAAAGATATGAGTTAAAATCAAACTTCACACACTTCCCAGATGTGAGACCCTGAAGGCAAGGCATTTAACATCTCTTTGCCTTAGTTTCCTTATTTGTAGAATGGGGATAATAGTAGCACCTATCTCACAGGGTTGGTGTGAAGATCAAATGAGATAATAATTGTAAAGCGCTTAGCACATAGTAAGCACTATATAAATGTTAGCTGTTATTATTGCTGATGCTACTACTACTGCTAGCTACTATTAGCGATTATCATTGTTACTCCTACTACTACTACCACCACCACCGCCACCACCACTACTACTACTATTACTACTACTACTATACTACTACAGTCAGTTTAAATTTAAGACTTGGCATTCATCTTTATCACCATCACTATCATGTTAGTTTCACCCAATCACTGTAACCTGTAAATGAGTCTAAGATACATTTCCAACCTAAAAACTATGAGTAGGTTGAAATAGAATCCCAGTTGTTCTGGACCATTCCATTTGACACTTTAACTGACTGATGTGTCTGCTCTGCCAGGCTTGGGAATCAAAAGAACTGCTAGCCCCTTTGAAAACTGTCATCAGTCTGAGAACATGCTCTGACCCGCTCTGAAGTTGCCAGTTGTGCTTCTTTCCCCTCTAGTCTGCCCCCTTATGGCTTCCCCCTAAAGGACTCCCAGAGAGAATAAGAGGGTCTGCTTCCAGCAAATACTCTGAAGTGTTTCCCCATGTTCCAATATATTTTATACATTTTGGCTGAACTTATTTGAACCAAATGTTATGAATGCCATCAGCTTGTATAATGGTTAGAATTAGTTTTACTGCTCCCTGGATTCTAGAAAAAGTCTTTCCCATTGGGCTGAATGACAGTTTTGATTTGTGATCAGAAGACCACTCTCATTTCTTATAAACCTCTGTCAGACTGCTGCCCTTCTCTGTGGTATCCTTAGCAGATCTATTGACTATCCCAGAAAAACAAAACAAAACAAAACAAAACAAAGGAGATAGTTGAGTTTTCTAAAAAAAAAAAAGCATTAGAAAATGTTTCTATGATGACAAGCAGACCTCTTGATGAAAGAATCTCTATGGTAAGCTTGGTATGTTGACCATGCTGCTTTTAAAAGTGTACACCTTTGTGGCAGCTAGGTGGCGCAGTGGATAGAGCACTGTCCCTGGATTCAGGAGGACCTGAGTTCAAATCCAGCCTCAGATACTTAACACTTACTAGCTGTGTGACCCTGGGCAAGTCACTTAACCCCAATTGCCTCACCAAAAAAAAAAAAAGTGTACACCTTGAGGACAGACACATTGGCATAAGCTTGCTCCACACAGCAACAGTGACCCACTGTCTACACTTGGAATTCAACAAGTGCCACTAATGCAGCCCAGGAAATGCTATAACATCACTGCTATGGAGACACACTCCCTATTTCTCTTCTTAGATTTTCCTCTTGTCCTTTTGCCACTCCTAAGACTCCTCCCAAAACAGGGGACCTAGGAATGAGTAGCAGGAGGATATTTTTAAATTGTTTTATTCCATTTTGCTTTTCTTCATAGACTATAAAAGAATAAAGACCTCATATTATACCTAGGTATAGACTTATCAACTTTAAGTAGAGGAGTGATTATATTTCTAGTTTCTATTGTCTCTGAAATGTCTAAAACCCACAGGATCAGATTTACCATCAAGAGCCATGTTAACTCACTCCAAAGATCCAAGAGTGCAAGACAAGGGAAGAGGAGAAATGACAAGGGTGAAACTCTAAAGTGAGAGGTCCCAATGGAAAAGAACCCATTTTCATTGGTAGTGGGGGAGGGACAGGAGTTCTTTTGTAGGGTCTGTACCCCAAAATGGATAGCTAGAGAAATAGAGGCTAGAAGGCTCAGATATGACAGCTTGGCCACATTTCCTCTCCTGAGCAACCCTATCCCTTGTTGGTGTCTTCCCCCAGGGAGTACTTCCTTCCTCTTCAGTATCTGCTATTTTCCCAGGGCATACTTCTTATCTCTGGTGGTCATACCGCTATTGAACCTACCCCTCTTCCTGTTGCGGCTACTTACATCCCAGTGCAAAACTTTCTAGTTATGGCTCTGGTATTGGGGTCAGTTGGTACTGGTCTGCTCTTCTGAAGTAATGCACAAAGATGTAGATAAGGGACTTACAGACACTTTAATACCAGTAATCATAACCAAATAGGAGAGATCATGTGAAATCATTTTACATTTGGGGTGTATAGATCTCTTCCAACACTTTCCTTACTTTGCAAATAAATAAAAAAAAACACTACTGTATAAGTTATTTGCCTGCAAAGCAAAGGCAGAATAGAATGAAAAGGCTGCAAATTATTATCTCTTTTCTCTCATCTTGGGAATTCTCGAAGCAAAGGGAGTCAATTGGTTTCAATTTAGGCTACCATTCCTCCTGCCTCAGATACCATGGTGCCAATGCTTTTAGGTTCCTTGAGAGCAGGGAATACTTCAGTTATAAAGTAGATGCTTAACAAATGTTTGCTAATTGATAAATTGATTATAGCTACACTAGTTTTAGTCCATAGGGCATTCTTGTCTTTGTGGTCTCACTGTATTTTAGGCACATGGGATGTGGCGAAGAGCTCAAAAAAAAATCCCAAAACAAACAAACAAACAAACAAAACCCAAACCCAAACCACCCTTACATGGTGAGCAACACAGCAATGCACACTCCTGTGGGAAATGTGTCCTGCCCCACACCAGGCTTTATAGACTTTAAACTATGCACTGATTTTTTTTTTGGACTCTGCACAATGAATACCAATGACCTTCCAAACTTCCTAGGGACAATGTCTAGTATCAACACTTCCCCCCTCCATTACGTGCTGAGTTTTTTTTTTTTTTCCCCAAAGATGTTTAGGCATCTCACCACACAGAATAATAAGTAATCACCAAGGATTCTTTCAGGTCCTTGCATGTACTAATGCACCTTCATCTTCACTTGGAATTTGTTTTTAATCTTGTAAATCAGTAACCAGCCAAGGTGATTGCTGCTGATTTTAAATGCTTCATGTTGTTTTTAATGGGTTTCACAGAGCTGGGATCTGATGAGCATATATGTAACAGAAACACATCATCTCCCTCCCCATCATTTTTTAAAACACATTTTCATTGTATAGTTTAGGTTTTTTCTTTAAAAAAAAAAAGCAGATACTTACAGAGTGAGTTCTTTTGTTGTTTATACTTCTCCTGGCAGGGATCCAAAGAACATTTAGCAGTATATTAATCAGCCAAAATCCAAGCTCCATAGACCACTACATTCTCCTACTGCACCTGAGGACTGCAGCTGAATACTCAGTATCTCTTGTCAAGGCAGAAATGTCTTTTCAATATATATTCAATTCATTGCTTGCATATTGTCAACTTTGGGATCCAGGGGATGACTGAAATTGCAAGCAGGATTTGTCAGCCTGAAGTCATGTGGCAAAAAGGGGGAATCTTTTTTCTCCTTTGAACTTCAGGGGAAAAACGGAATTCTCCGCAATTCATATTGTATCCCAGAAATGTCATCCGGGATTTCCAATAGGTTTTTAAGACAAGTTTAGCAAAGAGAATGTCACAGTTAGATAAGCTATTTCTCTTTCGTGATTGGTTCTTGCATTGGGGTTGGGGGGAACACTTGGCTTGAATGAAATTCAGTTTCTAAATTTAAAAAAAAGGAGCTTACCAATAGAATAAAAAATTGAAAGGATTTGGGATATTTTGCACAAGAAAATCCAAAAAGTCAATTTATCTTGCTTTATTAAATTTGACTCAGGTTTAGGTAACATCATATATTTCTAGCAATCTAACAGCTTTGCTCTCACTGAGCATGCTCCATTTGCCATGCTTCAGGGACAGAACCTCTTGTCTTTTCTTCTTAGAGACTTTTATGTAATAAAGCTTTGTGGATTTCCAGCTCTCAATTATCCAAAAGGAGGGGCGTGTTGATTGGATAACAGAGTAATTGCTACAAGGAAAGAAATATCAAAATTTCCTCCTTTCCTCTTTTCTACCATGGCATGAGATATACCCAACCATGGCATGCTTAATTCTAGGAAGAATCTACCTTTCCAGAGTACAGAGACATAGGCAAAATTAAACCTTTGACAGACATTCTAAAAATTGGCCTCACTGCCTCTTCTGGCTAATTACATATTTTATAAAGGAAGGAAGGAAGGAAAGGAAGGAAAGGAAGGAAAGGAAGGAAAGGAAGGAAAGAAGGAAGGAAGGAAGGAAGGAAGGAAGGAAGGAAGGAAGGAAGGAAGGAAGGAAGGAAGGAAGGAAGGAAGGAAGGAAGGAAGGAAAGAAGGAAGGAAGGAAGGAAGGAAGGAAGGAAGGAAGGAAGGAAGGAAGGAAGGAAGGAAGGAAGAAAGGATGAATAAGAGAACAAGGAAGAAAGGAAGGAGAAAGGGAAGGATCGAGGGAGGGGAAGGAGAAAGGAAGACAGAAAGAAGAGAAGGATGGAGGGAGGGGAGGGAGGCAGGCAGGTAGGAAGGCATTTTCATGCAGAGGAAAATAGTAGATACTTGGCCTGGTTTACAAACTATCAGAAATAAACTTCTGTGCATAATATCTCCTTCAAGGTACATCTCGTGCGTATTGAAAGATGGTATATTTGTATATTTCCCCTGACTTTGTTTTATTCTCAGAAATCTGAGGAGTTTATTCCCTGGAGCCTATTTATAATGATGCTTCAGGTTCAGCTGTGTGTCCCCTTTGGCTTTTTTCCTGAAGTGGAGAAGCATTTGCACAGAGCACACCAGGTGTTACTTTCGTATTCTCAGACATCTTAGAATACATTAACACAAACACTAAATCAAAACATCACAAAATTAGTGATCACTGCCAGGATAGCTAGACCAAACTCTTTCTTACCCAATGAGATCTGGGTGCATTGTGTCTTCTTTCTTGATCCTTCCAGTGGGTTACTGGATGACCCAATCCCAACCCTTACGCATCATTCTTAATAGGGATTTGGAGTTTGCAGAAAGGATATGACAATACCCCTGTTCCTCCAGTCTCCTCAGTGTCTCATCATCAGGTTGTTTGAGGTTGTGGAATGATGATGGAATAGCTGGAGACTAAATCCTTCAAGTCTTATTTCTGCAATGAGAAAACTGTGTTATCCATCATGATCCCAACTTTGGGGTTAGAGAGCTGAAACCTAGGACATGTGTTCATCATCTCTATGCCTTCTTTGTTTTCTTTATGGGGAAATAATCTGACTGAAGGAATGGACTTTCATAGAAAAGAAGATAATGAAGAGGGTGGGCATTTATTTTTGGAAAGTGCCTGAAAATGCTGAAACTATGGGCCAAGCTTTGGGGGGAAGTAAATCAAATTACAAGCATTTATCTAGCACCTACTATGTGTCAGGCATTGTTTCCATTCAGTGTGGGATAAGGAGGATGGTACTCATTAAAGTATGCAATCAACATACCAATCACAGGGGCTTTGCTGAAATCCATCAACTGGGAATGAAAAGTTATCCACCATTTGCCATGTTCACTCCATGGCCTTCGTAAGGCAAGTGAGCAGTCTCTACAATGAGGGATATCTACATGACTGTCTTACTCAAAATTCTTGATGATGGAGTGTTTCCCTTTCAAATAGATGGATGGCTTTTTCTCCTCTTGGGTATTGGCAGGACAGGAGGTAGAAGCTTTGTGTTTATCCTATGGAAAAGAACAGGGAAAGGATTTGGCCCACAATGACCTGGGGAGACCACCTTCCAGGTCTCCAGGGGCAGCTTCCTCATCCATGCTGAAGCCAAACATTATCCCCCAGAAAGTACCAAAAGGGGAATAAGCCTATAATGAATGAGAGGTCAGAAAAAGAGACAGTGAGGCTCCTAAAAGAGAGCAAAAAAAAAAAAAAAGATTTATTTATTGACAGGAGAGGTAGATTTTCCTAAAAATATTGAATTAAATCTTTGCCCTTGAGTTCTAAAAGGAAGTTGGGGGAGAGAATGTCAGAAGCAGATGGAAATTTCCCAAGTGGGTGGATGGAAGAAACACTTAGAGAAAGAACAACACAGACCCAGGTTCTAATAATGACTCAAACAATCAGAATAGCTTATGGCCTGGGTAGCCATATTACCCCCTACACCCTAGCTCCAAAATATGAAGGGGAAAAAAAAGACAAGGGAATACAATCAACTAATTAGTCTTGGGAACTTAAATTGAATATCCATATCCTGAGGGCATTTTCAACTTGACCAGAGCAAAAAAACAACACAGAAAACATTGGCCAAAATATGGGGAAAAATGTCAACCTCAGTCTTTGTTCTCTTTTCTTTTGCTCTTGTTTTTATTTTCTGGCATGTATATTGGATTCTAGATTTTGCATTCCATTGGAAAAGAGGTAGGTATAGGGTCTTGCTCCACAGCCATGAAGAAGGTCATGTTTTATACTTTTATTTGTAATATGTAAGGGCTTTGATGAGTCACCAGAGTGGAAATACTGTATAACAAACAATTCTGGAGCCTGGGGCAAGGTTAGATGGGGAAGAGGAATTAAAAGAAAGGGAGGTAACTTCCTGAGGGCACAAAGCTCTGTGGCTCATCACCTCCTGGTAAGGATGTAGAGCCCCTGGCATATCTTGAGAAGGTCACTACTAGAAGCAGGGAAGGAAGTGTGACTAGGAAAAGGTCAAGTTCATCTAAAATGGGAGAAGGCCTCAGGTACCACCTTGGCTAAAATGTGGAGCTGAAATTCATTTTTACTACAATTAGGGTGAAGAATTCTGTCCTCCGTGGTTGGGTGTACTGAGTCAGGAGTAGCCTATCCTCCAGAGAGTTCAGACCACTAAAACTCTTAATGCTCAGGATGAGGTGGGGTAGCAGTTTGTGTATAGAATTGTGGGGGGAAATTATCTCCTTCAGCCTGAGAATATGAGACAATACCTAAAAAGTGGTATGCCAACCATTGGGTGCTTGGAGTAGGGTACAAGAGTAACAGATGCACTAGATGGGGCATGCTGCAGCTGTGGGGAGTCCTGGCACAATGGCCACTGTAGTACTCTGAGGCAGGGGAAGCCTGCTGTTGGATAATCATGCTCCGCCCTCCATATCTGGCACACCAAGACTAAGCCCTGGTCATCCCACCTTGTTCTGATTCACTTTACAGCATTTTGAGGTAGCTCCTAACTTCCAACAGGTCTTCTTTGCCTAAGGTCCCCAGACTTATTGGGCTCAGACTGACTTCCTGAGATCACCAGATGAACAAAAACCTTGTAAAGGTGAATCAGACTGATGTTTATTTTTCGACATACCTATTATTTTTTTTTAAAATGTATTTTGGTTCCCATATGGGCTGCATATGGGAGCCCAGAGCATCCAAAGATTCAGAATATGCCTGAACATTGCCCATTCTAAGCTACGGGATACACCACAGATTAGCAAGTGAGCAGTGCACAAAATCTTTGGCATGAACCATGATGTTCTGTCATAGACAGCCTTCAGGCCAACACACTCCCCATGGTGCCTGAGACCATACAGAAAACCCAGGTTTAGCTCCCTAATTGGCATAATCTGTATGCACTGTTGGGGCTTTGGGCCAGAGCAAAAGATCCATCTGTCAGAGTTACTCTGGCAACGGTATTTTTTTTTTAATCATGGGTCAGTATGTATTCAGAGAATGATTCAATCAGTGGTCAGTATGAAGTTCTTGGACAGGTTTTTTGTCTTTTTTTTTTTTTAACATGCATGACTGTCCCAGAGTTGAATGTTCATCCACAGTTGTAAGTCAATCATCTTGAACCACTAAGATACTACTCACTAAGAATTTTAATTCATTAGGCATTGACAGTGGCTGGAGGTAGAGGTAGTTTCCACATATCATAAGAACATAGCTGCAAGATTGGAAGGGACTTCAGAGCCTATTTGGTTCTAATACCTCTAAAAGTTAAGAGACTTGACAAAGGTCACACAGGGAGTAACATCTGAGGTAGGATTTGAACCCAAGTTCACTGACTCCAGAATTAGTGATCTTCCTATTTTAACACAGTGTCGTGTTGTTTGGCATTGAGATAATTTTTGTTGTTGTTGTTAAGTTATTTTTTAGTCATGTCCAACTCTTCATGACCCTGTTTAGGATTTTCTTAGCTACTAGGGCGGTTTGTCATTTCCTTCTCCAACTCATTTTACAGATGAAGAAACTGAGACAAATGGGGTTAAGTGATTTGCCCAGGATCTTACAGCTAGAAAGTATCTGAGGTCAGATTTGAACTTAAGGTCTTCCTAACTCCAGACCCAGGACTTTATCGACTGTGCCATCTAGCTGCTTATGTAAGGCGGGTTCTGAGTTCCCTTCCAAACCCTGAAATTATCTGATTCTGTATTTAAGAAAGAGAGATGTGGCTCATTCTTATAGGAAAATTAGCTAGTTATGATTTATTAATGTTAAAACAAAGAACAAGAGTCACGATGGGGTAATGGTATACAAACTAGCCTTGGAATCAGGAAGACCTGGGTTTAGCCTCTGCCTCTATGTGAACCTGGGCAATTCACTTAACCTCTCCCTGTCCCAGCCAACGTTTTTTTGTTTGTTTGTTTGTTTTGTTTTTGTTTTTGTGGGGCAATGGGGGTTAAGTGACTTGCCCAAGCTCACACAGCTAGTAAGTGCCAAATGTCTGAGGCCAGATTTGAACTCAGGTACTCCTAAATCCAGGGCCGGTGCTTTATCCACTGCGCCACCTAGCTGCCCTCCCCCCCAGCCAACTTTTAAAACCCTATTTTGCAGAGAAGGTAACCTGGCAGAGGAAATTCCCAATATTGGCTGAATCACAGGTCCAGTAAAAGCAAACAAACAAAGATAAAGCAAGTCCATGTTCTAAAATGACATCACCCAAAACCTTTGTCCTGATCTGGGATATGTCAGAGTATATATGAGGTCCTTCCAGGAGCTGGTCAAGACTTCAGAATAACCTGAGTGGCTACTGAACATTGGAGTACAATGTAGGACAAAGGAAGTAGGCTCCCTTTACAAATACAGCAATCAAGAATGGCAAATTTTGGCATCCTCAAATACATAAACCATAAATAAACTAGAAAAGGAAGCCCAAAGGGGTTGGTATAATGCATTGGGAACTCAGTGGTGTCACTCATGAATTCTTTTCACTGGTTTCAGCACAGTACCTGTCACATAGTAGGTACTTAATAAATATTTGTTGATTGACTGGCTATATGCCCATCCTTCTTTCCTCTAGGGGAAGGAATTTAGATTAGACAGACCTTCAGTCCCTCTGGGAGAAGCAATCTATTTTGAAAAATAAAATAAACAAAAATGTAAAGTTACCAGACAGTACAAAGGCTATTAGATTCACTTTGCCCACCTACTGTGTAGGGGATAAATTGGACAGTGATCCAGGAAGCAGATTGCTTTTGTGGATCATACAAATTGAGGAACAAGAAGGAAGGGGAAAAATACAAGACACGGGGAACTAAAAAGATAACTTCTCAGAGAAGAACAAAAATTAGAGCTAGGAAGACTTGGGGTCCAAATCTCTGCCTCTGCTCTTCACTATCTACGTGACCTTAAAAAATATCCAAGTATTTTTATGTGAATTTATAATTTGTCCCTCCCACTGTTTCCCATTCAACAACAACAACAAAAATAAAACTTTCATCCTAAACATGTATAATCTAGCAAAAACAAATTTCCTCATGACCGCATCTGGAAATACATGTCTCTCTCTACATTAAAATTTTTTCACTTCTCTGTCAGGAGGTGAGAGGCAAGTTTTATGTTCAGGTTTCTAGAATGAGTCTTCTTATTGAATTGATCAGAATTCCAAAGTTTTTCCAATTTCTTTTTTGTCTATAATGTCTTTGTTGTCTAAATTGTTCTCCCAATTCTGCTCAATCCACTCTGAATCAGTTCACAGAGGTCTTCTCAATTATCTCTGAAATTATTTCTTTTGTCATTTTTTATGGCACTATAATACTATGTTGCATGTATAGACTTTAATTTGTTGAGTCATTCCCCCCCAAAAGGACAGCCTCTAGCTTCCTGTTTGGGGCTACTGTGAAAAGAGCTGCTATCAATATTTTTGTACATATAGGCCCTTTTCCTCTTTCCTCTATCTCTTTGGAATATAGGCTTAGTAGTGACATTGCTACATAATAGGGGATTTATGGTATTGAATAAATTTGGGTATTGAGTAAATTTAGTAAATCAGGGTCTTTATTAAATTTGTGGTTCCAGATTTATTTCCACAATGGCTTAACAAATACTTCTTTCACCTTGGGCAAGTGTTTTCACCTTCCTGGTCTTTAGCTTCCTAATTTGTAAAAATTAAGTGTTTGGCCTCGATAGGTACTAAGGTTACTTCCAGTTCTAAATTTGTGCTACGATGATTGTTTGCAATTGATGCAATCAGCATGATAGCTTTTGTAAACAGGAGCATCTGGAGGACCCTGCAGATGTTATTTAGCCCTGTTGTGAATCTAAGAAAACTTCTGAAAAGCAAAAACAAAATTGTAACAATAATCCTCTATCCATCAAGAAAGGGCAGTAGCAGAGGTTGCCAGCGGAGAAAATTGTAAAGTTATTCACCGACAAGTGGAAGGAATAGCAGTGAAAGCCAAGCACTGAAAGGGCAGAGTTTAAGAGGGAAAAAAAAGCCACAGTCAGAATGAAGAGCTCCTCATTCCAAAGGCTGGATGAGAGAGAGAATCAGTAGCCCTGTGCTTTATATTGTTCAGACACCTTTTAAAAAAGGCTATTATGAAGATGAGAAGCTAGCAGAAATGTCAGGCTGGGGTGACGTGGGAATTAAATCATCCTACTTATTCCAAAGATTTAAAATGACTAAGAAGAGGAATTGAGAGGAGGTAGGGTTGCAGTAGATCCATTTCTTCGGAGATGGTTAAGGAGATGCTTGTGAGGCTGTTAGTTGTGACTAAAGTCACTCACTGGCAAGGGTAACAAAAAGCAAGAACTTTAGCTAACAACATCTGAGCTTTGTAGGATTTTAGCCCCCAGCCTCTTTCTATGGAGAAGCAACAGAATGAACAATGAACAGACTCACAATAACAGAAAAACCCAGTGTAAACAGAACCCTGATATATCTAGAGGAGAGGGAATTCAAGGGAGATTCCAAGACAGGAATAACAGTGATGATGTACTTTTTGAGTTCACCCTTTCACGGGAAAACCTTGGACATAGGTTCCTTATCAAGGACATTCAAGTTAGTTCAATAAGCACTTAGCAAGCACTTCGTGTATGCCAAGCACTGTGCACTTGATGTTTCCTTAGTTCAAAGTCATAGAAATGCTGTATGCCAAAGCTGTTCATGAGCTTAGAAACCATCTCATCCAACCCTTTCATTTTACTGATTAGTAAACTGAAGCTCTCAGAGGGAAAGGGGCACACTCCAGGGCAGAGGATCATAGATTTAGAGCAGGAATGGACTTTAGAAACAATTTAATTACAGGATCATTTAGATAGATGATAGATATATTATAGATGATAGATAGACAGATGAATAGGTAGATAGATGAATAGAAAGATAGATGATAGATAGATGAATAGATAAATAGCTAGACAGACAGACAGATAGATAGATAGACAGACAGACAGATAGAGACAAATAGTATAGGTAACAGCACAAAAAATTTAGAGGGTATGAAATCATATACCTTCTAGATCTATGGCTAGGAGAAGAGTCTTTAAACAAACAAGGAAGGGATAGAGTGATTATAAAGGTTAGATAATTTCAATTACATGCAATTGAGTACATGGATAAAATTAATGCAATTAGAGTGAGAATGGAAGCTATCAAAAAAATACCTAGTAGCTCAGGATTATTCAAGACACTGTGTGATTTCCCAAATGCAGTCCAATTTATTCTTTACTTCCTATTTAATTCTGATCCCAACTAATTTTCCATCAACATTTTCTATCCCAGCTATATCTGATACTGACACCAATAAGATGGATGGCAATCTAACTGTTGCACATTATTATCTAGACATGACTTTTTTATCCATTTAGGTTTTCCTATGTAGATTGTTAGGTTAATCTGTTTCCAGTTATCACAGATCTCATGAAGGCTTGATAAAAATCAAGACAGCATCATCTATAAACAGGAGCGTAAAGAGGATCCTATCTTCAATGAGGAATTTCTCTTCCTTTAAGACATCGAGCAGGACATCTTCCACCACAATGATGAATACCTTTGAGGAGCATGCAGCTCTTTGTTTTATGCCTTGGTTTATATTTATAATTAGGGGATCTTTGAATGGACTTTTCTTTGTAGTTGTGTAAACAAAGAAACTGTAAAAATATTCACTCGCTGAAAGTCTTGATGACTGTGTTTTATCTACCATATCAATTTTTTTGGTAATCAACAACCAAAAATACCAAGAGATGGCCCCTCTGTGCGATTCTAAGTGAAGACATGGTCTGTTGTAGAGAATTATACTGTGAAAACCTTTCCATTCTCTTACATTTCCATCAAGTATACTTTAGATTCTCATTCTCATTAACATTTTTGAAGAGGAAATATCAGGCATATACATCAGTAGTAATTAGCTTAATTGACCCTTGGAAGTACAGGTATCATTTTTTTCCCTTTCTTTTGTCTCGCCCTCCCTGACATACATTAGGAAATGATCCCTCAATGCATTCAAGTTTACTTTGCTTCCTACACATGCTCCCTTATATGCATTTGGTCCAGTTCCACCACTCTTATCAACTTTGTCTTCTTAAGTAACATTTCAAACTCTTCATATAGCACATTAGGGACTGGGGTCTTAGGGCCCCAGTGAAGTGGTTCTCTTGTTACTAATAATGAAATAGGTCATTGGATGGATGTTGATAACTTGGTTCTGTTTTCTGTCTATTGATTGCTTTAATGCTAATTTCATCCAGGACTGTTCCTGAGATCATTCCAATGGGTCTCAGACAAAACTTTCTGTGGACCTCTTTCTGCTTCCAATGAATTTTGCTGTTATAGGCTACACCTTTTTTGTAATTTTTTATTCTTCTTATCTCATGGTACAAATTAATTTGTATCACTATGTACTTGGCTCCCATGTTTCTCCATTTGGCACAAATCAAGTGTTTACTTGCTAAAGTGGTTTCTGGGCTTTTTTGGTCTCTTCAGTCAGTAATTGTTTATGTTGCTTAAATTTTTTTAAGAAATGGAAATAACAATGAGCAATATCTTTGCCCTTTTCGACTGCCCTTTTTCAAGTCTTGAAAAGTATCCTAAGAGCATAGACTTAGAATTGGAAGGGACTTTAGAGGCCATTGAATACAACTCCTTTATTGTACAGATTAGCAAACTGAGGCTTAGAAGTTAAGCGATGTGCGTGGGCTGATGATGAGTGAGATGAGCAGAACCAGAAGAACATTGTACACAGTATCATCAACATTGTGTGTTGACCTACTGTGATGGACTAGATTCTTCTCACCAATGCAATGGAACAGAAGAGTACTAGGGGACTCATGATGGAAGAGGATCTCCAAATCCAGGGAAAAAAAGAACTGTGGAGTATAGATGCTGAATGAACCATACTACTTCTTTTGTTTTTGGTGCTGATGTTTTTCTATTTTGAGGTTTGTCATAATTGCTCTGATTTTTCTCTTATAACATGACTAATGCAGAAATATGTTTAATGTTATTATGTGTATATATATACATATATACGTGTATATATACGTATACATATATATACACATATATATACACACACACACACACACACACACACATATATATATATATATAACCTATATCAGATTGCCTGCTGTCTAGGGGAGGGGGGAGGGAGGTGAGGGAGGGAGAAAAAATCTGAAATTGGAGAGCTTGCATAAACAAAAGTTGAAAACTATCTTTACATGTAACGGGGAAAAAATACTTTATTAATTAAAAAAAAGAAGTTAAGCGATGCTTGATCATAAGGCTAAGAAATGTCTGAGGCAAGATTTTACCTTAGTTCTTCTTGATGCCAAGCCCTAGCATTTTATCCACTGTATCACTTCCTTGCTTCTTTTTTTTGTTTGTTTTTTTTAGTGAGGCATTTGGGGTTAAGTGACTTGCCCAGGGTCACACAGCTAGTAAGTGTTAAGTGTCTGAGGCCAGATTTGAACTCAGGTACTCCTGACTCCAAGGCCGGTGCTCTATCCAGTGAGCCACCTAGCTGCCCCCACTTCCTTGCTTCTTACAACGGGTTGAAACCACTTCAATTATTGTTGTATCCAACTCTTTTTGACCCTATTTGGGGTTTTCTTGGTAAAGATACTGGAGTAGTTGCCATTTCCTTCTCCAGTTCATTTGAGAGATGAGGAACTAAAGCACACAGGGGTAAGTGACTTGCCCAGTATGACACATCTAGTAAGTGTCTCAGGCCAGATTTGACCTCAGGAAGATGAGTCTTCCTGACTCCAAGCCCGGGACTCCATTCACTGTGCCACTTAGCTGCCCCTATTTCACCTGTAGGCAATGTCATTGTCCCATTTTTATCCTTCTAAATTGGCTTTGATTTTAAACTTTGCTCTCTTTCCTCTCTGTTAAGATTAAGATTATATGTATATATAGTTTAGTACTTATCTTGTCCAGCAACTTCCATTTCACCTTCTGAAAGTATTCATGGCATACAGTCCAGAGGTTTTGGGGTAAGCTATAAGCCTTTGGTGTTTCTCCTTTCTCAAGCCTAAGCCACACCTTTTCCAACAGATTTTTTCACCATTTTCATTTGTCCCCAAATTTTTACTGAAGAAACCAAGTATCAGAATCTCTGTTGGGTTGGTTTGGAGGGCTCTTTCAAGGTCTCTACAGCATTTTTCTACCTCTTCAATCTCTACAGCAGTTTTTGGTACATAAGCTATAGTTATTTTCATTGTGGTATTTTTTCCTGAACTCATGAGAGCTCAAGAGAGATGAAATGATCAATTGTCTCATGATATTGTTTCTTGGGGATTTGGGATGTTTAATGAAACCAAATTTGCCAACTTGTTTCTTCAAGAACCTTTGAACTATCCTTTCATTTAGTTTTCTCTACCTTTTGTTATTTGGTTTTGTTTGTAAAGAGAACACAAACATTGATGTGGATAATTTTTTCCAATGATATGTCAATTCACTAATCATTGGATAAAGATGTCTAATTGTATTAAAGTGTGGTATAGCATTTTATAAATTCTAATAGTATTAACCACTGAGTATTATATAGTCTAATGCTATTGTATATATAGTATTAATAAAAGATTTAAAAATGTGATGCTTTCCCACAATATCACCATCATGATAGAAGTGGAGAGAGGCTACATTAGAATGGGAGCTATTTACAATTTTCCTCTCATCTGGTAGATTGCAATGGCTAAAGAATTCACCATCTAGTAGCTAACCCACTGGTAATGTCTCCCTATTTATTGACATGGGTCCTTAGACTACACTCCAAAGCCCTTCCACCATAGTGGAATCTTTTGGTGTTTTTGTTCTTTCAGCACGGTCTCCAAGAATCCAAGACCTCCTCCAAACTTCAGAATAGGCCCTTACAGAGCATATCATAACTGACATAATAAAATGATCTACAGGGCTTGGAGGAAAGGGAAGATGGAAGTTAGCATGGGAGAAGGCAATGAGTTTTAATCTTAAGCTTTCCAGGAGGTCTTCAGCAAGCAAAACCTTAAACCCAAACCAGAATTTCAAAATAGAGGATTCTCTACTAAAATCATACACCCCCCCATCTCTAAATAGCTTTCCTTTGGGGTAATACATTTGTCCCTGGTCCTTAAAATAGGTAGGAATCAACCTGTGGAAAAACAAACCCTTGACCATATATTTGTCACTATCGGTTCATACTAACAATCTTTAGCTTTGCCTTACACGCTTCTGTTTATTCTTTGTACTGAATGATTCAAGGTATTAAATAATAACAACAGCAGGAGCAACAACAACAACAACTCAATCAGAGAGTAGTCACCTGATTTCCATTTTTCTGAAATCTTTATCCTTCCCATCTTGGCCTGCCAATAGCACCATATACCCTCCCATCAACAGAGCTCACTGGGACGTGCCTAATGAGAGGCAGACTTCCCTTGGGGTTCCAGACAGGTCTCTGAAACATAACTGTGCCCTACATAATGAGAAGGATCTACCTGGGGAATTCCAGTCCTTAGCAAGCCTCAAGTACAAACCAGGCTTGTTCTTTTCCATCGTGTTCTAAGTCAATCTGAATGCATTACAGACCACAGAGTTGCAAATTGTATTTGATTATTTATAACCATAAAATAAATGGAATCATGTGAGTCTTGTGATTTTTTTTCTATGACGGATAAGGCAAGGAAC
Source organism: Dromiciops gliroides (assembly GCF_019393635.1). Taxonomy (NCBI): domain Eukaryota; kingdom Metazoa; phylum Chordata; class Mammalia; order Microbiotheria; family Microbiotheriidae; genus Dromiciops; species Dromiciops gliroides. Next base: position 71,151,933 of record NC_057865.1, read on the forward strand.
AGAAAATTCCCCAGTGGGCCTAGATGATTAATGTATGATGAATTCATGGCATTCCTGCATTTGACAACCTTTCTGGAAGGAGTTGAGCTGATATCGAGGGTACAACATGCTTATATGTTTCCCAAACTTTTAAAGATTTCTAGCCCTGAGCTCTATTCTCTGCCAGTGGAGTTCAGAGAAATACATGAATTTGGAAAAAGAGGGCACATTTCTTTTCTCGGGGCAATTCCTCTTTTGATGCCAAAGGGTGAAGAACAGTGCCCTGATGTGCACCTGCTTGTAATTTGGTATAAAGGCAGAGATAATATGTTTAAGTATTTATCTCTAAAACATCATTTTATAAGCATCTCTTGAGATGAAAGGGAGACGAGCAGTCATTGGCTTCACATGATTATAGGTAGGGTAGCCATGCAACTTGGGCAAAACAACATCAAAGACGTTATTAGACCAGCGGGTACAGGACACTCTGTCTAACTATGATGGAGCTGTAATGTTAATGCTTTCATTTTTATTAAGGTTTGGACTTTTTACAAAACAAAGGCCTGGAACCTGGGATGTTGTAACCTTCTGTATTCCTTCCTTTGCCTTCTTTTCACTTTGGGATACAAACATGATACCCCAAACATTGCAAACTGGTCACTTTAGTCAACCTGGTTCACTCACAATTAATGCAGTGGTGGGAAAACTAATACCAGATTGGATAATCTAATCAAAACTCTCTCTGGTGGAAAACCATGGATACATGTTCAGAAGCCCCTCAGTGAATACTGATATTTTAGCCCTCCTGAAAAAGAAACAAGGGACAGTGGCTTAGGAGATAGTGATCACTCACTCAATAAATGTTTTATTAAGGGCCTATGATGTAATCACTCTACTAGCTGCTGCAGATTAAAAAGAAAAAAGAAATTGCCCCTGCTCTCACAGAGCTTACATTGGAAATGGAGATGGGGGGAGAGTATACAAATCCCCCAGGGTATTTTGAGGGAAAGGCGCTAACTGCTGGTGGATGATTATGAAGGGTCTTGTTTTGAAGATAGCCCTTAATCTGAGCTTTGAAGGAAAAGGGGGTTAACAGTAAGAGGTAGTATGGATTTGAAGTAGTGTATTATGGACATGTGGGACAACCTATGCAAGGAAAGGCTATGGACTACTGTGTACCACAAAAGGCTAGCTTGACTGGATTATAGAGCTGGTAAAGAAAGTAATGTATAATTATCCTAGAAAGAAAAGATAAATTATCCAGGGTTCTAGATGTCAAAAGGTGTTTATATTTGATCTTAGTCCCTATAGAAAGCCACTGGAGTTTATTGAGAAGGAAATGACCTCGTCAAAGTCATGCTCTAGGATTATTGGCATATCGCTGGCCGCTGTGTGAAGGATGGCTCTGAGAGGGAAGACACTTCAGGCAAAGAGACTAGTCGGGAAACTACCGATATACTCCATGTGGGAGGTAATGAGGGCCTGGACCAGAATGATTACGGAGAAAATGCTCCTGATTAATTTCTTCCTTTTTAAAATCTTGCCACCCTCCTAAAGCCACTTCAGCTGATCTATCCCAACATCATCCCCTTTTAGTATTTATAATCCTAAACTATTCCCTTAAGGCCTATAATAATCTAGAGCCTTCCTCTGAGTGGGAAACAGTACATGCAGCAAGCTTCCACCCCCATGCTTTTAGGAACACCTGCATTTCCACGGGTGGACATTGAGGCTATAAGTGATTCCCTATGAAGCCGATATTAAGGCTGTGAACCCTGCTAACACAACCATATCACCCATACAAATGGGTTATGTGTAGGATGCATGATTCCACTGAGAACATTGTGTTCCATCTAGCCAAGCAAATCCAGCCCAGTGCAACTCACCCACTGACCAAGGTTAATGGGACTTAACCATCCCTACTTTGAAGAGGAAATGCTGTGAAAAGCCAGGACCCCCAACACACCCAGAGGGAAGAGCAGATTATTAACTGGGCATGCCCAACCAACATCCTAGTCAGAATTCACCCGGCAGTCGGCATAAAGTTGTTGCTGAAATCAGCACATTTACTCCAGAAAGTCAAAGTGCGTGTACCACTTTTTTTCCTTCCAAGTACCAAAACTCCATTTCTTCACAATCAGACATGCACCATTTGGAGCCCATCTGTATCTCCTGGTTTTATTGCATTCCCTGAAGAAAGTCTGGAGTAATCTGTCCACATTTTAACGTGTTTTTCCTGCATGATCCGCCCCCTTCTCTAGGGAAGGGACAAGTTCAAGTAACTTCTGCCTAAGATGAAGAACAGGTAGCTGGGATGATATGCCTGGATGGATGCTGTGGGTTGGCCACACTACCATGTGCTGGGCATGCAGTGAGGTGAGACATAACAAAGCACAAAGAGTTAAAAAGTGTGCTGATGTTCCAGAAATTTGAATCTTTTCTTTTATGGCTGACTCTCTGAAGTAATTAGGGCACTCATTTCTTAGCTAATGCCTCCTAATGGTCACTTAATTCTGGACAAACTGCAAAGTGGAATACATGGGGAAAGTAGAATTAATTGTTTAAAAGACATTATTGGGATTAGTCTAGTAAACGTAGGAAGAAAAAGCTCTTTTATCCAAGACATTAAAAATAATGAAGTTCCCCTTATCCTTTGACCCCCCTCTTATAAAAGTGTGCATTTCCTTACTCAGAGGAATAAGCCAATGGAAGCCTTTATTCAGAAGCATTTTTTTTCCTGTAGTGTCCCTCTCATTGTAATAAGGCATTCAGGCAAAGAGAAGTAAAACTGAAAGAAGCCCTCCATTGCCCAAGCATCTCAGAGACCCTGCCAGGCTGTGCCCCAAACCACCACTTTTTCTGACATTTAAGAAATAACAACAGAATGCATCACCAGTTCCCATAGCCATGGGTCCAATGGGTCACTCTGGTATTATCTCCACATGGCAGAAGTATTTCTAAGTGGATTGTGTTTTGTGGTGAAAATAGTACAAGGACATACAAATGTGTTTTGATGGGAGCTGTGTGGGTAAAGTCTCTGTGATGTAGGTAAGCCTCTAAGTTGTAGACAACATGCCAATCTACATGCCAGAGGGAGTTTCTACACTTGAGTTGGAAATCACAGGTCAATTCTCTATCAACTATCCCATGGATAATTATGCTCCTGGAGGTTCTACCTCTAGTCTTATCCTTGAAACTGTGGGGTGGCACCATCTCAGGGTTTCACCCATGCCACTCATCATTCCTGCCACCATCCAATACTATCTGACTCTGCTCCCTTGCAAGTTACCAATACAGTTGTCCTTTCCACATCACAGGAGTCTGGAAAATCTCACAATCGAGAAAATCCATGTACAAATTTTTGGCCCTCTCTTCATGCCAGAGAAGTCTAAATTTCTCTTTTTTCTTTTTTGGGGTGTTTACAGTACCTTATTGTAAAATTTGGGTTGCTATTATACAGTATTATACATATATTTTACGTATTTCTGAGTTTCTAAAGTTTTTCTGTATAATCTTCTGGTCTTCGCTGTCATCGGTGACTTCCAGAAAACTCCTTCCAAATTCCCAATTAATTTCTTAAGCCAATCTGCAATATAACAAAACTGTGATGGGGAAAATCCCCATGTGGAAGGGATAATTGTAATTCTCAGAGATTCCCACTTTCAGTCATAGGCCCTCCTCTGGCCATTTAAGCACATTCTGTTTGCAACAACCCCAGGGGATGTAGATAGATAGGATTTTGAAAAGGATCTGGGAGTTTTAGTGGCCTAAAGGCTAAATATGAGAAAATGATATGATGCAGAAATAACAACATAACGGGCTATGTTAAGAAAGCTACAGATTGAAGCAAGAAGAAGGTATCACCCTACTGTACTTGGCTCTGGTAAGAACACATATTGATTATTGTTTTGAACTCTGGGGACCTTAAGTTGGGAAGGATATTGATGATCTGGAGAGTGTCCAAAAGAGGACGACTGAATCATAACAGATCTTGACTCTCTTAATCTCCATGAGATTATGTGTAAGGAAGGGTAATGTTCGGTCAGAAGAAAAGACAAATAGTGGAAGGGAGAGGAGAGTGGCAATTGTGTATGGGTGGAGCGGATACAAATATGATCACTGTCCTTTCTCCCTCAGTAGACCTCCACTTAACCTTTACCAAGAAAATGGAGGCAATCCAATGTTAGTCCTCTTTTCTCCCCAATCCTATGCCTCAAAACTTTTCAATATCATTTACAATCAACATCCTCTTTGCTCTAGTCTCTTCAACAAGGTGAAGACTTTTTCTTTTGCCCTTGATCCCCTTCCCTTCTATCTTCACTGGGAGCCATACTCTCTCACAACCAGTCTCTCATCCACTGGCTTCTTCCTGGCTCTCGATACATACCTAGATCTTCTCATCCTTAAAGTCAAAAACAAGAACCTTTATTTGACCCTGCTGCTTCCTTCAGTTATTTGTCTATATTTCCCTTCCTTTCTACATTTCTCTTTCCTTCCATATTTCCATCTCTTTCATAGTCAAAGTCTATGAAAAAGGCATACTTCTTGTTTCTGCTTCCTCACCTCTTATTTGTTTCTCAACCCTTTTCTAGCTGGCTCTTGACCTCACTGCTCAATGAAACATGACCCTCCAAGCTTTCTAACGATTTCTGAATTGCTAAATTCAAACTCCCTTTCTCAGCCTTCATCATTTGTAACATCTTTGTAACATTTGATGCCATTGATCACCTTTTTCTCCTGAATATACTCGCCTCCCTGGGTTTTCATGACACTGCTGTTTCTTGCTTTGCCTCCTATCTGTTTGACTGTGCCTTCTTAGTATATTTTACCAGATCACCATCTATGTCCCACTCCTCATAGATGGACTCACCCCAGAGATGTGCATGCTCTTTCTCTCTCTCCTTCCCACCCCCTCTCCCCGCCCCCATCAGATGGACAATTTTCAGTTAATCTCAAGGACATGAGGGAGAACAACCATCCAATTTGTAGAAAGAGATGGGGTGGACTGTTGCATAAGTTGAAGAAACAGGAAAAGAGATTAAATAATGCTCTAACATGGACTGTTTCTTCTCCCAAAGGCAGTTACTTATGGTAATAGGAAATTAGTTTAATGAACATGGTGGAATATCATAGTGCTGTAGGGGGTGGGGCAGGGGGAGGACCATGGAACAAGGTTCGGGGGAGGGCATAAGTATTTCTGTAGCACCTACTATGTGCCAGGCACTGTATTAAACACATTACAATTATTATTTCATTTGATCCTCACAACAACCCAGTGACTCAGGTGCTGTTATTATTCCCATTTCAGAGTTGCGAAATTGAGGCAGAGAAGGTGATGTGTCCATGGTCACAGAGCTAGTAAGTATCTGTATTCAAATGGTCTTTCCTGACTCCAGCCCCAGAACTCTATCCACTATGCCATCTAGCTGTTATCAGAAACAGTGAATAAGAATTCAGAGAAACATCAGAAAATATGTATATGGATTGCTACTGTATGCAGTATCATTCAGTCCAAAGGCATTTATATAGCATTTAGTATTTGCAAACCAACATGCTAGTCCCTGAGGTTACAATGAAAGACACAAACATGGTACCTGCCTTCAAAGAGCTTATATTCTAATGGGGACAACAAGTACATATGAGATGTATACAATGTGAATGGAAGGTGATTTCAGAGAGAATATACAAGCAGGGGGGTGGGGGGGTTACTAGGAAAGACCTCTTGCAAAAGGAAAATTTTGAGGTAAGTTTTGAAGATTAACCTGAGAAGAAATTCCTCATCTCCTGGCCTTGCCTTTACATTGATTGTCCCACCCCCCTCCTGCTCCCCCACCCCTGTCCCTGCTCCTAATGGTACTTCCCAGTGTAGCTAGATAGAAGACTTTGCAGAGGAGAAAAAGTACAAAAAAGATTAGAAAGGTAGGCAGAAACAAGGTTATAAAGGACTTTAAAAGAGACAGTATTTTCTATTTGATCTGGAAGATAATGGGGAGCCACTGAAGTTTATAGGAGGGGAGCAGGGACTTGGGCAGACCTGCACTTTAGGAAAATAATTTTGACAGCTGAGAGGACTTAGAGTACCTCTACTGAGGTGTGAGACCAATCAGAAAGCTATCACAATAGTCTAGGTATGAGATGGTAAGGTCCTGCATCATGGTGGTGGCTGTGTGAGTACAGAGAACAGGAAGCATATGAAAGATGTTGTGAAGGTAAAAACTGGATTTGTGGGATGAGCATAGGTGAAGAGCTGACAATGACACCAAGGTTGCAGGCCTTGGTAATTGGGAAAAGATTATTTGGCTCTACAGAAATAGGAAACTTGGGAGAAGAGAGGGTTTGGGGTGTGTGTGAATAATGAATTCCATTTCAGACATGATTTTGAGATGTTTATGGGACATCCAGCTTGAGATAATCAAAAGGCAGTAGGTGATATGGGACTGGAGCTTAGGATAGATATTTAGGGCTGGATGTATTAGATCTGGAAATCGTCCACATAGAGACAAGAAAACAACGACTGCAAAAATGTCAAAGGAAAGAAGAATAATGAAAAGGGAAAGATCCGTAAGAGACTCTGTGCTATGGTAAAAAGATGACTGGGTAGAAATACTGACACTTGCTATTTGTGTAACCTTTGGTAGGTCACTTAATTTCCCTAAACCTCAGTTTACACACTGCCAAATAAGGTAATTGGATTAATGGGCTGTAAGGTGCATTCTAGGTCTAGGTCTAAGATCTTCTAATTCTATGGGTTAATCGAAATTGAATAATATGTTGTTATGATAAATTTATGAATGAGAAGAATGAAGAAAACATGCTTCCATTTCATCATGACAGAGGCAGGAAATTATGGATGGAGAATATTTTGCATGCCATCAAATGTATTCACTGTGTTGATTGGTTTTGATTAACTTTAAAAAAAAATTTTTGGTACCTTGTTATTACTTCTGCCTCCATTAAATAATCAAATTCAGTAGTCTTCTCAGAAATCCCCCAGAGTCATGGGCCTACTCTATAGGCCCATCTGAGGACTTCATTAAACCATCCAACAGCTATAGCCACACTAATACTGGTAATGAGCAGCAACAGATTGAAGTGCCAAAGGGCATGTGCTTAGTCAAAGTGAGCTTAGGATCTGCATTTACTGAGAATTCCTCTTCTTGGGAAATAATTGTAATTCCCAATTCTCATCTCAAATGTAGTTCAATGGGTCTGGGTTCTTCACACCCACCTATTTAGGGTAAGTTCATGCAGAGCTAGTCATTGCACAGCCATGGGAGTCTAAGGGCATCACAAACCTGCTTTTGTTTAAGCTCAGGTGGCTGAATGTCATTTGTCCTAAGAGACAGGATAATCTAGTTGATAGAGAGTCATTGAGACAGGGAGATATGGGGTTCAGGTCTAGCCTCTGACACATATTCACTTAAACTCTCAATATTTTCTAGGCAATTAAGACTTTAAGTCTCAGAGAGGTGGCAACCTTCATTGGCAAAGGGAGGTTCCTCACCTAAAAGGACCCATTATATATTCCTGATACTTAATCTTAATTACAAGGGAAGACTCAATGGGTTGCACAGGAGGGGAGATATAATTAGAAATGAATGTGATATAAAAACAAAAGGTATCAATAAAAAAATTTTAAAGCTAAGTAAAATAGTTACACACATGCAGAGAAGAATAGGAGAAAAGACCACAGTAGGGAAAAGGATGAGGAAGCCTCTGTGTGCTAATGGGTAGAATTTAGTGTTATCTAAGTTCCTATGAAGATTATCAGTCCTGGGTTTGTCTGGGAGTCAAACAATAAGAGCTGTTTACTGCTATACCAAATAGATATGAGTAAAGCTTTCAAGTTACCCAATATTGAGGGTGAGGGAATGGCATGGGACAAGTGCTTCTTGGCGGAAGATCTAGGTTAGAAAAAAAACATCTATTATAATGATATAGAATTTGAAAAATGCCATGAAATCTAAAGATACTTTTCTTTGGTTCCTTCCCTTCTCTTCTCTTTACCTTGCTCTCTGTCCTCACAGTAACCTATAATAATAATGATGACAATAATAATAATAATAATAGTAAATAGCTAACTTTTATAAAAATGCTTGCTATTTTCCAGCCACTGTGCTCTCCTTGGATACTTACTAGCGACCCTGGGCAAGTCACTTCACCCCAATTGCCTTAAACATCTGGGGCCTTCTCCAGTTGTCCTAACCTATATCTCGCCACTGGACCCCAGATGACTCTGAAGGAGAGAGTGAGGTTGGTGACCTCACACAGCCCACCCTCACTTAAATCCAATTCAGTGCAAGCCATGACATCACCCTCACATCCTGGTCCTTTTGGGGAATGAAGGACAAACAACAATAGCTAAGCACTTTAAAATTATTATCTCATTCGATTCTTACAACAACCCTGGGAGGTAAGTGCTATTTTTATCCCTGTTTTACAGATGAGGAAATTGAGACAGACAGAGGTTAAGTGACTTGTGCATGGTTATTCAGCTAGTAAGTGTCTGAGGTCACATTTGAACTCAGATCAGATAGGGCCCAGTGCCCTATCCATTGTACTATCTCAATTACATGTACTAACTTCTATTCTAATTTAATTCATCTGGATTTTCCTGCTTTTAAAAAATAAGCTTGGAAATCTCAAAGATAATTAAAATTCTTACTTTAGAGTATTTAAAATATAATAGTCACTAACTACAGAGTTAAGAAAGCTCTGTGTTAATGCAATAGCTCTTATGATCACCTACTGGAAATTCAATACACATTTGTTCAGTATGCATTTATTAAGCACCCATTTTATACAAGAATACCACCTAGCTACCTCGAATTGAACAGGCTGAGAAATTAAGTGGGGGTGTAAAGGTTTGTAGAATCTTAGAACTAGAAGGAAACTGACTGATTGGTCTAACACAGTCACTTATAACCAAGGAAACTGAGGAGAGAGAAATGGAGAAATGGCATGATTTACCCAAAGTTGAACAAAAGGCAGAACAGAGCCTAGAACCCAAATCTCTTGAATCCTAGACTTCTTGGGGTGCTCTGAGAAATCCTATTGCTAAATAATCTCTCTTCTACTGCTGCCATTAGCCTTCTTCCTTTGACTTAGGTATTATTGTCTCAGCCTTTTCGGGAACTGTAAATACTTCAAGAATGGGGAGATAGTTTTAGGTCTTAATGCTTCAGAATGAATATGAGAATTAGTCATTTTCCTTCTTTACTTGGAGAAGGTGGCCAAGACAATTGCTCGGGTCATGGAAAGAGGCCGAAAGGGGAACAGATAAAAGTTTAGAAGAGGAAGGGAAGGGAACAACAAAGATGAATGTAGCCTGTGTCACAACTTTACACAAGGAAGGCCCTTTGCCAGCCAACTGATTTGGCTAAAAATAGCCCCCCTGTGAGAAAGAATACAACCTCCGAAAATCTATCAAACTTCAAAACCTCATGTGGGCAGGAAACATGCTCCCCCAGGGGCCTTGCACAGTGTTCCATATATAGTAAGTGCTTAATCAATGCTCCTTTAATGAATGTCCTGTTGATAAAGCATTTGGCAAAATGTGGGCCAATTATTAAAACACTGCTACTCAGATTCAAATGTACTTGATTCTCCTGCACCAAAGTCTTTTCTTGTCCTCAAGTAGGCCAGTGAGTATCTATCACTCACTGATGAAGCCAAGAGTTAGTCAATAAGCATTCAAAGGATAAGGAAAGGAACAAAGATAAGATTTGGATTCTAAAATGGGAGGTGGAATAGTATAGGGGGAGGTTTGATGAATTTAGAGGCAGAGCAACCTAAGTTCAAATTCTAGTTCATTCACTTATTACCTGTGTTACTTTGAGAAAGTCACTTAACCTCTCAGTTTCCCTTCTGTTAAATGAAGAGACTGGATTTAGCTTAGCTGGTATCTCAAGTTCCTTTCGGCTCTGAACCTATAACTCTATCATTTCATGATAAGTCTCAGAACGCAGGATGGGATAGTGGATAGAGAGCAAGGAGCCAATTAGACCTGCAATCTAGTCCCACCTCTGACATATACTGACTGTTTGATCCTATGTGAATCCCTTAACCTCTCAATCCTCTAGACCTTCTCTCCATAGTTATGAGTTGGAAAGGAAGTTATCAATACCTTTGTATAGGGGGTTTCCTAATCTGGGACACCTAAATGCCAATGAAATCTGATTCCTATTCATAGTCAAGCAATGTCATTCAAAAAATGTGTCTAGGTAGTACTTCAACTATTATTAGTAGTATTTATTATTAATAATAACTATTATTAATTAACTGTTCTTAATTATTTGGAGCATCCATACACTTGCTTGTTTTGGTGGTCAAATTAAATTTATACTGACTAAAACAGCATTCCATTCAAAACCAAATAATCAACTAAGATCAGACCCTCAGGCATTCAATAAACATTTTTATTCAGTCATTATATTTTCTCTCTTTTTCCACTGAACACTATGTCTGAGAAGAATGTAGCTGAAATTTCCAAGTGACAGGTTTGATGTAGGTTTAATTTTTCTTTTAAAGGTTGCTTGTTACCATTAAAGGTTGGTCCTCATACTTAAAAGGCATCAGCATTTGATGTTCTCAAAGCAATTACTCCACATTCAAGAGAATGAGGATTAAGTTTTCTGGCTAGAAATTAGATCAGCTTGTCAAAAATGGAGACTTGGGACCTTCTTGGTGAATTCAGTCTCCAGTTATCAATAAGTAGAAGATATTTATTAGGTGGTCCCTAATCTGTACAAAGGAAACAGATGGTGCAGCAGATGGACTGCTGGGACTGAAGTCAGGAAGACTCATCTTGGTGAGTTCATATCTGGTCTTAGACACTTACTAACTGTGTGACCCTGGGCAAGTCACTTAACCATGTTTGCCTTGGTTTGCTCATCTGTAAAATGAGCTGGAGAAGGAAATGGGAAATGACTCTAGTATCTTTGTCAAGAAAACCCCAAATGGGGTCACAAAGAGTCAAACACAACTGAAAAATGACTGAATAATAACAAAATTACAAAGGATCAGGGATGGCACCAAAAGAAAAAAAGTAATAATATACTATAAGAACACTGGATTCGTAAATGCTGTCTGTGCTTTTTACCGACCTGTGTGACCTTGGTAAGTTACTTAACTTCTGTTATTAAATTTTTTCATATGTAAAAAAGAAGGCCTGGACCTTTTCTAATCTTAAATTCCACAGACTTTGTTTGGATGTTTTCCCTCATGCTTATAACTGTTATTTTTTTTTAAAAGGATAAAACAGCATGAACTAACAATACTAATTGAGTGATACAGACATCAAATCTCCTAGAAGCTCAGAGGATATTTAACTTTGGTCTGAGTTGATTAATAAAGAATTAAGAGCATAGATGAAATTTAAGCTGGCCTTTAAAGTATGGATTAGGAATTGGATAGGTGAAGAAAAGTGGGACAGGGCATTTTGGGCTGGGGGAGGGGGGGCGAGGCGGGGAATAGTATGAGAGCTAAATCTCAGAAGTAGAAAAATACAAAGAGCCTTCCAAAGTGGAAGGTAAATGAATGGTTACTGGAAGTCCCATTCTATTGTACAGGAGAGAGAATTGAAGAGTTTCTACTTTATGAATATTTGCATGAGCTTAACTCTACAGTATCCCACATGAGTAGGAAATGTTTGCACCCTCTGTACGTTCCCGAAATCCCTTGTTTACTGATTATCAAAAATGAGCTCATCTGAGACTCTGTGGCAGAGTGGCCATAAACCTTTTTTATGAGAAGCCTTTCTTTCATCTGTTAAGGTGAGACAGCTGAATCCTCCGGTCCTGTTCCAAGAAAGCACTCTAACTGCCGAGGCCAGACTCGGTTTCATCAATAAATGAGCTGTTAAAATTGATTTCCCCTCATTGAAAGGCACTTCATTCACAAATATATTCTGCCACATGAAGACCATTTTACTCTTGCAAAAGAGGCTGTTCCAAATAAAACTCTTTCATGACTTCCCTGCCTTTTCCAAACTCTTATTGGTGTTGTCACTGGTGGAAAATCCCATTTTTTTCCACATAGTCACCGTATCTCAAAGACGAATGTCAGTTGGTGAGGCTGGGACAAGGGGTGGGAATTCACTCTAAGAAACAAACTGTGGTATATGGAACACATTTCATTCTTGTCACAGCTCTTGGTGAACTATTTGGAAAGGATAAATATCACTTAAGGGAAGATGGCTTTCCACTACTTCTTTTCTATCAGTTAATAGTATTATTCCATAGGGCACATGGGCATCAGGCGACTCACTCCATCATTGCTGTTTCCAGGCAAAAGTTGAAGTAGAATAACCTTGGTAACATTTTTGGCAATTTAGGAGATGTGTAGAAATGCTGCTTTAGGAATTGCTTGGGAAAATACCTCGACTATCTAATAGTGTCGCCTCTTGTTTGACAGACAAATGATAACAATGAATCAAGAGGCCCAGTGCAGGGCTGGGAGATCCCTGGAGTGGGGAAAAGCCCTATGGATGAAGAGTCTGTACACAATTTTTTTTCTGCCTGTCTGACTGTTTTGTTTCACTTAGAGACTGGGCAGAGAGTACAAGACAATGCAAAAAAGAAAAAGAAAAGAAAAGAAAAATGTCTATGGTGAGCACATCTGAAAAGATATCTGGCATCAATCTCTTTTGAGCAGTGCAAGCATAGATGAGGCTGTGTAGCCCTACCTGACAAGCAATATTTAAATGACTGCATCAAGATTCTAAAATGTTAAGGGTCATTAGGACAAGATACCAGACTCAGCAAACTGCTGTATGAAATCCAGACCGTCCTGCTTAATTGTTCTCACACATGGGACACTCTACCCACCCCCAACCACTTAAATTAAAAAAAAAAAAAACAACAACAACAACCCCAAATACAACTTCTATTTGTCTGCTTCACATTCCATATGTTACTCATGACATCTGCTAGTGTTTCTACTTAAAATAAAAAAGATCATTTTAATTTCCAACCATATCTGTTCCTGGTTGGGGAAAGTAAGCCATTTGGCAATTCCTTGTCCTTGAAGCCTGTGATTTGTTTGGGTTCCCTGTGCCACATCTTGGGGAAAATTTTCTTTTTATTGAAAGAGGGAGAGAGGAAAGCAGCTGCAGCTCGGGCCCTGGGATAGACAGCAGACAATACGAGGCACTTCTATTCTTAACCTTATGCTTTCTATCAAACTGCAGGCAATGAGAAGGAAGGAGGGGAGGAGGGTGTTTTGTTCTTTGGAAAACAAGAAGAGGAGGAAGAAACTGACTATGCCAGTGCAGATAGCTGGGGTTGGCAAACCATGGGGAAATGGTCTAAACACTGAAAAGGTCCAAACTTTTTTATTAGCACAGCTGTGCTTAGACTCTGGCCTGAGAGGTTAACTATTATACTGAAACTAGTTAAGGGAGCTTATCTTCACTGTGGAGACCTTCACGTGGATTGATCATTACCAGCTCAAAGGCTTGACAATGTACTTTGCCTGATCTCCCAAATTAAGCTAAATATTTATGGTCTGTTTTCCAGGTAAAGGAAATAAATTCCCAATCAGATGAAATTTCATCATCTAATCTGAAGCAAAATTCCCAGAATCAGGAGACTCTGACAGTCAGAGAAACAAAGAAACTAAGACCAGAGGGCAAGCACTTGACCAGAGAAAAGGTTCACAGAAATGGAATGCAGCACCAAACTGTACATAATAGGTTTATAATACAGAGGGAATTACAAAGAGGAATGTAAGTAAAGGATATCATCAGAAAAAGCATATGGGCTAAAAATAATAATAAATTGGGCTGTTCAGATACTCAGAGCAAGGAAAACCAATATCCATTGGTATCTTTGCAATATCAAGAGAAATCAAAGCATTTCCCCCCTTGAGTGGACTTCTTACAAGAGAACATGGATGAAAGTAATGCAGGATGGATAGACATGGAAAAGTTCAAATCTGTAACATTGGGGAGAATACTCATATCAATAAGATTATAGATTCATTTGAGTATTGCATTAGAGAAAGTCAGCTTATTCTTGGGAACTTGGGAGTGTGGATGTGGAAAGATAGGATTCATTGCTCTTAATAAGTGGACTAAATCAAATGCAACATGGGTATTGAAAGAGAATGGGACTCAGGGTTAAAAGACTTGTCTTGGTGCTATCATTAGCTGGCTAAATAATCTTGAGTAAATCAGTCTCTCTGAGCCTTAGTACTGTTCTGGAGATGATGTTGATAATTGATAAATAATTGAGTTTTAAATTGCACTGCACTGGTGTACATTCATGGATCTTATGGCCTCCCTACAATGATGTATCCTCTCCAAATCTCATCCTCCAACATGGTTCTTGTGTATATTTCCCAAAAAATACTCCATAAAGAACCTATCCAATGTGTTAGAGGCCTTCCTCTTATTCTTCTAAAATTTTAGGGCCACAAATATACTAATTAAACTTTGTATTTGTTATCTCTTATTCTCACTATATGTCTGGCTCATCTCTTCTTCTAGTGATAGATATCCTCAATAATGCTTTTTATGCCACTTGTCACTAGCAAATCATGCTTGGCCAATTCTTGAGCACAATTTCAATTTCAATTGCGGACATCTTCCCTGAAATTTTAGGTAAACATTTGACTCCTTGTTTTCCATCTCACTTGACATCAAAATATTCAATATTTATATGCTGAACATAGTGAATTCTATCAGCACATTCATTCTACAGTGCAGTATAATTTTAATATATGGGAGCGAGATACATGTACACATCTGTGGGCAACCCTTAATGTTGCATTTTGTTTTACTGAATCAAATACATTTTGTTAAAAAAACAAATAAATAAATATAGCAGCAACCCATGAAAAAGAATCTTGTGGGAGGAACTATAAGTAACAATTTTAATAGCTGAAGCAAGTAAAAACAAATATGTTAATTTAGTCAAGCGGGAAAAGGAGCAAAAAAAAAAAAAGATCTGGAATAACAAGAAATCAATGCTGGGTGTGTGTAGGGGAAGGTGTGGCTCAAGGAAGAAGGTAGCATAGGCCAAAGAAAGGCTCACAAAAAGGTGGTAAAACCTCTAGAGGAACCACATAGTCTTCAAGAACTGTCAGCACCCTATAATATTCTGTGTCCTAAAGCAAAGCTCCAGTTGCCCAACTGTAGTTATTCTGATATAAGAATCATGACTTTATCAGTATGGATAATCCCTCTACCAGTTCATTTCATGATCCTATCAATGCCATAGTAGACAGTTCTTATAAGTAACTTTGCCTGATGGGTGTCAGTTGGAACTGAGTTGTTTTAACTTGGATTTCTTTTATTATTAGTGATGTGATTTTTTTTTTTTGCAGGGCAATGAGGGTTAAGTGACTTGCCCAGGGTCACACAACTAGTAAGTGTCAAGTATCTGAGGTCAGATTTGAACTCAGGTCCTCCTGACTTCAGGGTCGGTGCTCTACCCACTGCGCCATCTAGCTGCCCCGGTGAATTTTTTTTCATAGGGGTATTGATACATTGATTTTTTTCTTCTGAACAGTGACATCTCCATGGCCATTTATCTACCAGGGAAAGAAATCATGTTCTTATAGTTCTTATATATTTGTACTACATGTCTTGCTTATCAGACCTTTATCAGAGACACATGCTACAAGGATTTTTTTCACTTAAATATTTTGCTTCTAATTGTAGTAACATTGATCTTATTTGTGTATTATGTAACATTGATTACTCTCTTAACTAATTGATTAATCTCTCTGATTTTTAACGATAGATATAACTTTGTTGATGACCCTCTGAGTTTTAATAGCGAGAGAGATGATTAATAAATGCTTAATTAACAAATGTTCCCCAAATTATCAATGCCCTTTCTAAATGATGGTACCCCCAATTGAACAAGTGGATTAAAAGTGACTGTTACTTGGACTATATGTAGTATACATGTGTATGTATACGGGTGTATTTGTGTACACAAGCATATATATGTGCATAGATAGATGTATTCTTTTTTATGGACAATTTGTTGAACAATGAACTGAACCCAGAACCAAATAAGAGGAAGAGAGAGACTCAATTACATTTAGGAAACTGAATAGTGCTTTATATGATCTCAAGCTTCTTCCTGAAAACAAAAATGCCCATTATTTTACAATAAAATTTTCCTGGTGATGCTACATGAAAACCAAGTATGGGATGCCATAGTCTCTAAAGAATAAAAGTTGTAGGTCAACGAAGAGGACATGGAAAGTTTCATGGTGGGTGAGAGTATTGATGTAGAATATTACTGCACAAGTAAAGAGTAACTGCACAAGAGAATAGGCAGAAAGAGATCACTGCGATATGGATACTGAGATATGGAGGTAGGATGGTCATGTGGAGGAAATGAGGGATAGCCCATGAGGTTTGTTGATATTCACACAACATCAAACTATCAAGAGAATGGTTCCCAGCATGTTGGGTGGCCTCCTTTTGGGAGGACCCATAGGAGGACATAGATAAGAATTGCATGGTATGAACACATAGGGAAGAGTTAAAATTTATACCATTAGATGGGCCACTCACATCAATGAGAATATATATAATAATAATAATGAGCATTTACATGACTCTTTAAAGTTTGCAGAGTGCTTTACAAATATTTTCTCAATCAATACCTCATAACAACCATGGGAGTTAGGTGCTATTATTAATCCCATTTTAAAGATGAGGCAAGGGGCAGCTAGGTGGCACAGTGGGTAAAGCACCAGCCCTGGATTTAGGAGGACCTGAGTTCAAATCTGGCCTCAGATAATTGACATTTACTAGCTAAATGACTCTGAGCAAGTCAAAAGAAAGGAAGGAAGGAAGGAAAGAAGGAAGGAAGGAAGGAAGGAAGGAAGGAAGGAAGGAAGGAAGGAAGGAAGGAAGGAAGGAAGGAAGGAAGGAAGGAAGGAAGGAAAGAAAGATAGATGAGGCAACTGAGGTTGAGAAAAGTTAAGTGATATGCTGGGTTCACACAGCGAGCAAATTTCTAAAAATAAGATTCGAACTCAAGTCTCCAGATCTAGTGCTTTATCCACTATGCCACCTTGCTGCCCCAATATATCCATCAAAGCATGAATACATTGAAGAACCTACCTTATAGGGTTGTTGGGAGGTTCTAATAAGACATATTTTAAGTCCTTCAAAAATCTATTATTCATTTTTTATTGCAACGCGAGATGACATAGGAGCAGGTTAATTCATTTGGCATATGGTTATAGGCTGTCTGAGCAGAACCCACCAGATAAGCTGGGAAACAGAGAAGCAGATCAGCAATCAAGGCCTTATGAAAAATAGCAACAGTTCCCAATCTGGTGAGCATCCAAGATAGGAAGTACCCTGGGACATGCAGAAGCATGTGAACTAATGAATTCAGTTTTGAACATTTAGGAGACAGGAGACAGAATCTTCATTACATGTAGTATGGTTTACTGGGAAAAGTACTAGATGTGCAGAAAAAGGAAAAGGGATTCAAAATCTGAATTGGATTCAGTTTCCTCACTATAAATGAAAGATTTGGACCAGATGATCTCTACAATTCCTCTATGCCATTCTATGATCCTAGAGCTCACCCAAACCCCCTCCCATCATATGTGTATGCTCCTAATGCCTGGAGCTGATTTTCCTGACATTCAAGGAGCCAAATACCATAGCATGGCTTGAATCTACAGAGCTCAGCATGATGGAGGGTATGGAGTCCTGTTCTTACATATGTCAGTACCTCTCCAGGAGAAACAGTTCTGTTATCCAGTTCATCATATAATTGGTGTAAAAAGATGCAATCTCTACTCCCCAGAAATCACAACTTGAAGAAATTAGTCTTTGGGCTTCAAATCCCCCTCAGTGTCTCTCTTCTCTTGTTCAGGATGTAAGAATTCTTTGTCATCAATTGCAGTCACATAAAACCATTTAAAGAATTGTGCCTTGCTCATGTAAAGTTCCCTTCCTTAGTTTTTAAACTTTGATAACTATCAGTCATCAACGAACAAGGATTTGAGTTTGGGTACATAACATTTGTGCCCATTTCAACTTTTCCCTGTAATATTTTCAAATCCATAAGGCTACAAAGACCTTCTCCTTCAATAGTTCAGCTACATACAAATTAAAATGCCATTTACTAGATCCTCTTCATTCATGAGGAGCAATTAGAGTAGAATACCTAATAAGCAACAATGCTGGTGAGGGTATTAGTCTTCATTTTCTTCAATGGGCTGTGCCAAAATATCTCTTTCACTTATTAAAGTCATTTATGATTGCCACCAGCATTGAGCTGAATGGCATCCCAAGGCCAAATTTTCTCATTCATCCTCCTGTGAAAGACAGAAAGAAAGAAAGAAAGAAAGAAAGAAAGAAAGAAAGAAAGAAAGAAAGAAAGAAAGAAAGAAAGAAAGAAAGAAAGAAAGAAAGAAAGAAAGAAAGAAAGAAAGAAGGAAAGAAAGAAAGAAGGAAAGAAAGAAAGAAAGAAAGAAAGAAAGAAAGAAAGAAAGAAAGAGAAAGAAAGAAAGAAAGAAGGAAAGAAGGAAAGAAAGAAAGAAAGAAAGAAAGAAAGAAAGAAAGAAAGAAAGAAAGAAAGAAAGAAAGAAAGAAAGAAAGAAAGAAAGAAAGAAAGAAGGAAAGAAGGAAAGAAAGAAGGAAAGAAGGAAAGAAAGAAGGAAAGAAAGAAGGAAAGGAAAGGAAAGGAAAGGAAAGGAAAGGAAAGGAAAGGAAAGGAAAGGAAAGGAAAGGAAAGGAAAGGAAAGGAAAGGAAAGGAAAGGAAAGGAAAGGAAAGGAAAGGAAAGGAAAGGAAAGGAAAGGAAAGGAAAGGAAAGGAAAGGAAAGGAAAGGAAAGGAAAGGAAAGGAAAGGAAAGGAAAGGAAAGGAAAGGAAAAAACCTAGAAGAGTTATTGGTTGATTAACATATAGCAGATCCTTACATTAAGCATCTTTGTCTTTGTGTTGAGACAAATACACAACAATCCCCTGAAGGATATATTAGACACTACATGATATATCAGATATATTTTCCTTAGCATTTAACTTATTTTACAGGATGCATGTAGTTTAGCTGTCCTTGATAATTAACCCGTGATGGGCTCATTCAATGACCTCCAGAAGGACAACCCAAGATGCCATAGAAGCAAGTTAACTAATTTGGTATACAGCAACCAGCTATAGGCTGGTTCTGTCTGAGCAAAAACCGTCATATAAGCTGGGAGCTAGAGATGCAGAGCAGTAATCAAATATAGGCCTTAGGAAGGGTTGTAATAGTCCCTAACCTGAGGATTGAATAGTGCACGAGCATTCAATATACAAAGTGTTCTGGGACATTCAGGAGTATTTTCACACCTGTTACTGGAGAATTCAAACAGTACCAAGACTTATAATACTATCCCCCTCCCCCCCAACACACACACACACACACACACACACATATACTAAGGCGAAATAATTTGGATTGCTAGCAAATTTAGAAATCCAACTGTCCCCCATCTGATTCATATTGCACTGTGAAGACTCCTCTATAAATGATTCAAAATCTAAGTTTTAAGTTGTTGTTTGTCCTTCATTCTTGAAAAGGACCATGACATCAGGGTGTCATGACTTGCACTGAATTGGATTTAAGTGAGGAAGGGCTGTGCAAGGTCACCAACCTCACTCTCTCCTCCAGAGCCATTTGGTCCAGTGGCAAGATATGCATCAGGATGACTGGAGATGGCCCCGGATGTTTAGGGGTTAAGTGACTTGCCCAGAATCACACAGCTTGTAGGTGTCTGAGGTAATATTTGAACTCAGGTTCTCTTGACTCCAGGGCCAGTGCTGTAACCACTGTATCACCTAGCTGCCCCAGGTTTTAAGTAAATTGGGATAGGGATTAATTGAACCAAAGATTGGGAGAAAAGACAAACTTAACCCTTCTCATTTGAGGCTAAATACCTGCAAACCTTGCTAACTTTGGACCCAGAGCACCGGGGACGCTAAGCAAAGAGGTAGAGGGTGAGTTACCCAGTCTGCTTAGGTCCAGTGGTGTTTCTAATTGTTAGAATATGACTAAAATGCTACTGCATTGGCCTTTGTGATTGGTGTAACCAGGGAAAAATGGCTTTATCTCAGAAGATATCTGGTGAAAAGAGCTTCAAAGAAGGTAGAGAAGGACCATGGGTAGAGCCGGGTAGGGAGATTATCCTGAGATTTTGGAACAGCAAAGCACAGGCATGAGCAAGAGGGATGTTGGGGTGAGGAGAAAAGTATGGAAAATAAGCTAATAAGTAGCACATGAAAGGAATTAGAATCATAGAACCTCAGAAGAGACGCTAGCCCTCAGTTTCCTCATCTGTAAAGCAAAGACCATGGATCAGATGGTCTCTAGAATCTTTCAACTCCAAATCAATGCTCTAATGATCGCCATGTCCAATGATGAGCCGGAGTAGGATTCCCCCTACAATATCCTAGACAACTGATCATCCAGCCTTATTTACTGAATAAGTGAAATCCTTCTCCTTCTTTACTACTGTTTGCATGGATATGCAGATCAATCCTAGGGACAGTCAAGCACTGAACAGAATGGGTCATTTGCCTGAAAACTTCCAAAAAATGATATTTTGTACAGTAGATAAAGAGGTAGAGATGAGGCAAAATATTGACCATAGGAACTTTGCCTAATAGTTTGGAATAATGAGAAATTGGAGAAATGTCTCCTCTATTTGATCAGGATTCAACAGGGGAAAATAAACTGAGAGAGGTCCTTGATCGACACTTTACATTTAGCACCCACAGGGAGTGGAGAGATGGTCCAGAAGACAAGCTAAATGGCTACTGTTTGAAGACCAGCCCAACTACATCTGGACATACAGCCATGACAGTAGTTTGGTCACAGGGTGGTAGATTGTGGTGGGGGTTATTCTTTTGTTTTGGTTTTGCTACAGTAATTCTTTAAGACTATCTGCTAAATCCGGAAGGTATTTACACTGATAGGATGGCAGATCAAATGTTGGATTAAGGCCCATTGAGTGGGTGGAGCTATTACTTAAATAAAGGTGGAAATCCCTCAGACTGCAAGGTGATTAGTGTGTTTATTTTTGTATAAATTTATTTATCTGTTTACATCTTGTTGCTTCCCTCCCCCTTTCCAATAGTTCCTAAACTCCTTGTGGGTGGGAGTTATTCTTCATTATGTCTTAACACCTGGCACAGAGTCTGACACATAGAGTAGGCACTTAATGAATACTTATTGAACTGAACAAATGTTATGTGACCGGATGGATCTTCCTTTTAATATTTCTAAAGGAATGTAAAAATGTATTCCTCTGTTGGCAGTTACACAGGCTCTTGGCAGTGCCAGACTAATTCTGGCCAAAGGTATGAGTCCAAGACTTTTAAGGGGAAAGTTTTTCTTCATTGTTTTCAGGGTGGCAATGGAGGAGGAGGAGAAGGAGAAGGAGAAGGAAGAGGAGGAAGAAAGGGAGGAGAAGGAGGAAGAGGAGGAGGAGGAGGAGGAGGAGGTATGTGACTAAGAAAATAGAGAATGCAACATCTTCTTTGATCCTCATGACCTTTCAAACATCTTCAAAATAGGAATTTTACAATTACACAAAACCAATCTGTATCCACCAGAAAGCTAAGATAAATAATGGAATAATGTTTCTGGAAGAACAAAATTAACTCAAGATGTAATCCAAAGTGACATACCCTACAAACCTAAGCTTAATCATAAAAAAGGTGGATGTTCAATAAAAAAGCAGCATTAGAAGCATTTCTAGGAAGAAAAACCAGACTTGAGCAGATTATTTGCTTTGTAAACACCCAAAACAGCAGAGATATAAGAAAGATAAACACATACTGCAAACAAGGAAGGTAATGAAAGAGATTACTCCTGAAAGAAAAAAGAAGGAAAAAAAAGAATGAGAAAGACATCTCTGGGGTCAGCAATGACGACGAACAGCAACAGTATGAAAATTAGGAAATTTCTTTTTAAAAGTACCCTGGGAGAGAAAGAGTAAAGCAGAAATCAAGTGGAGTTGATTTCTCAAGTTGGAGGAACAGGCTGGAAAAGTCAAGGACTGAACCTCACAATACCCTACTTACAAGTGAAGTAATGCTTTTTGCTTTTATGTTTGTTTTTGCTTTGTTTTGTATTGTTTTATTTTTGGTGGAGGGTGACACTAAATCTCAGAATGGAATGGTGCATAAAATGGAAAAGTCAAGGATGTTGTATACACTTATCAAGGCAGTGGCTAGTAATGAAGGGAAAATAACTCCTGTAGTCTCTTATTCTATGGGATCCTACAGTCATTGTCCTACAGGAAAAGGCATGAAATAGCAAAGGGAGGAATTAATGTAGGAGGAAAGAAAGGGGGAAATCTTGATTCAGTGGTGGAAAGGGGTCATATTGAAGAACACTCCCATAAAGGAAGAGAGAGAGTCTATAATGAGTGATAGGGACATTATAATTGTATAATCTGTAGAAATTTGGTTCTTGAGAAACCACTAACAGAGAGTGTTGTATCTTCATGGAAAATATTTTGCTTCAGAAGAAGGGGAATCAGAGTTCCTGGGGACAACTGACACTCAGAAGATTAGGAAGAGCATAGACCCAAAGAGGAAATTTAATGGCAAATGGGGGGAAGTGATCACAGAGAAGGAAGAGCATAGTGATGAATTTCACATCATGAACACAGGAAAAATTCTCCCATGAGATAATATTTCTATCTTCTCTATCTCCATTCAGGAATTGGTATTTCTAAGAGTGAGGCACAACAGAAAAAATCAGGGTAAGGAATATGATCTACAATTCAAGGACTGTTTAAAAAAGGGACCTTGAAGGTTTAATTCCCTAAGGAATACAGAGACTAAAAAGGAGTAAGTATAAGGGCCAAGAATCAAAAAATAAAAGTCTAGAAAACCCAAAAGGAAAGAGAAATGATAAAGGGAATGAGAGAAAGAATTTGGGGGGGAGGGGCAATGAGGGTTAAGTGACTTGCCCAGGGTCACACAGCTAGTAAGTGTCAAGTGTCTGACACTGGATTTGAACTCAGGTCCTCCTGAATCCAGGGCCAGTGATTTATCCACTGTGCCACCTAGCTGACCCGAGAATTTTTTTAAAAGAAAAAGTATAGCCAATAAAATAAACTAACAAACAAAACAAACTGAAAGGCAGAAAAAAATATGGGAGATTTTACTTGATTACTTAACTGAGAGGGAAAAAAAATGAAGAAAAAGGAATTAATAAGTTAAACAAAATACCAAAACTAGAGAAAGAGATAACAAATAGGAGTGTGGGGCAGCAAGGACTTGTGAAAGAAAGAGAGCTAGTGAGAAAAGAAGCATAACTAGAAACAAAGAACTTAGAATTTAAAATGGGATGCTGTGACAAAATTTACTATGCATCGAATGAATCTAAAAAAGCAGGAATTGCAATTATTTTAATAGGCAAAGCAAAAACAGAAGTTCATAACGTAAAAAGGAATCTACATTGCTTTGAAAGGAATAATAAACAACAAACCAGTGTCGATATGAAATGTATATGCTCTAAATGCCTCATTATCTAAATTCATAAAGGAACAAATGATTGAATTACAAATAGACAGTAACATGATAACAGCAGGAGATTTTAATGGCCTTAGTTTTGGACAAATCTAACGGAAATATAAACAAAATAGGAAACACCAAATTGAACAAATTTCTACAGAAATTAGAATTTAAAAAAACCTATGGAATCTTTTAAATGGGACTGCTAAAGAACATACATATTTTTCAGTACCACATAGTACTTTTACAAAAACTGGTAATGTATTGGGGTTCAGAGATACTGCAAAAAAATGTAAAAAGGCAGAAAATAGTAAATGCATCTTTTATAAACCATGACAACACAGACATTCAAATAGAGACTAACAATGAAATCCTAAATATTGAGTGAGTCAAAGAATAAATCCCCCAAATGATTGGTGACTTTGCAAAAGAAAATTATCATGATGAAACAACATATAAAAATTTCTATAATGTAGTGAAACAGTCCTTAGTCCTTTCCTAAAACATTAACAAAATAGAACAAGAGGATTAATGAACTAAATATACATTTTTAAAAATTAGAAAGTCAGTAAATTAAGAAGCCAACATAAGTCCAAAAAAAAAGTATATTAAAATAAGAGAAATAAAGTGGAAACCAAAACAAAACCAAACACAACCCTGTAGCAATGATAAAGATTAATAAAATGATAAATATTTCTCAAATTTGATTAAAGAGGTCAGAAAAACAAATCAACAACATAGAAAATTAAAAATGTGAAATCACAAGAAAATTAGAAGAAAAAAATTATTATCAGAACCTACAATGCATAGTTATATGCCAACAAAACAGAACACAAAAAGAAACACAGGAATATCTTTAAAAATATAAAATATCCAAACCAATGGAAGATTAAATATAACTCTTAAATAACCTAATCTCAGAAAAAGAAAAGTTACCAAACAGGATTTTTTTTTTTGGAAATAACTTGTATAATGTTAATAATAATAATTTTTTAAAAGTTTGAAAGAATTCTACTAAAAATCTATTAGAACCAGAAAATTTGATTTCATTAAGTACCAATCAAATGGGAAGCTAGGTGACAGTGGATAAAGGAATCAGGAATACCTGAGTTCAAATCAGGCCTTAGACTCTCTTACTAGCTGTGTGACCCTGGACAAGTAATTTAACCCTCAGTTTCTTAAAGCCTCAGTTTCTTTATCTGTAAAATGACCTGGAGAAGGAAATGGCAAACCACTGCATTATCTTTGCCAAAAAAAAACCCAAATAGGGTCGTGAAGAGTAGGAAAGGACTAAACAGCAACAACTAATCAAAACTTTCACCTTAAACTCCAGTCTAGGCTCTTTTTAAACCAAAGAATTGGGTGACTTCTTTCAGCTCTGTATTTCTTCTTACATTTTTGGTCTGGTCTGACGTCCTGCTTGGATTCAACTCCAAGGAACAAGATACCCCTCCATGCTCTACCTCTAACCCCATCACCACGTTGCTAATTCAAGTCCTCATTAATACCCCCTGCTTTAGCCTCCTCTCTCCTCTGTTTGGAGGGCTGGAGGGTAGAGTACTAAGTTCTTTCCAGTGTCTTCCTTTACAGAGGACAGAAACTGAACTTTTCAGTTTACTATAATCAGCTGTTCTGCTTTGTTTCAACTCCTTTGAACAAGATGCCCCATGCTGGGTACCTACTGGTCCCTCCCTACCCCCACATCCCTGATTTCCTATTCCTTTTATGTGTTGTCTCCCCCACATTGAATTGTATGCTACTCAATGGCTCACTGTCTTTCTTTTTATTAGTTGTATCCCCAGCACTTTTCACAGGGCCTGGTATATAGTAGGTGCATAATAAATGTTTGATTGGATTCAAACAATCCCACAAAGACTATTGTCTTGGTGAATACTACCTAGCAAGAAACTCTAAAAAATCTCCTGAAAGGAGGCCAGATTACTTCTTAGAAATTTTCAGCACACTTATCCCAACTAAATCTTTTTTTTTTTTTAAGGTTCATCCATTCCTAGGTTTGAGAGCTCTGATTCTAATTACCATTATCTTCTGTTATATAATGGTTTCTACTCCATATCCTGGGCTTTTCGAATAGCCACATCAATGGAACAATAATCTTTGCCAGCCTCTGACAAAATTATTGGACATCTGAAGTGGAATCCTGAATAATAATAGCTCTGAGGCAAACCGTTCATCTTAATAACACACCTACTCTGCCAGCTTTCCGAAATCCTATTCCCAGGGATTGTGAGTGTATCTTGTGATATCTCAGCTCGGAAGACTACCATTTGTGTGAGCTCCCTGTGTCATATTAATTAAAACAGAAGCACAATAGAAGCCCAGACCAGACTTGAATTTCTATAATACATATGCTCACACTGATGGCATCATTTAGGGCAGTACTAAAGCAACTCGTTCCATTTCTATTTGGGGTGTATGTGTGTGTGTGTGTGTGTGTGTGTGTGTTTGTGTGTGTGTGTGTCTTAAATTACACAAGTTGGCTTTCCATGAAAGGATGAGCACTAGGACCAACCCTCACCTCGCTGGTCAGAGATGAAGCAGAGTTCTACTCTGTATTTTGTGAGTAGTGGGATAAAAATGGTGACTGAGCAGGAGAAAAGCAGATTTCCTGTTACTAGAAACTGACATTGTTCAAATGGAAATGATTACTGGGTACAATCAACTAGTTAATAAATATTTATTGAGCCAGAGGTGATGTGGAGTAAATAAATAGAGAATTGTCTTGAATGTCAGGAAGCCCTGAGTTTACCTTTGACACACATTGGCTCATGACCCTTCACAAATCACTTAACATCTCAGTATCCCACAAGACTACCACAAGACTATGTTGCCAAGCTGGTACTGATATGAATTAACAGAGGGACTTTCTCACTAAGAGATCCGTAAATGAATGAAATCAAAGATCTGCACAAATATGCATATATAGGTGCATGTACATGCATATATCTGGGAAAACATATACATGGGCATCTATTCATGAATGTATACATGTATACATGGGTATGCATGTGTATTTACCCAGATCCATGTCCATGCACATGAATATTTGCTCAGGTACATACACACATGTGTTTATATTTGCCTAGATGCATATCTAATATATATGCATGTACATGCATATTTGCAAGGCAATGTGGGGAATATGATATGAGCTCTTACCCTAAAGCATAAGCTATGCACAGTATCTTATGTATGCTCTCACTTAGCACAGTGGTGCACATAGTAGGCATTTTTAAAAGTACTTGTCAAATGAATGAATGAATGAATGAATGAATGAATGAATGAATGAATGAATATCATTGCCCCTGACCTTACAGAACCTACAATCTAGTTACAGAGACGAAACATAAACATGGAAAGCATTATATAATAAGTCATGATTTATACAACAATTCAAGACACAGGTGACTTCAAAATACAAATCCCCAGCTTTGACCTTTCTTTTCAACTCCAGACCTCCATCTCCAAATGCCTAATAGATATCTCCATCTGGACATCCCACCAGCACTTTGAACTTAGTGTGTCCAAACTTGACTTTCTTGTCTGCCTCCTTAAATTTGTTCCTTCTGTCCGCGGTGCCAACATTTTGTTTGAACTCTTTCTCTTCCTTGGCTTTCACATTCAATTGGTTACTTAGTCATATTGATTATGCCTCCATAATATTTCTCAAGTCTCTCCCTTTCTCTTTATCCCTTCTGTCACAAGTAGTCATAGAATTCCTGTGTCTACCTCTCTCTCACCTCTAATTCATTCTTTATACCACTGCTAGAAATATCTGGTCATACAGTAGCTATGCTCGAAGGCAAATCACTGAACCTCCCTGAGCCTCGGTTTCTCATTTCTGTAATATGGTGAATGAGACTGCATGGTCTTAAAGATGTGTTCCAGGCCTAGAGCTATGATCTTATAACTTTCTTCTATTTCCACTAAAGTTCACTGTAAGTCAAAGTGCTATATAATTGGGCACCACTTTTTAAGTTTTTTTCCTCTCTAATTCCTTTCTATGCATTCTAAATCCCAATCAGTCTGAACTATATACTATTACTTCTGAACAAGCCTTATGCTATCCCATCTCCATGACTTCACTCAGGCTGTTCTCTATATCCAAGTGCTTCCCCTCTTTGCCTGTTGAATTCTAACTCATACAAATGCCACCTCTTTCCTTGTCCTCTATGTTAGTAATGATCTCCTTCAGATCTCCCATAGCCCTTTGTGGGTAACTCTCTAATATTCTCATCATATAATATATATTATAGCTATCTGTGTTAGTACATTCCCCCCATACATATTTCATGAAGACAGGGACAATATCTTTTATAAATGTTTTTATTTATATATTTTTTATTACTTTAAGTGCTGTCCTTAAAGAAGATGCTTAATAAATGTCAAATGAATGAACAAAGTCATGCAAAGGAGAGATAGCATAAGGTGGTATTTTATCAGTCATTGAATGAATAGTATAGACAACACATCCTATAGTGTAAGAAACCCCTCAAGCCTGGAAGGAGTTTACAGGAGAATGAAAATTTGAGTTGACTTCACAAAAGATAGATAGTATTTAGATAGGTGGGAGTACATTCAATGGAGGAGCTCTAGTGAAATTAGAGACACGGAAAAATACAAAGTACACACAAGGCACAATAAACAAAACATGAAGAATCATATCTCAAAAAAGCTGCAAAGGGCATTAGAAATCCCCCCTCCCCCATCCCATTTCACAGATGTGAAAGCTGAGGTCCAGACAAGTATAATACCTTGCTGGAAGCCACTTAGTTGATTAGAGCCAGAACCAAGATTATAACTCAGGTCTCCTGACTCCTGAACCAATAATATTTGTCCTGTCCCACAATGTACCTTCAGCTTAGCTAAAGATCGTTGTAGAGGGAGATAAGGCCAAGAGTTAGGGTTAAAAAATGGGAAACGGATTGGATGGCAGGCTCAGGAATTTGTATCCCATATTGTATAGGCAATAGGAGTTATCGAAAATTTCTAAGCAAAACAGTGTTTGGGAAGATTCATGTTGAGGCAATGTAAAATCTGCCTAAGGGCTGATGGAGCAATTCTGGAAAATGAAAATGGATTATCAATAAATGAGCAAAATACATTAATTGTTTACCAGATTTAGGGGCATGGAGGAGACACTCTAAATTCCAATGTGATTGTCCCACAAATGGTCACACTTTGTCTTTGGAGCTCTCTCTTGGGTCTCACTCAAGCTTGGGACCATTCCAGTTCTTTGGTTCAGGTCTAATTTAGACAAGGCACTGTGGGCATTGGATAGGAAAACATTGCAGCCCAGCCCTTGAATGTTTTGGTTACCCTTTTAAAGTAGATAATTACTGGCATGTGGAGATGTGTTTTTATATTTTCTTTAAAATACACACACACACACACACACACACACACACACACACACACTTTTTTCCCTTTGCTCAGAAGTTATCTATATAGATGAATTTTTAAAAAATAGACCATGTCCTCTAAAAGGTTCTTTTCACAGAAAAAAAAAGTCCCACTACAGAGGGTGGGTTGCTCCCACAGAAAAGTAGCTCATTGGTTTGAAACTTCCTAATGATATGGTCTAAGTTCTATTCAGCTGAAACCCCAGAGCCAGCTTTTCTCTAAGCTCAGTGAATTGCCTGGAAGCCCCCAATCACTCGTTTTCTGCTGCCTCCTCACTCCAGAGTTTGCCAGCCTTTGAGGATCACAAAAGCCGGGATAATGGTTTGCCTCATAGGTGATGTTACACCGGTGGGTACAAATTGACCTGACACGACCAAAACCTCAATGCCCCATGGTACCAGATGTCTGATTAGGCGCTTCAATTTAAGAGTAACATCAAGTGATGGAACACAGGGAAATGTCACAAATATAACTGGAAATTGATTTTTTAGGGTCACAGCCAACTGAACCTTCGACCCAGACTTTTTAACCCCCTCATATCTTCCTTATTCGGATGCCTTTTCACTTTGGATGGCTCTTCTTTCCCTTTACAGAGATGGAATACTACAGTGGGCTTGTTGCCCAGCAACCACCACTAGAACAATTTGTTTGGGGGAGCATTTTTTGAGAATGATTACACTTGCCGGGACTGAGTTGTTGTGTTTTTTTCCTTCCTCCTTCCCCTTCCTGTGGTACCTATTCCTGGATGCTGTAAATATTCATCTGAGTTTTGCATAGATGAGGGAAAAAATGAGTTTAGGAGGGCAATTTGCTCGGGTGCATCATTGTATTCCTTTTCATTTTGCAGACAGACTGTTGCTAAAGGAGAGAAAGCGATTGTGTGCCCATTATTGACATAGCTGGCAGTGCCACACAAGCTTGTTTCCGTTCCATAGAATACTTAGGATTGTGAGGAGAGTACAAAAATAAAAAGAATCCCCCATTTAGTAAATTGTCAGTAGATCTTCCAGAGAGAAAAGACTCAGGTAGGTCACCAAATCTGGCTCCTCAATAATGTTGCTGCAGTTAACACTCTTGGTCTTGCCTCCTTTGTCTCTTTCAGGGAGGAAATACTTACCCTCCCCCTTGTTTAGTGATATCAGCACACCAAAATGCACTTCTCTGCTCATACTACCCTGCCCCCTCCCAACTGGTTCTGAATGGTAATAGGAAGAAATATGTCCTTTTCAAAAGAACCTCACAGCCTTTTCAGCATTTATATTATAGAAGGCAGAGTGTGGTAGAAGAAAGAACCTTGGAGCTGTGGTCAGAAGAGGTCGGAAGGGTCCAAATCCTTTTTTTGACATGAGTTGTGAGACTCTGGGCGTTTCGTTTAACCTTTGAACCTCATTTTTCCTGTACATATAATAGAGCTAAGAAGCCACAAAGTCAGAAATAACCTAGTTTAAGGCCCATCTCTAACATATACATATTGACTATGTGAACTTGGGTGAATCACATGAATGGCTTAGTGCCCCAGGCAAGTCTATAACACTCCAAGTTTGGGGTGGGGTGGGGGGCAGAGAGAATGATAACCTGAATTAAGTAGAAGGAGTTTCCTCATTGGCAATTCCCTATAGTAAAGAAAACAGATACAATCCCCAAATATGTAATAATTATAAATAAAATAATTAGTTATATAAATGTAATAAACAACTATATAATACAATATAAGTAATATGCAATCTGTGGGGACCAATTTTTAATTGGGGAGTGCTAGCTAAGTGGTTCGCTGCAATATTGGGGCAAAGAAGGAGACCGGCAGCCTCCCTCAAAACAGAACAAGATTTATTTTAACAAAAATGAACTTAAAAAAACAAAAACAAAACACAAACAGGATCAGTAGGATCAAGGGAAAGGAAATAAAATGGGGAAAGGTAAATTATAATACCTAAAAAAATACCACCGTCCAGGAATCAGCTGAAAATACGCAGCAAAACGTCTGTCGCTTTCCAGCTTCCACCTCGAATGCCCAATTCTCCTCCCCCAAACCTAAAAGCACCCCCCACAGCCCCAGCCAATGGGATGGTCGCTCTGACAGTCACATGACTGCCCTCGCTAGCCTTCCAATCATTATAATTTTGCCAGGCCCACGTAGGCATCTGCGAGTGGTGATGACTTGAGGTGCCAGAGCCCTGGCAACAGCTACAACCAGTGGGTGGAGCACTGTGCGGTTTGCGGAGCCCCAGGCCAGTGCACGCAGAGGCATAAAAACCTCAAATAACAATTAATTCTTTACAAATCAAAATCAATATGGCAGTCTACTCCATAGAGTTGTGAGGATCAAATAAGACAATCATTGAAAGCCTCAAAACGCTTTGTAAATATCAGTTATTATTATTATCTGCTGTTAATTGTTAGTGGGTAAGAATCCAATATAATATGCATTTATTGAACATCTAGTATGCACTATAAACTATGGTACACTAAGCATGGAGGATATAAAAATAAAACAAGCAACAAATAGAAACACCAGAATGGTCACTTAAGGATTTTACATTTTAGTGGAACAACCAGTACTTCAGATTATAGGTGTCAACCCCACTCAACCACCCTTAATACAGTGGAGTGTTTACAGTGGAAGTGGGATTTGAATTGATTCTTGAAAGATGGAAAGGCAGGCACTCCATTACAGCTTTCCCTGCCTTTTTTAAAATTTTGTATTCTTGTTGTTCAGTTGTTTCAGTAATGTCTGACTCTTTGTGACCCTATTTGGGGGTTTCTTGGCAAAGATCTTTGAGTGGTTTGCCATTTCTTTCTCTGGCTCATTTTATAGATGAGGAAACTGAGGCAAACAGGGTTAAGTGACTTGCCCAGGGTCACACAGCTAATGAGTGACTGAGGTTGGATTTGAACTCATGAAGATAAGCCTTCCCGACTCCAGGCTTGGCACTCTATCCATTGCTAGGGACCCAAAAGTTACTGCAAAGGTTTCCCTAATGTGTTCCATTCTTTTAAATAGTTTCATTTCTTAAATATTTTCAATATTTTAGTGACAACATTCTCACCTTCTCATTGTATAGTATAGCCTTGTTTAGGAGCCAACTAAAACATCCCTTGGCTTTAATCAGTTCTGAATAAAGATGCAACTCATTCATATAGCAGGCAGGCTTCCTCTTCCCAGTGAATCAGATGGAAGTGTCCAAAGCAAGTCTTTAAAGATATGAAGCAGTTGCTTATGAATGTCAAATTCATTTATGGACTCTAGCTCACTGGCTCTCACAATCATTCTGGGAGATGGCCATGGATGTAAATAGCCCAATAGAGCAGACCTTTTGTCAAACCTGGATCAAAAACTCCTGGACCCAAGTTTCTAATCAATTTCTAAGATTCTATCCTCCTAGGTAAGTTTGAGCATCTGTATAATGTCTAAGAATTCACTTGGAAAGTGATATAGAGCACAGGAGAAACCTGGACCAGTGCTAAACTAGAAAGGATAGTCATTTGACTGGACATTGCTCATGAGGTCGGGCTCTTTCTAGTTCTATCTGATGTGGAAGGGATGCTCAGTCTTTAGAATGAGAATGGGGAAAGAGAATCTGAAGATGTGCAAACGAAGGGTTCCAGACAGTGACTGATTCTTAGCCCATGAGGTACTTGAGAGTCAGAAGTGAGTCAGACCAGAACTGCATTTAGTTCTAGTTTGGATCAGTTTATTCGAATAGCCTCACATCTCAAGTGACTTCTGAAGATCACTTTTCATGTATCAATGAATTACTATTTATTGGACACTAATTAGGCAATGTACCAAGCTAAGTCCTGAAGGGATAACCCAAAAGTATAAGGCTCAGGTCCAGCCCTCAAGAATTTTGTAATTACTTTATCCCAGTGTGGGTACCTCCCCTGCTCCCCTCCCCCAGTTTCCCCCTTCAGTTTCCTTTTATGTTTTTTTTTTTCTTCCCCAACTAAAATTTCAAAATCAGTGACTTTCTTTTTGTTTTTATTTATATTCCTAGCACCTACTATACTGCCTGACACATAAAGAGTACTTCTTAAATGTTTTCTCTATCTGTATATATAAGGGTAGTTCACACGTAATACCAGCCCTCTCTTGGTGGATAAGGGAAAAATCAGACAATAAATCATCCCTTTATTCTCCTAGGTACTAGAAGCCAATGAACATTTATTGTTTACTAGGTGCCAAGCATTGTGCTAAATGCTGGAAAGACAACCTTGAAACAACCTACAAATATATCTGCCAAAGGGAGTATGCTCTATCAACAAGCATTTGTTAAGTGACTACTATGTGGAGGACAGTGTGCTAGGCATGGGTGATACAAGATCAAAGGATGGGGGCAGCTAGGTGGTGCAGTGGACTCCTGGAGTCAGGAGTACCTGAGTTCAAATCCAGCCTCAGACACTTAATACTTACTAGCTGTGTGACCCTGAGCAAGTCACCTAACCCCAATTGCCTCACTAAAAAAAAAAAAAAAAAAAAAAAAAAAAGATCAAAGGATGAAACAATCCTGAAGTTCAAGCAGCTTGCATACAAATGGAGGAGACAAATAATACAAGTGTAAGTTAGTTTGGGAGAGAGGGTGCTAGAATTTGGAGATCAGAGAAATCTTTACACAGAAGATAAGGCTTAAATTGTATTTTGAAGGAAGAGAGGAGTTTGATGAGAAGGTTAGGAGGGAGAACATGGTAGGCATGGGAAATGCCCAGTTCAAAGACATGAAGACAGAGATAGAATGCCCTATGTGAGGAACAGAGAGGTCAATCTGACTGAGTCAAAGAGTACAGGAGGGAAGTGAGGTCCAAGAAGGCTGGAAAGATAGGTTGAGGCTTCACTGTGGATGTCTTTAAAAGCTAACCAGAACAGTTCATATTTTGCTTTAAAGGCAAAACAGAATGATTGAAGCTGATTGAGTAGAGAAATCATATCGTCAAATCGACTTCAGCAAAATCTCTTGGATCTCAGTACTGCTCAGGCACAGAGATTCTGCCCTGTTGCACTTCACTCCTTTACAAAGCATCCCACATCTTCTGACTCAGGGTTTATGCTCAACATCAACACTTCCCCCTGATTTTCTGTCCCTCTAAGCAAGAAACAAATGTCACGAATGTCATACCTGTATTTAGAGCTTGCTGGTCGTTCAGCTTGAGTAAGCCCCATGCCAAGTTACCTTTTACATGGCAATTACTCATGAAATCATACGCTTTTGCAAATTAGTGGTAAGTTGCTTACATTTCCCAATTAACTGCCCACCTGCTATGACAAGATTCAAGTTAGTAATAGTCAGCCATTTGCCCTTCAGTCTTAGAAGGAAATGGGAAGAAAAACCACTTCACTTTACACAGAGGGTAATTAATGTGTGAAATGATCTATTGGAGATAACATTAAAACATTGCATCTATGAGTGCATTTAGAGAACCACCAGCCAGACAAGGGAGAGTGGAGGTGGGGGGAAATTCCATGATACAAATATTAGACAGACAGGTGGATGGGTTTGGATGCACCATATGGCCTCCTTCTGTCTTGCAATGTACTGTGAGATTCTATTTTGCAAAACCCCTTCAAGAACCTCAGTTACATTCTAAATATGGTGAATTACCACAAAGGAAATGCTTATGACGTTTAAGCTGTGTCCATTATTTCAATGGCAATTTTGTATTTCTGGGAATATGTTTTCAAGACCAAACTCACTCACCTGTCATATAGCAAATGAGGTGGCAGAGGGTGAGGTGGAAAGACAGGGAAGAGGAATTCAGTCTTGTTTTCTTTCCTCCAGAGAAATGAATATGTACTTTCCAAACTCCTAACAGAGGAAAATTATGTTACCCGGCCACAGCCTGTAGAAATAACTACTGTGATGCGAATCCAATGTATTGAACCGAACGGCAGATATGAAATGCACCAGATAATGAAAAACAGTGTCATTTCTGGAAAACATTATGGAATAGTTTCTCTCCCCCTCAGGAAGGCCGAGCATATGATTTCCATTCACACATAGTGACAGAAACTCTGCCTGTGTGTGAAGGGCTGCTGCCTGAAATTTCAAGAGTCCATTAATGGTGGGTAGCCAAGAGCATGCTGCTTCAAGCCGAATTTAATTGACACCCAGGTTGACAAGACTAACACAGTTTTGACAGAAACCATGCATTCACGGAGTTTCTCCTAGAATTTTTGAGAAATCATTATTACTCATAAGATGGGCTTCGATAAAGCCAATGGCCTTTAAGGGTAGTGTCTGAAGAGAGCTCTGGGTCTTAGGAAAAATGAATATATTTTCTATGTGTTAAGGTTAATTTGTTTCATTAAAGACTAAGGTTAAACATCCAGAAAGAGAACATGTAAAATCATGTTGTTAGGGATGTTGCTAGCAAGGATGTACTCTAAGATAACAGACCCCAAGAACTGGAAAAACCCAACTTTCTTCTTTTTCTGCTACCACCCACCTCCTCTCTAAGAGAGAGGACAAAGACAGTCCTCTCTTCTTCATGGTTGACAGCTATACATTCTTGAGAGAGGAGGAAGAGTTCAAGTAAACTATTACCAAAATTTGAAATAGACACCTAGACTATTTAGTCTATTTCTAATCATTGTTCCATATATGCCATGTTGGCCAGTCCCAATAGCAGTAATTCTGTCTATGCAAGGCCAAACAAGTGATTTGACCAATTTTTTTTGGGGGGGGGGGTGGGGGGGCGGGATTGACTACACTATCTACTGTTTGCTATCTTAAGAGTATGGACTCTGGAAATCTATTACTCCTTGTTCCAATCCTGAAAAGTATACTTTTCCCCCTTAGGCTCTCAAATAAAATGGCAGAAGTATTTTTAAAAATTAATTTATGCTGATAGGTATTGTTAGGTTCTTTTCTCCATATCTTTCGGCTTGCGATGTCATGTGGAGCAGGAAATAATATACTTATGGCTATATCTTTCCTATGACCCATCAGCTACTGTTGAACTTGTGAAAATGTAACAAGCTCGAACCTGAGAGACCAGTACTTTGTCCAACACGGTTTCAAGTTATGAAAGTCCAAACAGTAAAAATCTCCTCATTTTATGACACAGAGTAACTGACACTATCCCCACAATGGTGACAACCCAAAGCTGTAGTAGTAATGATGATGATGATGATGGTAAGTAATCATATCAACTCACATGGCTGTAGCTCTTTAAAACACGAACACAAGAAAGACAGCTTTCAAAGGCAGAGGACTGCAAATGGGTATCGTGCCAGGGGGATGTAAAAGATGACACAGCTGCACAGTGTCCTGAGGTTAGAAATCTGCCAGTTTAACAAGGCAGATAAGCAACACTGCTGATGTATTTATAGCCTTTTCAACATTTCTCTTGTATTGCTTTATAAAATAAATACAACCAACCAATACACACACAGGAAGAATATCAATTTATTGCTTTTCTAGTTTCTTATGAATTTTAGGCCATTAAGGACCTAATTAAAACAATTTCAAACACATGCACACAAAAAAGACCCAAACCAAGAAGCCTTCAATCGACAGCAGCTTGCCTGCGTCGTTGGAACATACAATTACGCTCTTTAGCACAGTGTGTTAAATAGCAGTCGCTTATTATTGAGGGACTCTATAGCATGGTGTGTGTGTGTGTGTGTGTGTGTGTGCGCAAAGCAGCACCTGCATCCAACAATACCTAGTTTTCTGGAAGAAAAATTTGCCTTGGACTACCCAGGAATCAGTAAATCAGAGATTTCACATCCGTGTTTTCTGGGGTTAATAGAGTGCTGGACTTGGAGTTAGGAACTCCTCTGTTCAAGCTAGGCCCCAGACATTTACTAACTCTGTGACCCTGAGCAAGTTGCCTAAAAAACAAAACAAACCAAACAAGCAAACAAACAAAAATAACTCTCTGGGCCTCAGTTTCCTTATCTGTAAAATGAAGGATTTGTACTTAATTAACTATAAGGTCTCCTTGATCTCTCAATCTAGGATCCCAAGGTTTGATATATTTTGATTTATCTCATGGTTGCTGGTTCTGGGTGGGGATAGAGAAAAAATTATCAAAAAGTCCAGACACAAAGCTAATTTTGATTCATTTAATTTGGGGGGGGGGCAATGGGGGTTAAGTGACTTGCCCAGGGTCACAACAGCTAGTAAATGTCAAGTATCTGAGGTCGTATTTGAACTCAGGTCCTTCTGAATCCAGGGCCGGTGCTTTATCCACTGCGCCACCTAGCTGCCCCTAATTCATTTAATTTTTGAAAAGTATATCACCAGAAAGTGCTTTTATAAGGTAGGAGAAGGGATGTCATGAAGTTCAGATAATAAAAACACAGTGGGTTTTTTTTGAGTTTCAACTTTGGGGGAAATAAGCCAATGGAATAAAGTATCCAAAGGAAAAGATTCTTACATTTATAACTATATATCACAAGAGAGAAACCACATCAAAATTAGTCAGCAGAGTTCAGGCTGCCTCTCCCAAGGTAAGAAAAATCAGAAAAGAAATTAATTAAATTTGTAAGACATTCTTCCAAACATAGGAAACAAGTTGTCTGGAAAATGCCAGACAAAAGAGATAGGGGATAAGGAAGAGATAGAGATTAGCCTAAAACCCGAGGAATAATTTGTTTCTCCATTCTATGCAAAGATTCAAGCACCAATTGGGCATCTTACTTCACCCTCCATCCTGTGGCAGACAGGAGGTATGAAAACTGGAGAATGTACATCGTAATCACTGACTGGCATTCATCCATTATTGGTTGATTCGGCTGTTTCTCAGCTCCTCTCTGATGCCTAAGTGTGAAAAAGTCAGTATGCCTGAATTGAATTTTTAGATTGCTTTACGTCAATGCACATTTGTTTGTTTTCAAAATCAACAACAAATGTAACGTTAAATACTCTTGGCTGCTCAGTCATGTTGCCTTGTCGACTGGCGCGTGCTGAAAACAGGGTTCATTCCCATTGTACTCGAGCTGCTTTCTGATTGAACTAATGGTGCATGGAGAATCATAATTCAGTGAAGTGAATTAAATTATTAAATAGACTTACCCTTGAGTCACTTATCATTTTCCATACAGAAAATAAGCATAAGTGTGTTTGTGTGTATGTGTATATATATAGATAGATATATGAAAGAGAGAGAGAAGAGAAGTAGTTGAGGGAGGGAGAGAGAAAGAGGAAAGAGGAAGAGGGAGAGAGAGAAGAAGAGAAAGGGAAGGAGGGAGGGAGAAAAGGGAGAGGATGAGGGAGAGGGAAAAGGAGAGGGAGAGAGAAAGAACATCATAGACAACTGCTGCCAAGTTACTCAAAATTGGTGGCCAATCAAAGAAACAGGTAACAATGGTTCTGCCTATAATGTGTCATAAGATAAAACTGGAGCCTGAAGCCAACTGCTGCTTTGAACTTGAATGCGTAGGTTGCATGACCCAGTATACAAGTTCCCAATGTTCAAAGCCACTTATGTGAAATAGACTGACTTGATCAAGTTTCAGAATTTTTGCTTCAGATGAAATCTACAAGTCCTACTGAAAACCATCTCATTCTAAAGTTTAAAGCATTGGAAATATGTAAATGTGTGGAGAAAAATAATCAAAGGAAGCACTAATTTTGGAAATAAGTTCTTCACAAGTGAGCCACATGCATTTTTGATCAGGCAGAGTTGGAAGTTTCAATTGTTCTTCATTTGTGGATTAAAGAGTTAAGGCAGGGGCGGCTAGGTGGTGCAGTGGATAAAGCACTGGCCCTGGATTCAGGGGTTTCTGAGTTCAAATCCGGCCTCAGACCCTTGACAGTTACTAGCTGTGTGACCTTGGGCAAGTCACTTAAGCCCCATTGCCCTGCAAAAAAAAAAAAAAGAGTTAAGGCAGCAGAATACAATAGGTAAAATGCCAGACTTAGAAATAGGAAGCCCTGGGTTCAAATTTTGCCAGCAATACTTACTGACATAGGCCTATATAGGACAAGATATTTAACCTCCCTGTGCCTCACTTTCCTCTTCTGTCAAATAAGTGGATTAGAATACATGGTGTTTGTGATTCCTTCCAGGTCTAAAAAAGACATAGTTTCTATTATGTCTCTGAGTTTATTTTATTTGAATACTTAGAAAGCTTAGTCTGCTCTGCCATCCATCATGTTCTCTTCTTGTCCTATTGCCATGATTATTAAATCAGGACTCATTGAAATGTACTGACATACAGAGGTAGGACTTTGAAGGTTACAAAAAACATATGGGAGCTTGTTGCCTTTAAAAGGTAAAGTTACTTAATTGATATTTGAGGAGGGAGGGAAAAGAAACAAAATCAAAGCATTATTGGGATGAAGAGGGAGAAGAGATAATCCATCAGTCAGTTAACATTTATTAAGTGCCTACTATATGTCAGGCACTGGGCAAAGAGCTGAGAATACAAAGAATGGCAACAGATAGTCTTTGATCTCAAGATAGAGGGAGAAAAGGCAGCTATGCTATAAGTAGAACATCAACCTCACCTAATGAAGTGCTACTTTATGGTTGCATTATGAGTCATCATCCAAAAGTCTGGGATCTTTGGTAGTTTGTATAAAATTAGTTACACTGCATAGAGGGTCCCTTACCCCTATATGTGACAAAATAGTAGCTGTTTGCATTTCTGGCCAATTCAACCAACCTTTATTAAGCACTGACTACATGTAAGGTATTGTGAAATTGCTGGGAACAGAAAGAGTTATAATAAGGCCTTGCTTCTCAAGAAGCTTACAATCTAATACAGAAGAAAGATAGACATATAATAGATGGAATAATTATTTAAATACGAAAGTAGAGGTAAAGTGCTATGATAAATTTGCGTTGCCAGTTCTTCTCTCATCTAATTACTAGGTCTCCTTTATTCTCCAATGGATCCAGGTATCTGAAATTCCATTCATTGTTGTAACCAGAGTAGATGAAGCCTGATTTATGCCCATGACACTGTACTTCATTTTGCATGTGTTCTTGTTTCTCGTGTATCCCAATTATTTCCCCTGAATTCACTAGAGACTGCACATGGAAGCAGTTTACAGAATCTCAGAGTTGAAAGAGTCCTCCAGCTACCCATATCAGAACAGGAATTCTCTTAATAATATCAACCAACCAATTAATCAATCAATTGGCATTCTTGAGCAGTGGTCACCTAACCTTTGCTCAAAGAATTCAAGGAATGTGGAGTCATGTTTTGGAAAATGTGTGAAGTTATATCAAAAGTCAAAGTATCTGTGTCAACCTAATTTCATATTACTTATTACTCCTACTAAGCTTTTCTCTGTTCAGGTTATATGGCTGACTTAATTCTTAAATGAGATCCTCAAAGGTTTGCAACCTGAGAGATTGCCATCTTCATCGCTTTGGAAGAAATTATTATTTCTCTCATGTTAATAACCATTTACTATGGGGAGAGCCAGGATTTTCCCCCCATTCTGTTTTCTCATTCAGAAATCAGTCCCTTGTAGATTACTTATCCAGCATCTGAAGGACATTGCTGATAATGAGATTGGATTAATTTTCTCCTCAATCTTGTTCAGACCTCACCAAATTGGGAAAGTCCATTCTGTTCTACTCAGGCTTGGATGGGGAATAGATCCTTTGTCTAGATTGCCCTGGCTGGGGATAGTCTAGGATTTAAAGCGACATAATCAAAATCGGCCCCAAACCCCTCATTAGAATTGGTCCACTTCTCATTATAATATTAATTCTCCTCATTAATTCTAAACCAATAAGAGTTGGTTGCCGCTTGTTGGAAATACCCACTCTTCTGATAGCATATAAATATCAAGAAGCCACCACAGGGGCAGCTAGGTGGCACAGTGGATAGAGCACCGGCCTTGGAGTCAGGAGTACCTGAGTTCAAATCCGGCCTCAGACACTTAACACTTACTAGCTGTGTGACCCTGGGCAAGTCACTTAACCCCAATTGCCTCACTAAAAAAAAAAAAAAAAGAAGCCACCACAATCCATTTTTGGTTTATGAGATATGGACAAGTGACCATCCTTTTATTAATTACTCACTAACCATAATAAATAAAATTATTAATTACCCAGAAAGTATGTCTCTTGAACTTTTGATACCTTACAGCTTAAATGGACATGCGATCAATTCATGAATTCCCTCCAAAAAAATGCAGATTGTAATCTGTCTATGCCTTTCTACTCCATAGGACTCTAGTCTACATCCTCCCGTAGGTTTGCCAAAGAAGCCCACCCAGTATGCAAGAGGTCTGCCTTGCTTTCTCATGACAATGCAAGGGTACCAGCAGAATACTCTCACTGTACCCCTGCCATTCTTTATTCTTGCCACATGCCCTTTCTCTTCCTATCATGAGATTCTTTGATAATATCTTTAAATTCTTTTCTTTGGAATACCTCATTGGTCACGCATTGTAGCCTGATCACACTAACTATGTTCCACTGTATCCTATCATTCTGACCCTCATTTTAACTACATGGAAGCCATTGTATTCCATATTTCACTCTCATAGAGCAACCTCAGTGGAACTGTGGGTATTTCCAAGTATACCACCAGTGGTATTAAAAAGATGGGTCTTTGCTTTCATGACAAGCTTCAAGATTCATTAAAGGAGCTTCCCTGGAGGTAATTCTCCTCCCTTGTTCAACTCTGGACCCAGGTAACTGGCCATCCACACAGGTTGTCACACACTTACAAACACTCTCTATACACTATCAATTTAATTCATGTTCAGATATGAACGACAGACATTGCTCATTCACTTTTTCTTTCTAATGTCAATGGACTGGTCAAACTCCTTGGAGGAATTACCAATCTCTCTGGATGTTCTTCAGTGTTCTGAGTCTTTTTGCAATCAATATAACGCCATTTGAAAATGACAACCTCACCATCCGCATGGACTCTCTCTTGTCAAAGAGAAAATCTTTTTTTGAGCTCTTCTGTTTGAACATGCACTAGAAGACTTAACTCTTTCAGCTCCAGTGCCAGTGACTCATGAAGCCTAATAGATCTAAGCAGTCTCAGCCCTGCTTCACTTTACTCCCTGGCCATCTTCTCACCAGCTGAACTGCCCCTCTCACTTTACAATTCTGTAACAATAATCAAATCAATAATGACATTGCTGCAGGAAAGGGTGTGTCAGTCTAGTACACTAAGGTTCCAGTCATCATTCCTCAAAATTTCTAAACCAAAAGAACCCCTCTTTGGTCACCAATAACCTAAATGCATCTGATCTCCTCCTTTAGATTGTAAGCTCCTTGAGGGCAGGCAGTATCTCTACTTCTGTTTTTGCATGCACAGCGTAGTGCTTGGCACATAGTAAATGCTCAGTAAAGGCTTTTTCATTTGTTCATTCAATCTCATTGGTAGATATGTCTCCTGATGTTTATCATTAAAGGGTCACTGAAGAGGGTTATTTTCTTTCCAATGCATCTTGAGTGATTTTGATGTATGTATGGAAGACACCTGTTTGTAAAAGAGCCTGCAAGGAAGTGTTTTGTTCTACTGTATTAAATGCCTTTTTACAGCCAACAAATCACAAACACAATGAGATCTTGTATTCTCTACATTGTTCAACTTATTGTGAAATTGTAAAAATGTGGTACGTTGTTGAGTATCTCTTTTAAAAACAGACCTAAGAACAATGTTTCTGATGGTGCCACATCAAATAGTTATAATGTCCAAGTTGAATGGAATAAAAAACACCAAAAACTTTAAATATAGAGACTTATAAGAAGAAATCAAAATAATGTGGAGACAGGTTGAAGAATATATCATCCCCATCATCCTATTTGCTATTGGAGCAATACCAAGGATGAGTGAACCTACAGAAAATGAGCTTGCATTCTCACAGTTTTATTCAGTTATAAAAAGCAATATTTTTTCTGCCTGTACAATTGACCACAGAACATTAAATATAAAAGAATAATAGCATAATAGTATCTTGTCCCAAGTTCATTTTTACGTGAACTGTACTGACCAAAATGAGAATGAGATCATGATCATTATAATAATAATAATAATAATAATAATAATAATAATAATAATAATAATAATAATAATAATGATAGCTCACTTTACCATCTGCAAAGTACTCTCCATATATGAACTCCTTTAATCAGCTGCCATTCTAATTTCATGGTCACTGTTGAATCAGAGGATGGATGTGGAATACAGGGTCCATATGAGGAATGCTAGAGGGTATGATAGGAACTCTACCATATGCAGGATACTGTGAGGTCAGCATCAGATATCTTACACATTCTCTAGCTAACTTTTAAGAGACTTACTGCTACTACTCCCTTATACAAAAAAGAAACCTCATTGCCTCATTGTTTGCTTCATTGTAAAGATCATCATTTTATTTTAAATGAGTTAAATTTGACTCAGGTAATGGAATTCAGAGGCTGCTGACTGGTGAGAAAAATAGGACAGCTGTTTTCATGTGTAAAAAAGAACTTGGATAGACAGTTAACATAATCTACTGTGAACATTTTTCCCCACCATTGGGAGATAAGTATATTTGACTCTAAGTTGTTAAATCTCTTACTTTGCAGATACTTATTGATATGTCCTAGGTTCTAGAGAACTAATTATCCATAAAATAGCTTGACAACCCCTGTTCATCTTAGCCTTCTTTTGATGGTCAATGATTTTGAGAATGAAAAATAAATAAAAGTGAGTGCTTTCTCTTGCTCTTAGACCTACAAGGATCACTTCTGCTTTCTGTTAGATGAGATGTGGGGAGAACCTGGCCTTTTGTAGCCATTTTACCTGAGTTCAAGTGAAAACTGAAGAAAGAGATTATTGAAAATTCCCACCAATGGGAATAAATGACTCAGTAGTAGCTGGTATAAGTGAATGAGCTCCCATAGAAGAAAGATACAGAAGTTGGCAGAAAGCACATTCAGAACTTGCAGAGGGTTATTTATCTCAGAAAGATACTGAGTATTCTTTTCCTTTAAGTATCCAAAAGACTAAAGGAAAGATTTAACAGGAAGAAATAAGCTCAAATTAAAGGAGGAAATTTTTTTAACATGGAGAAGAAAGCCAAGGTAATAAATCATTATAATGGACTATCATGAGGTATTATGGAATCGCCATCCCTGAATATATTTAAGAGACTAGAGGGGCAGCTAGGTGGCACAGTAGATAAAGCACCAGCCCTGGACTCAGGAGGACCTGAGTTCAAATCTGGCCCCAGACATTTTACATTTACTAGCTGTGTGACCCTGGGCAAGTCACTTAACCCTCATTGCCCTGCCAAAAAAAATACTAGATAGACACCTGTTCTGAATGCTTTATGGCCATCCATTTGCCACAAGGTGGAGGGCTCAATCATATGACCTCTGAAAGTTTCTTCCAGAATGAATACATTGACAATGCATTGGAGTCCAGATATTATACAGACAGATCAATAAGAAGACTGGACTAGTTGGAACTTAAATGGAGATGGGCGTGAGGACAGTGAATTCAGAACAAAGACTCAGCCTTCTGCCATCAATACGTAAGTGGAAACTTCATGTCTATTTCTCACAATGACATCTGTCTTTTCTGTTGCATATTCAGTGATCTTATGCTACATCATGTACTTTCAGTCCATTTTATCAATGGGGAGAGTGTAATAACAAGTGAAAATAGGTGCTTTTTAATGTTTGCAGTGGAAAGAGATTTGCCTAATTAAGGCAGTAGTTTTAGAATAATCCCTGCCAGTGCCAGGTGCCATTTTAACATCTTTTTTAATGCCAATAATACCCACCAATGAGAAAAATTTTGACTCATTGATACATGAGATTGGGTCTCAGTAGCAGCATATACTGTGATCTAATACAGTACAAATCAGTATTCTGGCTGAAATGTATTAGACTTTGCAGCCTTATGTGGGAAGCTTCAATCTTTATAACAAAATGAATATAATATCATCTGGCTGGATTGACCCTCTTCATAAGAAGAAGAAACAATGGTCCTACGGAAATTGGAAGGAAACCCTTTGTGTT
The DNA here is from genome assembly GCF_019393635.1 of Dromiciops gliroides. Classification (NCBI taxonomy): domain Eukaryota; kingdom Metazoa; phylum Chordata; class Mammalia; order Microbiotheria; family Microbiotheriidae; genus Dromiciops; species Dromiciops gliroides. Next base: position 71,196,767 of record NC_057865.1, read on the forward strand.
TATGTGTATGTATGTGTGTGTTTATGTGTATGGGGGTGGTCCTTTGTCAATTATAAAATGTTTGGATTGGTAATATTACAGTCCTTGACTTGAGAGACTTGAGGCAGGCAGACCCACCACCAAGCTATGGCAATAGTCCAGACATGAAGTGATGACGGCCTGGACCAGGGTGGTTAGTAGTGTCAGAGGAGAAAAGGGAACATATTCAAGAGGTGAAATCAGCAGACAACATATTGGATATGAGGAGTCAAAGATGATACCTAGTTTGAAAGCCTGAAGGACTGGGAAGAGCATGATGCCCTCTACAGTAACAGAGAAGGTGAGAGATGGGGGTAGGGTTTGGACAAAAGATAATAAATTCCATTTTGGAAATGCTGAGTTTAAGATGTCTGTTGCGGGCGGAGCCAAGATGGCGGAGAGGAAGCAGCAAGCTGCCTGAGCTCTCCTTCTGTTCCCTCAAAACGAACATTAAATCAAGCCTCTGGACGGATTCTGAAACTACAGAACCTGCAAAGAGACAGAGAGACACAGTCCTCCAACCAGAGATAATTTAGAAGACTTCAGGAAAAGGTCGGTCTGACTCAGGCAAAAGGGAGGCCCAGCGCAGGGCAGCAACCCAGCGCCGAGGGGGTCGGGGCAAGTCAGCAGGAGCTGCGGGCCACAGCCGGACAACTGAGGATCCCGGAACCTGGTTCAAAAATCTGGTGGCCAAGAAGGACAGTGGAAAAACCTACCTGCACCGGCTGAGAGGGCCACGAACGGCGGGATCAGACGCCGGGGTCTGGCGCCTGGCTGGCCGAGCACAATCAGACAGGAAGTGCAGGGCGGGGGATCTCCACACACCATAAAGGCCTCAGAGTAAAAGCCCGGTCACACAGCACCTATACACCTGCACAAGAAGCCCAAAACAGGGACCCTGGTGCCCCCAGAGCAGACCTCAACTTAAAGAATAAATAAATAGGCTGCAATAATGAGTAAGAAGCAAAAAAGAGCCTTCTCCATTGAGAGCTTCTGTATCAATAGGGAAGAAGCCAACACAAACTCAGATGAGGACAATAGCCTCAAATTGTCTACATCTGAAGCCTCACAAGGGAAGGTGAATTGGTCGCAAGAACAAAAAGCCTTCCTGGAAGAGCTCAAAAAGGATTTTAAAAATCAATTGCAAGAGGTAGAAGAAAAAATGGGGAGAGAAATGAAAGCAAAACAAAAAAACTATGAAAAAAGAATCAGCAGCTTGGAAAAGGAAGCTGAAGAAAACAAAGCCTTAAAAAATTCATTTGGCCAAATGGAAAAAAAGCTGCATAATCTCACTGAAGAAAACAATACCTTAAAAAATTCACTTGGCCAAATGGAAAAAAAGGTGCATAATCTCACTGAAGAAAACAATACCTTAAAAAATTCACTTAGCCAAATGGAAAAAAAGGTGCATAATCTCACTGAAGAAAACAATGCCTTAAAAATTAAAGTGGGACAGTTGGAAGATAAGGAATCCATGAGACACCAAGAATCAGTCAAGCAGAATAAAAAAAATGAAAAAATAGAAGAAAATGTGAAATACCTCATTGGAAAGACAACTGATCTGGAAAACAGATCGAGGAGAGACAATTTGAGAATCATTGGACTGCCTGAAAGCCATGACCAGAAAAAGAATCTAGACACCATATTCCACGAAATTATTAAGGAGAACTGCCCTGATATCATAGAATCAGGGGATAAAATCATCATTGAAAGAATCCACCGATCACCTCCTGAAAGAGACCCCAAAAGGAAAACTCCAAGGAATATTGTAGCCAAATTCCAGAATTATCAGGTGAAGGAGAAAATACTCCAAGCAGCCAGAAAGAAGCAATTTAAATATCATGGAGCCACAGTCAGGATTGCTCAGGACCTGGCAGCTTCATTAAAGGACAGCAAGGCTTGGAATATGATATTCCGGAAAGCAAAGGAGCTTGGATTGCAGCCGGGAATCTATTACCCAGCAAAAATGTGCATTTTCTTTCAGGGGAAAAGATGGACATTTAATGACATTGGGGACTTTCAATCTTTCCTGGTGAAAACACCAGAACTGAATAGAAAATTTGATCTCAACATATAAGACTCAAGAGAAGTTTAAAAAGGTAAACAGAGGGGAAAAAAAGTTACCCTATTAGGTTAAACTGTTTATATCTCTACACAGGAAGATAATACTCATAACTCTTAAGAACTGTAAATGTATTTGGGCAGAGAGAAGGACTTTATATAGAGGGTATAAATATAAATTGTCTTTGATGTGATGATACAAAAGAATTAAGGGGATAAAAAGGGAGTCTATGGGGAGGAGAGGAAAGGGGAGGTGGAATGGGATGAATTATATCATATGAAGAGGTGGAAAAAAACCTATTACAATAGAGGGAAAGAAGGGAGGGGGGAACATGGTTTCAACCCTATTCTCGTTAGATTTGACTCAAAGAGGGAATAACATATACGTTCATTGGGATAAAGAAACTTAACTCATTCTTTAGGGAAACAAAAGGAGAAGGGAAAGGGGGGACTGATAGAAGGGAGGACAAAAGCAAGGGAGAAAAGGGTAAAGAAAAGAGAGGGGGGTGATAAAAAGGGAGGGCAGATCGGGGGAGGCAGGGGTAAGAAGTAAAACGTCAGTGAGGAGGAATAGGGTGAAAGAAGGGGGGAAAAGTACAAAGGGGGTAAATAGAATGGAGGGGAATAGACAGTCAGTAATAATAACTGTGAATGTGAATGGGATGAACTCTGCTATAAAACGGAAGCGAATTGCAGAGTGGATTAAAAACCAGAACCCTACAATATGCTGTTTACAAGAAACACATTTGAAGCAGAGAGATACACACAGAGTAAAGGTAAAAGGCTGGAGCAGAATATATTATGCCTCAGCTAAAGTAAAAAAGGCAGGGGTAGCAATCCTTATCTCAGACAAAGTGCAGGCAAAAATAGATCTCATAAAAAGAGATAAGGAAGGAAATTACATCTTACTTAAAGGCACTATAGATAATGAAGTAATATCAATATTAAATATGTATGCGCCAAGTGGTATAGCATCCAAGTTCTTAGAGGAGAAGTTAAATGAGTTACAAGAGGAATTAGATAGCAATACTATACTAGTGGGGGATCTGAATCTCCCCCTCTCAGAATTAGATAAATCTAGCCAAAAAATAAATAAGAAAGAAGTGAAAGAGGTGAATAGATTACTAGAAAAGTTAGACATGATAGATGTCTGGAGAAAATTGAATGGGGATAGAAAGGAATATACCTTTTTCTCAGCAGTACATGGCACATTTTCAAAAATTGACCATGTATTAGGGCACAAAAACATCATAGTCAAATGTAGAAAGGCAGAAATAGTAAATGCATCCTTCTCAGATCATGATGCAATAAAAATTACATGTAAGAAAGAGCCAGGGAAAAGTAGAATGAAAATCAATTGGAAACTAAATAATGTCATTCTAAAGAATCAATGGGCCAAACAAGAAATCATAGAAACAATCAATAACTTTATCCAAGAGAATGACAATAATGAGACAACATACCAAAATCTATGGGATGCAGCCAAAGCAGTGCTTAGGGGAAAATTTATAGCTCTAAATGCTTACATGAATAAAAAAGAGAAAGAGGAGATTAATGAATTGGGCATGCAACTTAAAAAGTTAGAAAAAGAACAAATTAGAAATCCCCAATTAGACACTAAATTAGAGATCCTGAAAATTAAAGGAGAAATTAATAAGATTGAAAGCAAAAAAACTATAGAATTAATCAATAAAACTAAGAGCTGGTTTTATGAAAAAACCAACAAAATAGATAAAATATTGGTTAATTTGATTAAAAAAGAGAAAGAAGAAAACCAAATTACCAGTATCAAAAATGAAAAGGGTGATGTTACCACCAATGAAGTGGAAATTAAAGCAATAATTAGGAAATATTTTGCCCAACTGTATGCCAATAAATTTGACAATCTAAATGAAATGGATGAATATTTACAAAGATACAAACTGCCCAGGTTAACTGAAGAGGAAATAAAATCCTTAAATAAACCCATATTAGAAAAAGAAATTGAACAAGCTATTAATGAACTCCCTAAGAAAAAATCCCCAGGGCCAGATGGGTTTACGGGTGAATTTTACCAAACATTTAAAGAACAATTAATTCCAATATTATACAAATTATTTGGAAAAATAGGTGAAGAAGGAGTTCTACCAAATTCGTTTTATGACACAAATATGGTGGTGATACCAAAACCAGGCAAAGCAAAAACAGAGAAAGAAAATTATAGACCAATCTCCCTAATGAATATTGATGCTAAAATCTTAAATAAGATATTAGCAAGGAGATTACAGCAAGTGATCACCAGGATAATACACTATGACCAGGTGGGATTTATACCAGGAATGCAGGGCTGGTTCAACATTAGGAAAACTATTAACATAATCAACCACATCAATAAGAAAACCAACCAAAATCATATGATTATCTCAATAGATGCAGAGAAAGCTTTTGACAAAGTACAGCACCCATTCCTAATAAAAACACTAGAGAGTTTAGGAATAGGGGGAGCTTTCCTTAGAATAATAAACAGTATCTACCTAAAGCCATCAGCAAGTATTATATGCAATGGAGATAAATTAGAGGCCTTCCCAATAAGATCAGGGGTGAAACAGGGATGTCCATTATCACCCCTATTATTTAATATTGTTCTAGAAATGTTAGCTTTAGCAATCAGAGAAGAGAAGGGAATTAAAGGAATTAGAATAGGCAAAGAGGAAACAAAACTATCACTCTTTGCAGATGATATGATGGTATACTTAAGGAATCCTCGAGAATCAAGTCAAAAATTACTTGAAACAATTAACAACTTTAGCAAAGTAGCAGGATATAAAATAAATCCACATAAATCATCAGCATTTCTATACATGACCAACAAAGTCCAGCAGCAAGAGATAGAAAGAGAAATTCCATTTAAAGTAACGGTAGATAATATAAAATACTTGGGAGTCTACTTGCCAAGACAAACCCAGGAACTCTATGAACACAACTACCAAACACTCTTCACACAAATCAAATCAGATCTAAATAATTGGAAAGATATCAATTGCTCATGGATAGGCAGAGCTAATATAGTAAAAATGACAATACTGCCTAAATTAATTTACTTATTCAGTGCCATACCAATCAGACTACCTAAAAATTATTTTATACAGCTAGAAAAAATAAAAACAAAATTCATCTGGAAAAACAAAAAATCAAGAATATCCAGGGAAATAATGAAAAAAAATTCACAGGAAGGTGGGTTAGCGGTACCAAACCTGGAGCTTTACTATAAAGCGGCAGTCATCAAAACTATCTGGTACTGGCTAAAAAATAGAGTGGTAGATCAATGGAATAGGCTAGGCTCAGGAAATGCAGTAGTAAATGACACTAGTAATGTAGTGTTTGATAAACCCAAAGACTCCAGCTTCTGGAATAGGAACTCAGTATTTGACAAAAACTGCTGGGAAAACTGGAAGATAGTATGGCAGAAATTAGGCATAGACCAACATCTTACACCTTATACTAAAATAAGGTCAAAATGGATACATGATTTAGACATAAGAGGTGATACCATAGGTAAATTAGGAGAGAAAGGAATAGTGTACCTATCAGATCTTTGGAAAGGAAAACAGTTTTTGACCAAACAAGAGATAGAGTATATTATAAAATGCAAAATGGATGATTTTGATTATATTAAATTAAAAAATTTTGTACAAACAGAAGCAATGCATCCAAAATTGGAAGGGAGGCAGAAAGCTGGGAAACAATTTTTGAGGCCAGTGCTTCTGATAAAGGCCTCATCTCTAAAATATATAGGGAATTAAATCAAATTTATAAGAATCCAAGTCATTCCCCAATTGAGAAATGGTCAAAGGATATGAACAGGCAGTTTTCTGATGAAGAAACCAAAGCTATCTATTCCCATATGAAAAAATGCTCTAAATCTCTAATGATTAGAGAGATGCAAATTAAAACAACTCTGAGGTACCACCTGACACCTATCAGATTGGCTAAAATGACAAAAAAGGAAGATAATAAATGTTGGAGAGGCTGTGGGAAAATTGGAACACTAATGCATTGTTGGTGGAGCTGTGAGCTGATCCAACCATTCTGGAGAGCAATTTGGAATTATGCCCAAAGGGCAATAAAGCTGTGCATACCCTTTGACCCAGCAATCCCACTTTTAGGTCTTTTGCCCAAAGAAATCATGGAAGGGGGAAAGGGACCCACATGTACAAAAATATTTATAGCTGCTCTTTACGTGGTAGCAAGGAATTGGAAGTTGAGGGGGTGCCCATCAATTGGGGAATGGCTGGACAAGTTGTGGTATATGAATACAATGGAATACTATTGTGCTGTAAGAAATGATGAGCAGGAAGAGTTCAGAGAAACCTGGAGGGTCTTACGTGAGCTGATGATGAGTGAGATGAGCAGAACCAGAAGAACATTGTACACAGTATCATCAACATTGAGTGTTGACCTACTGTGATGGACTATATTCTTCTCACCAATGCAATGGTACAGAAGAGTTCCAGGGAACTCATGATAGAAGAGGATCTCCAAATCCAAGAAAAAAAAGAAAGAAAGAACTGTGGAGTATAGATGCTGATTGAACCATATTATTTCTTTTGTTTTGGGTGCTGTTGGGTTTTTTTTTTCTTTCTATTTTGAGGTTTTGCATCACTGCTCTGATTCTTTCTCTTGTAACAGGATTAATGCAGAAATAGGATTAATGTTATTATGTGTACATATATGTGTGTGTGTATATATATATATATGTATATGTATAGAGATATATAGATATAACCTATATCAGATTACCTGCTGTCTAGGGGAGGGGAGAGGGAGGGGAGGGGTGGGAGGGAGAAAAATCTGAAATTGCAAAGCATGTATAAACAAAAGTTGAGAACTATCTTTACATGTAATGGAAAAAATAAAATACCTCATACATTAAAAAAAAAAAAGATGTCTGTTGGACGTCCATTTTGAGACGTCTGTAAGGCAGTAGGAGATGTGAGAATGGAAGTCAGCAGAGAGGTTATAACAGGATAGATAAAGAATAATAGGTCAGCATAGGCATGGTAATTAAATACCTGGGAGCTGATGAGATCAACCAAGTGAAGTAGTATAGAAAGAGAAGAAGGCCTAGGACAGAACCCTGTGGGACATCTACAGTTAGAGGGCATGACAGATGAGGATCCAGCAAATGGAATTCAGGAGGAGTACTCAAATAGGCAGAAGGAGAATCAGGAGAGAGCGGTGCCCCAAAAACCTAGAGAGAAGAGAAAGTATCAAGAGGAGAGAGGGTGATTAGCAGTGTCAAAGTTTGCAGTGAGAGCAGGGAGAATAGGGATTGAGAAAAAGTCATTGGATTTGACACTTGAGATTATTGGTAACTGGAGAGAGTAGTTTTGGTGAAATAACGAGGCTGGAAGTCAGATTATAAGAGGTTAAGAAGAGAGTGAGTGAAGAGAAAATGGAGCCATTTATCATAGATGGTCTTTTCAAATTTAGCCACAAAAGTCAGAATAGATATAGGATGACATTGGATGGATCAACTTTGGGTTTATTGAGGATGAGAGAGACATGAGAATGTTTGTAGGCAAGAGGGAAAGAGTCTGTAGTTAAGGCGATATTGAAAACAAGTGATAGAGTAGGGAATGACAGGGGGCAATATCTTGGCATAAACAGGATGGAAAGAGATTGCTTGAGCAAGTAGAGGGGTTAGCCTTGGTAAGAAGTAAGGTCACCTCAGTATGTGAGACATATAAATGAGGAGATAGCAGAAAAAGACATTTGAGGCATATGAGATGACAGAGAGAAGAGGGAGCTCATGGGGAATGGCCTCAATTTGGGGGGGTAAGATATGAGGCAAATTTCTCAGCTAAAAGGGTGGGGAATGGGAGAGCCATGGGAGGTTTGAGGAGAGCTAGAGTAGTGTAATGATGGAGGAGTAGAGAGTGGCTAGTACAAGAGAGATCACTTGGGAGAGAATGGAGGATTTCGAGATTGGAGGTCATATTATGGATGAAGAATAGAGTTTGGTGAAGGAAGACAGAGGTAAAGGTGGAAAGCCAATGGATCGTTAATGGATAATAGATTTCAGAATTCTTGAACATGGAGGTGATCACTTGTAGGTGATGGCAATATCAAGGGTATGGCCATCTTTGTGTGTGGCTGAGGAGTAGATCATAGTAAGTAAGTATGGGGAAGAACTGAGTGATTAGGGTATTTGAGGGAGAGGCAACATGCATGTTGAAGTCCTCTTGTAGGAGGGCAGGGACTCTCTTTTGCTTCTTTTTGTATCCTCAGCACTTAGCATTGTGCCTGTTACATAGTAGGTACTTAATAAAGGCTTATTGACTGACAAACTTGACTTCTCTACTGCCAAGAATCATGACCTCAAATCCCACCATTTTCCTCCAACAGGGTCCTTCATTCTGTTTTGCCAGGTGCACCTGTATTTTACAACAGCTATAGCCTCAATCCTGACACTTGGGCAAACAAAGAATGACAACCACTTTTAGAAAAGAAGCCTCCTCTGCCACTGGAGAAATTAATGTCATTATTAAATAGTGAGAGAGGGCCCTGGCTTACTCTAAATAGCATTTTCATGCTGCTGCCACTTGTGGAGGCTACCTGCACAGTTTCCATTCACACGTGCCCTAGCAGGGCTTATGCAAGCTCGAGGCAGAAGACAAAGGGAGAGGAACATGAGGGTTAAGACACAGCAGGAAGCAGAGAAGGCAGTGGAGAGAAAGATCAATGGTTTTGGTGGTTGGGATGGTTTGGGAGCTGGTATTCTTTATGCATACAAATAGTGACCACCAGACTCACATTTTGAAAGAGAAGGTGATCTTAAGTAAAATGCCAATCTTATTTAACACATTGAAAATAATAAGAAAAAAATCTATCCTTATGTTGTGAAGATAAATCTCAGATAGCAACTTTATAAATGAACATATTACTTAAATTGGTACTTAGATACCGACTCAATTAAATTCACAGGTGGTAAAATCTGGATGTGCTGTAGACAGAACAATTTATCTATAGATGTTCACATTTTGCCAAAAATAGAAAACAGTGTCTTGTATTGGACTCTCTTTCCACATTTCTTCCTCTTTCTCTAAAGATTAATTGCTCCCTCTAGCAGGTCCTCTTTGTCCTCTCCCTCCATCCCCCCTCCCCACTTCTGATAGGGGCATTTGAGGGGGTTGAGAAGCTCACAATAACAGTCTGGGGCAGCTGATGAACTAAATAAGAGGGACACAGTAGTGTGTTTGAAGTGGAAGTGGACAGCCTGTGTCTCGGTAGCAAGCATTGTTTCCTCTGCTTACCAGTAGCTCATTGTGGATGGATGGGCCTTCCTCCAGGGTCCATAATGAACCCTGGGCAGGTGGAGGTAAAATGATCACTGGCTGAAAACCATGGACTACTCCACTCCAAAAGGCATGTCTCTGCCAATTGGGCAATACTCATCATAAGTTGGAACTCTCCATTATGACCACCTGCTTACACCAAGAAAATGCTGATAAGCAGATATTGGCAAAGATCAGCAGGTGCATGACTGCCTGAATTGGGAGGCCTACTGAAGGCCCAACATTGGGGCTGGACACACTTGAATGCCTCCTTTTGTCATCTAAGTGCATCTGCTCACAGCAGAGAGGAAGTGGAAAGGGCACTGGACTTGTAGTCAGGAGGGACCTGGGTTCAGGTCTACTTTTAACACCTGTTTGCTCTCCTTTCACGAGTGAGTAACTTAATTTCTCTGAGTCTCAGTTTCCTCATGTGTAAAAGGAGGATAACAACACCTTTGGTACCTATTGCAAAGGATTGTTTTGAGGATCAAGTGAGATAGTACAGAGCAAACATTTTGTAAACCGTAAAACCCGATGTAAATGTCAGCTATTATTAGGGACAGAATTTTTTAAAGGTTACCAAACCCCTTTTTATACACAGCAGCCTGTAAGGGAAAATGATACATCTCTTATTAGAAAAGACTATAGGTGAAGAGGATCAATGAAGCATTTAAAATATACATATACAGAAGAGAACAAAAGGAAATTCAGAACAGTACGCAGACAAGTAGGACAGGTTTGCTACTACTATAATAATTAATATACACTTTTTAAAAAAAGATAGAGAGGTAGCCCAGAAAGACCTAGGTTTAAATGACACACAATGGCTATTCGACCCTGGGCAAGTCATTTAACTTCTCAGTCTTCTAGGCAATTCTGTAAGACTAAGAGGTGCAAAGAAAGTGCCTGCCTGCACTGGTGGAGAGAATTTACCCAACTGGAAGTTCCCCATACCTATTAAATCACAATCCCAGTTCCCTCCCTCCCTCCCTCCCTCCCTCCCTCCCTTCCTTCCTTCCTTCCTTCCTTCCTTCCTTCCTTCCTTCCTTCCTTCCTTCCTTCCTTCCTTCCTTCCTTCCTTCTTTCCTTCCTTCCTTCCTTCCTTCCCCTTCCTCTCTCCCTCCTTCTCCCCACCCCTCTCTCTCTCTCTCTCTCTCTCTCTCTCTCTCTCTCTCTCTCTCTCTCTCACACACACACACACACACACACACACACACACAGAGAAATACTGGTTTAGTTTGGTATACAATCTTTTTTTTTTCTTTTTCTTCTTTGTCTATTGAAATGTTTATGCTTATTAAGTTCATATTAAAAAGATAATTTTTATAAAACACTGTGATTACTGTAAGGATTAAAGCTATTGTTTTTTTTTAAAACCCAGAAACTGGAATTTTAAAGTATCTTTGATATTATAAAACTACAATTAGAAGACTCTGGAAAATCAATCTCCTGGGGGCATCTGAAGAATTAAATGCAAAACAAGAACAGAATGTGAGGCTTAACAGGGGGCACAGGTTTTTAGAAATCAGCTATTTGGTTCCTCATGATTGGAGAGAGCTGAGCTAATGGAACTTGAGAGAAGATGTCACCTGCCAGAGAGGTGTTGTGGTGATGGTTGGGGGGTAGGGGATGGGGAGGGAGATGGCTACATGCTAGCCTAGTAAAAGGGGTGGAGAAGTCAGGCTTCACTGAAGGGTAGAGACCTTAGAGACAGAGTTGAAGAAAGCAAGTGTCATGTAATGGGATAACCGCTGCATATGGAGTCAGGCAAGCTGGCTCTGTCACTTTATACTTGTGTGAACTTGGACAAGGAACTTCACCTTTATTGTGAAAAGTGACCTAGCAGCCAAAGGCAACAATATTTTAGAATATCAATTCCCTTATGGAACATTACATAGAATTTCCAGCCAAGGTGGCTGCCCAAATGGAGGTCTTTACTCCAGCGAAAAGGTAAAAATTGTGCAATGACGAAGAGAACTAACGAGAAACTCCAGAAAGTCATAGTTTCCAACAGAAAACTGGACAAAAAATTTAGCATGGTGAGAGCCAATAGAGGCAAAGAGTCTAGCAGGCTTCCAACGTGAGCAAGCATCAGCCAGAGATGCTGTTGGCTTCCAAGGCTCTGAAATCTGGATCAGCAAGAGTGAAGAAGTGCCTCTGGGCAGCCCAAAGTGGTTGGAAAAACTTAGTGTAAACCTTGGGTAACACTGTCCCAAGAACTCTTTAGCGTTCTGCTCTGAGATACCATAGAGGGGATCTCTAAAGATCCAGCTCTCTATAGCTCAACGTTTTGGGAGTTGGGAAATGGATGGGTGGGCAGCTAAATCTGGGATGTGGGGGTCATCCCAAGAATTCAAATGGCCCACATTGAGATCAGGTGAAGTTGACCACCCCACACAAAAATGAAGCAGGAGGTGGAGTCTCGCATTGTCAGAAAGCCTCAGATCAGGAAATAAGGCCAGAAAGAAGACTGAGCCAAAGACGCAAATCACTAAAAATGATTGTAGATCCAAAGAGGACCAGAAATTCAACCAAGAATGGAAAATTAACCCTACAACACCTACAATCAGAGATTTGAGGAAAAAATGGATTTTCCGTAAGGACTATGTGAATAGCTAGAAGAAAAGAAGCAAGAGATAAAAATAAAAGAAATAAAAAGTTCTGGAGGAAAGAATTGGATGGAAAAGAAATGGTTTGGAATGGAAAGTAGTAATCTTGAACAAGTAATGGACTCCTTGGAAACTTAAATAGAACAAATAGAAATCAATCATTCCACAAAACCACAAGAAATCTTAGAACAAAATCAAAAGATATAAAAATAGAAAAAAATACAGGGTATCTGCAAGAAGGCTATCTATAATTTGTATCTACTTCCTTTCTTCTCACTCCTTTCTTTTTTTGGTATCATCTTCATTCATTCATTCATTCATTTATTTTTAATCTTAAAAGTATTTTATTTTCAAGTTACATGTAAAGAGTTTTCAACATTTGTTTTTATAAAATTTTAAGTTCCAAATTTTTTCTCCCTCCTTCCCTTCCTTCCCCCCTCAAGACAGAAAGCAATCTGATACAGGTTATATATGTACAATCGCATTAAACATATTTCTGCATCAGTCATGTTGCTGCTCATTCTTTTCTTAACCCTGTGGTTTGACAACAAGACTTATGCAATTGAAACTGCTCTCTCCAAAATTACTAAGGACCTCTTAAATACTAAATTTAATGGCCATTTCTCAATCCTTTTCTTTTTAACCTTTCTGAAGCCTATGACATTGTAGATTGTTATTGTTGTTCAGTCATTTTCAGATGTGCCCTATGCTTCGTGACCTCATTTGGGATTCTCTTGGCAAGTACCAAATCCACAAGGCAACAAAGCAACACAGGGGAAATGAGGTCTGCAACATATTACCAAAGAAGAACTGTGCAGGAGCCTAAAACATATCATCTTAGAGATATGCCCCCCAAAGAGGATTTGGGTGGATCATATAGTATAAAAGATAATTAAGAGATTGTCTATATCCTCACTTAGCATCCAAACAATGTCAAGAGATCTAGTATCTAAATGATTCATAACCTGGGAATGATGAACTTGTTTTTGTTTTTGTGTAGTTTGATAACTATATTTCAGTGTAATCCTATGCTGTTAAATTTATGTATTTAAGAATATCTTTCTGAGGAGGGCTCTATAGTCCTCACTAGAGAGACACAAGGAAAGGTTAGGGACCCCCAAAGAGAAATCATGAAAGAACATACACAAAAACCCCAGAGAGTAAAGAGCCACAAATAAGTCACAATTTTCAATGATAGTGGAAGTGCCCATGTGGATTGGGTCTGAGAGAAATGATTATTTTTCTATTATAGTAATAATCAATTATTAAATTGGGATTGAGGTTTTTCCTTTCTAATTTCTCATTCAGGGACCAGCCCTTGAAGATCATTCAGTCAGTCTCTGAGGGACATTGCCAATTGATGTGATTGCCCAAATCCTGGGGGTACATGCTCCTCCATCTTGGGCAGGGCCCCACCCAACTAAACGACCTTTCTTCTGTTTAAAAGTCTAAACAGAATCCAATCTAGGCAAGTTTTTGCCCCAGGGAAATGAGACCTAGCTTATGAAAGAAAAAACCAACCAGAGAGGTCTGGATAAAGATGGATTCCTTTGTCCAGATTACTTAAGGCAGCTGAATCTCATGATAAAGTCATGTTCTTAGCAGGGGAAACTGAAAGACTTATAGACCACCTCCTCATTAATATGTCTACCCCCTCGTTAATTGTTCACCAATCAGGGTTGACTTTCACTTGTCAGGACCACCCCCCTTTCCAAAGGTATTTAAGAATTCAGGGATCTCCATGGTTTTGTCTTTGGTTACCCAGAGAAACCACTGCCTATCAATTTATTGATTATCAGATAGCTAATTAATAAATTGATTATTAATTACCCAGAAACTCTGCGTCTCGGGGTTTTCATTCATCTCAGGTCATTGATCCATTCAAATATTAATGTACTTCCTTTATAAAGCTACTTGTAAAAAAAACAAACAAACCCTAAACTCAGCTAACATGAGGGGGAAAGGGTCTACCCACAGCTAATGCAACAGTACTAGAGAGATCAGAGTAATCAGAGAGGTGCTAGCAATAGCCATAAGCTGGACAGATGTCAGGTACTAGAAAACAGAGTAACAGAAACTCAGCATGGGTAAGTGAGGTGCTCTTTCTCCCTTCTTAGTCTAAGCCTCTCCCCAACATGCATTTCTGAGGAACTAGATCTGAGATCTAATCTAGTATAAATCCTGTGTTTACCTGCTCCCTTAATCCTACATATAGGCCTCAGCATATTTAACCATTTCAACCCTCCCGCTGTTTCCAAACCCTGCACACAAAACCAAGTTGATCACCCCAGTCCACATGTTAAATGGAGCATTCCTGATTGGGTCATGCCTCTGAACCCTTTTACATATGGCCCCTTATTTGCATTCCTCCTGAAAATACCTGCAGAGCCAGCAAGTGGAACATTTCAAAGCATGAGAAGCTAATTTAATGTTCCACAAAATTATGCAGTTTGGGAAAATCTTCCTGCAGGGTTTTTGTTTTTTTTGTTTTTTTGTTTTTTTGCAGGTGTGTCCATGGCCCATTGGTTATGTTCTTTGCAACTGTTTCTGGATCTGCCCTTCGTAATAACCTAATGCACATCTGCAAATAACCCTCTTTGTGTCCAGCATTTAAAATAGCATGTTGGTATAATTAAATAATAATTAAAGGTATTAATATTCAGGGATCAGGCCAAAGCAGAAAATATAAACCAAACCAAAAACGATCTCAATAGAAAGTCTCTAGGGATATAGGAAAGGTGTATATTCTAAACCCAAGCTCCCAAATATATGGCCCAAGCCTCCACAGGCATCTTTTCCCCCCCAAGCCTCAGAGCTAAGATTAGAACTGTGCATCCATGCAGTACCTGCTGCCCATACAGATCAGTAGCTACCATGAGTCACCTGCTGTGTGAACACCCCTGGCAATAACAGTGCCTTGGAAGGAGGACAAAGATAAAATAAGCAAGCTTATGGGAAGGAAAGAAGAAACTGCAGGCTGAGGAGATGGGCAGGACACTGGAAGGAGAGGTGGGAAAGATGCCATTTCCCTTTGTTGTGCCCTCCTTACAAGGGCCGAGTAATTGGTAGGAGATGAGCTGTTCCTGGGCAAGAACCAGATTCAGAATAAAAGCCCTGGGGCAGCTAGGTGGTGCAGTGGATAAAGCACCAGCCCTGGATTCAGGAGGACCTGAGTTCAAATTCGGCCTCAGACACTTGACACTTACTAGCTGTGTGACCCTGGGCAAGTCACTCTTTGCTCCACAAACAAAACAAAACAAAACAAAACAAAAACCAACCAAAAATATAATAAAAGCCCCATTACTACAGGGGCTAAGTCAGAAGAGCTACCATTTATAAGCCACTGGTAAACTAACAAAGCATCTTGTTTATATTAGCCCTTGGAGGAAAGGAAGTGTAGATGCCTAGCATCCCCACTTCATATGGATGACAGATTCATTGAAATATTAAAGTACTTAGCTCATCAAGCTACTTTTGAAAAACCGCAGCAAGGACACTGAGTCTCAGAGTTGAGCCTGTGGTGACCACTAGTGATGACCCTGTCTTCAGACAGGGAGTCCACTGCTCTTTTCTTCATTTGTACAGGCAGGTAGGTAGCACAGTGGACAGAGCATGGAGCCTGGAGTCAGGAAGACAAGTTTGGATCCAGACTGAGATACTTACTAGCTACAGGATTGCTGTTTGCCTTGTTTTCCTCCACTGTAAAATAGAGATTAAAAATAGAATCTATGTTTTGGGGTTGTCATGAGCATCGAATAAGATATTATTTTTATGGCTCTTAGCGTAGTGCACACAGTAGGTGCCATATAAATGCCTATTCTTTTCCCCTTTCCATCACACCACATTTGGTTCTCTCTTGTATGTCTCTGTTTTGTCATCTATAAAATGGTGACAGTATAATGGATGGTTATGAGAATCCAGGGAGGAAGTGTTTATGAAGTCATTTCAAAGACTCTGGGACTAAGGCAATAGGGAAGAAGGCCATTTCTGTGGAACTATTCAGGGTCAGAGCCCTTCTTAAACCAGAATTGCCATTCTCAAGGTCTGCAGAATGAAACAAATCCCTTCTTGCTCACTAAAGCTGCTTCTGTCTATTGATCATGATCAAACTAATGACTGTAAAAATGATAGTGGTACAGGATGGTCGTGAATTATATTGGAAATGAACATTCAACCAGTTCCTCCACCCTCCCTTCTCTCTATTGCTTTCTTTTCCTTAGACTTGGGTCCTTCAGCATGCAAAAAAGAAAGAACCTGAGCAGTGGGCAGATTGCATCTCTAACTAGACCTTTAAATGAGCTCACAGCACCTCAATTTCAAAGGTTCCCACCCAGAGTCCAGGACTGATGAGATCTCGTCACATAAGAGGTTTGCTCTGGGGTTAATGTGGCATTTTTAGTGACCGAGGACATTTACAATAGGCCAGAGGCTTTTGTACAAAGCACCTTATCATTTTTATTGCCTCTCTTAAAAGAAATATTTGCACAACATTTTTATTTTATTAATAGATATATTTTTTCTTGCAGCTAGAAAGGATTATTTGCCGACACTAAAGTATTTATTTTTCCCACCGCCTTCAAAGAGTTGGCCCCAGGTTTGGAATTCACTTTCCCTATCAGGAAGGTGCAATAGAGAAAATTCCTCAAATGTGACTATTGAAAAGCAACACTGTGACTGGTTAGCAAGTTTGTCTTCAGTGTTGTCAAGAACGTTAACATCTTTGTCTTGCCACAGGAAAGAGGGCACATTTTGACCTTTTGGGACATTACCATCTTTTCTTCTGAAGGACCCTTAGATGTCCCTATAAACCAAGAGGTGGAAAAGCAGATGCTGGAGGGCCCCCGGAAGAAAAATCTCCTGACTTGATGTGAAAGATAAGGCAAATCAGAATGAATTGAAAAGCCAAGCATGTTACTGTTAAATTAGACTTTTAAATATGCTATTGCTATCAGAGGGGTTTAAGTGCAATTGTCTCCTTGAATTTGGCAGGGAAATCATTAATCATTTGATGTTAAATTTATACAGATTGTTGAATAAATGAGCGCTCATGGCAATGAACCAGAGAGATGGGACTGGGGGAGTGTTGGGGGGGGGAGGGGGAAGGAGAGGCTGAATTTTCTTTGCAATCCACACAGAAAAACTAATCTGGTAGCTGTGTATATTTCAAGACCAAGTCCTTTGGATTCTTGCCTACCTCAAGAGTAAGTACTTTGTATGAGCTAAAAAAAGCACCGCCGGGGCGAAAGACAGAGCCTATCTTGGTATCAAGCAGTTTTTAATAGATGTGAATGTAAGGCAGATATGAGTGTTGCATAACTTCAGTGCTTATGTTATCCACTTCTTTGTCATTTGATGAACTGCCAGGTTTCCCCTTGTCATCACTGGGCACTAGCCAGGGCAATCCAGACACAGAACTGTGCTCAGGGTGGAAGGTTGTTGGTTTTTTTTTCTTCTTTAATGGGACCCAGTCAATGGGACTTTTAAAATGTCAATAATCCATGTGGTCCCCAGGTGAGATGCCTACCTCACTGCCCTCCCCTGACCCTCACTCCCACTCACACTGTTGTTTCACTGGTCATAACAAGAACACATTTAGGAAGACTTTTGAACACTGAGTCATGCTTTCTTATGCTTTTTAGCCAAAGAAAAGAGGGTGGGGGTGGGAAGGGCATCTGGGAGACTGCCAGATGCTGAAGACTGGAACCAATATTCCAGAGAGGTTGAATATCAGAGTGTTTTAAAGTTGAACATTGTTTGTATATCTTTAATTATTTAGCCACCTAGTACAATTCAGGGCCATTGGAAGGAGTGGTATAAACCCTTAAAGTCCAAACCCTGAGCCCGTAACCCTAGACCTGCTTTGCTTTATGACTTTCATGTGTAAATGCTCTGTGGCCCATAAACATTTGAACATAGCTTAGGGGACATCCTTCTCTTCACTGCTAATATACCTATATTTCCTGCGTGTGTGTGTGTGTGTGTGTGTGTGCATGCGCGTGTGTGCATACACACATGTGTGTCTGTCTCTGTATGTTTTAAGGCACTCTGTATACTTTTCTTTTATTTATTTTTTTTTTGGTGAGGCAATTGGGGTTAAGTGACTTGCCCAGGGTCACACAGCTAGTAAGTGTTAAGTGTCTGAGGCTGGATTTGAACTCAAGTGCTTCTGAATCCAGGGCTGGTGCTCTATCCACTGTGCCACCTAGCTGCCCCCTCTGTATACTTTTCTAAATCAGGACAGATATTAAGTTGTTTCAGACTTTATATGGGCCAAGTCAGTCCTGCATTCACCCTACCACCCACCCATTCCCATGGGGGAATCTCCCATATTCATATCTTTCCATTCTCAATGGCATCCTTCCAACTGCACAACCACACCTCTTTTTGGGGGGAAAAGTTGCTTTCTCCACCTGTAGCACCTACCTCTTCAGGTTTTCCTAAAAGGTCAGGAATGGAGGAAGAACCTAGACCTGTGATGTCATTGATATAGGAAACTCCCAGTGAGGAAACTCCATCTACCAATGTAGAATGGCTACTGCTCTACAATGTATAGTCTTTCTGAGTTGGCTGGGGGTCTTGAAACAATAAGTGACTTACTCCAAGTCACGTACTTTAGATATATCAGAGAGAGGACTTGAACTTAGGACTTCCTAATATCCAGACTGGCTGTAAGCTATGTCACGCAAGCTTTCTTCCAGATTAATGTTCCTTAAAAAAACAAAATGGAACAAAAAAAAAGGACTATTTTCATCACTCCATCTCATTTGCCCCTGCTAAAACAAAATTTGGTATAGCCACTCTTCTATAATTGAGAACCACTGGTTACAGTGGCATTAGTTTTCATCAGAAAAACAAAATAAAACAAAAACTACTGCATACTAGATTGAGTCTACAGACAGGATGGATAAGAGAAATGTTCTGAAAGAGATTCCTATTTGGGTCCAAATCAGACTAGATGGGCTCCGAGGACACTTTCAACTCTCTGATTCTGGAGAATCTAAACTCTTCTGGATTGAAGTATCTATTTAATTGAGTTCCACAAGTAAAAATTTCAGCAGCATTGAGAAAAAAAATAAAACCTGTAGCCCACTTGAAAGAGCTTTGTCCCTGCACAGGGAGGAATGAGTTAAACAAGAACCATACTTTGACCCAGTCTCACCTGGAAAATTTGGGGCTGCATTCATTTTTGTGAGTGGCAGCCCACCTTTGTGCATATAAATTGGGTAATTACACAAGCAATTTGGAATGGATTCATTCTGATTCAGCCCCTGTAAATAACATGGGGCAGGCGAGAAGACCAATGGAAATTACAGTCCTGAATATTTGAAAGCTGCACTTCCTAGGTAGCTTGAAGACATAGAGGTTCCTAGATGTCCAAAAAGAACAAGAGAAAACTGGCACCTAACTATTTTGCTCATACCTTATTTTCTATTTAAAGATAATGATGTGGTACAAAACAGTTGAAACACAAAAATTACATACTTGGTCACCTCATCTTATCCTCCAGCTGAGCAACAACTGCTATAAAATTACCATACTTGTGCTGGACATAATTTGTTACAAGCTGACAGGATGAAAGGTCTCATCTGCTCATAGGTCCATGTAACACTGATGTCAGAGGGAGTTCTGTCTTCTCTCATCTAGGGTAGAAAATGGATGTAAAATAAGGTAAGATAAGGTTTAACTTCGCCAGATGGCAGGGATTGACCATTAATCTAAGCAAAAATGTCTAAGGTGGTATGACTTTGGGCAAGCATTTTTCTTCATCTGCTAAATGAGTGAATTGAAGACATGGTGATCTCCCAGGCTCCTTCCAAGTGTTTAAAGTTCTCTGACTCTTTGACCACATGAAGGGTTCTGAGATTTAGGTCATCCTTGAATCCATATCTGTAAAG
Organism: Dromiciops gliroides; assembly: GCF_019393635.1. Classification (NCBI taxonomy): domain Eukaryota; kingdom Metazoa; phylum Chordata; class Mammalia; order Microbiotheria; family Microbiotheriidae; genus Dromiciops; species Dromiciops gliroides. The sequence goes on from NC_057865.1 coordinate 71,216,666, forward strand.
CTATCATGGTAATCAAGGGTGAACCATGGTTAATTGCTTATACAGCACACTTTGAAAATTATTTGTTCTGATGATCTGAAATTCCTATGGAACTAACTCCTATGGATGAAGCCATTGAAAGCTGAAGGTCCCAGTTAAAATATAAATGTTATACAGGAACAGAAACAAAACTATCAGCCAATAGCTAGCTTCTAAGCATTTATGCAGCCCTGTAAGTTTTTTAAAATTTTATTTGTGATATATAATTAAATTTTATATATATATCAATCATAGATATAATATATGCATATATATATGACATATATAATGTATATTTTCTACATTATTACATTTAGATATACCTAGATATATTCTAGTACATATAACTTAGTATTTTAAATCCTCCTCCTTTTTTAAAAAAATAAACAGGTAGTTTTCTTTCTTTTTCTATTTTTGTACAGATAAATAACTGTTTTGTAAATAACATATACATATCAATTTATATAAATAATATATGTGACAAATTTATTTAAATATAGTAGGCCTCCACCAGTCGAGGAAGACCATGGATCAGCGCCTTGAAGAGCCACAGGCCATAGTGTGGCCGTGCAGTCCAATACGGGAGCCGCAGCTCCTGAGTGACTTATAACCGGTCACTGCCACATCCCATGTTGTATCTACCCCATGAGGAGTAGCTGGAGTGTCCTCTCCAGGGCGCTGGCCTGGGCAGATCAATATGGAGAACAAGCTGTTGCCCATGCAGCAGGTTTTCCCTCTCCGCGACATTGGTGGATCCAAAGGAGAGGCAGAGCCAATACAATTTGGCACCAGTGCCACCCAGGAGTTGCCAGAGGGATGTGATGTCCAACATCCAACTGCCTAAGAGGCTCTGACTCCTGATTTTTCCTCAGGGTTAACTCCCGAAGTCTTTCCCATATAAGGGTATAGCTGCAAGGCAGCAGAGGTTTAAAATCAGGGTTTCCTTCCCCTAGGCGGGTTGCCTGCCAAGGCTAACGAGCCCCACCTGCCCAAAGCGACTGGTTTTAAGGAGCCAGTGACTCGCCTTGGCCCCTTCTCCTGTTAGTGGAAACAGTTCCGCCACGAGAAGGCCAGGAGTTGGGCTTTGGTTGTCAGAGGCTATTTGAAACGCATGCTATTGGAGAATTTTATAGAGAGTGGGAGCTTATCCCCACTCCCACCCCAGCATGACAAACCTTTGGAACAAAGGTTAAATATAATTACTATATAAATAAGACCTAAATAATTCATATATGCACAACATATATGTGTGTGTGTTTGTGTGTGTGTATATAGATACATATATACATCCTGTACACTTCCCAGCACACCCCTCTGCCACCTTTTCTTTTTTTCAGGTTAAACAAGTCCTGTAAGTTTTGCAAAGGACTTTACAAATATTATCTGACTTTATCCTTGCAACAGCCTTGGAAGGTAAGTGCTATTATTATTCTCCTTTCACAGATAGGAAACTGAGGCAGGCAGAGGTTAAATTACTTGCCCAATGACCCAAAGCTAGTAAGTTTCTAAGGCCAGCTTTGAACTCTGGTCCTTCTGACTTCAGGTCCAGCCTTTGATCCATTGTACCATCAAGCTGCTTGAATTAGTCTACCTAAATTAGCAGAGAGCAGGGCCCAGAAGGAATAGGACCTCAGTTCAATAAGTTTTGATGGGGTCAATGTGTCACACTGGTAAACACCAACATGGGGAATAAGAAAGGGACCAGGCAAGGCACACATATGGTTCTGAAGGCTTATTTCTCCTACTTCACAATTCTGACCAGAGCTAGCCCTAAGTTTAATTAATTTTAACCCTCTACTTGCAACTGCTATAGGATTGATTGCTCTAGAGTTTCTAGTTCAGGAAATGGAGACCCTGAGAGGTTCAATGACTCTAAAAGTCATACAGAAGGTTAAGCAGAGCCAGGATTGGACCATGGTCCCTCTGATTCTAGAGACACCATTCTTTCCATTCACCACACCACGCTACCTTACATTCAAATCTAGTTGGTTTAGTTTCAGGTGATCCAGACCAGTGGTTCATACTCAATTGGAAATGGGGGCCCCTGATCCACACATAAGGATCCCAGAGAGCTAGATATTGACATGTTTTCAAAATGTAATATTATCTATATTTTATTGTATTTTTAGTTATTTTGTTAAATATTTCCCAATTTCAGAGTTGTAGCTACATGTGGCCCAAGGAAGGCACAGTTGACATCTCTGGTTTGGATCATAGACCTGACCACCTCTATGCCTTGAGCTTCTACAAAGAATGAAATGGACCAGTTGTGAAAGAAAGAGAAGAGATCAATGGGACTCCTGTTTCAGGTCCTGCCAGCATGCTCATGGCCCAACAATGATCTTGGTTGGCTTTTAAGAGAGTTGCTGAGGAATGATTATTAGATAGTTCCTCCAGCTCGCCAAAGTCATTTGGAGGCAATTGAGTAGAGTTGAGTGTACTTACTTAAGCATAAAGGAACTGAGTACATCATATTTTATCCAACTCAAATGAATGGTATTGGGTAATGGGATTTTATCCTTAAAAGTTATCTTTTTCTAACTTAAGGATTGCAATATATTGCAGCATATTACATGGAAATTCATGTGATTATGTGTTTATTTAAATGCTGATTTCAAGAACAACAGCTTTGTTTCCTACTTTATTCCCAGTGAAAATAAAGGCAAGTGTTGACAAAGAGAGATCACTTAAAGCCAAGAAAGCATGAAGTAAAAGCATGATGTAAGTAAAAGTAAATGTGTAGGTGATATCAAAGTATTGGAATCAGAGTATTTACTTTAGAGAGGAAAAGAATTTTGTAAAACCACCATAGCCAGCTTAAGTGACTTGCCCAGAGTCCCAGACAGTATGTGTCAGTGATAGGACACAAACCCTTTCTGGCTTTGAGCCTGGCTCTCTATCATGCTTCCTGTCTTCAGCAATGGAAGCGCTGTTTTTCAAGAATCTCAAAGAGCCGGTGACTTTTACAAAAGTTTTCAAGTCTATTTCTTGCAATCACTGTAGGTGATTTTGAAGATTTCCTTATTATTTGGGCATATTATTTATGCAATGAAATAAGGAAAGTGGCAAGAAGGCTGGGAACAAGGGAGAAAAGAAAGGAGAAAAGGTTTGATCTTGGAAGATAGAATGTTTTCCTCAGAATTTAGGAAACTAATTTAAGATTATAAGAACTTATTTATAAATCCTAGGTACATTTTGTGGGCTCATAGTCTTTGTGCTATCACTGATCATTGAAATCCATTACAACATTCTGTGTTGAATTGGAACCTAAGTTGACATTCAGCATTTATATTCCAAAAATCTTTTATAATATTCATTGTGTATAAAGGTCTATTCATAATCAGTAATGTTGCACAGACTTGAATACTGGGCCAGACTTACTCTATCTTGACATTTGGAGTTCAATAACCCCATTCTCTACACAGCTTCATTTCTGCCAAGTGCTAGGTCTTCTCTTTTCGTTTTTCTCTGCTTCACACTTAACTATTTTCTATTCCATGACAAATAGTCCTTTTCAAGGTAACTCTGGAATATCACTAATAGGGGCTCAGAAAAATATAGTTGTTGGTGTCTCAGGGGGTGGTTTATGATCCCACTGTGAATAATTATAGCTAAGTAATAATATCTATATATTAAAAGGCCTAGAGAAAAACCCGCAGTTCATGTATTAGGTTCTCTGTGGAAGACCTATGGAAGGAAACTGACAAAAATCACACATGATGAAAAGAAGACATAAATTGTATGTAGCCTACACTAGTGAGAGGAACATCCACATCCTTGAGATCCAGTAACCATTAAAGGATCAGAGAAGAGCAACACTTGATTTTATAGAGCATTTATAGCATACATAGATCTTTCCAGCATCAACTCTGTGTGACCCATAGTTCAGGTATAATTATTTCCATTTTCCAGACAAGGAAACCAAGAGAAGAAATATGAAATGACTTGAATGAAGTAACACAACCACGGGTCTTCTACTGCCAAATCCAGTGCTTTTTGTATTATGCAACTTTCTCCCAGAATTCTTTTTGATTTTAAGGGAAATTAAAGGGGGTAATGTAGGAAGGATTGTACAGAAACCTAACCTCTAGGGAGAACATTCTGATTTTAAATCCCAGCGCCTCAGGAGAAGATTATTGGTATTTATAATATTTTCCTATAGAAACATTTTTTACTATCCCTCTTAAAGAGGATAGTTTTCATTTAAAGCTCTTTGCATTTATAAAGCCCTACAAAATGCCTATGCTTTTCCTTAAAACCCTATGAAGCAAGACGTATGCATTATCATCTCCATTTTATAAATTTATCATTGCAAATTTTACAAATTCCATGGGGGGGGATGGACTTAAAGAAGTTAGAGTGACCTAGTCACAGCCATACTACTAAAAAGGTCAGCTAGTGACCTAGAAAGTATCAGACCTATAACTCAGACCCAAGTGAAAGGACCAAGGAAGTCATCCTGTCCAATCTAGAACCTGAAGCCTAGAATGTCTAAGTGACTTGGACATGATCACACAGATAGGAAGTGACTGAGCATGAATTCAAACCCAAATTCTCTGACTTCAAATCCCTTCCTCATCTGATCCCAAATCCAGAGTACTTTTCTGGGTTACTCTGCCACCCACTTACAAACAAGTTTACACCTTGCTTCTAAATTTTCTGAGGCTATTTTTAGGAGGATTTTGAATATAGTTTTTAGTGTGCATGACCCTTCTGGGAAATAAGGTCATTGATCAGAAAATCCAGTTTTTGAGGTAGGTGGGAAACATGGAGAACTAGCTTAGGAGTGAAGTTTTCATTTCTAGGTGATCTTGGGCAATTTCCTTAACCTGAAACCTGACCACTAAGTGGAATGAGGATAAATGCTTCCTGCTTTCTTCCTTCCTCCTTAGATTGTCATTCAGGAAGCTAGGTGATGTTCTCAGAGTTCGTCTAAGATCCATGCCACGGAAATATAGGAAGTTGTCACTGAAATCTGTTTGCCAACAACCCTGTATGAACGAGCACTCTCAGGCTGACAGGCAAATAATTGTGAATCTCTTTTGTTGCTGCCATGGCAAGCTATGGCCTGTTGTAAAAGAAAAGCCCAGGAATTAACTGACTTCAGGAAAACCATGTATCTACTGTCCACCCTGATCTTTGAAGGACTGACCTCTGCTGAGATGTGACCCTCAGGATAGCCATCCTAGAAGTCTCATCCCCTGCAGGCTTCATAGTGTACCCACGTGGGAGAAGAAAGTGACAAAAAAAGAAGGTGACTCTGAAACAGGTTATGTTATAAAAGAGGAAGGAAGCCTGGATCTTTCATTGCACAGCCAGGCAAACCTGAAAAGCAATTGCTCCCTCTGGGCAGTCATCTATCCAAACTGCCTCTCTGGCATTCCCACCAGGAGGTTTCACCAGCTGCTCAAAGCTTGCAAAATGGAGACTAAGCTCCCCCTCCTCTGGGCCAACTCCCACCCCCCCCCTTATTTTTGAGGTCATCTAATTCCTCCCTTTCGATGGTTTCAATTTGGTTGTCTCATTGTCCCCACCACATATAAACCTTTGACCATTGACTTTGATACTGCTGCCAAAGAAGCTCATTTTTGTCCCCATTGCTGGGGTCCAAAGGCCAGGAGGGTGGCTGTTCCCTCCAGCAAGTATAGAATCCTCTTTTCAAATCTCTGTGCTTCTCTCTCCTACCCTGAGTCCCTCCCTCTTCCAGTTTTGTTTTTTTTTTCCCAAATGGAGTTGCTAAGATCATCCATCGCTGTCCTCTTTCAATCCCTTTCCTAAGTCTCCCTGGCTTTCTTTAATGTCGAACGCAAGGCGGGTCCTGTTTTAGCCTTCAAAGTCTCACTCCACCTGTCTCCTCTCTGTGTCTGGGTCACGTAGGCAGTGCCCCTGCTCCAGGACAGTGAGTACACAGCTTGCTGCTAGCTAGGGCTGAGCTGAATTGGAGTACTTTAAAAATTGCCATTAGCCCTGCTAAGCAGGTCAGCCCTCATTCCAAGCCGGGGCCCCTACTCGGAATGCCTTAGATGGCATAACCCACAGCTTAGAAGTTTTCTTCTGAGTCAGTGAAGGGCATTCAGGCATGTGAAATCACAGGAGAGGGTCACACATGGCAATGTGGGTAGGATCATTTAACACAGGAGTTATGCTTATCCGATTACTATTCCTTTGGGCAGAGCCAGAGGAGAAGCCTTCTCAAGAGAACTGCCTTCTGAGGTAAAGTACAGTACTGGGGAAGCATGTGATAGGGCAGGAGCCATAAGGGCACCTTGGAGAGGGCCACTTTGAGGATAGCCTAAAAAAACCCCAGAAAACTGCCAACAAATTCAGGCAAAGTGGAAACACTTGGACATGATATCTTCTAAGATCTGTTGATAATCATTATGCATTTATGTGATGAAGGATGGATAGAAGGAAACAGAGACAGTTTATGTTATAAAAGAGAAATAGAACCTTCACCAAGATGAGATTTAGAATCTATTAAAACAACAACAGATTATCTGTTTAATCTGTTGCCCCATAAATATGTCAGAGTTTTCTCTCTTAGGTCAAATCTGTAATAAAAGAACAAAAAAAAAAACATTTAGAGATGGAAGAGACACTGGAGATCATCTCACGGAATCCCCTAATTTACAGATGAGGGAATTTAATCCCTTGAAGAGAGAAGTGACTTGTCTAAGGTCATGTGGCAAATTAGTGATAGAACCCATCCTTAGAACCCAAGCTTCCTGGATTCTAGTCCATGGTAATGTTCACCATACTGTGTTATTTCTTAGACTGACAAGGTAGATCTTTTCCCATGAAGAAATAATATGACCACTGACTGCTTTCTGTTTCAAATATACTTAGTAAAGTATTTTGGCAAGGAAATGCTTCCTGTTCCTCATTATCTCTTTATTTACCTACTTTACTGTTAAAAAAAATGATTGAGAAGGCTTCCCCCTGCCCCTTCCCTATGGCATTTTGAGAGAAGTAATGAACACACACAGTCGGTTCCTGTCTGCCTCTCTTCGAACATCTCTGGTATCCCAGGAATTTAAATATTTTGAATGTTGACAGGAGGGCTGACATTTCCCATCTGAAGCCTGGATGGAGATCAGTCCAAGGAAATAAACAGCATGACTTTGAAATAAAGTTCACTGAGCTATGATTAAGATCCAATTTTGCCCGCAAAGTATTATCAGGTAACAGAGGTGACTCTTAGGCCCAAGGGCCTTGGAAGGAATGGCGGAAGGTTCAGAAGCAGGGTTGATTTTCAATCTCATTTTTTTGACGTCCCTTTGGCTCATGCTGGGACTTTGGGACAACTCACTCTCCTCTCCTACCCCTCTCTCATTCTGGATTTATCTGTGTTAAACATTACTGAGACATGCTCTAATGCTTTGACTTAAAGTTTTAAGGGAAAATTGTAATGGAGAAATAAGCCCTCCATCGGGGTTAGACTAATTTTACAAAGCAGGAGGGAGACATTCTCAGGATTCCAGCATACTGGCTTCCAAAGGCAGAAATACATCATGGCTTCACCATTTCTCTAACCTACACCAAGTGACCTTACCAGGCAACCAGTCAATCCAAGATTGATCTTTGGGGTTTATATTTATAGAGCGAATTAAGTTTACAGATTGCTATTCTCAAAACAACCCTGTGAGGCACATAGGCCAAGCATTATTTTCCCCACTTGACAGTGTCTTAGATAGGATTCAAACCTAGTCTTCTGACTCCATGTCCAAGATTCTTCTCACTCTTTCAAGATGCCTCTTATCCTTTATGATAATCTAATTCTGGGTGGCAGATGCCAAGCACGGATCCAACTTTCCAAGCTTTTCTTAGCCCCAGTGAAGGTCCTTCAGAAGCACTCTGCTCTTAAAAAAGTATGTGCTAGTCAAAGGTACTTTTATTCCCAATCTCCCTAGGAAGCTCTTCAATCTCTGTGAATGGTAACCAATACCATGCACAATTTTACTTAAATTCTAACTAGGACTGGCACAATGTGCTTTCTGCTGCCCTCAATTGATCATAGTCCCTGAAGCTACAGAGATAAAATACATGAACATAGTTTTGGGGGGTTGAAAATTGCCAAGAGAGGAAAGGTAAGCATGATGGGAAGATGATCCTAGTAACAGAGTATGTTCATTGTTTGAGGACCATATGACTATGGAAAAGTTTGTCACCAGAAGGCTATCCTCTCAGTGATGAATTTATTGGCTAAAATAATGCATTAAAAACATCACTGTCAGTCTGGAGTTGCCATCTTTTGCTTTTAAAGTCATAGAAACTTTGTTCTTCTCAGCAATATAATGATCCAAGACAATTCCAAAGGATTTATGATGGAAAATGTTCTCCACATCCAGAAAAAGTACTGTGGGATCTGAATGAAGATTGAACCATACTATTTTTACTTTCTGTGTTGCTGAGGGTTTTTTTGAGGTTTTCCCCTTTTGTTCTGATTCTTTCACAACATGGCTAATGTGGAAATATGTTTAATGTGATTGTATATGTATAACCTATATTAGATTGCTTGCTGTCTTGGGGAGGGGGGAGGGAAGGAAAAGAAGAAAAATTTGGAACTTGAAATCTTATAAAAATGAATGTTGAAAACCATCTTTACATGTAACTGGAAAAAATACTATATAGATAAAAAATAAAGTCATGGAGGTAGAATGGAGGAAAAGAAAACAGCAGGTGCTAGGAATCCCTAAAATTTTAGAACATTTACAAATGTTAATGTAGCAGTAGATTCCTAAATATATTACTCCACTGACTAATGAATTGATATATAACTTCATGAGAACTAGACCACATCACTATTGATATTCTAGTAATAAATGAAAACAGAAGATAAAAAGGATCTGGAGCTAAACGGAGGGATGTAACATGTTCTCTTTGGCAACCCACACAAATGAGTCGATAAGTTTGTCACACAACCAGAATAATAAAGAAATATTACTTAATTGGATACATGGCCATGTCACATTTTGCATTGTTTAAGATGAGCATCCCAGGGTGAACTAAAGTTTAATCACAAATATTTGTTGTACAGGATAAAGATAAAGAGAACTTCTATGAAGAACTTGATAAGATCCTTCAAATCCAATCAACGTATACTGGGATACTCTACTTCCAACCTTGAAGGTATCTTGGTCAAGTTACAACCTTTTGGGTTCTTGGTTTCCTCACCTACAAAATGGTATGGTTGGATTCAATGGCCTCTGAAGTCTCTTTCAGCTCAAACTCTTTTATTTTAATCCAAGATATTCACAGTGGAAGAAGAAAGGGCATGATGGAAAATAGTATTCAGATTTGAGATATCAAAAAGGCAAAAGGCGGGGCAGCTAGGTGGCACAGTGGATAGAGCACTGGCCCTGGGGTCAGGAGGACCTGAGTTCAAATCCGACCTCAGACATTTGGCACTTACTAGCTGTGTGACCCTGGGCAAGTCACTTAACCCCAATTGCCTCACCAAAAAAAAAACAAACCAAAAACAAAAAGGCAAAAGGCACTACTGTGAGGTCTCCAATCTCTTCATCATGAATACTTTGCTTCAGTAAATAAATGGTAGCCGCTGGATAAAATAAGCACAACATAACAAAAAAAAATGAAATTAACTATATCTTAACATATAGGATTGGTTACTGATATAGAAGTCACACTAGAATCAACTATTTGCGTATAATAAGACAATTTAACCAGTTAAAACACCAAATAAAAGAAAGCCAAACAATGAAAAAATACTGATAAGAACTGGAACACCTTTATCCTACACCATTCAAAGGAGTGATTGACAGTGAAAATAGAAATTGAAAAAAAGGAAAAGATATTAATCTTAGATATAATTTCCTGAACAGATTTAACCAATGAAAATAAATTAACACAATAAAGAAAACCAAAAGGTGCATGAAACCACCTGCTCCAATAAACTCCTTGATCAGAAGAAAGTCATGGTTGCCAAAGGCAAAAATGGTTTAGAATACAAATTGACTGGTAAAACTTGATGAAGGAGCATGGAGGAGGATAGCAGAAAGGTGGATGCCAAATTGTGTCAAAAAATAAGCAAAATTATGTAGAAGTGAAAATAAACCCATAGAAAGCTTATCTTAAGGTCCAACTGAGCCATATGATCCAAAGATTATTCATAGATGAAACTGGTAGAGAAATGACAAATACACAAAAAGGACAGAGAAAAGAAACAAATTTCTTGATATTTTTTGTAATGGCCTATTTTCACAATCAAAGACAGCAGAACCAGATTTGAACTCTATACCTCAATCCTGCTATACAATATTGTATCACTCAAACACTACTCATGGAAGGAAAAATGACACGTAAGGCAAAATTGGAAAGAGAAGCTGGAAATCAATTATCCCTGGAGTTTTTAATCTGAAACCCAAGAAATTAGTATTTTGATAACTTTATTTCAGTATAATTGGTTTTCTTTGTAATCCTATTAAAAACAATTATTCTCAGAAGGGGTCCATAGGCTTCATCAGGCTACCAAAAGGATCTATGACACAAAAAGGTAAAGAAACCCTATGGTACACACTAGAGAATTTTGCAAATGAGGGATCATTCTAGAAGGTATCTCAGGAAAAAGAAGATGCAAAAAATTGCAAGAAGCCACAGACAACTATATTACCCCTGAAGATATGATTGAAAGATCATCAATGACTACTAATTTATATGCCTACCATATAAATTGTTTTCTGGTTCAAATAAAATGCAATCTTAAAGTCTGCTCTCAACAAAAAGTTTTGCAAATGAATGTAAGGATCTTACAAGGTTCATGGATGAATGCCAGTAGGAGATAATTTTGTCTAATGGCCCTCTGATTATTAACATTGAATGAGGCATAAAACAGACATGTATATTTGCCCAATGTTTGTCATTTTCACAGAGGATGTCTTATGCAATATCCAAATTGGAGAGGTGAGTCTCTCTAGCTGCTCCTGTTTGTAGACCCTCTTACTTTGACTGTATCAAGCCCTTGGACATATTAAAGTTTCTATAGGGAATTCTAGGATTACTCCATAAAGAAAAAAAATGGATGATAGGTACATGTTATCTAGATTATTATAGGCAGTTGGATAAGAAGTCCACTGAGTTAATGCATTAGTTCCTATATCTGGGACGGATACTGAAGATTGACAACAAACTGGGCTCAAAAAAAGGAAGGAGACTGAAGGGTTTTGGGGACATTATGCCAGATTTTCAATTATCTTCAGTTTCTATCTAGTGCAAAACTCACTTCTTTTATCACAAGTATTTCCCCAGTAAAGCAACAGAGTTTGTTTGTTTCTTTGTTTTGTTTTGTTTTTTAGTGAGGCAGTTGGGGTTAAGTGACTTGCCCAGGGTCACACAGCTAGTAAGTGTTAAGTGTCTGAGGCCGGATTTGAAGTCAGGTACTCCTGACTCCAGGGCTGGTGCTCTATCCACTGAGCCATCTAGCTGCCCCAGTGCAACAGAGTTTTAAATGCTGGAACAAGATAATCATTGAAGGCTTAAAGTTGTATGGGACCCAAGGAAAAGAAGTCATTTGGGATTTCCTTGACAAAGACACTAGAGTGGTTTTCCATTCCCTTCTTTAGCTCATTTTACAGATGAGGAAGTGAGGCAAACAGAGTGAAGTGAAAAACCCAGGCTTATATAGGTAGTAAGTATCTAAGACCAGATTTGAACTCAGGAAGATGAGTCTTCCTGACTCCAGGCCCAGTGCTCTTTCTACTGGGCTACCTAGCTGCCCCTAACAATAAATAAGTGACCCAGGGAAAGAGGCATCATAGTGGGTAGATGTAAGCCATAGCATATTTCCTGAGGTCATTTAAGGATATCATCAAAGAAATATATGATTGACAAAGGATGCAGGCCAGTATAGTGAGAGCAAAGTATCACAGATGGAGACCCTGAGAGCTATATTGGTATATCTCCAAAATAGAAAGACACATTTGATTGACAGAAGCACATTAGGTAAAACTGCTGTTGAGACTCCAAAAACCAGACCTCAACGACAAGACTGATTATAGCCTCCATCAAAATCAATGTTTAATGGGCCATTCAAAGATATCAAACATGGCAGAATAGAAATCTCCAATGTATCTTTGTAATGGCCAGTGGGAATTAGAGAGAAATACTGTTTTAGTAATGGAAGCAGTAGCACTCCTAGGCAATAATTAATCATTAACATTTATTTTATGTTTTCTTCTATTAAAAGTCCAAAACATTTTATGAGCCGGATCTCGTATAGAAAGCTAAAAATGCACAAGAGGCAGGTGTGGAGGGGGTGGGGTGAAGAAGGGAAGTCAGAAAGAGACAAAGAACATGTATTAGCTGGCTTCCAGGATATATCAGAAGTGCAATGATTTTGGTGCCCCTGCTGCTTTATTCTGAACTTTGAAGGAGATAGTGATGATAGAAGATTAGGGTCAATTTTCCTCATTCTCATTTGTGAGTTATCATTTGATTAGCCTCTCTACTTTCCTTCTCATTCTGCCTCCAATTCTCTACGACAAAAGAATGTAGCAGCTTCCCCCAACATTTCTTTGACAAACAGATGTTGTAGACTTGAACTTGGAAAGGAATTTTCTATTTGTTTCCTCTTTTAATTTGCCTATTATATCTACTCTTCCTCTACACGTAAGTCTCCATTCCCTCATTCCCTATCCTATGTGTTGAAAGGGATAATTCTATGGGGCAAGAATAGAAATCTAAATCTGACCTCTCAGAGGTCAGGTTGTGAGCCCTTTGCCTCAGCTGCAAGCCCCAGGTTTACATGTTATCAGCCAACATCGTCATCAGCAAAGCTAAGGGACTGCTGCTGGCACAGGTAGCAATGAAATTTGGGTAATGGCCTTTTGATGAAATCGACAGAAGGCAGTTCTTGACTGGTTTGGTTGCAGAATTTTTCACACACTTTGAATGGATACCATCTGCCATCTTTCCTAATAACCAAAATGGAAGTTCTGGAAATTTATTGAAGAGTCAGAACAGGTCTGAAAAAAAAAGACCTTTCCTAGTGTCCAAAACTATAAGGATGTAAACATCTGACCCTTAGAAAGGCACTTACACAGTCTGGAGTAAGTTTAGACAGGAGAGTCAAGTGGATTTCTACAATTTATGATTTACAAATCCACCCTAAGCCTCACTCAGCCTATATTTTATGGACAACTCCTAGGCAATAAGTACCTGTCACATCTCCAAAGAGCCCATGTTTATCTGGCTCTAAGGAAGTTTGGGAGTCCATTTGTTTGTTTGAATAGTAGGTATGATCAATGGGGATTATGAAGCTTAATAATATGCATGGTTGTGAAGTAGCTGGTCTGCTTATCTAGGTCCATAAAAAAAAATCCAACTCTAATGTCTTCTCCCTTCAAGGTGCTTCCCACCAATTAAAAGCATGAAGAACATTTTTAATTGTGTTGTTTTTTTCCTCCCAAGGCAGATGAAATCATGGTCTTGCTTGCCTCTGGTACTATCATGACAAAAAAGGAGACTTAATTTTTGCTTGACTATCCTGTAGGAAGATTTATGTCTGGTTAGCATTCTTCCCTCCCCTTGGGCAAGAACATTTGGCATCATGAACAAAAATGCTGTGACTGACTATTTCTTGGCCAGTATTCTTTACAATAGCGAATGGTCTGGTCAAATCAACTGAAAATACAAAAGGCAGTTTATATGAATTCTGCATTTCATGGTAGATGCCTATGTACATAAGGATAAATTTTATTTCCTCATTTAACCAATGGATTTGTACATATCCATTTGTTTGGATACTATGAAGCATTTCAACAAAATATGCACTGATTAAATGTGACTGAGAATTTATCATCATAACCAGGCATTTGCACTAGGCTCCTTGAGTGTAGAAGACTGGAAATTTTACTCATTTATATCTAGTAAAGGAGGAATAGTTATTGGACCTCTGATTCCTTGGTTCTGGGGAATCCAAGGGTGGGAAACACCCTTCACTAATGCAATTTAGCATCTTCTCTGTAACTTATCATCTTAGAGAGTTGTCTGTAGCACTTACAGGTTAAGGATCTTGTTCAGGGTCAAATGGCCAGTATATGTTAGAGGCAGAACTGAATCCAGGCCATGGAGGCCACCTCTCTATCTACTACATCATGCTACTTCAAGAAAGATCATAAAAGTGAATATTCAGTCAGCTGATTTTATAGTGATTTGCACATGAAGACTTAGAAAAATGTGGTAAGATATTAATTTTTAATTTTTATTTTAATTTGGGAGGGGGGGCTGAGGCAGTTGGGGTTAAGTGACTTGCCCAAGGTCACACAGCTAGTTAAGTGTCAAGTGTCTGAGGCTGGATTTGAACTCAGGTCCTCCTGAATCCAGGGCCAGTGCTCTATCCACTGTGCCACCTAGCTGCCCCATAAGATATTAGTTTTACTGGCTACAGCAAGACATCATTCATAAGGTAAAATATGACACAGCAGAGCAGAGCACATAAAAGGTAGGGAGATTAGCTAGGTCATTGACCATGCTACATTTTATTCCTTGGACTCCAGGAGATATTTATAAGAGGGCTCTATGTAACCAAGGGCTGGACTTACAAAGTCCCTTTTGGGATATTTTGGGGTTTTTTTTTTCCTTGAACCAAATCCAAGTTGAAAAGGAAACAGAAAGATGGCCCAAATTAAACAAACATTGAGCTAAAACATCTTTGGCAATAACCACGATCCAAAGAGGACAGCTAGGTGGTGCAGTAGATAGAGTGCTGGGCCTGGAGTCTGAAAAAAAACGAATTGAACAAAAGCAAAGGCATACAAAAAGGCACCATTAAAACAAGGCTAAATTTTTGGCTTTTGGGGGAAAACTGGAGGAGACACAGGCATGAAAACAGTTGGTCAAGTCAAGGGTACTTGCTATGAGGATTTACACGAGTATTTACGTTAGAAAAACCTAGACTGGTACTGTCTCCAATGTTCATCACAAAGTATACAGCGCCATTGCACATATTTTGTATGTTTTAATAGTTTTTTTTCAATGCCACCACATGTTGTTGTTTAGTCATTTCAGTCATGTCTGACTCTTTGTGACTCCATTTGAAATTTTCTTGGCAAAGATACTGGAGTAATTTGCCATTTCCTTCTCCAGATTATTTTACAGGTGAGAAAACGGAGACAAAGAAGGTAAAGGGATTTAACCAAGGTTATAAAACTAGTAGATGGGACAGCTAGGTGGCGCAGTGGATAAAGCACCGGCCCTGGATTCAGGAGGACCTGAGTTCAAATCTGGCCTCAGACACTTGACACTTACTAGCTGTGTGACCCTGGGCAAGTCACTTAACCCCCATTGCCCCGAAAAATAAACAAACAAACAAACAAACAAAACTAGTAGTTATCTGAGGCTTAATTTGAACTCAGGTCTTTCTGATTCCAGATCTGGTGTTCTCTCCATTGTGCCACATAGCAGCCCCCTACTACATACCTTTTGTTATTTGTATGTCACAACAATCCTATGAAATAAATAGGGTGGATAAATTAATAGGCTTTCCCGTTGTAACATAATGAGTAAATAGTCAGAGGCTGGATTTAAACTCAGGTCTCTCTGGCATCCTCTTTCCTCTATGGCAATATAAAAATTAGGACTAGTGGAATTATCTGAACTCTTTCAAGAGTCATTTCACTTCCTTAGCCTATTTCCTTCTGTATTCAGAGTCAGAGATGAGCAAGTATCCTCTTCATCCACTGAGACCTTCCACTTAAAAAAAAAATGTTTTTGTCATGGGTAGCCCTTGTGATTTGGAGAAAACAAAACAAAACAAAACACAACACAACACGACACGACACGACAAAACAAAACAAAAACCCTTAGTATCAATTCCTTTTCCTTTGGAGATTTAACAACTTCTTCTTTTTGAGGCTTTCTCCCTGTCCCTACTTCCTTCATTCTTTCTGACATATATTAAAAAGCCATTTCATGGAACTAGCTGAGGAAGGAATTGACCAGACCTTCCAGATGTGAATGATGATGTTGAGACAACTTTCAGGGAACACTGGATGGGTTAGTGAGTCAAGGTCTGTCATTATCACTAGTTTCTAAAGTTCAAACATGGATGTTCCATAGATTTTATGGCTGGTAGGGGAGGTGAGGCTGTGGCAAGGTGAGGTCCGAGGCTGTAATTTTATCAAGCATAGGGAATTATCCCCAGAGATTCCTCCACTTAGGAAGATTAGCAATGTTTCCCTAACTTAATATTGCTAGACTCACTGCCCAACACAGAGCAGAAAACACAATGAATACTTGTTGGTTGGCTGATTGCTTGAACACTTGCTTGAGATACCAACATGGGAAATCACTTTCCTAGGGTCATACAGCTAGTAAATGTCAGGGATATGACTTGAATCCAACTCTTCATGTTCCAAAGCAGGTTCTCTATCCACTCTGCTATGTTCTCTCTCCTTTCCATTGTACACAATAGGAATCCAAGGATCAAACAGGTTAACAAGTGAGTTTGATTTATTAGTAAACTGCAAAGAATGGACTAGAACTTGGGCCTTCTTACTCCTAGACTTGTTTTTTCTTCTTTTCTTCCTTCTTTCCTTCCTTCCTTTATTCTTTCTTTCCTTCCTTCCTTTTTTTTTTTTTTGCTAAATCTTGCTGCTTGATTCCTTCTGACTTATCCAATTTTATCACCACAAGAACGGAGCTGAACTCCCACCTTTTCTCATAAAACGTCAGCAATTGTCCCCAAGTATCTAGACGCTCTTATTTGACTCATTTCTGGTGACCTTTCACCATTGATTTAAGGATCCTATTGCTCATTTCTTTTGTTTTTCTCACCTCTTTATGCTTGACCTTTCCAAAATCCTCTATTTTAAAAAATATCATTAATATTTCACCCTTTTTACTTTTTAGTTTTACTCCCCCAAAGGTTTCAAATTTCTTTTCTCTCCCTCCTCTCCATTCTTGGCTTGGCTGTAATTATTTGCATGTTAGTATTCCCATTCTCTGATATCTATCTTCCATTTCCCCTTTCCTCATCCTCTATGACCTTTAACTCTGTAACTGCATTGAAGTCTGTAAAGCATTTGGGACACAGGTTCCATGAAAAGTGATCCACAAAAGAAAATTGCATTACTGTATTGTGAGAGCATTGGCTTCCGCTGCTTGCTTTTCCCTGATGGGCTATTCTCAAAAGAAGAATTAGGATTTTTTTATCATTTCTCCTAATTTTATTGTTTATTCACAGACATAGGGCATGGAAGCGATCACACACACACACACAGAGATCCAGAGGTGTCAAAATGTCATTTTAGGATGAAAAATAAAAATGAAAAGTTTAGACCTGTTTGGATTTCTTGGTTTGTTTGCTTTTTCATTTTCAAAATTCACTAAGAAGTAAATGAGAGGCAATGTGACATAGTACATAGGGAGTTGGCCTTGAAGGTAGGCAGACCTGGCCTCTGACACCTACTAACTGTGTGAGCCTGGGCAAAGAGTGTATTCTCTCAGTACCCAGAGGCATTCTCCTAGACTATAAGTTGTAGATGAGTTTCTGAGCTATTTCAATGGAAGGAGTTTCAACAATTGGTATTCTTTCCATTGATGAATGGATTCAGGAGGGCCTGAATTCAAATTTGAACTCAGACACTTGACACTTACTAGCTGTGTGACCTTGGGCAAGTCACTTAACCCTCATTGTCCCACCAAAAAAAAAAAATGAATGTTAAGGCTGAATGAAGACATAAGGTAACTTTTTAGGAGTTGCAATAACAGCAAAGGTCCACACTTTTATGCCTCTCCATCACAGGGGAGGCAGGAGTGGGAAAGACCTTCATCACCCTCAAGATACCAGTAGAAAGATTACATTTTGCTAGTTGAGTTTCATGTAAGTCAAAGGCAAAGAAGTCATTTCAGAAGTTTGTCATGGTGAATCAACATTTTCGTCATGGGTTAAAGAGTGGCAGGAGATACACGAAAACTTGACATTGATTGCTCTGTTACAAATGTTTCACAGATGTGAAAGTGTCTCCCAATAAAAAATGATAAGACAAAAATTAAATGCTAGTCTGCCTAGCAAGAAAAGCCTAAAACACCTGCTTTGAACACAAGGAGCGAAAAAGAAAAACAACTGTCTACGTTCCTCTGCCCCCAAAACTTCCTTCCTGAGAGCTAACACTAACTCCTTGTTACTTCTTACAGGTCAAGCACAAATCCCTAAATTGAACCTGTTTGCAAAAAATACATTAAATGTCATCTCTTTTTCAGAAGGCATGAAAAGTAGTCATGTCTGCAACTCCTGTGACATTGTGATTTATGAGGGGCCACTTTTCAAATTCTCCCATTTCTCTGCTCATTACAGAACTCTCCTTCATATCAGCCATTTGGGGGTGGGGGGTGGGGGTGGGGACTGGAGAGCCTGTTCCAAATGACTACCATCTGCCCCCGTCTGCAGCTTTGTTCTAGAGATTCAGGTGAATTCTTCAAACACGACAAACGGAATAGACCCAGACCCATTGTTTTCTTCCCTGTTGGTGATAGGCCCATGCTGGGCCTAGCTTAGTTCTATAAAGCAGACCAGGAGTTCATTAGGCCAGCTTTTCAGAGACAGTGCCTTCTCACTCTAGAAAAATACAGGATATTCCTTAAACCATTAGGCAAATGCCCTATGATCTACCAGAATAATCCAACTTTATTGACACCTAAATTTAATGTTCAAAACTTGGTCCAATGAATGGGATAAAGTAAGTGTTTGGAGAAATAAAGGGACCTGATCAGAAAAAAGGGTTATATAAGCACAAAAGTATCAAGAAGACTTTTTGCAACCTCCTTATTAGAATTATAATGATACCCCCCATACTAGGTTAAGATATCTAGTTTGGGCCAAATATATGATCATAAGCAAATTTTAAAGGGGGGAAAGGGGAAAAAACATGCTCTGTTAACATCTTAACTTTTACATTTTTCAACAAGCCCTAGTGGAATAAGCAAACTTCTGAATTCAGATAATAAATATGAAATAATAATTGGAAAGTACTGACCACAGTACCTGGCACACAGTAGGTGCTATAAAATGTTAGTTATTATTATTATTACATTATATTATCAAAATGTCAAAAACAGAATCATCCACCTAAAAAAAAAGATTGACCAAGTTATTGTTTTTAGAAGAAACTGTCCCCTTAAATAATCAGAAGTGGTTTCCCCATTTGTGTTTTATCTATACTTGGGAAAATTTATTGTTTTTTAATCTCAGTGATATTTGAGGAATCTATGGGGTATTTTTTCAGTTTTGTTTTGGTTTATAGTTTGTTCTTCCTAACAAAGGTTTCTTTAACTCAAATGAATGTTAACTATTTAGGGGGTATCATATAAGTTTAGATATGGGACAAAAACACTTCAAAGTCTATTGCTGTTGAGGTTTAATATTCTGTGAATGGAAAAGCAATGGGATATAATAGATTTAGGGACAATGTAGTTGTCACAGTGGATAGAACACTGGGCTTGGAGTCAGGAAGACTCAGTTTCCTGAGCTCAAATCAGACCTCAGCCACTTACTAGCTGTGTGACCCTGGGCAAGTCACTTAACCCTCTTTGCCTCAGTTTCCTCATCTGTAAAATGAGCTGGAAAAGGAAATGGCAAACCATTCTGGTATCTTTGCCAAGAAAATCCCAAATGAGGTCATGAAGAGTCAGACACAACAAAAGTGACAGCATGAAATCAAGAAGACCTAGGTTGAAGTCTCACCTTGCCCATATTGGTCTTGTGTCACTGGGTAAATTATTTAACCTCTCAGTTCCCCAACAAGCAGCTCCCCAAGATTACAAATGCCAGATGCATTGTTGACCTAGGCAATGATGGAGACAATTTCCAATCGGATGAAAGTGCATTGAAAACAACAACAACAACAAAAAAAACCAATAACCTCAAAACAAAACAAAGAATGAAGCCCACTTAAAAGAACACCTGCTGGAAGAAAAACTCAGTTGAAACCTAAACTCAGGCAAAAATAAGCTATGAAGTGCTAAGAAATAATACAGACCAATGCTTTCAGTCAGAATAGAATGGAATAATGAATATTCATACAGAACTAAAACAAAACTGAATTTACAAGAGATAATCCTACGTGGTCATTTTTAATTCAGTTCCAATTAAACACATAAAATATATGCTAATGTAATTTTCAGGTAAAAACATAAACAAACAGATGTCAAAACTGTTAAAGTTAAGGTATTCATAAAATATTAATATTCTCACTTTGTCCCTACATAGCAAATAAAATTTATATGTAGAGCCATAACTAGCAACAGAAAACTTTTCAATAAGTTTGCCTTATCATTAAAAAAAAAACTTCCTTATTTTTGTATTTTTCAGGGTTCATTTGAACAAGAAATTATCTCTTCTTTTTAAAAAATAATTATCATGGAATTTTCAACAAGTCACTTAAAAATTAAGAAAGGATGGAGCCTCCTGAGAGTAGGAAAGTAATATAAATTATCAAGCCTATTTTTCAGGATGACATGAAAACATGTATTTTAAGGTTACACCATTTCCCCATTAGCTTCATCTATCATTAAGAAGCTATCCATTATCATTAAGGCACTAAGGAAAGGTGTGTGGGAGGGCTTTCTCCATTTCTTTAATATCAATGACTGGACCAATTTATTTCAATTTTCCTCTCCAAATAATGTCATACCCCTTGGATAGAGCCCAGGAATGGCAATGGGCTTGACTTTGCTTGAGAAATGCACAAGAGAATGTTCTTAAAAAGTGGAATAAGAAAGCACAGTTATGGCTCAGATGGATTATCATGTTTCTGTCTTTGTGTTGATCAAGTTCATACTTCCATTTTCCTTCTTGGAAAAAGATTGACAGGATCACAGAATAGAGCCCAGAGGGATCTAAGAGGTCACCTAGTTCAACCTGCTAATTTTACAGATGAAGAATATGGGGTTTGTAGAGTATGAGTAAGTTGTGCAAGGTCATACAAGTAGCAAATGACAGAGCTAAGATCTAAACCCATATTTACTGACTCCAAATCCAATCCTTTTCCCATACTGCTGTAGAGGTAGCATTTCTGATTCTTAGAGAATTTTTTTAAGTATCACTATTCACCTAATCATTTGTATCTAAATCATCAAAGCCATCTTATAGTCTTGTGTGACCCTTAGTCTCCCCACCCCACCCCCATCCTCAAGGGGTACCAAACGTCTCCCAATGCCTTCTTTAATAGATAGCAGAAACTGGAGTTATCTCGCTTCACTTGGTGCCTAATGCCTTGCCTAGTTTTTCCTGAAACTTGCCATCCATTTCCATTTGTCCATGGCATTTGTGATATCTAAAGTGAACCACTCTTTCCTCAAATTTCTCACTGTGAAAATCCTTCCCATTTTCAAGACCCAGATAAAGTGGTAGTTGATGGACCCAGACTGGAAGCAATCTACCCCTCTTTGGGTCAATGTACTTAATTATATTCTAATTTGTAGCCTAGTATTCATTTAACTGCTTTTCTTCCCCCAAAGGTCATACCCTTCTCTAGGCTTTATGTTTGTATCCTCATTGTTTAGAATACTTTTACTAGTAATTTTAAAATGTCATGAAGAAAGAAAAGAAGGAAAGGATGAAGGAGGGGAGAAGGGGTGAAAGGGAAGGAGAGAGGAAGAGAAGGGAAAGAAGGAAGGAGAAAAGAAAGGAAGGAAAGAGTGAAGGAAAGAAGGAAGAAAGGAAGGAAGGAAGGAAGGAAGGAAGGAAGGAAGGAAGGAAGGAAGGAAGGAAGGAAGGAAGGAAGGAAGGAAGGAAGGAAGGAAGGAAGGAAGGAAGGAATTTTCATTGGACCATTTTGATCAAAATTTTCAATCTATCAGTTATGTTCTCTTTATAATAGAATAATTATGATGAGTTTGTAATGAGTAAAGAATACATACCTCCAGCCTTTTCTGATTTGACATTTGTCACATTTTAGTAATGCTAACCATTACAACTAGACTGTTTTCTCATTTATTTAAAAAAGGAAAAAGAATAGGTTGGATTATATTTCAACTCAATTCAATAAGCATTTATTAAGTACCTTAAAAGTAAGTCATTGATAGATAAAAAGATGAGAAGGAACTATCTACCCTCAAGTACATGCTATCCTAAATGACTGATAAAATTCGTTCCAGCTTCCAAATTTTATGAAACTATAGTCATTTCTGTTTGTTACTACCAAAAAAATATAATATCAGCTATACTGTTGAGCTGATTTGAAACTTGGGCCCACAAGAAAAATAACTTACTTGAGGTTATTCTTAAAAGTTATATGCATCTTGTACAAACAGAAACAATGCAGCCAAAATTAGAAGGGAGGCAGAAAACTGGGAAACAATTTTTACAGTCAGTATTTCTTATAAGGGCCTCATTTTTAAAATATATCAGGAACTAAATCAAATTTATAAGAATCCAAGTCATTCCCCAATTGAGAAATGGTCAAAGGATATGAACAGGCAGTTTTCTGATGAAGAAATCAAAGCTATATGAAAAAATTCTCTAAATCACTATTGATCAGAGAAATGCAAATTAAAACAACTTTGAGGTACCACCTCACACCTATCAGATTGGCTAATATGACAAAAAAAGAAAATAATAAATGTTGGAGAAGCTGTGGAAAAATTGGAACACTAGTGCATTGTTGGTAGAGCTGTGAAGTGATCCAGCCATTCTGGAGAGCAATTTGGAACTATGCCCAAAGGGCTATGGAACTGTTCATACCCTTTGACCCAGTGGTACCACTGCTAGGTCTTTTCCCCAAAGAGACCATAGAAAAGGGAAAAGGACCCACATGTACAAAAATATTTATAGCAGCTCTCTTTGTGGTGACAAAGAATTGGAAATTGAGGGAATGCCCATCAATTGGGGAATGGCTGGACAAGTCGTGGTATATGAATACAATGGAATACTATTGTGCTGTAAGAAATGATGAGCAGGAAGAGTTCAGAGAAACCTGGAAGGACTTAAACGAACTGATGCTGACTGAGAGGAACACAGTAACAGCAACATTGTGTGATGAACAATGGGGATAGACTTGGCTCTTCTCAGCAGTGAAACAATCCAAAAACAGTTTCAAAGAACTCATGATAGAAAATATTCTCAACATACAGAAAAAAGAACGGTGAATTATGAATGCAGAATAAATTATACTGTTTCTACTTTTGGACTGTTTTTTTTTTCCTTTTTGTTTGAGGTTTTTCCTTTGTGCTCTGATTCTTCTTTCACAAGATGACTATTGTAGAAATATGTTTGATGTGACTATACATATACAACCTATATCAGACTGCTTTCTGTCTTGGGAAGGAGGGAAGAAAGGGAGGAGAGAGAAAAGAAAAATTTGGAACTAAAAATCCAGTGTAAACAAATGTTGAAAGCTATCCTTAAATGTAATATATAACTGGAAAATAATAAAAATTTTTAAAATTTTATGTGCATCATCATAATGACTCTTGTTCCTTTAGCAGATGTTGTCAATGTTTTCACATATTCCAGCAATATGGTATAAGAGATAGAGGGTTGGCTTTGAGGCCTGGAAGACCTGTGTTCAAGTCCTGACTCTAACACAAACATACTGGTTGTATGAACCTGGGCAGTTTCCCTTGCCCCTTGGTGTTTCTAGACAATTCTGTAAATAGAAGTTTTAGAGAAGATACTAAAGGTGCCAATCTGCATTGTTTGAGGAAGTTTCTTCACCCAGGAGTTCTCTGTACCAGGACCAACCTCTATCCCTGTCCCTGCTAATCAACGAGGTTTCAGTGAGGACAGCGCCAGAAGTTACACGCAAAAATTGCTCAGTAAATGATGAATTAATGAATGAATAAAGGAAGATGAGAAGTATTGGCCAGAGGAGAGCTACTGTTTCAAGGAGAATGATCGTTGGGTCAAAAATCTCTCTTTTCCCTTGCCCTCTTCTCATTCCTGGCACTGTTTGTACTGGGTGCCTTCCTTGACCAGGTATGTATCATGTTTGCCACTAGCTGGCCACCAGTCCTCTCTAAAGTATAAGTCATTGGTAATTCAGTTTGTAAATTTCAAATGCCTATAAATTTCATAGGAGTTCTTGAGGACTACAAATGTTCAAATCTCAAAGGCATAAATATTTAAGGGTGAAATAGCAGGTCCTATAACAGGTAACAGGAAAGATACTCTTAGAAAGGCTCCTTGCAAATTTTGCAATGCATAGAAGATCAGATGTTGTGAGCAGCAGCATTATAGATGTTATGCATTTGTGTCTGCTTCACTTTAGTGGGGTCACATCCTGAGTCTCTACTCTAGGAGGTACGGTACAAGCCACTTCCTACAAGTTTTGTGTCTGTTTTAAGGTCCTTCTAGTTCAGTAAACTGAATTTGCTTCTGTTTTGACTTTTTTCTTTTACTTTTGACTCTTCACCCCACTTTGCCTTCCATTTCTATGTCCTCATGGAGCCTATAAATTCCCTTAAGGTAGCATGGGGATTAGTAGGATGCACACTTTTCTGGGACTCAGGAGACCTGGGTTTGATTCTTGGCTCCTCTACTCACCAGGTAGGGGAAGGAAATAAGCATTTAAGTGCCTGCTGTGTGCTAGATACTGTAGTTTTGTTGTTCAGTTGTTTTCAATTGTGTCTAACTCTTCTTTATGCCATTTGGGATTTTCTTAGCAAAGATACTGGAGTGGTTTGCCCTTTCCTTCTCCAGCTCATTTTACATTTGAGGAAACTGAGGCAAAGAGAGTTAAGTGACTTGTTCTGGGTCACACAGCTAGTAAGTGTCTAAGGCCAGATTTGAATTCAGAAAGATGAATCTTCCTGACTCTGTACCCAGCACTCTATCCACTGCTTCTGCTAGGCACTATTCTAAGTAATTTACAAATATTATTTTATTTGAACCTTCCAACAACCCTGTGAGGTAAGTGAGCCCATGGTCCAAATTTTACAATTGAGGAAACTCAAAACAAACAGAGGTTAAATGGCTTGTCCAGGGTCACAAAGCTAATAAGTGACTGTGGTTGGATTTGAACTCAGCTCCACCAGACTCCAAGCCCAGTGATCTGGGCAGAGGCCCAGTGCACCACCTAGTTAATACCTCAGTTAGGTGTTACCTAACCTCTCTTCACTGAACCTTAGTTTATTCATTTGTAAAACAGGAAAGATGATACTTACACCACCAGTGTCACAGAATGGTTATAAGGAAAACTTTTTCTAAACCTTTGAACACTAAATAAGTGTAGGTGATTGTTTCATTACCTGTTTTTGTTTGTCTTCACTTTTGTTCTCCCAGTGACCCTATGCAGATCTCTCAATTCAATTCAATTCACCAACATTAACTTAAGTCACCCCAGTCCATGGTTCAATGCAACCAGGAAAGAAAGCAAAGATGGTCCCTGAAACTTTTTGTGACCTGGTAAAATGTTTATATCTATTTATAAGACTAGGACAATTATGTTAGGAGATAGTAGGTTCACTAATAGCAGGGATGGTGAATGGCTCTTGCAAAAAAAAAAAGAAAGAAAAAAAGAAAGAAAAGGCAGGGTTTCCTGGGCACATCTGTGCAAAGATGATTAAAGAAATCTCTTAATCCTGATAAATTACCATTTGGTCTTCAGCATGCCCTCCATGGATTTGATGACATCTTTTCATCTGACTTTAGAGAGTCTTGTGATTCAAAATGGCTCTAATTTTCACATGGTGAATGGTTGCCTCTGAAAAATGAAGAAAGGTGATCTGGCTGATTCCCTTTGATGCCTTTGGTCATAATGGATGATTATTTTGGGTCCAGTTACTAACCTGAGTGGGAGGCCTTGCTTTGTAGTGAACATTTACTTTCCTGAAAGGTCTTTCTCAGATGATATGGCAACCCTTTATCTAAATCACAGAGTTGGAAGTGTCTTACTTGGCTGACGCTGGGTCTTATGACAAGTTGCTAAGGCAGCCAGGGGAACAACTGATCTGATTATTGTAGCCTTATCATAGCCATCTTTAAGATGGAAACCAGTTGCTAGACTCAAATCCAAAGGATCACAATCTGTTTTAATTATGATGATTAGAGATGAGATGGTTGGGGAAGTAGTTTGACTGACCTGTTGTTTCACTGATTTAAGTCCAGACTAAATAAATCATTCAATTCACAAGTATTTATTATGTTCTGGGAATAAAAGTACAAATAATGAAACAATTTCTACTCACAATGAGCTTATATTCTAAAGGAGTTACCAAGTACATAAAAAGTATACAAAGTATAAATGTAAAGTTAATAAATACAAATATAGAGGAATTAGAGAAAGTATGCAAGGGAGTGAGTATCTAGCTGTAAAACACCTTTTTTGCCTCTTGGTCCTCATTTTCTTTATCTGTAAAATGAGGAGTTTGAACTAGAAGATATGTAAGGTCCCTTCTACCTCTAAACTTGTTTGATCCTAAAATATTACTCATAAATCCTAGATGAGTCATAGCCTCATTACAATTGTACCTATTCAATGCCAATATAGGCATTTTTCTCAGAATTACTATCGTACTTGTCATGGGTAACAATGTGATGCATCTTGCAATTAATTATTTGGTATATGTAAGTTTTACCCTCTAACACCTAAACAGGATAATAGAGGCTAGGCAGTTTCTTAAACTTTTAGCTTCCCATAGCACCTAACAATGTATGGTAAGCCTTCTATAAATATGTTGATTTCAAAATGTTTGGCATCATAAAGCAAAACATCTGATTTTTTAAAAAGTTTTGCTTTCCTTCCAGATGTTTATTCTGTGTCATCGAAACAATGTGTGTGGTCTTCAGAAAGCCAGAAAAGTGTTTTAGGCTTTAGATATGAGAGCTTACCCATCATTTCTTCCCAGCAAATTGACCACTGTCAGAATTTACTAAATCAACTAGTCATTTTGATATTGTGTGCACAAAAATCAACAAGTAAAAAAATTGTAAATTCGGTTCTTAAAACTGGACAAATTAAATTGATATTGCCCCCACTGCTTCTATATTTATTATAGATATGCACACATATGTCTATATCATATATCATTATATTATTTTATTGTTATATTATACTATGTTTAATTATATTATAACACATTGTATCCTATAACTGAGCATAGTGGCACATATCTGTAATCCCTTCTACCAGGTAAACTGAGGCAGGTGGAACATTTGAACTCAAGTGCCCTGTGCTGCAGTATGTTAAGGTGATAGGATATTCACATCAAGTCTATCATGATGAGCCCCCTGGGAGTGGAGGGGCTCTCTGGCTGAAAGTGCAACCAGCACATTTGGACTCAACATCTCAGCTCCTGATTTGCTTCATAAAGGAAGGAGAAATGTTACCAAAGGAATCAAAGAGAAAAATAACAGCTGTACCAGAACAAGTATATACAGAAGACATCCAGGCTGAAGGCAACACCATCTCTAGGGCACTTAGATATACTTGAAAGAGGGGAAGATATTAAATGACTCAAAAAATTATGGGTATGATCACTGCCAAGATGGACAAGCTATATAGTGGTAGAATAGGCTAAGCCATCAAGTCACAGGAAGATGACTTGAGAGTTCTGATGACCTTCAAGCTTGAAATGAGTTGACACCATAGTGTGGTATTCAAAAGGACACATGCGATCTGAGTCTGCACTACTAAAAGAAATACAGGGTACCAAACAAGGGTGGTGATGATCCCATTATACTCTTTCCTTATCAGAAAACAATGGTAATATTATAGTAACTTCTGGGTATTTTAGAAGGGAATTTACAAGTTTAATGTTGTCTACGGGAACACTTACAAGATGGCAACGGGATTCAAAACCACGTCAGGGGAGGATCAATTTCAAGAATCAAGGATATTTAGCCTAGAAAAGAGATTTGTTGGGGATCTCTTCTGTCTCCCAATGTTTGAAGCATATGGAAAATGAGTTCAACTTGGGCTGCTTGACCTCAGAAGACAGAACTAGAACCAGCAAGTTCCATGCATAGGCCATTCTGTACAGTAAGTGTGTAGATGTATGATGAATATTTTTTGAATGAATGTTGAATACAAGATGCAGGAAGGTCTATTTTTGATCAACTTTAAAAGAACTTAATGCCAATCCAAAAATGAGCTATCTGAAAATGGACAGGGCTACTTCCTAGGAAAAAAGAAATCTTAGAGAAAAGGCTTCATGTTTCCCCTTTAGCAAGGATGGAATGGAGATTCATGTTTCTGGTAGCAGTTGTATGATAATAGGCTCTTTGAACTTTATGATTCTTTGGTTGTACATTTTTCAGTCTTGAGGAAATGACCCTTGTCTCAGTTTCCTCATTGGAAAAGTGGGGAAAATAATAGGAAAATGGATCTAAATTTGCCTTTTACATAACTGAGTATCATGAGGATTACTAATGTCTGGATAATAGCTGTTACATACTAAGTTTCTCAGAGATTATAAAATAAAGCCCTTTAAAATAGAAACATCGTATTTGGTTTGATTCACCAATAACCTAGAAGCAGCTGCAGGCAATTTTTTTCATATGTTCCAAAAAGGGGGGAAAATATGTCTCTCTCTTTGGCCTAAAAAGGAGCATGGAAAATTTCAACCCCAAAGGATGGCGTTTTGGAAAGTTGCAATGAAGTGAAAACTGGAGATTATTTAAAAAAAAAAAAAAGCCTTGCTGTCCTAACTCCAGCTTACACTAGAGTGAATACCATAATGTACATTGTGGTACTCAGCTTAATTTACTGGGTAATTGTACCACACAAGCAAACAAGAGTCTTGCAAAGAGGAGAATGACGTCTTTTTAAATGAATAGCTAGTAGAAGAGTATTGACAAAGGCTATTTGTCAGCAGAAAAGAAGTGGGAGATAGCTGTATCTATTCTCTCTTGCTATTCCTTTACAAGCTATTCATTTAAGAGGAATTCACTGTTGTTATCTCATGGAATTTACTTGTCAGATGGTACAATTATGGTCATTTTTTCGAGTCAATTTTCGGTTACATAATCACATATGCTGGTAGAGAATGCAATGGAAAATTGTCTCGGTAGAATAACTTTCAGGTGCTGTTCTGCCTCCAGTGGCTTCTTCATTGGTCACATGGTTAATCCCTATCAGTGATATTTGAGCTTTCATCCCAGATTTGACAATAATTCATAGAAAGGAGCTGTTTGAGGTGGAAGTATTGGTAATAAGATTAAGTAAACTTATGCTTCTTATCAGTACGGACTATTTTCATTTTTGTCTTTATTCCTCCATAGTTTAGCACATAGTAAATGCCTAGTGAATTGAATAACATTTTAAATAAATGTGGCAAAACACATATATCCACATGTAAAAATAGGTCCCTTCAACAGTCACCTTATTGCAAGGGTGTTCTCTTATCCTTCAAACCCACACAGCATGGCGGATGATGCACTGAAATGTGAGTCACAAGTCAGTTGACATTCTGGTTCTGTCACTTCATCACTGTATATATTCATGGTCAAGTCATTTTGTCCCCAGTGGTGTTTCCTCACTTAAATAATAAATGTTTAAAAAAGTGTCTTTACATGTAACTGGGGAAAATGAAATACTATTAAACATAAAAAAAAATTTTAAATTAAATTTTTTAAAAAATGAAGATGTTGGACCACATGACCTCCAAGTCATCTCCTAGCTCTGATGTCTTATGATTTGGGGAATTTCTCTTTTGGAAGTGCCTTCCAAAAAAAGTTAATGGGGCAGCTACGTGGCGCAGTGGATAGAGCACCAGCCCTGGATTCAGGAGGACCAGAGTTCAAATCCGGCCTCAGATACTTGATACTTACTAGCTGTGTGACCCTGGGCAGTCACTTAACCCCAACTGCCTCACCAAAAAAAAAAAACAAAAAACGATCTCATAGCCATATCTCCTATTTCCAGGGGTCCTAAATGTTATGCCCTTCACTTTATTATTCAAATTCTATTTTTTAAATTCCTAGGTTTCCACAAGGTTTTCCCTAATCACTCCAGCAGAAATTGAGCTCTCTTTTCTGAACTCATATGGAATAAATTCATAAGGTACCTAAAATACTCTTCTCAAGCAAGCACTAAGATATTCATATATATATATATATATATATGTATATGTATACATAAGTATAGATATATGCCATCTTCATATGTCATATATATGACATCTTTATATGTCATATATATGTATATAGATATGTGTGTCATCTTCTTTCATAACAGTAGAATATAAGTTCTTTGAGGGCAAGAGCTGTCTTACTTCCTTGTATGTATATCCCAATACATGGTGCCTGGGATGTTATGTTTAATTTTTTTTCCATTCATTTGAGCAATCATTCTTACACTGCTGAATATTTCTTGACTATAGCTCTTGTTTCCCTTACTATACTGTCAGCTTCTTTAGGGCAGTGACTATGCCTTTAGACATTTACCTGCAGCATAGCATCCATGCTGAACACATTGTGAACATTCAATAAAAATCTGTTTAATTTGACTGGGAATTTTCCTTCACTTATATGAGAGGATGTCAGGATAAAGTGATAACTTGGTTAGTTCTGTATTTTCAAGTATTCTCTGTGCCTGAAAATGCAACCAGCCCATTTGGATTCTTAACACCATAGCTCCTGATTTGCTGCATAAGAAAAGAGACTAGGTTAAGAGGAAACCCAGAAGGGAAGAGCAGCTGGACCGAGTCATGTATACACAGAGGACATCTGTCCTGGAGGCAATATGATTTTGGAAGCACTGAGTGACTGGTTCGCAATATACCTAAAAGAGGAGAAGATACTGAATGACTTAAAAAAATCATGGACATTATTACTGCTAAAAATAAATGATCCAGAGGACATCAATAATTCCTAACCCATATGCTTACTGTCTCATCTCTACAAAATATTTATGAGAATACACATATAGGGCATCTTTGATTAAAATGTGAAAGTCAATTAATCAACAAGTAAATGCCTATTATATTCCAGTTTTTGTGCTAGAAGCATATGTACTAAATCAAATGAGTCCTTTCTCTCAAACAGTTTACATTCTATTAAGGTGATTCAACATGTTCTTATTATATTTGGGGGGACTGGGGTGGTGGTAGGTGAAGTAGTTATCCCTATCTCACTCAGGCTGGAAGGAATACAGTGACTATTCAAAGGTCTGATCCAACTATTGATTGATAGAGGAACTTTGACATGGTCCATTTCAAAGTTGGGCTGGCTTTTGGCCCCCGTTTCTGGAAGCTCATCATATTGGTGACAGACTGAGTCTGGATACCCAGTTGGCTTAGCATACTGAAGCTTAAAACTCCTAAGATCAAGTGATCCACCAGCCTTAGTCTCTCTAGTAGGAGGTGCCATGGTATACAGGTTCACAGATAATATAAGAAACATACAAAATACATATAAAAATGAAGGGGGTACGGTGATTAACATCTACACAATCAGGATCAGGAAAGGTCTCATGAAGGAGGCAACACTTGAGTTTAGCCTTAAAGGGAGATAGAAATACCAAGAGGTGGAGGTGAAGAGGAAGGGCATTGGAGGAAGTAGGTTCATTATATGCAAAGACACAGAAGTGAAAGGATGGTAATCCTTTCAACAGTAATAGTGAAGGTAATCGGGGCAGCTAGGTGGCTCAGTGGATAGAGCACCGGCCCTGGATTCAGGAGTACCTGAGTTCAAATCCGGCCTCAGACACTTAACACTTACTAGCTGTGTGACCTTGGGCAAGTCACTTAACCCCAATTGCCTCACTAAAAAAAAAAAAAGAAAAAAGAAAAAAATAGTGAAGGTAAAAGGAGGAAGAAGTTTTAGAGAGAAAAATAATGAGCTTGATTTTGAGCATGTTGAGTTGAAGATGTCTGTAGGACTGGGGCAGCTTGGTGGTGCAGTGGATAAAGCACTGGCCCTGGATTCAGTAGGACCTGAGTTCAAAACCATCCTCAGACCCTTGACACTTACTTAGCTGTGTGACTCTGGGCAAGTCACTTAACCCTTATTGCCCCGCCCCCCCCCCAAAAAAAAGATGCCTATGGGACATCCAGATGGAGATGTCCACCAGGCAACTGGAGATGTGGGATTGTAGCTTAAGAGAGAGATGAGAACTGGCTTTGTAGATTTAGAGACCCATCTGAATAGAAGGATAATTTGATCCTTAGATACTGGGGTTTTGTTTTTGGTTTTGGTGAGGCAATTGGGGTTAAGTGACTTGCCCAGGGTCACAAAGCTAGTAAGTGTTAAGTGTCCAAGGCTGGATTTGAACTCAGGTCCTCCTGAATCCAGGGCAGGTGCTATCCACTGCGCCACCTAGCTGCCCCAGTACTGTTGAATTAACAAGAAAATGTAGGGAGAAGAAAAGAGGACCCAAGATAAGTTCTGGGGTATACCCATGTATGACGGCAGGACATGCATGATGTTCCTTCAAAGAAGAAAGAGAAGGATCAGTCAGACAGGTAGGAAGAGAAAAATGATAGCATGATGTCATGAATACTAGAGGAAAAAGGGTATCCAGAAGGAAAGGTGGGGTCAACAATTTTGAGAAGAGAATAAGCAGGCTTTCATAGCCAACCACATTTTTATGTTCCTACAACTTAATAAAGAAACTGAGAATATGAGATCTCATTATAATAATCATTCGTTGACCATAAAATAATTGATTTGACCTGATAGAAATTCTTTTGAGAGGCAGCTAGGTGGTGCAGTGGATAGAGCACCAGCCCTGGATTCAGGAGGACCTGAGTTCAAATATGGACTCAGACACTTTACATACTTACTAGCTGTGTGACCCTGGGAAAGTCATTTAACCTAATTGCCTCACCAAAAACAAAACAAAAAAGAAATGCTTTTGAAATGCTGTCTTAAAGGTTCTCTTTCAACAAGGGGCCTCCCATTTGTATGTTAAAAAGATTAAAAATTCTTTGATAAATGTAAATATTGTAATCATTGTTTGATGATCTGCTCCTCAGGACTACTAAGCAGAGTGTAAAATGGGGAGATGGGTGTTTGCTGAAGGCATTTGCCACCGTCTTGTAAAATGCACAGCTGAGAATACTAGGAAGAGGTATTCTCTCTGGATAGTGAGCTTCTTTAAAAGCTCTTAGTTGCAAATGACATTGTGCTGATCATAGAATACTGTAGAGCCTCCTGGATGACATCCATAATCACTCCAAAGCACTTGGCCTATCTACCTACAAAGGAGGTAACTAGGTGGCTTAATGGATAGAGCTCTGGGCCTGGAATCAGGACAATTTGAGTTCAAATTTGTTTTCAGACACTTGCTAGTTGTGTGACTCTGGATAAGTCACTAAATCTTGTTTGCCTCAGTTCCCTCATCAGTAAAATGAGTTGTAGAAGGAAATGGCAAGCAATTCCAGCATCTCTGCCAAGAAAAACCCAAAAGGGGTCATGAAGAGTTGGACACAACTGAGCAACAACAAACTACAAAGGAAAAACCAAGTGCACGAAGACTGTCAGTGTGCAGCTATATAGTAGACTACAGTTGGAGGACTGAGTTTCAAGTTCAACACTTACTATCTATGTGATCTTGGGCAAGTCACTCAACTTCCCTGAACCTCAGTTTGCTCATCTATAAAATAATGGGTTTGGATTAAAAGGATTCTGAATTCCCTTCTTGCTCTAGATGCCTATTGTCCAGACCAAAATATCCAATTGGAAGGATAGTAATAAATATGGCCTATCAATGAATATATCTTGAATGAACACTACACTGGAATTAAATAGGAAGAAAAAAGTAAAGTAAATTGCATTTGGAAAACTGTAATCCATGACCCCAAGTTTCCTCCTGAAACTAAAACCCATTAAAAATAAATCAATATCCTTCCAGTGGTATTATATAGTCATATTATAATTATCACATTTTATTTTTATGTAGTACTTTAAAGTGTACAAAATTGGGGAGGGGGGTGGCTAGGTGGCACAGTGGATAGAGCACAGGCTCTGTAGTCAGGAGGACCTGAGTTAAAATACAGCTTCAGACACTTGACACTTACTAACTGTGTGATCCTGGGCAAGTCACTTAACCCCAATTGCCTCACCAAAAAAAAAAATTAAAATAAAATAATTTTTTTTGCATATAGCATCTCATTTGAACCTTACAACAACCCTACAGTTATTCTTATTCCTAATATATCAATGAGGACACTAAAACCAAAAGAAGTTAAATGATTTGTTCATAATTGAACAGTACATCTAGAGACAGGATTTGAATCCAGGTCTTTCTGATGCTAATTCCAACATTCTATCCATTATACCAAGCTGCCTCTTCGTGGCTGTTCATCATGGTGTTCCACAATCTCTGAGGGATCAAAATTGTAGGTCATCTAAAGGGCAATAGAAGAATGCCTAGGGGGTAGAGCCTGGGGGAGGGGTAGATAGTGTATAATACATTACTCACAATGAATTATGCACATAAGAGATATCACAGAAGAGGCATATTCCTGAAGAAGCAAATGCGCCAGTTATGGAGTAAAAATTAAGGCTAACAGATGGATAGCCTGAGTGCTCTATTGATACCTATGCCATGTTTTGAGACCTAATGGAAGTTCCCCAAGACTGTACCTCCATGGTAGATTTGCAGGAACACGTGGATAAGAGTTAGATAGGATTGGGATGGGGGTGGATAGGTTGTCATTTGTACCATCAGAGGCAGTATTTTTATGGACGAGGTCATAGATCTAAGTATTCTAAGGCTGCATCTGACACCTAAATACCTATTTGTTGAGTTAATTTAACAAGAGGGGAAAAAAACCCCATAAACCCAGATGTCTGCCATTGGAGAACTAAAGAATAATAAAAAAACCCTTCCCCAAATATTGTTTTGAGAAGGATCCCCTTTTTGTTCTTTTGTTTTCCAAAATGGCAAGATGGCCTTATTAGCTGTAACATACAGTAGAGCCCAGGCAGCTGTGATTTTCCTGTTCAGAAACCAGACCACACTAGGGGTCTTGGGGAATTCAGCAGGAGTCTCATTGACTGCCCATTAGAATCACTTGCAAAAGATTTCCTGTCATTGCCCATTCCCTCTCGAAATCACATTCTCGATTTCGCTGTAGAGCGAGGGAGATGGAGTTGTTCTCTTCATTAGAATCTCCAATGTCCTGGGAAAAGAATAGAGCTTCTGTCCTTACTACACCTTGACTCTGACTCTCTTCATTTCATTCTTTGCCTGTTTATTTCTCAGACTGCCCCCTTTCTTGTTTGAGGTCCCACTGCGTTCTTCTTCACTCTTAATGGCTTCCCTTCTTGTGCTATTGCAGACAAAAGCTCCTTTGTGCTAACTGTCAACCAGCTTCTTTTGACTTTGCTCACGTCATTTTCCTTCATTTTATGTGTTCTGGACAAATAGGAAGAGTCTGATGGAAATTTTATTAATCCTCTTCATTATTTTAAAACTGCAATTAAGACGCCAACCAGAAACCTCTGGTGTTCTCTTAGAAACAAACCCATCTTATTCAGTCAGCCTTCTCTTATAATTTAATTATTGAAGCTTGATATCATTTTGGTTTCTGTGCAGCGCAACCTCTTAAGGACAATTATAGCCTTCCTCAGGCCTGATAACTAGTACTACTGCCAATTCTCTGGGGTACCTGGAATGGAACTTCATGTAACAATGAGTCTACTTCTCCCATTCATGTCATAGCATCCTTCTCCCTACATAGCCAATCACAGCAATTTTGACTTCTCCTTATGGCAGCTGTGAATGAGAATGAAGTATTTCCTGAGACATTTTATTATTAGAGTTCTTTTACTTCAAAAATAGAACAGAATAGTGTTACAGTTATATGATTTAGCATTTCTTATTCAGTCAGTTTGAATCCCCCCAAATGGGCTTATAATCACATTAGTCGAAAACCTGATGTTGACTGCACGTCCCCATTTCATTATTTACCTTCATGAATCTTGCAATTAGTGTTGTCATTTGCTTTATATCCCCTAAATGTAAGGATGAAAATAAAACATTTGGGTCTTCCCATTGTTTTGGGCACTAACCCTTCAGTAACTGCCTTCAAAGCTGGAAAAAAACACAAAACAACTAGGCTCTGTTTTCTGCCAGGTAGCCAATTTTCATTACAAAAGCCAAAATAATAATTATTTCAATTGTACCATTAGGCTAATGGAAACACCAATCAGTGGATCTGGAATGGGTCCGACCTCATTGGCTGCAAGTTGAAATAACAGCCATGTTATTACTGCAAAGACCAGAATCAGGGCCATCGTTTAACTCAATCTGAAAAGCACAGGAGAGATTTTGCAAATGATTGTCATAGAATCGAAGGAGATTGTACTTCCTCATGAATAGTTTCTAGGAAACCAAGACTCACTTCTGCCCCTAAAGGCTCTCCAACAGAGCTCTCTTTAATTATTTGTCAGAAGTTCATGGTGTCCTGAGATGAGACCTAGAGGTGGGGCTCCCTGATAATACGTAGGCTGTTCCATTATCAGTCCCTTTATTAGCATCCAGGGAAATAATAATCAGAGGATGGAGCCACTGGTTGAGTTATAGCAAATTACTTAATGAATGGTACTGTAGCCACAAGTCTTTTATGAATTCAGTTCTGCCACTGGGCTGTGGTTTGATTTCATAGGAGATGAGCTATGTTCAAAAGGCTTACATTAGTGTCTTTTGTCGGCAAGTCCCTAAACCAATTGTTTATCAGAAATAGTATCTGATGGCATGTCGGTTTTTCCATTGAAAAATCAAAGCAAGACCCAAAGCTTGCTTAATTCATTTTGTAATTTTTTTTTTACTTTGCTCATATAAACATTCTTTATTAGTAGCATTTGCTCATATTCCTATAATGCTTCTAACACTATTATGAACAGAATATAGTTTGTTTTATTTCCATTCTGCAAATAAAATCAAGTCTCATGAATGTCACAATTCACAATTTTCCCAAAGCATAAATTAACCTCCTGTTTTCCTGAGCAAAGCCTTAAAAATAATTTGAAA
The DNA here is from genome assembly GCF_019393635.1 of Dromiciops gliroides. Taxonomy (NCBI): domain Eukaryota; kingdom Metazoa; phylum Chordata; class Mammalia; order Microbiotheria; family Microbiotheriidae; genus Dromiciops; species Dromiciops gliroides. The sequence continues at coordinate 71,253,559 of NC_057865.1, forward strand.
ATGTGTAAGTTGAGTTTTAAAAATGGACACTGTGCTAGTTCTAGCAAAATGGAAAGTTTCCTTTTAAATGGAAAGGTTTTGTTATTTTAGACCCACTTTTCCTGGGATCCCATCAACACACAAGGCCCCTGCTGTTTCTTAGGCTTCTGAACCAGCTGGTACCTTCCATATAGCTGTCTGCACGCAGTTCTGGCTTGCCAGTCAGGATTAATTAATTTGGGCAATCATTGAATAAATATACTTAGAAATTGCTGACCTTTTGACCCTTAGATCTAATTTTGGTATATTTTACTGTCTGGATCACTTGAGCTATATTCTACAGCATTACTTAATCATTTTATTGAGCACCTATCTAAATGATAATTTAGAGATCAGTGTTCAAAATATTAAAAAAAACATATAAAATATGCCATCACTTCCATCCCACTCAGAGGCCAACACCAGAGTCAAGCTCTCTGGGCCATACCATATAAAATGTTATAGAAGATGGAAGCACCTAGATACGGAATAACTTTCCCTAAGACATGCCCTCATCCCCTTCTCTTCGCCTCAAGTCAGTTGAATGCCTCTGCCTGCTCCCCATTCCCCGGATTTGAGCCAGCTGTTAGCAATCATTATGACCAGTAAGTTCCAAGGCCAGGCTTACCAGGGAGAGAGGAGGATATAAAGATGGTCTGCTCTGTCAGTTTCAGCTCCCTTTATACACTAATTACCTTGGTAAGAATGAGCCTAGATTGCAGGTGATGATAACTGCCAAGAGCTATATAATTGGGGTAGAGGGAGACAGAGGAGGCAAAACTCCTTCTCTAACCTCTCATCTTGTAGGCTTACAAATACCTTAGCTCCAAAGCTTGATTTGTTCTTTTTGAATTTTGGGGGGCCTGTTCAGATAAGGTTTCTTTATTAGTAGCATTCATTCATATTCCTATTTGTTGCTATTCCATCATTTCAGTCAGGTCAGACTTTTCATGACCCCATTTGGGGTTTTCTTGACAAAGATACTGGAGTGGTTTTCCATTTCTTTCTCCACCTCATTTGACAGGTGAGGAAGCTGAGACAAATAGGGTTAAGTGACTTGCCTAGGATCACACAGCTAGTAAGTGTCTGAGGCCAGATTTGAACTCAGATCCTCCTGATTCTGGGGCTGGTGCGCTATACACTGAGCCACCTATATGCCCCGATCCGATAGACATCTTAAATTCAATATGAAACGCTGAAAACTGAACTCATACTTTCCCCCAAACCCTCTCTTCTTCTGAACCTCCCTATTATTATCCAGGGTGCTGTCATCCTCTCGGTTGCCCACCTTCACAACCTAGGTGTCATCCTGGACTCTCTACTCTCTCTCACCTCTTGCATCAATTATGTCAAATTCTGCCAACATCTCTCACATATACCCCCTTCTCTCTTCTGGCACTGCTACCAACCTGGCTCTTACCATTTCAAGCCTGGACCATGGCAATAACCCACTGGTTGTTCTCCCTGCTTCAAGTCCCTCCCAACTTGAGGTCATTGTCCACTTGGGTATTAAGTTCATATTCCTAATACAAAGATCTATCTATAGGGGGCAGCTAGGTGGTGCAGTGGATAAAGCACCGGCTCTGGATTCAGGAGGATCTGAGTTCAAATCCAGCATCAGACACTTGACACTTACTAGCTGTGTGACCCTGGGCAAGTCACTTAACCCTCACTGCCCCCCACCAAAAAAAAAAAAAAAGATCTATCTATGTCACACACATACCCCCATTCAACCAACTCCAGAGAGTCCCCATTAAATCCAGGATCTAAGATAAAAAACACTCTGTTCGGCTTTCAAATCCCTTCTTAAGCTGGGCCCTTCTCTCTAGTCCTCTTACACTTTACGCAGCTCTATATACTCTGTCATGTAACAACGCTGCTCTCTTTGCTGTTCCTTGCAGTTCCTCCAGCTGCTAACTGTGCATCCTTCACTGTCTCTGCCCCAGACCTGAGATGCTCATCTTCTGGTCTCTACATCCTGGACTCCCTCTTGTCCTTCAAGTTCCAGTTAAAATCCCACCTTTTACAAGGAACCTTTCCTGATCCTCCTTAATGTTAGTGTGCTTCCTCCCCTCCCCCTCCCCACCTCCCCCACCGTGGATCACCTGCAATCCTGCAATTCATCATCTATCTTGCCTGGACATGGCTGTTTCTGGTTTGTCTCCTTTTATACTGTGAAGGCCTAACAGTAGGGACTGGGTTTTTTTTTTTGCTTTTTTTGTATTTTTTGCACTTAGCACATAGTCTAGTAAGTAGGCATTTAATAAGTGTTTGATGCGTGCTTTTTTCACCTTTATTTTCTTGCTTTTTAAAATTTTCAACATGGCTAGAAGTATGTTTGGCATGACTTCACGTGTATAATTGATCTATTGCTTACCTTCTTAATGGGGGGGAGAGGGATTGGAGGAAGGGAGAGAATTTGGAATACAAAATGTAAAAAAAAAGAATGTTAGAAATAATTTTAAAAAATGTATTGACTGGGGCAGCTAGGTGGCAGAGTGGATAAAGCACTGGCCCTGGATTCAGGAGGACCTGAGTTCAAATCCAGCCTCAGACATTTGACACTTACTAACTGTGTGATCCTGGCCAAGTCACTTAACCCTCATTGCCCTGCACAAAAAAAAAAGAAAGAAAAAAAAGAAAAAATGTATTGACTGACTACGGCTTAATAATAAAATCATACCTTCAAGAACCATGATGAGCAGATATTCATTGTTTGTGGGTTGTTTTTTTTCTTTGGTTTTTTTTTTTTTTTGGTGAGGCAATTGGGGTTAAGTGACTTGCCCAGGGTCACACAGCTAGTAAGTGTCAAGGGTCTGAGGCCAGATTTGAACTCAGGTACTCCTGACTCCAAGGCCGGTGCTCTATCCACTGCGCCACCTAGCTGCCCCTGCAGATATTCATTGTGATGAAGTAAGAATGTTTTCAAAGAAAATACAATTATTTATTATCTTTTTCTTCATTCACATGAGTAGTTCCTTAATTCAGGAGGGGTGTAGGGGGTGTTTGGAAAGGAGCAGCACTTTTGGTGGGAGGGATTGCCAAGCCCTTTTCAGAGCTGCTCATCTACCTTTGGTATTCACCTTCACCCATCTCTCACCTTTGGCTACAAGAAGCTGTAGCATGCACAAATCTCACACCCTGGCAAAACCATCTTAAAATATGGGCTAAATCAGGTTGAGAGTAACTGACAGGCCTCAAACCCAGGAGTGACATAGAAGGATGTCTACCAGAAGCTTGTGAAGACTTCCCCCAGGGGAATGAACAGATAAAGAACAATTTGTTCCTGCAGCCATGCAGCCTGTGGAATGCTTAGAGCTTGGCAAGACACCAAAGATGCCAATGTCACCCACTGAATCCCAAGCTATCACCAGTTATCTTAACATTGGTCTTGCCACTGGACTTTGATGACTCCGGAAGAGAGAGGCTGATTACTTCGTGCAGCTCTGTCTTACTTAAATCTAATTTATGCCTGAGTCAAGACATCACCCCATGACGTCATTAGTCTTCTTTGGAAATGAAGGACAAACAACAATAAGAACACCTTAGTTCACAATATCATCACCTCTTGTCTAAATTATTGTAATAGTCTCCTAATTGGTCTCCTTGCTTTCTATACTCTCTTCTCTCCAATATATGCCTCTCACAACTTTCCATGCTTATATGATTCCCAACTAAGCATTGTTGTTGTTGTTCAGTCATGTCTGACTCTTCATGATTTCATGAACCACAGTACACCAGGCCCTTCTAACCTTCACTCTCTCTTGAAGTCTGTCCAAATTCATGTTCATTGTTTCCATCATACTATTTCTCCATCTCATCCTCTGCCATCCCTTTCTCCTTTTGTTTTCAATCTTTCCCAACATCAGGGTCTTTTCCAATGAGTACCATCTTCTTGTTATGTAGCCAAAGTATTTAAGTTTCAGCTCAGTATTTGACCTTCCAGTGAATAGTCTGAATTAATATCTTTAAATATTGACTGATTTGATCTCCTTTCTGCCCAAAGGACTCTCAAAAGTTTTCTCAGTTCAAAAGCATTGATTCCATGCTGCTCAGCTTTTCTCATTGTCCAACTTTCACAGCCATATATTGCTACTGGAAAAACTATAACTTTGACCTATATGGGCCTTTGTCGGCAAGGTGATGTTTCTGCTATTTGGTATGCTATCCAGATTTGACTTAGCTTTTCTTCCAAGAAGCAAACATTTTTAAATTTTATGACTGTGGTTTCCATCTATGGTGATCTATCTGACATTTATTCCATTTCGTCTTCTATTTGCCAGAAGGTGATGAGATCAGTTGTTGAGATCTTAGGTTTTTTTGATGGTAAGCTCCAAGACAGCTTTTGGAATTTCTTCTTTCACCCTCAACAAGAGGCTTCTTAATTCCTCTTCATTTCTGCCATCAGAGTGGTATTGTCTGCATATCTGAGGTAATTGATATTTCTCTTGGGAACCTTAATTCCAACTTTTGACTCATCCAAGGTGACATTTCACATGATGTACTCCACATATAAGCTAAATAAATAAAGTGACAATATATAACCTTGTGATATTCCTTTTTAAATCTTGAACCAGTCGGCTGTTCCATGTTCAGTTCTAAGTGTTCCTTCTTGGCCCACAGGTTCCTCAGGAGACATGTAAGATGGTATGGTACTCCTATCTCTTTGAGGACTTGCCACATTTTGTTGTGATTCACACAAAAGTTTTAGTGTAGTCAATGAAGCAGAAGTAGATTTTTAACTGCTTTGCTTTCTCCATAATCCAGCAAATGTTGGCAATTTGGTCTCTATTTACTCTGCCTCTTTGAAAATGAGGCTGTGGGGCAGCTAAGTGGCACAGTGGATAAAGCACCAGCCCTCAATCCAAGAGGACCTGAGTTCAAATCCGGCCTCAGACACTTGACCCTGAACAAGTCACTTAACCCTCATTGCCCCACAAAGAAACAAACGAACAAAAAAACAAAAAAGAAACAAAAAAAATGAGGCTTTTCTTCTGGTAATTCTTGGTTTAGATATTGGTGAAACCGAGTTTGCAAAATCCTAAGCATAACCCTGCGGGAGTATGAAATGAGCACAATTGTTCAGTAATTTGAACATTCCTTTGCATTGCCCTTCTTTAGGATTTAAACTTATATTTTACAATCCAGTGGCCTCTGTTGAGTGTTCCAAATTTTCTAGCATATTGAGTATAGTACTTTTTTGGGGGGAGGGTGGGGCAATGAGGGATAAGTGACTTGCCCAGGGCCACACAGCTAGTAAGTGTCAAATGTCTGAGGTCAGATTTGAACTGAGGTCCTCTTGAATTCAGGGGTGATGCTTTAGCCACTGTGCCACCTAGCTGCCCCCCAAGTGTAGTACTTTAGTAATTTCATCTTTTAGGGTTTTAAATAGCTCAGCTAGAATTATATCACCTCCATTAGCCTTACTGTTAACAATGCTTCCTAAGGTTCACTTTACTTCATTCTCCAGGGTGCCTGGCTCTAGATCAGTAACCACAGCATCATCGTTGTCGGTGATGTGAAGATCTTTCTTATATAGTTATCTTTTTGTATTCTTGCAACTTTTTCATTCTCTTCTGCTTCTGTTAAGCCTACCATTTTTGTCTTTTTATCATGCTCATTTTTGCATGAAATGTTTCCTTGATATCTCTAATTTTCTTTTTTTTTTTTTTTTGGTGAGGCAATTGGGGTTAAGTGACTTGCCCAGGGTCACACAGCCAGTAAGTGTTAAGTGTCTGAGGCCGGATTTGAACTCAGGTACTTCTGACTCCAGGGCCGGTGCTCTATCCACTGAGCCATCTAGCTGCCCCCTCTAATTTTCTTAAAGAGATATCTTGTCTTTCCCATTTTATTATTTTCTTCTATTTCTTTTAAGAAAACCTTCTTGTCTCTCCTTGTCATTCTTTGGAATTCTTCATTCAGTTAGATATATTTTTCCTTTTCTCTGTTCCCTTTTAATTTCTTTCTTTCCTCAGCTGTTTGTAAAGCCTCATCAGACAGCCATTTTACTTTCTTGCTCTTCTTTTTCTTTGGAAGGTTTTTTGTTGCTCCTTCCTATACAATATTGTGAACCTCTGTCCATAGTTCTTCAGGTACTCTAGCTGTCAGATCTAATTCCTTAAATCTATTCATCACTTCCACTTCATGTGTATAAGAATATAATTTGAGTCATACCTATATGGTTTGATGGTTTTTTTCTACTTTCTTCAGTTTAAACCTGAATTTTGCAAGAAGAAGCTCATGATCTAAGACATAGCCAGCTCCAACTCTCATTTTTACTAACTGTATAGAGCTTCTCCACCTTTTGCTGCAAAGCATACAACCAATCGGATTTTGATATTGACCATATGGTGCCATTTGTAGAGTTGCCTTTTGGGTTGTTCAAAAAGAGTGTTTGCTATGACCAGTGAGTTATCTTGAGAAAACTCTTTAGTTTCTGCCCTGCTTCATTGTGTATTCCACAGCCAAACTTGACTGTTATTCCAATTATGTTTTGATTTTCTACCTTAGCATTCTAATCCCCTATGGTGAACGTGACATGTTTTTTGGTGTTATTTCTGGAAGATGTTGTAGGTCTTCATAGAAATGATCAACTTTAGCTTATTCATCATTAGTTGTTGAAGCATAGACTTGTACTACTGTGATGTTGAACAGTTTGCCTTCAATTTGAACAGATATCATTGGCACAGTGGATGGAATGCTAGCCCTAGAGTCAGGAAGACCTGAGTCCAAATCTGGCCTAAATACTTACTAGCTGTGTCACTCTGGGCTAGTCATTTAAGCTTGTTTGCCTCAGTTTCCTCATCTATAGAATGAACTGGAGAAGGAAGTGGCAAACCACTTCAGTATCTTTGCCAAGACAACTCCAAATGAGATCACAGAGAGTTGAACATGACTGAAACAACACAACAACAACAACAAATAACCATATTATTTACCTATTCAAAATTTTTCAGTGCTACCCGTTTCATTAGAATCAAATACATATGTCTTCCCCTAGCTTTTTAGGCCGTCTATAATTTGCCTCTAATTTAGCTTCTCAGCTTTACTTCACATTCATCCAAACTCTAACCATCCCCAAATTTGATATACTATCTCTATCCTCCAGAAATTCAGTCCCATAAGACATCCCCCATGCCCAAGATATATTCTCTATTCATATCTGCTTCTCATAATCTTTATGTAACATCCTCTCCAGGATATGCCCCAATTCACTAACACTCATAGGTTGGGTACCCAGAATGCCACTGCGACCTCAGGTTCTCAAGCTTCTCCCATAGGTATGTGAGATTTAAAATTGGATATTAGATCATAAATCTCCCCTACTTAACCTTTCCCTTAATTTATCTCCCAGACTAGTAAATGGAAGAAGCTTTTGGTTTTCTAGATAGACCTTTTATTGTTATGGTAGTCACAAGGTGATGTTGATTAGAAGGATAGGAAAGTAGAAACACAATACAAATCGTCTTAAGTCTAAGATTAGTCTATATTCCTTATAAAAACTCACCAAAACCGAAGGCCACCTTTGGAGAGAGAGAGAGAGAGAGAGAGAGAGAGAGAGAGAGAGAGAGAGAGAGAGAGAGAGACCGTCTGTGCAGCGCAGTCAGGAGACCAGCAGAGCAGGAAAAAAAACCCACTTCCGTTCTCTCCTTGCCTTTTAAGCTCGCACCCCGGAAGTCGAGTGCATAGCAGGCAGTCTGACATGTGCAGCAGGCGCACTGGCGTGCGTAGCTCATGCCATTGGTCTTCTCCCCGAAAGGGTGGTCCTTCAAAAAACTGGCGTCTTTCAGTTATCCTAACTGACTGTTAAAAAACTTTCATTTTTTTTTACCACAGGTATATATGCCTAACACATGATTCCCCACTGGTGTGCTTCCCTTTAACAGTCAGCCAGCATATGTCATTAGTAAATGCATAGTAAGAACAGTAGCTACAAAACATTCCCTTCATAATCTTGGGGTACATTCTCCCATAAATACATAGAACAATCTGTGGGAAGAGTCAGCACAAACTTAGAGTACAAAGGTAGTGAGGCTCATGTATAGTGAAGGCAACTAACAACTGGTACAGCAGGGCTTAGGAGGAGTCCTCAAACAACTTCCCTTGACTACAACATCTCTGCAAGGTGGGTTGTTCAGCTGGGTTCCCAGAGTTTGCTTTTTTCCATAGGTTAATTCCCAGACGCCAGGGCTAGCCCTCTTGATTGCTACAGGCTCTTGCATCTGTAGCCAACTCCCTGATCAGTTCTCATTTCTTATTGCTGCTTCTTCCTTCAAATGACTGCTTTTTATATCCATATCTGTCTGAAGTTGCTGCTTCTGCTCCCTCAAATATTCCTTGGACTCTCTCAAGAGCTGATGACCTCTTGAACTGTTGATGCTAAATGCCATGGCTAATATGAGGACCTGGGTCCATCCCCAATGAGTATATGGGAGGGGTTGTCTTGTCCAAAAAGAGATTTCAACCCTGGATCACCTCCTACTCTCCAAGGCTTAGCTATTTAAGGACCCCAGGGCTATGAGTAATTCGTTTATTCAACCAATAATGTTTTTTACTCCAGTTTCACTTATGAATTTGTTCAATCATAAAGGAATGGCCACAATTGTACAGTTTTTCCAATGCTGACTAAATCAATTGAGTTAGGGTGTGGGGGCAGTGAATTCTATAACCCCTCACTCAGACCACTTGCCATCTCTCCTGTTAAACTTTTCTTGATCTTTCCAGCTCCTCCTTGCCTCAAATATCCCCATGGTACTTTGTCTGATCTCTCTCCATTTCCTCTTTCACTCTTTATACTACTCACTTATCTGCAAACATGTTATATCTTACCCAGTAGAATGGGATTTTCTTGAAGGCAATAACTGCTCAATTTCTGTCTGCATGTGCCAGTGGTTAATAGAGAATTTTTCATGCAATTAGTACTTAATGAATGTTTGTTGGATTGAATAGTTCCCAATTGCATTTTTCTTCAAAAATTTTGAAAACTGTGCAATTCCAGATATGCCTCTTTTGAGACTAAAATTGCAGTCACAATGTTGTGGTCAAACTGGGCCAGGACTAGAAAAAAAATATTTGGGCCATAGGGATAGAGATGGATAGGGGAAAGGAGCCAACTTTATGCCACACAAGTAGCAGAATAGAAGTTGTATCTCTTTATTATCTGTTTCCATTTCATTTAAGTGGGTCACAGAGGGTGGGAGCAACCAAATGTTCTTATCTAGTATGGTTGTATTACAGATGAATCAACACCCACCGCCTGTAACAGCATCCCCTAGTTACCCTGGAGAATGGCTGATGTGAAGTCAGCTTTGATGAAGGAGAAAGAATGCTGCATTTAGTGACAAGAGACCTGGGTTTGGGTCCTAGGACTGTCATTTCTGGCTATGTTACCTTAGGCAATCTCTGAGTCTCAGTTTCCTCCTCTATGAATTGGGAATGGTAACATGTATTACCTATATCAGGGTGTTATTCTGTGGAGAATGTACATGAATAGTTCAGGTAAATGTCAAATATTTAATATTTTTAAATAAGAAAACTGTTCATATGCATAATGTTCTTTAGACTCCACCCTAGGATCCTAATCAAATGATTAGGGTAATGACCAAGATCTTGCCCATGAAGCACTTGAAGCTTCTTCCATGGTCATTCATTTTTGGCACGTCCTTAAAAGACTTGGATTTACTGTCATCAATATCGAGACAGTGTAAGTAAGTTACAATTACAGTTAGAGAGGTTTGGTTGCAGGTATGTTACTTGCAAATTGTTTCGCAATAAATATTTGGACTGATAGTCAACTTTTATCCTTCCTATCATGAAAAGCTCATCTACTTTTGTGAAAATTTGTTTAATCAAGACAGCAAGTATCTAATAACTGCTTGTTTACTGTCTAACTGAAAGCTGGGGGAACAAAGAAAGGCAAAAACAGTCCTTGCCCTAAAGAAGCTCATGGCTTAAAGGGGATGGCAGAGGCAAAGCCATAGGCAAATGAGGACACTTACTGGTCCTTTCTTTATACCCTAGCCTGTACTCCCCAAGCCTACTTCAGGAGGGGCATAGGAAGGATATTTTGCTGAAAGACATATAAGATTTTGGCAACTGATGAATAATCTTCTCTTTCACTGAAGCACAAAATACTGAGAAAGTCTCCTCAAAGAAACTGTTAGGTCTTGAAAAGCATGAGTACCTAGGTGGCATAGTAGATAGAGTGCCCAGTCTTGAGTCAGGAAGACTCCTCTTCCTGAGATCAAATCTGGTCTTAAATACTGGTTAGCTGTGTGTCCCTGGGCAAGTCACTTAACCCTGTTTGCCTCAGTTTCCTCATCTATAAAATGAGCCAGAGAAGGAAATGGCAAACAACTGCAATATCTCTGACAAGAAACTTCAAATGGTGTCATGAGGAGTTGGACACAATGGAAACAATTCACCAATGGAGAGCATGACCATGGTTTTTTCTTTGCATTCCTATAGCTTATGGTGCATAATAGGTACTTGACAAATATGAGTTGATTTAAGTCAACACATTCAAGAGGTGAATTAAGTGATGAAAATTGCGATAAAATAGTGGGTGGGGTGGAGCACACCATGTCACTCTAGCCATTTTTTTTCTTTCTTTTTTTTTTTTGTGGGGTAATGGGGGTCAAGTGACTTGCCCAGGGTCACACAGCTAGTAAGTGTCAAGTGTCTGAGGCCAGATTTGAACTCAGGTACTCCTGAATCCAGGGCCGGTGCTTTATCCACTGTGCCATCTAGCTGCCATCTAGCCATTTTTATATCTCCTGTTGACAAGATCTCCTCCTTATATCTGCTGCCCACTATATCTCAAGTTTCCTTCTTGATACTACCACAAAGAAGTAAAAGGGAGATGATGTATCCTATAAAAGGCCACTCCATTGGGACCATCCATTTCCCCCTCTCTGTCTCTTCCAAAAGAAACTCTTTCTTCTTGACCTTTTCTCTTCTCTTACTTCTTACAGTCCTTAATTGGTAGACAATTATGGTGTCCTTGAAATTTGGGAAGCATTGAGAAGAATCGCCAGTGCAGCATCATGTTTTTAGTCAGACTGGCTTGCATTAAAAAGAAAACAAAATACAACAAAAAAACCCCAACACTAATCTACCTCTTTCCCCTTCAGGAACCACTTATCTCTGCTCCCTTTTTGTCCTGGAGAGTCTTTCCAGCCTTTGGCATTCTACCCAGGCTGTCTCCTTTAGCCTCAGGTCACTTCCCATCATCAAACTCACAATCACTTTTTTTTTTTTTGCCACAAAGGAAGTTAATTACAAGATAGAATTGTAAGAGAGTTTAGGGCTTAATTAGTCAAATCAGAAGCTGAAGTCCAGAGGGGTGAAGTGATTTGCTTAATGTCAAATAGATAGAAAGAGCCAGACCTAGAACCCAAGTCACCAGACTAATGGCCATATGCTCTTGCTGTGGTATTATGCTGCTGTCTTTTGTCTTTTCACCCAACATAGTCTATTTCTCCAATTCTCCCTAATAAGAATCAATCTGAATAATCAATGCATGTCTTGCACATGCAAAGAAGATGATGAACAAATATTAGAGGAAGTGAATAAGAGGTGATTCACATTTCTCGGTAAATTTCAGAAATATATAAAACAGCACCATCAGCCATTTGAACACTAGGCTAATGACTCCTATGATAAACTGGCTTCCTTCTGTTCAATAGTATCTCCTTTTTATTATGAAATTCAATCTGCCTCCACAAACAATTACTAAGCTTCCACCACACACCAAGTACACAGTGCTAGATACTGGGGATACCAAGCTAAAAAAAAAATAATAATGCCACTGAACAGTGTCCTCAACATATGGAATGGGGTAAAAATAGGATCTGTGATTTCACTGAGCCCAGGAAATTCCTGCAGCCAATGAAAATCAGCTCATTTGTGATGATTTAAAGTCTTAGAGAGTTGCCCAGAGTACGCAGAAATTATGATTTATCCAAGTCACTTGTCCACACAATCTTGAATACAGTCAATGCTTAATAACTGTTTGTTAAAATCAAAATCACTTATTTTTCTCAATAAACTTATAATTTATAGCGGGATAAGTTACATGCATTAAGAACAATGACCATGATATCTCAACAGGGCCTTAAAGGGAGAGAGAAGGATTCAACAGGTGGGGATGAAAGAATCTACTTTAGACATGCAATGTCATATGCATAGGAGTAGGAGAGAGAGCAGCATATGAATGAGAAATGCTAACTGGTCCAGCATGGTTGGAACATAGAGACTTTCCACCAAAATAGGAATCACAAAATGGGAAGCTCATGAGATGGAACTCATCTGTTTCCTCATCTATAAAATGAGAGGGTTGGATTAAAAATCCTGGTCCCTTTGAGCTCTGAAATTTTATGATTCTTTAATTTAACAAATGCCATCTTTCCCCTCTTCCCCCTAGGAATTTAGTAAGGTCTCGTTTTCTGTCATTTAAAAAAAAATCACCTTGGGAAAACAGTGCTATGTGGAAGAAAACTGTAAAGCTTTTAATACTGATAGTACTAGTATGGACTCACATTCCTTTCATTCTTGTTCTCATCTTTGATATGCAGGTTAAGTCTCTGTGACAAGAGAATATAAATGTGAGCCAGGGGCTATTGAGTTAATGAGGGTGGGCTGCATCCCATCCTACTTAGAGGGACTAGGTTTTATTATTCTGGGAAGTCATTTGCATGTGTTTCAGATTCTGAGAACATCAACATGACTTTTGGGGGAAAGATTTAAAGATTTTATGTGTATATGGTTTGACTATTTTTATCCCCTCCCCCCCCCACACACATACACACACCTCAGCTCCTTTATTTAAATTTTTTTTGTTACTAAGATTTTTCAGGAGACAATACAAGTCGGCCAATTCAACTGTGGGAACATGACAGATTATTCTCTACGAACATGTACCATTTCCTTCCTTCCTTCCTTTTTCTACCGTTAGATGAATAGAAATCCAAGGATTTTTTTAAACAAATTCTACAGGGTTATCCTAATGTTTGTGGTGGCCCCACAACTTAGAAAGCTTACAGTAACTCACATAAGCCATGTCCGGCCATTGATTTTTACACAGGACTCCCCGCTGATTCAATGGGGAGTTTTTTCATGTGGATCGATGGCAGGATATGACTAGTGACATTAAGCACAGATAAAAGACTCTTGAGTTAACTGTCAACAGGACTAAAATTTGGATGTAAACTGGGTAAAAGGAAAATGGCTTTCAAAGAATGATTAGAAAGGGAGAGAAAGCATTTCACAATTGCTTCTTTTATTTTTTTTTAGGTCAGTGAAAAATGAGATTTTTTTAAACTGCTGAATGACCATTTCCTTAGACTATGTGAAAGCACATACACAATGATAAATGGCTGCAGAACAATACCAGAAGCTCTCAAACTGAAGGTAATAGACCTGGGTTCTGGGTTTATTATAATGATGATGATCTTGGGTCTACTAATTACTACATGCATGACCTCACCTCTTTCACCTCAGTCCCCACACTTATAAAAAGGAGCATCAAATTAGGTGTCTTAGCTTCCTTCTACATCAAAATCGTCCATCATCATCAACTGAAAATTTCTTTAACTCCTTTAACTCATTGATGGATCACCAAGCACTTAATAAGTACCTGGCACTGAATCTGGCATTGAGATACAACAAAACAAATCTCTCGTGATTATTGTCATCTAAGTTCCCCCTACAGCCCATAGGCTGCCTGTTTTTGCAATGTCCCTGGGGTCCATGGGACCATACAAAAAAGTAGCATTGGGTCATACAAATGTAAAAACTATTCTTAGCTTAGAAGGCCTGCAAAAAAAGGTCAGTGGGCCAGGTTTGGCCTGTGGGCTGTAAGATGCCAACCCCTGACACCATCTCAAGTCACATAGAGCAGATTTTCTGCCTTTTAAAACATTCCCCCAGAATCCTTTTGCATATGCTAAGCACATGGAGGCCTTCAACAATTGCCTATTGGTTCATTAATCAATTTAACAGCAACATTTTGAATTGAAAAAGTGAGAGAGCAGAGCAAAGCAGCAAAAGTTTCATATGTTCTACCCAAAGCACCTAAATAAAATAAATTGCATATAGAATGCCAAACTAACCAGATATAAAGTAAGAAATTCAATTATCCAGACTTGAGTTTACTATTTTATAGTCCATTTTCAGAAATTTGCAATTAGGTGGCATGTTGTGTTGCAGTCAGGAAAACCTTGAGTTCAAATCCTGCCTCAGACAATAGTTGTATGGCCCTAGGTAAGTCAGTATGTAAGTATTTGCCTCAGTTTCTTCATCTGTAAAATATGGATAATAATAATACCCAGGGTGGTCATGAGAATCAAATCAGATAATACTTGCAAAGCACTTGGCAAACCTTAAATGTTAGTCATTATTATTATTGTTCTTCTTATTATTATTTCTATGTGAAGATAGGAACAACTACAAGAAAACTACAGGAAAACAACAAACAGATCAGCCTTGTCCACACTTGGAGAATTATAAGATAAGCAGAATAAGTAAATCCTAAGGGGAAACTTGTTCTTCTACTTTTTAACAAATATTAACAGCTCACATTTTCATGGAGATTTTGCATACATCATCTCCTTTGATCCTGAGAACAACTCAAAATCAAGTTCTATATGCCAGAAATGGAGTCCAAATAGAGCTTTGTTCTCTGGCTTATGAGAGGTCAGAGGTAATTAGGCATTTGAATTCTTATAATCTACTATCCACTAATGAACTTACTTCTACAGCATTTGGACTATGAAATATGTACAATTAGAAATTCCATGAAATGTCCCCAATATGTACTAGACCTCTAGGAGTCAAATAGCTGAATAATTGAAACATCTGCTCATCCGGGTGATCTTTGACTAATAGAATCATAGAAAATAGAATTACAACTAATCCCTTAATTTTTCACATGAAGAAACCAAGGCCCAGAGAGGTTAAGTCTTCACATTATTAGAAACCAAAAGTTAAGGGGCAGCTAGGTGGCACAGTGGATAAAGCACTGGCCTTGGATTCAGGAGGACCTGAGTTCAAATCTGACCTCAGACACTTGACACTTACTAGCTGTGTGGCCCTGGGCAAATCACTTAACCCTCGCCTCACACACACACAAAAAAAGAAAGAAACAAACAAACAAACCAACAAACCAACAGTTAAAGAGAGGTTCATTTTTTGTTTTGTTTTGTTTTGTTTTTTAAGGGAAATGTGGAAAAACCAGCAGTTAACAGCATTGAAAGGTCTTCAGTTTGAATAGAATGATATATATGGTCAATAATATTTTTTTAAGTTGCCTCTCTGGGAACAGATCTAAGGATTTAGAATCCAAAAGAGACGTTGAGATCATGTAGTCCGATCCATTATCTTTACAACTGAGAAAACAGCCTCAAAAAAATAGCTTGAATTATCCAACATCTCATATGTGGTAAGGTCTGGAACATGAATCTGATATCAAGTCCTTTGATTGCAAATCAGAGTTCTTTCTCCCACACGGTTAAGAGTTGCCTGCTATTGGGTCTAGCTCCTTTAAGGTAAAAATAGTGATGATCATAGTTATAAGATATTTAATTATAAATTGAGCAATCATTATAGTTTAAAAATGTACAGGATTTCCAGGAATGTTTCTCTTTAAGAAAGGAACTGAGGGGCGGCTAGGTGGCACAGGGGAAAGAGCTCAGGAGGACCTGAGTTTAAATCCAGCCTCAGACACTTACTAGCTGTGTGCCCCTGAACAAGTCATTTAACCTGACTGCCTCCAAAAAGAAAAGAACTGAGTTTGTAAAATGGAATTCAACATTAATTATGACTACAAGACACAAATGAAAGTGATTTAAAAAAAAAAAAGTATCAGTTTAGGGGGCAGCTAGGTGGCGGAATGGATAAAGTACCTGCCCTGAATTCAGGAGGACCTGAGTTTAAATCTGACCTCAGACACTTGATACTTACTAGCTGTGTGAACCTGGGCAAGTCACTTAACCCTCATTGCCCAGCAAAAAATAAATAAATAATTTTTAAAAAGCATCAGTCTAACAAGTTTTATTTTTTTTAATCTATATTATGACAAATAACCACTTTGACAGATAATCTGGTTGTGGTCCCCTGTTGAGACAGTTTTAAAGTTGTGGTTCTTTCTGTATCAACAGACCTAAGGAAGCAATTGTGTGATTTTGGACAAGATTTTTCATTTTCCTGGCCTCAGTTTCCACATCTATAGAATGAAAAGACTAGACTAGATGACCTCTGAAGTCACTTGATAAATCTATGTTCCTCATAACAACTACATTTCAAACACTTGGCTTTGCAAACCTTAAAGCACCATATAAATGGGAGTTATTATTATTGTTTTCATTACCGTTATTATTGACTTCCCAAACCTTCATTTAACAAAGGAAGTTTGCATGGTTTTTATAATCTTCCTATAGGAAATTACATTTCTATAGCTCTTTCATTTTATTACACTTGTCATTTCTGCTCATCAATTTCCTCCTTCTGTCATTGGACCTAGCAATTAAGTCTGGGCTTGGGCCTGGACATTCAGATTCAAGCCTGGCATGTGGACGTGGTCCTGTTTGAAAACAGCATGATCCTATAAGTAGCACAGACCCCCAAGAGTATAACAAAGGGAGAGGACCTCTCAGTGTGAGGCTTTAATTAATGGTATGTTAACCCAAGGACTAGCAAACTGTCAATTTCTTTCTGGCTCCATGAGATGCAGAGGCCAGCACGTCAGGCCTCATTCAGGGAACATAAGTAATCTCAATAAAGCAATAATCATGGGGAAGTTCAGAGAAGATTTATCCAAAATGATCTCCCTCTTTTCTTGAGGGCTGCCCTGTAGGAGATGGGATGGAGTGATAGGAAAGCATGTGCCTTTCCCCACTTCTTTCAAAGCCAGATAAAATCATTATACAAGATTAGAAACCCACAGGGTGGGAATTGCTTTCTTCCTGGACAAGCACCGGAGCCCTTCCATTTCTCCCTGCATCACTGGACTCCCTGCTGGCATTCTAAGTGGACAGCTGGGTCTAGGTTCTGCCTTCCCTCCCTTGGAAGGCTATATCACAATTCCTCTCTCATTTTCTTGATGCTCAGAAAGGCCCTTCAGCCCTTTCCAGGAGCCGACCCAGGCTCATGTTTAGATCAACAGACTAGGCCTCTTTCAACATGGACTAAACAACACCATTTGTAGTCAAGCAACTGGATTTGTCGATGGTGGGTTTTGGGTTTTTTTTGCTTTTGGTCTGTCCCTGTGAGCTGCCTGCATTCACCTCCATGCCCTTGTCCTAATCTTTAAAATATGCACATACACAGCAAAAGTTGGTCTAGAAATGGGAACAAGCCATTTGGAGTTTTACATCCTTGCCAAATGGTGAGTGATAGGTCACCTACATATACTATTGCCAATGAATGAATATCTAAAGGTCTTTCATTTCCTCCCATTTGAGCATTACTCAGATACTCTTGGAACAGTTCTAGGGGAGAAGTTTTTATCTGAATCCATTTCTATAGACAACTCCTATGGACCCATCTCATGCGGCAGAGGCCTAGGACTAGGGATCGGACCCATAATTTCCTTGGAATAAGAAACTCCCATATGAGAAAACTCTACCATTGGAAGTTTGGCAATTTCTCTGTCCCCTATAATGTTAGAATTACCTGTATTTTGGAAATCCCACAGCGCTTATGGGTTAAGTAACTTACCCAGAGTCACAACAGTATGAGTAGAACTTAAACTCAGGACTTCCTTGCTCCAGTTCTAGTTCTTCATCTGGATCCTGCTGAATTCCAGGACAACTGTGTGGTTCTAGGTCCTCTGCCAGAGATGGCATGGGGGTAAGCTTGGCTGAGGTGGCTCCTGTAGCCCTGTGTGATGAAGAAGGTAAGGGCAGGAATTTAAAAAGGGACCAAGCTTGAACATGGTGGAGAGATTGCAGACCTGACACTCTGATACTGACCACTTCTGCAGAACTGGAAAAAGTCTGGGATCACTCTCATCATTTGCTGCCTTCATTCCTGCTGAACGAAGGTGGGCAAAGGTGTACAACTGTTTTGACTGGGTCCCTTACAAAGTTATTTTATATAGCCTCAACTGGGCCCTTGCTGCTAGGCAATCCCACTATAACCCCCTTATCTATTCACATCACACTCTCCATGGCAGTTCTTTTGTACCTTTTCATCTCTCCTTATGCCTCCCATGGCTCCTGCACACACATATCCTCATTTGGGAAATTTGACTTATTTTTTTTACATGTGCAATTATGTAAAATATTACCATGTTACTTATTTTATACAAGAAAACTTGAATAAAAGGAAAAAATGAAAGAGTGAAAAAATAGCATGCTTCAGTCTGTGTTCCATCAATATCAGCTCTTTCTTTGGAGGTGGATAGTATGTTTCATGAATAGTCCTTTGGGATTGTCTTGGATCATTGTATTGCTGAGAATAGTTAAGTTATGCATAGTTCTTCATCAAACAATATTGCCATCACTGTGCACAACGTTCTCCTGGTTCTGCTCACTTCACTATACATCAGTTCATACAAGTCTTTCCAGGCCTTTCTGAAACCATCCTGCTTGTCATTTCTTATAGCAGAATAATATTCTATCACCATCATGTACCACAGCTTGTTTAGCCATTCCCCAGTTGATGGTCATTCCTTTGATTTCCAATTCTTAGCCACCACAAAAAGAGCTGTTATAAATAATTTTGCACGAATAGATCTTTTTCTTTTGGAGGATGTCTTTGGGATATAAACCTAGCGGTGGTATTGCTGGATCAAAGGGCATGCACAGTTCTATAGCCCTTTGGGCATAGTTCCAAATATTTGCTTTACATCTTACAGAAAAATTGAGGTCATTTGCTGTGAGCTCCTCTCATCTCACAACACTCATATACTTTCTGCAACTCTCTTCTCCTTTACTCCTGATTTATATGATGATATGGCCTTATTCCCTATCAGGGATAAACTATCTACCTACTCAAACAAGATTGTTCTATCTCATCTTCAAAAGACTGTCTACTCTGTTTTCCCAATTTATCATTTTTTCTTAGGGAGGCAATTAGGGTTAAGTGGCTTGCCCAGGGTCACACAGCTAGTAAGTGTTAAGTGTCTGAGGCCGGATTTGAACTCAGGTCCTTCTGAATCCAGGGCCGGTGCTCTATCCACTGTGCCACTTAGCTGTGCCCCCCCCCCAATTTATCATTTATTTTTCAATCTCTCCCTCTCTGCTGACTCCTTCCCCCTTGCCAACAAACATGTCCATGCCTTACCCATCCTGAAAAAACTATGACTTGGTCCTTCTATCTCCACTATCATTCTATATCTCTTTGGCCCTTTATAACTAAGTTCCTTGAAAAGACCATCTATGATAGGTACATCCACTTTTTTCTCCTCCCACTCTCCACTTAATCTCCCACAATCTAGCTTCTGTTCTTATCATTCCACCAAAATTCTTTCTTCAAAGTTACCAATGATCTTTTGGTTGCCAAATGTAATCTCTTCTATCTTTCTGAGACTTTTGCCACCACTGATATTCCTTGTACCCTTGGTATCTTCTTCTCTCTATGTTTTCAAGACATCCTTCTTTCTTTCCTGGTTCTCCTTTTACCTAGCTGACCATTCCCTCTCAGTCTCCTTTGTTGAATCCTCTTCCAGATCATGCCCCTAACTAGATATCCCTCAGGGTTCTGTCCTGGGCTTTTTTCTCTTCTCCCTCACTTGGGGATATTAGCTCCCATGGATTTAATTGCCATTTCTATGCTTATGATTCTCAGATCCGCCTTTCCTGCCACAATCTCTAAGCTGACCTCCAATTTCTCATCTCCAACTGCCCTTCAGCCATCTCAAACAGGATGTGGAGCAGTCATGCTAAACTCAACATGTCCAAAACTGAACTTGTTATCTTTCCCAAAAAAATCTTCCCCAACTTCCTAACTTCCCAATTACTATTGAGGAAAGCATCATTCACCCAGTCCCTCATGCTCTCAAACTAGGGGTCGTCCTCGACTCCTCACCCTCTCCCATCCCCATAACCAAGCTGTTGCCAAAGCCTGTCCATTTCACCTTTGCAAAATTCCCTTAATGCACTCTCTTCCCTCCCTTGACACTGCTACTACCCTCATCACCTGCAGCCTAGATTACAGCAATAGCCTGTTGGTGGGTCTCCCTGCCTCAAGTCTCTTCCTTTCAAAGCCATTCTCCATTCAGGCACCAGAGTGATTTTTTTAAGTTCGGGTCCCATCATGTTACCCTCCAACTCAATAAATTCTAGTGGCTCCCAACACCTCCAAGATCAAATACAAAATCCTCTGTTCAAAAACCTTCACAACCTATCTGCCTCCTACCTTTCCAGTTTTCTTAGACTTTACTCCCTGCCATGTATTTGTTGATCCAATGACTCTGGTCTTTTGGCTGTTCTGCTAATAAGATACTCCATCTCTCAGGTCTGGGAATTTTCCCTGCCTGTCCCAATGCCTGAAATGCTCTCCCTTCTCATTTCTGCTTCTATGACTTCCTTTAAGTCCTGACTAAAAGCCCATCTTCTACAGAAAGCCTTCTCCAATCCCTCTTAATTCTGGTGCCCTTTCTTTCTTAAATATTTACTACTACTTATCCTCAATATAGCTCATTTGTATATATGTGTTTGATTGTTGTATTCCCCATCTGATTGGGAGCTTCTTGAGGACAGGGACTGTCTTTTGCATCTTCTTGTTACTTGCAAGACATGAGATACAAGCTTCAGCCAGAAAGGTGGCAATAAATCAAAGCAGTTTGGCATCAGTAAACCCAATGCTAGTCTTCTCAGCCCATCAAATTTCCACATTCACCTCCTCCCCAGCAGCAAGTAGGACACAAATACTGGAAGTTCAGATGCTCACCCACCCATGGGTTGTACCTTCAGGAATTCACAGGATCCGTTCTATTGTTCTCTACCAAAGCTGTCACAAGCTGTACAAGCAAGATTGCACTGCTGGATGAGTACTTCTGCCTTCAGCTTACTGATCTCTAGATCTTTGCATTTTGCTATTAGAGACATGCAGCTGTGTCACTGTCCCTTAATACTGGACAATCATGAAGAGTTTCCCCTACTTATGAGATAAAAGCTTCCTGGCTATCACAGTTCTAGTTGGGCAGCTCCATGGGCAGTCATGAGCAGAGCACTATGACCATACTCTCTCTCTCCCCACATTCAAACTCAGGTCATCTTTAAATATGACATCCTCAGTGTCTCTCTGCTATATGCAGGACCACAGGTCCTCTTAGGCTCCCCTATTCCCTTCCCTTGCCTCCATCAGGACTGGTATGGAAATAACATGGGCAACACATTTACAAGTAATGGGGCAGCTAGGTGGAGCAGTGGGTCTGGAATTAGAAAGACTCATCTTCATGAGTTCAATTCTGGCCTCAGATACTTCCTAGTTGCATGACCCTGGGCAAGTCACTTAGTCTTGTTCACCTCAGTTTCCTCATCTATAAAATGAGCTGAGGAAGAAAATGGCAAACCACTCCAGCATCATTGCCAAGAAAACCCCTAATGGGATCACAGAGAGTTGGACACAACTGAAATGACTCAACAACAAATTTCCCAATATAATGTGAGCTCCTTGAGTTCAGGTACCTTGTTTTTGCCTTTCTTTGTATCTGGCTGGCACAAGTGCTTAATAAATGCTTCTTGATTGATGACACAACTCTACTTTCTTACATTTGAGCCCCACCTGTTATGTTTTGAATCAGCTCTTTATCATTTTCTTTTTCTGGCTTGTACTCATTCTGTCACAAATTCTAACACAATAACAATCCCATCAGACATTAATAAAGACATAAGATGGTATACTTAGTAGATATACTAAGAAGATATACTTAGTCATCCATTTCTCCAACTAAATTTTCATCTTTTCTCTGCTATCCACCCCCAACCTCATTCCCAAGAAGGATCTTTGCTGAGGCTGTAGGTATTCATCCTCCTTCTCCAAAATCTTGCATGCCTGCTACATTTCTCACTTCCTACTGGGATAATTTCGCATACACACACACACAGAGCATCAAAAGAGGGAGCTGTCTGAGGACTGTGTGGCACTCCATAGAGTTCTTACATGTGCCCCCCTTCTGTAGCTGTTGCTCTGTCAGCAGCACCTACCAGCTGGTCTAGGATTCTCACCTTCCATCAGCACACACATAATATGGAAAATCCTCTGAACGCAGCTTTCTTCAGACTTCAGATTTATGATCCTAGAGTTTTAAAAAGATGTTCACTCCTAGATCCCAGAGCATGCTTTTCTTGTGTGCCTGAAAAAATTCAAACTCAGGCAAAAAGAAAATCTAGGCATAAATGAAATATTGAAGTGGGGGATTTCCATGAGAATGAGAGAATGAAGTTATGCTCACACACATATGTGTGTGTATACATTTTTTAACTGGAATGGATTACAGGGCTCAACATACACAGTGAAAGAGAAAAGCCTCTATCTATCTATCTATCTATCTATCTATCTATCTATCTATCTATCTATCTATCTATCTATCTATCTATCATTTATCTATCTATGTATCTATCTCATCAAAACTGAAGTCTCAAGGGACATTCATAAAGCCAACCACAATGCTGGTATTATTATCATTAGCATCATCATAATAGCTCATATTTGTATAGCACTTTAAGGTTTGCATATATTATCTCATTCAATCCTTACAATCCAATGTTAGATGCTATTATTATCCTCATTTTACAGATGAAGATACTGAGGCCAAGAGTGGTCAAGTGACTTGACTAAGGTCACACAGTAAGTAAGTTTCTGAGACAGGATGGGAATTTAGGTCTTCCTGTTTCCAGACTAGCATTTTAATCTACTATACGCCCAGGCTTATCATCTCTTTCTTGCCAGAAAAATGTTGGCTGTAGAATGGCCCTTGTTAATATTAATATGATTGGTTGGGTCAAGATTGTCCTGAATATATTTCAGCTTAGACAAATGGCTATTTTCTCTTGGGGGGTTGGGGGGGAGGACTTTAAAAACAGCTCTTTCTGCATGGGTCACAGAACACATAATCATCATCTGGGTGGCCAAGTGCTGGCATTACTCCAAAAGGTATCATACAAGAATATTTAGATAGTTTAATGCAAAAAACAGCCAGGGAGAGCTGATCACCTCTTGTCGCCAGTAAGTCTTCCAAATCAGCTCGATGGGAAGCTGCTGGAAGTAATACCCTCCAAGGAAGGGGCTCTACTAAAAGAACATGAAAGGGATGGCCTCATGGAGGGGCCCCTTACCAATAGGGATATTAGGTTACTTATATATCAATGTATCTTAGGAACAGGGCAGCTAGGTGGGGCAGTGGATAGAGAACCTGACCTAGAGTCAGGAAGACTTATCTTCCCGAGTTCAAATCTGGCCTCAGATACTTACTAGCTGTGTGACCCTGGGCAAGTCACTTAATATGATTTGCCTTGGTTTCCTTATCTATAAAATGAGCTGGAGAAGAAAATAGCAAACTGCTCCAGTATCTTTGCCAAGAAAACCCCAAAATGGGGTCAGGGAGAGAGGGATGTGAGTTAAAATGACTGAACAATAACAACATTAAGGTATCTTAGGAGCAGGAAAAAAGGACTGCAGATATCCCAAACTTCCCCCAGTGGTTGGCTAAAGCCTTAAATGTTAGGTTAGGAGTCTGCAATGGTTCAGATGACTTTTTTGATAGTTGAGTTTTGATAGTTTGATAGTTATTTTCCAGTTACATATAAGGATAGTTTTCAACATTTGTTTTCATAGGATATTTAATTCCAAAATTTTCTCCCACCCTCCCTTCCCTCCCAGCTCCCCAAGACAGAAAGCAATCTAATATAGGTTATATATGTGCAATCACATTAAACATATTTCTGCATTAGTTATATTGTGAAAGAAGAATCAGAGTACAAGGGAAAAACCTCAAAAAGAAGGAAAAAAACAGCAACCCCAAAATAGAAACAGTATGGTTCAATCTGCATTCATAAAGCATAGTTCTTTTTTTCTGGATATTGAGAACACTTTGTATCATGAAGTTCTTTGAAATTGTTTTGGACCATTGCATTGCTAAAAAGAGCCAAGTCTATCACCATTGTTCATCACACAATGTTGCTGTTACTGTGTACAATGTTCTCCTAGTTCTGCTCCTCTCAGTCAGCATCAGTTCATGTAAGTCCTTCCAGGTTTCTCTGAACTTTGCCTACTCCTCATTACTTTTCACATTGCTTTTTTTAAAACTTTGTGTTCTAAATTTTCTTCCTCCCTCTCTCTGTGTCCCTCCCTATGAAATCCAGCAATTCAACATTAGTCATACATGTGCAGTTATGCAAAACATCTTCTCATTAGTCAGGTTGTGAAATAAAATAGACAAAATACCTTTAGAAAGAGGAGCTAACATAAAATTAGACTTCAATATGTATTCAGATACCATCAGTTCTTTCCCTTTGATAGTTTGCATTTTTCATATATCCTTCTGATATCATCCTGCTCATCATTTCTTTCACAGTTGCTATTGCTAACTGTATTAATCTCTATCTTATTCCCTCCCCTTGATATCTACTATATTTTCTATCTTCCTTTACCCTATCCCTCCTCAAAAGTGTTTTGCTTTTTACTTCCCCTCCCCGAATCTGCCCTTCCTTCCACCCTCCATCTCCTTCCCCTCCCACTTTCCCTCAGGGCACAATATATTATTATACCCACTTGAGTGTGTATGTTATTCCCTCTTTGAGCCAATTCTGATGAGAGTAAGGTTCATTCACTCCCCCGCTCTTTCCCCATCTTCTCCTCTACTTCAAAAACTTTTTCTTGTTTCTTTTATTTGAGCTACTTTTCCCCAGTCCACCTCTCCCTTTATGTTTCTTCCAGGGCATTCCCCTTACCCCTTAACTTTATTTTGAAGATGTCATCATGGGTCAGCTAGGTGACACAGTGGACAAAGCACCTAATTCTTAGGCAATTATTTTCTTCAGAGAGCTTTTCTATCTCCTTTCCCATTTGGCTTTTCAAGCTGTTGACTTTTTTCTCATGACTCTCCTGCATTGCTCTCATTTCTCTTTCCATTCTTTCCTCCATCTCTCTAAATCTTCCTTCTATCTCTTCAAAGTCCGTTTTGAGCAATTCCATGGCCTGAGATCAATTCATATTTTTCTCGGAAGCTTTGGATGTTGGAGCTTTGACTGTGTTATTATTTTCTTCTGGGGGTGTATTCTGGTCTACTTCACCCCCCCAAAAAAGCTTTCTGTAGTCCACTGCTTTCTTTGCCTGTTCATCTCAACCAGGAAGCAGATGTCTGATTGAAATCTGATTCTCTATGGTCGCAAGCTTGGTATGCCTGTGCCCTTCCCCCACTGGGCCACCACTACTCGATTCAGCCCACTGGTTCAGAACCAGGGAGCTTTGCCCCAACTCCAGCAGAGACTGCAGCCACTTCCCCCCAGACAACTGCCAAACCCCCTCAATGGTCCATGAGCCAAACATCAGAAAAAGCTGTTGGCACCAAAGACTTCAGCCTGACTTTCAAGGCATTCCATAATGTGACCCCAACCTGCCCTTTTCAACCTCATATCACAAAATCAAAAAGATACAGAATTTGATTTTTGGAAGGGATCTCAGCAGTCATAGAGTTTATTGTTTATTCTTTATTCTCAAAGAAGATCATGACATCGGGGTGGTGTTGTGACTTGAAGTGAAATGGATTTAAGTGAGGGAGGGCTGTGCAAAATCACCAACCTCACTCTCTCTTCCAGAGCCATCTGGGTCCAGTGGAAAGATATGTATCAGGACAAATGGAGATGGCCCCAGATATTTAAGGCAATTGGGGTTAAGTGACTTGTCCAGGGTCATACAGCTAGTAAGTGTCAGAGGTGAGATTTGAACTTAGGTCCTCCCAATTTAAGGGCCAGTATTCCATCCACTGCACCACCCAGCTGCCCTTCCATGGATTTTAACTTTTACACAATAGGAATTCTCTTTGTAATGGACTGGACAAGAGGTTATCCAACCTCTGAAAGAAGCCGTCCTAGGAAAGGGAACCTACTACTTTTTGAAGCAGTGCATTATACTTTGGGAGAGCTCTAATCTTTGAGAATTTTTCTCCTGACATTGGGCCTAACTGCCTTTTTGCAACCTCCACTCTAAGCTCCTCCTGCTTCTACCCTCCAGGGCCAAACAGAGCAAGACTAAATCATCTTTGCTCTACTTTCTTCCACTACTCTACGTACCTGTTAAGCTCAGTACTCAGCACTGGTAAAATTATATGGGGCCACCTTCTCCATTACAGGCCAGGTATTAATATTTTGAAGAAACCCATCTGGGCAGGGAGCCAGCCTGTGTGGCCCTGCCCCCCCCAAAAAAAGCTTCTGAACTGGATGATGATGAGCGAAGCCAAAGGCATGGGCGTGGAGATAATTTTAAAAGAGGGACCAAGCTGAACATGAGGGAGGGACTTGAGGAATGTCTCCTGTGTAATGAGAACTGGTACCTTCTTCCCCTCAGGCCACTTTAACTGCTTATGCCCCAATAGAAAGAAATCCCCTCGACTCACACAGGTTGGTGTGATAGATAACAGAGGTGTGATATTATCATCTAACATTTCTATAGTGTACAGAACCAAGTAAATAAGATTTGCAGAACACTTCACTTCTATCATTTTATTTGATCTATACAATGACCTCGTATTTGTTGTTGTTGTTGAGTTGCTTCAATTGTATTTGACTCTTCATGATCCTACTTGGCATTTTCCTGGAAAAGATACTGGGGTGGTTCGCCATTTCCTCTCTGGTTCATTTTATAGAAGATGAAATAGGCAAACAAAGTTAGGTGACTTGCCCAGTGTCACACAGCTAGCAAGTGTCTGAGGCCATATTTGAATTGAGGAAGATGATTCTTCCTGACTCCAAGCCTGATACTTTATCCATCTAGGTATTATTTTTATTAATTTTAATATGATTTAAAAACTATTTTAAATAATGTATATGTAAATAAACTGAAAGATATTGCAGAATGGGAAATTCTTTGGTTGAAGGGTAAGCCATGATTTGTTAAATCCTCCTAGTCTAAGTAAAGAATATTTCTCCTCACAAAAGGGGCAGAGCTATGGTAAGAGAGGCTTCCAGCTTTCTGAGAGCCAGAGAGAGCTTGCTAATTCTACCAAGCCAACTCCTGATTTTAGAGTGGTTTATCTGACAGTAAAGGGTGTGTTTTATTGATATTGCCTAACCCTTATAGCTGAAATAGATTGGGCAACTTTTCATAGCATCCCTCAGTTGTGACAGTGGATTAAGCAGAATGAGGATATCAAAATCTTGGGGCTCAGAAGGCTCTCAGCAGTTATCTAGTCTGATCACAGAAAAGAGAAGGGAAAAGGAAAAGAAAGGGAAAGGGAAAGAGAAGGGAAAGGGAAAAGGGAAAAAGAAGGGAAAGGGAAAGGGAAATGAAAGAGGAAGGGGAAGGGGAAAGGAAAAGAATAAGAGAAGAGAAAGGGATGGGGAGAGGAAGAGGGGGAAGGAAAGGAAAAGAGGAAGAGGAAGGGGAAGGGAAACAGAAGAAGCATTTATTTAGTGCCTACTGTGCATTAATCATTGTGCTAAGTGCTTTACAAATATTGTTTCATTGATTCTCACAACAGCCATATGAGGTAGGTGTTATTATTAGCCCCATTTCATGGCTGAGAAAACTGAGGCAGAGAGAAGTTAAGTTACCTGCCCAGGGTCACACAGGATTTGAACCCAGGTATTCTTGATTCCAGGTTCAGCTTCTATCCACTGTGCCATCTAGATGTTTCAACTAGTCACAGACTCTCCTCAAAAATTTCTAGTAAAGGGGCAGTTAAGTGGTGCAGTGGATAGAGCACTGGCCCTGGATTCAGGAGGACCTCAGTTCAAATCCGGCATCAGACACTTAATACTTACTAGCTCTGTGACCCTGGGCAGGTCTCTTAAACCCAATTGCCTCACCCCCCAAAAAAATTTCTAGTAAGAAGAAGACACCACCACTTCTGGAGATAGGCATTGCACTTTGGGAAACCTCTGATTCCTAGGAAGCTTTTTCCTTGAATCTTAATTTTCCTATCTGTTGCTTCTACCCATTGCTCTTATCTCTACTGTCTTGGACTAAGAATCTTTTCCCATGTAACAGCCCTCAACTACTCTCAAAGCCTGTTAGGTTTCCTTCCCCCCATGTCTTTCTTCTTGAAACCAAACATTGCAATTTAATCCAGGAATGGGAATAAGTACTAATTCCTGAATACCCTCCTCTGGATATTTCTAACTTGTCCATACCCTTTCTAAAATGTGCCCTGAAGAGTCCAGAGATAGACTGACCAGGGCAGAGTGCAGTGACTATCCTTATTCTGAGTATGAATCCTCTCTCAACATGACCCAGGATGACATTAGCTGTGCTGGCTCCCATATCACACAGATGACTCATTTTCAGCATGCTCTCCACTAAAATCCCCACATCATTTCCACAGAAAGTGTATCTAGTTCCAAACCCTCATTCTGTCTTCATGAAGCTGACTTCTTGAGACCCACTATCACCCATCAGATTTACCCCAATTGAAATTAATTTTATTAGTTTTCACCCATTGTTCTCATATGTTGAGATCTTTTTGGATCCTGACTCTCAAATTCCAATGTGTTGGCTATCCTTTCCAAGCCTCTTCTAGCCAATTCCCTTTGGTGGCTTCATCACCATTCCAGTTATCTCAGCTGAATGTCATGAAGATACTCTGCTTAGTTCTTCATGGAACTCTACATGAAGACCAAACCTGACACAAGATGCCAAATTAGCCATCACTAAAGAAGGCGTTTCATCCCATAACACCCTGACTGCTTAGCTCTGCTTACCTGATAATGGAGAACAGGTGACTAAAAGAGGTGTGGGATCTCTTAAGAGTATAGATATGCATTTGCCTTCAATGGTTTAGATAATGGATATCCTGACAGTAAGGGGATGGATTCAGCTCTCTTCAAGTCCCAGGAGCACAGAACTTAAAAGTCATTCAGGGGAATTTGAAGAACAGAATCAGAATATTCTACAAATATTTATTAACTATGGTGGAGGAAGATATAAAGATGAAATGAACAACAGCCCCTTTCTTTCATTTCTTAAACAAGATTGTCCCTTCCTAGTACTCAACCCTAATTTTCCTATGGTCTAATCCTCTAGTGCATAATGTGGTAAAAGGGACAACTGAGCTTTTTAGCCAAGAGACCTGAGTCCTAGTCCCAGGTTGGACACTGCTTAACTTTGGGGAAGTTACATCACCACTATCAAAACAACAGCATTTAGTATGCAGACCACCAGTATAGATATTTGTGGGAATACGAAGATTAAACAAGACATAGTGCCTGCCTTTATGGAACAAGCAGGCAAACAGGAGGCTTAGACACCAACAAAGATAACTACATTATACAATATTATATGAGAATCACAGTAGAATGTTCTAAAATAAAGTGCTACCTGAAGTGGTAATCCTAAGGTCATTACCAACCAAGTAGCTCAGGGAAGGCTTCAGGAGGAGTTAGAATCTGAGTCATTCCTGGAAGGCTGGTAGGTAAACCGAAACATGGGTGAAAGGATGGCATTTCAAACATAGGGAGAAGCATGAACAAAATCATAGTAGCATGAGAGTTCAGAGTTCAAGAAGTAGAGGTTGGGGGCAGCTAGATGGTGCAGTGGATAGAGCACCAGCCCTGGAATCAGGAGTACCTGAGTTCAAATCCTGCCTCAGACACTTAACACTTACTAGCTGTGTGACCCTGGGCAATCACTTAACCCCAATTGCCTCACTAAAAAAAAAAGAAGAAGAAGAAGTAGTAGAGGTTGTCCAGTTTAGCTGGAGCATTTGGAGAAGAATAAAGAGGTAAGGCTGAAAAGTTGGGGTAGCATCAAACTGTGGGGGACATTGAAAGGGAGGCAAAGGATTTTGAAATTTACCTCATGGGCAATAGGGAACCAATGAAGGTTATTAAGTGAAGAAATGACATGACCAGATCTAAAATTTAAAGAAAAAAAATTGCTGTTTCTTAAAAGATAGATTGAAGCTGGAAAAGAGTAGAGACAGGAAGACCAGTAGGCAAGTTCTTGCAATGGTCTAGGTGAGAGGTGAAGAAGGTCGTACTTAGGTGCTGGTAATAGAGAAACAGATATATGAGAGAGACCATCAAGATGGAATCAACCAGACTTAGAAATTAGTTAAATATGAGAGGTAACTGAAAGGAAAGAGTCAAATATAAGCACAAGGTTAGGAACTTGGGAGTCTCTCAGGACCTTGGTTTCTTCATCTGTAAAAAAATAATAATAATTTGGCCTACATTATCTCTCAGGCTTTTCCCCTGCTATAACTTTCTTGAATTCTAATACTTAATAATAAATGCTGTGGAGCTCATTATACATGAGAACTCCCACAGAAGCAGATCAGTCACCTCCCCTCCAAAAAATAACAAAGAATGTCTTAACCAACTGAAAAGGTTTTTCCCATATTTCGAAAAATAGGCTAATTGGTAGAGATAATGTTCTCTTACATCTTAACTTTTATGAGAGGGAAAAAAACCCACTATATTTCACAGTGATGCTCCTGCCAAAAGATGTGGTAAGATCCCTTTCTTTGTATCATAAAGGCAAACTTACCCCCAACTGGACCTCCCAAGTTCAGGGAATTTCTTGAAACCTCTTGAATTCAGAAAGCTGTAGAACTTTCTCTGGGTACTGCTCCCCTGTGAGAGCCCCACCCTCTTCCTCCAAGCAGGAGTCAGAACATCTGCTCCCCATGTCTCTGGGAAAATGGATTTAGTTAGTGGATTTTCCCCTCCCCCTCTTTTTAAAAATTGTGTCTTTAGCTTCAAAAAGGCCCCAGGGTACATGCGCAATAAAATCATCCCCTTCAATGTTTAAATCAGATAAGAACAGCTATAACAACAAAAATAACAGCTAAACTAGCATCTCTTGTGTTTATAGTGAGACGTGAGCTTGAGTTACAAAAACTGTCTTTTCAGTTCTCGCCACTTTCCTTTCCTCATCCCCAATATTTCCCCTGTGACTGGCATTCTCTTTCTAATGGAAGCTGGACAGTGAATTGGAGGATGGATGCCCAGCAGGTGTGGGATAAGGCCCTATGAGATTGTGCCCCCAAAGCAACAAACAAACAAACAAAAGCTCACCCTAGGCCACAGTCCCATCCCTCTTTCCCAATACCAACATTACTAAAGGAAAGATATCCCTCTTTTCTCCCTTTGACTCTATACCCTTCTCATCAGTTTGATCCTTTGGAACTTCCCTTGAGTTTTTTGCCTATAAAAGTATTAGTTAAGATTTAAGGGAGATAGACGCATAATGTGATTGGAGGGGTTTTTCTTTTCTTTTGGTTTTGTTTCCCCTAATACCTAGCATGGTGCCTTGCACATAGTAGGTGCTTAAGAAAGGCGTGTTGAATTGAATTTCTGCATTTTCCCTGGGACTGATCATCCCCCAGGGATGTCCCTGATCATACCATACTTGCCCTCTAGCCTCACTGCTGCCTGCTCTCTTAGATTCTCAGTCATCTAACTCAAAGCTTCTTTTTTGTTTTGTTTTGTTTTGGTTTTTCTGGTGAGGCAATTGAGGTTAAGTGACTTGCCCAGGGTCACACAGCTAGTGTCAAATGTCTGAGGCCAAATTTGAACTCAGGTCCTCCTGAATCTAGGACCGGTGCTCTATTCACTGCACCACCTAGCTGCCCCATTTTTTTTTGTTTGTTTTTTTGGTGAAAATACATGCTTTCTGATTCTTTTTGGTTTTGGTTTTGGTTTGGGGGGGACAGGGCAATGAGGGTTAAGTGACTTTCCCAAACTCACACAGCTAGTAAGTGTCAAGTGTCTGAGACTGGATTTCAACTCAGGTCCTCCTGAATCCAAGGCCAGTGCCCTATCCACTGTGCCACCTAGCTGCCCCTCAAAGTTTCTTAAACTGTGAGTAGGGACCCCGTATGGGTTAACTGAAAGTGGGAGTCATTAAAAATTTGGCAATAGATGTTTGATGTGTATACCTATTTTATATACCTATATACCTGGGGTTGCATAAAAATTTCTCAGGTGAAAAGGGGTCACAAGTGGAAAAAGTATAAGAAGCCCTGATCCATCTAACATTACAGCTTAGAAACTCAAGGCTCAAGATAAGGAAGTTGGAAAAAAGAAAGGTATATAAAAGGATAGACAGATTTTTAGGCTTTTAATAACTTTAACTATTCTCTCTTCTTTATTGGAGTTATCCTATACCTCCTCCCCCTGTCTCCCACCCAGTGAAGGAACAGACCCAATTATAATAAAATTCAATTACAAACTCAGTGCATAGGTGTTAAGGTTGTGACATTAACACATATTAGGTGGCACTGATTAGATAAATAGTATCATAGAAGCCAAAAAATATAATAGCATTATGTTTGATAAATCCAAATACCTAAACTTCTAGACTGAAGACTCAATAATGAGCAGAAACTGTGGAAAAACTAGAAAGTTGACTGGCACAAAATAGGTTTAGACCTACATCTTATATCACACACCAAAATAAGTTCCAAACAGATACATGACCTATATATAAAAGGTCATATCCTAAACAAATTAGTGGAACAAGAAAGGAAATATCTATTGCATCTATGGTTGGGGGAAGAATTTGTGGCCTGACCAGGCATAGAAAGGGTCACAGAAGATAAAAAGGATAATTTTGATTGCAAAAAAACTTAAAAGTTTTTGTACAAATTATTTGTACAAATGAAATCAATGCAGTTAAAATGAGAAGGAAAATAGTTAAGTGGGGGAATATTTTCAACAAATGTCTATGACAAAGGTCTGATTTCCAAAATACATAAGGAAGTGATTCTAATATATAAGAACTGGTGCCATTCTCCAATAAATAAGCACTTAAAAAAATATAAACAGGCAGTTCTCAAAGGAAGAAATCCAAATTATGAACAGATATATGAAAAAATATTCAAATCATCAATAATTAGAGAAATAAAAATTTAAAACAATTCTGAGGTTCTATTCCACATCTACCTGATTGGCCAAAAACAAAAAAAAACAAAAAAAGGGTAAGAAAGGAAAATCACTATTATCATAGGCATCTATAGAAAACAGGACCATTAATATACTGTAGGTAGAGCTATGAATTATTCCAATCATTCTAGAAAGCGATTTGGATCTGTACCCCAAAAGTCACTGAAATGTATGTACACCCTTTGACCTAATGATACCATTAGTAGACCCAAAAAGATCAAGGTTAGAAGAAAAGCGCTCACATATACAAAAATATTTACTGCAACTCCTCTCTCTCTCTCTCTCTCTCTCTCTCTCTCTCTCTGGCAAAGAATTAGAAACTAAGGAGTGCCCAACAATTGGGCAATGGTTGAATAAATTAGGCTTATTAATGGAATGGAATGTTATTGTGCTATAAAAGATGATGAAAGAAAGGGTATCAGGCAAGTCTGGTAAGACTTGTATGATACATACAATTATGGTAAGCAGAACCTAAAGAATGAGTTATACACTAACAACACAATATAAGAAGGGGGAAAAAACGAAAGAAAGATTAAGAATGAAAGATCAATATGATTGCCAGCCATAATTCCTGAGAACCACTGATGAAACATACGATCCACTTCCTGAGAGAGGTGAAGTTAAGGTATAAAATGAGGCATCCAAATTTGGATGGGGCCAATTTAGGAATTTATTTGCCTTGACCGTGTCTCTCTGATGCAAGGTGATGATGTGTGACCTTGGGCCTTTCATTTAACCCAGGCAACTTCCTAAGTCTATTAGTTACCAATCTGCTTTAGTAGAGAAAACAAGGAAATTTCTTACAGGGAGCTACCTATACTGATAAAATCACAGGTCTAGTTTAAAAAAAAATAGCTCAAGCAGGGCATTCATGACAGGTAGAGTAGAAATCATTAAAATCCACAAATATTTCCCCAAGTCCCATTTTAATTATGTTTAGAAAGCTACCTCCTTTTCCATGCTCCTGCATATCTCTAATGGTTTAGTCTCTGTTTTCCTCAGTGAAGTTACAAAAAGTAAGAAAAATATTTACCCCTTGAAACAGAGTAACCATCTTCTAACACAAAGGACCCAGATCACTTTGAGGACCTCAGATTTCTCTCTAATTCATTTACCCTCACTGAGGTCGAACCTGGGAACCTCAATGTGAAATCAGTTCCCCTTACTACCACTAAGGAAAGAAAAGCATTGAACAGAGAGCAGGTTTTAGTTACAAAAAAGAGAGCACAGAAAAGATTGATGTAGAAAGCCAAGAGATCCTTTCCCTCCTCCCAGTGAGCCCCCATTATTCTCACCCCACTAGAGAACCATATGATCCCAATGACCACATTACTTCCATGGATGGCACCCATGAGGGATAATCCCCACCACTTCTGATATTCTTGGTTCTTTTCATCAAGTTGTGGTTCCAGTACTCGAGCAATGAGATCATGAAGGGATTTGCTAGTGTCTCAGTTGACTGAGTTATCACTCTTCTCAGACTCCAGGATTATAATAGCTCGGGGCTATTTACTTCTTTTGTTTCTTATACAAGATCCCATAGACCCATTCTATAAATAGTTTTTCACATCATGTGGGAAGTGTCTTCTTATCTTGCTGGAGTTTTCATTTTCCTCTCCTAGTTAAGTTAGAGTGGATCAATCCCATGTGCCTCCTTTTTCCTCAACTCCCATGCAGGTTATCTCCTGCTTCTTCAGTATCTCCTATTGAGTTTTGTAATTTGAAGGGTTTCCTTTGTTTCCTCTCCCTGCTTGTCTTTCTATTCCCCACATTTTATTAGATCCACTGGGCAATGACATACAAATTATATGGGGGGTGGGGGGAGAAGGAAGTAATTATGGAGAAGCTTCTGCGAAAGCCCTGGAATTATGTGGGGGCAATGGGTCGGATTTGGTATTTGTCCCCCATACAGCTATACCTGTGACATAGAGGCATAGGGAGGGCTGAAAGCAAATGCTTGTCATGAATAGGTGGGTAGATGCAAATATGTGTGGCATAGTGAAAAGAAGGGTATTTTGGGGTTAAAGACTCAGGTTCAAATATTGTGTCTAATACTACCTGTGTGTCTTTAGATAAATCATTAACCTCGCTGTACCTCATGATATTCCCCTATAAAAGGAAAGAGTCAGACAAGATAGCCAAAAAGGTAACTTCCTGCTTTGACTCTATGCTTCTGTGACCCTACCTAAGTGATTAAAGGGACACATTTCATGGATTGTATGTGTTAATATGTGTGTGAGTGGGATGGAACTGTCTAAACATATAGAAGCAACTCATATGGCTATATATGAGATCCAATTTGGCCCACTGAATCTCCAAAGAGGCTACACTTCTTCCTTCATGAGAAATAGGAGATGAGCTCTATTGGTACCATTAGAAGCCTAGCAGAAGATGTAGGTAAGGTCCAGGATTACCAAAGGCCAGAAGATCTCTCCTTTCTCCAAAATGGGAATTGGGCTAGAATGATATCTTTCTGACATTCCTCAAGTATCTCTAGTCTAGGAGTATGAATTTTGGTTTAGAAATAAAGCCAAATCCCAGCTCTCTCTTAAGGGAGGAGGATAGCTCAACAGCTTATACTCATCAGCTTAGCTCTTTCCTACCATATTTTTAGTTAACAAAAAGATCATGACAAACAGCAAATAATGAGTAAACCCATTTATCCAAGCAGAACAGCCAACAGGAATTAAACAAGTTCTACAGATTAGGGCATAACAAAAAATACACAAGAGTAAATTAGCTCTTGAGCTGAGAATGAGATAAGATCATAGCTCAAACCATAAATAAATGAATAAAAAACATTTAGTTAAGTATTTATTACATGCAAAGTTCTCTGCTAAGAGAGCTATGTTAATAGAAACATGACAGACCCTGCTTTCAGGAAGTTCGTATTCTAATGGGGGGAGAGAACACAGAAAACTTCAGGTGCAAGTCAGATGGAAAGGTTCTTAGGTTGTAATGATAAAACAGTATATAGTTTGTACATATGTGTCTCATTGTTGTCTCCCCCATCTGACTATGAGCTCCTTGAAGGCAGGGGCTGTCTTTTGTCAATTTTCATACCCTACAGCTCAGCACAGTACCTGACACTTATTAGACACTTAATACATTTTTTATTACTTACTGGCTGAGTTGAACGATAGTTGGTATAGATGATGATGAGAAAGGTCAGCCCCCTCTTTGTACCAGTCTTTCTCCTCAGTTATGGCTGTGAGGCCTGGCCTGGAAGTAGGACCAATGGTTTTGAGGACATTGCTGTTCTAGAGAGAGAATGATCCTACACAAGAGATGTTCACTGCCAGCAGTCCCTAAAATTGTGAGCCCAGGAGGTCAAGGATCATGATAGGATCACTCTCCTGCATGTCTATGCCTCTGAAGGTTCCAAGGCTCTCTCTTGTTTTTGTGGTTTGGTTTGGGTTTTTTTTGTCTTTTTGCTGGTCAATGAGGGTTAAGTGACTTGCCCAGGGTCACACAGCTAGCGTCAAGTGTCTGAGGCCAGATTTGAACTCACATCTTCCTGAATCCATGGTCGGTGCTTTATCCACTGAGCCACCTAGCTGCCCCCCAAGGCTTTCTCTTAACCCCCTCAATGGAGATTCTACTTTATCTGCTTTATTCACAAGTCTCTGCAACAAACTGAAGTCTCTTACATAGATAGGTACATAGCATCACACTCAGCATTTCCTCAGCCAGTCAGGAGTCACATCTCTCTTAGAATAGCATGAGCAAAAAAAAAAAAGAATAGTAACACAAAGTACAGGGCTGACCCTCTGCAAAATTATGCCAGGTTTGGGTAAAAGCAAGGTTATGTAGGTGTCAAGTAATCTTTTTTTCCTTATGAATTCTCAAGAGCTTTGCACTAGGAGTCAGGAGATCAATAAACAAGCATTTATTATGAGTTATTACATCCAAAGCATACTGGGCACAGAAATATAATGAATGAAAACAATCACTACATGCAAGGAGGCATCACCAACCGGCTTCATGACCTTGGTTAAATCACTTGACTTTCTGAGTTTCATGTTTCTCACTAGTAACATGAAGGGATTTCGTGATCTCTAAGGAAGATCTCCCCCAGCTCTGCCAATATGTGAATTTATGAGCCTAAAAAGAAATCTTAGACTCTTATTTCCACTTCCACTTGACCTCTCCCTCCAGGATGGGGGCCTCACATAGGACTTACTGGCCTGATTCTCATAAGGGAGAGAAACAGATAAGCTGGAGAACTGATCAACTAGAGAGTATTCAAATATGGGTACCTGAGGACATGTAGGTCACACCACATCAGGATTCTGTGCATGAAGAAGAGAAGATTGGGGGAAACACTATAGTTATTTTTAAGTGTCTGAAGTACTGTCACATGGAAGAAGCACCAGGCCCATTTCTATAGCCAGGAAGACTCACCTGGTGGTCAAGGGCTTCTATACCCAGAGAATGGATTCTAAAAGGGCTAAAATACTGAAAGCTTTGCCAAATGAATTCTTTGGCTAGAAACTGAGAACTGAAGTTACATAACCCAAACAATGAGCTGGCTGATGGGGGAGAAGATCTCATGAAGCAAAGGGGTCAGCCGGACAAAGGGAGGAGGATCTATAAAAGAGCCAAGCCTGGTTTCCTGTAACTGTGCTTAGAAAATCAGAATGGGCTGGAAAAGACTTCCATAAACTTTTAAACTTTCTCCTTTTTTTTCCCTGTGGTGTTTAATACTTAAAAAAAAATTAAACCTAAAAAAGGGGAATACTGTATTTTTAAGAAACAGGGTAAGAAGAAGGCTTGTGTTCTCTCCCCTAGGCTGATCTGGGTGTTTGGGTACCAAGCTCGGGAGCACAAGTATTCATGGTGTTGCATCAGAACTGACAAGGGAACCCTGTTGTGAAATTCAGAAGGGATTGTCTTGTTGGATTGAATTATTCTGATTTTTTGAGTTCACAATTCTGTTTATATTTCTTTATTTTCCTTTAGTTGGGAGGAGGGAAATCCACAATGTGGGCAAGAACAGGAAGTCCTCTCTCTCAAAAAAAAAAAAACACAAAAACAAAAAAACACAAAAAACTACTAGCAAGCAGGATATTTCCTGATTGTCTGAAAATGAGCCAAGGATTGAAAGATGGCCCCATGACCTTGATTGGGAGGGCCTAGACAATTGCCAAATCCACATGAGGGTGTTTATTGACAGAAGATGTCTTGGCTGGTGGGCTTCACAAAGCAGGCAGTCATCTCTGGCCCGGAGAAGATGGTAGACCAAGCTAGGCCCAGGGAACCATAGTAAGGTAGAATAAAATGGCAAATTCCTATAGAGATCATAACTTAGGAAATCTGGGGGTAGGTAGGTTTTTTGTCTGTTTTTATTTTATTTTTGTGAGGCAACTAGGGTTAAGTGACTTGTCCAGGGTCACATAGCTAGTAAGTGTCAAGTGTCCAAGGCCATATTTGAACTCAGGTCCTCCTGACTCTAGGGCCAGTGCTCTATCTACTGCACCACCTAGCTGCCCTGGGCTAGGTAGTTTGAATAGGCTCATAGATTTGGAAATAAATGGAGTCTAATAGACAGACCATCTAGTCCAACCTCCTCAACTGAGGTACAAAGAAGGAAGTGATTTGTTTGAGATTACATAGGTTGTTAAGTAAGTAGCAAAACTGGGATTCATACTCAGATTCTCTGACTCCAAATGAACTTCTTTTTTTTTTTTGGTGAGGCAATTGGGGTTAAGTGACTTGCCCAGGGTCACACAGCTAGTAAGTATTAAGTGTCTGAAGCCGGATTTGAACTCAGGTCCTCCTGAATCCAGGGCTGGTGCTTTATCCACTGCACCACCTAGCTGCCCCTCCAAATGAACTTCTAACTTACCTTACTCTTCTATCTCAATTTGTCTCCTATCTTTCCCCTTGCAAATAAGTCCCAAGAGAATGTACTCTTGTCTAGATACTTGTGGTTTAAAAAAAAAAAAGAAGGGAGTAGAAAGGAAAGATAAAGTGGATGCCAGCATTGTGCAAGTACTTACAGAAGCAAAAGAAGGGGAAAGGGTAATTAGGGATCAAATGTGGCAGATACCTCTAAAAACACAGGCAGCCAAGTAGACTGGGGGTGGGATTGGAGGGAGGGAGAGGGAGAGGTTGCGAGATATGATGGCTCAACACAGGGTTTAGAATGTGGTGAAAGGTGAATGCCCTGGAGGTAAGGGCCAGGTCTCCTCTAAGATCATTTCCCAGAAGACACTGAAAACCCTGGGAAACTGACTGAGATCATCAAGGCCAAAGGTTCAGAGCTAGATCTTTCATAGAGCTGAATTGTGGTCCCTGCTGACTAAAGAAAAGAACAGCATCACAGAATGGATTAGGAGGTTTGAAGTAGGAGATTCAAGACTACCACATCAAAGAAGATAAGTGGATCTTTAGTAAAATGACTCTACACAGTCTATAGGAAACCTATTCCTCAAGAAAAGAAGCCACACACAAAATATACTGTACTAAGTAGGTTTGTGAGGTCAAGGGAAGAAGGGTGAAGGGGTCTGTTTTACTAGGCTCTAAAAGGAACATAAAACAAAAAGGTCGGAATGGAATGGAAACATGCCCCTCGGGTTCTCTGTAAAAGGCAAAATGCACAAGCTGGTGTATTTTTTTGTGCAAAGCCAACAAGAAGCATGCTTTCATGGGAAACTTACTCAATTCACTTTGCAGGGAT
Source organism: Dromiciops gliroides (assembly GCF_019393635.1). NCBI lineage: Eukaryota > Metazoa > Chordata > Mammalia > Microbiotheria > Microbiotheriidae > Dromiciops > Dromiciops gliroides. Next base: position 71,293,306 of record NC_057865.1, read on the forward strand.
CATGGCAAGGTAGTACATGCTCTGAGGCGACTATCCGAACTCCCACTCATAATGAAGAGTTGGACTCCCCAGAGAAATGGCTATATCTCTAAACAGGAGCATCTAGGTGGTACAGTGGCATAGTGGATAGAGTACCCAGGCCTAGAGCCAGGAAGACTCATTTTCTTGACTTCAAATCTGGCCTAGGACACTTACTAGCTGTGTGAGCCTGAGCAGGTCACTTAACTCTGCCTCAAGTCCTCATTGGCAAAATGAATTGAAGAAAGAAATGGCAAACCACTCTGGTATCTTTGCCAAAACAAAACAAACAAAAACAAACCCAAATGGATCATGAAGAGTTGAATACAACTGAAAAACAACTGAACAACAACGAAAAAGAAATAACAGAAATACTAATCAACTAAGTGTTTGCATAGTAAATCAAGTAAAAATCATCAATGGGATAGTATCTGTAAAGAGCACTTAGCAAAGTGTCTTAAACATATTGGGTGCTACATAAATGCTTATTCTTTTCCCTATCATGTGTCAGATACTGGGCCTAAGTTCTGGGTATAGAAAGAAAGGCAAAAATAGTCCTTGCTCTTGAAGAGTAAAATCTAATAAGACTGGAAAGGTAGGAACAGGCCAGGTTGTGAAGGGCTTTAAAAGCAGCTTATATGCCAATATCTATTGCAGTGGATGAAGAGGTAGAGAAATCCCATGAAGAACTAGATAAGCTCATTGTAATTAAGTCAACACACCTTAGTGTTCAGTGACCTCAGTGGAACAGAGGGAACCATAAAGGATGGCTAAAAGCAAATGCTGGAAAATAAAGCTTGGGATTGTGAGATTTTAAAAACACCATAGGCTTGTTGATTATTCAACAATATCCTACCGAGATATCAAGAACACGTTCGCTAAGAAAAGAGTCAGAAAGCACTGGGTGTAGCAAGTACTGCTCCCCACCCCCACCCCTTGTCAAATTCAGGCTATCATTCAAAACTGAGGTCCTTTTGGATCCCAGTTTTATTATCATCCCAAGAACAGCTGAAATTTATAGAGTGCTTCCTTCATGGCATTTATATAGTCACCTTTGACATGACATGCTCTTTAACCCTCAAGCAGGAAGTAATCTCTCCCTCTACCATATTCCATTAACATTTATCACCTTCTGCCTTATATCATATTAATTTGTAATACATGACTTATGTTCCATATTAAATTGTGAGCTAATTGAGGGCAGAGACACAATCATGCTCATGGAGGCACTTGGTGACTATTGCAATACAACTGCAATATTGATGGCAGAGTAGTAAAGTGGATAAAAAACAGAATCTGGAATCAAGACCTGAGTTCAAATCCCTCCTCATTCATTTACTGGCTACGTGATCCCGGGCAAATCACTTTATCAATGTCTGCTTCAATTTTCTCAATTGTAATATGGGGGTGATAATAGTAACTACCTCAAATGCCTGAAATGCAGTAGGTACTTAATAAATTCTTGTTTTCTTGCTTGCTTCCTTCCTTCCTATCCTCCAGATTAATTGCTTTCAACTAAAACAGAAACAAACAAATGGTGAGACTTTAAAAGGACTGAGGCCTGTTGTCATGAGGTCCAGGGACTCTTCCCTTACTGTGCAGTTTCTGTTATTGAGCCTGGCACACCCACCCACAGGAAAATGCTGAGGGTGTCTCCCCATATGAAAAGATTGGAAAGGCCACTTCTAAGAAATTTGTGATGATGTATAAAGTACCTTGGAGAGACTGTAGGATAAAAGCAGACATTCTGTAACTGGTTGCAGTCTGCTAACCATCTTGTAAATGGCGGCCTCTTTAATTGGCTGCATTTGTGGAAATGGAACTGGATGTCCTTTCAAAAGGTCTTAGTCTCAGCCATTTGCTTTGGCTGCTCTCCTTCACTGATAGGTTCCAGTAGAGACCTTGGATTTTCCCCACCAAGGCTGACATGTGACCCTGTGAAATGGGTCTTGCTCTTTTGTCTCTGCGTGGCTTCTTTTCTGTTTTAGATAAAAGGATTTTTTATTCTCACTTTGTGAGCTTTGAAAGGTCAGAAGAGCAAGTATCTGGGTGACGGTATTCCAATGTCCAGGTTTTGATGCCAGTCCAGCATCCATGCCCTAAGGAAAAAGAAGTGATCTTTGAGGGGGACATTCAGGACCCAGATAAGTGGTCCCAAATGATGAGACAAGGACTCATCCAACACTCATTCCATAATGACATGTGAATTTGGTGGGACCAACATTATATAGAAACTCCTAAGTCTGACCCTACTCACCCCAGAGATTGAGTCTGCACAGAGGTATAGAAAACTATACAGAGTAGATTGGGAAAGTGTGTACCCCCAAGGATTTTTTCAGGGGAAAGGAGAATGTTTTTACTTTTATTCTTGCTATATCTTCTAAATAAATATCCCTTTGTAAAAGCTAATTGATGTTTACTAGTGTGATGGAACTAGGGCTTTAGTCGCTGGCAGCTAAAAGTGGGAAGAAGACAAATGATGAGAGCTCAAGCTAATAGAATTGGAGAAGAGATGATCCAAACCCTTTGGAGTACACCTAGAACCCTGAGGGAGAAATGTAATAGCCTGATTCTGGGACAGGAGGTCAGAGACACTAGCTGTATTCGAATAAATGTCAACACAATATTTCCTGTGAATTGCATTAGAACAATCAATGTTAAGTCTGGAGGAGAAAAACCTTATCAACCAAGCAAATCAGAGAAGGCTTCTAGGAAGAGGTAGCATTTGACCTGGGCTTTAAGGAATAGGTAGGAATTCAATAGGCAGAGAGAGAGAGGGAGAGAGAGAGAGAGAGAGAGAGAGAGAGAGAGAGAGAGAGAGAGAGAGAGAGAGAGAGAGAGAGAGAGAGAGAAAGGGGTAACTTTCCAGAGACAGCCAATAGAGGTATAAGAGTGTACTGTTTGAGGAGTGGAGTGGTCCTTGGCTACAACATGCAGTTTGCTAAAGGTCCAGTCTTAACTACTATGAGTTAAGATTGAAACACTAAAAGGGCACCAACTTCCGGAAGGGTTTGAATGCCAGTTAGAGGAGACTGCCCTTTATTTGAGTGGTAATAGGGTACCAGTGAATATTTTTCGAGCAGAGGAATAATATGAATAGATCCCTGTGAAAGAAAAATTGTTCTTATAGTGGTGTGAAGAACAGATTAGAGGAAGGAGAGTAGAGAAGTGAGGAAAAAACTTGTTGGAAGGAGACTACAGCAGCCAAGGGGAGTGATAATGGGAATAAGGGGATAGGATGGATTTGAGAAATGTTGTAGAGATGCGTTGCACAAGATAGGTGCCCAACAAATGTTTGCTAAATTGAATTCTGTTTCTAATGAGTCAGCTGTTTAATGGACACACATAAGTATCAGCAAGCTGGTGAGTGGGAGGAAATGGGAAGAATGCCTGAACAAAATGTGTTCTCTCCATTATGGGATTCACGACAACCATTTCCACCCAAAACTAGAGGAAGATAGATGGGTCCAGAGCCACAGTCACTGGCTTTTTCATCCACAAACTATCTGATCTTTTTCTTAAAGTCGCACAATTCCTGAAGAGCAAGGCTGTGACCTTCAAAACACGGGCATGCCTTTTTGTACAAGATGGCGCTTTATCACCAAAGATGGAACTATTTCCCCAGAAATCATTTCTGATGGTATTTAAAAACTGATTCTTTGTTGGAGGTAAATTATTCATTATGAACTGGGCCATCACAAGGGTTTGTTTTTTTTTTCCTTTTAAGTTGGGAGGGGTAGGAGAGAGAAAATTAAAGCTTATCAGTTGAAAAAATAAAATCAACTGAGGAAGGAAAAAAGCAAAGAGCTGGATAATTCATTGAAGAAGCATGGTAGAGGGTGAATGCCGGGTTTGGAGTCAGAGAACTTGGAGACAAACCTCAGCTCTTCTACAAATTACCCATGTGATCTCAATAAAGTCACTTAATATACCTCCGGGAATTAGTTTCCTCATGCGTGAAATGAAGAGGCAGAACTAGACGGCATCTAAAGCCCCTTGAAGCTATGCATCATTTAACCTATAACGTCATCCAGTGGACACTTCAAAACGCCAAAGAATCTGTGATGTCATCCGTGTAAATATTCCCTCCAGTGATAGAGAATTCAGCCTCCCCTTGCCTGTCCAGCCATAGAAAACAGAGATAAAATTAACGGCAAAGTGACCAAAATTACTTGGTTGGGGAGGAGAAAAACCATTACCCAACTTTTCTGAAAAGGATGAGAAAGAGGAGAAGAATCCTTGAGAGGAAAATTCCATTTTGTTATTCAATCTTGGACTTCTGAACTGTTCTACTTTTGAGGGACAGAAAGAGTGGAGAAAGAAATAGAGAGCCATACACAATGGAAGGGAGAAATGAAACCTCACAAATGTAATACTTTAAGGCTTCTAAAAAATGTTTATACATGATCTTTCTTGATCCCCACAACAACCGGGTGAGGTAGATACTGCTGGCATTAGTACCCTCATTTTACAATCAAAGAAACTGAGATAAAGGTTGTGACTTGCCCAGGGTTACACAGCTAGCAAGAGGTAGGATCTGAAATAAGTCTTCCTGATGGCAGGTCCAGTATTTTAACCATTATACCAGACTGCTTGCCCTTGCTATAGGCATATAATTTGAGTCTCATTTCAAATGAATGAACAGTGTGATTTTGTAAGTGATATGCATAGACGCATAAAAACATATATAATGGTGATGCTAGATAATGTTTACATAGTGCTTTGAGGTTTATAAAGCGCTTTACCTGTATTATCTTATTTAATCCTCACAACAAGTCTTGTGAGATAGGTGCTATAATTATCCCCATTTTGCAGACGAGGAAACTAATGTTGAAGAGGTTAAATAATTTGCCCTGGGTTATACAGTGAAATAAGTGTTTGAGATAGATCTCAGCTCTTCCTGACTCCCCAGTACATGAATCTCTCCACTGCCTCTTCTAGTCTCTCCTTTCTTAGGTTTCTGATGGAATTTAAACATTGTGCCTACATTGTCATCATTCCATGGCCTAGAACTTAAACTGCCAGAAGAACTAATGGCCATAGTTATAAAGGTGAAGGCTTACAGGGGATGCCATTGTAAGGAATATAGAAATATTAATACAACTGGCTGAAGACCAACTCTGAGCTAGCAGCCAACACTGTTTCGTCTCATTGGCTGAAGAAGACTGGGTAGTTTTTAAAGCAAAATGATTAACATGGTGAGAGCTTTGAGAGAGAAAAATGCTGGCAGGCATCAGAAGCAGACTTTTTGTGGCAGCCACTAGGATTTCACTTGACATGAGTTTGTGGTTGGGAAGTCAGAAGGCTTCCTTACAAGTTACAACCCAAGCTTCCAACAAAGCCCAGCACCAAATTCAAGCAGGGCATGAAAGCCAATTTTATAGAGTCAAGGCACCTACAGCACATAAAGTTTAATAATCTGCTTTCCCCGATATGATCCTTGCTTGCCTTGAAAACTCAAGAGTTTCCATCGTGCCAAGAATGTCAGATGTAAAGGCAACAGAGAATGCAGACAAGTCTAGGCCTGCCCCATGCCCAGGGATTAACAAGTCTGTGGACCCAGGTGTCACCTATCTGGCATGAAGGCTAGGAGGAAAACACAATTCCTCAAACAGGATTGGCCTGGGATGAGCTGGAGCAAGAAGAAAGAGAAAGTTCCTGACTTCCAAAGGATAGAGAGGGAGGGCAGACAGCCCCTCCTTCCCATCGCTTCAATAGGCTCTTATGAATTTGTATATGCTAATAAGAGGTCTCCTTCCTACAGTGTTTTATGATTTCCAAAGTGTGTTTCAGCCCTAAGTGAGTAGTACAAATATTATTGGCACCATTTTACAGATAAGTAAATTGAGGCTCACAGAGAGGAAATTATTTTCTCAAGATCATACAAGTAAGGGAAGGGAAGAGAACAAGCATTTATATACCATCTACAATATGCCGGGTGCTGTGCTAAGCAATTTACAATATTATCTCATTTGATCCTCACGACAACCCTGAGAGGTAGGTGGTCTTATTATTCCCATTTTGCAGATGAGAAAACTGAAGCAAATAAGAGTTTGAAGTAACTTGCCGAGGATCACATAGCTAGTAAGTGTCTGAGGCAAGAAATGAACTCCAGCGCTCCAGGCAGCTGCCTATTATAGTTGGAAACTAGATAGTAGAAGGCTTTAAATACCAGACTAAGAATTTTGTATTCTAATCTAGAGGCAATGGAGAACCACTTTTTTAGTCATCTGGTAGGAGGGAGTGACATGGTTAGATCTGTGGTTTACTATGTGATTTGAGGTGGAAGAGAGCTGAGGTAGGGAAATCAATCAATATGTGGTTGCCACAGCCCAGGTAAAAGGTAATAAGAGTCTTAACTAAGGAAGAAATTGTGTCAAAAAGAGAGAAGGAGATAGATTCAAACAATGTTTTATAGAGAGAATCAACAACTTGACAATTGATTGGACATGGGAGATGAGGAGTAGAGAAGGGTCAAGGATGGTGCCAAGGTTTTGACTTGAGTGGCAGGAAGGATGGAGGAACAATGGATTTGGGGGAAATATAATGAGTTCTATTTTGGACTTGTTAAGTTTGAGATACCTTTGGGACACCCAGGTAGATGTGTCCAACAACAAGGCAGAAGATACAGGATGGAAGCCCAGGAGACAGATTAAAACCAAAGTTTTGGTGGTAGTGGTGGTTTTTTTTTTTTTTTTTTTACATTGAGCCTCTCTGCAACTTCTTTCCATTTCCAGTGCTTGGCTTGGTCCCACAAAGTCATTCTGTTTTGTAATTTTAAATCAACATATTTGAGTTTGTTCCTCTTTCATAGTATATTTTCATTATCTATATCCTAAAGTCCTTATGTGCCTCCATATTCTTGAATGAAATATGTTTAATTTACATATTTGGGTTACTATTATACATTTTTGAGCTATCAAGCTATCCTCTAAATAGTTGTGTGTATGTGTATAGTAAGTATTGATCTTGTCCTTCAGCCACCATCACACAACCCAAAAAGGAAAACCAGGTCATTGGAAAAAAATGAGACCCGACTTAAGACTATATATGTCCCTCACTTGGCCCGGACCCACAAAGGTTTAGCACATGAGTTTCCTGGTGACTTTCCCAGATCTCCCCAGGTTCTTTCCTTCCTCTAATTCCTGAATGGGCCTCCTGACCACATTCTGCCCTGTCAATGACCCTTTGGCTACTTAGCAATTCTTTTCCCTCCCAATCCTCCTACTATTCCCACAGTTCCTTCTCTCCCTGTTGCTTCCAGTTGCCCCTGGTTGCCTTTCTCCTTGTCCCACATCAACAGGTCTCAACAATTCAGCTCACAGATCACTGGCCTGGCAAGGTATAATTGAGCTCCTAATTAAGCCCTTTAATTGTGGCATGCCTCCCTAAGCTCCTCAGAGAAAAAGCTCTGTGTAAGGGTAAAATAATAAAAGAAATAATGACAAAGAATTGCCTCTCAGAACATTTCCAACAATTCCACAAACAAGTAGGAAAGGGGGAAGTAGGTATGTCCAAACCAGCCAGGCCAGAAACCAAGATTTTTTGTGACCTGGGGCTATAGGGAAAGTGCTGTGCTAGTGCTGATTTAAGACAAACAGGAACCTTCCATCTGGGCTAGATTGTACAAAATGGAGAATAGTCCGACCTTTCTCCCTCGATTAAATTGGAGTATCTTGAAAGGATGAGCCAAGACGCTTCCCTTGCCTGGAATATGAATTACTGGCAATTCCCCTGCAAACCTCCTGGACACAGAGACTCGGATTTCTTCCATTTCCATTCCAGTCTCATTCCACCTTTGGATATAAGTAACATATAATCATCCTGTGGCTGGGGAGAATCTGGACACCAATTATGTGTGAGATCTTGACTCCAGAGAAGGTTTTCCTTGACCCTGGGATTTTCCAGTTTGTTTACTTATATTGATCTTACAGGGACCTAAGTGCCCTAAAAAAGATGTCTAACCACTGATTCCCCTAACCTGAGACTGAGGGAACCAGTTTTTCCCACCCAAGAGCCCCCAAATGAATGTGAGGAAGTGGCACGAAGGTTTCCCCCTTCCATTACAATGAATGTGAATAGCCTTGGGTTGACACATGTAAAAGGACGATTGTTTGACAATTTCCTTTCTGCCAAGGGACAATACCTCAAGGCTTGAGATAAGGAAAATATACACAGGGTATCACATACTGTGTGCAGAGGATTAAGAAGGGGAATAACTTAAAGGAAGGTACTGTATGTTGATTCTCAGCTAAACCTCCTGCCGTGTTGTACTCAATACAAAGGAGCACTGGCAAAATCTCAAGCTAGAAATCCCTTGGTTAATTTCATTTTCCATTCCCTCTGCCTCTCAGCAAACCTCCCAGTAAGTTAAGGAGGTTTGCTAGTGCCACAAAATATTTTGGTTTGATAGAAAGTTATTTATCTTGGCTGCTAAAATTCCTCATGTCATCTCTGACCTCTCCTTGAGTTGAAAAATACAGAATTTGCAGAAGAGATAGGGAAATGTGCCCTTCAGGATAGAGTAAAGAAAAATATCTTTTGATTGATCAGATACGTCATGGGATGATAAAAAGACAAGCCCATACTTAAAATGACCAAAAATCAATAAATAAATTTTTAAAAGAGTGGAGCTTGGCAAAAATGTATTATGGGAATTTAGACCAGCCTACGACCATTCATGATGTGTCCTTATTTTTAACATAAATGGATTTTCTTGACCAATCAGAACACTAACTTATATCCTAATTATATAATTCTCCTCCAACAATGCAGCTTTGTGAATAACAAGCTAATAAAAGAACAATAGAGTGGCTTATCTAAGTAGTGACTTACCATTAACTCTTCCACCCACATTCCCTAGTAAGTGTGGGATCTTGGTCATTTCTGTGGAGAAAATTAAGGTTTATTCCTTTTGTCAAGGAGGAAATTGGGAGTGGGGGTTGGAGAAAGTTGGGACAAACCTCAGCACTGGAGCAGGGAAGAAATAAATTGGAGGCCTGCCACCCCCCAATCTGAAGTCCCATCTTTTGCCATCAGTGGTCATTTTAAAACAATATTACAAAGTTTGCAATGCAGCAAAGATGCAGCTGTTGTACTATTTTTCTTGGCAATAATCAAGATCCTTTGTGGTACTGAATAAACTTCAACTTCAGGGCCAGTCCACTGTAGGACCAGTTACAGTATGGGTCCTCAGAGAGTTCAAGCATTTGATGGAAAGGTATGTATAAAACTAATTTCTCACTGGAGATCCAGGGGAAATAAATGGACACTTAACCAAGTGTGAAAACATTCCTGAGTTTCTCTAAATGGGCTGCTGGGTGCCCACCAGCCTCAGGGGAAGATGAAAAATTGGGGCACCCTGATCACACATCCCAGGAAACAAAGCTTAGTGAGGAAAAAAAAGAAGATTTTCAATTTCTCAACCATGCATTTGGCTCAGGCTCCAAATAGAACATCTCACATCTAATTTGGTCATCAAATTTCCCTGAGAAAGTGGCTTTGCATCCTCAGGGCTGACAATTTGGAGCACATTCCTTTTCTCCTTTAAATGTTTTCAAGTTTAGCTCAGGTCAATAAGCACCTGAAGACTTTTGGACAGCAAATAATAAGCTTAATCAGCCTCCTGGTGAGTGAAAATGCTCTCCAAGTCTTAAACCACTTGAGCCCTGGGCATGTTCCTATTCAAGATAAGCCTGGATGATATCCGAGATCAAATTCAGTTGATGAGGTTTGAAGAGCCCAAATGCCTACTTTGAAAAAAAACAGATTTTTCCCCATTGTACACGAGCTCATTAGTTAAAGAGAATATCAGATGCCATAGTTCCCTTCCAAAATCTTGTATTTCTGAAAAGATACTGGTGGCAAGCATCGTGGGTCTCAAAAATTCCCTACAGTTAAGTTAGTTACATGTGGTATTCAAAGGGACCAGGGAAGAGACATTTCGACTTTTTAAATAGCAGGAGTACAGAACCTTAATACCTGCTTTACATACTAAAGATCTCTTTCATTTGGGGGTTAGCCTGGAGGAAAGGAAAAGGTTATGTGGTTACTGAGCAGATCTTTCCTTAGTAGCGATACTTTTTAAGCAAATCAAAGGAGACAGGCCAAGTTATTCTTCATAACTATAAGGCCACCTGATTTATTTTATTTTTAACTACATGTCTCTTATAAAGAAACCAGATATTCCCGAATCCAAAGATAAAATCACATTCTTATATCTAGTCTCCCTCTTTTGCCACATGAATAAGCTATTACCTACCAGTAGATAGTCATGGAAGTGCTGTTAACTTAAAAAAAAAGAACAACCCAACAACATGTAAATCCTTATTGATGCTTTTGTTTTGTTTTTTAACATTACTATGGTTTCCCCTGGTCTTCCTCATTCTCCTCCTACCAGTGAGCCATCTCATATAAGAAATAGTATTCTTAAAGACCAAAAAAGAAAGAGGGAAAAATCAGCCTAACAAGGTAGTATGGTGTGATGCCTGTGGACCTTTCACCTCTGCAAAGGAGTGGAGTGGGAGTATCTTCTCATTTCTCTTCTTTTGAGCCATACTTGTTCTTCATAATTTTGTGTGTCATTATTTTTCCCATTTAAATTGTTGTAGTCATCGTGTATATTGTTTTCTCGGCCCTATTCACTTCACTCTCCATCAGTTCATGGAGATCTTTCCATACCTCTCTGTATTCATCACATCTGCAATTTCTGATAGCGCAGTTGATATACAGGCTAATATTTAGTGCACCAAAAAGTAGCATTACTAAACTAAACTAAATTACTAAGCTAAGACCTTTGAATGCACAACTTGGCTATTTTTTAGAGGTGAATTACATTATTGCCTATTGCTAAATATATTATATAGATATGAATGAAATTAAGAATCAGAAAATAAAACAAAATAGAGTAGAAAAAAACTGTAAGAATAAAAAGAAATGAAATTCTAGTCCTGGCACTTTCTTGATTTGTATGACTGTAAGCCAATCATTGCACCACCATGGGCTTCAGTTTCCTCTTCCACAAAATAGTCATGGTGGATCTGGTGACCTCGAAGGTCACGTCCATACATTCCTATGAACTTGGGTGATAGCACTGGGAATAGAAGAAAAGAGGCATATGTGAGAGACCTAACAAAGGAAGAATCAATAGGACCTTGTGACTAATTGGATATAAGGTTGAAAGAGTTAGAGGGGGTCAATCAATTAATAAACATTTATTAAATGAATACTATGTGGGAAGCACTGGAGATAACAAAGACAAAAAAACGAAGCCATTCTTGCCACCAAGAAACTGATAGTCTACTGAGGAAGACAGCATATATTTCTGCATATGTCCACATATAAGTATATACATTCCCCTCTTCCAGGATAGTAGTCATCCAGTTTTAATTAGAAGACCTCTAGAGAGAGGGATTCGCTAACTTATGGAGGAACCCATTCTGTCTCTAATTGGTAGGAAGTTTTTATTTATATAGCTTGATAGTTGGCCAGCTGTGTGATTCTGGGCAAGTCACTTACCCCTGTCTGCCTCAGTTTCCTCATCTGTAAAATGACCCAGAGGAGTAAATGGCAAACCTTTCCAGTATCCTTGACAAGAAAACCCCAAATGGGGTCATGAAGAGTCAGACATAACTGAAAACAACTGTATAGGTTGTAGGGAGTTTTTTTTTTCTTATATCAGAGTGAAATCTGACTCTAGAATTTCTAACTGTTACTCTGAGCTCTGTCTTCTGGGGCTAAGTAAAAAAAGTCTATTTCCTCTTATGATGATCCTTCATGTACTTGAAGAAAGCTATCATCTCCCCTCCTCTACCCCAGTCTTCCCTTCAGGAAAAATATTTCTAATTCCCTCAGTGGATCCTTATATGGCAAGAAGCCTTAATCATCCTGGTCACCTTCTGTATGTCCGGGATCAAATGAGATAATATTTGTAAAACACAGTAGGCACTTCATAAATGTTGATTCCCTTGCCCTTGGTTTATTAAGGTCCTTTTTTAAAAAAAATGGCTCCTAGGGGGCAGCTAGGTGGCACAGTGGAGTCAGGAGGACCTGAGTTCAAATCTGACATCAGACACTTAACACTTACTAGCTGTGTGACCCTGGGCAAGTCACTTAACCCCAATTGCCTCACTAAAAAAAAACTGTTTCTAGTAGCTTCAAAATTCAGTTTTACCACAGCAAAATACAACGGGAACATCACCTTCCTAATCCTGAATATTAGGCCTGTCAACGAAAATCTATTTTTACATTAAATTTCTAGGTTGCTGTTGACAGATTGAATTCAATTCAACAATATTTGTTAAATGCAGACTATGTGTAAATCACTGGGCATTCACTTGGAGGAAGGCAACACATACGCAAGGAAGCAAATATAACATTGTTTGGTTTGTCTATTTATGAAGGATGGGGGCTTGACCTGGGATTTGTTAGTGAATGGAACTTCCAGTGTGGAAACTTCTTCCACTGATACACTATAGATAACTTCTAGTCTTAGAGACTTGTCTGTAGCACTAAGAGGTTCAATGATTTGGCCATGGTCACGTGAAGGTATGTGTCAGATTCAGGTATTGAACCAAGGTCTTTCCAGTTCCAAGGCTGACTCTTCAGGCACTAAGACATGCTATTATACAAGGTAAACTTTTTCTTTCTTTCTTTCTTTCTTTCTTTCTTTCTTTCTTTCTTTCTTTCTTTCTTTCTTTCTTTCTTTCTTTCTTTCTTTCTTTCTTTCTTTCTTTTCTTTCTTTGCTTCTTTCTTTGCTTCTTTCTTCTTTCTTTCCTTCCTTCCTTCTTTTCCTTCCTTCCTTCCTCCCTTCCTCTCTCCCTTCTTTCCTTCCTTCTTTCTGAGTGGGACAAAAGACCACCTACTCAAAAGAAATACCTGGAGTCAGAGAGCAAAAGAAGACAAAAACAATCTATTTCCTTTCTTGAGAGAAGGCATATACCCGCATATGGTAAGAGCGAGTGTGCAAGTTCAGAAACAAGTCTGACTCCCACTGACTGGTTGTCATGATGTACAATCTATACACAACATCTAACCCAATCAGAAAACGGCATGATGAATAGCATACTCTGATCATGAGCTGATCAGAAGTCATGCTGGGGGTGGGGGGTTGGGGGGAACCTAAGATTTATGGTATAGCCAGCAAGTCCCTGAAGTTACACAATGAGAGGATGTAAACTAGACACTAAGGAAATAATGACCAAGGTATGTTTTCTCTGAGAACAACACACTATTCCCTCTGTCTCTCACCTTTCTTTCCTTCCTTCCTTCCTTCCTTCCCCCCCCTCTTCCTTTCACTTTCCTTTCTTCTCTCTCTCTCTCTCTCTCTCTCTCTCTCTCTCTCTCTCTCTCTCTCTCTCTCTCTTTCTTCTTTTCTTCCTTTCCTTTTTTTTTTTTGCAGGGCAATGAGGGTTAAGTGACTTGCCCAGGGTCACACAGCTAGTAAGTGTCAAGTGTCTGAGGCCGGATTTGAACTCAGGTACTCCTGAATCCAGGGCCGGTGCTTTACCACTGCGCCATCTAGCTGCCCCCTCCTTTTGTTTTTTGATACTGGGTCTCACCCAGGCTGGAAATATGGCTACTACTCATAGACCAAGTCCACTTCTGATCTGCATGGGAACTTCTATCTCTTCCCTTTCTGACCTGGGCCAGTTTACTCCTTCTTAGGCAATCTTGTGGTCCCCCAGTCTCAGGAGCTTGCCCTATTGGTCCTAGACTTAGTGTGACACCCAACTAGCTTAGCAGATGCTGAAATCCCAAACTCAAATGATCTACCAGCTCAGCCTTCCCTGTAGCAAAGATTATAGGCATGTGCTGCCATGCCTAGCCATGGAAAGTAATTTCAAAGAGAAGTCATTTGAAATAATGTGAAGAGAACTGAGTTTAACTTCCAGCTATACCCTTTGCCAGCTATGTAACCCTAGGCAGATCATTTAATGTCTTTGAGCCTCAGCATCCTTAAATGGGGCTGTCTACACATGCCCTACCTACTTCACAATATCACAAGCTTCCAACCAAGTTGCTTTGTAAACTCTGCCATATATAATGAGTTTTCCAGATTCTTGGTTTGTCCGTCTTCTATCTTGACTGCAGTCACATTGATTCCAGATAAGTGTAAAAGTGGAAGGTAGCATGATGGTAGGTAACAAATGGAAGGTATTAAGATTAATACTGATGAGGCTAATAAAGATTACTCTGAGATTTTGAATCTGGGTGATTGGGAGCATGATTTTACCATTGACAGAAGTAGGAATGTCCAGAGTAGGGAAAAAGGGATGAATTTGTTTTATACATGTTGCATTTGAGGCAATAAGAGGAAATATTGATAGATCAGTTAAAGATATAAGATAACATCTTGGGAAAGAAGTCAGAGCTGAGAATAAAAATTTAGGAGTCATTTCTATAAAGGCATTTCTCCCATACTCTCTAGCACAATGCTAGGCACATAGAGATACACAATGGGTACACTTAATTGTTGATTGACCAATAGTAGAGGAAGGAAAAGCAAATATATGTACACATATACATATATATATATATAATCTATTACCCAAGTTATAGAAATAAGCAATGAAAAATCAGTAAGGTAAGAAAGATGAACTGCTGCTATAAAAAGCTAACTGAATCGACACCAACCCTGCCCTCCAGAAGTTACAGATTAAAATGAGTATATAATAACCTATAATTAAGACCGATATACCTTACAGCTAAAAAAAATGATAGAAATTACTTTAATAATTCTATTCATGGCGTCCAAGGAAAAACAACTATATATCTTCTGAGAGCATCCAATGTACTTTGGTGTTCAGTAAATGATAAAATAATAATTAAACTATGCCATGCTTCTAGAGCAGTGAAATTTCCAAATCAGATGAGTCTAAGAACCCTGCTGCCTGAGGGGGCTCATTATCTAAGCCATCCCTCCACTTATTTTATGCTGCCATTGACTACACTGCTCTAGTTCATCAGCTAGTGATAATGGTTTTTTCTGAAACCTAACAGCATGTCACAGGAAAGGTGTAGACAATGGTTATTGCTAGAAGCCCTTGAATTTCCCTCTGATTTCGTGTGAGACAAGAGTGCTAGAGGAATGTGATAAGTGTTGGTCTACTTGCCCTAGAAACTGGTGAAGGGAAGGGGGAGGGAGAGAATGGAGAAAGGTAATAATACTATCAACTGCTCCTTATATAGCAGCTTTCTTTCAAAGAAAACTCAGAATATGCTTTACAATGCTTTCATTATACCAATGGTATATGGAAAGTATTATGGCATTCATTTTATAGATTTTTAAACTTTGTCAATAAATCTGTCTTGATTCTACCATGAAAGGGCATTTATTAAGCTGTCAACCCTTAAATTTGAGGTGTCTTTCCATGTATGGGCTGTGGTTTCCAGGACTACTGCCCTCCCCACAATGAGGGGGAATATAGCATTTAGTTGTTGCTGTTGTTGTTATTGTTGAGTTGTGTCCAATTCCTCATGACCCTATATAAGGTTCTCTTGGCAAAGACATGGGAATGGTTTGACATTTCTTTCTCCAGCTCATTTTGCTGATGAAGAAACTGAGGCAAACAGTTAAGTGACTTGCCCAGGCCCAAACAGCTAGGAGGTATCTGAGGCCAGATTTGAATTTAGGAAGATGAGTCTTCCTGACTCTAGGCTCAGCACTCTATCCAGTGTGCCACAGTAAACATCAAAACCACAGCTCGCCTTTAGCCAATAGAAAGCAATCATTGCACAGCCCTTCACTGAGGCCATAAGCAGAATTTTCATTTCAGTAGACTTGGCTTTTCATTTTCAAAGAGAAACCTGGAGCAGTAGGAGCCTGAAGCCACAACCCTTCTTCTTCCCCCACTGCAACAATTCTCATAGGGGAATACGTTTCATTGACAGAAGCCCAAGTCTCAGAATGGTCACGAATACCCAATCATCTTACTTATGAATTGTTGGCATCAATGAGTGTAGACACAAGCTCATATAAGTGCAAGTCAGCAAGAAGGGTTTGAAAATGAGCTCCTGAGGCCTTAAAGGTACCAGTGTTACTGCATGGGTAATTGCAAGGAAGTGAGAAATCTTTATACTCCATATTGACTGCTTAGCCAAAGGACATTCCAGCTTCACTAATGGGTTCCAGAAATCTCTGCTCTTTACCTTCAGAGCCAGCTGCCAAAGCAAAGTTTCACCCAAATGAAAATCAAAGAGCTTTTTTTATGTGAAAACTTTTATATTTAATTTTTTCCAATTATACATAAAAACAATTTTAACATTCATTTAAAAAAAAATTTAAGTTCCAAATTGTCTCCCTCTCTCCCTGTACCCCTCCTTATGAAGACAAGCAATTTGATATAGATTATACACGTGCAGTGACACAAAATATATATATATATATATTAGCCATGTTGCAAAAGAAAACACAGACCAAAAAAAACACACCAAGAAAAATAAAGTTAAAAAAAGTATCCTTTGATCTGCATTCGGATTCCATCAGTTCTTTCTCTGGAGGTAGAAAGCATTTCCCCCCATAAGTCCTTCAGAACTGTATTAGATCATTGTATTGCTGAAAAGATCTAAGTCTTTCATTGTCCTTATAATATCACTATTACTATGTACAATGTTCTGGTTCTGCTCACTTTACTTTGTATCAGTTCATGTAAGTATTTCCAAGTTCAAAGAACTTTTTGAACACAGAATCTCAGATTTTCAAGTGACATCCAAGTTTATCTAATCCAATGTACACCTGAATGGGATTCTCATCTATAAAAAGACTGACATGTTATCCCACAGCCTCCAGTGAGAGGGAGTTCATCACCTCCTAAGGCAGCTAGCCCATTCTGGGTAGCTCTCTTTGTTAGAAGTTTTCCTGACATCAAATGTAAATTTCCCTCTCCGTAACTCCCACTGTTGGTTCCTGGTTCTGCCCTCTGAGGCCAAACAGAACAAATCTACTCCCTCTTACACATGACAGTCCCTGGGATATTTGGAAGATAGCTAAGAGCTAGTCGGGCTTCAATGTTTACTTTTTTAAATCAGCTTTGTGCTATTTTATATCATTAATAATAAAGATTTAGACATGATTTTGACACATGTATACATGATCATGGCTAGAGAGGACACCAACAGAATACAAACACTGGCAAGTTTCCATCCTGTTGGCAAGGTCAGCAAGATCAGAATCATTCATGTCTATCATCTAAGGACCGGCTCAGCTATGCCAAGAAACTAATCAGCAAAATGGTGGCCCCCTAGGTGAGGAATGTGTTTGGCCATTTTACCAAATAAAAACAACAACAACAAAAATGCTACCCATAAGGCATAGAGGATTTGCCATCTGCATTGACAAAGAAATTGCCAACATTGATGAAATCCCAAATATTTAAAGTGTTTTAAAGACTGTAATGAGAGGGCCTTGGTAAAAGTGAAGAGTTTGCCACCAAAATGTTGTCTGAGAAGCCCTCTCTTGGTGCCAGACACTGCTGGAAAGAATCAGGAAATCCTGCTGAGTATGTCCACCATACATTGATGCTATTTAATTATGTCCTCACACCTGCATGGAAATGCTTTTTTTTATTCATCTCTTACTGACTCTCTACCACATTTCCCACACAGCTGTTCTAAACTTTCTCCTTCCTCTTCCTCAACCCCCCAGATCCTCATCTTCTCTCCAACTCTTAGTGGATGATCTCATTTCCTCTTTATTGAAAAGACAGAGGCAAGTAGGTATGAACAGCATGATTCTTCCACTTCTAAGCATTACAGTAGCCTTACCCTTCCTTTCCTGTTGTTCTCAGGCTCAAAGGAAAAGGCACTCCTTCACCTTGAGAAAGCCAACTCTTCTACTTGTACCTTTGATCTAAGCCCATCCCCATCCTCTGACCTTTTTTTCATTAATCATCCCCTCTCCCACAGGCCTTCAATCTCTCTCTCTCTCTCTCTCTCTCTCTCTCTCTCTCTCTCTCTCTCTCTCTCTCTCTCTCTCTCTCTGTGCGTGTGTGTGTATGTGTGTGTATGTGTGTGTTTGTTATATCTTCCCATTAGCCTGCAAAAATGTTCAAATGTTACTTTATTCTAATGCATACTAAAAAACCATTTGACCCTGCCAGCCCCTCAAGCTATAGACCTATCCTTTTCCTCTCCCCCTCCTTCCTACTTCCTCCCTTTTCTTCCTCCTCCTCTTTTTTCTCTTTCCTCTCTTCCTCCCCTCCCCCTCTCTTTGTCTCTGTCTCTCTTTCCCTTTCTCATCACCAACATCTAGAAACATAACCTACATTTGTCTCTATATCCTCGCCTTCTACTCATTTATCAAGTTCTTACAATCCAGCTTCTGTCCTCTAGCTATTAGAAAATCGCTCACCGATACAAGTTTGGATGATAGAATGGAAAGAGTGCAGTATTTGGAAATGGGACCTTGGGTGATCCATTCCCAGCGCTTTAAACAGAACAAAAAAAGACCTGGAATTCAAGTCCCAGCTCTGCTATTTACTAGTTGCATGGAGTCTGGGCAAATCACTTCTACTCTTGGATGAATGAGATGATTTTAGGGTTATCCTCTAAATCAAGTGTTCTGTGTGAAGATCACTGATGATCTCCTTATTGTTACATCCAGTGGCTTTATTTTCCATCTTTGACTTCCTTCATATCACTAGAACATTTAACCCTGTATAGCAATAATCTTTCTTGATATTATCTTCTCCCTTGTTTTCCTTAATACTGTATTCCTCTGGTTCTATCTCCTTTGCAGGCTTCTTTTCCTCCCCACTCCCACATCTCTTAAATGTGAGAATCTCCCAAAGCTCTGTGTTTAGCCCTCTCCTCTTCTTTCTCTCCCTGTTCTTTCTGAAAATGATCCCATCCTCTTTCAGAGATTAAATGACTACTTCTAGTCATATGGTTCCCAAATCTCTGTTTCTACACCCAACTCTGAGAAATCCAGTATCGTATTTCTAACTGCCTGTTGAACACTCTTGCCTGTAAAGTAGACCAAGATCTCAAACAAAAATGATATCATTAATCCCCCCCAAAAAAAAACCCTTAACCGTCCTCTAATTAATCTATTTTTATTGAGGGGCCCATTCTACCAGCACCCAGGCTAAGCACTTCAGATTTGTCTTTAATGCTTTCCTTTCCTTCATAACACACATCTAATCACTTGAAGAATCATCCTAATTCTCACTCTACAGTATCTGATGCCCATCCTTTCCTTTATATTCCCACTAATATGGCCCTAGTTCAGGCCCTTGCCACCTTAAATATACTATTATAATACCCTCCCAACTGGTCTCTTTGTTTCCAGTCCATCTCCTCTATCCATGATTTACTCCACTTCATTCATAGCCTTTCTAGAGCCCTGCTTTTGCCCATGTCACTCCTTTGTGGGATATCCTGCCAAGGTTTCCCTTTACTCAACAAAATATCAACTCCTGATCATGCTGCTCTAGGCTCTCCATCACCACCTGATTCCGAGATAGCTTTCTAGCCCTGTCTCATATGACTTACCTTCACATACTATAGGTTCTGGTAAACCAGGACCACTCTCAGAGACTGTAAAAATAAAACAACTTTGAAAGGTGTCAGAACTCTAATTGATACTTACTTGATCTGCCATTGCCCAGCTCTGTATCTTTGGCCAGACTCTCTCCCATGCTCATAGTAGCTTCTGTCCCCTGATTTCTGCCTACTGAAGTTGATCCCTGTCTTTAAGGCCACTTCAGGTGCCACCTCCTTCAGGAAGGCTTTTCTGACTCCCTGTCACTGTTTTAGGTGAAAGTGACTTCTCCCCACTTCTGTTTCTCCCACTATTTTGCCAAGATCTCTCCTCCACCCTCTTACCACTTACCAACCACTTACATGTCACCTTTCATTGTATGCACATCTTCTCACCTCTCCCC
Source organism: Dromiciops gliroides (assembly GCF_019393635.1). NCBI lineage: Eukaryota > Metazoa > Chordata > Mammalia > Microbiotheria > Microbiotheriidae > Dromiciops > Dromiciops gliroides. The sequence goes on from NC_057865.1 coordinate 71,313,208, forward strand.
CATTCTATCACAATGGCTTGAGGACAGGGATTACATAGCTATATTTCTATCTCAGGAACTAGGATGGTACATCGAATCCTTGATCATCAAGGACCTTTTCAGCTCCAAAATTCAATGCCTCTTTCCTTCATCTAGGCAAACCAAATGGCATTCACATAGATGAAATGATAGTAAAGTTGTAAGGAGAAGTTTTATGGGAGTGTTTGAGACATAGCCTTCCATTTCTTTCACAGTAACAATTGTTTAATGAATAAAAGGAATGGGCAGGGCATTCTGCTTGGTAGTCTGGGAGTACACAAAGACAAATTATTAATTAATCCCCTTCTATGTCTCTAATTCTTGAATGAAGTAAATTAGTTTTGCCTCTGGGCCCTGAACTCCCTTTTCATAGCCCTTTCCTCTCTTCAATTGTGTAGCCTTCTTACCCCATTCAATTTTCAGGGACATAAGCAACTTTATGCTTACTACCCCATGATGCCAGGGAAGAATTTGATATTAGAACCTAAAAGATAACCTTATAGTTAATATCATTACTTTATAGACACACTTAAAATTCAGCAAGATGTTCATTTTTAAGACATTCATTATTAATTATAATAAAAAATAATTATAATAGTTGGCATTTATATATCACTTTAAGTTTTACCAATCATATTATACACATTATCTTATATTATCCTCATTTCACAGATTGGAAACTGAGGCTCAGAAAGTTTAACTCCTCTGTTGCTATGACTTACCCAAGGTTACACAAGTAGTATGACAGGCCCAATCTGAACATGGTTGGTTCCACAATACCACATTGACCCTCTAGGAATCAGTTTGTTACCCCTCCTACAAATGATAACATTTAAAATAATATCTCCAATTGTGAAATAAAAGACTTGGCCCTCGGGGCAGCTAGGTTGCGCAGTGCATAGAGCACCAGCCCTGGAGTCAGGAGTACCTGAGTTCAAATCCGGCCTCAGACACTTAACACTTACTAGCTGTGTGACCCTGGGCAAGTCACTTAACCCCAACTGCCTCACTAAAGAAAAAAAAAAAAGACTTGGCCCTCTAAGAAAACAAATTTGAGTATCAATGAGCAGGTGGGGGAGGCATTTTGGGGGTGGAATGGTTCATAAGGACCCTTCCTTATGCCCCTAAAAGGCTACCATGGAAATGGCCATCCACCATATTGCACACCACATGCCAACACTCAAACCACCACTGCAGTTCTCAGATAGGAAGCTTGCCCAACATTGACTTGCGTGCTTATAAAAAGCCGGTCACACAACAAAAATTTTAAGCCATAATTATCCAAGACAATTGCTCTCTCTCCAATATAAAAGGACTATGACCAAAAGAGCATAACAAAGACTCCTTAGACAGCAGGGATTGAACTGAAATTAGAATAAAACTGTCTTCATCCTTTAATCCGACTTCAAGGTTTTGGAGCTCCTCATGAAGAGGTGCTTTGTAATTAGAGAAAGTCTCAAGTAATCCTGCATTTTTATATAAATATTTTAATATCTCTATTGTTCTCTCAGTTTCTTTTAATCCAGGTTCTAGAACATTAAAAGTGGAAGGGGCCTTCAAGGTCATTTTCAGATGAAGACAATTGAACCCCCACAAGAAATCAGGATCATATGGATCGGTAAGTTGAGTGTTAAGGGGCCTTAAAGGCATGTAGTCAAATGTTCTCATTTTATAGAAGAGAAAATGATCCCTAAGGTGGTGAAGTGGCTTGCCTGAAAAAACAGGAATACTAGTACATTGTGGGTGGGACTCTGAGTTAGTCCAGCCATTCAGAGAAACAATTTGAAACTATGGATAACAGTTACTAAACAGTGCCTGCCTTTTGACCTAGCTATTCCATTTCTAGGCCTATAACCCTAATGAAATTAAGGAAAGATGAAAAGTACCCATATGTACAAAAATAGCTGTAGCAGGTCTTTTTATATTATCATACAACTGGAAACTAAAGAGATGCCCATCAACTGGGGAAATAGATGAATAAGTTATGGTCTATGAATATAATGGAATACTATGGGGCCATAAAAATGATGAAAGGTATATTTTTAGTGAAACCTGGGAAGACATGTCTAAACTGAAAAAGAGTGAAGTGAGCAGAACTTGGGAAATGATTTGATCAATAAAAATAACATTGTAAAATTGAACAACTTTGCAAGATGTAAGAACCCTAACCAATATAATGACCAACCATGATCCCAAAGGATCAGTGATGGATCATATTAACTACCTCCTGAGAGAGGAAAGGGATCTAGGCTGTGGTGTGCTAGTAAATGTTTAACAACCAGCTCTCTGCAAAAATTCCCCCTTTTCAAAGGACACACTTTGTTGTTGTTGTTGTTTTGGTTTGGTTTTTTTGCAGGGCAATGAGGGTTAGTGACTTGCCCAGGGTCACACAGCTAGTAAGTGTCAAGTGTCTGAGGCCAAATTTGAACTCGGGTCCTCCTGAATCCAGGGCCAGTGTTTTATCCACTGTACGACCTAGCTGCCCCCTCACAGGACACACTTTTAAATTTAATCTGTCTTATTAACATTTTCTTTGTCACTTTCTTAAGTCTAGCAGCAAAACAATATATCAAACCCTGAATTTTAGTTTTTATTCCTGTCTTGGGTGTAGATTCTTACATTGAAAATTTAACAATGCTCTTAGGCTGAGCTGACCTTAGCACCCTTCTGGACTCAGAGTATAGAATGAGACTGACATGACCAATAAGAGAATTTGTTTTACTTGACTGTGCATAATGGTACAAGGGTCTTTTTGGTTTTCTTTTTTTTTTTATATTTGGAGAGGGTGGGAGGTAGAGAACAAATGTTTGCTTATTCAAATGTTTGTTTGGTTTTTTTTAATGATTTGCCCAAAATCATACAGGTAATGAGTAAGAGCCAGGATTCAAACACAACTCCCCAAATCCAAATCTAGTCATTTTTTCCCCTATCACATGAGTTGGATAGCTTGCCAGAGTCAAACAGCTAACAATGAAGAGATCTGGGACTAGTCCTGACCCCCGGAGATGATACAGTATAGTGGAAAGACTGCTCAGTTTGGGGAGTGCTCAGCTTCACATCGAGGCTTTGCTATTTACTACCTGTGTGGTCTGGGCAAGTCAGCTGACCTCTCTGGTTTAGGTTTCCTCATATGGAAAATAAGGAAGTTAGGCCAAATGATGTCTAAACTCCTTTTCCTGCAGAGAAGGAAGCTGAGTAGTACTGTTTTGGGATAAAGTTGTAGCCTGGAATTAGGAAGATCTGAGTTAAAATCTGGCCTCCAACACTTATTAACTATGTAACCCTGGTCAAGTCATTTAATTTCTATCTACCTCAGTTTCCTCAACTTTAAAATGGGGGTAATAATTGTATCTATCAGGATAGTTGTAAACATCAAAGGAGATGATATTAGTAAAGTGAGGCTGGTACCTCATGGGAGCTTGATAAATGCTTGCTCCCTTCCCTCTCTTCCTTCCTTTCCAGCTATAACATATGATTCGATGATTGAGTCTGCTGGTCTTTCTACTGCATTGGTTTAAATCCTACTGTGTCATCATGCTCTAGTCCAGAGCTTTTTAACATGGATTCCATGAAATTGTTTTAAGAAATATTTCTGTAACTGGGTTTCAGTTAAGAGCATATGGGTGAGGGGCAGCTAGGTGTCGCAGTGGATAAAGCACTGGCCCTGGATTCAGGAGTACCTGAGTTCAAATCCAGCCCCAGACACTTGATACTTACTAGCTGTGTGACCCTGGGCAAGTCACTTAACCCCCATTGCCCTGCAAAAAAAGAGTGTATGGGTTTTAGTTTATGCATTTAAAAACCTGATTCTTGAGAAGTGGTCCATCCACAGGCTTCCTTAGACTAGTACATGATGCAAAATTTTAAGAATCCCGGCTCTACCCATGGCAAGCAGGATTACTCAGCATGGCACACAGGTCCTCATTGTACACTACAAAGTAGCCTTCCATATAAAGCAAATATGCCTTCATCCCCAAACAAGGGGGCTTGTTTACTGACTCACCAAAAGCACTTCACTACAAAGTTGTCTTCTATATAAAGCAAGTTCACCTTCATTCAAGGGGACTTATGTACTGACACACCCAAAGCACCCCCCTGCAAAGTAATTTTTCCAAGCCATAGATCCCAAGGACAATGTTCTCTCTTACACATATGTAAAAGTCATGAGATTTCTTGGAAGATATCACAACAGAGATAACTTTGTTCAGTGACCTTCAGTGGATTTCCACATGACCAAGTGGGCGCTCGGTCCATCACATGGGTAACTCCTAGCATATTTCAGTGGCCAAAGAGAATCCCTGCTCTCTAGGGAAATAGATCCAAGCTAGGGAAACACTGGATTTAATTCAACCCCACTGTTATATGATATTCCTCCTAACCCTATGAGAGGCTGAGGGTGACCAGAACAGTGACTGTGGGCTATAGGACAGGAACACCTTTCCAAGCCCAACTAGACATTATAAAGTAAATCAAGTAAGCAGCAATTGGAAGCAGAAGGTGACTACAAAGTCTGAATCAAACAGTCTTGCTGGGCCCCTCAAGCCTTATTAGTCTCGTTTCTACCCCCAAATCCTTTCCAGGATTCCGTGAATAAGACTCTTGTTCCAACTCCCTCCTCAAGGCAGTCCTACCAGTAGGTGTGGAAATGGTGGCCAGGAAGGGTGTCATTTGAGAGGTACCTGGAATGTCCTTTTGTATGAAAATACCTGTCCATTGGTCTATAGCGGATGCCTGGAATAATAACGATGATGATGATGACTAACGGCAACAACAGCTCACATTTTTATAGCACTCTAAGTATCCTCCTAACAACTTCTCAGGAACTAAGTAGAAACCCTAAGCCACCATGAAATAAAGGCTTTTTCTTAGATTAAGGCATCATTCATTCTCTTATGAAAATTAGAATAATTAAGATAGGGGCTCTTCATTGTGCAGTTGGATTTTTGTAAAGTCTAATTTAGGGAATGAAGAAGCATATGGAGTATAGCCCCTAAATGAAACATAGCCCTTTAAGCCACTAGATATCATTCACACTCTAATGTGAATTAGTTGACTTCTTCCATAAAAGGTAGGATTTTTAGAGGAGAAAAGCAGTTAGGTCTAAGCTTCCATGGGACAGTATGAAGGTACTCTAAGACTTGGAAGAGAAGGAGTATTATGATGGTGTGACACTGAAGGGAGAGGCAAGATGACCTCCTTTAAAACTTGGCTCCAATCTCCTTCTCCAGAAAAATTATTCATTAGTTCCCTATGTATTTCTCCCCTTCATGCACTCAAAGGTCAAACCTAATTGGCTTTCTTGCTGTTACTCACAAATGATATTCCATCTCCTATCTCTACGGCTTTACATAGGCTGTAGGTGGCATTTGTGTGGTACCTTAAGGTTTGCAAAGTGCTTTATAAATGTTCGAGCACTATATAAAGGCTAGCTACGTTATTATCAGTGCTCATGACTGGAAAGCACGATGTCCTCACCTCCATGTCCTTGAATTCCCAGTTCCCTTCAAAGAGTTTCCACAGGAGCCCTTTCCAATGTCTCCAACTGCTACTGCTTCTCTACCTCTCCCCCCCCCCCCAATTAAAAAATAATTACCGGGGGCAGCTAGGTGGCGAAAAGGATGGAGCACCGGCCCTGGAGTCAGGAGTACCTGAGTTCAAATCCGGCCTCAGACACTTAACACTTACTAGCTGTGTGACCCTGGGCAAGTCACTTAACCCCAATTGCCTCACTAAAAAAAAAATAATAATAATAATAATAATTACCTTGGATTTGGGGACACATATTTTCTATAAACTTCTATCTGTATACACATTTAACCCTGACAGAATGTAAATTCCTTAAAGGCAAAGACTATTTAATTGTGATTTTTATACCCAGGAGCCAACACCATGCCTAGAACAGTAGATATGTCCAAATCCCGCTCCCCTTATACCTGGGAACCACACTTCTGTGATGCCTCATACTTAACTACTCCTTTACTCATAATACATAAAAACAAGAATTTTATCTTCATTTTCGGAATCTTCTTTTTACCCTCTATTTAGGCTATTAACCCCTTCATTTCTTTCTCCCTTGTTTTCTTTCCTTCCTTCCTTTACTCCTCCCTCCCTCCTTCCTTCCTTTCTTCTTTCCTTCCTTCTTTTCTTACTACCTTCCTTCTTTCTTTCCTTCCTTGTTTTTCTTCCCTTCTTCCTTCCTTCCTTCCCTTCTCCATTTTACTGAAATCTAACAACATAGTAACAGGCACCTTTCTTTTTTATTCTACTATATGGACTGAAACTGTAGGATGCCTGGGCCTCCATGAGTTTTCCTATCTCCCTCATCTTCTATGGGATTCCTGTGAGTAAAAAAGTGATGGGTTGAAAGTTAACTGGCAGGCACACTTACTTGTCTTTCAGGTAGGATATGAACATTTTAGAGAAAGAGATAAACAGAGACAGGGATGTTTCAAAACATCAGTAGAAACCCAGGAAGGTTCAGCTACCAAGCTTCTCTGGGACTTGACAGAGATGAAGGTTTTAATTGGACTTGGCAGATAAGCTAATTATGGTCAAGGGAAGGTCACCACTGAGGCGGGAATGGACGACACATTTTCAGCAGAAAAAAATGCAGCCCACAGGTGACATCCTTATGCAGCCTACAGAGCTTTCAGATGGGGAGGGGAGGGGTGTTTTAACCAAAGAGCATAAGATAAAGGGGAAAATGAGTGTCTGCGTGGGACTGTGAAAGCTAAGTGCTGAACAGGACTTGGGAGTTCAAAAGAGGTGGAATAAAAGCGCACAAAAGGCAGCAATAAGTGGGAAAGAGCAATTAATTGGATCAGTCTGTTAGGGCTCAAAACACAGTCCGAGAAGAGGAAGACGTAATATCCTGATTCCTGAGCGAGGTCCACAAGTCTTCCATATGACTAATAATTAAAGCCAGTTCTATAGAGAAATAAATGCCTTCAATCCAATTTTGAAAAAGAGAATGTAGTTAACACTTTAACCCAGTTTTAGGGTTTTTCTTTTCAGGCAGAAGTCTTTTTAAAAAAAAGAAAGAAAAGAAATGTGTATGACTGTAAAAATTCCCCCTCCCACTCAAAGAAAAAAAGATTTACAAGAACTGGAGGACAGGATCAGAACCTCATGGGCAAATAAAGCTTCTGTATAAAATATCTTGGGGTTTTAGTGGACTCTAAGTTCTATTTGACTCAGTGGTGTGACATGACTGCTAAGTAATTCTTAATCAGACCTATGCTGTTAACAAACCCCAGTTTGTTCAGTTCTGGAAGAAACAATTTAGGAAGAATATAGATGAGATAGAGTATGTCCAGAAAAGGAAGCCCAGGCTAGGGAGGTGAATGAAGAGCATGGCACGAGCTCATCAGTTAATGGATCTTTAGCTTGGAAAAGAGTAAGATGTAGGCGACAGATAAGCAAGCAGATTTCTCGCATGTGAAGAGCTGTCAGTTCGTAGAGGTTTTAGACATATTCCAGTTGACCCCAAAAAGCAGAACTAGAAGAATTCAATGGAAGCTCCATAAGTTAGATTTTATTATCAGGAAGAATTTGCTAAGAATTCCAGCTTTCTGAAAGCATAAGGGCTGCCTTGGGAGGTTGTGGGTTCTCCCTCACTTTAGGCAAAGGCTAGTTGACAGCTTGGGTTGATCATCTATGGGTTGGATCAGAATGTCTATGAGATTCTTTCTGAACCCTTAAAATCAGTGATTTTCTATGGAATCACAGCATCAACATTCTTGTAGGTCAAGGTCTTCTTAGATCCTGAGACTACTGTCCAAAGTATGAACTAATCTTCCTGATTTTGTTGCACTTGCAAATTTAATAAGCATGACAACAATTCCTTTATCCAAGTCACTGAAAATGAAGTTAAGTGGGTTAAGTTGATATTTACAGATAGCCACAAAGCTTTTCAGTGAAAACTATGGGAAGATTGAGTTAATTTGACTGAAATCAACTTGACTAGAGTATGGCAGGGTAATGTATAATATGGCTGGAAAGATTGGGATGTGGTTGTATAAGGCTTTAAAAGCTAAATGAAAGAGCTTATATTTTATTCTAAAAGAAAAAAGAAGCCAGTTGGAGTTGATTGACTAGGGGAGTCACATGGTCAGATTGATACTTAGGGAAAATTATCTTAGCAGCATCCTGTAGGATGGATAGACTGAAGTGGGGGGAGAGATTTGAGGCAGAGAGATCAACTAGTGGGGGAGGGGGATGGGGGAGCTGTTATGATAATCTAGGTGAAAGGTGATCAGGGCCTGAACTAAGGTGCTATATGAATAGAGAAAAGAGGTCACATTTGAGAGATGTTGTGAGGGTAGGAAGGTAGAAGGTAGAAAGATTTATTACTTGATCGCATATGACATAAGGGAGAGTGAGGAGTCCAGGATTATGCCAAGAATAGGTATTTGAGACACTTGGAAGAATGGGATTACCTTCCATAGAAGTGGGCAGGGTTTAGGGGGAAAGAATGGATTCAGTGGGGCAGCTAGGTGGTGCAGGGGATAGAGCACCGGCCCTGGAGTCAAGAGGACCTGAATTCAAATGCAACCTCAGACACTTGACACTTACTAGCTGTGTGACCCTGGGCAAGTCACTTAACCCCAATTGCCTCACAGAGAGAGAGAGAGAGAGAGAGAGAGAGAGAGAGAGAGAGAGAGAGAGAGAGAGAGAGAGAGAGACAATGGATTCACTTTGGGGCATGGTGAGTTAAAGATGTCTCAGGCACATTGAATTTGAAATGCGCAGTTGGAAATTGATGATGTAGGACTGAAGCTCAGGAGAGAGAATGATGAAATCATGGCTCCTTCAACACAAAATATGAAGACCAAAATATCATTTTATATAATTACCAAATACACACCAAGATCCCGGGTAACAGGAAAATTTAGGTACCAGCATCAAAATGCATGTCAGTGACTTAGAGCAAATATCCTAACTCTTCCCTTCTCACAGCAATTGGCTGCTTGCTGAATCTCTTTGGAAGAGGCAAGACAAGTTTATCATTCTCTAAGGGATTGTTTCCTTGTGGTAACAGGGTAAATTTGTATCTATCTGCAAAACTTATATTGCCAAAGGACCTCATTTTTGAAAAATTCTATGCTTAATGATCCAATGACTCCTTCTCAACTTCTCACCGCCTCTTCTTTCCATTCTACTCTGCTCAACTCTGGCTCCTTCTTCAGGTCCCCAAATCAGTCACCAAGAGTTGCCTCACAGAGGCTACGGAAGGCAAAAGATGGAGTGTCACATGTGAGGAATAGCAAGAAGACTCTTTGGTATGGGAGGTGTACTGTCATAGTATATAGCTGTTAAGATGGGACAGAACCAAATTGGGAATGGCTTTCAAAGTCAAACAGAGAAATTTATATTTAATCCTATAGACAATAGGGAGCTATTGAAACTTTTAAGTAAGGGAGTGTCACAGACAGGCTGCATTTCAGGAAAATCCGTTTGGCAGCTCTGGAAGATGAATTGAAGAAGGGAGTGACCAATGGGGAAAATATTGTTGTAGTCCTCATGAGAGGTTCTGCACCACAGCATTGGCTGTGAAAACAGAGAGCATTCAATAGAAGAGAATTTAGGCACTCTTTTGGGGTGTGGTATAGTTTGGGTTGAAAAACAGTTTTCTAAAGTTAGTAGAGGTTGTATATCCATAGACAGGTGGAAAAATAATGTTATACAGGATGTCCCAAAAGTCTTAGTGCCTTCTTAAGCTATCAAAATTTTTCTTTGTTTGTTTTTGTTTGTTTGTTTTGGAGGGTTTGGTTTGGTTTAAGTTTTTCTTTTTGAGCATCCTGTGTATGCTGCCAGACAAAATTGTGCTAGATGTTATTACTTAACTATTTTTATTTGGCACAAGGGAGGATTCCACGGAGGGGGAGGGGGATATCGAGAAGCATCTGTGGTATAATTGACAAAATTTTTAAAAGATAAAAAAATGCTAAAGTAAAGTTATTGGAGAAGGATATGGGTCCTTTAATTTGACCTTTAGAGTAGGAGGTGGGAAAGGAAATGTTAGTAGAGCTTCCAAAGCTAGGGTTTTTTTGTTAATTAAATGCAGCATTCATTGAGCACCTACACTCTCCCCCTATATACACACATGTATATATGTACATTTGCATATCTATACATATATGTATACATACACATATACTCAAAAAGCTTATATTCTATTTATCAGAAGGAACTCATGCCTATTAAGAAAAAGGAAGAACCTGATAGGATCTGAACTAATTTCTAAGAAAAGATTCATATAGAAACCTTGTATTTTTTACTTTTTTCTAAATTTATTTGAATTTTGGTTATTCCAATATTATCTTCTCTTGCTACATTTTTTTTTGCAAATAGTCCAAGATATTCTGGTACATTACACCTGATATGGAAGTGATTTTGTTTTTCTTACCCTTTCTTGGTCTACTAAAAGTCCTATTAAAAGACATCTGTCAAGAGAACTGCAAATGACACTAGCCCTGTAAAAAGAGCTATTATTATCAAACACATTGTCTTTCTTTGGTGTTGACCTCGATCTGGTGATGACAGGATCAAGCCCTCTCTTGGGGTGGGGATGGGGGTGGGGTGGGATTTACTGAAGGAGGGGAACCTAGACAATATTTTGGCCTAGAAATGTCTGTTACTTCAAAGCAAGCACATTCAGTTTGGCCTCCTAGGTATGGGTTGTCCCAGGTGATCACTACAAGATTGCGATGTTTACTCCTGGTGGTGCGGCCTCACTGCTGCTGCAAAACCACTTGGGTGCTCAGTTCATTAGACTCACAACATCAAAGAGGATTTACCAATCTGGAACACATTTGTGAGAAATTTAAATGGGGTGTCACTTTGGCAGCGAGAATGGCGTGAACTTTTTGATTCTTAAATATTTACAGATGGATTGGGATCTGAAGTCACTATAGGAATGGTCAAGAGGGACTTGTCTACACAAAGGGATGACCAACTTTGTCTGAGAGGGGAGGATCATTTCGAACTCTTGTCATTTAGATATGGTTTTTTCTTTAACTTTATATATGTATGTGAATATGTGAACAAGAGATGGAGAGGGAAAGATGGAAGAGCAAAGGGGAGGAACACTAGCATTATTTTCCTAATTTCAGTGACTTTTAGGTCATAATATAACAAATCCTCAGCAAGAATGTTAAAGCAGGAGATAGGGCGGGGGATGAGGAGGAAGAGACAACCCCTTATTTTCAAAGAACATAATGTTCTATCCTCATCATAACTTGAAGCTCTTCAGTTCCAGCAGTTGCTAAATCAGTTTTTCCTGTTCTATATTTAAGTTTGAGAATCTTTTAAAATGTTATTATTTAAGAAAACAACAATTTGGGAACTGGTCCCATTAGAGAGGGCCAAATAATCATGAGAACTGGGAGACTAGCCGAACCTCTAGAGGTTATTGGTTTTTTTTCCAGGCATTGTTTCCACATCCAAGATGGAACTCATTATCTCTCCTCCAAACCCTTTTAAACGTCCCTATTTCTACAAGGTGTACCACCATCCTTACAGTTTTCTACTTTCACAATCTTGGCATCCTTAAATCTTTACTCTTATTTATGCCCACATGTTCTTTCAGTAGCAAAATTTTTTCCTAGTTACTGCCACAATCTCTCACATTCATTCCCTGCTCTCACAGCCAACACCATTGTGCAGGACCTCTCTTGGGGACTTTCACAATATCCTTCCTGTCCATCACCCCTTTCTTCAATCCATCCTCCAGAGTTGCCAAACTGATTTTCCTGAAATGCATATCTGTGTCGCTCTCCTACTCAATAGAGTCCAATAGCTCTCTGTTGTCTCTAGGATTAAATAGGAATTTCTCTGCATTCCCCAGTTTGGTTCCATCTGACTTTCTGACTGTCCTTGTCTGTCCTTCATTCTCAAAGAAGACCGTGACAGTAGGGTGATGTCATGACTTGCACTGAATGGATTTAAGTGAGGGATAGCCCTGGATGTTTAAGGCAATTGGGGTTAAATGACTTATCCAGAGTAACAGAGCTAGTAAGTGCCTGTAGCTGGATTTGAATGCAGGTCTTCCTAACTCTATCCACTGCAGCACCTCATAGCTCACTTCATTTTATTTCCTTCAGAATGCTGCTCAGGTGGCACTGGCTACATTTAAGACTTTTCTTAACTCCCAGCTATTTGTGCCCTTTCTCCAAAATTTGTATTTATTTGGTAGAGTTTTTTACACATATGCCTTCACACATGTTTGTATTTATTTTGTAGTTTTTTACACATATGCTTTTATATATGTTGTGTTCCTCAGTTGAACGTAAGCTCCTTGAGGTCAGGGACAGTTTCATTTTTGCCTATATGTCTCCAACACATAGCATGGTTCCTGGCATGTAACAGGTACTTAACACTTGCTGTTTGCTTTCTTGCTTGATTCAGATTGATATCTTGGGCTCCAGCCAAAAAGTGTATCAAATTCTGAATTCTTGGCTACAAGAGGATAAAAATCCAGAATTTAGTGCAAGGTCATTGGAAAAAAATAGGTCTTCTATATGATATTATATTTTCTTAGCAAATTAAGGAAGAGAATAAATACTACAGTTAATTCTTTTGTCACTGAGTTGACAATGGTTCTAATTACTAAAGAATCAACTATAGCATTTATTCTGCCTCTGTGAAATTTTAAATGAACACTATACAGAGGCACTACAAATGCGTATGGTGGGTGTGAGAAGGCTATGACATATAACCAATGAAGAACTTGGAAGAGGAACAGGAGTAAAAGAAGAACAAAGAAATATATTTCAGGGATTCCTACCTGAGCCAGTTATGTGGCCAAGGTGAGGGCTCACAGGCACATAACCTGAGTTATCCAGTTATCCACTATTAATGTCATAATGACAAGAGAAAGCAAGGTGTATCTACAGCCCATTGGGTTAAACTGCTGAGATCGGCTTTTTGGAGGACATGGGTAAGTCACACAGGATGAATTGCAATCTGAATTAGTTTGCTATCTACATTTTCAGAGGGAAGATCTAAATTAGTGAAACTTCAGAGATATGCAAGGATTTGAGTATTTAACACACTAACCTGTATACCAGACCATTAAGAAGATCTAGCAAAAAAAATTATAAAGTGAATTTCAGTGGTAATACAAAGCAGTGGTTTCTAACTCTAGTGCTGTCAAATACCTGGGGAGGGCATGTAAGGACTGCACAAATTCAAATGCATATCTACAAAAAAACAAATACATATGGTGAAAAATAAGATATTTGAAACATATTTTACTCTTTTTCAAATGTGTATAGATTTCATCTTGATTAATAAAAGTTCATCTGAAAGCAATATTCAATTCATAGTAGCTTTTGTCATCATAGATTTCTCAGTATATGAGAGCAGTATTATAACTACTGTCATGTGGAGGTATGTTAATTTAATTTGGCATTAAAAAGGGATCTTTGGGGCAGCTAGGTGGTGCAGTAGATAAAGCACTGGCCCTGGATTCAGGAGGACCTGAGTTCAAATCTGGCCTCTGAAACTTGAACCTGGACAAGTCATTTAACCCTCATTGTCCCCCCAAAAATTTTTTTTAATTTAGAAAAAAAGGAATCTTCATATTCCAAAGACTAAGAAGCACCGGCTGAAGACATTCAGTTTCCAAGCAGTTGGCTACTGGAGATAATTTCCTACGTCCTTCATACCACCAGACTAGATCTGGGATTCATAGCAGAAAGTCAAGGAGACCCAGTGATATATACACAAGTTTCTATAATGAAATTGCAGTCTTCTTCAAAGGCACCAATAGCAATTGGACCGAGATTAAGGCTGAGAGCTACCTCCAATTTTTCTGTCACATGCTCCTTTATTTTCAGAAGAATGCTGTCGGGGACACAAATCTGCTAATATTACTGAGGCAAAGCCAGGGGGGTTTCACTAACCTCTTATTCACCTGGGACCCATCTTACTAATGCTTATTTGGCAGAAACACATCAGGAGACTTCTTTCTCCCTTTCCCAGCTAGGTTGTATTTCTGACTTAAAATATAGCTACCTGGAACATCCCTCCGCCATCCCAGTGCCCTTCTCCCATTGCTGAGTTCCATTTTAGGAAGAAACACAGGTTATCCATGCTTCACTCATCAGCACCACCTCCCCCAAACCCTTCTGAGTGCTAGTTTATGTCTTGTCTTCCCCTAATAGGAGCAGGGACTGTCCTTCCTCTGGCTTATATTTGTATCTCCAGAGCTTAACATGATTCCTGTCACATAACAAGCACTTACTAAATACCTGTAGCTTGCCTGCCCACCATTTCACTGGCTCTTAGATTACCTGCTACTAAGGACCCTGTTTATATAAAAAGAGGCCTCAATTGAAAATATTCCAATATGTATCATTTTGAATTACTTCTTATATAAGTGAGTCAGCTCCTTTAGGAAGATGAGAGAGAATAATTTGGATGGTGGTATCCTCTGGGACCCAGATTGGAGAACATTAGATGCATTAATTGATTGATTGATTGATGGATGGATGGATGTTCTCTAAGGCAATTCAGAGAATGAATCTGAGTCATGTCACCAGAGAGCTGGAAGGGACCTTTGAGACTAAATGTCACAGAAGAAGATTGTTTGAACAGAACATCAAAGCCACCAAAAGCAACCCCCTCATTTTACAGATGAGGAAACAGACTGGGGGAGGTTGAGTAACTTGCCCAGGATCACATAGGTAATAGGCATCAGAGCTGGGATTTGAACTGGGATTCTCTGACTTTGGAGCCACCAGTATTTCTAAGACCACCTAAAATCCTACATCTATGTTGCTGTGCTTTCTTCAGCAGCCATGATGAGTCATCCCCCAGCCTTTGCAGAAGACTTCTACTGAGAACAAACCATCCTCCCCCTCACTACCCCCCAGTAATGCATTCAATTCTAAGTTAGCTCTAATGATTAGGTTATTTTTCCTTACCTGGAGCTGAGATGGAAGTGCCTTGACTTCTACCCCAAAGATCCTACTTCCCTTGTCTGAGATCAGGCAGAACAAATTGAATCAAGCCCTCTTCCACATGATAGCACTTCAGATCCTTGAAGGTGGCTCCCATAGACCCACCAAGTCTTTTCTTCTCTGCGTTAGTCTTTTTTTCCCCTTTTGATTGGGATGATCTTGAGACTATACTTTCAAGGTAATAGCTAAAAGGGACCTAGGAAGTCACTTATTTCATTTACACATGAGGTGAGATGTTAAGTAACTTTCCCAACACTGCAATGCATTTAAGTAGAAGACGACATTTGAACCCAGGTCCTTTGGCTCCAAATCTAGTGCTCATTCCACTATATCATGCTAGGTGATTCAGCAGACAGGATGCTGGGGTGAAGAAGACCTGAATTCAAATCTGACCTGAGACATTTACTAGTTCTGTGACCCTGGACAAGTTACCTAACCTCTATGTGCTTCAGTTTTCTCCGCTGTAAAAATAGACATGATGATAGCACCTACCTCAGAGGGTTGTTGTAAAGATCAAATAAGATAATATTTGTCAAGTGCTTAGCACAGAGCCTGGCACATAGTAAACACTAAATAAATGCTTCCTTACTTTGTTTCTTTCTTCCCTTCCTTGTTTTTCTTCCTTTCTTCCTTCCTTTTTTCCTTCCTTCCTTCCTTGGTTTCTTCCTTCCTTCTTTCCTGCCTTCCTTCCTTGTTTATTTTCTTCCATCCCTCCCTCCTTCTTTCTTTCCTTCCTTCCTTCTTTTATTCCTTCCTTCCTTCCATATAGTTCAGACTCCTCATTTTGTAAATAAGGAAAAGGGTCACAGAGGAACAATATTGTTCACTCACCCATATCATACTAGTCATCCCTATTTTTCTATTATGTGTCAATTTAATGGGATAAAAGCAAAGTGAATAAATATAGCTAAGAAATAAGTGGAGCCAACAATGGTACCTACCAGTTCCTTATTGTGGTTCTGGGGAAACTCATTGATTGACAATGCATTCAATATCAAGCAACTAGTTATATAGTTTTAGGGAAAGAGAAATTGTCTGGTATAGAAAGAAAGATGGGCTTAGAATCATCACCTGCTTTTACCTACATGATGCTCCAGGAGCAATGACACAACAGGACACTGTGATTTATCAGAGGAAAATAACCTGGTAATGGGAGTGGAAGTAGACCTCATTAAGATGAAACAGTGTCTGATATCCTTGAGTCAGACAAAACAGAACATAAAATTGATGTGGTCAGCACTACTGCCAAGCCTCGTTTGGAAAAAGTCAAACCAAGTGGCAATTGACAGCCCTTCAGGAGAAAAACCCCATGGATAGGAGAGAAGTATGTTATTTGTAAACCTCCAATCTCAGAAGCACTAAAATATGATTTAAAAATCTTATTTCTTCACACTGTAAGATCATCCCAAACTGCTCTATTAAAACAACAAGGTGCATACATTTAATAAATCTTGTAGGAGCCCTGCAGCGATGGGTAGTGGTGATATTAATTGAATTACTAAATTTTTATCCTCTTCTTCAATAAGTACTGGCATGCTTCTTAGGTTATGAGGAAAACAGCTTTGTGGAAGGGAGTCGAATAGGGTGTCTGGCAACTTTTGACTCAAAGGCTATCAACTTCTCTGGCCCCAGCCTCAGAAAATGACTGTGGCCATCATATTTAATAGGTTGTCAATTATCCAAGATACATTTGCTTTCTGCCCTCCTCCAAGGATGGGTGGGCAAAACAGAGACATTTATATAGAGTATCCCAAAGCTAATGAGCCATGTAGTCTGTGAATATGAAAGATTTCCAGCTTAGCCCAAAGTCCGTGGTTCAAGTTTGCTAAAATGAGGACAGTTTAGCAACCTTCTTTTGGCAGAGAAGCAATCACAACCAGTGACCTTTTCCTTTGTGCCAGACTTCATGTTGCATGCTGTTGCCTATTATTATTTATTGATCGTCAGATGAAAAAGTGGCTGGCTGATACAATGAATGAGACAATTATAGATAGAGTTTATATGAGACTTTTTTTTCTAAAGGGAGTTAACTCCTAGAAGTAAACTTCCTGGTAAAAACAAGCAAACAAACAAAAGTGGAGGGTATTAATATGTGGTAGGTATTACCCAGTTTAAAAATAAATTTCCTGTTGTTAGAACAGATCGCTATAACAGGATGTTTGCTACATGGAATAAACCTTTGGGGACCATCATCTTATTGGACACACAGCTATTCTTCAGTGGACTGTGACAGCAATAATATAGGGTGCAGTCCAATGCTCTGGGAAAAGGCAAAGCAAACAAAAAAAGGCAGTGTGTTCCTAACACGGATTTGCTTTGAAATATGACCCAGAATAATCACAGAAAAGGAAAATATTTTCCCATTGCTTCTTTTTTCATAAAACCTCTCTTCTAAGCAGTTCATTTCAAAACTGAAAAACCACATACTACTCTTATTATCTCTCTCTCCTTTGGCTAAAAAAAAGCACATGAATGAATGAATGAATGAAGAATGCATAAATCAATGAATTAATCAATGATCGAATGAATGAATGAATGAATGAATGAGTAGAACTGAACAATGCCTTGAAAACTGCAACACTGGGTTAGGGAATCTTGATGAAGCTTCGTCTCTAAATGGCTAGCAAACACTGGACTAACTTGTAGGTCAGACTCAGCCCTAAGAGATGAGGTGTCTCACAGAGGGTTAACAAGGAATGATGATAGGAAAGTAGCTTGTGGGAGTTTCCATGAGAAATGGGAATGCTTATTCCAAATCACAAAATTTAAACAAACAATCTAAACTGAAACATCTTGAGTGACGCATATTCCTGTAAGAGACAAATCTACCTTTGGCATATTCTGCAGAAATGAAGTATTTATAAGAACAAGGCAACTGGGTTAAATAACCTTAGAGAAAGATCCCAAGGGCAAAGGAGGGACCAAAGACACATCATTCAAAAAATCAATTAATAAACTCACAAACATTTTTAAAGTGACCAGCATTGTGCAAAATGCTGGAGATACAAACAAAAAATAAACTGTCCCTAACCTGAAGAAATCTGCTTTCTATTGGGCATGACAATATGTGTACTTATAGGTATATATAAATATTATATACATGTGTGTATATACATATTGTATTACAATATACATTATGCTTATATTAGATTATGTATATATGTAATATGTGTATATTATATTACATATAGAAGGGGAGAGGAGAAGAAGGGAGGAAGGGAAGAGGGGGAGAGAGGGAGAGAAAGGGAGAGGGAGAGGAAGAGAGAACCAGGGATTTTATAAGGTAGAGTTAAGGCAGGAGTACATTTAGTAAGGAAGAGGGAGTCTGGAGGGGGAACAGCCTGTACAAAAGCATGGAGATGGGCAATGGAACTTCATGGGTGAGGAATAGCAAGAAAAGCAGCAACTTTAGTTGCACCGCAGAGTATGTAAAGCAAAATAATGTATTATTAAACTGCATCAGGGCATTTAGGCTGCACAGTGGATAGAGAGCACTGGCCCTAAAGTCAGGAGGACCTGAGTTCAAATCCAGCCTCAGAAACTTGACACTTACTAGCTGTGTGACCCCAGGCAAGTCACTTAACCCCGATTGCCTCACTAACAATAACAACTACAACTACTACTACTACTACTACTACTACTACTACTACTACTACTACTACTACTACTACTACTACTACTAATTAGATTGGTACTAGATTGTAAAGCACTTTATATGCCAAAGAGGAGTTCATATATAATTTCAGAGATCATTGGGAGCCACTGGAATCTAATGAATAGTGAATGGTCAGACTGCATTTCAGGAAATATAATTCTGGGCACTGTGGAGATGAACTAAACTGGGGGAGAGGCCTGAGGCAGGGAGACCAATTAGGATACTATTGCAATAATTCAGAAGAGAGTTAATGAGGATAAGAATGTGTGAGTGGAGAGAAGGAAATAGAAGTAGCGGATAATGTGGAGGGAGAAACAACAGTTCTTAGAACTCATTGGACATGTGGTATGAAAGAGAGTGAGGTGTGGACAATGAGTCTGAGGATGTGAACTGGCATGACTGGGAGGGTGGTATCTCTCTCAACCAAAACCCAAGAACCCAAGACATCCATAATGGGGGATACAATATGTTTATGCTCCCACAAAGGAGAAGTCAGACAGAAGAGAACCAAAAGTATGCAGCATCCCAAGACCAGAGCAAAGCACCCAGAATGAGACCATGGTCCACAGTGTCCAATCCTACAGAGAGGTCAAGAAGAATTAGGGCTGAGAAAAGGCCATTTAGATTTGGCAATTAAGAGATCACTGGTAACTTGAGAGAGAGAGAGAGAGAGAGAGAGAGAGAGCACATTTTGAGCTGCCAAGAGGTCAGAAGCCAGATCCCAAAATACTGAGAAGTGAGTGAGTGGGGAGGAGGCAAAGTGCCTAGTAGTTTTCTAGGCGTCTGCCTGAGAAATAAGGAGAGATATAGGACAACAGCTTGAATAATAACACGAGCACCACAAATAATAATAACATTTGCATAGCACCCACTTTGTGCCAAGAGCTGTGCACCTTTACACATATTATCTTAGTGAATCTTCACAATGACCCTGCTAGATAGGTGCTATAATTATTGCCATTTACAGTTGAGGAAACTGAGGCAAACAGAAGCTAAGAGAATTGCCCAAGTTACACAGCTAATCTGATACTGGATTTGAACTCAGGTTTCTATATATGTGTTATTTCCCTTGTACTCTGACCCTTCTGTCACAATATGACTAATGCAGAAATGTTTAATGTGATTGCACATATATAACCTATATTAGATTGGTTTCTGTCCTCAGAAGGAGGGAGGGAAGGGAAGGTAGAAGAAAAATTTGGAACTGAAAATCCTATGAAAACAAATGTTGAAAATTATCCTTATATGTAACTGGAAAATAATAAAATACTGAACAAAAATATCCAACCAAATATTATCTTATTTGATCCTCACAATAACCCTGTGAGGTAGGTGGTATAATTATCCCCATTTTACAATTGAGGAAACTAAGGCAAACAGTGGTTAAGTGACTTGTCTGGGGCCACACAGCTAATAAGTGCCTGAGGTTGGATTTGAACTCGGGTATTCCTGAGTTCAAAACTAGCAGTTAAGGGGATAGTAGGATCAAGTGATTTTTTTAAGGATAGAGAAGACCTGAGCATGTTCATAAGAAACAGAATCAAGCAGCATACCCAGAGGAAGACCAAAGGTTAGGGGATGGAGGATAGAAAGTAATGGGATCTGGGGTTCAGGTAAATTGGTAGCCTTGTTGAGGAGAGAATGGAGGGTGCTGATAGGAGGCTTTGAGATGTAAATGAGGAGAGAAGAAAGAGTTCAGGGCAAAGGGTCCTCATTCTCTCTATAAAGAATTTGGTTCTAGCCTCAGCTGAGATGATGGGGAAGAGGTGGCGGTGTGGTCTAGAAGAAAGAAGAGAAAGTCTAGATTAGCCTTTATGAGGAACTGGGATAATAAATTAGGAAGGAATAAAAGGATTACCTTGCTGCAGTGAGGGTCCAGTTAGATTCCACAATATAAACTTAAAGTGACACATGAGACAAGAGGCAGGATATGTTGAGAAGCAAGGGGCTGGCTTTCCCCTGCTGGAGTAAAATGCCCAGGACCTTTTGTCATTGTAACTTCGGAGTCATTGTTACAAATGGGGGGGGGGGGAAGTATTGGAAGATCTTGCTACAAATGCCCCACCTACTTAAGGGGTAGCATTGAGGGTGAGATGAATGATCAAGCACAGAAAGGTTCAGAATCATTTAATTTTCATTGTCAAAATTAAAATACTATTTTCTCTACTTTGATTATGAAGCAAGTCTTCTGAACAGGCTTCACAGATTTCATTATAACATTCCCTCTAATTGGACGTTTATGAATTAAAAGGTTTTTACTGTGACTTGAGAAGAGAGAGGGGGGGAAACACACACACAAATACACCAAACCATCATTTCTACATTAATGTAATTCTCCTTTCTCACCCATTTCTCACAATCATGTATCCCTGCTATATTTAATCTTTTTCAATGGTTCCCATAGCAACTCCTCCTGGTACTAACACAGCCAAAGGCTACTGTAATCTTACAGCCCAGTCCCGCCCAGGGCAGTGATTTTTGCCCCCCTCTTTTCATTTCATCTGATGCACACTTGCATCAGATCCCAGGCATCATGGAATTCTCTTTGTCTTGACCATCAGCATGCTCTCCTTGAGAGGAGCATGTAGTTCCCTGTGAGAACTTAAGATTCCCCAAGCCCTCATCCAAAGAGTTGACCTTATTTAAATTGGCATCCCCTATCTTTGATTCATGGGACATCGTAGTAGAATCATCATTATCACCACCACCACCACCACCACCATCATCATCTAATAACCTCTCTGATTTTTGGCTAGACTAGAGTTGTTGTCCCTGTTTTGCTTTTAATTTTTTACTGCCTTGGGTGATTATCTTTTAAACTCTACTCTGAGATAAACAGCATGATCATTTACAGGTGGGGTTAAACTTGGCCTACTGAAGATAAACCTTGAGACACTGGGGAGAATGGACTTGAACTCAACCGACCATTTGCTGGCTTCCTTTTAAAGCTAATTATTGTTGCTAATTATGTGCTAAGTCCTGTTGTTAGTATAGTTCTAAAGGGTTGCAAATTTCTATCAGGGTTCTCTGAATTTGTTCCCCTATAAATTAGCAACTTGGGGGCAAAGCCCTCTTGCCTCAGTTTAGTTGTAGCTCGAGTCCTCAGAGAGTATCATGGGCTATTGGCTCACGCTTCCCAAGCTTCTGCTTGGCTGTGAGTACCTTCCAGAACCCAGAGTCTACAAATCAGAGAACTCTATGTTCACCTTCTATTGGCAATGAGAAAGGGGTTGGGAAGTGGGCACACTGATGTTAAGAATCATAGCTTCATGAGATTGTCCATAGAGACAACTTTCCATATCACCTTCACTGCTTTAAGAACATTTATGAACAGAGGTATTAATTAACATCAGTGCCTAGAGAACTAAACCTTCATCTCTGCTCTGCCCTCAATCCTGATTGGCCCAAAACAACAACAATGACAAAAGATCTTAAAACTGTCCGCAGTATAGCAGTAGCAAGGGAGGGCGTGATAAGCTAAGAAAGAATGTCAGTTTTTGGACTGTGTGACATTTCAGAACTTAAAGAATGTCCTTCCTTCAGTTGGCTTCTCTGTCCCCCTTTCCTCCTTGCGCCCTCCACTCATAAAATCAGCTCCAACGAGTTGACCATGAGAATAGAAAATCAAATATTATTATTAATCACTTTAATTACTTTTTTGGCCCAATTGTGGAGCTGGGAAGCAAACCAAAGTCTCTTGAGTGCAACCTTAACTAAAACATGGTGCTGAGCCACCATTACCTCATTCTTAGTCATTCTGAACCAGAAAGAACCTCACTATGATTTTTTTTTATTCTAAAACATCCCAAAGCCCATTTGTCTATTAGAGAACAACACTTGTAAAAGACAGGGTTTATGTATCTAAATGTGCCCTTAAAGATGCAGGGAAAACTTATTCTTGTCTACTCCCCAAATAAATGCCCTCAAGCCTTTAATGTAAACTATTTGAAAATCTCAGCAATAGTCACATGAAGGCACAACAAAATGAGTAGTTTGTTTGGGCAAAGTTCATTTGAACACTTACTGACATTGTTCTCTATGGGTGGAGAGCATCCATCTGTTGACCATTTGTGGCAGGGGAAAATTCCAAAGCCAGTGGTATTTGTGTACCTACTTGAGAGATGCTGCAGTTACAGTGCTAAATGTAGTGGCTACCCTGCCCATGTGTAGCCCAACACTAAATTCCAGTAGTATGTATGCAATGCCTACATATGTGCATATATGTAGACATATATTTGTATGCACACATCTATTTATATATGCATGTTTATATGTATACATACATACACACGTTATATAAACACATACATATACAGGGTGGACCAAAAGTCATAAAGTGGTTTCAGTATTTAATAACTCCTTTATTTTTTTGTTTTTAGTTTGTAATACCATAGCATCATATATAGTATATATAGGTTGTTGTTGTTTGTCCTTCATTCTTTTTTTTTTTTAGTGAGGCAATTGAGGTTAAGTGACTTGCCCAGGGTCACACAGCTAGTAAGTGTTAAGTGTCTGAGGCCGGATTTGAACTCAGGTACTCCTGATTCCAGGGCCGGTGCTCTATCTACTGCACCACCTAGCTGCTCCTGTCCTTCATTCTTGAAGAGGACTGTAACATCAGGAGGTGATGTAATGACTTGCACTGAATTGGATTTAAGGGGGGGAGGGCTGTGCAAAGTCACCAGCCTCACTCTCTCCTCCAGAGCCATTTGGGTCTGGTGGCAAAATACACATCAGGACAAATGGAGATGGCCTCAGATGTTTAAGGCAATTAGGGTTAAGTGACTTGCCCAGGGTCGCATAGCTAGTAAGTGTCAAGTGTCTGAGGTCAGATTTGAACTCATGTCCTCCTGACTTCGGGGCCAGTGCTCAATCCACTGTACCACCCAGCTGCCCCAGTATATATAGAATATGTATCAATATCTATCTGTATGTATGTAGATGAAACAAAGAAAAATTAATTTTCAAAAAGTTATTAAAATATCAGAGACCTTTGTGACTTTTGGTTTATCCTGTACGTATGTATGTATACATGTATATATGCATGCATGCATGTATGTATGTGTATTCTAATTAAGAAATAACAAGCCACAGTGGAGAGAGTATTGAAGTCTGAGACAAGAGACCTACGCTTAAATCCCACCTGAGATACTTCTAAGCTACATTATCATGGGCAAGTCACTGCAGCACTCAAGCTGTAGTTTCCCCATCTGTAAAACAACAATAGTAACACATATTTCCTAACTTACAGGATGGTGGCGATGGAGCATTTTTCAAACCTAAAAGCAGGCTATAAATGTAACTTCTGCTTTTTCTCCTTTGACTCCTTCATTGAAGCAATGCCTGTTAAGTCTATTGGGTTATTTAGTGTGGAATAAACAACAAAAAATGGTCACGACAGCATAGATTTCCAGCTAGAAGGGACTTTAGAGGTCATCTGATCCAATTTCTCCCATTTTATAGATGAGGAAACTGAGGCACAACAATTTTTGCAGAGTCACACAAGTCATTAGAATGCTTCCCTTTGCCTAATGCGTGCAATGTTAGTTGAAGTCGAGCTATGTCTGCATGGGGACAGCAGAGCTGGATGTGACCAAAAAGCTTGGTCCGTTTGATTGTAAACACGGCTTAATCAATGGCAGAAACTGGGAAGTACCAATCAAGCTACTTCACTGATGGACTTCACTGAACCATACCCCTTCCCCCCAGTTCTTTCGATCATGTCTGAATGTCCCATGGTTCTCTAGGTACAGGTTTGAAATATGTTTCTGTTTCTCATGGGTCATGTGTCTGGGCAAGCAATCTTCAAAAGAACCAGCTCCTGTATTCCTTATGTTAAGGAAATGTCAAATCACTGCTATAATCACTTCATCATCATCAGATCCTACCAAGTAGCCTCATATGTGTGCCATGCCACTGTACTTAGCAACAAGAAGAGTAGGCCAAGACACGAACACCCAAAAAGCCCAGTCTGATTTATCGCAATTATGCACAGAGATGAATCAACTAAGAGGAAAAAACAGCTTCTGTAGTTTCCTTGGGTACAAAACAGATGACCATGAGTGGAGAATGGCTGAGTGCCTTACTTTGAACCAGGGAAGGCTTTATGAAAAGAGGTGAATGCTCAAGTGAGTCCTGAAAAACAGATTGATAGAGCTTTGTGATCAGGAGGGTTTTAAAGGAATAAACAGGAATTGGGGATGGGGAGGAAGAAATGGGAACATCTAACATACTAAAAGGGAGGTTGTGGATATTAGAAGGGGAGGAGGAAAATTATGGGGAAACATTAGAGTTGGAGCCAGAAGACCTTGGTTTAGAGCTGAGGTGGGGGGTCATTTGGGGTATCATGTTGGCCTTTAGCAGTCTGGGGAAGCCTTTGCACCCCCTCAGAAAAAATATTTTTAAGTGCAGATTACAAAGGAAACCAATTATGTTAATAAAAATAATGACAATATACCCTTTAAATTTGACAAAGTGCTTTACATGTATTAATTCATTTGATCCTCACTACAACCCTGAGAGGGAAGTGCTATTATCAACTCCATTTTGCAGAGGGGGAAACTAAGGCACACAAAAGTTATATTGACTTGCCCAGGGTCACACAACTAATAAATGTCTAAAGCTGGAATGGAATTCAGCTATTCCTGATTCCAAGTCCAGTGCCACCTAGCTGAAATAGCATTATTAAAATATTTTTTAAATTAAAAAAAACCCAAACATGTTTACAAATCCTAGGCTAAGAACCCTGGATTAGACTGTCTGCTCAGGTATTTAATGTGTGACATTGGGCAAATCACTTAACCATACCTGGCATTAGTTTCTTCGTCTGTAAAATGACAGGGCTCCACTAGATAATCTCTCAGGTCATTTCCAGCTTTATTTCCTATTGCTCATATGAAACATAATAAAGAGAATAATGTAAGTGTGATGTAGTGGAAAGAATTCAGAAGACCTGGTTTCTAGGCTCAACTCTGTTGTTAATTAGCTGGTAGACTGCAAACAAATCAGCCCTAATCCTCAACATTTTAATCTGTAAAATTAAAGGAGAGGGTAACCAGATCATCTCCAAGGTTATTTCTGGTTCTTAAACACTTCACCTCATAATTTTGGGCCTCACTTGTGATGTTATTAGTGTCGTCAACTTGGAATGGGTTAACCACACACATACCCATCGAAGCAGATTGGCACGTGGTCTGCAATTTTTAGAGTTGCACAGGTACTCTGAGAAGCTAAATGACTTGTCAGGGGCATATGGCCACACACCCAGTATGGGTCAGAAGTGAAGCTTCAACCCAAGGCTTCTTGATTATCAGTTTAGTTAGGTCATGTTAGTGGTGCTCCACTTTTTGTGACCCCATTTGGGGTTTTCTTGGCAAAGATACTCAAGTAGTTTGCCATTTCCTTTTCCAGCTCATTTTACAGATGAGAAACTGAGGCAATCAGTGTTAAGTAACTTGCCCAGCATCACACAGCTAATAAGTGTCTGAGGCCACATTTGAACTCAGGAAGATGAATTTTCCTGACTCCAAGACCAGTACTCTATCCACTGAGCCACATGGCTAACTAATTATGCACTATGCTACACGGCCATCATTATTGTTATTATGATGGTGATTTTAAAGAAAAAAGTTTATTGTTAAATGTATGTAGACAATTAACATGATCCCCAAAATACAAATAGAAGGATGACAGCAACATATCGAAGTGGCCTTTTCAGACATAAAGACAGAAGTTTAAAAATTCAGCTCATAACAGAGAGGTAGAAGTGAGAGAACATGAAAGACAGAGACAGAGACAGAAAGACAAAGAGGGGGCCAGAGAAAAAGAAAGAGAGAGAGAGGGGGAGAAAGTGATGGAAGTAGGGAGGGAGGAGGAGAGGGAGAGAAAAAGAGAGATTAATTCATAAAAATTGTGCCTTAAGGGAATTTTTTCCTATATATTCCTTTTTCTTTTGGTCCAACCCTCTGATCTCATTAGCATAGAGACTTTCCTGTGTGGAAATCCCTTTCACCAAGGCCAATCAGAATTCCTCAGTAACTTCTAGTTTGGAGGAGATTCTGGTGGCCATACCCTTTGCCACCCTACCTACTACGCTTCAGAGGCAGGCCTTTCGGACTTTGAGATTGAACAGTGGAAAGACTGTTGGATCAGGAGGGCCTCAGTGGATGCAGGTTCAAATCTCACTGCTACTTACCACCTGTGTGCCTACAAAATTCACTTATTTCAACTGTAAAACAAGGGGGTTTGATAGTCTCTTCCGGTTCCCTTTATGCTCATCTATTAATCACTTTAAACCTCCACTTTTGGAGTTAGAAGTTGAAGTACCATTTTCCTTGTCCTTATCAAGGTAAATACAACAAGAAGGCAGGGTTGTTTGGGGGACTGAGTTTAAATGGCTTCCTGAACAAGCCCCGATTCCAAAAGCAAATCATTTCAGGCAGCAACAGCAAACACCTGCTAAATTTACCATCGTGCTTCATATTCCCTTGAATTTTCAGATACAAAATCACAGTTGAAGTCATTCTCTAGAAAACCACAGAGGCTTTAAGACAATGCCCTTTATTTTTCTGACACATGGGGAGCATCTTCTCTCCCCTCAGGGAACACAGCTGTCAGGCATTCAGTGGGAGGTCACAAAAGATCCCCAAGATTACAGGGGGAAGCCCAGACATTAAGGGGATAAGGGGCTAATCAGCCAGGGGAGGTGAGCTAGCCCCTTCTGCTGACTAATCTCAATAGTAACTATAATGGATTCTTAATTATGTTGGGTGTGCAAATAGATTCATTTAGGTTTTGATTGCATGGCATGGTTACAAATATAGTACAGGTGTACTTCCATTTATAAGGGAAATATGTTCAGAAAGATCCCATGTTACTTAATTTCTAATTTCAAATCCTATTGTACCATTGAATTTCATGATAAATTGGGGGAGAGAAAACCTTTGTTCCCTAGTTATAGTTGAGCTTTTTAAAGCATGTACAAGGCAGCCTAGAATGAAATAAACAGTGCAATCAGAGTCAGGATAGATCTGAGTTCAAATCTCCCCTCATAGACTTAGTTGGTAAGTCATTTAACTGGTATGGGCCTCAGTTTTCTTATCAGTAAAATGAGGATAATAATAGCAGCTGCCTTATCATGAATACTGTGAGGCTCTGAAATAATAAATATAAAGATCTTTGCAAACCATCAAAGGCAACAGAAAACATGAGCTACTATTTTCATTATATCAGATCCTTAAAAAAGAAGCATCCATAAAGGAAAAACGAGACCTTTCTAATGAGCTAGTGGTCCAGTTTAGCCACCAGATGGAAATGATAAAAGGTTAAGATGATGATTGTTATATTTGGAACAACAGTTTACAGGATGAAGGCAGAGGGGAGAGACTTTTTTGTGTGTTATTAGTATTATAGAGTTTAAAGCAGGAAAGGACTTTAGAGGCGATTTAGTAGAATCCCCTCCTTTAACAAATGAGGAAACTGAGGCCAAGAGAGCAATGATTTGTCCAAGACAACAGAGGTTTCTATGGTAACAGAGCTAAAATTAAAATCCAAATCATCTGCCCCCAAACCTGCTGGTCTTTTTGATACCCACACTGCTCACTGATTAGAACACCAAAGGTTACTCAAGGACTCCTCCATCAGGCTGCACACTAACATGGCTAATGAAAATTATAGCCATGTGGTTAAAAAATTAATATACTATCTCTATAATACATATGCACAGATGCAAACCCTTCCCAAAGAAAACTACATTTCTGCAAATTTGACAAAATGTTATGAATAAACCAACACAATAATGACATTTTGGGTTATCTGTTGTCAATCAGTAATCGTTTATTATATGCCTACTGTGAGCCAGGCACTAAGGCTTTAAAGACAAAAATGAAACCGTATAAGGCATTTGACTTCTACCAAGGGAAACAATCTGCACTTGCAAAGGCGGGTACAAAATATATGCAAAGTCAAAACAAAGTAACTTCAGCGTGAAGAAAGTCTCCAACAGCTAAGAAAGCAGCAAAGAAGGAGATCAGGAGCTGGGCTTTAACTTTGAGAAGAATGCAAACAGGATGGTGCTGAATGTCAAATCTCCATCATATGGATTTGTTGGAGGATCTGGGAGTGTTAAGATTGGAGAAGAGAAAATGCAGGGGGTACAGGGGAAGAGTCTTTAAGTATCAGAAAGGCTGTCATATGGAAGAGAGATTAGTTGTGTTCTATTTGGCCCCAGAAAGGATGGATGAATGAAGTTACAAAACAGGCATGGTTAGGCTTGATATCACCAAAAACTTCCTAAGACTGAGAGCTGCCCCAGAGTGGGAGGGGCTAAAAGGTTGTAAGCTAATTTTCTTTTTTTCTTTCTTTCTCTTTCCTTCCTTCCTTCCTTCTCTTTCTTTCTCTTTTCTTCTCTTCCTTCCTTCCATCTTCTTTCTTTTTCTTTTTATTTTGTTCCCTTCCTTCCATCCTTCCTTCCTTCTTTTCTTCCTTCCTTCCTTCCCTTCTTTCTTTTTGTTCTTTTTCTTTTTTTAGTGACATGGATAATATGGAAATGTTTTGTTTTATTTCATTTGTATAATTTATGTTATATTGTTTGCCCTCTTAGTGGGTGGGGGAGGGAGAGAATCTAGAACTCAAAATTTAAAGAGAAAAAATATTAGAAATAGATAAATCTTTTTAAAAAAGGAAACAAAGGTAGTGAGGTTGCCTCTCAGTAGAAATCCGGAAGTCAAAATTTTAAAAAAAAAATGTTTCAAAATATTTTTAAAGGTAGTGTGATGCCTCTCAGAAGTCTGGAGCTAAAATTCTAAAAGAAAAGAATGTAAAAAATAAATAATAATATATATTTTTTATAAAAACAGGTAGTGCCTGGAGAACAATTTGGAACTATGCCCAAAGGGATATGAGATTGTTAATACCCTTTGACCCAGTGGTACCAATGCTAGGTCTGTATCACAAAGAGACCATAGAAAATGGAAAAGGACCCACACGTACAAAAATATTTATAGTAGCTCTCTTTGTGGTGGCAAAGAATTGGAAATCGAGGGAATGCCCATCAGTAGGGGAATGGCTAAACAAGTTGTGGTATATGAATGTAATGGAATACTATTGTGCTGTAAGACATGGTGAGAGGGGCAGCTAGATGGCTCTTCTCAGCAGTGCAAAGATCCAAAAGAGTTTCAAAGAACTCATGATAGAAAATGTTCTCAATATCCAGAAAAAAAGAACTGAGCATTATGAATGCAATAATATAATGTAATATATAATATAATATATAATATTATGTATAATATAATGCATAATATTGAACCATACTGTTTCTACTTTTGGACTGATTTTTTTCCCCTTCTTTTCTGAGGTTTTTCCCTTGTGCTCTGATTCTTCTTTCACAAGATGACTAATGTAGAAATATGTTTAATGTAATTGTACATATACAACCTATATCAGACTGCTTTCTGTCTTGGGGAGGAGGGAGGGAAGGGAGGGTGGTAGAAAAAAATTTGGAACTAAAAATCCAATGAAAACAAATGTTGAAAACTATTCTTATTATGTAACTGCAAAATAATAAAATACTTTTAAAAAAACGGGTAGTGAACTCCCCCTCCATAGAAGACTCCAAAAAGAGGCTAGTAATTGGGGAATGGCTGAAGAAACTGTAAGATCATCTGCTGTGGATGACTTTGCTATTCTCAGCAATACAATGATCCAAGACAACAACTCTGAAATACAAGATGAAAAATGCAATCCAACTCCAGAGAAAGAACTGGTGATGTCTGAAAACAGATTGCAGTATAATGTTTTTGTTGTTTGTTGTTTGTTTTGGCAATTGGGGTTAAGTGACTTGCCCAAGGTCACACAGCTAGTTGAGTATCACGTGTCTGAGGCCGGATTTAAACTCAGGTCCTCCTGAATCCAGGACTGGTGCTTTATTCACTACACCACCTAGCTGCCCCCAGCATAATTTTTTAGTTTATTTTTCTTGATTTTTTTGTCTGTTTTCTTTCACAACCTGACTGACATCGAAATGTTTTGCATAACTACACATGTATTTTTAAAAATAGTCTAGCTACCTGCTTATCAGCTATATTCCAATGGAGATATCTATTTTTTGTATATAGCTTGGACTAGATGTCTGATGAGGTCTCTTCCAACTCTCAAATCCTGTGATTATGTAATAAAATTTAAATGAAAGTCATTAGGAAGGAACATTCACTGCCTTTCAAGTGAGAAGACCTAGGTTCAAAACCCACTTTCACCACTTAAACTACATGAAATTCAGTTTCCTCATCAGTCAAATGAGGAGGTTCAACTAGATGGCCTCTGGGGGACCTTCCAAATCTCAATCCATAGATCCTCTTACCTCTGAAAGCTTGCAAGAGGCCAGTGTTGCTCAACTTACAAGTCTATAATTCCTATGTTATCAAAATCAATTGGTGTTTCTTAAGCAAATATGCAAAAAGTCAGACTGAGGATAAGAAAAATCTCAAGGCCAGGGTTCTCCTCTTCTTACATAGAGAAAAAAAAGAAAATAACTTCCCTGAGCAACATAAGATGACTTGAAAAATTAGGATCCATTTGAAGAGCCAGGGTTCTGCCTCAGTGAGGAAAATTTTTAGGACCTTCGGGGCACAGTCCTAAGTCTCCAGCAGAGAGGTATCCTCAGCATCCTCCCTCTTTTGTTGGTCAGTCAACAAGCATTTATTAAGCACTTACTGTTTTCCAGGCATCATGCTAGGTGTCTACGGATACAGCAAAAAGCAAAAACAGAGTTCCTGCCCTCAAGAAGGCCACATTCTAATGGAAAGGTGAGATGGCATGCAATAACTACATACATACAAAAAAATACAGTCAGAAGCCTAGAATCCTCACAGTGCCCAGGGTGCTCTTCCTTACCACCTCTGGCCCCTGCCACATTTCCCTCCCCAGGGTCCCTTCAGTTTCCTGGGTACATTTCTTTCCTACAGTGATTGATATCCTCCCAAACTCAGTCCCAACATTGGCAGGCTTCCTCCTCTCTTCTACTTCCATTCCTTCAATAGTTTATCAACAAGCATTTACCAGGCACCTTCTATGTATAAGGGATATGCTAGGGCTTCTGGGCACTATGACAAAAATGAGTCAGATCCTCCCCCTACTGTCCTGCTGCTTTTTTGTTTTTCAGCTACGTCCAACTCTTTGTGATCCCATTTGGGGTTTCCTTGGCAGATTTTACTGGACTGGTTTGCCATTTCCTTCTCTAGCTCATTTTACAGTTAAGGGAATGGAGGCAAATAGGGATAAGTGACTTGCCCAGGGTCACACAGCTAGTAAGTGTCTAAGGCCTAAAAGATTTGCTAGTGGGGCAGCTAGATGGTGCAGTGGCTAGAACACCGGCCCTAGATTCAGGAGGGCCTGAGTTCAAATCCAGCCTCAGACACTTAACAATTACTAGCTGTGTGACCCTAGGCAAGTCACTTAACCCCAATTGCCTCACACACAAAACAAAAGAAAAGAAAAAAGAAAAAAAAAGATTTGCTAGTGGTCCATCTGTCCTTTTCAGAAGATCTGGAGCAGGAGAAAACATAAATATCTGTGGTGGCTTAGATTGTGTTTGTCAGCAATGCTCTGGAAGCTAGAGGGTTTTTTGTTTTTGTTTTTGTTTTTTAAATACAAATGAACAGGATCACCTAAGTGGTGCAGTGGATAAAGCACTGGTCCTGGATTCAGAAGGACCTGAGTTCAAATGCAGCCTCAGACACTTGACACTGACTAGCTTTGTGACCCTGGGCAAGTTGCTTAACACTCATTGCCCCACAAATAAATAAATAAATAAATAAATAAATAAACAAACAAATCAATAAATGGATGAATGAATGAACAAATAAATGAATGAATAAATAAATAAATAAATGAGTAAATAAATAAATGAGTGAACAAATGAATGAACGAACAAAAATAGATAACTAGATAAATGAATGAACGAGTGAAGTTAACTAATTAATAGATAGATAGATAGATGATAGATAAATGAAAAAATAAATACAAATAAACAGTTTTATCTGACCTGAAGGGAAGTGGAGAAACAGAAATGCAGTAGTGATAATGCTTCAAAATGTAAAGGAACCCCCCCAAAAAAAATTGGGAATTTTTCTGAGTTATCAGATCAGAGCAGCCAAGATGACAGCCATCCATGAGGGGAATACGTAAGAGCAGGCATTGAATTGTCACAGGACTTTTGACGCACACAAAGTCCAAGTACTATACTGCCTTGGGAAAGGGTGAGAGAACAGCCAATGGCAAGGACTGAGGTTGGATTCTCTTGGTTTAATTGCCCCCTCCTATATGCCTGATGCTATGGACATCTCAATCCCATGCATCTGATTAAGCCTGATTCATTTTCCCCTCCACACCGGCTGTCTGCAGAGCCATGAGGTCTGGCAATGTTCATTTCCTTTACTTCTCTATTCTTTTATGGTAACCCCATAATTATTTCAGGTATCATGATAAACACGATATTGAATTTAGACTTGACATCTGTTACCAGTTAAATTAGATTCTTTCTCATAATGGCATGAGGATAATTAGGCACATGGTGGCAAAAAGTGATGAAAGCAGGATATAAATATTTTCTTAATTAATATCTCAATTGTCTTCACCCTATATTAAAGAAGGGTATACCAACATAACTTATGAACTCTTTTGCAAATATATCCACTTTTGTTAAGAAGTTATTATAACTAGGGGCAGCTAGGTGGTGCAGTCAATAAAGCACTGGCCCTGGAATCAGGAAGACCTAAGTTCAAATCTCACCTCAGACATTAGTTGTGTGACCCTTGGGCAAGTTACTTAACCCTAGTTGCCTTGAACATTTGGGCCATCTCCAGTTGTCCTGATGTGTATCTTGCCACTGAACCCAGATGGCTCTGGAGGAGAGAGTGAGGTTGCTGACCGGACTTAAATCCAATTCACTGCAAGTCATGACATCACCCAGATGTCATGGCCTTCTTCAAGAAGGAAGGACAAACAGTTCTTGCAGGGTGGAGGGGGCGGAGAGGGGAGGAAGAAAGAGAATTTGGAACACAAAGTTTTAAAAAAAATGATGTTGGGGGCAGCTAGATGGCGTAGTGGATAAAGCACCAGCCCTGGATTCAGGAGTACCTGAGTTCAAATCCAGCCTTAGGCACTTGACACTTACAAGCTGTGTGACCCTGGGCAAGTCACTTAAACCCCATTGCCCTGCAAAAAAAATTGATGTAAAAATTTGTATTTTACATGTAATTTGGGAAAATAAAATTCTAAATATTAAAAAAAAGAAGTTATTATAACTAGGGGCAGCTAGGTGGCACAGTGGATGAAGTACTGGGCCTGGATTCAGGAGGACCTGAGTTCAAATCCAGCCTCACACATTTGACACTTACTAGCTATGTGACTCTGGGCAAGTCACCTAATCCTTATTGCCCTGCCAAAAAAAAAAAGAAAAGAAAAGAAGAAAAAACACCTTTGGGGGCAGCTAGGTGGTGTAGTGGATAAAGCACAGGCCCTGGATTCAGAAGGACCTGAGTTCAAATTTGGCCTCAGACACTTGACACTTACTAGCTGTGTGACCCTGAGCAAGTCACTTAACCCTCATTGCCTCGCAAAAAAAAAAAATGTTATTATAACTCAAATTAATCTGACAACTGTTAAGGGCTAAAATTCTAGCTAAACTGTCTAAAATATCTAATGAGTGGTCGCCAATAAATTATAAGCTTTAGCAAGAGTTAGACTTTTAAGCATTTATTAAGGAGAATAAGAATTTGGTAAAGAGAGAGAGAAAGGCCTAGATTCCTATCTATTAAAGGGAGAGCACATTTCTAGCTCCCTTCTCCGCCAGCGTCCTCAGGAAAGAGCCCCAGAGTCAGCGCCAGTCTCTTCCTTCCTCCTCCCACTAGTCTGCGTCACTTCCTCCCGCCAAAGAAAAGACTCCTGGTCTTGCCCTCAAAGACCTTCGCTTCATGGGCAGAACTCTTCTACAGTAAGTATCCAGCAGGTGGCGTCATTCCAATCGTTACAGTCCCCCCTGTTGTTCCTCAAGAAACAAAATGTTTCCTTGACGGAACAGTAAAAACAATATAATAACTATTGCTAACTAATAATATGTGAACAACAATATAGAAAAGGAAGAGAGGAAAGTTTTGTCCAGAGGGGCGATTTTTTTTTTTGTCCTCACGAACCGACGCTTTGACATTAGTCTTGCAAAGGGAGGGCCTCTGCAGAGAATACATATTACAGATGGTGTATATTATAACAGAAAGAGAAAAAAACAACAAAAACAACAAATCAAAACTGTTCATTTAAAGTCTCTGAAAGTCTTTTCTCAGATGTCCTCTAGGTGTAGTCATGGAATGGAAATCTTTTCAGGGGTTGATGTGTGGATACTGGTAATCAGCCAGGAAATTTCCTACAAAATTGAGCTTAACACAACTTTAAAATAGCTTTGTCAATAATCAAATCAAACAATGAAAGTTCTCAAAAACATGTCTAAGGGAATACAGAATCTTAGTTGTTAACATGTGAAACATACAATAAAACAAAAATTGAACCATTCTTTAAAATTATATTATTATTATAGTCCCCCCTTATGGAGAGTAATTGAGAAGACAATTGCTGCGATATTAATTTTTAAAAATAATTTTTTATCTTTGTTTCATCACTTTTTGCATCATCTGCCTAATTATCCTCATGCCATTATGAGAAATTAGAAAATCTAATATAATTGGTAACAGGTGTCAAGGCCAAATTCAACACTGTATTTATCATGACACCTGAGATAATTATGGGGGTTACCATAAAAGAACAGAGAAATGATGGGATATGAGCATTCCCACACTTGAGCAATATGTACTGCCCATACAGTATGCCAGGCTTAAAATAGGTGGATGGAATATATGTCCATGCCACCGAACATATTGGAGGAAACTGAGTCAGACTTAATCAGATGCATGGGATTGAGATGTCCATGGCATCAGGCATATAGGAGGGAGCATAGAAGCCAGGTGTAGAAGTGAGATGGGTGAGATGAATACTTCCAGCCATCTGTACAATATTGTGGGGAAAAGAGAATAAAATATTAAACCAAGAGAATCCAACCTCAACATTTGTCAAAAGCCGTTCCCTCGGCCATACCTTGACTTCATGCATGTCTCCCCTCATGTGACAGTTCAGTGTCTGCTTTTGCATCAGAACACTTTTGATTCCGATATCTAAAATCCCCAATACTCATATCAATATCTTGCTGTTTACTTCCACATTTCTGTAAAATATATACCCTTCCATGGCAAAAAGAAGCAGAGTCTAGGACTATGGTGATGATTGTCATTCTTATTCAGCTTAAGTTTTTCTTCTTTAACCCCTCTATATTGTCTGTCAGTCTTTTCACCATACAAATGCTTTATAAGATTACTAATTAAAGACAAAAGCAGGTTAGCAAAATTATGAACAAAACGAGCATATCTGAAATTTAAAGGGTTTTCTAAGGTTGTTTCAGAAGCACAGCCAGGCTGGGGAAGGGCTGAGCCTGAAGCTGCAAATGTAGTTAGAGAAAGTTGAGCATGCGCATCAGATCTCTGGACTTCCCTGGCAGGGGAAGCAATGGGCTTGGCCATGGGAGGAGTAGAGGGTGGGGTCTGGAGAGGAGGGGAGGGACAAGCACAATTAGAATCAGACTTGATTTTGAACTCAGGCCTGGATTCCTCTTCCCCCACTTTGCCTCTAGGTGCTAGGGGATTAAAAGCTTCCAGAGGGTGGGTCGTTGCCTCCAGGCATGCAAAATTAGAGCAACAATTAGTGTTGGAACTGGGAAAAGCTGCAGGAATCTCTTCAGGTTTCTCTGAAAAAGCATGGTTGGGAGAGGGGGAGATATTTCTTTGTGGGAGTACATTGCTGGCTCTTCTAACAAAAATAAAAAGAAAAATAGAAAATCCACAAAAACAAAGCATTAACATGATCTTATCTCCCATTTGTCTGGTTAAACAGACTAAAATCAAAAATAGGGTAATTAGGGAGTTTAAAAGGTCCATTTGAAAAAATTTAAAGGAAAACACAGCCAGTACACCAGTACTTAGCAATTAAAAGGAGAGGGTAGGGGAAATTTCTTACCCTACCAGAAGATCAGAAGACTGAGGTTTAGCTTTCCTCTTCGTGGTCAGCCATCTGTTAAGGGCTAAAATTCTAGCTAAACTGTCTAAAATATCTAATGAGTGGTCGCCAATAAATTATAAGCTTTAGCAAGAGTTAGACTTTTAAGCATTTATTAAGGAGAATAAGAATTTGGTAAAGAGAGAGAGAAAGGCCTAGATTCCTATCTATTAAAGGGAGAGCACATTTCTAGCTCCCTTCTCCGCCAGCGTCCTCAGGAAAGAGCCCCAGAGTCAGCGCCAGTCTCTTCCTTCCTCCTCCCACTAGTCTGCGTCACTTCCTCCCGCCAAAGAAAAGACTCCTGGTCTTGCCCTCAAAGACCTTCACTTCATGGGCAGAACTCTTCTACAGTAAGTATCCAGCAGGTGGCGTCATTCCAATCGTTACACAACTTTTATATTATACCTTCTTAATTTATTCTCCACAGGGGAGATTATAGTTTGATTTGGTTCTTGGCAAAACTATTTAAAGTTTTAAGATCAATTTTGTAGGAAATTTTCTAGCTGAGACTTTTTCCCCATATAAATATTTTATTATTTTCCAGTTACATTTAGAGATAGTTCTCAACATTTGTTTTTATAATATTTCTAGTTTCAAATTTTTCTCAAGAGTCCTTTGGAACTCTCTTGGACCATTGTATTACTGAGAAGAATCAAGTCTATACCAGTTGATCAACACACAATGCTGTTGATATTGTGTACAATGTTCTCCTGGTTCTGCTCATCTTACTCATCATCAGTTCATGCAAGTCCAGCTCAGACTTTCTATCTGATCATCAGCATCTGAAACACCTGAGAGACTTCTCTACAACCACACTAAGACCATGCCCAGAATCCAGAGCCACACCCAGATGACATCCCAAGAATCATCCTTGAAAAGACTCCCAAAGACTTAAATGGACATTTTCCCGTTTTCCTTTTCCTACTGCATACACTATTTGTAATATCCACCTCCTAAAGGAGACTGCCCCCTTTAGTTTTGGGGTTTTTTTTGTCAATGCATCACTCAAATTCTCTTCTCTTTTTTTGTCATTAAGTATTTATTAAAGTATATTAGGGATTAGTAAAGAAAACATATGGAGAAAGCAAGAGATCTATTTACTCTGCCTGCCCTGGCCACCACCTTCCTGAACAAAAAGGCTCATCCTCCATGTGTTCCAGTGGAAGTTTTCTTGGGGACCAGAAGAGGGGCAGTCCCTACACACCGCTCCTCTCTTCTCTTTTTTCATTCCCCTTTACATTATTAGTCATGATAAAACTCTTTACAAGCATTTGTAATATTATTGCTTCATTTAAGGAAACTATGTTTCTTAACTAAGCACAGGAGGGCTTGTGAGAAAACTGTGGGTTTTGGTACACCCAGAGGCCCCACTTGAAAGGATAACATTAAGATTGATTGGATTTACTTTGCTGATTAACTCACTTAAAACTGACTTGATTGAAACCTCACCTACCTGAGAGCCTGGCCCTCAGGGGGTGTGTTCTCTGAACTCTGAGTCAGAATGCTCTGCTCATGGACCACCCTCAAGTCAAATAAACCAATCGACTTGAATGATGCTAGCCAATTAACTTTGAGCAGTGTGGAAGGGCCACCTCTCCTCGGGACCCAGAGGAAGCTTTGACTCTCAGACAGGCCCTCAGATGTGCTCGTGGAGGACTTGGAAGAAGAAGGCTAGGCTGAGTTCTAGATTAGATAGCTTTCTTAATGTTCTGAGCATGTGTTCTCTCTTTATTATATTTCATATGTTTTCATAAATGCTTAGTGCCCCCCAAAAAATGGGTCAGCTAGGTGGTTCAGTGGATAGAGCACCAGGTGTAGAATCAGGAAGACTAATCTTCCTAAGTTCAAATATGGCCTCAGACCCTAACTAGCTGTGTTACCCTGGACAAGTCACTTCACCCTGTTTGCCTCAGTTACTTCACCTGTATAATGAGCAAGAGAAGGCAAATGGCAAACCACTCCAGTATCTTTGCCAAGGAAACCCAAAATGAGGTCAAGAACCGTCAGATAAAAGTGAACAACAACAATAGCAACAACAAATGAAGACTTTGAGAGACCTACACAAGTTGATGCAAAGTGAATTATTAAAACTGTATACACATCGGCTGTAACTATAATTTCTTTAAAAAACCCCAAAACATATTGGGGCAGCTAGGTGGTGCAGTGGATAGAGCACCGGCCCTGGATTCAGAAGGATCTGAGTTCAAATCTGTCCTCAGACAATTGACACTTACTAGCTGTGTGACCCTGGGCAAGTCATTTAATCCTCATTGCCCCCCCAAAAAAAAGGGAAAAAAAACACCGTATTGTCAAAAGTGTCAGAATTTTGGGCAGTCCAAATCAATCAACCATTAAGTCATTAAACATTTATTAAGTTCCTATTATATAACAGGTACTATGCCAAGTATTGGAGCTATGAAAAGAGGTAAAAGATAGTTACTACCCTCTAGTTGCTTATAATCTGATGGGGGACACAACATGCAAACAAATATATGCAAAGCATTTCTAAGCATTTATTTATTTATTTCATATATAATACATATTTATATATTATATTATATTACTTTATGCTATATTATGTTACGTTATGTTACATTACATTATATATTATATTATATATATGAAAAACAGAAGATAATTTATGCAGAGCGTAGGCACTGGAATTCAGAGGGGTCTTGAAGGCTTCTTGTAAAAGGTGGAATTTTACCCGAGATTAAAGGAATCCAAAGAGGTCAGTAGTAAGACTGGAGGAGAGAGAGAGAGAGCGTCTGAAGCATGAGGGACAGCCAAAGAAAATGCCCCTAGCTGAGAGATGGAATCAGCTAAGAAGACAGTGTCACCCGAGTATACAGTGGGAAGTAAGGTGTAAAAAGACAGGAAAGGTAGGAGGGGGGTTGGTTGTGAAGGGCTTCGAATACCAATCAGAGCATTTTGTACTTGATCTTAGAAGCAATAGGGAGCCACTGGAGTTTATTGAATAGGTGGAGGACATTACCTGACTTGTATTTAAGGAAAACCATTTTAGTACCTGAATTGAAAATCAATTGAAGTGGGGAGAGATTGAGGCAGGTAGACCCACCAGCAGACTACTTCAATGATGTAGGCCAGAGATGATGAGGCCCAGAAGGGGTCACAGAAAAAAGGAATCTTTTCTTTGCTTTTATAAAGGGGTATGTTCTTGAATATTCTACATGCTTCCACATTGTAGACAGGAACAGGGGAAATTATCTGTGCTACATTTCCAAGAAGGCTGCATTTGAACCACACAGAACGGCAACATCAGCCCCAGATACTCTGCATAGGTAGGAATGGCCCCACACAGGCATTTTGACAGAGATTATAAGAATCTTTTTTTTTTTTAATTAATTAATTTATTTTTTGTGAGGTAATGGGGGTTAAGTGACTTGCCCAAGGTTACACAGCTAGTAAGTGTTAAGTGTCTGAGGTTGGATTTGAACTCAGGTACTCCTGAATCCAGGACTGGTGCTCTTTCCACTGCGCCATCTAGCTGCCCCAGATTATAAGAATCTTGCTGGAGGTTAGTGTGATGCCATTTGTGGCAGCTAATGGACATGGATGCATCCAGGGACAGAGAAGGATGAGCAGAAATGGCACCTACATGTAGACCAAGCAGAAGGCACAAATATCAGCTGCAAGAGCCAGGATGATTTTTGCAGAAATGGTAAAGAAATGGAAAGACATATCAGAAGGTGAGAACCTGGTCCAGACACCTGAAACTCTAGTTCCTGAAATGCCAGTGCTTGATGTTTCTACCTAAGATGGAAGGGGAAGTGACTAAGTAGCAGAAAAATGGTTTGGAGCCAGACTTCTAAAACATTCCATGACTTTGAAATGCATTTCTTCTCCCAATACTTCAGGAGACAGAGGGAAAAAATAGAGAATCATTATGACTTGAGTCGATATTTTAGTTTTTACCTTACATTCTCGTTTCATTAAATTCCCTTTACTCTTGTGATCTATCTTGGTCTGATAGAGTCATTTAGTGGGGTCTCCAAGCTATGGATTTGCATAGATTATAATACTGACCCCAAACAGGTCCCAGAGTTATGTGACAACCTGCGGCAGACCCACACTATACACATTTGATTTTTGTTATCTTGCATAAGTCTGTTTGCTTAAAGTCTAGGGCTTTTCAGTAAAAATTTGACTCTTGTTTTTAATTTGTATTGGTAGTTATTGTATGCACATATATTGTAATTAATGCTGGATTGAACTATGAAATCTAAGGTCCTTTCCCGATCTGAATTTCATGGAATTATTTGAAAGAAAGTAATTTTTATTCACCAAATATTTATTTCTAACCACTTTCCAATCTAAATATACTTTCCTCCAGTTAATGCAAGAAATCCATCAATTCAACATAATCAGATGATAAATAAGGGGCCATAAAGCATCTATGTCATGTTTATATACATTTTTGATACTTGCCAAATTAGGAGAATTGACCAGTCCTGAGGTTTACATCAAAGGCAGGATCTTTGTTCTTCCTACTCACACATCTGTTTCTGTGGGTTCCACATCTTGACCAGGGAGACAAAAGGAAATAGAGAAAATGCTACATGGCCCCAGGGAAATTACTCTAGAGAAGTCACTCTAGGGCTATCACATTCCTCTGATTTCTCCCGCGTGACCTCTCTCTACAGCTGCTCTTGAGGAGGCTCTTGACACTATCATTTCTCCTAGGAAAAGTGGTCACTGTATCTTGACAAAGTATAGTCCATAGGAAAATTAAAAGGACATTTCAAGAGAGAATGACAGCACCAGAGGAATTCCAACATATTTTGCCCCCAGATCTCCAAGTCCAATGTGGACAACATTTTTGTACTCATTGCCCAATGTAGTGGGTCAGCTGGAGTCCTAGACCAATTCAGACCTTCCCCAGGGCACTTTGGCGCCTGAATTAGTCTTGATCTTCCAATTCATAAGAAAGTTGGAAATTGAGAAAGAGATTACAAAGTGCTGGAGTGCATAGAAAGTGTCTGATACTTCCTCCCACACTGTCTGACTGTGGCTAGAGTGAGGACTTAGAAACAAGACTACTGGTTTTGGTAGAGAACCTGCCTGGACTTGTAGAAATGATAGCTTGAGGGGGCAGCTAGGTGGAACAGTGAATAAAGCACCAGCCCTGGAGTCAGGAGTACCGTCACTTAACCCTCATTGCCTTGCAAAAAAACAAAACAAAACAAAACAAGCAAAGAAACAAACAAAAAATGTTAGCTTGAAATGGAAGACAGAATGTGTGACTCCAACCTATCTTGGGAGAAAAAAAATTCACTTCCTGCCCCATTCCATTTTTTTTTTTTTGGCCAGACTCAGCAAATACCATTTTGTTATGATAATAGCTCCAAATGAGAACAATAGCTTCCCACAAGCTTCAAATTGAGTAATTCAACAAGCAGAACTTAGCTAAACAAAGATAGAGAAAACAGCCCCTGCCTTCAAGGAGCTTACATTCTGTTGGGGAGGAGCGAAACACACACAATGTGCACATGAAAAATTAAATATAAAACACATGTGCAGTAGTTTCTGGGAGAACATGGACCTAATATAAAGAGGTGTTGCTATTATTCATCCTGTATTCTCAAAGAGGACCAATGACATCATGAAAATGATGTCTTCCTTATTTGTGTGTGAACTGAATTTTCCTTAGGCACAGCAGCACAAAGTGGTCAGCTTCATTCTCTCCTCCAGAGTCACTGAAATCCAGTAGCAAAGCAAAAGTCATGACAATTGGTGATGGCTCAGGATGAAGTGGGTGACCTTGGCCTTTCTAAATTAAGATCTTTCCCAGGTCTCAATTTGTCTGAGGTTATATACCCCTTCAATGACTAAGGGTTAGGCAAGAATTTCATAAAAGATTGCCTAATTTACCATCAGGAAAATATAAATCTGGGAGAGGTAATGTTGACCTGATTATCAACCCTTAAGTAAGGGGAAGAAAGGGATGGCCCATGGTCCCTGCCAAAGAAGGGATCACTATAATCATGGGAACTGGCTGTTTATAAGGGGTAAAGCCTGTTTGCAACATCCTCCAATTCTAGGCAACATCAGCTAATGCACATGAAGCTCTTCCCCAAAGGGAGGGAACAGGACCTTCTTAGGAGGAAGCAGATGCTTTTCCTCTGAAGAATGAAGGAATGATGTGCCACCAGATGAGAGTTTCAGAGAAGATCAGAAGTAGAGATAAGTACTGATAGATAGCTGGTGACTCCCAGCCACAAGGAACTATCATAGCTCTTGTCAACTTGATACTAAAGAGAAAAAGATAACACTTTCTTTCTGGGGCATGTATGCAGGACATAATAAAGAACCTCAGGTGTGGGTTGGATGACCTATAAAGTCCCTTCAAACTCTAAAATTCTGTGATTCTAGGAAGCGCAATAAATAAGAGTGTATCTAGGTGTCCTGGTTGAACTTAAGCCACCAGGTTCAAAAGAACTTCATACCAGGATGCTTAAAAGAACTGGTAGATAGGATTGTTAAGCCACTGTTTTGTTGTTGTTGAGTTGTTTCAGTTGTGTCTGGCTCTTTGTGACCTCATTTAGGGTTTTCTTGGCCAAGATACTGAAATGGTTTGCCATTTCCTTCTTCAGTTCATTTTATAGAAGAGGAAACTGAAGAAAACAGGGTTAATAATAAGTGTTTGGAGGCTGGATTTGAATTCATAAAGATGGATCTCACTCCAAGCTCTGCACTCCATCTACTGTGCCACCTAGCTGTCCATTTATCCTCATTATACAAAGATCCTGGAGAAGAGGAATAATACTGAACAATTGCAAAGGAACAAATGACCTAATATATAGTAAAGGGAAGAGAATGTGCTAGAGACCAGGGAGCCTGACTTCCATGCATGGTGAAATTCTATAATATATTATGAAAGAGATGGTTAGTGAACATGTAGAAAAGGAAGCCACTGCTGAATTGCTGGGGAGTTCTGAGCTGAAGTAGGGCTAAGCTGATGGGGGTGTCCCCATTAAGTTTGGCACCAATAGGGTGAGCCCTGAGGGTGCTTAAGAAAGATCACACTGGTCCAGGTCAGAAACAGAGCAAGTCAAAGTGCTGGTGCCAATCAGTGGTGGGACTGGGTTCACAGGTGGCCACTAGACATTCAGTCTCAAAAACAAAACAAAGTAAGGCCACGTCTTTCTGTACAGATATTTTGGAGGAAAGGAATTCAAGTAGACAAAAAGTGATTGATGACAATGAAACCAAGGGAGCAAAGAGGCCAAGCTTTGGAGCTTGGAGGAGAAAAGGAAAAAAGCAGAAATAAGGAGATTCATGCTGATGAGAACCCTTGTGCCCCATGTGTTTTAGAATATTCATTTTCTCAGTGGACATCCAGACACTTCTCATTCAAAGATTTATAGTCAGGGGTTAGTCATCATCAGACTCTGAAGCATATTTCTTTCCTTTAATCAATCCTCTTCTAAGAGTAAAGGTTAATTGGGGTAAGCGGAGAACTAATCTGAGGGTTGTTGGAATCATAGGTAAAGTACTTTAAAATGGTTAAACTGGGACATTCTTGCAGGGCATCTCTCTCT
The DNA here is from genome assembly GCF_019393635.1 of Dromiciops gliroides. NCBI lineage: Eukaryota > Metazoa > Chordata > Mammalia > Microbiotheria > Microbiotheriidae > Dromiciops > Dromiciops gliroides. Next base: position 71,357,559 of record NC_057865.1, read on the forward strand.
CTCTCTCTCTCTCTCTCTCTCTCTCTCTCTCTCTCTCTCTCTCTCTCTCTCTCTCTCTGGAGAATGAGGAAGGAGAACTTCATAAAAAGTAGGAACAGATCTTTCTTGTCTGGTACATAACAAACTAATAGGTTAATCCTACAATAAACCCAACATGTTTAACAGATAGGGAACCATATTTTGTAGAGAAATGGGGAAATAAGGGAAAATCCAAAGGCAGCTAAGTGACATAGCAGATTGAGTGCTGAACTTGGAGTTAGGAAGACCTGAGTTCAAATCATGCCTCACACATTTACTAGTTTTGTGGCCTGGGCAAATCACTCTCTTCCAGCCTCAGTTTCCTCATTTGTAAAATGGACATAGTAATAACAATTACAGCTGTTGTGATTATAGGTGTATGGGTATACATGTATGCTTGTGTATGTGTATATTATATATGTATATGAAGTGCTTGGCAGCTAGGTGGTACAGTAGATAGAGTGCTGGGCATAGAATGGGAAAGACCTGAAGTCAAAACCAACCTCAGACACTTACTAGCTGCTTGACCCTCAACAAGTCACTTTACAGTCTCAGTTTCCTCAACTATAAAATGGAGATAATAATAGCAACTACCTCCCATGATTGCTGCAAGGATCAAATGAGATAATATTTGTTAAGCACTCCACACAATGCCTGGCACATATTATTAGGTGCTTAATAAATGCTTATTTCCTTCTTTCCTTTCTTAAAACTCTATATAAATGCTAGTTAGTGGTAGTGGTAGTGGTAGAGGTGGAGGTGGAGGTAGAGGGGGGGGTAGAGGTGGAGTTAGAGGTGGAGGTGGAGGTGGAGGTGGTGGCGGAGGTACAGGCGGAGGTGGTGGTGGTAGTGGTGGTAGTCGTAGTAGTAGTAGTAGTAGTAGTAGTAGTAGTAGTAGTAGTAGTAGTAGTAGTAGTAGTAGTAGTAACTGTAAACTAGGTGACTTTTATTTTTCATGTGTTAAATTAAGCTTTGAAAAAATTTTTCTATGCACCTGTATAAACCTCAGTGTAACCAGCTACATAGCTACAAAGAATATTTGTTCCAGCTGAGCGCAGAGACCCTGGAATTGACCTGGCTAAAAGAGGGGCCCAGGAACTATGGATGGACTTGACCAAAGTGGTTTAGTATTTAGGATACTGTTATTTCCTGGGGATTGCTGAGAAAGTGTTGCAGTAAAGCATGTGTTACTTCATGTGTGTAAACAAATATATGTTTCATCTATCAGTATAATTAGATGCTATACTGTTGGATGTTTGCTGGCTAGCATAGACATTCTTCTTTAATCCTGGAGAACTGTAAAAGGAACAGATTTCACATGTACACTTAACAATCCCTGGGCAGAAATGACCACAGAATCCTAAATCTTCAAAATTGCAAAGGACCTTGGAAATCATCCTATAGTCTACAGGTGTCAAACACACTGTGTTTGGCCAAGACTCTATCCAAGACTCTGTAAATCAGATGAAAATGGAATTGGGAAATATTTGTCAAAATAAACCCAAATACAGTAGAACATAGATAATGATATTATGTGGTTTTCTAAGTCAATATGAGGCCCACAGTGATCCTCCTGCATGATTCAGAGCACCCCTCCCCACCCTTCCAGGCCTTTTATTTGAGTTTTACTTCAGTGCTCTAGTTCAAAATAACTCATACCTGAAACATGGATCTCCTCCAATAACAACTCACATTTATATCTCATCTTCATTATCCCATGTGAGCCTCATGACAATCCTGGGAGGTAAGTTCTAGCAGAATTTTTCTCTCTCTTTATAGATGTAGAAATTCTGATTAAGTTGTTCAATCGTGTCCAACTCTTTGTGACCCCATTTGAGGTTTTCTTGGCAGAGATACTGGAGCAGTTTGCCATTTCCTTCTCCAGCTCATTTTGCAGATAAGGAAACTGAGGCAAACAGGGTGAAGTGACTTGCCCAGGGTCATACAGGTAGTAAGTGTCCAAGGCCAGATTTGAACTCAGGAAGGTGAGTCTTCCTGATTCTGTGCCTGGCACTCTATCCACTGAGCTACCTATGAATCCCTAATTAAGTAACCATATCTAAAGTATTACATTCATGTCTGGACTCTACAGTTTAGGATGGACACTGATAAGCTGTAAATGTCCTAGAAGAGGGTATCCAGAGCAACCTTAAGTCCGTGTTACATGAGGATCAGAGAAAAGAACTAGGGATTTTTAGATAGACTTGAGGGACATGGTTGCTGTCATCAAGTATTGGATGGGTCATCAGGAGGAAGAGGGATTAGGGAACTATTATTCTATTTGGACCCAGAGGACAGAGGCACCATTAGCTGGCAGTTCCTCCCCAGTGGAGGTTTTCAAATGGAAGCTAAATAAACCTTTATCAGGTATGCTATTGTGAGAATTTCTGCTGGGATACTCGTATGAGAGAACTCAGAAGGTTCTCTGAGGCCCTTCTCATTCTGAAATCCTGGCTTAAATTCAGGTTTTCTGATTCTAAATCCATGTTCTCTATATAATCTCATAGTTTCTAATGTGACTCAATGGAGCTGAAATACAAAGCTTTGGGGATGTTTGGGATTGTTTTGTTTGCTTTCTTTAAAACATTCATACAAATACACACACACATACATAAAGAATGGATTAGGTTCTTAGTTCCAGTCAGTCATTCTGGGAAGGAATATACATATGTGTGTGTGTGGTTCCAAAGGTTTGTCATGCTAGGTGGGAGTGGGGATAAGCTCCCACTCTCTATAAAATGCTCCAATAGCGTGTGTCTCAAATAGCCTCTGACAACCAAAGTCCAACTCCTGGCCTTCTCGTGGCAGAACTGTTTCCACTAACAGGAGAAAGGGCAAAGGCGAGTCACTGGCTCCTTAAAACCAGTTGCTTCGGGCAGGTGGGGCTCCTTAGCCTTGGCAGGCAACCCACCATGGGGAAGGAATCCTGATTTTAAACCTCCACTGCCTTGAGGCCATACCCATAGATGGGAAAGGCTTCAGGAGTTAACCCCGAGGAAAAATCAGGAGTCAGAGTCCCTTGGGCAGTTGAATGTGGGACATCACATCCCTCTGACAACTCCTGCTGTGACACTGGTGCCAAACTGTACTGGCTCTGCCTCTCCTTTGGATCCACCAATGTCGCGGAGAGGGAAAACCTGCTGCATGGGCCACAGCTTGTTTTCCATATTGATCCGCCCAGGCCAGCGCCCTGGAGAGGACACTCCAGCTCCTCCTCATGGGGTAGATATAACACAGGATGTGGCAGTGACCGGTTATAAGTCACTCAGGAGCTGAGGCTCCCATATCAGACTGCACGGCCATACTGTGGTCCATGGCTCTTCAAGGCACTGATCCATGGTCATCCCCGACTGGTGGAGGCCTACTACTACTACTACATACACATATACATCTGTGTGTGTGTGTGTGTATATATATATATATATATATATATATATGTATATATGTGTGTGTGTGTGTGTGTGTGTGTGTGTGTGTAATTTAGGGATTTAAACATATATATTCTTTCTATCTATGGCTCTATCTATCCATCCATCTAGTGTGTACACACACACATATATACATGTGTGTGAGTCTGTATATATCTGTGTGTGTATACATGCTCTAGTTTAGGGTTTTAAACATATATATTTTATCTATTTAGTGTGTATACACACATATTTCTATTTCTAAATGAGGTCCAAGGTAGGAATTAAGTGATTTTCCTCTAGCCTTCATTTCTGCCTCAATGCAATTCATGCACAAGATATCCATTACTGAGATGAGTTAGGATTTATAAAATCGCCATTTTCTTCGACAAAGTAGTCTCACATACACATTTCTGTGAGAAGAACAATGCTTCACAATAGCAATGTGCAATCCAAAGCCTTGTATAAATAAATTAGGATGTGTACAGGGAAGCAGTCATTTACAATTGGAGGCTATCACCCCATTATTAGTTTCATTTGTTCTGCATCATATGCTCTCTTCAAACACACATGCTTCTTTTTTTCCAATCTCCAAATTGTAATTAGCCAATCATCATTAACAATGATGACTACCTACTGTTGAAACTATAGACAAATGCTGGGTAATGCCACCAGTACCTGGAATACCTTTATTTCAGAGTTTTCACTCTTAATCATTAACAAAAATTTAACTTGTGAGGGGGGGAGGGGAAACCCCAGAAGATGCTAATGACTATAACTTCCAAGTCAAATCACTTAATTTGTTGTTTGTGCAATGTTAATTTCAGTTTTCCTCCAGAAAGGTATGGATAATTGAAGGTTTCTCTGACATTTTCTCTCTCTTGATGTTATAAGTGAATTCTTTGCCTTGCCATTTCCTTGTGGCAAAGTGATAAACACCCCTGCTTGCTGGAGGCAGCTTCCTTGAGAAGTTACCTTTAGCAAAGTTCCATGGGAGCCTCTATTATCTATTGAAGGATTGGACACAAAAAGAAGTGGGCACAGGTGGTGTGGGGTGGAGGAGAAAGGAGAGAGACTCAGAGTTCAAGAGCCTTAAATGTGGCTGAGCTGAGCAGCCAGACCAGTAAACGTGTCCAAAGAGTGGCAGGTGGCAGCCTTTTCACTGCCTGTGTTGGAGCTTCCCAAGTCTCGTCCCAATCATACCCAATCCCTTGCCTTTCTAGAACGCCAAGATTTCAAAACTGTCTTTTTCCCACCATGTTGGCAGTTCCTGACCCAAGCTGGCTACAAAACAAATCATTCATCGCTGCTGCCCAGAACTTGGACTTCTTCTCATTTACTGCATCTGTTTTCTTCCCACCATCATCTTTCCCCCTACCCCCTTTCAGTTACAAACACCAAGGGTTGAAAAGATTTGGAAAAAGTGAAGATAATTTGAGAATATAGCAAAATAACAGAAGGGCAGCTGGGATGGCTACATAAAGAAATCTTAAGAACTAAACAGGCAGAATTTAGCAATAGTGAGATTTCGTGATGATGTGATAAATACTATAGCTTATATTAGAATAGGAAGGAATTTGGGTTTTGAGAAAGGAGGCCTATAGGACCACAGAATGTTAGATGAGAGAACTGAGGCTAAGAGAGATAAAGTAAATTTCCCAAGGTTACACAGCTCATCTAAGAAATGGTATTCATTATTTTAAGGCCACTAAAAATCTTCCTCTAAACTGTGCTGGGGGTGTGGGGAGTGGGGGTGGAAGCTTCATGAGAATTAGACCTTAGAAGTAATCTATTTTTTCACCGCTCTCTTTTTTTTTTTTTTGGTGAGTCAATGAGGGTTAAGTGACTTGCCCAGGGTCACACAGCTAGTAAGTGTCAAGTATCTGAGGTTAGATTTTAACTCAGGTTCTCCCGAATCCAGGGCTGGTGCTTTATCCACTGTGCCACCTAGCTGCCCCTACCCCTCTATTTTTTTAAAGTAATATTTTATTTCCCCCCCCCCGATTACATGTTAATCAACCCCTCTATTTTAATGATAACAAAGCTGAGTCTCAGAGTGTGGAATGACTTGCTTGTGACTGTGTAGGTAGCAAGTAGAGGAGGTGAAATTCAAACTTGGGCCTTGTGGCTCCAAGTCCAGTGATCTTTCCACACCACACTGATTCTCAAGAATAATAGAACACTTACAGAGATTGAAAATGTAGGAAAAAATCAGAAAAGACATTTCCTATTATCATTTTCTCCCAAGAGAAGTAGCAAAAGTTCTATTATTTGCATTTTTAAAGCCAGTTGAGTCAGGGACTAAGTAAAACATGCCAGAGGGAATAATCCACCAGGGTCAGATGAAAAGGGCTACATGACTTAAATAGTCCTTCCTATTTCTGTTATTAGTTTATTGGGTTGGAGGGGGATTGTCAGTAACAGGCTCGGGCTGGAAGAGGAATAATCTCACTGAAGTATTAAGAGTTGGAGATTGGCAATAGGTGAACGTGAAGTCCTCAGATCTAAGGAATGGGGTCCAAGGGACATCAGCCTGTGTTTGCTCCCTTCGGGCACACAGGCTCTCTATGGCAATATTTTTGCTTCTGCTTTTACTGGTAGCCAATGTATCCCTGAACTGCTGAGGCTAAATCTGCAATGGCCCCTGGGGCCTGATAGAACTGTTGGCCAAATCCCTTCAGAATGAGAAACTGGCTCGCTGTTACTAATCTTTGGGAAACAGGGAAGCCCCCAGCAACTGTTACTAGGTGTGTGTGTGTGAAGCTTGGGTGTCATACGATATCAAGACTTCCTAATTCTTTTCCTTCTCGGAATCTTGACTTTCAATAAACTTTCCTGCGCCTCCATTCAATATGAAAGGAAATAAATTCTAGAGTTTTCCATGCATATGAACATAAAGAAAAAAAGAAATTAATTTCATTTCCATGCAATAATATAATTATTTACCAAATGTTAACTGCACCCTTTGACAAGCTTTCCATGCCCCCTAGAGGTACACATACTCCAAGATGGGAACCCCTGCTTTCCATCCATCCAACCAAACATACACACATAGCTTAAGTGTTTTCCAAAATGCATGTGAAGAGGATATTCTAGCAAAGACCTCAGCTTTTGATCATTAAATATCTCCCTTCTGCTGTCCTACAGGGGGTGGAGTGAAGTATCTGTGACTAAGACAGGTCTGTCCATCACCACTATAAACAACCCCTATGTGAGTGCTGCTAAGGGGAAAATGGTAGCAGCTTTGTTTCTGGGAACTGAGCACAACAATACATGTTGGAGTTCATCCAAAATGTATTCCTGTTACTCCTGAGGGACAGAGCTGGCTCTTTCACCCTGCCTTCCCCACCCCACCTTCTCTCATCTCCTCTCATCTGTCTGTCTGTCTGTCTGTCTCTCATACACACACACACACACACACACACACACACACACACACGCACGCACGCACGCACGCACGCATGCGCACACAAAGCAGCAGCAGCATGGGGAGCTCCCATTGTGATCCAGCACATGATTGGGGTTGAATTCTGCTCAGAAACAAAGAACCAAGGAGAAATTGCTATGGAAGTGGAACAAGTCAGGCAGCTCCCCTGTATAGTACAGGTCACCTGCTCAGCACTTTGTGAAGCAGATTTTAGTTTTTGGTGCTTGTTGCTAAAGTAAGAAGAGCCACTTTCAGGCCTGGGAAGTTAAGTCGTAGACCTCTTTTCACTGTAGTTTCTAAAGTAGTTTGCCTTAGAACTTCCTACTTGGCTTTCAGGGATGAGGTGTTTTTCCAGATAAAATGAACCAAAACTATCCTTAAGCCCCTTGACTCCTAATTAGGTCAGGATGGTCTTTGTGAAGAATAAACTTTGCTCCCTTAAATCCCAAGCATTTTTGGCCAAATACAACCTCCCCCCCCCCCCCCCCGCCCCTGCCCAAGAAATCAGAGTGGCTATTTAAAGGTACCTCTGGGTTCATTAGCCCTTCAATATCCTACCTACTACTGAGCTGATGACAAGCCAGGATTTAACTGAAATCAGTGGATCCAATTAGCACTAGGGGTCCATAAGTTGAGCACTTCCAGAGTACAAATTATTGGTGACATTTCTAAACGCAGATTGACAGCTGAAGCCAGTACACATTTGCTCAACAACTTCGGAGGCTTATTATGGAACACATAGCCCTTGTAACCTTTCTGGTCCCCTGCTCTGGGAAGAGCATCACTGTGGGATGGGGTTGCCCTCCCTCTGGCTCTGGGCCATCAAGATAACCTGCTTCCTGAGATGTGCACGGAAGAACAGATTTACAAGTGATATTTACATGTTGTTCTTTTTGGCGCACACGATCCAGGCACCCAGTTAAGTAGGCTGTGTATAATTTGTTACTCGGATAAGATGAGCTTCCCGTCTGTGTTTCATTAGCGGCATGCAGCTGTGTCTAGCTATTAAGCTGATATAATATCACCTTGCTTTTCGGATAGCACCTTATGGTTCATGAAACACATTCACATACATTATCTCGATCCATCCTTCTGACAGCTAGCCCTGTGAGGGAGACCTAGCAGGTATCGTCTCCATTTTATAGATGAGACGACTGAGGCTTAAAGAGGACGCATCTAAGGTGAAATTAGTTTAGTGAGTGCGGCAGAGATGTGTCTAGTAAGTCTAACAAGCTAGACTTGGGATTTCTAGGTCAAGATTCTTTCCACTGTGTTGCCTCTGACCATTCAGTGTCCTTGAATCTTTCTTAATCATAAAAGTAGGGGGCAGCTATGTGGTACAGTGGATAGAACATTGGTCCTGGAGTCAGGAGGACCTGAGTTCAAATCTGGCCTCATACACTTGACACTTACTAGCTGTGTGACCCTGGGCAAGTCACTTAGCCCCAACTCACCCCCCCCAAAAAAAATCATAAAGGTAGAATGGCACAGTGAATAAAGTGATGGACTTGGAATGAGGAAGAACAGGATTCAAATCCTGCCTTTGATAGTTAACTAGCTATGTAAACCTGGGCAAGTCACTTCACCCTTATGTGCCTCAGGCAACTCCCTAGGACATATTCACTATATCACAGAGGAGATCTTATTCCCACTGGATGAGGAAATATCCACAAAAGGAGTACCTTATGCTTATAAAATTAGATCCTTTGGGGTTTTGCCTAAGGTTTTTTTTGGTGTGGGGGGTGGGGGGGTGGGCAATGAGGGTTAAGTGACTTGCCATGGGTCACACAGCTAGTAAGTATCAAGTGTCTGAGGCTGAATTTGAATTCAGGTCCTCCTGAATTCAGTCTCAGTGCTTTATCCACTGCACCACCTAGCTTCATCCTTGCCTAAGTTTTAATCAATAACAACCAGGCTTACGCTTACCAAAGATTTATCAATAGTGACTAGTATTGTAGACACCAATGCTAAGGGAAGCAGGTGGTGGAATAATAATAATAATAGTTGACTCAAAAGTTCAAATGAAGCTGTGGTCACATCCATAGAGATATTCCATCTCTTGATAAAGACTATAGCCCGTCCATTTAGCCAATCCTGAACAACTGTCTGTGAACTCCCACACGGTGAAGTCCATTCAGCATCTCAGGGAGTTCTCTTGGTTTTCTCTTGACATCACAGAATGCCAGTGTATATTCTGGGCTGTCCACTGGTTATTTCCAATTCTTGCCACAGGACCAGTCTATCTTCATTTTAGATCATACACTTCTTGGATAACATCCTTTACTCTGATTCTTCTTCATGGTTCCTTATTTCTTAAGGGTTGCAGCCAGCTCTGAACATATGATCATGTGCCTCTCTATTGCCCTCTGAATGAGACTCACTTTTTCAATCTTCAGAGACTGTAGTGTTCTGTGACTCACCGACGTACAATAACATGGTAGAATACTGGTATTACAAAAATGGGTCTTTGTTCCTGGGAGAAGTTTGGGGTCATTAAAGGAGCAGCTCTTTATTAGCTGACATTGCTATTATATTTTTGAAGCACTTTACATACATTATCTCATTTGTACTTCAGAGAAACCCTACTGGGTTGGTGTTCTGGGTGTTATTATTCTGATTTTAAATATTAAAAAAAAACAGCATCTGAGAGATTGAATGACTTGCCCATGGTTTTAGAGCTAGTAAGTGAAGGCAGTAGGGCTAAAAGCTGAGTAAAGAAATGGATCATGGTACTTCTTTCAATGGTTTTCCTTCTACTGTCTCCACTTCTGAATGTGTATTTTACAAACCTTAGCCCATCTTCCCTTCATGAATTCTTCTCCTTTTCTTCCTGCTTTTCTGTTCTTCCTTTTCTCCTCCCTTTGTATCCCAAACACCATTCTGACTACTGCCTAAAATTCAAAGTAGGGAACCCAAGGTGAGGGGAAAGTAGGAAAGAGACACGTTTATGGTTGAGTTAGGGCCAAGACTAATAGGGCATAATCATACTGCTTCCTGAATATTTCCCACTTCAAGTTATAAGGTGAGCCATGTTGTAAATAGTTAAAAAAGGGAAATCCGTGTGCTTTTCTGAGCTGAGGATGAAGAGACAATAAAATGAATCCATTAAGTAATACCCAGTTTCACCTTGATAATGGATTATGTTAACTCCAGATGTCCTTGCTTCCATCTCAGAGCCATTTTTTGACACCCAGTTGGAGCAGAGCCATAGCCCTACTTCACAGCAAGGAATGAACATTCAAATTCTGATTTAGTGGGAGAATATTGTATGCCTATTAAAGATAAATCTAGATGTTCACTTTAGTATTCAGTACCCTCCATCACCACCATGACCACCTTTCCAGAATTCTTGCACCTTAACTCTCCCCACCTCCATGTGCTTCACAATCCAGTGTCTCTGGCCTCAAATAAGATGCTCTAGCTCTGCAATCCCAGGCATTTTTGGTGGCTACCCCCCATGCATGGGGTGTTCTCTCTCATGTCTAATTCCCAGGGTCCTTGGCTTCCTTGAAATCCCAGCTGAACGCCAACCTTCTACAGAAAGCCTTTCCCAATTCATCTAGTAATTCTTATCACAAACACAATCCATTTTAATTCTTCCCTCTATTGATTACCTCTGCATTATCCTATATAAAGCTTCTCTCTTAACAGTTATTTGCATGTTGTCTCTCCCATTAGATTGTGAGCTCTTTGAGAACAGAGACTGTCTTTTATCTTCCTTTGTATCACCAGCACTTAGTGTAGTCCCTGGCACATAGTAGGTACTGAATAAATGTTTATTGACTCACTGACTCAAAGAACACTGGTTTTGGAGTTAAAGGAGTTGTATTTGAATTCCAGCTCTCTGCTACCCACTACCTGTATGATTCAGAGCAAGTCACTTAATCTCTTGGACTTAATGTCCTCATCTGCTAAATTAGAAGTGTGGTCTACATGATTTCTAAATTCCTTTCCATCTCTAGAACCCATAATCTTATAATTTTGTGTTCCCCCTCCATATTATTAAAGACTAAAAACTATGACGTGCCTTAGTTAAAGAGAGGGGAAAAAAATGTTTTAAGCCTGAATGTAATAGAAATAGTATTAGAATATAGTTATTTTGGGGCAGCTAGGTGGCACAGTAGATAAGGCACTAGCCCTTGATTCAGGAGGACCTGAGTTCAAATCCGGCCTCAGACACTTGACACTTACTAGCTGTGTGACCCTGGGCAAGTCACTTAACCCTCATTGCCCTGCCCAAAAAAACCCAAACAAACAAACCCAGAATATAGTTATTTTGTGTGTGTGTGAGATTGTTGTCTCTCCCCACTAGAAAATAAATTCCCTGCATGGAGATACTGTTTAGCTTAGGCATGTATAGTAGGCAGAATATGTGCTTGTTGACTGATGGATTGATTTTTAAATACCTGACTATTGCTTGAGATTGCCAACAGACCTTAGAAATACTGGAATGAATACTGATTGCTGGAAGTTTTAAGATTTCTCTAAAGGAGACTGCCAAGTAGGTTAGGGCATTGGAAGCTCAACTAAATGATATAGGAAAAGGTGGGAAATGGTATCCTAGTTTACATTATCTCATGATAAAGTCATCTTATCACTGGAAAATGGAGGTGTTATTTTTAAGAGAGATCTGCTATGTCTTCTTAGATTAAAAAAAGAAAAAGTCTGTGAGTTCTAACCCATAACAATAACTACAATAAAATGACTGAGTTGCCCAAATAATATTTAATCACACATTTCACCTGTCCTATTCAAGCACACATACTATCCAAAGGAATGAATTTTAGTCTTTCTTTCACTGCACTATCTGTAAATAGGAAGGAGACTTTGAAAGATTATGACAAAGTTCTATCTTAAATGCTCATATTTTCACAAAATGTAGATTGCATTCTAGAAAAGGGAGAGCAGTTTAAAATTCAGTTGATTAAAACATCATAAAATGGGGCAGTTAGATGGTGCAGTGGATAGAGCACCAACCCTGGATTCAGGAGTACCTGAGTTCAAATCCGGCCTCAGACACTTAACACTTACTTATTAGCTGTGTGACCCTGGGCAAGTCACTTAATCCCAATTGCCTCACTAAAAAAACAAAACAAAACAAACAACAAAAAAACATAATAAAATAAAACCCCCAAAGTTTCAAATACCAGAAAGCAAAAGCACGGATCATGTCTGAAATATAATCCTGCAAATGGTAGAATTCCAAGCTAGCTTTTTTAGAGAACAGTTCAGTTGTCAGCTACAATACAAGGCCTCCCCTCAACACCCTCCATGTCCCTTAGTTATTAGTGCCCCCTCTTACTTTTTTAATATATTTTCCTTTTACTTATCTGGTTCCAGGTTGTTACCCCCCAAAAGAATGTTAACTCCTTAAGGTTAGGGATTATTTAATTTTTTACCTTCCACCAAACTAACCAGCTTGTTGTTCTTCATATATAATATTTTTATATTCCCAGTGCCTAACTCAGTGCCTGGTGGCATAGTAGTTGTTGAATTTAATTGAGCAACAGTCACAGTCTATGTAAATTTTCCCTTGATTTTTATTTTTAAAAGCAGGAGAAGATAGCTTGGTATTCATGCCTCTGAAAAATAACAGCTCTTTCTTTCATTAATCAAACTGAATTGTATTAAAAAAAAATAGGTTTGACTAAAAGCTAACACTGGTATGCCCACTGGAAAGTTGCATTCTGAGAAGACAAAGAGTATCTTTTTAAAATGCTCCAATTAATTCTGAAGAGCTTAGGTTGTGTTTTTTTTTCTTCTTCTGTGACTCTGTACTTTCTTTGGTGTGTGTGATCTTTATTCAAAATGCCTTTTTAAGTGGTCTTGTTCTTTCCCAACCATAGGAAACAATCAATTTTGCTCTACACTTAATGGTAAATTCCATTTCCACACCCATGTTAAGGCTAGACTCCAGAAGAATGGGATCAATATATTTGGTTATGTACCAGAGAAACCCTGCAAACAGCCCCAGATCCTCACTGGAGATAAGGAACTAAAAGCTGTCACTGATTCATGCTCTCTCAACAGTACACTGACAAGGGATGCGCTGGTAGACAAAATAGAAAACTGTATTAAGGCAGCCTACAGGTCCTTTGGGATACACTGACAGAGTGCGCATCAGCAATCAGACTTCAGAGTGAACAGACCAGTAGCCTCGTGCAACTTACCGTCTGGAGTGAGACGAGCTCTGTCAACCATGCTCCATTGACAAACTGACCTAGGAAGTATGATGAGTGTAGCTCTCAAGAAAACTAGTCAATGTGTCTCCATGACAGTGCAACCAGAGTGATTCATATAAGTGTCTATGGATTTTACCTGTATGCTTGTAGTGCTCCATATTCAGCCAGAGTGATATGGTTAGAACTATTACATGCCATGTGGCATCTAGGTGGCACAGCGGATAGAGCGCTGGACTTGGAGTTAGGAAGACTCAACTTACTGAGTTCAAATCTGGCCTCAGACACTTACTAGTTGTGTGACCCTGGGCAAGTCACTTCACCCTGTTTGCCTCGGTTTCCTCATCTGTAAAATGAACTGGAGAAGAAAATGGCAAATCACTCCAGTATATTTTCCAAGAAAACCCCAAATAGGGTCACAAAGAGTGGGACTTGACTGGAAAATAACTGAATGTTACATGACACAAGCAGGTTGGCATAGCCGTTGAATCATCATGGACTATGGAACCAGGGCATTCTCACTGGGGCTGTCTCCTCAAGGAAGGTATACCCATACCAAAGAACAACCCAGGATCATGAGGGCCAAAGTCATTGGGTGAATGGAAGCCCACTGACATCAAAGTGACCCTGTCCACAGGAATCTGTTTTTCAGACCTGGATGTTGCTGTTTTGTCCTTCATTCTCAAAGAGGACCATACATCAGGGGTGAGTGGGGGTGATGTCAGTATTTGCAGTGAATTGGATTTAAGTGAGGGAGGTCTGTGCAAAGTCACCAACCTCACTCTCTCCTCCAGAGCCATCTGGGTTCAATGGCAAGATATAGATCAGGATGACTAGAGATGACTCCAGATGCTTAAAGCAATTGGGGTTAAGTAACTTGCCCAGAGTCATAACAACTAGTAAGTGTCAGAGGTGAAATTTGAACTCAGGTCCTCCCAACTTCAGGGCCAGTGCGCTATCCACTGTGCTACCTAGCTTCCCACTGACCTAGATATGTATAAGACAAAAACCAGAAATGGTTCCTTTACAAGCAGAAAACAAAACAGGCCGAATAAAGAAATGCAGCATATTTTTTGCTGAAAAAACTTCAAATAGTTCTTAAGCTGCTTTGCTTCCACCAAACTAACCTGCTTGTTGTTCTTGGTATATAATATTCTACCTCCTGTCACTGTGACTGTGAACAGGCTGTCCCCCATGCCTAAAATGTATTCCTTCCTAAATTTCACCACCTACCATCCTTAGTGATTTGTTGTTTACAGAAACTCTCAGAGACAATTAAATCATTAGGTTTGTGATCTTCATTGGGGTGGGTGGGAGTTGTGCTTAGAAAAAATTTAAATCCTTTAAAAAGCTGAAACATCACAATTTACAAAGTGATTTTTTCCCAATAACCCTATACATCTAGTGAAGTGGAAGAGCTAAGACTCAAATTCCAATTCAAAGTCTGGTGATCTTTCCATCACCTCCTTGTATGTGCATACCGTGTCTCCTTTTGTGAAAAAATATTTTTATTTTGTTAACTGTTTCCCAATTACATGTCCAAAAAATTTAACATTTGTTAAAAAAAAAATAATTTGAGTCCCAAACCTCTTCCCTCCCCTCTCTGAGAAGGCAAACAATTTGATATCTGCTATATATCTGCTATATCCGTGAAGTCGTGCAAACCATATTTACATTAGTCATGTTGAGAAAGGAAATACAGGGGCGGCTAGGTGGCGCAGTGGATAGAGCACTGGCCCTGGAATCAGGAGTACCTGAGTTCAAATCCTGCCTCAGACACTTAACACTTACTAGCTGTGTGACCTTGGACAAGTCACTTAACCCCAATTGCCTCACTAAAAAAAAAAAAAAAGAAAAAGAAAGGAAATACAAAGAAAATAAAACAATAAAAATAAAGAAAGCTTTTAAAAACTATGCTTCACTCTGCATTCAGAATCCAACAGAGCACTCACTTGTACACGCTCGCTCGTTCTCTCTCTCTCTCTCTCTCTCTCTCTCTCTCTCTCTCCCTCCTTCCCTTCCTCCCTCCCTCCCTCTCTGAGGAAGGATAGCATTTTTCATCATGGGTCCTTTCAGAATCCATGTCTTGGATCACTATCTAGATCAGAGTAGCTAAGTCTTTCACAAAGGCTTTGACTATGGACCCTTACAGTGTTGCTGTTACTGTGCACAGTGTTCTCCTGGTTCAGCTCACTTCAATTTACATGAGTTTATTTATATGAGTCTTCTCAGATTTTTTGGAATCCATCCTGCTCATTATCTCTTACAGGAAATAGCATTCCATCACAATCATATACCACAACTTGTTCAGTCATTCCTCAATTGATGGGCATTTTTTGATTCTTTGCTACCACAAAAAGAGCTCATGCAGTGTCTACTAATGATAATTTGAATAGATAGTCAAGCATCCTGTCCAGCTTCAAATCTATGTTTGTCTATTTAAATAGGGGCGGGGGGGGCGGGGGAGAGGCAGTAGGGTAGGATATGTCTCCAGAAAAGACTGACAAGCAGAATTGACATTTGAGTTCAAAAAAGTAATAATACCATCACATGGTATCAGCAAACATTTCTCAGGGAACTCATCCTGGAGAAAATGAAATGGAATCTCTCTGTTATCTCAGGCATTTGTTCCTCAGCTTAAAAAAAAAAAAGAGCCAGAACAATCCATATTTCTCCTCAGAACTTTAGAACCTCAGTAGTCCTTCATACTGACTATACTAACAAAGAATATTTCCCCTTTCCACAACAGAATCTGCCTTTGAGAGTGTCCCTTTTTCTAGTTGGGCCATCGTTCCAAAAGAAAACTCGTCCCCTTCCTGACAAACATGGACTTATTACTGACTGTGAAATGGTCTTCTTTGAACCCAACCATGACACCATCATTCCACAGCCCCCCATGCAAACAAACCAAATATATCTTTCCTCATTATCAAAGAGAACCACTGTTACCCAAATGGTGTCCATGTCCATACCAAGATGTCAGTCTGTGCATGGCACTCATCCAGGCTCATGGAGCTAGTTCCTAATGTCAAACAGGATTCAAGAAGAAGATAATTCACATGTTGAAGCTACAGGTAACTGATTCAGATTGATGCTTATCTAAAGCTGCTTAATTTTTTTTTTAATGAGTGCAGCTGTGCTCTGAATCAGCTCCTTTCTATTCACTTTATGAGCGGCTAAAATCTGGGAGTTTTGAAAGATGCTCCTTCATATCATTGATCAAAGATAGTTTTCCCTGAGAACTGGTTCACTCCCTTGCTGTAAATTAATCAAATCCTCCCCCTTCCTCATGTTCTGAATATGTTTTTCTTAACTCCCTATAGCTCACCTCTAAACATGATTTCATGTATAGGAAAATTGATGAAGTATCTCTGTTGGGCAAGTGATAAAGGGGTCCTTTCATTTCAAATGCCACAAATTCCTGCTAGTTTATTCAGACACATTTACACACATAAGGAAAGGTCTCTCCTTATCTGGTCATAGTAAGCTTCTCTCCTTTTCCCTCCCTGTGTGTATTTGTGGGAGCTGAGGATGTGGTAGGCAGCCAGAACTGGTAGTATCTGCAGTATTCAATCCCTAATGTTTGTGAAGCAATGACCTGAAAGGGTCAGACTCCTATCTTGCTGAACCTTAAGCACATACCAGAGGGACTTTTCCAAAGGGCATGTTGTAATTTGCTTTACTGTCAATCTTTCAACCCATATTTATCATCATATTTTTCCCCTTTTTCAAACAATCCATTTTTGTCCCTTAGAATTCAGATCTTAGTTAGGGGCCATCTTTCTCACATCTTTGATATAGTTTATTTGTGCCTATACATTATTAGTAATAACTATTTCATCTTCTTGTAGTCAACTTTTCACCTTTTTATCTTCCTGAGATCACTTGTGTTTTTGCTCCTCACAGCTTAACTAGTACCATTCTGAATATATTCATTCTGAGTCACTAAATAAATAAATATTTGTTAAAAACAAAACACTGCACCAGTCCTTTAAGACATGCAAAAAACTCAGCCTAGAAATCTCGTTGCCTAGCAACAGAATACTAACTTTGTTCTCCTTTCTCTGAACCAATTGATACCCTCCTGTTGGGTTTGTCAGCTTTCCAGGGTGTCAGCTTCCCTGCTCCCCTTCCCCCCAATACAAAATGGATCTTTGGCCTTTTGGTCTTGGGGTGATTGACTTTGGGTATTATTGCCTTTCCTGAAGGTCACATGAATTCTGATTCTCAGTAGATAAAATTATCCAGATGCTAACTTTTTATCTTTCCTAGCAAAAAGTACTTCTTTTATATTCTACTTAAATTCTCTTAACTATGACTAATTTACATATTCCTCATAAACAATGAACAATTCCAGCTGCCAGAATGGAATGAGCTGCTGGGAAGAGTTGATAGGTTCCCTATTCTCTTAAGGTTGTAAAAAAAAAAAAAAAAAGCCTGACGACCACTTGTTGTGGGAGATGCTCTTGAGGGGATTTTCATCATTGGGTAAAGGTTAGATTTCCTTGAGGTCCCTTTCAATTCTGAGATTCTGTAATTTATGAAAACCCACACTTCCCAAATGGAAGCTCAATTTGCTTTGAATAAATTGTTATTGTTAATAATAATAATATCACCTTGCGCGTGTATATTAAATATGAGGGCCCAGTGGCTAAGAGCTGGGCCAGAGCCAGGCCAGCTGCTTCCCTGAGACTAGACAGCCCCATGGATGCAGGGCAGGCAATCTGGGTAGCTGCCAGCAGCAGATACTAGCAGGAAGTCTGGGCAGGTGGTTTAGGTATCAAGGGAGGATGACAACAGAAGGTTGATGAAGATCTGGGCAATTGGGTGGGAGGGACACAGTGACAAGATACTTGGATGAGAATCATTTTGGCAGCATCTAATGGGGACAGAGCCCCAGAGGCTGGGCTATGGATAGGGCTCCTATCCCTGGGCAAATTGGCAAACTCAAGGAAAAGAGAATGAAGAACAAGGTTCCAAGGGCCTGTGGATTGGAACTGGGGAATGGGGTCCCAAGTGAGAGGGGAAAAGCTCCATCACAGAACCAGGGTACAAGGTCAGCATGGTACCAGAACCTAAAGGAACTGCCTTGATCTACCTGAGTTTATATCTCCACCATGCAGGGCCTGGAATCATCCAAAGTACATCTCTCCAGGTGGGAATCTAGTGACCCCAAGTAAAGTGGGAAGTGATGGCCACAGGAGTTACAGTCGAGCCTTTTATATTTTTTTTCAGGACTTTTGCATCCATCATTTAATTCATCCAGCCACTGAAAAGTTTAGATGCTTGTCTAAACTTCCTTGGTTCATGACACCAAGTTCAACATTTTATGAACTGTGGAAAGAAGGGTTTGTTTCTTTCCCCCCTTGGGAAACTGAAAATATCAGGAGAGCAGTCTTTTACATGGTAATTTGGCATTTCAACTCCTCTCTCTGGTCAGAAATCTAGAGGAAAATGGAAAATAAAGTGAGAATCTTTCATCTTCTCTTTTTCTGAGCTTCAAAGTTAGATTCCATTTCAATGGCAGCAAGCCCTTGTGGGGGTGGAGGGTTAGATATGCAAACAACATCAATTCTCACTGGTTTTTCTGACCAACAGCTCTGCAGGGTCTTTGGGAAGGGCAGATCTGAGGAGGCTTCTGATTATCTTGATGCCTTTTTATTCCTATTCAAGGACTTAAAAACACACACGCCAAAAACTTTTCTAGATGGAAGGAAGGTGAAGAGTTTCTGAGAGACAGCCTCATATTCCTTTTTTTTTTTTTCCAGCTTGATCTCTTCACTCTCCTTGTCAAGTTTAAATGTCACTTACGTGTCCTGCCAGATATGTGGAGATGGCTGCAGATTCTCAGAGTTCCTGGTTTTTTCCTCTTTGAGCAAGTATTTCTCATTCTTTTCTGGTTTCCACATTTGCCATCCAGTCACAGGCGTGTGGAATGTACTACACACCTTGTCGAGCAAAGGAAAGTTTGTCTGTTGATAAATTAACCTTCAAATGAAGTCAAAAGCAGGAGGAAGTAGTTCAGGCAAACGCATCTATCTCTAGTCAGTTTGGTGAAATGAAACACTGCACTCAAGCAAGTGATCCATCTTGCTTCTCCTAAATTCACAAAGATCTTAGTGTAGACCATCTCAAAGCTGGGATGCAGAACTATACAGCCTGACTCTTTAAGACAACACCCCAGTAGCACTCATTGTGAAGAAAGGAATAAAACAGATGTAACAGTACTAAGATTTTGGTTTAATTGAAGGAAAATCTTCCAAACAGTAAGAGTTTTCCAAGAGTTGAGTAGAATACCCTGTAAGGTAGTAAATTCCTTGTCCCTAGAGGTCTTCAAATAGAAAGTGGAAGGCCACTTTTTAGGGATCATGTAGAAGGAATTCCCGCTCAGCTATCAATTGTGCTGGAGACAGTGACCCTTACAACTCTAAGATGTAATACAAATATGCATGAATTAATTTTAATGAGATCACCTCATTTAAGAGGCACTCCACCCCAAAAAAATGTATGTGTGATAAAAATATGTACATTTCCTGTCAGTATCAGTTAACTTGGCAGTTCTCAAAGTGGGGGCCATAATATGCCTGGTGGTCCCAAGAATCTTTCAGGGGATCTATTAGGCCAACCAATTTTCATAATAAAACCAAGACATTATTTGCGTTTTTCTCTCAATGGAGCTTGCAAGAGACTACATGATCTGTAAATTAAAGGTTTAGCTACAAACATGAAGAGTGAGTTAATATCTCATTTGCAGAATTATATTTTGCCTTACAAGTGGACATGTCTATAGACCTGGCTGGATTTGCTATCTTGCTTGTATTTGTCTAGTATCAGCACCAATTAATCATGGAAGGTTTTTTTTTTTTAATGTAGGTACTTGGCATAATCATGAATGATACTGAAATATGCAAAGTATTAAATAATTTTCTTGAATCTCATGGCTTATCCTGGAACAACTGCGTTGACATTTTCACTGATCGTGCAAAAACAGTGGTGGTTAAAACTGTGTCTTAGCATGAATCAAGAGAGTGGTACTAATGTTACTAATAGTGACTGTATTCTTCATCACACAGACTTGGTTAAAAAAAAAAAAAAGCCAGTTTCACTCAAAAATGTCCTTAATGAAACATCTTGCCTTTTGAATATAAATTGGTTTGATAAGATTGGAAGTAAGTGAAAAAGCCCTTGTGTTCCTTCAAAGTAAAATGGTTGTCTCAAGGAAGGACTTTGGTTGGGATTGTTTGTGATGCCAGATGAACTAGCCACCTTTTTTCATGGAATGGCATGTTTTACTTGAAAGACTGACAGACAAACCATGGCAATTCAGACAGGTAATTTGGCAGACGTTTTCTTGAAAATGAACAAAGTGATCCTGTCAGAGGCAAACAATTGATATTTGCTGGCAGAGTTAAATAAAATTCAAGCTTTTAGGGGCAGCTAGGTGGCGCAGAGGATAGAGCACAGGTCCTGGAGTCAGAAGTACCTGAGTTCAAATCTGGCTTCAGACACAACACTTACTAGCTGTGTGACCCTGGGAAAGTCACTTAACCCCAATTGCCTCACTAAAAAAAAAGAAAATCAAACTTTTAAGTAGAAATAAAAATTTTGAAAAATTTTGATCTGCCACCATGAATGGATAGACAAGCATCCCCATGCTCACAGTCTTTTTTCATGAAATCCGTGGTGATCTTGAAGAATGGGGTATTTATAAAATAATGTCAAGATTTTGAAGATCTGCATAACTCACTAAGCCAGTATTTTCCAAATGAACAATGTGCAATATTACGAAATCACACATGAGAAAGATCCACTCAAAATGTAAACCAGGTTAATGGATTTTAATGCAACAGAGGAAGTAAAGTTCATTGATCTGGTTTCCGATTCCACTAAATGTTGGAACTGACATCTAAGAAATCTGCCACTTGTTGAATTTTGGTCTAGTACCAAAGGAGAATATCGATAATTATATGAACAGACTGTTATAATACAATATTCCTGCCCTTTCCAACTACATATCTATGTGAAGCTGGGTTTTCTTCATATACTTCAATAGCAATGACAAAAATCAGAACAATTCGAATGCAGAACCCAACTGTCTTCTTTTAAACCCAACAATAAAGAGATTTGAAAACATGTAAAACAATGCCATTCTACTCACTATTTTTTTGTTTCATCAAATCTAGTAATTTTTCCTAAAACTTTTTTCTTTATGTTAACCATTTAAAGAATTTATTGTTATTTTAAATGAATTCATACATATTTTTAATTTATCAGTTTTAATTTCTTATAGTAAATATCAATATGTATAACCCACATTGCTCTTTGGAATTCTCGATATTGGGGGGGGGGCAATGAAGGTTAAATGACTTGCCCAGGGTCACACAGCTAGTAAATGTCAAGTATCTGAGGCCGGATTTGACCTCAGGTCCTCCTGAATCCAGGGCCAGTGCTTTATCCACTTCAACCCCTAGCTGCCCATTTTTTTTCCTCAACAATTTTTTTGGGGGATGAGGCAATTGGGGTTAAGTGACTTGCCCAGGGCCACACAGCCAGTAAGTGTTAAGTGTCTAAGGCCAAACTTGAACTCGGGTCCTCCTAAATCCAGGGCCAGTGCTCTATCCACTGTGCCACCTAGCTGCCTCCTCAATAATTTTTAAAAGTTTAAAGGGATAGCAGAGCAGAGGCAGGAACTCAGCTGACCCCTCCAAACATTCTTAGTAAAATCAGGAATTAAGCAAGGATGTCCATTATCACCACTGTCACTCAGTATTGTACTAGAAATGTTAGCCATAACAATAACATAATAAATAGACATTTTTTTAAAAGTTAGAACAGGCAAAGAGGAAACAAAATTATCACTCTTTGCAGACAATAAGATAAAGATAGGATAGAGAATCCTCAAGAAATCACCTAAAAATCTAGTTGAAACAAATAACAACTTCAGCAGTCACATGATATAAAATAAACCCACAGAAATCATTACCATTTCTAAAGATTACTAACAAGGCCCAGCAAGAAGTGATAGAGAAATTCCATTTAAAATAACTGTGGACAATATACAATACTTGGAAATCTACCTGCCAAGACAAACCCGGAAACTATATGAACACAATTACAAAGCCCTTTTCACACAAATACATATCTAATCAAATGAAAAGAGATTAATTGTTCATAGGTAGCTAAGTCGGTATAATAAAAATGACGATTCTACCTACATTAGTTTACTGATTCAGTGCTATATGAATCAAACTACCAAAAATTATCAGATAGAGCTAGAAAAAATGAAAACAAAATTCATCTGGAAGAAGAGAAGGTCAAGAATATCAAGAGAATCAATGAGAAAAAAAAATGAAGGTCTACCAGTACAAGAACTCGAACCATATTACAAAGTTATAATCATGAGAACAATATGGTACTAGCTAAGTAATTGAGAGTTGGGCAAGTGGAATAGAGTAGGTATACAATATGCAGTAGTAAATGACCATAATAATCTTCTTCTTATTGTTGTTCAGTCATGCATGACCCTTTGTGACCCCATTTGGGGCATTCTTGGCAAAGATATTGGAATAGTTTACCATTCCCTTCGCCAGTGGACCCAGCAGATCCATTTTTTTTCAGGCAATCAGAGGTTAAGTGAGTTGCCCAGGGTCACAAAACTAGAAAGTATACAAGACTGAATTTGAACTAAGGTCTTCCTTACTCCAGGGCCTTTGCTTTATCCACAGAGCAACTGGCTGCCTCGAGCCATATGCCATCCCCATAGTAATTTAGTATTTGACAACTCCAAAGATCCAATATTTTGGGACAAGAACTCACTAATTGACAAAAATTGCTGGGAAAACTGTAGAGTGGTTTGGCACAAGCTATATATAGATCAACATCCCAGACTGTGTACAAGATAAAGTCAAAATGAGTATATGATTTAGACATAAAGGATGATATATTGTAAGCAAATTAGCAGAGCTTAGAAAATTTTAACCTGTCAGATCTAAGGAGAAGG
Source organism: Dromiciops gliroides (assembly GCF_019393635.1). Classification (NCBI taxonomy): domain Eukaryota; kingdom Metazoa; phylum Chordata; class Mammalia; order Microbiotheria; family Microbiotheriidae; genus Dromiciops; species Dromiciops gliroides. The sequence goes on from NC_057865.1 coordinate 71,380,590, forward strand.
GAAGAGTTTATAACCAAAAGAGAGATAAGAGAAGATCATGTGATCTAAAGTGGATAATTTTGATTCCATGAAATTTAAAAGGTTTTGCACAAACAAAATCAATGTGGCCAAGATTAGAAGGAAAGTAGGAAACTGTGGGGAAAACTTACATCAAGTTTCTCTGATAAATGCCACATTTTTTTCAAATATATAGAGAACTGGAGCAGCTAGGTGGCACAGTGGATAGAGCACCGGCCCTGGAGTCAGGAGTACCTGAGTTCAAATCTGGCCTCAGATACTTAACACTTACTAGCTGTGTGACCCTGGGCAAGTCACTTAACCCCAATTGCCTCACTAATATATATGTGTGTGTGTGTGTGTGTGTGTGGGAGAGAGAGAGAGAGAGAGAGAGAGAGAGAGAGAGAGAGAGAGAGAGAGAGAGAACTAAGTCAAATTTGCAAGAATATGAGTCCTTCCCATTGATAAATGGTCAAAGGATATGAACAGGCAGTTTTCAAAAAAATCAAAGCTATCTATATTCATATAAAATGCTCTAAATTAATATTGATTAGAGTAAAACAACTCTGAGGTACCACCTCAACATATTAGATTGCCTAATATGACAGTAAAGGAAAATTACAAGTATTGAAAGGGGGCATGAAAAATGATTGGGACATGAATGCACTGTTGGTGAAGTTTTGAACTGACCCAACCATTCTAGAGAGCAATTTGGAACTATGCCCAAAGAGCTATAAAACTGCATAACCTTTGACACAGCAATACCACTACTAGGCTTATTCCCAAAGAGATCAAAGAAAAGAGAAAAGGCCCTATATGAATAAAAATATTTATAACAGCTCTTTTGGGGTAGCAAAGAATTAGAAATTAAGAGGATGCCCATCCACTGGGGAATGGCTGAACAAGCTGTGATATATGATTGTGATGGAATACTATTGAGTTATAAAAAATGATGAGCAGGATACTTTCAGAAAAACCTGGGAATTATAGGAACTGATGTAAAGTGAAGTGAACAGAACCAAGAGGACACTGTACATAGTAAAACCAACACTATATGATGATCAACTGTGAATGACAGCTATTTTCAGCAGCACATGATCCAAGATAATTCTGAAGGATTTTTGATGAAAAATGCTATCCATCTCCAGAGAAAGTTCTAATGGAGTCTGAATGAAGATTGAAGCATACTTTTTCACTTTCTTTATTTTTTGTCACTTTTTTTTTTGCAACATGGCTAATATGAAAATGTTTTTTTATGATTTCATGTGAATAATTTATGTAATATTTCTTGCTTTCCCAATGGATGGGGGAAGGGTGAGAGGGAGAGCCAGAATTCAGAACTCAAATTTTTGAAAAGATGAACGTTAAAAATAAATATGTAGGGGCAGCTAGATGGCACAGTGGATAGAGCACCGGCCCTGGAGTCAGGAGTACCTGAGTTCAAATCCGGCCTCAGACACTTAACACTTACTAGCTGTGTGACCCTAGGCAAGTCACTTAACCCCAATTGCCTCACTAAAAAAAAAAAAAATATGTAATAAAAATTGTAATGCTTGAGGGGTTCTGAGACCAAAAAGTTTGAGAAATACTGGCCTAAGCTATTATTGTTATTATTATTGATAATAATAACAACTAGCATTTATGTGGCATTTTAAATTACACAAAGCACTTCAAATATCTCATTTTTATCTTCACAGCAATCTTGGAAGGCAGGTGCTATTATCGCTGTTTGATAGATGAGTGAATTAAGGCAGATTGAAGATAAGTGATTTATCCAGAGTCACACAGGTAGGTAGTATTTCAGGCTAGATTAGAACTTGGGTCTTCCTGACTTCAAGATCAGTGTTTTGTCCACTATGCAACCTCACTTCCTATTTTATATATGTCAATGGAAAAGAATACAATAATTCACATTAGTGGAGCGCTTCCTGGTTACAAAGCACTTTCCCAGTTAATAAATAAGTCCATAAGCATGCATTAAGCACCTGCTCTGTATACATTTTATATTCATATTGTAACGATTGGAATAACGCCACCTGCTGGATACTTACTGTAGAGGAGTTCTGCCCATGAAGGGAACGTCTTTGAGGGCAAGACCAGGAGTCAGGAAGTGACGCGGACTAGGGGGAGGAGGAAGGAAGAGACTGGCGCTCAGTCTCGCTCTCTTTCCTCTGGACTCTGGCGGAGAAGGGAGCTAGAAATGTGCTCTCCCTTTAATAGATAGGAATCTAGGCCTTTCTCTCTCTCTTTACCAAATTCTTATTCTCCTTAATAAATGCTTAAAAGTCTAACTCTTGCTAAAGCTTGTAATTGATTGGCGACCACTCATTGGATATTTTAGACAGTTTAGCTAGAATTTTAGCCCTTAACAGATGGCTGACCACGAAGAGGAAAGCTGAACCTCACTTCTGATCTTGGGTAAGAAATTTCTCCTACCCTTTAAACTGCTAAGTACTGGCGCACTGGCTGTGTTTTCCCTTTAAATTTTTTCGAATGGACCTTTTAAACTCCCTAATTACCCTATTTTTGATTTTAGTCTGTTTAATCAGACAAATGGGAGATAAGATCATGTTAATGCTTTGTTTTTGTGGATTTTCTATTTTTCTTTTTATTTTTGTTAAAAGAGCCAGTAACTTACTCACAGGAGGAAATATCTCTCCCTCTCCCAACCATGCTTTTTCAGAGAAACCTGAAGAGATTCCTGCTGCTTTTCCTAGTTCCAACACTAATTGTTGCTCTAATTTTGCATGCCTGGAGGCAATGACCCACCCTCTAGAAGCTTTTAATCCCCTAGCACCTGGAGGCAAAGTGGGGGAAGAGGAATCCAGGCCTGAGTTCAAAATCAAGTCGGATTCAAATTGTGCTGGTCCCTCCCCTCCTCTCCAGACCCCACCCTCTACTCCTCCCATGGCCAAGCCCATTGCTTCCCCTGCCTGGGAAGTCCAGAGATCTGATGCGCATGCTCAACTTTTTCTACCTGCATTTGCAGCTTCAGGCTCAGCCCTTCCCCGGCCTGGCTGTGCTTTTGAGACAATCTTAGAAAACTCTTTAAATTCCAGATATGCTTGTTTTGTTCATAATTTTGCTAACCTGCTTTTGTCTTTAATTAGTAATCTTATAAAGCATTTGTATGGTGAAAAGACTGACAGACAATATAAAGGGGTTAAAGAAGAAAAACTTAAGCTGAATAAGAATGACAACCATCAACATAATTCAAGACTCTGCTTCTTTTGCCATGGAAGGGTATATATTTTCGAGAAATGTAGAAGTAAGCAGCAAGGTATTGATATGAGTGTTGGGGATTTTAGATATCAGAATCAAAAGTGTTCTGAATTCACTCAGAGTAATAGTATCAGTTCAGAGGTTACATAGGATTTCTATGCTATTATATATACATTTTGAAATTAATGGTATGGGTTTATTTTCATAGAGATTTTCATGCTTTTGAGATTGTGACTTATACTTAGTTTCTAAAACAAGGAGAATATTTGTAAAAGCTTTTTATAGTCATGTGATCAAGTTTATATTTTATAATACTCTTATTGATATTAAGTTCATATTCATTTAGATTTCCTTAGTTTGAATTTCACTGTATTTTATTGTTCCATGTGTATTTTCTTCTATTCATTTGTCTATCTAATTTTGAAACATTGCAAGATGGTTTTGATTTTATTATACAATGTTAATTCTAGGAGTATTGTGCTCCCATATTCTGAGTTGTTTGTTTTTGTTATTTTTTCTCAACTGATTATTTGATCAAACTCTTTAAAGCATTTCCCTGGCAAATTGTTTGCCATGGCAAGTGTAAATTGATTCTAGAAGTATTATTTTTGATAAGCATATTCCAAAAAAAAAAAAAAAAAAGAGAGGAACATTTGTAAAAGTTGTCTTTGAGATTGTGTTGTGCTTTAACTTGTATTCAAATATGTTCTGATTTTTCACAAAAGTAATTGTATGCTAAGTAAAAAAAAGGTATTATTTGAAATTGTTGCATAATTATATATTATATTTTGAGTCAAGATGTATTCACATTTTTTTGCAATCATTTATTATCCTCAATTTTAAATCCATATGAGACTTGGATTATGGGAACTTATCATTTAAGACATTAATTGCCTTTATTCTGAGTTATCAGATGCCAGTTGGCCAAGATGCCATCCAATCACAAGAGGAATACATGCAAGAGCAGACACTGAACTGTCACATGAGGGGAGACATGCATGAAGTCAAGGTATGGCCGAGGGAACGGCTTTTGACAAATGTTGAGGTTGGATTCTCTTGGTTTAATATTTTATTCTCTTTTTCCCCACAATATTGTACAGATGGCTGGAAGTATTCATCCCACCCATCTCACTTCTACACCTGGCTTCTATGCTCCCTCCTATATGCCTGATGCCATGGACATCTCAATCCCATGCATCTGATTAAGTCTGACTCAGTTTCTTCCAATATGTTCGGTGGCATGGACATATATTCCATCCACCTATTTTAAGCCTGGCATACTGTATGGGCAGTACATATTGCTCAAGTGTGGGAATGCTCATATCCCATCATTTCTCTGTTCTTTTATGGTAACCCCCATAATTATCTCAGGTGTCATGATAAATAACAGTGTTGAATTTGGCCTTGACATCTGTTACTAATTATATTAGATTTTAAAATTTCTCATAATGGCATGAGGATAATTAGGCAGATGATGCAAAAAGTGATGAAACAGATAAAAATTATTTTTAATAATTAATATTGCAGCAATTGTCTTCTCAATTACCCTCCATAAGGGGGGGGACTATAGTAATATTATAATTTTAAAGAATGTTTCAATTTTTGTTTTATTATATGTTTCATGTGTAACAACTAAGATTCTGTATTCCCTTAGACATGTTTTTGAGAACTTTCATTGTTTGATTTTATTATTGACAAAGCTATTTTAAAGTTGTGTTAAGCTCAATTTTGTAGGAAATTTCCTGGCTGATTACCAGCATCCACACATCAACCCCTGAAAAGACTTCCATTCCACGACTACACCTAGAGGACATCTGAGAAAAGACTTTCAGAGACTTTAAATGAACAGTTTTGATTTGTTCTTTTTGTTGGTTTTTTTCTCTTTCTGTTATAATATGCACCATCTGTAACATGTATTCTCTGCAGAGGCCCTCCCTTTGCAAGACTAATGTCAAAGCGTCGGTTCATGAGGACAAAAAAAATCGCCCCTCTGGACAAAACTTTCCTCTCTTCCTTTTCTATATTGTTGTTCACATATTATTAGTTAGCAATAGTTATCATATTGTTTTTACTGTTCCATCAAGGAAACATTTTGTTTCTTGAGGAACAACAGGGGGGACTGTAACGATTGGAATAACGCCACCTGCTGGATACTTACTGTAGAGGAGTTCTGCCCATGAAGGGAACGTCTTTGAGGGCAAGACCAGGAGTCAGGAAGTGACGCGGACTAGGGGGAGGAGGAAGGAAGAGACTGGCGCTCAGTCTCGCTCTCTTTCCTCTGGACTCTGGCGGAGAAGGGAGCTAGAAATGTGCTCTCCCTTTAATAGATAGGAATCTAGGCCTTTCTCTCTCTCTTTACCAAATTCTTATTCTCCTTAATAAATGCTTAAAAGTCTAACTCTTGCTAAAGCTTGTAATTGATTGGCGACCACTCATTGGATATTTTAGACAGTTTAGCTAGAATTTTAGCCCTTAACAATATACATATATAGGTGTGTATCTATATATGTATTTGTGTGTGCATCTATATGTGGATATATATGAATTATGAATTAACTTTCCCAGGATGAGCAAAGAAAGCTCACTGAGGTAGGTGAAGGCATATGAACAAAAGAATGAGGAAGCCAAAGGGAAAGCCCCCTGGATTCCAATGGATCATCAGACTGATTAGCCCAAAGAAACAGATTTGTGAGAATGTGGAGCAATGAAACTCAGTTGTTCCAACCCATTTACTATGTATCCATATCATAAAAAGTACAGAGCCAATTAAAAAGTTTGTTTCGATTATATACAAGCTGGGGTTTTGTCCATAGAGGACCTCTCTCCATCAGAGCAGATAACTTATTAGAGAAAGGTTGTGTATTAACTTGCTTATGCTAGTCAGAGCCTATATTTTCAGACCTAGTAAGAGGCAGAAGAGTCTTTCAGCATGCCTCAAATGACACCGTATACAAAGATAACCACTTCCCCAAGACATCAGACCAGCTGATTAATTCATTTAAACAATAAAATAAAAATTCTCCCCAATCACTATGCTTTCAACTCAGACACATAAATGTGGAGAATCACTCTTTAGGTTTCTGCTCAATCTTTGCCAGGCGGCTTTGATAAAACACTTTAAGTTGGTTGTGTAATATCCTGCCTGGGGTTAGTCATGGCCCTGCAGAGAGCAGGAATTGCCACTTCTGCCAAATTACTTGGTCGGTGATTTCTATGAACTGGAGAAATGTCCAATAAGGATTAAAATGAAATCATCAAAGGCTGTCCCCTGATGACCTGAGATAGAGTAGAACCACAGTACCCAGCAGTCTATGCATTAGCTTCTTCCCCCTTATTATACATCCCATCAAAAAATCCCTAAAGCATATCTGAAGGCATTATATAAACATCTTACTCAAGTTTGCTAGTCTCGTAATTTAGATAAAGTGTTTAAATTTCATTTTCCTTGCTTTTAAAAAATATATTGTCATTCTGATCAAGAAGGAAGCTGTATGTTTTGGACATAAGATATGAGAAGTTTATATTCAGCTAATGGAAGAAAAAGAGTGTAGCTAATTGAAAAATTGAAAAAATAAGCCAAGAATCCCTTACATTTTACTTCGGAAATGTGTCTTTTTTAAATTTTATATTCAAACAAAGGTATTCCTGATGGACTGGGCATTTGTTGCTAGAATAAGAACAAACATGACCCTTGAAGATCTGACTACAGATTAAAGTGTACAAAGCTTATAGAAATTTAAACTTTCAGTTTATTGGATTCCAGGTTAATCTCATAGTAGTTTACTGTATAAGATCATATGGCTGTGGTGGGTGGTGGAAAGAAACTTCTCTGCCATATAGACCTTGAATGAATCATTTAGTTTTTCTGACCCTCAGTTTATTCACGTGCACAATGGGTATAATTACAACAACTCTCTATATATAATGGGCAGCTAGGGGGTACAGTGGATAGAGCACTGGACTTGGAGTCAGAAAGACTCATCTTTCTGAGTTCAAATCTGGGATAGTCACTTAACCCTGTTTGCCTCAGTTCCTCACCTTTCAAATGAGCTGGAGAAGGAAATGACAGACCCCTACAGTATCTTTGCTAAGAAAACCCCAAATGGGGTCACAAAGAATTGGACACGACTGAAATGACTCAACAGCAACAGCAACTCTATATATTATGGTTATTTGAGGATTGAATGAGGTAACATCTACAAATACACTCGGTATTTTGTAGCACACTATGATGTATCTAAACTCCAGGTAACTTAAATATTCAAATAACCAGAAACATTCTGGATTTTTATGAGAAAAGTGCAAATAACCAATCAATAAATTGATACTATTTATCATCTCCCTCAAAAAAAAAAGTAGCTTTCAGAATGTCTTGTATAGAGTCAGCCAAATTTTCCAACTTTTAACTTCTACACAGATAAAACAGGGTAGATATATGTACAATAAGAACTTATTTTAAATGATGACTCAGAAAACTACAAGATTTCTCAGTGTCTTTAAAGTGTCTTTCCTCAAAGAAAGAATAAATTATGTTTAATAAAAATTTCCTGTCAAATACAGGGTGTATCAAAAGTCTTAGTGCTGTTTTAAGCTCTTAAGGCTATAAAGAACAATGGCCATGTGCTGAGTGAATCCTGAGAGGATGCCACTAGCATAGTGAGACAGAAAGTAGCAAGTTTCTATGGAACTCTACATCTTATAAAGTACTTTCCTTATAATCAACTTGCAAGGTAGATAGTACGATAATCATCATTCCCATTTTACAGATGAGGAAACTGAGATTCAGAAAGGCTAAGCTACATATTCAAGGTCATGAAGTATTAGACCTGGGACTCAAAGCTAGGTCTCGTGACTCCAAAGCCACTAGTCCTTCCATTGTAACACTATTTGATGATCAGAAATGAGCAGCTAGCAAAGACAAAACCCACATTATAACCTGAGATATAATTATTTCCATATTTGTGCTAGAGTGTAAGTGGGGACTGCATCTTGTGTATCTTTGCTTCTTCATCATGGACATTATAAATCATATTACAATCATTTGGCTATTTTTGCCAGCTTCTAAGTGGAGACCTTCTCTTTGCATTCCCACAGTTTAGTACAGTGTAGTGCACACTTAATAAGTGTGTCAAGGTACTACATTGAAAATGAGTGCTCCTGCCCCCATCCCCACTAATTTCTGCTTTTCTTTTCCAACCAGACTAAATGTAAATACACCACATCATCACACTTTACAAATCTGATCCTTCCATGTGAAGTCTCCCCAGGAGTCTTCTGGGGCGATATGTAATTTTGCACATGGGATATCACCACTTTTGCCTTTTATCCAAGCTTCTTTATAGTCCCTTTTGATTTCTTTTGATTGGGCTTTGGAGCTTGGATTCTGCCTGCAAGGTACAACCTAATGTGATTGAGATCCCGGAGCAGTGTTTATTATGAAGAGATTCAGATCTCAGCACTAGGCAGGGAAGCCTGCATCTTAACCTCTGTGATGAGACTGATAATTACCATGGAGAGCAAGGAATGAGTGACTGTGTGTGCACTCTACCCGTCAAAAGCCTGGGTTGCCAGCCATTGCTCTGACACCCTTGAAGGAGGTGGCACCCCTAGCTTTCCCCAGCCTAATATAAAATTTTATTCCCATTGCTGACAATTACACCAGGGAAATTAAAAGGAAAATCAATGAATAAAGCTTCAATTCCTCAGCCCCAGGCTTTCTCCTTTAGGATCACATTTTATCTGGGGCTGCTCTTACTTGCTCTATCTGTTGCCTGAATCTACTTTACTTTACCCCTTCATATTGTAATGCGCACTTCCCCACAATACCCACATTCTCTGGCTCCTGAGAACAGACTAATTGAGAGGGTGTGCTGTATTACAAAATACGATTTGCCTAAAAAGGAGATTACCATCTAGCTCATTAATTTTACATTACCATACTGTGCTTCTATTGATGTTATCACAATGCTTTCTACAGCTCCTCACTGCGATTGCAAAAATACACAGATTGTGCAGTCATTAGTAAGACTAAATGATTTTTTTTTGAGTGATGTGAGAAAAAGAAAAACTTTTCAAGATCATTTTCTCTGGCTTGAGTAAAGGGTTCTCTGTCTACAGGATTTGTTTACATGTAAACAGTCGAGTGAAATAGAGGAGCTGGTTCTAAGTGGATTCAACAGTTTTACTCCTCCTGTCCTCAACCCTTCCATGTTCCATCCATTGAAATTCTTCTCTTTCTTCTAGGTCCAGTTCAGGTTCCCCCTCCTCTAATTCCCATGCCAACAAATAGAATATAATCTCTTCCTCCTTATCTTTCATATAGCACATTCTCTGAACCTCCTCTCCTGTACACTTTTCCCATCATTCCTTGTTTGTGTTTCCTCAATAAACTGTAAGCTCCTCGAGAATGGGGATGTTATCATTTTTCATCCTCATATTCCCAGTATTTAAGCAGTGATTTTGTTTTTTTTTTCCACAGAGGAGCAGCTTAATGAGTATTTAACTGAATCAAATAGCAATATCAAGATGGGGTCATTCTACATTTCCTTTTCCCTTTTACTAAATATTTGAATGATGGTAGCTGGATAGATAAGTTATAATAAGTGAGTTATGCAGCTGTGCCTCACTTTAAGACACCCACAAGCAGGAATATACAAAAACACTTTCCAAAACAGGTTAAGGGCAGGTTATTCACTTTGCAAAAAGGCTCACTGTTGGACTCTTTTTGAGAGAAAGTTCCCATGGTGCATTTAAAATATAGTTCATTTTATAAGAATTCAACGTGTATATTTAAAAACTTTATAGAGACTCTCAAAACTCAGTTTGTGGTGCTTGCGTTCCCAAGGTCTTAGACCGTGATTTCTAAATATATCCAAATTAAAATACCTTGAATGAAGACGTTCAATAAATTCCAAGAAGGCTATATTATTCAGCTCAATAAGGCTATTTAGCCTTCCAGTTTCAGGGTGAAACTGAGACAGTTAATAAGCTTGGAAAACAGAATAGAGTCCATCTCTGAACCAATAAATTAAGCCTCTTTAAAAAAAATGATAGAGTTTATAGAGAAGACTCAAACCAATCTCAAGAATTAATCAACAAAAGGGAAACGTATTTCAGCAATGTAAACCACTAGGATTTAGAATCTAGGCATTAGATAGTAAATAGTAATCACTTGATTCCAAACTTTCTCTCATACCATTCCAACTTTCTTAAAATACTGCCTTCTTTCTGCTCACTGCCTACCCAATAATCAAAGATGCTTCCTTGATCAGCCTTCTCTAACCCCATCAGTAGCAATTTCTATGAAAAGCATTAAGACACCATTTGGATGAGCCTCTTATTTCCAAGAGAAATACTTCTCATGCTTTTTCTTTCTAAGAAGGTCAGTGAATTGTAAGCTCCTTAAAGGTGATTTTCATTTCTGTTTCTGTGCCCCTAAGCAGCCCAAACACAGGACCTGCAACATAGCAGACACTTTAAAAATGTCTATTGCATTGACTTGAATTTTGTAATTCTGCTTTCACCTACTGTATAACTTTTCACATCTTTTATATTTTGTTTTCCACCTAGATTGCAATTCTATTAAGAGTAAGGACTGGGGAGCAGCTAGGTGGTACAGTGGATAAAGTATCAGCCCTAGATTTAGGAGGATCTGAGTTCAAATTCAGCCTCAGACACTTGACACTAGCTGTGTGACCCTGGGCAAGTCACTCAACCCTCATTGCCCACCAAAAAAAAAATTTTTTTTTTTAAATAATGACTATGTTTGGGATGATTTTGATTGCTGATGTCTCATTAGCATCTGATATATTGCCACAAACATAGGACTCATAAGCCTTTAGATTCAGAAAAAATCTTATAAAGTACCATAAAAATGTGTTATTTTATAAATAATTATATTTTTATAGATTCCAAGAGAAGTGAAATTTGATGTAAACCAATTCAACATGTATTTAATAAACACCTACTATGTGCTAGCCACTGTATAATGTGCTATGGATACAAGCACAAAAATGTTAGTAGATTCTACCTTCAAAATGATTACATAACACTGTGAGTGACTTCCCCAGGCTCCCATGGCTAATTATTATTGACTGAGCTGGTCTCCTGCTTTCTAGCCCAGTGTTCTTTATGTAGCATATGCTCAATACATATTCATTATTTAATTGATGAATGCAAATTCTTAGCCTTCAAAATATAATAAATTGCCCAGAAAGCCCACTTTAAAACATTGAGAAAATAAAAAAGTGGGAGAAGGTGCTCATAGCCCTGAAAAAAAAGGATGGTGCCGTGTACCATTGTGCTACCAATTACGCCACTTATCTAAGTCTGCAGCGGCAAATGTTAGAACAGCCACTGGTTCTCCTTGACACTTGGGCTTGTGCTAGACATTGCTGGGCATTGCCCCACAAAGAGGTCATTATAACATGTTGATTTTCAAATTCTTGCTCTTTAGCCTTTCCAGTTCAATTTACATTCATCTAGAGGCTACAGCATTAGCTTCAGAGTCAGAAAGTTTTCTGTCTCAGACACATAAAAGCTATGTGACTCTGGGCATGTCACTTGACATCTTAATGCCTCAGGATACTCCCTAAAACTGTAAGTTGAAGAGAAGTTACCAATTAGCACTGGTAAGATAAATGGCAGGGTGGATAGAGCCCTGGATTTGGAATAGGGAAGACTCATCTTCATGAGTTCAAATCCAGCCCCAGACACTTAATAGCTGTGTGACTCTGATCAAGTCACTTAATCTGGTTTGCCTTAGTTTCTTCATCTGTGATGAGATAGACAAGTAAATGGCAAACCACTCCAGTATCTCTGCCAAGAAAACCCTAAAATGGGGTCACAAAGAGTCGGACATGACTGAAATGACTAAACAACAAGAAAGGGAGTTTCCTTATTGGGAGCTCCTTAAACGAATAAAAATCATAGGTCTAATCCATTTAGTTGATTAAAGGTAAATGTGGTACTGATCTGAATCCAGGTTCAGTTTGTTACCTTATGTACAGTTCAGGCAATGGTCCATTTAGGCTCATGAGACTGACTGTGTGTTGTCTTATTCACTCTACTAGTTTCAACTAACACGTCTGTGCAGAATACTTCCAATTAGGCATATCCAGCCCTAATCTCTTCCCTGAGCTCGAGTTCCCCATCTCCAGATGTCAGCTAGACATCTGCACTTGCATAGCATGTGAAATCAACATGTACAAAATTGAACTCAGACATGAGGCACACCCCAAAAAAGAGCCACTGGAAAAGGTTTCTGATCCAAATTCTAAAAGGTGTGTGTTGTGGAGGGGAGGAGGGTAACAGAGGCTCATGGCCCACTCCAGCCAATTATTTTGGGTTCCTCAAAAATAATAGAGGATATGGAATTCACAGGGCAAAGTTTCACCTGTGAAGCCTTGCTAACACTTTGTAAATGATTATTGGATTGTAGTACTTGGGATTTTCCTCAGATTTGTAATTACTAATCTCCTCTAAAATTCACATATGCTGACCAGAAGCACCCTGGAATTTTTCTTAATAATTCTTTATATTTTGGTGATAATGTTTCAGGAAACACAACCTCTGATAATGCTTTGCATGACTTTTCTGAAGAAAGATCTATTATATAAAATAAGGCATATCTGTGATTTCTATTCACTCTTATTATTTCTGTTGTTGATGTAATAATGTTGTTATTGAAATAAGCATGGTAGAGCTGGAAGCAATGTTAAATTTAGAGTCTGAGGACCTGGGTTCAAATCCCAGTTTTGCTACATACTACCAATATACCACTGGACAAATCACTTGAACTCTCTTGGTCTGTTTCTAAAAAGGTCCATTGAGGTCCCTTCTAGTTCTAAATCTATTATCCTAACATCTACTTAACAAACCAGTGATATTTCCCAAAAAGAAGTTAATTTTTTTACCTGTAATCTCCAAATATGGAGTTACTATAGTCAACTCTAGTATTTATAATCAATATATGAAATAATATTCAGGGCATTTTTTATTTGACCAAACATTTCATATTATAAATTAATAGTTCCTATCAATATGCATTCATTGAACATACTGCCTAGGCTGTTTGTAAAAGTAGGTATTTAATAAATGAATATTAGTTATGCCTCTTTTTTAAAAAATATTTTTGTATTTTTATGCTTACATAACTGTAATAACTTTGAATATTTTTTTAGTGAGGCAATTGGGGTTAAGTGACTTGCCTAGGGTCACACAGCTGATAAGTGTTAAGTGTCTGAGGCCAGATTTGAACTCAGGTCCTCCTGACTCCAGGGCCAGTGCTCTATCCACTGTGCCACCTAGCTGCCCCCAAATAAAATTCTTTTAATAGCAAAGCTGTTATTCATTTTACATTGATATTAGTTATACTCCAAAAAGAAAATTATATTCAAGGTCCTTTGGCAAACTTCTAATCTGGTCATTGATTACATAGAAATAATCTTCTTTGCAAAGTTTGAAGAAGCTTTACCTTTCTCTTTAAACACATCTACTAAAAAGTCACCAGGAGCACTCTTGAAACTCCTTCCAATACAAGTGCTTTCCTTCTTGTCTCCTACTTCAAGACTTCCCAGGCTAAGGACACCTTTCTATCCTGTCATTCTTGTCCTTTGTTTCCTAGTTTAGAATACTCAAAGAACTAATTTCCAAGTAAGTCAACAAGTGATGAAAAGTATTCATTAAACACTGATTCATGTGTCAGTCACTGGGCTAAGCATTGAGGATATAGAGAAAGGCAAACAATAGTCCCTGCCTACCGGGAGCTTACATTCTGTAGGGGACCCAGCAAGTAAATAAATCGGTACATATAGATTCCTAGAGTATATGAAGAGGAAAATAATTCCTATATACAAAATTACTTGTTGTTGTAGTAGAAAGAAACATAAGGGGTTGGGTGTCCATCTGGTGGGGAATTTACAGAACAGATTATGATCTAAGTATATAATGGAATATTATTGGATATTATAATGGAATATTATTGTCCAAAATGACAAAAGGGATGATTTCAGAGAAACTTAGAACCACTGGTATGAACTGATGCAGAGTAAAGTGAAGAGAACCAGAACAATTGATATAATAACAAGATTATAAATAAAAAATATCTTTGAAAGGTTTGAGAAGTCTGATAAGCAAAATAACCAACTATGATTCTAGGGGCTTGATGATGAAGCATGCTGCTCAATTCTTGACAGAGAGGTGATGGGATCAAGATGGAGAATGAGACAAATTCTTTTGGAGACAGTCAATATGGGATTTTTTTTGGCCATATTTATCAGTCTCTTATATTTCAATCCTCTAATAATAATAAAAGCAGATAAATGCATAGGACTTCGGGCTTTCATTTATGGAGAGTATTTACGTAATAGATGTCCACATAGCATCAGACATTGTCTGTAATACAAACTAAGAAATACTGTGACACCCAAGCCTTCAATCAAGCTTCCAAGATGCTGATAGTCCCTCCTCCAACCTTTAAGAAGTGTGAATTACCAATAGGCTCCTGGGAAAATGCCCAATTGCTCACTGAGCTTGTCCAATTCTGGATCCCTTTGCTAATTTGCCTCTCTTTTATTCTATGGATTAAATAATTCGACCCTTCTTCCATTCTATGATCCAAGCCAGCCTCTAATAGAAGGAAAGGAAAATAAAAAAAAAGAAGAGAGGAGAAAAAATACAATGTAAGTTTACACTGTGATCACACAATGACCGAAAAGTCCTCAGCATCTCTGGCAATTTTCCCCAGATTCAACTTTCTCATTTCAAGTTAAATGAAAAGCACATTACCATTCTACACTGACTTACTGTAAGAGAAACAACAGATCAAAGCAACCAGCTCACACAGTGCAAAGGAATAACACAAATTGAATGGCTGTGTTAAGAGAAAAATACACATTACCACCCACCTGGTGAGGAAAGCTATGGGTGATTGGCTTGGTCTGCTACTTGAAAAAGGACAGGTTGGGCACTGCAGTCCCTCAAAAATGTAATCTAACTCATACAAAGGGGGGGGGGGCTGTGTGTATGTTTTTTAATAAGTTGTAATGTTCTAACAGCAGCCCTGGCTTCTCTCTCCTGACTAGCTTCCCATGGTACGAGGCCCTGCAATTACTCTCAAAGACTGAATTATTTCACATGCGGAAAGTGGCCTATCAAATGTATGCATCTACCCAAGGAAACTTCTGGAGTAGAACCACAGGATCTCAGCAGTAGAAGGGAATTAATATGGTACCAACCAAAAGGCCCTAGTTCCTTTTACATGATGTCCAACAAGGGACCAACCAGCCTTTGCTTCTTTACCTTCAGTGATGGTGGGGTGTCCATTTTCAGGAAATTTGCAAAACAGATTATGGTCTAAGTATATAATGGAATATTAATTATTAATATTAATTAATATATTAATTATTACTTCCCAAGTAACCCATTCTATGATTGGAAAACTCCCATTTATTGTTGTTGATGATGATGATGGATGTTTGAGTACTTCTTGGGTTTGCTCTAGTGGGAGATTCTTCTATGGGTTGAGTTCCTTAACCCTTTGCAACCCATTCTCTTTGGCTAGCAGGACATATTATCTTATTTAAATAGAATTAGAACAATAATAACAATGTTAATGTAGTACTTTAAAGTTGCAAAGTGGTTTATCTATGTGTGTAAATACATACGCTTATCTATAGAAATAGACATTATCTCGTTTCACCTTCACAAACAACCCAGTGAGGAAGATTCTATTGCTATCTCCATTTCACGGATGAAGATACTAAAGGTGAAAAAAGTTTGGAAGACCTGCTCCAGTTCATACGATTAGTAAGTGTCTGAGGCAAAATTTGAGCTCAAAGATCCCAACTTCAAGTCTGATCCTGTACTCACTTATAGTCCTGAACAGCCTTATTAAGAAATTCTTCCTCAGGCTGAGCAAAAATCTGCCTCCTTGTAACTTCTATCCATTGGTTCTGGTAGAGTAAGGGTATTTTTTTGCTACTCATTAAGTTGCTCTATTTTAAACATCTTGGACAAATGTTTGAGAGCAGCCTCATGCCAAACACACTTATACGAACTAAAAGGCAACCCAAAAAATGCTATCAATAACTTTACAGATTTTGTCCTCACAAAACCCGGAGAGATGGGTGCTATTATTATCCTGTTTTACAACTGAAAAAACCAAGACAGAGATTACATGACATGCTTAGGGTCACACAGCTAGTAAGAGTCTGAAGTAAATTTGAACTCAGGTCTTTCCAACTCCTAGACAGCCAGGTGGCACAGTGGAGAGAGTGCTGGGGCTAGAGTCAGGATGCCTCATCTTCATGAGTTCAAATCCAGACTCAGATACTTACTAGCTGTGTGATCCTGGGCGAGTCATTTAACCCTCTTTGCCTCACTCTCCCCATCTGTAAAATGATCTGGAGAGAGAAATGGCAAATCGCTCCAGCATCTCTGCCAAGAAAACCCTAAGTGGGCATCACAAAGCATCAGATGCAAAATGAATAACAATAACAAAAGTGTCATGGAAAGAGAATTAGATTTGGAATCAGAAACACTTGGGTCTCAATCCTATTTCCCACATTCATTAGCTGTACAAACATGGATGAGGCAGTTAACCCTTTTAAGTTTTAATTTCCTTACTTGTAAAATGGGGCTAATATCTTCCTCATAGGACTATTATGAGGATCAAATGCTAAAGCAGAGGGGAAGCATTTCATAAATGTCAGAGTGCTGTATAAGTGCCTACCATTGTCGTCGTGTCGTCATCATCATCATGGTTGACTGTTATATCTCCTCTCAATATTACCAAGTGTTTTACGAAGTGTTTTACGTATATTATCTCATTTGATCCCCAAGATCCTTTCAATTAGGTGCTTCAAATAATTACTATCCCAATTTTACAGATTAGAAAACTCAGGATGGGAGTATTCATAAATGCTGTGCCTAAGGTTCATGGCTGGTTAATGCCTGATGCAGGATTTGAACCCTGTTCTTCCTGACTATAAAGTTCAGCGTGCTGTCCACTGCACCATGCTGTCTTTAGTGTTGCTGTTAATTCAGTCCCCGCAGTGAAGTCAGAGCAGAGATTATTCCTCCTTTTATGTGTGTGTCATGGTCAGCAGCCCGGTGAAGCCCTTCTTAGAATAGTGTTTTCAAATGCATAAAATAAAATACACAGGATTACAAAGGAAACTAACAATTTGAAATAGAGTTGTCAATATTCTTTTCCCATCTAAGATCATGGACTCCCTGAAATCAGTCCCTGGATCCCTGGGAGGTCCATGGATTCTAGGTTAAGAACCCCTGGGTTAGAGCCTAAAACATGTGGTGACCCCAATAAATCCAGAACAAAAACAAACTACAGAGCAGAACTCTTTCCAGGAACACACAGTGCATGTGCAACTCAATTTTTGCCAGGATCCTTCCTTGTCCCTGGACTTCTTGTAAATGCCTGTCCCTTTTCCAGGCTTCAAGTATGGTTAGAAGTTGCTCATCTATTTAAAAAGCAAACTCCAGGAGAGCTACTCCAAGCAAAGAAAACATATGGTATAATTTGCTGGGAGATGGGATGGGAGAGAAGGGTTCAAGAGGTGCCCAGATTTATTTTGGGAGGAGAAAGGGATTGAGCGGTATGGTGTGTAGGCTGAAAAGCAGCAGAGCTTTTTTAGCTGTTTAGAAAAGCAGGTGTGTGAGATGATGTCATTTATTCTGAAACCAGATCACTTTTAAGGAGCAATATTTCAAAAGGAAAAATGTGTCAATGGATGTGTGAGAATTTTTTTCTTGAAATCATAGCAGGCACACACTTTTGCTGTCTCCCCAAGCTACACTTTGGTTATGAGGATGGCAAACCTTTATTCTACCTCTGGTACCACTAGTCAAGGAGGTGGGGCTCTTTTCTGTGACTGCAGCTTCAGGAATACAGCTGGTTTTGGGGGTTTTTTTATGTCGTTCCCTTCTCCTAGTTAGTCATGACAGCCATATGCATTAGGAAAAAGTGCACAATCACATTTGGAGCATAAAAACTATATGCAAGTCCTAAATAGCATGTAAATTGACCAGATTTAGTTTTATCCATCCAGCTTTTTTTCTTAGAAGGTAAAACTTACCTAGAAATCCCTTGGTTTTGGATGCTTCTGTTCAAACATCTAAGTTCAATCTATTCCTATTCTAGGTCCTTATTTCTTGGTTCTTAGTGTGCTCTATCTCCCCTTTTTAGTTTCCTTCTAGGGAAAAAGAAGGGCAGCTAGGTGGTACAGTGGGTGGAGCTCTGGGCCTGGAGTCAAGAAGACCTGAGTTCAAACCTGTCCTCAGCCACTTACTCACCATGTGACTTCACCCTGTTTGCCTCAGTTTCCTCATCTGTCAAGTAAACTAGAGAAGGAAATGGAAAACCACTCCAGTGTCTTTACCAAGAAAACCCCAAATGGGCTCATAGTCAGACACAACTGAAAAATAACTGAATAACAATAGGGAAAAGTAACTATTATAAGTAACTGTAAGTTACTATTGTATAAAATTATTATATTTATATATTATATAAAAGTAATTATCATAAGTCTCCTTTGCTGGTTCTTTATGCATACTGCACCCATTAACCATGGGTGTCCCCCACGGCTCTGCCTTGGATGTTCTTCATTGCTCTTCATTAATTCACTTGGTGATCATACCTGCTCCCATTGATCTAATGATCTTTATGCAGATGATTCCCAGATTCAGATATCCAGCCCTATTCTCTTTCCTGAGCTATGGTTACACATCTTTAGCTAACTCTTGGACATCTGAAGCTTGATGTGCTATAGATATTTCTAGCTCAAATATGTCCAAAAGGGAACTCATCTTCCTACCAAAACCCTTCCCTCTTCCTGGCTGCTCTATATTAATGTAGGGGCTACTGCCATCTTCCCGAGTTCCCATGCTCACAACTGCAGTGTCATCCTGTACTCTCAAGTCCAATCCAATGCCAAATTCTCCCTTTTACAGCCTCTCGTGTATTTGTCGTCTTCTCTCCACTCACATAGTCATACCCCCAACATAGGCCTTCATTACCTCCCTCCTAGACTTCTGAAATAGCTCGCTCATGGGTCTCTATGCCTTAAGTCTCTCCCTATTCTAGTCCCTCTTCCACTCATATGCCAAAATGATTTTTCTAAAGCATCGATATGATCACATCACTCCCCACTCTGCTCACTGTGCTCTAGTGGCTCACTATTACCTCCAGGATCAAATAGGAAATCCTCTACTTGCCACTTAAAGTTCTGTCTCATCTGGTTGCATCCGACCTTGCCAGTTTCCTATCCTTTCTTTCTTTCCCCACATTCGAAGATCCAGTTACAGTGGCCTGCTTACAGTTCCTTGACCATCACATTCCATCTCCTGTCTCTGTGCACTTATACTGTCTGTCCCACATGCCTATAATACTGTGTGCCCTTACCTCCACCTCTTAGCTTCCTTGGCTTCCTACAAAACTCAGTTCAAATTCCACTTTTCTTTAGGAATGCTTTCTGGGGGCAGCTAGATGGCTCAGTGGATAAAGTATAAGCCCTGGATTCAGGAGGACCTGAGTTCAAATCCTGCCTCAGACACTTGACACTTATTAGCTGTGTGACCCTGGGCAAGTCACTTAACCCTCATTGCCCTGCAAAAAAAAAAAAAAGGAATGCTTTTCTTTGAGAAGCTGCCTCCTTGTATATATATTTACATGTCTCCATTTAGAAGCTATACTCTTCACAGGCTTTTCTGTGTATCATTAGTGCTTAGTATAATACCTGGCACATTGTCAGCACTCAATAAGTGGTTGTTAACTGGCTGACTGGTTCCATATTGAAATTCGTAATATAGAAGATGATAAAAGCTGGGAATGGTCTAACAATGCACCCTCACAGTGGGGAGGAGATATCAGGAGAGACTGAGAATTCAGAGGAAGGAAAGGAAAAGATTACACCATTTGGGGGGCAGCTAGGTGGTGCAGTGGATAAAGTACCAGCCCTGGATTCAGGAGGACCTGAGTTAAAATCCGACCTCAGATACTCGACACTTGCTAGCTGTGTGACCCTGGGCAAGTCACTTAACCCTCATTGCCCCCCCCCCAAAAAAAAGACTACAACAGTTGAAATTGTCCAGGCAACAGCTAGATGACACACTGGGTTAAATATTAGACTTGGAATCAGGAAGACCTGAATTCAAATCCAGCCTCAGACACTTAAATGTGTGATCCTGGACAAGGGTCACTTTTATAAAATTGTGATAATAATGCTTATTTCACTGGGTTGTTTTAGAAATAAAATGAGAATATATTTGTTAAGCACTTTTCAAACATTAAAGTGTTATATAAATGCTAGTCATTATCATTATTATTATTATCATTGCGATTATTCCAATGAAATGAGAAAGCTCTGAAGGACAAAATCCTGAAAACACAAAGAGAAATGGTTCCTATGAGGAAGGTCAGGGAGAGCTGTATAAAGAGATACATGTGAATGCACACAGAATTCATAGGCTAACATAAAGCAAATATTTTTAAGACCTACATAGACAGTGGAAGCAATGGCAGGTAATAAAGGAGAAATAAAAATGCAACGAAGAAAAATTTCAGGAGCACAGAAGCCCAGAAGCCCAGAATGGGCTAAGGATTGAGGTTAAGCACCAACCAGAAAAGGACCTATCTTTTCTGATCTATATCAGGGACCAGAAGACCAAAGAAGGGGCAGGATCACTACTCTGAGTAGATGAGGTAGTAATCATGGAAAACAGAGGAACTTCTGTTTTGTTTCTATTTTCTCTGCCAAGGTCCAGATGAGCTACGGCCCTGGAAAAAACTGGAAGGTTAACTATTTCTTCCCTCTCTGTTGAGTTTGCCATCATCTTGCCACTCACGTAGGGGTTATAACATTGAAGCCATTCTTGACTCCTCAATTTTTTTTGCGGGGCAATGAGAGTTAAGTGACTTGCCCAGGGTCACACAGATAGTAAGCGTCAAGTACCTGAGGCCAGATTTGAACTCAGGTCCTCCTGAAACCAGGGCCAGTGCTTTATTCACTGTGTCAGCTAGCTGACCCCTCCTCAATTTCTTTTAATGCACATGCCCTCCTCTCCTATCCAATTAGTTACCAAGTTTTGTTGATTCTACCTAGACAGGAGCTCCCTGTTTTTCCCCTTCTTTCCACTCACATTCACACATACCCTAGCTCTGGCCCTTATGTGGACTAGAATGACAGAATCATAAGACCATATATATGGAATGGGAAAGGACTTAGAGGCAATTCAGTCCAACATTCTCATTTTATAGATGAAGAAACTAAGACCCAGGGAATGACTTCCCTATGGTCACATAGGTAGGTAAATGTCAAGGCAAGATTTGAATTCAAGCCTTGAGCCTCTAGCCACAGTGTTCTTTCCACTGTAGCCTCCTATTTGGTTTCCCTGTTTTCACTCTCTCTACTCTCCAATCTAACCTTTACATACTTGCCAAACTAACATACCTAAAACACACCTCACCATATCATTCCCCTACTCAAAAATCTTCAGAGTTTTCCTCTCAGCTCTAGAATAAAATATAAAATTCTCAGCCAGGCATTTAAAGCTCCTTACAGCCAGGCCCTCACCTACCTCTATAGGCTAATTTAATGTATTTCCCTTCATATATTTAATGTTCCTGAAACATGGACCTATTAACTAGTCCTCAGATAAAATTTTTCCTCTCTTGACTCCATACCTTTCCACCAGTGGTCCCCATGGTCTAAAGATCATTTCCCTCCTTCTCATACCTTTTGGAGTCCCTAGCTTCCTTCAACGCATAGTTTATGTATCAACTTTTATATGAGACCCTTCCTGATTCCCTCAACTGTTGATTCTGTCTCCTTTGGAAATTACTTTGTATTTACTTACCTGTGCATATGTTGTATTCTTGCAACAGACTAAAAGCTCCTTGAGGTCAGGGATGCCTTTGTTTTTGTCTTTGTATCCCCAGTGCCTAGCACAGTTTAGCCACTTTCTAAATGTCTGTTGAATTGATTAGAATTGAATGAGCCATTATTGGCCACTTCTGAAAATTTGTGACAAACAAGACAAGTGCCCCAAGACTGGAGAAGAGCAAATACACTAACTTCAAAAAATGGAAGAGGATAGATATTTAAAACAACAAGCAAATAAATTTGACTTCAACCCAGAGGAAATTCTAAAAATAAATTTCTGAAAAATATTTCTGATGAGGGTATTTAGAAAAGGGGTGCTAAAATCCAATGTAGCTTCTTCAAAAATAGATCATTTCAAATGAATCTTATACCCAATTTTGATATGTTACTAGATTGGTAGGAATGCTAGAGACAAATTATATGTGGATTTGAACAACAAGAACAACAAAAAATAACCATTTCACATGCTAATCTTGAGGCCAATATTGAAATATATGGAAACAGGTAGGTTAAGACCTGCTTAAATGACAAAATATAAAAAGTAGTTGCTAACTGGTCATCAGATATATTTATCAGTACGTAAAGCACCTTCACTCAATAGTTGACTACCTTTCCTTAGTATGGGAACAAGAAAGGAAATTATAAAGGATGCAAAATGATGGGGAAGATCCATGTGAAACAGATGAAGAAGGATGTCAGGGTGGCAATGCTTCTCATTGGAACTGGCTATCAATTCCACTCACCTTGCTCCATGACAGGCTAGCTTTGGTTAGATGTGTTAGATATGGTCAATAACCAGATAGGAAATGCCATCCCACCTGAGTTCCAATATTCCAGGATCTCATGCTCCCACGCCTTGAGTTGACCAAGACCCTTGAATCTAGTTTCTGTGTTGGCAAATGGTGTTCAGTCCCATGGGAAGTATGAATTAAACATTTTTATCTAAAAAGGAACCGAATGGAGATGTGGGAAAACTGGGATGCTAATCCACTATTGGTGGAGTTGTGAAAAGATTCAACCATTCTGGAGAGCAATTTGAAACTATGCCCAAAAGGCTATAGAACTATGCATAGCCTTTGATCTAGCAATACCTCTGCTGGGTTTATATCCTAAAGATATCCCCAAGAAAGAGAAAAAGACCTGTTTGTATAAAAATATTTATAGAAGCTCTTTTTTGTGGTAGCTAAGAGTTGGAAATCAAAGGAATGCCCATCAATTGGGTAATGGCTAAACAAACTGTGGTATATGATGGTGATGGAATATTATTCTACTATAAGAAATGATAAGCGGGATGGTTTCAGAAAGGCCTGGAAAGACTTGTATGAACTGATACATACTGAAGTGAGAAGAACCAAGAGAACGTTATGCATATTGACAACATTATTGTTTGATGAACTGTGAATGACTTAACTATTCTCAGCAATACAACAATCCAAGACAATCCCAAAGGACTAATGATGAAGCATACTATCCACCTCCAAAGAAAGAACTAATATTGATTGAACACAGACAAAAGCATTTTATTTTTCACTTTCTTTCATTTTTTCTTTTATTCAAGTTTTTTATACAAAATTTTTAACATGGCAATGTTTTACATAATTGCACATGTACAATATATATATTTCATTGCTTACTGCCTCCGGGAAGGGACAGGGAAGGGTGGGAAGGAGGGATAAAATTTGGAACTCAAAATTTTAAATAAAGGAGTATTTACTGGGGGAGAGGGAGAAGGGGACTTAAAATCTGTATTCCTAAACTTCCTGATTTCATATCCTTCCTATGTCTGGGAGACATTCCTGGGTTTATGTTTATTGTTTATTATTAGACACTGTTTCCTTGTCATTAAGTCTATTTATTTATTTGTTTGTTGGTTCTATGTTAATAATCAAAACACTGTATGCAACATTTTCATCTGTAGGGAACCAAATCTGTTGGGCCAAGGTTGCATGAGTGGCATTTATTTAAATGTCAACATATTCAAGAGGAAGAAGAATTAGCCAGTATGTGGGGGCTCAGAACTAAAGTTTATTTCTGTTTTGTTTTTGGTGTATGGTAGATCTGTAAATCTATATACCCTTAGAGAACTAGAGGTATGATCCCAGCATGAGAGAGGAAGCAAATGTGAGTGAGATTTTTCCCATGACTTACTTTTCTATATGATTTAAGTCATTCCCAATGGATGATAATGAATTAAGACAGTTTATAAATACTTGAATCGGTATGTCCTCTCATACATTAAAGCATCCTCCTATAAAAGTTTGTGGTTAGGATGTACCAATCAGGATAAAGGTCAGATTCCCAAAACAACTACTCTGGAGTTACTATGGACCAATTAGAACTGGTAAAGTAAGATGTAAAGCAACCTCATGATTAAGGCATTCAAAGCCCATCCCATGACCGAAGAATGGCATAAATGTATGATAGTTTGCCACATATGTCCCCTTCTAAATTCATATAGGTTTTCTACTTCCACGATGTGAGATATGACATTGCAATTCGGTAAGTTTTGAGTTATGTTACTGAGAAATAATGATATTGAGGACCAATAGATGAGAGGACATGGCTATATATTTATTTATTGCACTTTGCAATTATCAACATATTTGATCCTCACAAAAATAACCCTGGCAGTAGGTGCTATTATTACTATTAAATGGTCAGTATACCTGAGTAACAGGAATGAAACATGGATCTTCCTAATTTGAAGACCAGTTTTCTAAACCCTCACCCTGTACTACCTGTCTCCTAACAAACAGAAAGTAGAACATGCAACCTTGAGAGGTAGTGAGCTGCCCCAATCTGCCAGTCTTCAAATGAGGCTGACTCACCACTTGTCTGGAGATGTCGCGTGGGGAGTTCCTTTTCAGGGATGGTTTGAACCACATGGCCTCTGAAATGTGAGTGTCTGTTTCCTCCTCATGGCGAAAGTCACTCCCCTATCCTTGGGTCACTACTCTCAGATTTCATGGTGCTTCATTGCAGAGGCTGCCTTTCTTCCTAGTACCCAATGAAGAGAGGACCTGACTTTGTGAGGACTGGCTGTATACCCACCCTTCCCCACCCTCAACTTAATTTCCCTCAGGTTCAAGAATTATTTTTGCAGCTTCGGTGTTTACACACATAGACCAGCTTTTTTTTTTTTTAAAGTAGTTGAATTCAGTCATATTCGACAGTTAGACTGAGTGATTTAACTGAATTAAACTAATTTTGCAAAAAAGCTGTCTCAGTTCAACTGTCTTTTAAAGTAGGTTATTAAACAGAACTATAGCTAGAAAACAGGCTTTGATTCCCAAGAGGAGAAAGTGTTGTGTCAGTGTGGTTGTCTTTGTGGTGGTGTTTATTTATTTTTCCACACTTCCCAAGTCAAGTGACTAAGTCACACCTCTTTAAATAGGAAAAAGGTCTTTTTAAAGAAAGCTGATGAACTGGAGGAATCTTGGGATGATCAAGAGAAAGATTCTAATGAGACAACAAAGACGAGTCTCACTCTTCCTGGTGTAGGGAGAGCTGTGTTCCACTCACTGGGGGCTTCAGTTACAAGCTTCTTTTACAACTAGGAAATGATGAAATTTTCACTGTGCTCCCTATAGCCTAGAAGGTGCTTCTAAATCAGCTTTGCTGGCAGATTCAAAAGCCTAGGAGACACAGGGAATGATCCTCAGCCCTGCCCAACTTAACTGGGTCCTGGTAGGTTGGTATGTTGACTGCCATTGAACATTCTGAGCCTAGAGACACATGATTTGTAATAACAGGGATATGGAGTGGTGTATTTTCAATTCTTATCCAAAGATTTTATTTCTCCTGGGCCTTGAACATTTAGATTCATAGATTATTTCTTTTTCACTTCTTTCCCCACTCCCAAATGAACCCACAGATATTTGAAATTACCCATGTTGAGAAGAATAGGAAAAAAATTAATACAAAGTTCAATAGAATTATGTTATCAACGTGAGTCTACTGCCAGTAGAAGGGACATGTGGTGTCCATGGTTTATAAATGAAATAGGAACTTGAGGTTGGCTGTGGGGCTTGGCAAATTCTGTTTCCTCCCAGATTCTAGGTTACTCAATCAGGAATTTGTTTCTCGGCTTCTATAGTTCAACTTAATCAACGAGCATAAATTAAGTGCCTGGAGACTCTGTTCTCTCTGAGTTTTCATTACACGGCTTGGTCTTTCTCCTACTCATCTGGAGGATCCTTCTTAGTCTCCTTTCAGATTATTATCCAAATCATACTCGCGACTACTGGTGTACCTCCAGGATGAGCCTTGGATACTCTTCTCTCCCTGCACTATTTCTCAAAGACATCAACAGCTCCCATGGGCTTCACTATCAACTCTATGCTGATGATGCTCAGATTTATGCATCCATCCCTTGTCTCTCTCCTGATGCCCAGATGTGCATCAGCAACCACCTACTGGACATTTTGAATCCCAAGTTCCATAGGTATCTCAAAGTCAACACATCCAAAACAGAACTCATTATCTTCCAGTCTAAACCCAGTGCCTGGGAAAAAGCAGTACTTCATAGATGCTTGTGGAATGACTGACTGATTTCCTGAAAGCTGCCCCCCAATCAGAATGCCCCTATTTCTGTCCACGGTACCACCATCTTTCTGGTAGCCCAGGTATGTGGAATCCTCCAATCCTCACTCTTTGCCATTTCTACCTCCACATCCCCTTCACCCTCACAGGTCACCACTCTAAGCCCTCATCACCACCACCCCCCACCCAGACTACTGCAATGATCTTCTACTTAGGTTTCCCTGCCTCAAGTTTCTCTCCCACTCCAAACTATCTGCCCACATGACCACTAAGGTGATGTGTCTAAATCTTCAGTTGTATTGTTTCTGTCTCCTATCAGTAAACTCTAGTACCTTGCTATTATCTAGATGATAACAGTAAAATAAGTTTTCTATTTGGTGTTTTATTCCCAGTCTACCTTTCAGCATTTTCATACATAAATTTTTTATACATTTTTATACATATTTTTAATACATTTACTCCCTTCCAACCTTCCTAGCCCTAAGGCCAGTTTTCTACATTAATCCATGTTGCCTTTCACACTGTTTGTGCTGAAGGAAAACAATGATTTCAAGTACTCAATGGCCACTACAATCCAGTCAAATCGGACCTTCCTCTAGCTCCTCACAAACTGCACCCCATCTCCCACCCCCACACCTATGCCTGAAATGAACTTCCCCCTTATCTTAGGTCCCCTCGCTTTCTTTAGGTACTACCTTCTATGTGAAGTCTGCATTATCTCCCCAACTTCTAGTGCCTTCCCCTAAATAGCTTACTTCCATTTTTGTTTTTTTGTTTTTTGGGGGGTTTTTTGCAGGGCAATGGGGGTTAAGCGACTTGCCCAGGGTCACACAGCTAGTAACTGTCAAGTGTCTGGGGCCGGATTTGAACTCAGGTACTCCTGAATCCAGGGCCGGTGCTTTATCCACTGTGCCACCTAGCCACCCCACTTCCATTTTGTATAAAGTTAGCACTTAATACATTCTCTTATTTGTGTCTGTACATATAGTGCATATATTTCAGCATACATGTGTTATCTGCCCTCACCAAACTGTAAACTCCTTGAAAGCAGAAACTTTTTTCACCTTTGCCTTTGGACCTAACACAACGACTAGTATACAGTTGGCATTTAATAAATGCTTGTAGATTGACTAGACAACTACCTAGTGTAATGATTGGAATAATGCCACCTGCTGGAAACTTACTGTAGGAAAGCTCCAACATGAGGAGAGGGCCTCTGAGGGCAGGACCATGCGGCTTTCTTTGGTGTCAGGAAGTGACGTTGGCTTGTGGGAGGAGGAAGGGGAAGGCTGGTGCGTTGGCTCACTCTTTTCCTGAGGACTCTGGTGGAGAAGGGAGCTAGGAATGCGCTCTCCCTTTAATAGATAGATGAATCTAGGCCTTTCTCTCTCTCTTTACCAAATTCTTATTCTCCTGAATAAATGCTTAAAAGCCTAAATCTTGCTAAAGCTTATAATTTATTGGTGACCACTCATTAGATATTTTAGACAGACTAGCTAGAATTTTAGCCTTTACACTAGTATACAAAATACTGTGATTTGTGCTAGAGATAAAAATACAAAAACGTCAGTCTTTACTTTCTAAGAGCTTAACACTACTGGGATAATGCAAGATGGACACAGATAAGTAAATACAAAATGATTGTAAATAAGTAAATTTGGAGCAATTTTCAGGTGGCAAGGATAGAGTGCTCATACTTAGAGGTATCAAAAAGAGCCTTGTATAGTAAGTATCATGCAGGCCAAGTCCTGAAGGGATTCTATGGGCTAGAGCTGAGAGAAAAGACAGTATTATGTGCATGGGTGCATGGGGGACAGCTGTGGGAGATGGGATGTTTTGTTTTTGTTTTTGGGGGGCAATGAGGGTTAATTGACTTGCCCAGGGTCACACAGCTAGTAAGTGTCAAGTGTCTAAGCCTGGATTTAAACTCAGGTCCTCCTGAATCCAAGGCCAGTGCTCTATCCCCTGCACCATCTAGCTGCCTCTGTTTTGTTTTGTTTTGGAGATCAGATGTTATATGAAGGAATAGCAAGTAGGCAAGTTTGACTAGAATATAGGATAAAAGATAGAAGTAATATGAAGTCATTCTGGAAATGTAGGTCAAATCCAAAAGTTGGAAGGCTTTAAAAGGAAAAAAAGGTTGCATTTGCATTTTATTTTAAAGGAAATAGAGAGTCCCTGAAACTTCTAGAGCAAAGAAGGAATGGCAGAATAAGATGCTCAGACCTGTATCTTTAGGGTTTTACTTATTTGCCTCTTGTTTTTAGGCAAACAGGATTTACTCATTAATAAGTAACAACTTCGGGGCAGCTAGGTGGCGCACTGGATAGAGCACCGATCCTGGAGTCAGGAGTACCTGAGTTCAAATCCGGCCTCAGACACTTAATGCTTACTAGCTGTGTGACCCTGGGCAAGTCACTTAACCCCAATTGCCTCACTAAAAAAAAAAAAGTAACAACTTCACTTTAATCAAACCTTATGTGCAAAATCTAGATTTTCACAGAAGGTAAAATAGGGGATTGCTGGTCACTTTAC
The DNA here is from genome assembly GCF_019393635.1 of Dromiciops gliroides. NCBI lineage: Eukaryota > Metazoa > Chordata > Mammalia > Microbiotheria > Microbiotheriidae > Dromiciops > Dromiciops gliroides. The sequence goes on from NC_057865.1 coordinate 71,409,785, forward strand.
AATAGAATTCTTTTAAAAGTCAAGTTTTCTGATTGCATTTAAAATTTGATTCCATACAAAGCATCTATCTGTACCCAACTTATTGAGAAGCTGTTGACTGCACAGACTGAAGTTGACCACCCCACAAATAATTCCCCAATAATTCTCACTTCACGAAATTTGTGATAGAGATAGGAACCAGATATGTGATCTGTTTGATGTGTTGATTAGAGGGAACTCCCAAGTAAAGAGTTCTACCAATGCAAGTCAACATCTTCTCTGCAACTTACAGTTTTAGAAAGTTGCCTAGGACATTAAGAGCTAGTACATGGGAGGACCTAAAGCCCAGTTTCTATAGAGGAGGACCCAGTACTAGGTCTTCCTCAAGGCCAGTTCTCTATCCATTATGCCATTTTGCTTTTTACATGATTTATTCTGAGAGAAAAGAATGATTTCAAAGAACTCAGTGGGAATTCTACTAAAATGCCAAACCAAATTGTTTGGTCTAAGAATTCGCTCAAGGATCATTTCCTGGGTACTGGGTATTATTCCAGATAGAAGTCCATGCCTCTGGTACAGCCAAGACAAATTTGCACATGGTCCCAAGGGGAGGAGGAATTAAAAAAAAAAATTCTTCCCATGGCATCAAATCGAAGGCTTGATACTGACTTCTGGCAAAGCTTGTTTGCATCCCCCAGCTAGGCAAGCCTACGCAAGCTGCAGAATAAACCCAGAGGATGTGCAACAGTCTGCTCTGAGGAAGGACTCACAAAGTGAGCATCTCTCCCCTCCTCCTGCTGAAGTGTGATCACTTCTTTGCTCACCTAATCTTAATGAGCCAAGCAATCAGCACACAAACCTCAGCCCTTTGTGAAGCTGGGGATTTATTATGGACATAATAAGAAACCATGCCTAATCCTGAGCTTTGTACGGCATTGTGTCCATTGCAGTGCCCTTGGCATCAAAGAATGTGGGCACGGTAAATAGATCCAGGTGGGCGCTACTTGGTAGCAGCTTATAGAATACTTGCCAAGACTTTATCCAAATTAGCAAGCAACCCTGAGCCCTTGATAGCATGGACTTTCAGGAGCACAAAGACTTAAAAGGGCCCAGGGTGGTGGCAAGATCCCTGGTGCTAGAATCAGAAGGCCCTGGTTTAAATCCCAGCGCTGCTCCTTCCTGCCTATGTGATCTTGGACAAGTCATTTTTTTCAAGCTGAATGAATGAAAAAGCCTTTGAAAAGAGGTGACTATGTGCTGAGTACCTTGTTAAGTAATAGAGATACAAAAAGAAAGACAGCCCCTGCCCTCAGTGAGCAACAACCTAAGAGTCAGGAGATAACTCATATAGGGGAGTGGTAGCTGGGGAAAGGACAAGTTACAAGGTCTGGACAAGTTACAATGATTTTTTGAGAACTGATACACTCAGGTACGCTAATGCACTAATGACTTAAAATAAGCCCCAGGTACTACCTTCCCTCCTAGGAGAACCTATTTTAATAAGGAACGGAGTTTTAATTCAAAAGAATTAAGCGGGGGCGGGGGGGGGGCAGCTAGATGGCACAGTGGATAAAGCACTGGCCTTGGATTCAGGAGGACCTGAGTTCAAATCCAGCCTCAGACACTTGACACTTAACGAGCTGTGTGACCCTGGGCAAGTCACTTAAACCTCATTGCCCTGAAAAAATAAAAAGAAAAAGAATTAAGCAGGAATAGTATGACAGAGTGAAAAATACACTGGATTTGGAGTCAAACTACTGGCTTTCATTTCCTGGTTCTGCCACTCGTTGTCTGCCTATTCCTGGACAATTCATTTAACTTCTGAGACTTGTTTTCCTCATTTGTAAAATGGGGAAGGGTGGACTATTAGGGATGTAAACTTACAGGCCACATGCTCCTTAAACTCTTAAGTATGGCCCCAAACAAATTAAAATGTAATTGGAAAATGTCTAACAAAATAAATGAAATACAATAAAATGTAGATATTGTAAATTTGTGGTTTTCTAAAGCAGTGTGCTGTTGGCAAGCATCCCTTTCAATTTTAGTTTGATCCCATAGGACTAGAAAATCTCAAAAGTGTTTCCTACTTCTAAATAATCTGCTTCTAAATTGAAAAACAAACAGACTTTTGTCTGAGCAATCTTGGGTCATTTCAAGGCCACATTTCCCTGGTTTATCTAGGGGCCTTCCACTGGTAGTACCTCTTCTTAGGGAAACCAAAGTCACCAAGGAAATGTCTTTCTTGTGTAGTTAAATTACTCATGTTGGTGCAGAGGTGAGCCTTAGTTCTCAAAGACCATGCTGGCAGAAGACAAGCTCTGATGGATCTCACCAAATAGGAATCCCAGAATTGCAGGGTTAGAAGAGATCTCAGGGCCAATCAGTCCCCAAAGGATACCCAGTTTTGATCCTGACAAGTGCTAATCCACTTGAACACTCCCAAAGATGAGGAAATTACTACCTCTCCAGATAACCCATTCTACTTTTAGGTAGCTCTAACATTGGAAAGTTTGTCCTGACATCAAGCCCAAAGTTCCCCCTTTTTTTGTTGTTGTTTTTAACAACTTCTATGATGTTCTGCCCTTTGGGGCCAACTGGAATAAGTCTAATGGATTCTCCACATGAGAAGTCTTCAAGTACTCAAAGACAGCTAGCTGGTCCCCTTGAGCCTTCTTTTCTCCAGGATAAACGTTCCCATTTCCTCCATGTGATCTTTCCACAGCATAGACTCAAGGTCCTTCACCACTGAAAGCCTTTGAGCAAAAACCCAGTCATAAATTGTACATCTATCATCCAATGACTGGTCTAGGTAAGTTCTAAAGAGCTCCATCAGGCCAGCTGCAAGGGGATGGGTTTTTCAGCCCCAGAAAACTCTCAAAAACCACCTAATGAATTCTAGAGGGGTTGGGTTCTCTATTGGTTAAAGAAATATCCATATGAACAAAATTAAAGAGCCTTAAGTATTGAAGTATAGTGAAAGGAACATTCACAAGAACTCGATAACAAAAACTAGTCCCTTCCAGCCTCCCCACCCCCAGGGAAGAAAGGTTTTAATAGCTACAGATGAGACTACATCTGACATCCTTCCCCCACCCATCCCCCACCTCTCAGCTCACCTTTCTTCTTTGAAAAGTTGTCACTTGCTGCAGGTGGACTGGTGAGACTTCTCTGTCCCCTCTCTTCCTCTGAGGATGGAAATGACAGCTGTACCTAGCACACGGCATCACCATCTGTATGCATTAGCCTAAGCCAATTTAATTCTTAGAATAATAGGACTTTCCAAGCCTGTGAAGGGAAAGGCAAAAAAGGAGAAAAAAATTAGCCAAGCACACGTGGATTCTAGGCACCAATTTTTCTCCCCTCTGAAAATTATTGACATAATAAAAAGATTAAAAGCATCAACATTGCTATGCTCATTTCTCAAGAACCCACTTTGTAATTGTATTTGAATATAAGTTTCAGCTCAAACAAGAGAAAGAAATGCAAAGGAGTCAGGGTCATCTATCACTGTTGAAGCCTAATATAATGTACAGCCTTCAGGAAACTGTTTTCTATGTAAAGTACATATGAGTGACAGAATACACCAGAGAGAAAGTGAGAGAACTGAGCCAATTCACTGAGTTTGGGAAGCTACTAGGTGCTTCCTATGAAAAGCAACAATCCACTATCATAGGATCATGTATTTAGAGTCGGAGGGACCTTGGAAGGTGTAAAGTCTATCCCCTTCATTTTTCATATAAATAAGCCGAGGCCCAGAGAGGTTAAATGATTTGTCCAGGCCTATAACCTCAGTGAGGTTGGGTATTAGCTTATTATTGTTGTTTAGGGGCAGCTATGTGGCACAGTGGTTAGGATGTCTGCCCTGATGTCAGGAAGACTCATCTTCATGAGTTCCAATCTAGACTCAGGCAGTTACCAGCTATGTGACCCTGGGCAAGTCACTTCACCCTATTTGCCTCAGTTCATCTGTAAAATGAGCCAGAGAAGGAAATAGTAAACCACTCCAATATCTTTTCCAAGAAAACCCCAAATGGGATCATGAAGAGTAAAAAGACTGAAAAATGACTGGACAACATCAAATTGTTGTTTTTATGGTTGTTATCTAACATTCATAAAGCACTTTGCAAAACTCATTACATTTATTATCACATGCGATCTTCACAACCTACTTGGTGAGGTAGGTGCTGTTGTTATCCCCATTTTACATATGAGGAAGTTGAGGAGAGCAGAGGTCAAGTGATTTGCCAGGATCACACAGCCCAGTATGTCTCAGAGGCTGCATTCGAATTCAGGTCTTACAGACTCCAGATCCAGCACTCTATCCACTACACCACTCAGCTGCCTATTTCAGTAGCTTGCACACAGTAGGTGTTAATAAATGTAAATTGAATGGAATAGAACCAAACCTAAGGAAATTAGGAAACCAAAGCTGGTCTTGACATGACTTGAATCAGAATTTCAACAACCCACTCTACTGTGATCCTTTGCTGAGAATTTTGCAGCTTTCTCGTTTGGGGGGAGGGAGGGCAGAAACGGAGCTCATTCATTAGAAGAACTATGGGGAAATGTGTCCATATAAAGGCTACATGTAAAAATAGAAAATTACCAAGGATGGGCAAGAATGCTTCCAATCCCAAGGAAACATGTTTACAGAATTGAGCAGTCTCTGAGGAAATCCTCATTGCATTCTGCTCACAGGGCTATGGGAAGGGAGTTATCCTTATCTTTAAATGAACAAATGTGGAGACTCCCCACCCCCACCCCTATCCTCATCCCTTCACTAGCCAGTCTCAGCAGAGCAGCATAAATGTATATATTTTTTTCTAACTGAATGCACAGTTAGCTTCCTTCACCCATTTCTTATGCGTTGACTATATTTTCCAACTTCATTTTAAATAATGATTTGAAGCTCCCCTCCTTCCCCAAAATAGAACAGTAGGTCTAAATTTTAGAAATGCAAAAAGGGAAAATAAAAACACAAAGACACAGGTCCATTTATTCAGGGATGTCCAATTCGCTCCAGCTTTTCAGGGAGGTGATTCTATCAGGATGACACACTTGTCATGTATCGGTACCTAGGATAGAGTATACAGATGATCCTCTAAAGCAGCTTTTCATTCATTTAGCTCTGAGGAAGCCAAAAATAGGACTGTTACAATTCTGCATTTTTGAATCAGGAAAACAAGTGCCTGCTTTCATCCATTCACCTGGTCTACCTCAGCCTTAGAGTCCTGATCAAGCAAGTGCATGAGGTCCAACAAAGGATACCTGTTTTTAAAGGAAGTGAAATGTCAGAGCCTTCAAGGGGCTTATAAATAATCAGTTGTGCAAAGAGCATGCTTTGTTCATAGGAAACTCAATTTCTATGCTGGGAATTAATTTTTAATACAATATTTTACCATTCACCACCAAAATATTTTTCTTCATCCCTAGAAATTCCTAGAATATTTAAACCAAAAGTTAAGGCCCTTAGTCACTGGGTCCTACCCATTGCTCTTCTGAACAGAAATGTCCCAAAGCAATGGGAGTCATTGTGATCCTGCTAAACTGAGATTTGAGGGGAACATTTGCTAGGTGCTGTTGTTTGTCCTTTGTTTTCAAAGAGGACCAATGACATCATGGGGTGACATTTTGACTCCTGCATGAATTGGATTTAAGTGAGGCAGAGTTGCATAAAGTCTATCTCTTCCAGACTCATCAAAGTCCAGTGGCAAGACCAAAGTCAAGATGACTGGCAATGATGCCAAGAGCTCTAAGAGCCTCACAGTGCCTACTTTAGCTATGTTCATGACCATTTAGGACAAATTGCTCTCATATACCCATTCCACTGAAGGAAGTCTTCATATGCCCGGGGTAGACATCCCCCTGACACACTGATGGGTTTGAGGCTTGTTGGTTACCTTTAACCTGGTTTAGCTCATCTGCTAAGATGATTTTACCAGGATGTGGCCACAGCACACACTACAACTTCTGTGTAATTTAAAATTCTAAATGTGGGTTCTAATCTGTTCCCCCAGTTTTGGGGGAAACTGACTAAAATCACTGATAAAACAAGTTTAGATTTTTAAGGGTTTCTTGAAATATAGAAAGAGAAAGATTGAGAACAGAATTCCTACAACCTCGCAATCCTATCTTTCCTCAGCTCCTCCCCATCGTTCTCTGCCATCACCACCAACTCAGGAACCAAAAAGACAGCGATCTTTGCGCAGGCTCCCCTTTCCTCCTTCCTGTCCCCTCCCAGAATGGGGAGGTTCTTCAAGCTGGTTGGTTGATTGGGCCGGAAGTTCAAAGTTTTTTTTAGATTCTGAGAACCATGCTTTCTTAAGTACTCTCAAGTACCAGCCAGATGTGCTTAGAATCTAGTCAACTACTAATCCAGTCAAATCAGCCAGTAATCCACTCAGGTGGGCTCCTGGGTATCTGCCAAATCTCTTCTATCACATTCCATTATCTTAACATTTCTTTGGAGCCATGAGTGAGAGTTGGTTGAAGGTAGACACCAGAGGTGCATAAGCAGCCATGAAAAGGGCTCTGCAAGCCCTCTCCCCAGAGGTGAACACCCCATATGCCCCAGAGGAAATTTAGAGAGGACATTAGAAATGCCTGAAAGTATTTGGAGGGACCTCACCTGGAAGGGGGATTTACCTTGCTCTTCTTGGCCCCAAAAGGAAGAACTAGGAACAACTGGTGGAAGTTTCAAAGGGACAAATTTAGCCTTAATGGAGAAAAAAGACAATAATTAAAACTGTCCAAAGATAGTCCATCCAAAGAAAAGGACTTCCTTGGGAGGTGGTGAGCTACCCATTACTAGTGGCCTTCAAGAGACTGGATGACCATTTGTCAGGCATGCTATAGAAGGGATTCTTCTTAGAGTTCAGGTTGAACCCTAAGAGGACCAGTGGGATCTCTTCCAATGTAGATTTTCTATAATTTGGTACCTTTTTGCATTCAAATGGCAATCTGTGTAGCAAATTTTCCTCTTGTCCACAGGAAATGCTCTCTCCAGCTAGAGTGCTTTACTTATCAAAGTTTCAAATTCAGTCAATAGCAAGCAATGGCAATTAATGTGAGTCAGCATGCCAGCAGGGAGAAGTGCTGGGCAGGTGAAAATATGTATAAAAAGTAACTGAAGCGAGGTCCAGTGAGCACAAGAGCATGATTCAATCAACAGCAAAAAAGCAATAAGGCAAAAATGGTTCAGCCCATGAAAATCTATCACTTTGATTCTCCCCTTCTGGCTCTACAGAGTGCAACGACACCTTCAACAGTTAAGGTAGAGTCATTCCCATGATGGAAAAAGACATGAGGAAGAGGTCAATTCTTTTACTTCTTTATCCCCTGGTGGGTTTCTCTCCCTATGTTTATGAGAACTCTAGCCCTCACCAGTGGGTTAGACAATTGGTTTAAATGGGTCAAATTCATCTCCTCTCCAAAAATAATAAAGAATAGATTTCACTACAACCTCAGCTCAACATCATTCCACTTTCATATTAATATAGTAATTTCCTCTTGGCACACCCCCCCCAAGTCCCAAGAATGACCATGACCATGTACTATGAATATCTATTTTTGTCCATTCCTAAAATTGGCTTCAATTGAATCTAAATATTTTGCACACACCCTGATGTCCTAAACCCAAATATTATTCTACCATTGCTATCACCTTTTCCACTCATTAAGACACATCTCACATAGATTCTGACCTCCCCCAACCCATCCCCAGCCTTCATTTATCATGATCATTTATTAAATGTCTTTCAATGCCCCAAATACCACAGGCCCTCCCATATTATTTCAAGTCTTTAGCTTGCCCAAACACATTTACTCTCTCCTTTATCTCTTCCTCCTTTATAACCTCCCTGAAAAGAAAAAAAAATTACCTGGAATTTAATTAATAAATAGATATAGTCAATAAACATTTATTAAGCATCTACTAAATGCCTGGTAATGCACTAAGGTGGGAGAGGGATAGGGGGAGGGAGAATACAAAAAAGAAAGACAGTTCCTGCCCTCAAGATGCTTACAATCTAATGGGGAAAACAGGCAAAAAAAAAAAAAGTTGAAAAGTGAGAGGGGGGCGGGGCAGATTGGGAAGAAATCAAAGTCCAAAATGAGTGCTGCTGGGTGGGAAATGAGATGTCTGAGGAGGTGTCTGTCTTGTTTCCTCTCTCTAAATGGAGTGGTTTATGGCTGGACCCTGCAATTAGAGGGGAAGAGAGTACTGATAAGGTGTGAGTGACAAGGCTGATTGGTTCTTATAAGATGATGAGAGTTCCCAATAGTTTCCTGGGAGCAAGATAGAGAAGCCAAAGAAGTCCACAATGAGTATTGGGTAGGAGATGAAGAGGGGTTCTGTCTGTTAAGTTAAAAGTATCCCCCACACCCATCCTGATATCCAGAGGTGCATTCTCCCTTATAACATCTTGGTCCCTGGCGAGAGTAAGCTCAAACTTAAAGCAGTTTCTACATAACTTTGGGCAGTTAGGTGGCACAGTGGAGTGCTGGGGCTAGAGTCAGGATGCCTAATCTTCATGGGTTCAAATCCAGCCTCAGACACTTGCTAGCTGTGTGACCCTAGGCAAGTCACTTAATTCTGTTTGTTTCCACATCTGTAAAAATGAACTGGAGAAGGAAATGGCAAACCACTTCAGTATCTTTGCCAAGAAAACCTCAAATGGGGTCACCAAGAATCAGACGTATAAAACAACCCAACCACATAACCTTTGTTCACTTCTGAATTTGGTATGGCTGATGCTCTGTGCTGGGTCAAACCAGTCATTTGGGATTTTGGACTTTATTCTCTAAGTTCCAGAAAATTCTGTCATAGATTGTAGCTCCTGGACTTCTGGGGCTGGACATTCCAACCTTCCAAGGCTCCCAAGGTCATAGCTGCCTCTAGTATTCCTTCACCTAGAGTGAGCAGGAGGCCATGATCATAAGGCATACAATGGCCTCGGCTGGGGAGGGTCTGAGGCCTCTCGCTATCCAGACATTTATAGCATGTTACTTGCTCTCCAATGTGGTCAGTCAGATAAAAGAAAGAGGAAGGGAGCTTACTTGGACCACTTAGTGCTTTTTAAAGCACCCCAGTCTTAGTTGAGCAGCCAATCAAAAGTCTTTCTGTTCACTATGCAGTCAACAAACTAGAACCAGAATCAGAACCAGTTACAGAATGTCTGTATCTACCCCAAAATCCACATGGAGATTGCATCAGCTTAGCACACTCATAAAGGCTGGACTGGGCTAGTCTCTGTTATGTAAAAAACTGGAAAGAAGCATAAGGTTACAGAATGACAGGAAGGGTTAGGCAGTCTCAGTTCAAGTCTGATGAATGAATTGTTCACTTCAAATGAGGATAAATGAGCAGGAGCCCCTCCAATGTATGGGGTGAGCCATGTTGGTTTTGTTTTTTGTTCTTTTTGCTCCAGGGGACTTTGTACCCAATAAAGTGGTTCTATGATGGTTTTCTTAACTCCATTTTACCCTGGCATTGTGGGAGATGCTTATGAGAGTACATGGCCTTTTCATCTAATACTTATGGAACCAAAATGCTTGAGGTGTGGGGGGGACCACCACCTCAAGCATTTTGGTTCCATAAGTATTAGATGTGTGTATAGCTGATACATTATTATGATGATGTACAAGACACACAAAGTGTGGCCCTTAGATATATACATACAGACATTAAACCAATTGACCTACAGAACTTCCAAAATGAGATCCATCACTAAACAATCTCAATCTAAGTATTCAGAGAGGAAAAAATAAGTAGAGAAAGAATGTTTATTGTCCAAAGCTGGATAAAATTTGGGATGATTGCAGCACAGGGCTGGTCCATCAGTGCATATGTTTCTAGTATGGACACAGTGCACGGACAATGATCTGGGCTCAGAGTTGAACATGACGAGAGAGCAAGGCTAGATTATCTTTGGCAACAATACTCTTCCTGGGATGATAAATGGTTACAAATATTGGCATATCACAATTTCTGAAGAATTAAAGTTGAGAGGAATCAAAAGGGAAAAAGGAGTGGTCCATAAGCATAGGTAAGAGGATTTGGATCAGGTTGAACATCTGTAACCAAATAACAGTCATCAATGACTTAATGTCTACTTGGGGAGAAATCTATTTATGGTCCTGTTTAGTTCAACATGTTGTTCATTAATGACTTGGAGAAAAGAGGTGGCAGGCTTATCACAAGTGCGGATGACACAAAGCCAACAGGAAATTTAACGCAATGGGATAACAGCCAATATCCAAAAATAACTCAACAAGATAATTGTTTTTTGTCCTGTGTCTTTCAAAGAGGACCAATGACATCATGGGGTGATATCTTGACTTACACTCGAGTTAGATTTAAGTGAGGCAGAGTTGTGCAAAGTCATCAGCCTTGCTCTCTCTTCCAGGGTCATCAAGACTAGCAAAACAAAAGTAAGGATGACTGGTGATGGCCCAGGACACAGTGGATAACCCTGGTGTCTTTGATGTCTGACCAAGCTCTAAGTGCTCCACAGCACCTGCTTTAGTTGCTTTCATGGCCATTGGAACAAATTGTTCTCATACACCCATTCTACTAGAAGTCTTCTCATGCTTGGGGGTAAACATCCTCCTTATTCACTGATGAGTTTGAAGCCCATCAGTTACCCTGAACCTCATTTAGCCTGTCTGCCAAAACATCTTTACTGGGATGTGGCTGCTGCATATGCTACAGCTCCTTGGAGCCACAGATGAGAGCTGAGTGACCAAAGGTAAATGAGCAGCCCTGAAAAGGGCTTGGCAAGCCCTTGGACCAGAGGTGCTAGTCCTCCCTGAATACCCCACCCCACCCCAACAAAATAATACAATATGTCAAAATGACTAAGAAAAAATTAATAAGGACTGATGTAAAGTTCTAGATCTAAGTAAAATAAATCAACTTCAAAAATAAAGGATGGTAGAGGCAGCTAGGTGGCACAGTGGATAAAGCATTGGCCTTGGATTCGGGAGGACCTGAATTCAAATCCAGCCTCAGACACTTGACACTTACTAGCTGTGTGACCTTGGGCAAGTCACTTAACCCTCATTGCCCTGCAAAAATTTAAAAAAAAAAAGGAAAGAAAAAAATAAAGGATGGTGGAGGCAGCTGAGTGGCACAGTGTATAGAGTGCCAGACCTGGAGTCAGGAAGATCTGAGTTCAAATTTGGCCTCAGACAGTGACCAGCTGTGTGACCCTGGACAAATCATTTAACCCTGTTTGCCTCAGTTTCCTCATCTTTAAAATGAGCTGCAGAAGGAAATGGCAAGCCATTCCGGTATCTTTGCTAAGAAAACCCCAAATGGGGTCATGAATAGTTGGACATGACTGAAAAATGACTGAGCAAGTCAAGCAGGAAATATGTTAAGGAATTCTATAGCAGTGAAGGTGGGGGTGGGGCATGTCCAGTGGATGGAAGTCTGCTTTTGTGATCATTGCTTCTAGAATGTATTTAAACAACTTTAGATATTTTAGGTTTAGGGAATAAGGGATGTGATATGTTCCAAAGCAGTCGTGGGGGCCATGGTGAGAACTCACTTTGTTTGGGGGGGGGGGACTGGGGTTAGAGATTTCCCAAACTGTTGATTATCATCTTGTCAGAATTTAGCCCTCAGCATTCACTTGAGTGGCTATTATAAGTAGTTTGTTTTCCCTTTTAAAGTCAGTGAATCCCAGTCTGGTTTGTGTGAGTAGAGACCTCTACCAGTCACATTGTGGCTGCAGCATTTGGCAGTGCTTGGCCCACAATTTATCACTTGTGCTGGCTTTACCACAGAGGTGACAGAAATACAACTTGCTGAACCACAGCTTTGCAGCTGAGTCCATTTTGATAAAGCCAGCAGTAAGCAATGAAGTTGAAAAGGGAAATAAAACTTGTGACTAACAAAAAAACAGCTTTTTATTTTGGGGGCGATAGGGTCCTTTCTCCTCAAAAGTCATTAAATCTTATTCAGTTCTGAAAAAGCCAACCTTTTTTTTTTGTTTGTTTGTTTCCAGTGTGAGTTACTAGTTCCCTTTGAAAGTTGATGAAGGTCCTACCAAAAAAAAAAAAGTTGATGGAGGAACTTCCATTCCTCAACCTAACTTTTTAATGCTCTAATATCCAGACAAGTAGATCAAAATGTTCTTTCTATCATTGGTTTGAAGCTTTTCCTCCGTTGTTTTTTGGGGAAAATCATAGCACGTTACTAAATTCCTCCTCATGATATTTTATATAACTGATTCATCCACACTGGGCAGCCTCCATAGATTAAGACTGTTTGTTGTTGTTCAGTCACATCCAACTCTTAATGATCCCATTTGGGATTTTCTTAGCAAAAAAACTGAAATGGTTTGCCATTTCCTTCTCCAGCTCATTTTAAAGATGAGAACACTGAGGTAAAGAGCGTTAAGTTACTTGCCTAGAGTCACACAACTAGTTTCTGAGGCTGGATTTGAACTCAGAAAGATGAATCTTCCTGACTCTGTTTTCTCACTTTTTTTTCTTCCTTATCTTCCATATCTTTTCCATTCTCTTTCTTCCTTCTTTGCTTTCTTTTTTCATTCCTTTTTATCCTTTCCTTCCATGTCTTTTCTTTTTTCTACCCTTCTTTTCCTTCTTTCCTTCCTTCTTTCTTCCTTCTCTTTTTTCTTCTTCCCCTTCCTTTTATTTGCTTTTTCTTCCTTCCTTTACTTTACTTTCCTTCCTTCTTTTCTTTCTCCTTTCCCTTTCTTGTTTTATTTTCTTTCTTTTTTCATTCTCTCTTTTCATCCTTTCCTGCCTTCCTCCTATTTTCTTTTCCTTTTTTTGTTCATCTCTTTCTTAAAGCACACAGTAGTGCATAGCTCTCTTTTCTTTTTTCTCCAGTTCTCACACAGCAGCTTCATGCTCAATAGAGCTAAACCAAGCTGTGAAGTGGACCACAATAAGATGTGGATCATCCTGGCTCTCTCTGAAGACAGCCCCGAGCACAAGTTCCTGAGTCCAGTGCTTGGCAAACCCAGAGGAGTGTGGTCATGCCGAGTGAGCATGTCACAATGGCCAACCCTGCTGTTCCTTATTGTGTGCACTTTACATCCCATCTTTAGCATGGATCACAGTGCTCCTACAGAGTGACAGATGAAAAATGATAGAGGCAAAAGCCAAAAGCTGTCTGCTAATCAACTTCAGTTATTTCAGAACAAGGAAATCCAAGGTGCCTCAGCCAAAGCTCAGAAAGGAGGCTTCGTAATAAGGGGATGGCAATTATAGTTTAGATGACTTAATACTTGGCCTTTATTTCTAGAAAGTCCAAAGAGTTGTGCATCCACAAGATCTAGCATTTTTTAGTTGTTCTGACCTCTGTGCACTGTAATAATGTAACACATTTCCTATTTCCTACCTATTTCCAAATGTATACTTTATGAATTCTAAGGTTCTTGACCCTACAGGATGAGTTAGGTTTCCAGAGCTAAACTGGCTATTTCTGTTTCAGGTGTTCTAGAGAGTATTCTGTAGGGGTGGGGGCTATTTTTCTAATGCCATAGGCTCAAGCCCCTATTTTGATGAGTTTTCTCTCCAAAACTAACTCTTAGTGATTGGCATTCCAATTGCATTTAATCCTTTAACACTGATTAGCTTTTACAAAAGGATATTTATAGAGAAGATCAAAACAAAACAAAACAGAAATTAATAAATAGATATAGTCAATAAACATTTATTAAGCATCTACTAAATGCCTGGTAATGCACTAAGGTGGGAGAGGGATAGGGGGAGGGAGAATACAAAAAAGAAAGACAGTTCCTGCCCTCAAGATGCTTACAATCTAATGGGGAAAACAGGCAAAAAAAAAAAAAAAGTTGAAAAGTGAGAGGGGGGCGGGGCAGATTGGGAAGAAATCAAAGTCCAAAATGAGTGCTGCTGGGTGGGAAATGAGATGTCTGAGGAGGTGTCTGTCTTGTTTCCTCTCTCTAAATGGAGTGGTTTATGGCTGGACCCTGCAATTAGAGGGGAAGAGAGTACTGATAAGGTGTGAGTGACAAGGCTGATTGGTTCTTATAAGATGATGAGAGTTCCCAATAGTTTCCTGGGAGCAAGATAGAGAAGCCAAAGAAGTCCACAATGAGTATTGGGTAGGAGATGAAGAGGGGTTCTGTCTGTTAAGTTAAAAGTATCCCCCACACCCATCCTGATATCCAGAGGTGCATTCTCCCTTATAACATCTTGGTCCCTGGCGAGAGTAAGCTCAAACTTAAAGCAGTTTCTACATAACTTTGGGCAGTTAGGTGGCACAGTGGAGTGCTGGGGCTAGAGTCAGGATGCCTAATCTTCATGGGTTCAAATCCAGCCTCAGACACTTGCTAGCTGTGTGACCCTAGGCAAGTCACTTAATTCTGTTTGTTTCCACATCTGTAAAAATGAACTGGAGAAGGAAATGGCAAACCACTTCAGTATCTTTGCCAAGAAAACCTCAAATGGGGTCACCAAGAATCAGACGTATAAAACAACCCAACCACATAACCTTTGTTCACTTCTGAATTTGGTATGGCTGATGCTCTGTGCTGGGTCAAACCAGTCATTTGGGATTTTGGACTTTATTCTCTAAGTTCCAGAAAATTCTGTCATAGATTGTAGCTCCTGGACTTCTGGGGCTGGACATTCCAACCTTCCAAGGCTCCCAAGGTCATAGCTGCCTCTAGTATTCCTTCACCTAGAGTGAGCAGGAGGCCATGATCATAAGGCATACAATGGCCTCGGCTGGGGAGGGTCTGAGGCCTCTCGCTATCCAGACATTTATAGCATGTTACTTGCTCTCCAATGTGGTCAGTCAGATAAAAGAAAGAGGAAGGGAGCTTACTTGGACCACTTAGTGCTTTTTAAAGCACCCCAGTCTTAGTTGAGCAGCCAATCAAAAGTCTTTCTGTTCACTATGCAGTCAACAAACTAGAACCAGAATCAGAACCAGTTACAGAATGTCTGTATCTACCCCAAAATCCACATGGAGATTGCATCAGCTTAGCACACTCATAAAGGCTGGACTGGGCTAGTCTCTGTTATGTAAAAAACTGGAAAGAAGCATAAGGTTACAGAATGACAGGAAGGGTTAGGCAGTCTCAGTTCAAGTCTGATGAATGAATTGTTCACTTCAAATGAGGATAAATGAGCAGGAGCCCCTCCAATGTATGGGGTGAGCCATGTTGGTTTTGTTTTTTGTTCTTTTTGCTCCAGGGGACTTTGTACCCAATAAAGTGGTTCTATGATGGTTTTCTTAACTCCATTTTACCCTGGCATTGTGGGAGATGCTTATGAGAGTACATGGCCTTTTCATCTAATACTTATGGAACCAAAATGCTTGAGGTGTGGGGGGGACCACCACCTCAAGCATTTTGGTTCCATAAGTATTAGATGTGTGTATAGCTGATACATTATTATGATGATGTACAAGACACACAAAGTGTGGCCCTTAGATATATACATACAGACATTAAACCAATTGACCTACAGAACTTCCAAAATGAGATCCATCACTAAACAATCTCAATCTAAGTATTCAGAGAGGAAAAAATAAGTAGAGAAAGAATGTTTATTGTCCAAAGCTGGATAAAATTTGGGATGATTGCAGCACAGGGCTGGTCCATCAGTGCATATGTTTCTAGTATGGACACAGTGCACGGACAATGATCTGGGCTCAGAGTTGAACATGACGAGAGAGCAAGGCTAGATTATCTTTGGCAACAATACTCTTCCTGGGATGATAAATGGTTACAAATATTGGCATATCACAATTTCTGAAGAATTAAAGTTGAGAGGAATCAAAAGGGAAAAAGGAGTGGTCCATAAGCATAGGTAAGAGGATTTGGATCAGGTTGAACATCTGTAACCAAATAACAGTCATCAATGACTTAATGTCTACTTGGGGAGAAATCTATTTATGGTCCTGTTTAGTTCAACATGTTGTTCATTAATGACTTGGAGAAAAGAGGTGGCAGGCTTATCACAAGTGCGGATGACACAAAGCCAACAGGAAATTTAACGCAATGGGATAACAGCCAATATCCAAAAATAACTCAACAAGATAATTGTTTTTTGTCCTGTGTCTTTCAAAGAGGACCAATGACATCATGGGGTGATATCTTGACTTACACTCGAGTTAGATTTAAGTGAGGCAGAGTTGTGCAAAGTCATCAGCCTTGCTCTCTCTTCCAGGGTCATCAAGACTAGCAAAACAAAAGTAAGGATGACTGGTGATGGCCCAGGACACAGTGGATAACCCTGGTGTCTTTGATGTCTGACCAAGCTCTAAGTGCTCCACAGCACCTGCTTTAGTTGCTTTCATGGCCATTGGAACAAATTGTTCTCATACACCCATTCTACTAGAAGTCTTCTCATGCTTGGGGGTAAACATCCTCCTTATTCACTGATGAGTTTGAAGCCCATCAGTTACCCTGAACCTCATTTAGCCTGTCTGCCAAAACATCTTTACTGGGATGTGGCTGCTGCATATGCTACAGCTCCTTGGAGCCACAGATGAGAGCTGAGTGACCAAAGGTAAATGAGCAGCCCTGAAAAGGGCTTGGCAAGCCCTTGGACCAGAGGTGCTAGTCCTCCCTGAATACCCCACCCCACCCCAACAAAATAATACAATATGTCAAAATGACTAAGAAAAAATTAATAAGGACTGATGTAAAGTTCTAGATCTAAGTAAAATAAATCAACTTCAAAAATAAAGGATGGTAGAGGCAGCTAGGTGGCACAGTGGATAAAGCATTGGCCTTGGATTCGGGAGGACCTGAATTCAAATCCAGCCTCAGACACTTGACACTTACTAGCTGTGTGACCTTGGGCAAGTCACTTAACCCTCATTGCCCTGCAAAAATTTAAAAAAAAAAAGGAAAGAAAAAAATAAAGGATGGTGGAGGCAGCTGAGTGGCACAGTGTATAGAGTGCCAGACCTGGAGTCAGGAAGATCTGAGTTCAAATTTGGCCTCAGACAGTGACCAGCTGTGTGACCCTGGACAAATCATTTAACCCTGTTTGCCTCAGTTTCCTCATCTTTAAAATGAGCTGCAGAAGGAAATGGCAAGCCATTCCGGTATCTTTGCTAAGAAAACCCCAAATGGGGTCATGAATAGTTGGACATGACTGAAAAATGACTGAGCAAGTCAAGCAGGAAATATGTAAGGAATTCTATAGCAGTGAAGGTGGGGGTGGGGCATGTCCAGTGGATGGAAGTCTGCTTTTGTGATCATTGCTTCTAGAATGTATTTAAACAACTTTAGATATTTTAGGTTTAGGGAATAAGGGATGTGATATGTTCCAAAGCAGTCGTGGGGGCCATGGTGAGAACTCACTTTGTTTGGGGGGGGGGGGACTGGGGTTAGAGATTTCCCAAACTGTTGATTATCATCTTGTCAGAATTTAGCCCTCAGCATTCACTTGAGTGGCTATTATAAGTAGTTTGTTTTCCCTTTTAAAGTCAGTGAATCCCAGTCTGGTTTGTGTGAGTAGAGACCTCTACCAGTCACATTGTGGCTGCAGCATTTGGCAGTGCTTGGCCCACAATTTATCACTTGTGCCGGCTTTACCACAGAGGTGACAGAAATACAACTTGCTGAACCACAGCTTTGCAGCTGAGTCCATTTTGATAAAGCCAGCAGTAAGCAATGAAGTTGAAAAGGGAAATAAAACTTGTGACTAACAAAAAACCAGCTTTTTATTTTGGGGGCGATAGGGTCCTTTCTCCTCAAAAGTCATTAAATCTTATTCAGTTCTGAAAAAGCCAACCTTTTTTTTTTTGTTTGTTTGTTTCCAGTGTGAGTTACTAGTTCCCTTTGAAAGTTGATGAAGGTCCTACCAAAAAAAAAAAAGTTGATGGAGGAACTTCCATTCCTCAACCTAACTTTTTAATGCTCTAATATCCAGACAAGTAGATCAAAATGTTCTTTCTATCATTGGTTTGAAGCTTTTCCTCCGTTGTTTTTTGGGGAAAATCATAGCACGTTACTAAATTCCTCCTCATGATATTTTATATAACTGATTCATCCACACTGGGCAGCCTCCATAGATTAAGACTGTTTGTTGTTGTTCAGTCACATCCAACTCTTAATGATCCCATTTGGGATTTTCTTAGCAAAAAAACTGAAATGGTTTGCCATTTCCTTCTCCAGCTCATTTTAAAGATGAGAACACTGAGGTAAAGAGCGTTAAGTTACTTGCCTAGAGTCACACAACTAGTTTCTGAGGCTGGATTTGAACTCAGAAAGATGAATCTTCCTGACTCTGTTTTCTCACTTTTTTTTCTTCCTTATCTTCCATATCTTTTCCATTCTCTTTCTTCCTTCTTTGCTTTCTTTTTTCATTCCTTTTTATCCTTTCCTTCCATGTCTTTTCTTTTTTCTACCCTTCTTTTCCTTCTTTCCTTCCTTCTTTCTTCCTTCTCTTTTTTCTTCTTCCCCTTCCTTTTATTTGCTTTTTCTTCCTTCCTTTACTTTACTTTCCTTCCTTCTTTTCTTTCTCCTTTCCCTTTCTTGTTTTATTTTCTTTCTTTTTTCATTCTCTCTTTTCATCCTTTCCTGCCTTCCTCCTATTTTCTTTTCCTTTTTTTGTTCATCTCTTTCTTAAAGCACACAGTAGTGCATAGCTCTCTTTTCTTTTTTCTCCAGTTCTCACACAGCAGCTTCATGCTCAATAGAGCTAAACCAAGCTGTGAAGTGGACCACAATAAGATGTGGATCATCCTGGCTCTCTCTGAAGACAGCCCCGAGCACAAGTTCCTGAGTCCAGTGCTTGGCAAACCCAGAGGAGTGTGGTCATGCCGAGTGAGCATGTCACAATGGCCAACCCTGCTGTTTCTTATTGTGTGCACTTTACATCCCATCTTTAGCATGGATCACAGTGCTCCTACAGAGTGACAGATGAAAAATGATAGAGGCAAAAGCCAAAAGCTGTCTGCTAATCAACTTCAGTTATTTCAGAACAAGGAAATCCAAGGTGCCTCAGCCAAAGCTCAGAAAGGAGGCTTCGTAATAAGGGGATGGCAATTATAGTTTAGATGACTTAATACTTGGCCTTTATTTCTAGAAAGTCCAAAGAGTTGTGCATCCACAAGATCTAGCATTTTTTAGTTGTTCTGACCTCTGTGCACTGTAATAATGTAACACATTTCCTATTTCCTACCTATTTCCAAATGTATACTTTATGAATTCTAAGGTTCTTGACCCTACAGGATGAGTTAGGTTTCCAGAGCTAAACTGGCTATTTCTGTTTCAGGTGTTCTAGAGAGTATTCTGTAGGGGTGGGGGCTATTTTTCTAATGCCATAGGCTCAAGCCCCTATTTTGATGAGTTTTCTCTCCAAAACTAACTCTTAGTGATTGGCATTCCAATTGCATTTAATCCTTTAACACTGATTAGCTTTTACAAAAGGATATTTATAGAGAAGATCAAAACAAAACAAAACAGAAATTAATAAATAGATATAGTCAATAAACATTTATTAAGCATCTACTAAATGCCTGGTAATGCACTAAGGTGGGAGAGGGATAGGGGGAGGGAGAATACAAAAAAGAAAGACAGTTCCTGCCCTCAAGATGCTTACAATCTAATGGGGAAAACAGGCAAAAAAAAAAAAAAAGTTGAAAAGTGAGAGGGGGGCGGGGCAGATTGGGAAGAAATCAAAGTCCAAAATGAGTGCTGCTGGGTGGGAAATGAGATGTCTGAGGAGGTGTCTGTCTTGTTTCCTCTCTCTAAATGGAGTGGTTTATGGCTGGACCCTGCAATTAGAGGGGAAGAGAGTACTGATAAGGTGTGAGTGACAAGGCTGATTGGTTCTTATAAGATGATGAGAGTTCCCAATAGTTTCCTGGGAGCAAGATAGAGAAGCCAAAGAAGTCCACAATGAGTATTGGGTAGGAGATGAAGAGGGGTTCTGTCTGTTAAGTTAAAAGTATCCCCCACACCCATCCTGATATCCAGAGGTGCATTCTCCCTTATAACATCTTGGTCCCTGGCGAGAGTAAGCTCAAACTTAAAGCAGTTTCTACATAACTTTGGGCAGTTAGGTGGCACAGTGGAGTGCTGGGGCTAGAGTCAGGATGCCTAATCTTCATGGGTTCAAATCCAGCCTCAGACACTTGCTAGCTGTGTGACCCTAGGCAAGTCACTTAATTCTGTTTGTTTCCACATCTGTAAAAATGAACTGGAGAAGGAAATGGCAAACCACTTCAGTATCTTTGCCAAGAAAACCTCAAATGGGGTCACCAAGAATCAGACGTATAAAACAACCCAACCACATAACCTTTGTTCACTTCTGAATTTGGTATGGCTGATGCTCTGTGCTGGGTCAAACCAGTCATTTGGGATTTTGGACTTTATTCTCTAAGTTCCAGAAAATTCTGTCATAGATTGTAGCTCCTGGACTTCTGGGGCTGGACATTCCAACCTTCCAAGGCTCCCAAGGTCATAGCTGCCTCTAGTATTCCTTCACCTAGAGTGAGCAGGAGGCCATGATCATAAGGCATACAATGGCCTCGGCTGGGGAGGGTCTGAGGCCTCTCGCTATCCAGACATTTATAGCATGTTACTTGCTCTCCAATGTGGTCAGTCAGATAAAAGAAAGAGGAAGGGAGCTTACTTGGACCACTTAGTGCTTTTTAAAGCACCCCAGTCTTAGTTGAGCAGCCAATCAAAAGTCTTTCTGTTCACTATGCAGTCAACAAACTAGAACCAGAATCAGAACCAGTTACAGAATGTCTGTATCTACCCCAAAATCCACATGGAGATTGCATCAGCTTAGCACACTCATAAAGGCTGGACTGGGCTAGTCTCTGTTATGTAAAAAACTGGAAAGAAGCATAAGGTTACAGAATGACAGGAAGGGTTAGGCAGTCTCAGTTCAAGTCTGATGAATGAATTGTTCACTTCAAATGAGGATAAATGAGCAGGAGCCCCTCCAATGTATGGGGTGAGCCATGTTGGTTTTGTTTTTTGTTCTTTTTGCTCCAGGGGACTTTGTACCCAATAAAGTGGTTCTATGATGGTTTTCTTAACTCCATTTTACCCTGGCATTGTGGGAGATGCTTATGAGAGTACATGGCCTTTTCATCTAATACTTATGGAACCAAAATGCTTGAGGTGTGGGGGGGACCACCACCTCAAGCATTTTGGTTCCATAAGTATTAGATGTGTGTATAGCTGATACATTATTATGATGATGTACAAGACACACAAAGTGTGGCCCTTAGATATATACATACAGACATTAAACCAATTGACCTACATAGTGATTGATTTAGTCCAAGATCCCCAACCCTCCCAGGTAGTCCTACCCTATCATTCAGGTTGTTTAACCTAGCACCAAGGCATTTCTATCTTAACCTCTATGAGTGGATATATCTTCAAATAATATGGTGGAACAAGGACTATAGTAGTGCTCACTGTTTAAGGGCAATCTGATTATGAATTTGTCATAGTGTACGACTCCCTCCCAGACACTTAGTCTCTATCAAGTTAGCCGCTATTAGACTTATGAGCAAAAATGTCTGTATTTGCAATTGAATTTGGCTCTGATTTTCATGGTTGTGTTTCACCCAGGCACAACATCATACATCATTTATCTGATGCATGAAGCTTTTGGGGAGAGAAGACACTAAATGACACAACTGAGAAGACAAATTGTTGGAGGGACTGTAAAAAAAAAATAGGGTACACTGGCTAAACATTTAGGCCACTACTGATTCCTCCAAAAAGGCTGATCTTGTTCCTTATTTTTGCCAGTTTCAACAAGTCAAGGGATTTGTTTAGCCTTTCAGCAGGGGCAAAGGGATCATTGAACACCATAGCTCTCTAATCTTTAGTGCAATTGGAGGGGTCATAGAAACTTTCAGAGTCTAGAAATATAGTTTAGATCTAAACTATTCATGAAGGACTATGCTATTTTATAAAGGTTATGATAACTATCAACTAATATAATGTTAAAATATTTTCTTATTTCAATAAGTTAAAATTTTTAAAAAGGAAAAAAAAAGAAAAACTTCAATATGATGGCTCTTTGAAGTCAACAGTGCATGTCATAAACAGGAGAGGTAACATGGTGCACTGGCAAGTGTGCTGAACTTAGTCATAGCTTGTTGTTGTTCAGTCATTTTTCAGTCCTGCCTGAGTCTTTGTGACCCCATTTGGAGTTTTTTTAGCAGATACCAGAGTGGTTTGCTATTTCTTTCTCCAGTTCATTTTAGAGATGAGGAAACTGAAGCAAATAAAATTAACTAACTTGCCCAGGGTCACATAGCTAGTAAGTGTCTGAGACCAGATTTGAACTCAGGAAGATGAGTCTTCTTGATTCCAAGCCTGGTGGCTCTATCTGTGACTCAGGTCACAGGATCTGAGTTCAAATCCTGGTTTTGCTATTTGCTACCTCTGGGACCTTAGGCAACTCTCTTTTTTTTTTTTTTTTTTTTTTTTTTTTGCGGGGCAATGGGGGTTAAGTGACTTGCCCAGGGTCACATAGCTAGTGTCAAGTGTCTGAGGCTGGATTTGAACTCAGGTCCTCCCGAATCCAGGGCCATTGCTCTATCCACTGCGCCATCTAGCTGCCCCCAGGCAACTCTCTTAATGTCTCTGAGCCTCATCTGTAAAATGAGGTTGAACTAAATGACCTCTAATATTGCTTCCAGCTCTAGATCTATGATCCTTTGATATCTTCTCATCCTTTTTGACTCTCATGCATGTTCTCCCATTAACCCTCCAGCAACTAGCATCCCTCTAATTTTCTCTATATGAACACAAGCACCGATGTAGCATCCATCTTCCCATCTATTATTCCCCGCTTTCACTACATGACTGGCCTATCTCAGTTCCTGGTCATACATCTCTTTGATGATATCGTTTATGCTATGACTTCTGCACAATTCATTGCTGGTAATATGCTTCAGCCTGTTTATGCCCAGCATGCATCTTTTCATTGCCCTTTGGATGACCTGCAATTTTGATTCTTTGGAGCCTGTGGTATTTTGTAATTCTCAGCTATATAACATCATCAGAAGTGTATTGATATTTTTTAAAAATGGGGTTTTGTTTCAAGAGAAGCTTGAGGTCCCTAAAAGAACTATGCAATGTCTCAAATGCACTCCAGCCCATACCCTACCTCCTATTTAGTACAGGATTAAGTTCAGCCATGTCTTCCAAGATATATGTACTGATGGATCAGCCGTTGGTTTCACTGCCAATTCGAGGATCTCCCTTTGCCCCTGCTGTTCAGCTCCTTTGAAACACAATTCTATTAATATCTTCACTCTATACAGAACAGGGTAGCTGTTGTCCACCAGCCTCAAGGTCAATCTCCCTTCTTTATAATGGAGTTTAGCAATTGCCTTATAGTCCTCCTCTCCCTCCCCAACTCCTGACATTACACTAAGGAAATTCAACATTCTTGTTGATGGTCTTTCCAATATCGTTATTTCCTAGTCCCTTATTATTATCTTTAAATCCTATGTCCTATTCCATCATATGGACAATTTGTGCCTAACCTGTGGTAGGGCCTTCTGAGCTTGTATTGGTCTGATCAGTCACAGGCTGACACACTGTACTTTGACCCCAGTGTAGTGATGTCATTTTGGTCCTCTGAGAACAAAGGACAACAGCCACCAAACAAATCATGAATCTCATCATTACTCAGAAATTGCTCTACATCCATAATTGAAAACTCTGACATTACTCAATCTGACCAAACAAGGCTTCCTTCTTACTCTTCTTCACACATGACACTCCTACCAATATAACTTTAGATGGGCCATAACCTATGCCTGAAAGGCCTTCCCTCTGCACTACCACATCATAGAATCCCTCCCTATCTTTTTTTTTTTTTTTTTGCAGGCAATGGGGGTTAAGTGCCTCCCTTTCTTAAAGACAAACCCCAAGTACCATCTGCAGGAGGAATGGTATCTCCCACCTACTAATGCCTTCTCTCTTAAATTATTTTATATTTAATGACACTATATTTATTTAGTATTTTCTTCTATATAAAATTATAAGTCTATATGTCTCCCACAATGGAATATGAACTCCTTGAAAGAAAGGACTATTTCGTTTTCTGTTTGGAACAGAACCTAGCACAATATCTCATACATAGCAGGCTTATGAATCCTCAGAACCTAGCACAGTACCTAATATATAGCAGGTATTTTAATATATGTTTGCTGATTGCAAGATCTAGAGGTTGTATAACCAACAGGATATTATATACTGAACAATAACCATTCTTTATCTACTTGATTTGTGTGTGTATCAATAATTAGACCTTACTCTTTGAAGTGATTATGGATCTCATTTAAAAGAATCTACAAAGCTCTGGGACTTTATAAAATTAGCACATTTTCCACATACACAAAAATCTGAAGAATCTCATCATATGTAGAGATTCTTTTTTCCATTTGTACTCCATATTGGATATCCTCCCTCAACCAATGAAAGGCATTTAAGTATTAACTATGTGCCACACACTGTACTAAGTATAGGAATACAAATACAAAAGCAGTAATAGGAAAGAAAAGATGAAAATGATGCTAAATGATCCCAGGGAGTATAAGGCTGAGTGATTTAGCCATGTGATCACAGTCATAGTACCTTATGGTCTGGTTAGAGTAAATGGCATGATGGTAGAAAATGGCCAGAAGAAGCAATATGGTCTCAAGGTGTGCTAATTCAAGTGACTTAGTTCCTTCCAAGCTTGGTCTCTGGATGTCTGGTTTGGGTGGTGCAATGGCAGCAGACACAGGTTATAAAATGATCGAGGTGAAATTGACTTCTTTCATAAACTCAGAATATCTGCAGAAAAGATATACTGACAGATCCAACATATGGTTTTTGCCATAAGCAGTGTTGCTAGATGGGTACTTGGAACTCACAAAAAGATAAAAAGAATTAGAGGATCCTTTATACTACCTTCCAGAGTGGAAAAGGAACATTTATTCCATCTGGGAAACAAGTCAATAGTAGGGTGGGGGGCAAACAGAAATGAAAGAACTACTCTAATAATAACACCTTTGGAAAGGTCACTATTTTATGTCTCATTTGATATTAATAATCAAGTGACCAAACAGCTATCTTTGTTGTATATTTAACAAAATACCTTATGAACTTAACATATTCATTGGATACACCTTGATGGAGGAAAGTCTCTACCAAAAAAAAATTTTTTTTGTACTCTACAAACAATAGATATAGTGGAGTCTTGCATTCTCTACACTTTTTCAGTCAATTGAATGACAGTAAAGATATGATCTGCCATAGATTACTGTTTGTGAATGAGCTAGACTGTTCTCTTCTCATATCTTTATTAATAATGACCTCAATATGTGTGTAAATTATTCTCACCAAGATTTTGCGGAGATGGGAAAGCAGGCATAGGTAGTTATTGAGATTTTGATCACATTTTGGGTAGTATTAATATCCATTAGAGACATGCTACATAGTGAACACAGTACTAGCCTCAGAGGCAGAAAAACCTAAGCCTAAGTCTTTCTGATGCTATCTACTGGTCATGTGGTCCTGGGCAAATACCTCTCAGTGCCTCTGACAACCTTCTAAATATATATATATATATATATATATATATAAAGAATGGATCTCTCAACACCTTTGAAATTATGTTACCTTCAGCACACACCTTTCTGAAAACTGGACATGGTGCAAGTGCCCTTTTAATCTTGGGTTGTTGGGGGGTTTTGTTTGTTTTGTTTTGTTTTGTTTTTAGTACACTTTCTACTTCCTCTTGTAACACAACAGGACTTGCCATTAAATCCAAATGTGGTGACTCCACTCTCACTGGTTGAAAAAAGAGTTTGTTGCAAAAATCCCTACAGACCTTTTCCATGTTTTTCCATTGTTTAAAGAAAAAGCCCTTGATGAGATAGCACATCAAACTATTATTAGTTATTGGTTTCAAGAGAATTAATTAATCAGCCACCTTTCCAATGTGTTAACTAGCTGAAAACTGAGCCCTGAGGAGGTCAGGAAAGGATAGAGACAAGTGCTGAGAGGGCACTCACAAAGGAGGAAAGATTTTGGGATATGTTTTGGATATAAGCAGGAAGGTGTTTGTCAATAAGTAATACTAAGTCACAGGCAATAAGAAAATTCCTTTAACTGAGAGATGATGTCATTTACTTACAAATCTCAAAAGAAATAATGATTTACATATGCATTTCTCATCACAATTTTCTTACCTTGGTAGTTTTGTGTATTTGTAGTGCTTTTGAAAATTCTCTCTCCTAAGGAATGTAAACTCCTTGAAGGCAAGGTCTCTTTTGTGTTTTTTTCTTTGTATTGCCAGTACTTAGAGGAATAACTTGTATTCAGGGGCTTAATAGATATTAGTTGATTTTTTTTTTAATTTTTGAGAGGCAGTGGGGGTTAAGCGACTTGTCCAGGGTCACACAGCTAGTAAGTGTTAAGTGTCTGAGGCTGGCTTTGAACTTGTGTCCTCCTGAGTCCAGGGCTGCTGCTTTATCCATTGCGCCATCTAGCTGCCCCTGATGTTAGTTGATTTTAACCAGATGTCAATGTTAAGCAGTTTTGAAAGCCCTTGTATTAGCTAAATGCTGTGACTAGAATGAACAATATAAAGATGGAGAGGAATATCCTGGAAAGCATATATTTATCACCCAGCATCAGCTTCCTCTGGTCTAAAGTATCCAGTGATCCATCTTGTTCCCCACTGGCAAGTAGCCACAGCTATAGGGGAACAGTTCCAGTCCTCGGTGTCTACATCTATACATTGGCCTTATATCATTTCCCCTTTTAAATAGACAAATTCTCTCATCTCATCCAGAAGTTTCTCATACAATCAGCTTCCTCGTTCTTTGTATATTGAAGTGTGTGTGTTTGTTGGTGATTGTTAAGATCACAATTTTTAAAAAAAGGAAATTTAATTTTTAAAAGGGAAAGAAAAAAAGGAATTGTTTTGGCCAATAGACCTACAGCCAGGAGACTGTTACCGTATTAGTATGCTTCCAATACACAAGAATGATTTGGCATCCATTTCTTCATTGAGCAAAGGAAGGAATTGGATCAGATGACCTCTGAGGTCCCTTCTAGCTCTAAATCTCATGAAAACTACATAGAACTGTTTCTTGAAGTGCTCCATTTACCCACGAATACTTGGGAGGTGATCTTAATGGCTAGATTCTGTGGACATTTAGCACTTTCTGAATGAATATCAGTTCATTATTTTCCTCAGGAGGACCAGCTAGAGTTGGCTTACTACAAACATCAATGTATTCATTTTCTGAACATAAAACATAATGACTTATAATAACATCCCCTTCTACAACTCACTCTCTTTACTGGCTGGAGCCAAGGTACTAATGGAATTTGAGTCATTTTTTTTTATTATTCATAGTAATAATCAGGGATAGCCCTCAGGCAAAGTCGTTAAATAGATGATCTGTATTTGGTATTCTCCCATCCCTGCCTGACCTCCTGGCACGGCCAAATTCTCAGTGTCTCTTTCTTTGCTACCCCATCCCCACAGTTACCTGTGACATGAGATAAGGGCCTCAGAAACTAATTATCACTAGGATGTTAGTTGCTAATAATGGATTGATTAATGTACTATTCCTGCAAGGGATATTTGTATCTTCAATAGGAGACTTTTGTCTTAACCCAAAAAATTTAATTACCTCAGGAAACACAACAGTTCAGTGGAGAAAATAATTTGTGGGCAGATTTTTATTTTTGAGTTCCCCTCATCTGGCAAAACACAGGCTTCTATCTCCTCTTACTATGCTTAATTTTGCTCCTAATCTTCCTGGGATCTGTAATTTTATCACTGTCAGTATTCCCTGAGAATACTGGGAATACTGAGCTGAGAGTCAGGAAGACCTGAGTTCAAATCTGGATTCAGATACATACTAGCTGTGTAGGGGCATGTCACTGAACCTCTGTTTGCTTCAGTTCTATCAACTAGAAAATGGGGATGATCACAGTTCTTATCTCAAAGGGTTATCATGAGGATAAAATGAAATCATATTTGTAAAGTGCCTGGCATATAATAGACATTATATAAATGCTTATTTCTCTTCCTTCCCTTCTTTGAGTGATCTTCAGATTCCTATATTTAGGGACAGCTGTATGCCAAGACCCAAATACCATTTTAAAAGTTCTCAAAGTTCTGATACATATATGTAAAAATGATACCAAATTCCTTAAAATAGATAAAGGCAGAGATGATCTTTTTCAACGACCCTTAGATTATTAACATTGAGTAAGACATAAAACAAGAAAGACATGTTTGCCTAAGGTATATGCTGCCATGTCTTCTTCAGTATTGCAGAAGAAATCCAGAACAGAATCCAAGTTGAGGAGAGATTCCACATAGATCACAAGGTCTTCAAGATAATCCTATTTGTAGATACCCTTGGATTGACTGAATCAATCCTCAGAATACTAGAGCCTCCCAAATGAGATCTGTAATCATTCAAAAGAATTTGC
This sequence comes from Dromiciops gliroides, assembly GCF_019393635.1. Classification (NCBI taxonomy): domain Eukaryota; kingdom Metazoa; phylum Chordata; class Mammalia; order Microbiotheria; family Microbiotheriidae; genus Dromiciops; species Dromiciops gliroides. Next base: position 71,438,224 of record NC_057865.1, read on the forward strand.
CTTAACTATTTAAACAGGGAAAACCAAGTGAGAAATATTTATTATGCAAAATATGATATGCAGTTGCACAAATCATAGGACCAGTTCATCAGTATGTATGTGTTGGATAAACCCTAACCATCAACAATGATGACTAACAATGAACAGAATGCAAAGAGGAAGAAGGGAACAAACAAGATTGCCCTTGGAGAGATATATTTTTAACTATGGTTCTTAATGAGCTACCTCTTTAACACCAGTATTCTCCTTGTAATAAGAAGTCTTTATGGTAAAACAGTAAAGTTTGAACAAAATATAATCTTTACTTTTAAATAAAAGGAAATTTAACATGCCATCAAAACAACAGAAATTGATGTTATTATAAAACCATGGAGAATCATGGAGTTATAAGAGACTTTAGAGCCCATCCAGTCTAACCACTTTCCAAATGGATTAATTCATTCTTCAACTCTGTAAGATGTCATTTAAAATTTCAGACCATCAGTTGCCACATAAGTAAAATGAAGCTAACCATTCCAATACTCTCTACTTCGCAGGAAATCAATTCAAGAAAACCATTTTATAAACTGTAGAAGTGCTATGTAAACACTAACCATTATTATTGGTTGGGTATATCCAATGATGGCAATATTCAGTTATCCTTTCCACATCTTGACTTTCCCCATCAAGGTTTCAATATATCACGGGTTGGCATATGAAATGAAATCAGAATTTTGGGGGAGTTTTATAGAAGCCACAAACAGTGCGTGAAGGCCAGCAGACAACACAGAACCTATGACCAAATCCTTAACCCAAATTTTACAATAAGGTATTGTAAACACCCCATAAAATAAAAAGAAAAAATTCTGACTTCTCCCATACTAAGAGAGGGCCAAATATTTTTACCCAGCTCTTCTAGATCACAGGGGCACCATGCCCCTAATCACCAAGACTTGGAAGGGATAACTATACACCATGTCATGGGGCAGTTCATTCATTTTTTCCGACATTCTCGTTAAGTGACTTGCCCAGGGTCATACAGCTAGTAAGTGTTAAGTGTCTGAGGCTGGATTTGAACTCAGGTCCTCCTGATTCCAGGGCCGGTGCTCTATCCACTGCACCACCTAGCTGTCCCCCGACATTCTCTTTTCCTATTGATGCCTCTACAAAGGAAAGAGGACACAAAAGTTAAATTACATTCTCCCCTGGATTAAATAAATACTTCAACATACAGTTCCTTTTAGGGGGCAGGTAAACTAACTTAGTATGTAACAGATTCAATCTTTCTCAATTAATAAACATTCCTTAAGTGCTTACTCTGGGCCAAGTCCTGTACTAGGTGCTGGGACACAAAGACAGAAGTAACACAGACCATGGCTTTAGTGAGCTTATATTCTAATGGACTGTACAAAATGCACACAAATAAGTCACCTATTGCTACAGAGTGTGTAGCATTCATAACCTTATGGGGTATTCTCCTCAAAAAGTATCAACCCGCATCCCTGTCACCCCGTCACACCTTCCCAAAGCCCTTCCTTATCCCCATTTCATTAGCCAGGGGCTATCACTGGAATTTTATAATAAAGAAATCTATCAAGACAGGTTGAAAAATGCCAACAAATGAGTAAACTGCAAGGTTTGAGAGTTGGCATTGGATGTTGCCTTGGCCTCCGGGAAAAGTATAAAAACCCAGCTTTGCTGGTGCCCAGGGGAACCATTCAGACAGCCTTTGTGATTCCAGGCCTTAAAACTCAACCAATTCAAAGATAACTTAACTACACCTGCACAGACAGGCTAGCTGGAACCTCAGACAGTGGTGTGTGGAATCTTGACTGAGGCCCATCTGAGACAGTCAGCTGGGACACAGGGGCATCGAAGCAATAACACTCCATGAACTGGATCCTTCCAACATCACTTGGTTTGCATTCCAAATCCTGCTCATCTTTGCAGTACTGTTAGCTTTTCAGCATCATGTATGGTCTGTACTTTAGTCAGTCAGTCAATTGATGAGCATTTATTAAGCACTTACTATGTTCCAGGCACTATGCTAAGTAACATGAAAAGCAGAAACAGTCCCTTCCTTTAAGGAGCTCATTCTTATGAGGGAGACAACATGCAAAGAACGCTGTACATACTAGTCACATGCAGGATCAATTAATACAACCACCACGGCAACTAGCATTTTGATAATACCTACTATGAGGGGCAGCTAGGTGGCGCAGTGGATAGAGCACTGGCTCTGGAATCAGGAGTACCTGAGTTCAAATCCAGCCTCAGACACTTAACATGTACTAGCTGTGTGACCCTGGGCAAGTCACTTAACCCCAATTGCCTCACTAAAAAGAAAAAAAAAAGATAATACCTACTATGATCCAGGCACTGTGCTAAACTCTTCACAAATTTTACTTCAGCTGAGTAAGGTTACCCCAGAGTCCATTAGCGGTGGGGTGGAGTTGGAGCTGGGGGTGAGACTAGGAATGACCTCTTGCAGAAGATTTGAGCTGAGTCCTGAAAAGCTAATGTGCCCATGCCCACAATATGTATATGTTTGCGTGTATGTCTATATACACCATCTACTATATACGACATGTCTATATACATATGCATAAGGATATATAGTAAGTGAAATAATTGACTTTCTTACTTGTAGGGCATCTTAGTAAATATCTCCCAAAAAGGAATAGTAGTAGAGGTTTCATGCTTTAAAATTTTGCCCCACTTGCTCTGACCCTCCACCAAAGGCATTTATACATTTTCCAGTCTGATGTCTCCTCAGAAAAACACAAAGATAGATCTGACTTTGAATTCCACCCCCCCCCCATTTTAAATTCTGATTAGGAGGGATAGAAAATTATTTTTAAATAACTTGATTACATGAAGTCACAGAAGGCATCCCCATTTCCTTTTCCGCATTCATCTTCACACATGTACCTATTCCTGCGTTCCAATTATGACCCAGTGGTTAGAAGGGAAAAAAGGGGAGGGGGGAGGACTGTCTCTTCCTGATTTCGTGAAAGGCCCATTTTAATGTGATTCAGGTCAAAGTTTCCTTTTCTCTGTCAGATGAAATTACGTAACCAACTCCTGAAATAGGATTACAAAATGAGTAAGATAATAGCATTTCCAATAATTAATGAGTCTGGTGGACTTGGTCTTTGCAATGGATCATTCATACAGATCTTTATTTATGCTGTAGCCAAAAATAGGCCAGAATGAGACAGACAGCCCAACACCAATTTGGGTTTGTGCAATCATCATGAGAAGAGAGGGTGGAAAACCCTGTCAAAAGAGCTCTTTCGCCTGATTTCCATGAATTGCTTACTTCGTGGCAAAGTCATTCTTAAGGATTTGTGTTTTCCGTACCCCTCCCCTTGGGCAGGAACAAAAACAGGAACAGCTCTAAGCTTGGTTGAGCAGGTCTGTTTCCTCCCAGTTGCTCCCTAAGACTAAATACTAATCACAAGTTGGATCAGTTCCTTTGTTTTCATTTAACATCATCTTCAGAGGAACACTTTTAATAATCATAGGCCCCTCTTTGTGTCTCTGACTTAAGTAGAGAGTATTGATTGACTAGTTAGAACTTCCCGTGCCTTATGAATTGTTCTCTAGAGGTGATGAAATGGGGAAATCAATGTGCTTATTTGCGTTTATATTCAATCTATAGAGTGGATTGGATTTTCTAACTCCAGAGACAAAGGGATATTTTAGAATACCATTAGGTAAGGAGTATAATAAGAAGGGCCATTCACATCAGGAAGTTACTCCAAATATCTATAAATACACCATAAGCAGTAACTTCAAAAGAAAATCACCATTCTCTTCTCAAATAACAAAGGATCTGCATAAAAGTGTAGGACGGTCAACAAATTTCATTTCCTTCATTCTTTACTGGTCAATCCTCTCTCTTAATCATTCTTATCAGTATCTCTTTCCAACTATTTCTATCATGCCACCTGTAATCTGGCCAACTTCCTCATCTCCCTCCCAGCAGAACTTGGACTGTAGCCCTGGAGTCCCATGCTCTGATGGGTAAAGTTTTAGCTCATCTTGCCTAGAACCAAGCTACCATGCCATTTCCCAACCATTTCCAAAACCAGAAATGCCGCTGTGTCCCCTTTCCAGCTCCCCTTTATATGTTATCTTCTCCTGTTAGAATGTGAACTCTTTGTGGACAGAGACTGTTCTGCTTGCTTATAAGTATTCCTGGTGCTTAACCAGCACAGTTCCTGGTACATAACAAGCATTAAATAAAAGCTTTTTTTCATTCATTTTTTCATTCATCTAATTCATTCGACAATAAATTGTCTACCATGCTAGACAAGATAAGATAGTCCCCGCTCATGAAACTCAACATTCCACTGAATTTGATGTTTTCCTTGTTATGGAAAAATACCAAATAATGATAGCTAATAATTATCTGGTGCTATATAGTGGTTTAAGAAAGCACTTCACACAGCACACTGGATAAGTCACCTCACTTGACTTGAAAAGAATAATTTAGGTACTGGGTTCCTCTTGCTTGAAGAATCCAAGCAAATAGACTGGATGAGGTAGTCATAGAGGGCCAACCTTTCTCATGGACAATTTGGATTAGGCAGTCTCTGAGATCTCTTCCAACTCAGAAATGACTATGGTTCTGTGAATGGCATATAGCATAAGCCTGAGGGATCTGAATGAGGGCTCAATGATGAGGTTCGTTTCTAGAAGTTCCCTGTGATACCAACCATAAGATTATTTCCTTTCTCAGTTCCTCATTCCATTCCAAGAAGATGAAGGAGCAAGCCTATTTGTACACTATACCATGCCAAGAAACAACAGGAAGCCTTATCACCAAAGGAGAACTGAGTAGTAGATTAACAAATATCATCTTCTATAAATATACTATATAAAGTCTCCAAATTGCATTCAGGTCTTAATGTACCTGAAAAAAACATGAAATGCCCAGGAGAAATTATCTATGTAATATCCTTGGGCTTTGATCCTTTAGTAAACAAAACCCTCTCCAGGAAACAAAGTGTTTTCCTTTATGTCTAGTGATGGTGAATAGGAGGGAGGAAACTGCCCTGGGGCAGCTATGAAAAACTCAGGTTTCATCAAGAACCCAAACTGGGCAGTGCATACACCATGTTTAGCTGCTTCTCCACCAATAACATGGATGGAAGTGTACATGAGAGCAAGAAAGGAGGTAAGGGAGTAAATAGGAGGGGCTAAAGGCAGAGGAGAAAGAAGCAAATTATAAAGGGTGGATGGGTCTTTCCTAGATCATTAAATTCACAGAATCACAGATCTGACAATATGTTCTTCGCCTATTAAAAAATCTTTAGTTACTTCTTATTGCCTCTAGGATGAGATGCAAGATGTTTAGACTAATTTTTAAAGACCTCCAGAAAATATCTTTCACCTACTTCTCTAGTCTTATTTCAGTACCATAACACCTCTTCATGCTCTTGATGCCAAAATGACTGGTTGGTTGTTCCCTGTATAGAACAGTCTACCTCCTACCCCTATCCTTTCAAGGGGTGGAATTCCTTTGTTGTTGTTGATGTTCAGCCATTTCTGACTCTTATGACCCCCATTTGCAGTTTTCTTGGCAAAGATACTGGAGTGGTTTGCCATTTGCTTCTCCAACTTATTTTACAGATGAGGAAACTGAGGCAAACAGGATTAAATGACTTGTCCAGTGTCGCACACAGCAAGGAAGTGTCTGGGGTCACTTTGAACTCAGGACCTTCCAACTCTAGACCCAAGGATCTATCCACTTTGCCACCTAGCTAGCCCCTAGGTTTGGTCAAAGCATACCTTGGATTTTCCCTTCTAAAGAAGGCCTTTCCTTATCTCTTCTAGTTATAAGAGTTCTCTCCCTTTTGAGATTATCATTATTTGTATATTGTTTGTATATCCGTACTTATGTTCATGTTATCCATTCTCTTCACCCCCAAGCATGTAAAATTTACATTCTTGCCCTGGTGGCAAGGATTGTTTGAATTTTTTCATTTTGGGAGGTTTGTTTTAAATTCCCAGCACCTTACATGTATTTGTTGATTTGAATTGAATTAAATTGACTTAGAGTTTGAAGGAACCTTTAAAGTTATCTATACCAATCTCCCACCTAATCCAAAAATCATTTTAGGACATTTTCAATTTTATTTTTTTTTAAAAAAAGGACATCTTTCAAAATACTAAATGGTAGATTCTGTGGATAAAAAAAAAATTGCCTCGTTTCCAAGAATGTATCCCATACGGTAAGAGGATTATAGATTTAGAATTGGTGGGATCCTTAAACATTTCATAGTCCAGTTTTCTTATTTTACAGATGAAGAATCTGACACCTAGAGAAACAAAGGGATATTCAAAGTCACAGTATTGTCTAGCCCAGCTCACTGTAGTTAAGCAGTTAATGCCCCACCACCCTAAAACTAGGGTTGACTTGTTGGGCCCCTCTATCTCCTCCATCTGCTCATATTTCTAGTAAGAAATATTGGAATGAATTTTGTATAAAATTTGAGGCACTGTGCCAATGCTGTTTTTAGATAATCCTTGCCCTCTACTAGTCATAGATTGGGTATAAATAACTCAAAGGAAATAAATTAAGTAAACAAGAATTAATCTCTTATTTTTAGCCAGAATAGCGAATATTTAGGTGGTGTGCTAGGAAAAGCCTATATTGTCTTTAATTTCCCTAATAAGATTCAATGGTAAGAGCATTTCTGGATATTTATATAAAAAAGAACATTAAATATTCTGGGCCGCAGTGTCATCAACCCAAAGGATAAAAATAGGCTCAGTGGGAAGAAGGGGGAGTAAAAATTGTGTGGATTGGTATTTTTTTAATTATTTGCAAGGCTGGTAAAATATATGCTCTGTGTTTTGATTTCAATCAGAAATAGAAGTCTCTTCTCTCCACTGCATTTCGGCATTTCCTAGTGCAGTCAGGTTTACAGAATTTCATTCCATTTAAACTAGTCTTATCTTACAAGCAAAAGTGGCAGCTCTGAATGAAATAAAGAATATTTTCTTGAGGCAAGAGCAATAATTATTTCCATTTTTCATTAGAGTAACCCATTAAGCAGCAAGGATCAGGGGAAACTTAAAGTTATGAAATAAAATTGCCATTAAAGCAAAAATGAACTAATGAAAGGAAATATGTAAACAGAATGAATGCTTCAAAGGGAACAAAAACCTAATCATGATAATAATCATTAATAATAAATACTTTGCATTTCTATCTTGCCTAACATCTAGAAGTCTTAAGGCTCAAAAGCAAATGAGAAAAGAGATACACTGCATAGGAAAATAGGTCCCCCCAAAAGGGAATAAAACCCCAAAAGGACATGAGAACCTAAGGACTATTTTTCACCTTGCTTAGCACCCTTTATTCCTAAGTCTCCAAAACGGATGGATGAGCTATAATGCTCCACTAGTAGCCCCACAAAAAAAGAAAGAAAGGAAGGAAGGAAGGAAGGAAGGAAGGAAGGAAGGAAGGAAGGAAGGAAGGAAGGAAGGAAGGAAGGAAGGAAGGAAGGAAGGAAGGAAGGAAGGAAGGAAGGAAGGAAGACAGACTATAAGAAAGCACATTGGAGGAAAACCCTACAGTGAACTTACAGAAGTAAGAGGACACAGGTGAAGCAGGCACAGGTGGGTTGCCATATGCATTGTTGAAAGGACTACCATGGATGAGATCATAAATAGACTTGAATGTTGTGATCTTTTGAATCCACCTGAGATCTGACTTAACTTGGAAGCTCCAAAGACTCTTAGTGAATTTTCCACATTCAGTAAGCTCCTTTGAGCCATGAAACAATATGAGATCTCTATGTTCAGGCCAAAGATGATAATGGATTTATGTTTTGGAAGGAGCATACACCTTTGCTGATTTGCTATTTTTTCATTGAGGGCTATGATGTCTTTGAGTGGGAAACCTAGAAAAGGATGGAGGGGGGGGGGATGTAGTAAGCTACCTCCTGCTTGCAACAAAGACCAAAGCCAAACTCATCCTAAGGCAGACAGGAGATCTGGAAACTACAAAATTGCATCTGACATGCCAAGTCATAGCTCTCCATAAATTAAAATTATGAAAATCTCCTTTTCGTGAAATTTTCTTCACATATGCCTGTGGATTCTATTTTAAATGCATGCACGTACCCTTATCAAGGGAGCATGCTGCATCTATGATCTAGCTACATGGGAATTGGGAGTAGAATCTTAAATTCCAACTTGACCCAAACAAACAGGATAACTATTTCTTTAAAAAAAATCCCCAAAATGCACATTAATTATAAAAGGAAAGGCAGTCTACTTAATGAATAAAATCACCTGGGAGAAAAATAGGTATTTGAAAGGAACTTGGTTCTCAGAAGATCTGTCAAGTGCTGGCTTTGAACATGACTGTATCAGTGTATATGCAGAGTCATATGCTAAAAGATATCAGACTGCCAGTCCCCAAGAGTTTCCTCATCACTTGGCGGTAATGGTGACTTCAGAGATTATTAACCAGTGGTCATTATGGGAAATGGAAAGTGATGAAGGGCAGGGCACAACACGGGGCTGGGGAGTGTAGCAAATCATCATGAGCTGCTCTGTTATTGTTTCAGAAGCAAAGGCCATCACTTATTCCTTGCTCTGATTTCAGAGCATGGGATTTATTTCCCATGACTTAGAGATGGTACTAACTGTATCCAACCCCATACATTGCTTTATGAAGTGATAAGTACAAGAATAAAGGCAAGTACTGAGCCCTCATATAACACCCTTTGTGTGTGACTTCTTATGCAGATGTCCAGATACCATAGCCCTAAAAAATAATAACCTGGATGCAAACAAAGCACCTACTGAAAGTAACAAGGGCTCAACCCAGAATTTTGTACATGGTGGAAGTGGCATTAAGTGAGCTCTCCACTGGGGGTGGGGATAGCTTTTGCAGGCTCCGCTTCCCATTATGAGCCCTTTCCAGGGCCTCCCTTTTGTGAAAGTGCCTCAAACCAGCTATCTTTGATTCTCAAGGCAATACCACCATATTTCAGCTACCTCCTTACCATTCCTACAGGCCTCTTCTACCATTGGTGAGTTCTTCCCCAAATCTTCATTTTGGAGAAGGGCCTAGACCATCCTTCCTTCACGCTACTAAATTAACCACCATGTCCCTATGTAAGTACCTTCTTCACTTCCCCTTCCTTTTCAGTTCCTCTCTAATGTGTCATCTTCCCCCATTAGAATCTAAGTTCCTTGAATGAAAGGACTATCTTTCTTTTTAACTTGTCTCCCCAGTGCTTAACACAATGCCTGGCACATAACAAACACTTAATAAATATTTTTTGGCAGTTGACTAATTATTCTTGCTAACTAAGCTCTGTTGTTTCTAGCTGTTGAAGGATTTTAAGTGATATCAGTGTCCTCTAAATTTAGTAGCCTGAGCACAAGCCCCAATGGCCTCACTCTAGTTGTGACTGTGTCATAAAAGACCCCAATGTCATGTTGGATGGAGTGAACATCTCTCCTCAAAGAGACAGCTGTAGCATACAGAATTCTTCCAACTCCTTGATAGTCTCTCCTTGGTGTAGAATGAGGTAAAGCATGGAGGATGTTATCTCAGGGTCTAATCCATGACTTAATTATTGTGCCTACCATGCCAGCCAGCCCTGTAGGGCAATGGTTATAGTTAATAGCACTCTTAAACCTTGGGAGATTAATTGCCTGCCCTGAACACAGAACGGGGAGTGAACTGCAGGCTTTGGCCCTAAAACAAGTCACTCTGCACTGATCCCACAACATCTCTTCTCTATCTCTTCATCCCCCAAATGCCCTTCCCTCACTCTCCCTCTATGACTGAAAGTTCTTACTGTGTGGTAATCACTGCGGCCACCATGACTTCAAAGGCATAAGGGAGGCACTACCCACAGTGGCTGTGATATCTTTGAGCCACTGACTAGAGTCCAGAGGCGATAATCATTTCAAACTACGCAGAAGGGGGGGAAGGGGGAAGAAGAAACTCTAATAATGTTAGTCAGGTATAGTTTTCTACCTTATCAGCACCTGCAGATGCAAACATGCACCGACAAATACTATACCAGAGGGTAGGATAAAAGTGGAATTAGAAAATCCTTCCTTAGGGTTCCCAAATACGAGATGCAACTCTAATGTAGATAACATGGAAAAACAGACAATAACTACAGCTTTGAATTCAAACATGACCTTCAAAGGGCTTTTTCCCCCTTTAGAAACACAGACTAAAAGATCCAAACCTTTGAAAGAGGAAGAACAGACAATAAGCCCCCCACCGCCCCCAAACACAGGGTACCCACAGAGGAATCACTCTCAATAATGGCCTGGCAGCATGCTTTTATCACATTTTATTCCAGCTTCTAAAGTCTTTATCACATTCGAAAGATATCCTTCCTTTTGCCACATTTTTATCACATTCCAAAGGTATCTTATCAATATTCACTGGGCGAGCATGTGTGTATTTCTAAATGACAGTACAGAACAGCATATGATAAACTGGAAAACTGCTGCCACTCAGATCAGTGGGTGAGATAAAGAGAATGTGGCCAGCCGGAAAAAAATCAACTGGGCTTGGCTGAAATGTCGAGAGCATCTGTAATTTGGCAGGGAATGATTCACCATTGAGCAAATGGACTCTCTTAGAAGCAGAAGGGAATAGGAGGTCTGAATGTCTATGGCTTCTTGGAAGAGTGGGCCCCAAACGACAACCCAGTGGACATAACCCAATGTCATCTAGAGGCAAAGGAGGGCCCTTTGGTAAACTGGTACCTTTTCCTGGACATGGTCGACTGGCACTTGTCACCAGGGACTATATGCTTGGAGCCACATTGCACCTGCCTCACCGGCTGCTTCTCTAGACTCTTTATGCTGCGACCTTGAAAGAGAGGCCTTGTTTGCTCTTTGAGAGCTTTGCAGATCACAACGTGATCCTTAAAAAGATGGAGGTTTCTCTCAGTGCCCTTGATGTTGGCTACGCTGCCATTTCCCTGCTCTGGTACCTCTGGCCACTATGTAGGTGTTTGTCTCAGGGGAGAGTGAATCATTTGTGTCTCTAGTGTAAAGCCCTCAAATGAATGAAAGGGATGAATATTTAAGGCTCCCTTTCTTATACAAGCATCTTTGGCTATTTTATTCATTTCAGACAATGACATCAGCCTCAAAGTTTTAAGACTGGGCAGTTGAACCATCAGGTTTAGAAAACCTTCTTGTAAAGCAATGACATTGCTGTGAACTATAGCAGTGGAGTGGAGCAGTGGAAAAAGCAGCCTAGCATCCGGTGTCAGGTGTGGAGTAAGAAAGGGACCCTCTGTGACCCCATTTGAGTGTTTTCTTGACAAGAGGTATTGGAGTGGTTTGCCATTTCCTTCTCCAGCTCATTTTACAGATGAGGAAACTGAGGCAAACAGGGTTAAGTGAATTGTCCAGGGTCACACAGGTAATAACTGCCTGAGGCCAGAGTGAAATTCAGGAAGATTATTTTTCCTAACTTCAGGCCTGATGCTCTATCCACTGTGTCACTACTCTGAAAAATCTGGAATCAAATCCCAATTCTGACCCTTACTAGCTTTCATTTCACTTCCATCTATCTTAGAATATTCTTTAGGACTTATCTACTAACTCATAGAGATGCTACAATCTGCACTGGTGGAGGGAGTTCTAAATGTTGACAAAGTCCTTCACATATTCATGTAATTACAATAATAAACAAAAATGTTAATATGGGATAGCTTTTTTGTGTGTAGGGCATTTGGGGTTAAGTGACTTGCCCAGGGTCACACAGCTAATAAGTGTCTGAGGTCACATTTGAACTCAGGTCCTCCTGAATCCAGGGTGGGTGCTTCATTTATCCTCTGTACCACCTAGCTGTCCCAGGGATAGCTTTTTAAAAAATCAAATCTGTCCTGGATTTTTTTTCATGTATGAAACACCTTCTACTGATTCAGATCAGTATTTACTCTACAACCTTTAGCCTTTAGTTGCCTGGGGCACTAAAAAGATGTGACTTGCCCAGGGTCACACAGTCAATATGTGTCAGAGGCTGAGGCCGGGCTGAAATCCGGGTCTCCCTGACTTCAAAGCCAGCTCTCTGCTGAGCTGTCTCTGACAGTTTATATTCAGCCTGAAAACGATTCTCAGATTATACAAAATTAAATGATCCTGAAATGAGACCAGAAGAGGATAAAATCATAGGAAGATCACAAGTGCTAAAAAATCATGGGAACTCACTACCAATAATGATATCATTTATCAGGAATCAAATGAAATCCCTAATCTTGCCAGTCAAGTGTTACAGAGGTTTAAGGATGCTGCTTCAAGACCAGCCTTCGAATCCTCACTCTCATATCATTACAGGTTTCTCAGATAAATCAGTGCCTCAGAAAGATAACATCATCCTTTTTATTGGACAAACAAATCATAATACATGAGCAATTGGTTGGAAATTACTTCCTCTCCCGGAGAGCTAAACATGTCTAAAAAAGTCTAAAAACAACCACATTGGTGGTAGGATGGTTTAGCTGGTTGGTTAAAATGTGGTTCTCATGAGACCAGTTAGAATAAATCTTCGTTTGGGCACTTTAACTTTTTTAATTAATTTTTTTTTCTGAACTTAAAAATCAAAACAAACAAGAAAACCTCCAACCACTGATGATTTCCATATACAAATTAGAAAACAACAAAAAAGATTGCACATATAATTTTGTGTTTCTATTCCATATATGTCACTTCTTGCTAATGTACATAATAAATTCAGCATTTTACTTTCAAAACTGTGCTGTTCATCTGTTCTTCCTTTTGAAATTCCTTCTGCTATTCTCTGTGCACTTGTAAGAATGTTTTTTTCTTCCTTTTTTTGGCATCACCATCAATATTCTCCTTCTTCCCCATCCTAGTTCAATTTTAAAAAGAGCAAATAATAAAAATAAGTCTCGTAAAAAAAAATAGCCGAGCAAAACAAACCCACGTAATGAATGTGTCCAGAAATGAATGTCTTCCTCCCCACTTTGACTCAATCACATATTTGTTGGGAGGGTCTGTCGTTGCTTTGATCAGAATTCATAAGACATTCAAGGTAGTTTTTTCTTCCAGCGCAGTGCCATGGCAAAAATTATTCTCCTGCTTCTGCTCAAGATTTTCTGGGAAGTCATTTCTTACAGTGCATTAATGTTCTATTACATTCACAATCCACAATTTGTTCAGCCATTCTCCAGTGTTCTTTGCTTTTCTTTTTTTCCTTTTAATATCTTCTTCAGGATCAAAAAGGAGCTATCCAAAGTATCATCCTCCCCCTTACATAGGCAGCTAGATGGCAAAAATAGATAAAAGTACTGCAGACAGGACCTGGAGTCAGGAAGACCAGAGTTCAAATGTGTTCTGAGACACTTACTAGATGTGTAAGCCCAGGGAAGTCACTTGCCTTCTGTTTGCCTCAGTCTACTCATCTGTAAAATGGAAATATTAATAGCACCTATCTTCCAGGGTTGTTGTGAGGATCAAATGGAATAATAACTGTAATGTGCTTAGCACAATGTCCGGCACATAGTAAGCGCTAGCTATATAAATGTTAGATGGTGAAGATGATTGTTACTGGTCATATGCCCCAGGTAAGTCACTTAGTCTACTTAAGTTTTCTCATCTATAAAATGGGGGTGGTGGTGGTGGTGATGAATGATGATGATAAACACCTATTTCCCTAGGTTGTTGTAAAGATAAAATGAGATAATTGCAATGTACTTAGCACAGTGCCTAGCACATAATTAAGTGCCATATGTTAGTTTATTATTATTGTTACTACTAGTCATGTGACCCTAGGCAAATTACTTAATCTGTCTAATTCTGTTTCCTCATCTGTGAAATGGTCATAATCGTAATACCTCCTCAATCTCTGGGTTGTTGGGAGTGGGTAAGGAAGCAGAGAAACCCCGGAACACTATGATACCAGAACTTATCATCATTGCCATTGCTCTTGGATATTTAGTTGGGGTGGATTTCACAGGTAGGTAGCATTTGGACTTTTCTTACCTGTTGAGTGAAGGCAGATGATTGGAGGCAAATGAATATAGTTAAAGGAATATAACAAAAAGAGACCCCTTCCAGGGGGGTTAAAAACACCCTAGCCAAGTAACAGGAGGGAAACACTTCTTCTATTCATCTTCCTTGCTTCATGTTCCTCCAGTGACTTCATAACATATGGTGGAACTAGAATGTTGAGAGGAAGTGCACACCCCAGATGTCAGCACCCAGAAAAGAGGAAATGTGTCCCCTCCTCGGCTCCCCATTTCTGCACTATCAGGCAAAACCTGGGTCACCTCATGCTGACTGTGGGAAAAAAAACAATGAAATGGTTCAACACCCAACCACCATCACTGCTAAAAAACCACCTCAAAGCACAATATGGAAATCTTAGGTCAGCAATGCCATCCTCACAGCACTTGACAGAATATCAGAGACTTAAAGACGTGCCTTTCCCCCTCATGCAAACATTTTTCCCCAAGACTTAATAAAGATCTAGCTCCAAAAGGACTTTCCATGGAAAGAGACCTTTAATGGAAAGGAAGGGTTTAGCCTCCTCAGATATCATGGTTCCATTTTAGAAGGAACCACTAGCATAAAACATTTTAAAGAAAACTACTTTGATGATTATTTCTTTCTTGTATTGTGTATATAAAGTACAGAGATTTTGTAACTTTTTCTAATCATATGGAAGCATTTAAGAGAGGGCATAGAGTTTACTATTTTGTGTTTTTTTTTCACAATTAAAAAAAATTCTAATTCCTGTTCCACTACCAGCTCATAATGTACCACTTTTTCAAAATGTGGTTGTGGTTGGGAGAGGAATGGGGGAAGGGTGGGTTTCCTTGAGCAAGTCTGGTCTGACCTTTGGTGAGTATTAACTCTTGGGAAACACATGATGGATTTGACATCACCACTGAGCTGACAGGCGAGAGGCGCCCACTTGCTTTTCAGAGTTCAACGCTTTTCTGTAAACATATTTCGATCCTGCCATCCTGCAGAACTGAGATACCTCCTAAATCCAATGCCTTATTTCAGTCCTAAAATGAGAACCCAGAAAGGGGGAGGGGAGGTAAGTAGGCTAGTTAGCTTAGCTGTCTAATCAACAAGATAGCAGTCAGAGATGCTCGGGTGCCAGTCTGCATCCTCTAATCAAGTTTTACCTGGCAGAGGTTTAAGTAATTGATTTAATGTGACTGCTCATAAGAAGTATATTCATAAGAAGGTGAGGTATGATTTGGGGATTTCAGGAAAGAAATAGCTGATGCAATAACACAGGCTTGGGATTTGATGGTTGGACATGAGAAATCCTGGCAAATCGTATTACTAAGAAGTCGATAATTAAAGTCTCAATTTCCCCTAAAGGAATTCTCCTGTCTTTGTACCTACAAATAATCTCCTGACATTTGTGGTTCTCATGTAAACGATGGATAACCTTTAGAAAATCAGGAACCCACTCCCCCAAATCACAGGCCATTCAGTTGTAAAGAGACAGGAGCTAGGCAAAGGTGGTCAAATTTAGCTCCAAATTCCACACCTCTAGCTCATTGAGGAGGGTCTCCAGAGATGAAAAAACCATCAGAATAGCCAAGTCACGTACCCTTCTAAATTGAAACTATAATATGATGGATATTCTTTAAATTGCTTTCCTTGAGAATACAATCCTAGCTCTGACTGATGAGAAGAAAGTAGGAGGGAAGAGGTCAACAACAGAAAAGATAGAGCTGGCTTGTCAAAGGATCCAGGTACTCAACTTTGAAGGGAAAAAAAAGACTTGGGGTTAATAGGTAAAATGAGAAATGTAATTAAGGTTTTTCTGTTCCATTATAAACAGGACATTTTACTCTCTTAGCATCGTAATGTCTGCCTGCTACCTCATTTGACAGAATGAAGCTTTCCACTAAGCGTCCAACCTGGGAAACATCACTTTCTTCATTCTTAACCATCTTTCCATCAGAATCCTTCTTCTGACTCACGGTGTCACATCAAAATGTTATTGAAACATTACTCCATTACCCTCTGGACAGGAGGGGATATATTTGTGAATTTCATAGGAAATATGTAACTAGACGAAGGAATATTGCTGATACAGATAACTAAATAAAAACAACAATGAACTTGCATAGCACTTCCAAGTTTGCAAAGTGCTTTACAAAGAAAGATAAACATTGAGACCAGAATACTGTGGGAAAAACAGGGCTTTTTTGTTGTTGCTGGGAAATAGGAATTAAAGGGGACAGAAATATAGATTGGAAGAGGATTTTTTCAGTTCCATAATCTTTCATCTAATTAATATCTAAGGGTTCATGATTTTGTGGGGTTTTTTTAATTGCCTTACTTTTTCACTTTTCTTCTTCTTCTTTTTTTTTTTTTTTTTTTTTTTAGTGAGGTAATTGGGATTAAGTGACTTGCCCAGGGTCACATAGCTAGTAAGTATTAAGTGTCTGAGGCCAGATTTGAACTCAGGTCCTCCTGACTCCAGGGCTGGTGCTCTATCCACTGCACCACCTAGCTGCCCCACTTTTTCACTTTTTATTTTTGATGAATTTCATTTGCAAAGCAATGGGGGAAGAGCTTGGAAGTGAAACAGGTCATGTAGCTTCAAACTATATATAGCTTCTGTAGATTTTTTTTTTTTACAGTATCCTCAAACTCCCTTAAAAGAGGTTAAATAGGGGCAGCTAGGGTAGTGCAGTGGATAAAGTGCCAGGCCTGGATTCAGAAGGACTTGAGTTCAAATCCAGCCTCAAACACTTGACACTTACTAGCTGTGTGACCCTAGAGAAGTCACTTAACCCTCATTGCCCTGCAAAAGAGAGAAAGAGAGAGAAATAATCTACCACTATCCACCGGCTAATTTTTCCTGCAGAGAGAGAATCCACTAGGGGCTTACAACTATGACATAGAAAATGCATCTGTCCCAAATGGTAGAAATATTCAGTGGGGAGTCACTATAACTATTGTATATTAATTATCATAGACTAGACACCCAGGATAAGAGGGAACCTGTCTCTATATGCCATCCTTCACTCTCATCATAATACCACAAATCAAGGCTAATCCTAGGGGGAGACTCCAACACTCCAAAAATCCATACCCAGAGAAACCTCCCCAAACCATCATAAATCCACACCTGATACACCTTGAACTGCCCTGGGGTCTACAACTGAACAACCTCTACCCCATGTACTTTTCTCTCAACCATTCACAGTCCCATTATTTTGTACTTATTCTCTCTCTCTCTCTGACTCACACCACTAAGCATTCCAATTATACCAATGGCTCCCCATCCACATTTCCTTTTACACACACCACTACTCCACATCCCCAAGGGTTGATGTTGCCATACCTACTTCTTTTTAGCCTGGGGGTGGGGAGGAGGTTATTCACAACTACCCTTTCAAACTCTAGGCACAATTCAGGACTTAGGTCCTCTCCCCACTCATTCTATTAGGATTATACTTGGTTGGCTAAGTAATATGATGAATTAATTTTATTGGGGGGGGGAGATGTCTTTCTATTTTTTCCCTTCATTTTCAAAGTAAATATCCTTTGTAAAAACTAATTAATGTTAAGCAGTTAAATGGAATTGGGGCACTAGTTATTGACACCTAACTCTTGTGGGGTGACAGGAAAGAACACATCTGGAATGGAAGTTCCAGCCAATGGTATTAAAGAGACAGCTCAAATTCTTATGGAACCCTTAGAACCTCATTGAGGAAATATGACTGTCTTGACTGAAAGTGAGCCAGATCATGAATGTTACATATGTATTTATCCATTTTGTATTCTACTGCCAATAAAGTGTAAACTCTTTAAGCACAGACTTTTAAAAAAATTTCTGGTGCCTAAAATAGTGCTTTGCATAAAGAAATCAAAGCAATTGCTTACTAAACTGTTCATTAAATTAAATTATGACATAAAATTCCACTTCTTGTTTCATTGGGTGACACAGTTAGACCTGTGCCTTAGGAAGATGACATTGATAGCTGAGTGCATGATGTACTAGAGTGGGAAGAGACTGCCAACGAACAGGCTAAGGCAATAGTCCAGGTATGAGGTAATAAGGGCAATATTAGAGGAGAGAAGAAGACATATGCAAGAAATGTTATGATGGCAAAATGGACAGGAAAAGATTGGATATTGGGGATGAGAGAAATTGAGAAGTCAAAGATGACATCAACATTATGAGCCTGCATAACTGGGATGCTAGTGGTACCTTCAACAGTAATAGGGAATATAGGAAGAGGGGAGAATTCAGGGAGGAAGTTAATGAGTTCAGGTTTTGGACATGTTAAATTTAAGATATCTAGGGGACAACCAGTTTGAGATTTCTAATTGGCAGTTGGAAATGTGATTGGGGATCCACAGGGAGGTTGGAGTTGAATAAGTAGATTTGAGAATCATCAACATAGATGATAATGAAATTCATGGGAGCTGATGAGAACATCAAGTGAAACTGCCAATTTATTTTCCTCTCCAAGGAGAACCTGTGAGTGATCATTTACAATACAGAAGTGTATTTCTTCTGGTTTAATTTCTAGGGAAAATAGCAATATGGATCTGGTTCAGTTCTTCATATCAACTCTAAGATCATACATTAAGAGAATCAATATTTAAATTTATATTTATAGATAGCCTTAGGATTGTGTGATTCTTGGTATTGTTTTCTGACACTTGGCCAACATCTCTGAAGAATAAGAAATATAGGCCTAAGAGCCATTTTGTGTTTTTCTATATTTCTTCAACTACCATAGTCTTCTGACACTATTTGTACTGAGATAGGCTGGTCCTCAGATACAGTCTGTTGCTTTCTGATCTATTCTGTCACATTCTTCTTCTTTGTAGGAAAGTTAATCCCATTTACAATTTGATCGTTAGGTCAATTTTTCTCTGCATCGTATGTTATTATAATGATTCTGCTTTTTGCCCTTATCTACTTTTACAGGACAGAAGAAAGAGAATGAAAATATAACTAGTAAGTCATAGTTGGAAATGTCTAATCCCATTATTTTTCTATATGTCTTTTTACCCATTCCATACTACTGGGTCTTAACCTTCATGCTTCTTATAATCTCTTCCTCATAACCAGACTTCTGTAGTCAAAATTTATTTTGCTTGTGACTTATTGCTCCTCAAATTGATCTTTTTTCTTAAACCTTTTCTTGCCTCTCCCTTGTCCCATTCAGTTGTTTATTTTATTGCATATCTTCACTACATTCTTTTTTTAAAAAAATCTTCCTTTACCTAATTAATATGAGTTAAGTTCTCTCTCCTTTTCTTTTTTTCTTTCTCCTTCTCTCTCATTACCTCCTTGACTCTTGATGATGGTGATATTCTCAAGGGCCAATACTTTCTCTTCCCCTCCTCAGGATGTAAACACTTCATTGACCTTTAGCCCTTTCAAAATACTCAAACTTGCCAACCTTTGTAGGTTTCACTTATCTCCTATATTTGCATTTCAACACTTTCACTCAGCTCTCCTTTTCATAACTAGAGTGCTTACAGTCATCAATTCAGTTAAATGGGTTTTTTTCCCCATTATAGGATCACACTCAGCATTTCAGGTTACATTATTCTCAGTTGCAGTTATTTTGCTTTTGCCTTTTGGTATAAGATCAAATTGTTGGTTTTTTCTTTTAGTAGTTGATATATAATCTTAGATGACTTTAACTTTGATTCCTTGGTATTTTAATCTTTATTTCTGACTAGCTGCAATATTTTTTTTTCTTTAACAAGCAAGTTCTGGAGTTTAGCAATGACATTTCTAAATCATTAAATTTAAGGTTTATTTCAGGTTGGTATCTGGGGATTCTGCATATCTTCACCCTATGGTTCCCCAAATTTGGGGTAGGTCTGGGTTGTTTTTATGATTTCTTAAAATATGGTTTACTCATCAGAGAAACAAAAATGACAAAAAACCAAACTGGTATATGTTGAAGAGGGTAGGGCTAAACAGATATATTGATAGGCTGCTGGTAATCCTGTGAATGGGTACAATCATTCTAGCAAGCAATTGGGAATTATACACACGCAAAAAAAATTACTAAGCAGTATGTGCCTTTTGACCTAGCTATACCACTGAAAGCCCTATAACCAAAAAAGATAAGAGAAAATGGAAAATGTCCTTTATGCATATATATATATATATATATATATATATATATATACATACACACACACATACACAGAAACTCTTTGTGGTGGCAAAAAAAGTGGAAATTAAGGGGATGTCCATCAACTGAGGAATTGACTAACTAAATATATGCATTTATGGTATACTATTTTGCTATAAGAAATAAAAGAATAGGTGATTTCAAAAAGACATGAACTTTTATGAACTGTTTTAGAGTGAAGCAAGATTAACAAGAATAATTTATAATAAAATATCAGTATCATAAAAATAAGAATTTGGAATATTTTTAAATGGATAAAGAATTAAATGAGCAGAACCAAGAGTATAGTTTGTACAATAATAAGAAAACTATAAAAACAAGTTTGAAATAATGATTAATACAATGACCATATATAATTTCAGAAGACTGATGATGAAACAAATTATTTATTACGGGGAGGTGATGAATTTAGGGTATGAAATGAAGTATATGTAATTTTATATAAAACCAGTTTTACTTTACTATATATTTCTTTCTGTTTTTCCCCATTAATGGGATGTTATAGTAGGAGGGAGAAAAAAGAAATTTAATGGGGTGTTTTTAAGAATGGAGAGGTGGGAGGTTGCTATAAATGTGAAAAGGTTGCAAGCACTTTCAAGTGAGGTCATTGTTATTATTACAGTGGCAGAGGCATCTAGGTACTGGAGAAATTACACTAGTACTGAGCCTGGAGTCAGAATGATGGAAAATCACAACCAGCCTCTGACACCTACTAGCTGTACGACCCTGGGTCAGTCATTTAACCTCTGGCTGACTCAGTTTTTTTTACTCTAAAATGGTTATAATAATGGCATCTACCTCCCAGGGTTGTTATGAAAATCGAATGAAATAATATTTAAGTGCTTAACACAGTACCTGCCACATGGTAAGTACTTAATAAATTCTTATTTCCTTCCTTCCCTTATTAGCTTTACTCAACTGTTGTTGTTTGTTATTAGAAAACTCTTACAAAGTGGGAATAATGTGCAAATGTTTATCATGTAAAAATAAAGCATCAATAAAACTTAAAAGAAAAAGAAATGTGGCATCCAGATTTTCTGTTTTGTTGTGGCTTCCAATGAGTATTAAATTATGTCTGCTTGTCCTGCACTCTCCTCCACAAACACTCTACTTTGATGCCTTCCTATGGTCTGGTAGCGACCTTGGGTTCTTCATTTGAGAAACTCTGTCAGGTTATAACATGCTGGAAAGACTTTGGCATGGCCTCGGGAACAGATTAAGTTTGTTTTCTGAGGATGTCTAGCTAATCATGAAGAGGAGTATCACTAGTAGTCTGGACACATGGTGATGAAACTTTGTTGCCCAAAGCAATTCATGTAAGAAAGAAAAATTTTGCATGGCCCTCAGTGCTGTGTGGTCCCCTTCTGTTTCTGTAGTAGCAATGGTAAGAACTGAACAATTTTTATACTATTAAACTTTAATGTGACTACTGGTGCTCTTAATGCAAAATCCTCATCCAGTGACGAATGAGTGAACTGTTTCTGGAGGAGCTGAATCATATTGATCTTGACATTATTGATACAACCCAAGCTAGAAGAAACTTGTAGCTCTATGGCAGGATGATCAAAAGGTATTCCGTAGTGGATAGAGCACCGGCCCTGGAGTCAGGAGTACCTGAGTTCAGGTCCGGCCTCAGACACTTAACACTTGCTAGCTGTGTGACCCTGGGCAAGTCACTTAACCCCAATTGCCTCACTAAAAAAAACAAAAACAAAAACAAAAACAAAAAAAACACACCAAAAGGTATTCCGTGAAGAGACAAAGAAACTAGTTGCCAGGGTGGATTTATAGTATTTCAAGAATATTTGGTCACCAAATATTGCAGTACCAAGAAGAAATACCTATAAAAGAATATCATGAAAATACTTGCAGCTCACACACCCACATCAATTACTGAGGATGAAGCGTAAAGAATCTGTATTCTTGATAAGACCATCCAAATCAAAATTACATCTATTCTGAGACTTGGTGACTTCAAAGCAAAGGTGGGAAAGGTGAGGATGGGTGTATATGTGTGGTATGACATATGGGAAAATATGGTTTTGGAGGAAAGAAATAACTAAAGTCAAACACTTATAAATTGCACGGATGGCTCAGGACAAATCTTTTAGCCATAACTCACACTAAGAAGTGAGGAAGACCTGATGGAAGTAGAGAATGAGGAGGGGGAAGAGAGAAGATGAGCCAGGAGGACACAGTGTTGCTGAAGAAAAGAGACAAAGAAAAGAGTATCCTTTAAGAGGGGATGGTCGGCACTGTCACCAGCTGCCGATAATTAAAGGATGAGCACTGAGAGGGACGGGTGGGAGGGATTAGGTCATTAGTAATCTTAGAGAAAGCAGTTTTAATAGAATAGTGTGGAGTGAAGGAAAAAAAAGCACTGGGTGGAGAAAACTTTTTCAAGAAATGGAACAATGAAATGGAGAATGGAAATAGGACAGTAGCAAAATAGACTAGGAAAGGTTTTGGAGGGATTGGGGAAAGCTGATTATGTTTCTAGATACATAGAAAAGTGCCAAAAGGAAGAGGTTTGAAGATAAACAAGAGAGATGTCTTTGACTCTAAGAGTAAGATAACTGAGCAAGTGACAATGAATGGGCTTGAGGCACAGCTACAGAGCTTAGCCATAGACAAGAGTAAGGCTATCTCTCCTGCTGCATAGAGAAGAATGGAAGATGACCCCTCAGTAAACCTGGAAACTTGGTCTTGTCCTCTAAGTGGGGGCAGGATGGAAATGAATAAATGACCATTGTGGGGAATGAGATGCAGAGTCAGTAAGGGTAGAGTACAAAGATCTGCCAGGAAGCAGTAAAGGTCAGGCTACAGTTACATACCATAAATTTATAGTAGTTAAAAACTTTATAGTAGAAAAATTTTGAATAGATAAAAAACAACTTGATTTTGTGACTTTTGCGCAATTGTTCAGGGACAGGAACAGAGATATCAGTTGGTTGGGATTGCCTGAGGAGAAACAGCAGCATTTTATGGTTCTGCCCTCAAATCTCGGACAATTCTGTACTCTGATGCATCCTTGGTAAGATAAAGCACTGAAACACCGCCCCCCCCACACACACACTGCCAGTCACAGCTCGAGAATGTCTATCATTTTGTCCCATTCTATTCCCGTTTTTCAAAATGCTCCCAATTATCTACAAAATTCTCCACGTATGAACAAGAGATCCTAGAAGGCAACGATTCCTTAGTTTCCTCTGGTAAGTGATGGTTGCACATTGGCATGTGCAGGTAGCTATGTGCTCATTAAATGATTTTTAGTAATTGTGACCCAAAATATCACACCAGAATTACTTGATGAATTAAACTTCTTTTTTTAAATTTTTTTTTATTTTTGGCAGGGCAGTGAGGGTTAAGTGACTTGCCTGGGGTCACACAGCTAGTAAGTGTCAAGTGTCTGAGGTAGGATTTGAACTCAGGTCCTCCTGAATCCAGGGCTGGTGCTTTATACACTGAGCCACTTAGCTGTCCCCATGATGAATTAAAATTCTTTTTTTTTTTTTTTGTGGGGCAATGGGGGTTAAGTGACTTGCCCAGGGTCACACAGCTAGTAAGTGTTAAGTGTCTGAAGCTGGATTTGAACTCAGATACTCCTGAATCCAGGGCCAGCGCTTTAACCACTGCGCCATCTAGCTGCCCATGAATTAAACTTCTTGATGCAAGAATAGCAGTGTTCCTAGTGAGTGTCCTTCATATGTGCTAAATGTCTTGTGAAGTGCAGGTTAGATCCATAAGAAACAAAAATTTAATACCATCCATTTTTTTTACTTAAACGGTTAACAGGCTAGCTCTATGGGCAAAAGTCTACCAAAAAGAGAGCGATTTTTTTTTTCTCAGAAAGCATCTAAAAATAGTGATTAATGGATATACTTAACAGGGTATTGCTTCCATTCATCTCTGTCATAAAGTTGCATTGATAGTTTTTTGGAGACCTTTACCAGTTTTAATTTTAAAAGAGATTATCTCAAGAACTAAGTTTAGAGATGTCACCTTTCATTTCTTAGAACTGGGAGGCAGCCTTTCCAAAAGCCAGTGCCAAAGAGCTAGATGATGTGGATGGGTGGGACTCCCCAGGGGCTCCAAAGACTCAATGAAATCTACCTGCTGTTCCTTGAATGGAAAACACCCATCTCTTCAGGCCTTGTGTTTAGAAACACAATCAGTTTCTATTTCTAAAAGCTGGTCTTGGTTAATAACTCAGCATTAAATATTTGACTGAATGGGGATTTTCTTAGTCCAATGTAACATACCAGCTTAAAGCTACTTGCTATAAGTACAAGAGAAGAAAGAAAAAGGATCTCAGACATTGCTTTAAATTACATATTAATAGGATGTGATATTTGTTGTCACTAAAATAGGGCTTAATTAGCAAGTCATACCCTTAGTTGGCAGCTTCTAGTTGAGACACTTAAGTACAATTTGGGTAGCTGCCATCAAAAAGGTATGCTACTAGCGTAAAAGCACCACATACATGTAATGGTGGCTAGGATAATCCATTACTTGATCCTTTTCCTTAAATATAAACTTGTTAAAACTTTGTTAATAGGCATTTCTTTATACTTTATGATAATTATAGAAAGTGAGATACTATTTTTTTCTTAAATAGAAGGATACGCACAACTGCTTGAGTCCAATTAAATTAATTTAAATCTATGATAAAAGCAACCCTGGGTTTTAACTTTCCTTTGCCTACCGGGCTTTGAGACATTGAAAATCAGTCCCTCTCTAGGTCTGTCTGCAATTCTCAAACCCCAGTAGGGCTGAGTCACTCATCAGCCATTTTGTTGTTCATCATGTCTGATGCTTCATGATCCCCATTTGGAGTTTTCTTGGCAAAGACAATACTGGAGTGCTTTGCCCTTTCCTTCTACAGCTCATTTTATAGATAAATAAGGGTCAAGCAGCTACTAGGTGGCTGAGACCAGATTTGAACTCATGAAGATGAGTCTTTCTGACTCCAGGCTCAGCACTCTATGCACTATGTTGCCACCTAGCTTCCCTTGCCAGCCATCATCCCCTCTAATTTACCCAGTTTCTGCTTCCCCATTATCTGAGGAACAATGGAAAGAGTGCTAGTCTTGAAGTCAGAAAACCTGAGTTTATGAGCCACCTCTGACACTTATTATATGTATGGCCATAGATAAATTGCTGAATTTCTCAAGGCTCCAGTTTTCTCATCTATGAAATGAGAATAATATTTGCATCACAGAGTTATAAGAAAAGTACCCTGTAAGCTCTAAAACTCTCTAAAAATGTATTTATTGATGTTCCACCTCTAATTTTAAGGAGGGAACGTTGTTCATTTTCTCTTGTCACTAGATCTCAATTAAAATTAATCATCTATTCCCTTTGAAAGGGAAACCCAGCTTTTCAGCCATTCTCTATAGGTCTTCCTTCAAACTCCTCACCCATTTCCCAATACCTAGTGCCATAGACCAAGACTTCTTAAACTCTTTCCACTAGTGACCCCTTTTTGCCAGAAACATTTTTATACAGCTTTGAGTATATTGGTATATAAAAAGGCATACATAACCTTTTACTGTTGCCAAATTTTTCATGACCCCATATGGGGCAGTGACCCACAGTTTAAGAAGCTAGATCATAGATTACCCTATTAAGTTACTTACTCAAACTCCACTAGACTGGCTCTCAGGTAACATCAGGTAATGTGACTTGGACAAGTAGCCAGAACTGAGAAAGCTGAGCGCATACAAAAACATGAGCAGTCAAGTCAGCAGTGGGTGAGAAACAGAAATCAAGAAGACATCCAGAAAAATGGACCAATCAAAGCAGAAGATCAAAAGTTCCTGCAAAAATAAGTCAAAAACCCAGAAAGCTGAAAGAAAAGAAGGAACAATGAAGTAGTCAAAGGGCGAGGTAAAGAGGACAGCATTATTAGATCTTCACTAACTAAAGGTCTGTGGCTATCTATCTATCTATCTATCTATCTATCTATCTATCTGTCTGTCTGTCTGTCTGTCTGTCATTGATTGTTCACACATGCATACACACATGCATCCTGCACATGTATACGCGTGTGTCACATGTATACATATGTATGGTGTACATATATGTACATGAATATATACATAAGGCATGTGTGTATATATATCCAAATGTATGTGTGCGTGTGTGTGTCTGTGTGTGTGTGTGTGTGTATTACTTTCCTCACATGAAAATGACTGTTAGACTAGTGTCAGATGTTCTTTTTTTTTTTTTTTTTTTGGTGAGGCAACTGGGGCCAAGTGACTTGCCCAGGGTCACACAGCTAGTAAGTGTCAAATGTCTGAGGCCAGATTTGAACTCAGGTACTCGTGACTCCAGGGCTGGTGCTCTATCCACTGCGCCACCCAGCTGCCCCAGTGTCAGATGTTCTTAAACAAGGATCTGTGAACTTAAATTTTTTTTTGATAAGTTCATTCTTTTCTTTTTAATTCTTTCTATTTCTTTGTAATTCATTTCTTTGTAATTGTTTCTATTTTATTTTATACATCTTAAAACTTTATTCTCAAAAAAAGATTTTTTTTTAATTAAAAAAAACACCACTTTATTCTCAAAAGGTTTCCATAGACTGCATGAGATTGCCAAGGAGGTACACAATGCAAAAAAGGTTAAGAACCCTTGGAGATAATCTATCTCTCAATTCTCTTCCAGCTCTAACATTCTATGATTTTTTAGGTGATAACTGAAAACAGCTGGTTGGGAAGAGAGTGTGGAGGCAGAGAATAGACACAGTTCTCTGGCAAAGGCATTTTCCTGACAGGTGGCAAGAAGAGAACCTGTTCCCAATCAAGCAGAGTTGGATGGAAATAGCTAAGAACATGCTAGTCTCTATCTACTTCTGTGAGGCAAAGGGAATGGAATTTCTGACCTGTATACGTTCAAGGATGAAGAAAAATTTGTAGGTTGAAGAGGGAGACATAGCACTCACTTTCTCCTCAAGAAATTCAAGATGCCCTTGAACACAGGAGATCTTGTTCCAGGCACTGAAAGCTCAGGAGCATTGGAGGGACTATTTCATATCCCAGTAAGTCATCAGTGCAATTGGAAGATGGCCTTGACATATTCCCGTTTTTAAATGGAGTCCATTCAATGTAATTGGTTTTGAAATGTAAGATCTGAAAGAAAAAGAAAAGATAAGCTTACCTTAAAAGTTAGAAGTATACTTGGGAGTGATATGAGTTTAATAAATAAGAAAAAAGTGGACTTATATCTAACCAATGGTAGAGGGAATCTTAGCCAGGAAAGCTAGCTACAAAGAAATCCTCTCTCATTATGGTTTGCTCATGCTCCACCTTGATTATTATTATTTTTTTTTGCAGTAGGATGGAAATGAGGAGAAGAGAAGGTTGACATGTTTGTGTATATGTACACATGTGTTTGCATGCTTGAACACAATATGTAAAACCAGTCGGAGGAGCTAAGGGTTATAAATGAAAAGATGTATTTTGTACATGTTGGGGAAAGAGAGAAACACACAGGAAGACAGAAAGAGATTCCTCTTATTTGCTGATAAATTCATGGATGTATCATATACTTAGAAAATGAAATCTATAAACTATAGACCAGTGAGAATTTGTCACTTTCTGATAAAATTCTAGGAAAGATCTTGAAATGAAGGTTTTCTGAGTGCTTATAAGGGGAAGAAGTGTTCGGTAAGGGGCAGCATTGATTTATTAAGAATAAATCATGGGATGGCAAAATTCATTGGCAAAACCAAAGGTCTGCAATCTCAAGAAAAATAATGAAGGAAAAAGTATAAGATTGGAGGGAGAATAGCACTTCCAGAACTCAATTTATATAATAAAGTTATAACCATCAAAATTATTTTGTACTAGTTTTTTTATATGTAAAAAGTAGATACATGAAAAAAAAAATACAGAAACAAGAACCAGAAGCAGTCAAATGCAATGACCCAGTGTTTGATAAAGCCAAAACCACAAACTTCATGGGAGAAAATCCCCTATTTTATATGAAGTGCTATGGAAAAGTATTATAGTTTTTGAGAAAGCAGTTTGGCAAAATTAGGTTTAGACATACATTTTACACAATAAATTATGAGGAAATCAAAATAGATATACAATGTTAATATTAAAGACCATAACATTAAAAAAATTAGCAAAGGAACACATTGTGTATTTCCATCTATGGTTAGGGGAAGAGTTCTTAACCAAACCAGGGAGATGATCGCAAATATAAAACAAAAATGAAATTGAGAATTTGTTGAATGAACAAAATCAATGCAAATAGGATTAGAAGGGAAGCTGTCAATTGGGAAAAATCTTTCCAAATGAGAAAAATCTCTGATAAGGTTCTTGGTGTCCAAAATATATAGGGAGCTGACACAAATATAAATGAATATGAACAAACTGCTCTTAAAATAATTTAAAACTTTGAACAACTATGAGCAATGACTCTAAATCAGTGGCAACAATTAGAGAAGTACAAATATTAAAAACTTCAAGGTTTCACCTCACATCCAATAAACTGGCAAAAATGATAAAAGACCCAATGTTGGGCCGGGGGGTTGTGAAAAGATAGATACACTTATATACTCTTGGTGGAGCAATCAATTGGTTCAATCGTTCTGAAAAGCAATTTGTAATTACTGTATGCTCAGAAAGTTACTAAAAGGTTGATATCCTTTGATGCAGAAATCTTGCTGCTAGGAATATATCCCAGAGAGGTAAAAGATATAAAGGATACACCAAAATATTTATAGTGATACTTTTTGTAGTAGCAAAGAACTACAAACAAAGGTGATACCTATTAATTAGGGAATAGCTAAATGAATTGTAGTACACAAACATACTGAATATAATGGAATATTACTGTACCATAAGAAATAATACAGAGAAGCACTGGAAGATATATATCAATTTAGGCAAAGTTTAAGTAAGTATAACCAGGAAAACTACATACACAATTACAACTATGTAAATGGAAAGAATAACAAAAACTATAACCTGTGTTATAATAATGACCAACAGCCTTTGCCAGGAAAAGACAAATTGTATGTATAACTCTTCTTTACAGAGCTGGGGAGGGTACTATGGGTGTGGAAGATTGTAAATACTGTCAGATTCAGTTATTCTGCTGCTCAGTTTTACTGAACTGATTTTTAAAGAATCTCTTTATTGTTTATTCTTTGACATAAAGAATTGCTTTCTCAGTGGGGGAGGGGATAGAATATATTCAAAAATGAATAAAACATTTTGTAGAAACAAAAAATTTCAATAACATGTTTTAAAGATAAGAAATTCATTTTTTTTTGTTGGGCAAGATTACTAGGCATTTGATAAAGCATCTCACATTATCCATATGGTCAAGATGGAAAGCCGGTTGAGACAATTGTATATTTCGGTATATTTGGAACTGGCTAAACAACCCCACACAAAGAGTGTTGGTTAATGGGCCCATGCCAACTTGGCAGGGGGTGTTGGGATGAGTGGGAGTGATATCTACCAATATAATAGAGGATTCTATCCTTAACCTTGTTCTGTTCAATATTTTTATCACTGATGTAGATGAAAACTTTGTTGACATGTTTACCAAAGTAATCAGGACAAGAAGCTGAGAAACAGCACTAATATTTTGGAAGACAGAATTAGAAAATAGGTTATAATCACTGAATTGATCCACAAGATATTAGTTAAGATAAATGTGAAGTTCTGTGCATAGGTTCAAAAAATCAACCATATAAGAACAATATGGCTAATTCATATGAAAATATCATGGAGGTATTTGTGGAATGTAAGCTTAATATGGATCATATAGGTAACATGGTAGCCAGAAATGCTTTGATCTTTGCCTGAATTAAGTATAGTATGTAGTAGAATAAAAGAAGTGATAGTACAGTCAATTCTGCTGTAACTCATGTTTTGAAAACACAAATTTGTTCCAATGTGACTGACTTATTAGAAAACATTTTTACCATAACACAAATTTCAAGTTGGATTCTGCTTACTTTCTTCCATGGGAAACAGTAAGAATGCAGAAAATGGTACCACTTCACAATAACTCACTAGGTGCACCCCTTCTGAGGCCCACTTCTACAAGTAAACTTCAGGCCTTTGTTAAGGTAAAATTCCATGTTTATTTTATGTCCTCTGGTATGGTAAGAACTGTGAGAAGTGAAGGGCCAGTGCCCATTACCCTTACCCCTCTTCTATCATGAACTTCTGCCCTGAGTTAAAGCTTACCCAATTTGCTCATATAGCCTGTGGTTCAGGTAAAGCAGCAGCCCAAGGAGATTAATGTTCAGTATTTATTGTTTTGTTTATATATTTCTTAACCATTTAACATGTATAAAATTGTGCTTCCATTTTTGTCAGATTCCTATCTTTTCTGTGTCACAGATCAAGTTTTTAAGCATTGTTCACCAACCCTATGTCCCCTGTAACTTCTGTGTTTTTTATTGCTGTTTTGCATAGGATGGTACTTTTGGATAACACATATGTTGAGCTATAGCAGAACTGCCTATACCCTTTCCCCCCTCCCTGCACTAGGAAAACCATAGCTGGGATGTTTTCTTTGGAGTAACCTCAGTAGCAAGGGGATCCCATCATCAGATTGGAGTTTTAAATAAATGTTGACCCCACAGCGTTCCTTAAATCTAGACATAACTTTCAAGGTCATATTTTTGGGGGAGGGAGGGGGTTACATTGAATTTAAGCAAGTATTAGATGTCTAGAGCTTAAGTTTTAAGAAGACAGTGTTAGAAAACAAGGAATGTATTTTATTCAATCATTTCTTCAACTTCGAAATTGAGTTCTTCCTAACAGGCACAAAAGCTAAAAAGGAACACAAGAAAAATATCCTAGGAAATGATTCCCAATGTTAAAATCAGTTACAGATGGTGTACTGCCATCCCATTTTGGCCTGGGTTTTCTCTCCTCCCCATCTCACCACCATTAAACATCATCTCCAATCTCTAGAATTCTTTTCCCCTACACAAAGGTAAAAGGGCTGAAGAGCAGCTGGTGGGGGAATGGTAAATTTCTCAAGCATTTACATGTCTCAGTTATCTGAGTTTTGCTTGATCCAATATTCCTTTAATAACTGAAATCCTATGGTATTTACTAGACTTGGATGGATTTTGCAGAAATCACTCTTGTGCTGAAAGTTCAATCTACTGTTCTGCCTTAATTTTGGGTTAAACCATGGAAGTCAATCAGCCAAGATGCAAGTTCTTTCAATATCTCTGCACCAAGAGAAATTTCAAAGGATGTGATTCTCCCTTTCCATTAAAAAAAAAATCCAGATTGTTTACCCCTTTGCCCTAGAAACATGAATTCAGAAAGTTTCACATGAAAAAATACATTTATTCATCCACCCACGGGGCATAATTCTAATTCAGAAGCACATATCATCTTTAGAAAAATAGCTTCATGGAAAATGGATCAATGCTTCTTGCTATCCCCAGTTCTTACTGTAAATACTAGCAAGATCCTAAAAAGAAATTCCAGGATTGTGCAATGCTACCCACTCCCACCATCATCTTCTTAGCAGGAACAGAGTCTAAAGCAAAGCACAGGAAAAACATCCTAGAGAATGGTTCCCATTGTTAAAAATCTATTACAGATGGGTTAGAAACCTTCCTACCATTTTTTAAATTGTTTGCCAGTTTCCTTGTTCTGGTTGGATTTTTATTGCTTTCTTTCTTGTTAGCTTCAGTGAACTTTTCATTAACCTACTACACCCCCTACTCAAACCATACACCTCAGTACATAGGTAACTACATGCATCTGCCACATTGAAGTTCACTTGAGTTAAAAGGTTCTGGGGCTTGAGACAGTATTTTGCAACATAATGTGTAATAGGGAATGTTTACATTTGCCAGACCCTAGCAAAGATCTTGGCAAAGTAGGCTACAGTTAAGATACTGAACTTTCTTATTAGTAGAAAGATCCCAACATTTAAAATAAGGTCCTTGGAGACAGGAGAAGATTATCCAGATCAGCTTTAATAGGTCGAGTATCAATCAGCAAAGCTCAGGCTGCCAACGGATTATTATGTTAGGAAAGTAAATCAACATATTAATAGTTCTGCTTGGGAGCTGCCATATCTGGTTCACAAGATTGAGAAGGATTATGAGCCGACACTTTCGGTATCTCTGCAGAGCTTCTGTGTGCTCAACATTTTGAGTCAAAACAAAGTTAACTACCTCTGAAGTAGCCACCCTGGAAAGAAATAGCAACTAAAACAAACAGTTGGGAAGACTGCAGAACACAGGAGGTCGTGGGGTCTCCTGGAAGCCAGGAACCCAGGGTTCTAAACTAGGTTAATACTTCACCAATTGGGTAGCAATATGGAGATTAACCTTTATAGGCCCCAGGTCCTCCAGTTATTAAGTGGAAATAAAAGTCCCTTTCCTACCTCCCACCCAAGGTTGCGCTGAGGGTGAAGCAAAATGACAGGTAAGAAAGTGCTTTGTGGAAAAAAATTAAAATCCCTAGACAAATACAAAGTCTTTTTTTTAGCTTCTGGAAGAGGAGCATTGAGAACAAATTTCTACAGGTCAGGTACTGGGTTTATTCAATTTAACTTGGAATGTTTGCACTGAGTAGAATATTATTTGATCATAAATATAACTACCTCTGCTAAAATCCCTACTTATATGCTTCACGGTGTCACAAAAGTGACCTCAAGTTCATCAACATTATGCCAGTGGAACCCAAGTTCTCATAGGTCCCACCAAACTGGAAAGGCTACAGGTGCAGGCCTAGTGAAAGGCCTTGCGTCTCTTGACTGCCAGATACAGTGGAGAGGTTCATTACCAGAAGTCTGGTCACCAGATGGCCAGACAGGGTAACACTTAAAAACCATGAATTAGAATATGGCAGAACCCAAACAGTTTGTTTAACATATAAGAAAAGACAGAGTGGGGCAGCTAGGTGGTGCAGTGGATAAAGCACTGGCCCTGGATTCAGGAGGACCTAAGTTCAAATCCGGCCTCAGACACTTGACACTTACTAGCTGTGTGACCCTGGCCAAGTCACTTAACCCCCATTGCCCCATTAAAAAAAAGACAGAGAAAGACCCCAAGTGTTAGAAAATTTATGTAGGGAAGAATGAATGAATGAATGAATGTGGAAGAATTTGTTTAGTGATGACTTTGTGGAAAGTACTGTGTCAAACACAGGGGATACAAAGAGAAAAGGAAGACAATCCTTGCTCTCAAGGAGATCACCTTCTAATGGGAGAGACAATACATGGAAGCATCAGGGATAGGTCAGTTGGAAAGTCTCCATGGTCCTTAAGATGAAGTGGCAAAGTAGATAGCACTTAAGGAATGCATATTCTTAGGGGCAGCTAGGTGGCACAGTGGATAGAGCACTGGCCCTGGAGTCAGGAGTACCTGAGTTCAAATCTG
Source organism: Dromiciops gliroides (assembly GCF_019393635.1). Taxonomy (NCBI): domain Eukaryota; kingdom Metazoa; phylum Chordata; class Mammalia; order Microbiotheria; family Microbiotheriidae; genus Dromiciops; species Dromiciops gliroides. The sequence continues at coordinate 71,471,776 of NC_057865.1, forward strand.
ACCTCAGACACTTAACACTTACTAGCTGTGTGACCCTGGGCAAGTCACTTAACCCCAATCGCCTCACTAAAACAAAAAAACAAAAACAAAGAATGCATATTCTTTAATATCATTTCTACTGATAAAATCACATCAGTTTATGATACTAAACCATTTGACAGTGCCCGGGACATTGGTGGCAAAAAAAAAAAAAAATGGAATAGCAAAGAGGCAAGACAATATTTGATGTAATAAGAGGAAAAAGAAAAGTAACTGGGAGATGGATTTCTACATAAGACCTTTTTAAAGACACATTATGAAGACAATTACTATTTGCAGTAAGACCTTAGCAGAAATCAGTTCTGGCTGGTTAGAACCTTTCCCTGAAAAAAGAGACAGGAAAGGTCCATTATAAATAAAACTTTTCTCAGAGCCCAAGCCTGAGTGATAGGTAATTTGCCACATAAGTTAGGTGCAAGACCCAATGGTGAGAGTATAGAAAAAACAAGGAGCTTAGGTTCTGAAGTATGGATAGTGATGACATAAGAGTGACTTGCCAAGATTGTGTTATGTTGATGTATCCATTAATGTCCAGTAATAACTTCATGTGCACAAAATGAAGGTTATCTCCCTACCAAAGTCAGTTAAAGATAGGGACTTTAGAAAAGAAATGTGGATTTAAGAATTCAAACACTGGTTAAAAAAGATGATATCCATAGGCATGATCTGGAGTGCTAGACCCAGGCTTAAAATAAAGTGAAAAAGATACTTGGTCAGGGATGGAATGAATCTTAAAAGGGGTTAAATTCATATCTACATCTATACCTACATCTATATAGATGCATAAATGTAATACACACATATGTGTGTATGTGAATATATACACAAATAAGTATTTGTGCATGTGTGTGTGTGTGTGTGTGTGTGTGTGTGTGTGTGTGTGTTCTTAAGAGGCATCACTGTAGAGAGAGAACTGGCCTGAAGTCTAGACTCTGCCACTTACCAGGTATATGACTCTGGGCAAGTAATTCAGTGTCTCAGTCAGCTCTAATACTATAAATTGCACACAAAAAACAAACAAACAAAAAGGGGGCAGCTAGGTGTCACAGTGGATAAAGCATCAGCCCTGGATTCAGTAGGACCTGAATTCAAATTTGACCTCAGGCACTTGACACTTACTAGCTGTGTGACCCTGGGCAAGTCACTTAACCTTCATTGGCCCACCAATAAATAAATAGATAGATGATAGATAGATAAGTGAATTAATGAATAAATAAATAAATTGCAGAACAATTTGCAGGTCTATTTTAGAACAGGGAGTTTCCTGTACCAGTGGTCTCTATTTGTTTTTTGGATAGCATGCCCTAACAATAAAAAAGATGTGAGTACCCCCCACTATAATGTATGGTTATAAAGTATATACACTGTATATATGTGATTATTTGTATATTTTAAAACATATGGAAAATAGAAAGTCCAAAAGGATGAGCTAAAAGTGAAATAAACACCATTTAAAAATATTTTAGTGGTATTTATTAATCGTGCAAGAGAACAATATGATTTCATATGCTTCATTATTGTCAAAGAATCCCTCTGTTATGTACTGGGGGATAGAATAGTTTTAAAATAATAATCGTTTCTTAGTAATCAATTATTCAGTTAATTTTATGGATGGAGCTAACCAAGCAGGGGAATCTGTGAATCAATTGATTTCTCTCTGTCTCTGTCTCTCTCTATCTCCCTTTGTCTGTCTCCCTCTGTCTGTCTCTCTGTCTCTCTATCTCTGTCTGTCTCTATGTATTGTGTCTTTTTTAGATGCTCTTTTATGGCAACGTATACACAATCCAAAAATCAAATATAGGTCCTAACAATCAGTAAACATAGCATTTCAGCAAGTCATATTTCTCTGTGTGTTGATAATCTCTGTATACAATGCAAAAAACAGCAAACAAAAGTGTATTATCTCTGATTTAAAATCAGCAGAAAAATTTTCAGTATGAATCATCATTCTTCCCCCTCTTCCTTCTCTTCTTTTTGGCATGGTTTTGCTATATAAATGGTATCATACCTTGATTTCCTGTTCCCAACTCTCAGGCAACTAGGTGACTCAGGGAAGGGAGCCCTGGACATGGAGTTAGGAAGACCGTAATTCAAATCCAACCTGAGATACTAACTAGCCATATGACCTTGGCAAGTTATGCTGCCAGCTTCTGTTTCCTCATATGTAAAAATGGAGATTATACCAGCACCTGCTTTTCAAGGCTGTTATTAGGATAAAGTGAGATATTTATGAAGTGCTTTATTGCAAACCTTAAAAAGTTCTTCTCAAGGGGCAGCTAGGTGGCACAGTGGATAAAGCACCAGCCCTGGATTCAAATGTGACCTCAGACACTTGTCACTTACTAGCTGTGTGACCCTGTGCAAGTCACTTCACCCTCATTGCCCTGAAAAAAAAAGTGCTACTTAAGGGCAATTTATTAGGCTTATTCGTGTTTGGATAGTTTGTTTTGCTTTTGTGTGAGTATGAGAAACAGCAAGAAGTCTGGTTTGACTGGACCTTAGAGTACAAGCGGGGAATGATCTAGAATAAGGCTGGAAACGTAGGTTGGGGTCATTTCATTAGGGACTCTAAATCCCAGACAGTTTATTTTTGATCCCAGAGCTAAAAGGGAGCTGATAGAGCTTATTATGGCATGGTAGGACCTGGGCTTTAGGACAATCTCTTTAGTAGCTTGGTGGTGGATGGACTGGAGTCAGTAAAGGCTTGAGGCAGGGAGACCAACCAGAAGACTTTCACAGTAGTCCAGCCTTGAGGTGATATAGGCCTGAAACAGGCAGCCACCAATGGATGGAGAAAAAGGTGCAGATATGAAATTTGTGGTAGAGAGAGAAATAAAGTTTAGCAACTACATGGACATGTGGGGAGAGTTAAATGAGGACTTGAGGTGCAAACCTATGTGACTGGAAGGTTGGTGGAGGCCTTCCATAGAAAGAGAGATGTTTAAGAAAGGAGGAAATTGGAGGAAAAGATAATGTAATAAATATTGTGATGCTGAGCAGACTCTATCCATTTGATGTCTGCTGACCCTATGATAGTTACTCTGTCCCATCCAAAATGATAAATGGGGGGGCGGGGGCGGGGTGGATCTTCCTGCACTCAGGAATTGCTCTAGAGCAGGGAGTACTTTTACCAAGGGCACCTTCTGTAGCCACATGATAATTCAGGGAGCAGAGGGTGAGAGGGTGAATGTGCTAGGCAAGGGGTTAGCAGTGAGGGCCTTCTCAAGAGTACCCACATAAACTCTGCTGCAGGTGTCCTAGAAAAGGTTAGTTTATAACTGACTTGAAAGACCAACACCCAACACAGAAGGTGAAGAGCTAGGAGCTTTCACAGTGATGGGGGAAGATAGAGTTGGGGAGTGTTAGGCTGTAATGGGAAAGGGTAAATATAGTCATGTTGGAGGAAAGTGTTATAATTTCCTATTAGTATTAATCATTATTTATTGTTATTAATTATTATTATTATTAATGATAATTATTATGTGGCTGTTAGAATGTGAGGTGACTGTTGGACTCAAAGTCAGAAAGGCCTGAGTTCAAATCCTGTATCAGTCACTTACTGGTTGTGTGACCCTGGGCAAGTCACTTTCTCTCTGTCTTGGTTTCCTCATATGTAGCTTGGGGATGATAATAGCACCTACTTCACAGGGTTTTTGTGAAGATCAAATTGATTGATAGATGGAAGGATGGATGAATGGTTAATGGATGGATGGATAGATAGACACAGAGATATAAAATACAGTTTTGCAAAATGTTATATGAATACTAGCCACTTTCTTTTTAAAAAATTACAAAGAGGATAAGATGCAACCAACCTTCCCATTCTCTGACTGGATGATTACAGGCATGTTAGGGTCATGCCATAGCTCTTCAAGTGTCTACAACCCTCACGTTGGAGACCACTGTCCTACACCAGTGAAATCACATATCTCGATCTCCCACCAAATACACACACACACACACACACACACACACACACACACACACACACACAACCTGTGGATGGCAAATGAGATCTGAGTTTCTAGGCCTATGCTAAAATTGAGTGGATCTCAAATAGAAGCAGGAAAGCTACATTTTGTGATTCCTTTGCATATCAGAACAGGAGGGCTTTAAACTGAAAAAAATATATTTGCCCATTATGCTGGAAATCTTGTTGATATCACCAAGATGCTAGCGGAACATGAGTACTGTCCATTGATTACTCATCACTCATTCTCACCACATGACCAGCTAATTGTTCATATCACTTCCATTTTGTGCCTCCTTGTTTCTAAATTGCTCCCACCCTCTCACATCTTCCATAGGCTCTGTGGTCTTTGGAGTGACCTTCAATTTCAATATCAATGAAAAGAGCCAGTAATTCCTAGAAAGGTAGTAAACCCCTCATCACTGGAGGTTTTATCAGGGATGGTGGAAAGAAGATTCCTCTTCAGGTATTATTGGCCTGAATTGACCCCTAAAGTTCCATGTAATCCTGATTCTAGGACTTTAGGAGCCCTTGTGTAGATGAAATTATGGGTATTTTAAAGTGTTGAAGATAACAATTTGAAGGCATTGAGGTAAATGATGATATGTCAATTAATCCAGCATTTACTAAAGTTCTTATACCCATTTTGGTCTTGATCTGCTCCTCATTCTTTTTCCAGCCCCAGCCCCCCACAATAGGGGCATCATTTACTAATTCCATCAAGGAGTACATGCAGTGGGAAGGCAATGTGGAAGCAAGAAAACAAAGACCAAGTCTGATAGAGGGAAGGTAAGCAAGGCACCATCCCATAATGAGGCTACTTGTGGAACTGACACTTTCCTGATCTGAAAGAGGAAAGAGTGGAACCATTTTGGATAATCCCAAGGTCCTTTCTGGCCCTTTTAGCTCTAAAAACTTAAGAAAAAAAAGGCCAAAAAAAAACCCACGGTAGAAACAAAATTAAAAGAGAACAAAAGAAGGAGGTCAAATGAGCAATTGCCCAGGCATCCTGGATGACTAAGGACATGAAACATATAATACAAGAGAATACAATGACAATGATGGTGCCAAGAAATAAGAAGAGTTAGCATTTATATAGCACTTTAAGGGATTGCAAAGTGCTTTGCATATGTTACCTCACAACTGCACTGTGCAGTCAGCACTATTATTATTCCCATTTTAACAGATGAGGAAACTGAGGCTCACAAAAGTTAAGTGGCTTGCCCAGGATCAACTAGCTAGTGTCTGTGCCAAGATTGTAACTCAGGTCTTCTTGATTCCAAGTCCAAAGTTCTATCTACTATGCCACCAACTGCCTCTGAATGATACCCACATTGTATTAGCTTTCTGTTTTACAGTAAGAGAGAGTTATGAATGATTTGCCCCACTAAACAAATGAAGCCTTAGCATCACCAGGCATTTTGTGATAAAGGTAGCTTTTGTACTTGTCCCCATTGCCCTGGGAGCAGGGGGTTCCTGTAAGGCCAGTGTGTCTAGCCTCAATCACCTAGAGAAGCTATTGATGGCTGCAAAGACCCAGAAGAGATTGGACCACATCCCCTAGTTCCATGATACTTTCAGGGAGACTCAATTGCTTTGGGAGCCCCACCCCACTTCCTTGCTCAAGTAGCCTGGAGCTGCTGGGGTTATCCATGCCCCTGAGTCACAGGCAGCAAGCCTTCCACCTAGACAAGCTGCACCAAGGTTGTAGCCAGTATGGCCCATGCCACAGGTCATCTGCCCTGGGGTACCAGTTTAAGTGCTGCCCACTGGTGGCTAATGGCAAAGAGTGAAGGGCTGGACAAGGCTGGGAAAGTAGAAAAGTCCTGCTTCAGGATCTAAACCTCCTAAGCTCAGCCCAGGAATCCTGCTTTGCAATGGCGGCTGGTGGAGAAGAATGAAGGAAGCTTTCCAACTCACCCACAGCCTCTTTGAGCTGCAAAGCAGGAGGGCTCCAATGGGAATGTAGCACACTGGGGAAAGGGAGAAGGAGAGGAAGGAAAGCCCATGGCCACCTCTTTTAAGCATAGGCCCAGAGAGGCAATGTACCTTTGTCCTTCAGTACTCCAGAAACGTGTCTCCTATCCATGGCAAAAGAACAAGAAAGCTTGCCAAAAGTTCCCCCGCTACAGAGGGAGTGCATCTCTGGGCCAAAAATGACTCAATCAGATTTCAGGGAAAAGACCTGGAACGTCCACCTCTCCTAGGGGGCTCGTGCCAAGCCTGGGATGCTGGAGGCTCCCTTATACTCGGCTGCCCATTTCTTACGCGGCACTATATAAATCCTCATTCCACCCCCAAATGACCTTCCATTCAGAAACAGGAAGGCATTTGCTGTTGCTCAGTCTTCTTATGCTGCCAACAGTCACAGATTTCTGCCTGGTGGGGTCCTCTCTCTTTCCCTGGAGAGTGTCCCAACTCCTTCTCACCTGGGGATCTTTTTTGGTCAGATCAGGTTCTCAGACAGTGACTGGGCCCATGTCCATTCATTCCCCTTGCATGCTTTGGGCACTAAATGGAAGGAAAGCAGTGAGAACTCTGATGGTAGATACTTATTCAGCAGCTCACCTCCATCTCTCAGAATCCAATTTCCTTCAAGGCTCAAGTGCCAACTTCTAGTGAAGCCTTTGCTGATTCTTCCAGCTGCTAAAATTTCTCCCCCAATCACCTCTGATCAATCAACCCTTTGTTAAGTGCCTACTATAAGCCAAGCACCATGTTTGGTGGTAAGGATACAAATACAAAGAACGAAACCCTCCCTAGCCTCTAGGATCTTACACTCTATTGAAGAAAGGTACATATAGAAGTCTAAACAATAGGGTAGTTTTCTGTGCCAAGGTCATTAGGGAGTGAGGGCACCAACATACAGTTTGTTTCTCCTTCCAACACCCCACTCCCTCCCCATAAATTCTTGAAGAGCTTTTAAAATCTTGTCTTTGCATCATGAGCGCTTAGCCTAGTGCAGGCACTCAATGAACTCCTATTGATTGATCTATCTGACCATCCTGCCTTCTAGCTAAATAGGCAGGCAACATAGTGTAGGGGAAAGAACAAAGAACTGGAAGTCAAGAAATCTCTGTTTAGATCTTTGCTCTGACTCTTATTTCCGCTAGACAAGTAACAGCATCTCTGAGCCTCAATTTTCTCATCTGTAAAAAGGGTGAAATTATATTTATGCTCCTTCAACTCAAGTCCTGCCTTAATGACTTGTCCTGGGTGTATGGAGGTAGCCTGAGGTTCTCAAAAGTTTTTCCCCAAAGGAGCCAAACTTTTCCAAGGCCTCCCAAGCTGGGAAGCCTTTGGTGTAAGGTCAGCAATAGATGGTGAATGCTTTGAACAAAGACTAATCTGGTTAAATTAAGAGAGGCTAATTGCCATTATGGCTAGAGGCTGATATCAGCCCTTTTCCCAGAAACTCTTAAAGACCATCTATCCCAGAGATTCTTGTTCTGTCCTTAGTTCCCAAAGAGGACCGTGACATCGAGTGATGTCATGACTTGCACTGAATTGGATTGAAGTGAGGCAGGGATGAGCAAGATCACCAACCTCACTCTCTCCTCTGGAACCATCTGGGTCCAGTGGCAAGGCATATCTCAGGATGACTGGAGATGGCCCCAGATATTTAAGGCAATTGAAGTTAAGTGACTTGCCCAATGTCACACAGCTAGTAAGTGTCTGAGGTGAGATTTGAACTGAGGTCCTCCCAATTTCAGGGCTAGTGCTCTATCTACTGCACCACCTAGGTGTGTTTCCCACCCATCCCCAGGTTCTTAACTTGAGATTCAAGGTCCTCTAAGGAGTCTATGGCTAGATTTCTGGGAATGTGTAAACTTGGAAGGGAAAAAAATGCATCTTTATTTTCACTAATTTCTAGCTCAAATTTAGTATTTCTTTCAACTATTTAAAGTGATTATTCACAAAAGGGATGCATGGGCTTTACCAGACTGTCACTAAAGGAATCCATGACTCAGAAAGGGTTAAAATCCTCTGATTCTACATAATTATAGAAGGGTTGCAACCTGCTTCAGTGGAGGGAGTACCCACATCAATGAAATAAAAGCCCCTTTGTCATACTGGAGTGATACTTGGATGACTTCCACTTCAGAGCCTTTATAAGAAGCACTTTGCAAACCTTAAAGGGCTCAGTAAATGAGTTACAGTGATTATCTAAGCACATATAGAGACTGGGTGATGGTATGGTTGACTGGGTTCAAAACTGCAGTTGATTTTCAAGAACCAGTATCAATGAATCCATTGAAATCAACCAGACAGGAAGTTTCTGGCGGAGCTACCCAGGGCTCCATCTTTAACCCTGTTATTATCATTGACTAGCACTTATATAGCACTATATAGTTTGGGAAATGCTTTACATATTATCAGCCCTGTGAGGTTGATGCTATTATTAATAAAGGCAGTTGTTGCCAGGGTCAAATGAGATAATATTTGTAAAATCCTTAGCACACTGCCTGGCACAAAGCAGGCATTATACAAATGTTTGTTCTATTCCCCTCCCCTATTAAGAAATGGAGTTGAAAGATGTTAAGTGACTAGCCCAGGGTTACCCAGCTAGTAAGTACGGAGGTGTATTTGAATTCAGGTCTTCCCTAGTAAATATCCTTAAGGGCAGCTAGGTGGCACAATGGATAGAGCACTGGCCCTGAAGTTGGGAGGATCTGAATTCAAATCTCACTTCAGATGCATACTAGCTGTGTGACCTTGGGCAAGTCACTTAACTCCAATTGCCTTAAATATTCGGGGCCATCTCCAGTCATCCTGATATACATTTTACCACTGGACCCAGATGGTTCTGGAGGAGAGAGTGAGGTTGATGATCTTGCATAGCCCTTCCTGACTTAAGTCATGACATTTGTCATGGTCCTCTTCAAGAACGAAGGCTAAACAACAACAATAAAGTAAGTACCTAGATCACACTTGAACTGCTGCCTTCCTGACTCCAGGTCCAACACTCTCTCCCCCCTGTGCCACCCAGATGCCCTGTTTAGGATAAACACTTTTATCAGTGACTTGGATGAACATATAGAAGGCACACTTATGAAATTTCTGATGACATAATACAAATATGAAACAGAGAATTAATAAGTCAGATGACAGAACAAGGATCCAAAAAGATCTCAGTAGGTTAGAACACTGTCCTGACATTGACAAAATGAAACTTAATGAGGATAAATGTAAAACCAGGTAGCTAGGTTGGACTAACAGGCTAGAGAGAGAAAAGGGGGGAGGGAGGGAGAGAGGGAGAGGAAGGGGAGGGAGGAAGGGAGAGGAGAGGCAGAAGGAGGCATCAAGAGACAGAAAGAGATAGAGGGGGAGAAGGGGGAGGAGGAGGGGGAGACAGAGAGAGACAGTCAGAGACAGACAGACTGGGAGGGGGGAGAGAGAGACATACACAGAGAGAGACAGAGACCAAAAGAGACACAGAGACAGAAAGAAAACATTAAGCATTTACTATGTGCTAGGCACTGTACTAATTGCTGGAGTTAAAAATGAAGATTTCCCTACCCTCAAGAAATATACATTTTAATGGGAGAAGAGCAAACATAAAAGAAAGCTGGAGTTAGTGGGGTGGGAGTGGGGAGAAGCTATCCCTGGAAGCATGACAAGGTGAAAAGCTTCCTAAAAGAGTTATCCAAAATCATAATGGGCATCTTTGAGGTCACAGCAAATTTCTTTTCACTCAAGGTCTTCTGTTTCAAGTCGTGCAGCTATTTGTCAGAGATGTTCATAGGTTCATAAATTTAGACACCTTAGAGGCCATTCAACCTCCTCATTTAACAAATGAAAAAAACTGAAGCCCAATGAAGTAAAAAAAACAAACAAACAAAACCCTTGACCAAGGTCGCAGAGGTCATAATTAGCACTTCTGGGAATCAAACCCAAATCTTGAATTTTTACATGGTTCCCAGTGCTTCAGGTCACAAATGAAATCTCTAATTTCAGTAAGGTTTGCACTAGATGACATCTGAAGACGCTTTCTACACTGAGATTCTAATTGTCACATTTTAACTCACAGGTAAGGAGGGGGAAAAAAAAATCTTGATAGGAAATACCATTACAAAGAAGGCTTCTTTACAACAAAGCTATTCCCCAGACCCCCCCCCCCCAAAGATGGCCCATAGAAATGGTGCTTTGTTGATTGAGTTACAATGAATTCTCTACAATGAATAATTCTATTTTCTGAACAACAAATGCTCTCTCTGGCCCTTATCCATGTAACAGTCACTCTCTACAATAAAAGTGCTTGATTTGTGAGCTCTCTGCACTGTATGTGGGGAGGGTAAGAGGAAAGTTGAGTTGAGCTGGAGCTGAGCATTTTCCAGTTCACTGGCTCTGCTATTTCTTGTCAAGCAACAATTAACCCTTCAATTCCCCTCACATTTATTCACCTGAAACATCCTAACCACCTCTACTAGGGAGAAAAAAAGCCAACAACCTACCTAACTCCCAAAGTGCAGCCCATCAATCCAAAGCCCTAGAAACCAAGATCTGAAAGCCGATCTCTTCCTCATGGAAGCAGAACACGCATGACACTCCCCTTTCTCCCCCATTGGCTGAGAGTGAAAACTGGGCCTTAGACAAAATTATGGAGAAGACAGAATTTGTTCTGAGGGGCCCTACTCCCTTCTTTTGATGGCCCTTCCTCCTTTCCCCACGCTTTGCCCCTGGGGCTCCTGGGTAGCAGCAGTAAAAGTGGCACCCTACAAGCCCAGAGAGTTAGGGATGGGGTTCAGTTACAGAAGGGATTAATCCAAACCCCTCACTATTGACCTGAAGTGACTTGTCCAAGGTCACACCAACGACAAGGAACAGTACCAGGATTCTTGATTCCAAATCCAACGTTCTTCCCACTTCAGCATCACTTGAATGTGTCAGGCAGTAATTCCTACCCCTACCAGGGTGCAATGAGGGTGCAAATTAACTGTGGGCTACTCAAAAGGGCATCACCTCTGCTGGATGCCACCATCCCAAGGCAACAGCCTGAAGGACACTGGCAAGGCAGGAGAGTCTGTTCTGTAATTTCCATTCAATTATCATGATCATAGGGTTTGGGGAATCCTGGGTTCCTTTCATAGGGCTGGAAGGAACCTGAGACTCCTCTTCTGAGGGTAGAATTTGAGACTTCTGTTTTGGCTGAATCTTATTTAGGTTGTCTCCTGTATTAAAATGGGATCTCCTTAAGAGCAGAAACTTGTTTTGAATACAGTAAAGGCTTAATACATGCTCTCCCCCATTCATTAAGTATCAATCCATCTGGCCCCACTAGAGATGTCCAGAGGAGTTTTCTTCTGCGGCCTGTCTGAGGCCACTGAGGCCTGTCTTGTCTGTCAAGGGCCTTGCATGCAAGTCATATAACAAAGCGCACATCAGAAGGGTATCGTCCCATGTTGGGATGAAAGCTGTTTGCTGCTTGACTAAAAGCTTTGTACAGAAGCCGTTCCCCTCTCCACTTCAGAAGCCATAGCCTCCACTACAGTTTCTGCCTGATGACTCCTTCCCCAGTGGAGCATATTGGGTGTTCCAGGAGGAGCAGCACCTCGGGGGTGAGGCCTTGCCAAGCTCTCTTCAGGGCTACCCATCCACCTTGGGTGTCTTCCTGGAACTCCACTCTTACCCGAGGCTCCAAGAGGCTGTAGTATGTACCACTGCCACACTTGGGTAAAACCATCTCAGCAGACAAGTGAAACAGGATGAAGATAAGCATCAGGCCTCCAAACCACTGTGGAGCTAGGTGGGGTGTCTACCCCAAAGACTTCCCCAGTGGAGTGGGTGATGAGAACAATTTGTTCCAAGGACCATAAAGGCATCTGAAGCCGGCGTGGTGGAGGGTTCAGAGCTTGGTCAGACACGGAAGACTCCAAGGTTATCCACTGCATCCCAGGCCATGGCCAGTACTGATTTTTGTCTTGCCGCTGGACTTCAATGACTCCGGAAGAGAGAGTGAGGCTGACAGCTGAGTGACTCACTTAAATCCAGTTTGCACATGAATGAAGACATCACCCCATGAGGTCGCGGGTCCTCTTCGAAAACGACCTATCACAGTGATTGGTAAATTAATTCCCATTAGTGACTAGATGTATTAAGAGAACATTGGGATATTTTTTCATGTCTACCCCAAAGGAATCAATTGTTAATAGTGTAATTTCAGGCATCAGTGCCAAGCCAGTCGGGGAGATTCTTGGGATAGAGGGACATCTTGGCAATATTCCAGTCACAGTATTGTGCTGGACCACCAACGTTGGTTGCAAATAAAGGCCAACACTGGTCAGAAAAAAAGAAATCTTTTCATTTGCTGATTTTCTACAGAGGGACCTATGATCTCTTCATCTCCAGTTTCTGACAACTGGGAATGGAATTCCTACCCATGCTCTCCTAACAAAATTACACTACAACCAAACAATCTGGAGGCCCCATGGAAATGGTTATAATGAGATTGTACCTGTGTAGCTTTTTTATTACCTGCTTTGAAAAATGCATTCCCACAATTCACCCAATACCTTATAACATTTATACATCATGGATTTTGAACTTCTCCAAGTCAATGGAGCACAGATATTGATAGACCACTGGCTGCTAGTAACTACATCTTCACTTTAATTAATATAATTACATTCCCCTGCAAATAAAATGTGAATATAGTCATTCCTAGTTCACAACCAGCAGGCTGCTCCTTTTCCAACTCCATTGATACCCTGATCAATTGTGCAAATAATGTTTTATGAAATCACAAGAAAGAAAAAGAGCGGACCTAAGACTTAGCTATTCCCTTCTCTCTAATTCAGTTTCACCTTAAGTAGACCAAGGTTGCTCATAAACACGCACTTCTCATTTTGACACATTTGCTGGGTCCTTAACAGCATGGCTTGAGGTGTGATATCTGGCTCTCTACAGGACTGATGCTGTCCTTAGGTGTTTCCAACGAGAGAGGCATTTCACTGACCTTTTGGAAGACTTCCACCAATGAAGCTTGAACCTCTTCCCAATCTGCCCCGCCATTAGGCAGAGTATCTACGAATGCCACATTGCTACTATTCCTTCTCTTCTCCTTCTTGGCCCTGAAGGAAAATGAAGCAAACAAACAGAAAATTCAAGTTACTTGCCCCCCCCACCACCACCACCACCAAGAGCCACAGGGCAAAGCTCAGTTGCCCAGGGCAAGATGTGGTCAAAGTGTGGTTCAAAGATCAGTAGCACCTGAGGATCATCCAGACCTGGTTCAGTCTTCACACTGACAACATGACAATGTGTAGCTCATCAACATAAACACCCCCCCAACTTGTGCCATCTACTCTAGGGAGGTTTTCTTTTTCTTTCTAGCTTCCTCACTGAGCCCAATGCCTGGCACACAACACTGTTTAATCCCTGCACGTTGAATAATTGTTCCTTTTTTACTTGATAAGCTAGCTTCTGCCGAGTCCCATAAGGAAGATGAAGAACTGGGGAAAGCACCCTTGAATTAGACAGAAAAGGAGGAGGAGGGGCAGCTAGGTGGCATGGTGAATAGAGCACCGGCCCTGGATTCAGGAGGACCTGAGTTCAAATCCAGCCTCAGGCACTTAACACTTACTAGCTGTGTGACCCTAAGCAAGTCACAACCCCTTTTGCCTCACCAAAAAAAGAAAAAGAAAGAAAAGATAGAGAAAAGGAGGAGGATCCAGTGTTTCTTTTATACTTTTAACCCTTACTTTATATTGTCCTCACTGCATGCTAGTCATATCTGGAGTAGTCATTTCTATAACGTGACTTGAGAAGTAGAAATCCTTTCTGCATCCGCCAAAAAAAAGAAAAAGAAAATTTCTCCTTTGCCAGCTTCTTACAATACCTGGAAATCCACCCTTAGAGATTCAGTTCTTTGTGCTATTAAAATATTGCCAATTATTAAAATGCCAACACTGCCTGTGAGGGAAGATGACTTAAAATTTCAGCAGTTATCGGCCCCTATGAACAACTAATGTCCCTGAGCCTCAGTCTCTTCTTCTGTAAAATAAGGAAATTGAACATTCTCTTCCAGGTCTAAAATTCCAAGGACTGACATTTATCCATTCCTTTCCCTCTGACAGGTCACGGAAAACACCTCTGGAGGGGGTGGCATCAGGTAAGAGACATCACAATAACCTTCAGACGGAGCCTAATATATCTCGAATTGTTAATCTTTTTTGTTAAATGAATTTGGGAGCAAAGCCTTGGGAACTCTGACCTTGAGGAATATGGGATAATAAACCATTCCTTTAAACCTTTTTTTTATAGGACTCACTCTGCTTTAGTCAATGCTCATTAAAAAAAAGTTCTTCTTCTCCCTTGGATTTCTCCCTCTAGAGGGGAATACAGGTAGGACTTCAAAAATGGCACAATAACCATTGTAGTTTGGGCATAGCCTTCTGTGAACATATGGGCAATTTACATCAGAGAATCACTGGTTTGGAAGGAACCTCAGAAGGCCATCCAGTGCAACCTATACTCAACGGAGAATCCAGTCTATAACAAAAGATCATAGGCTTAATGTGGGAAGGGACCTCGGAGCTCATCTAGTCAAACCTTTGTATTTGACAGATGACAAAATGGAGGCCCACAGTGCCCAAGGTTACACAAGTAGTCAGGAGAGGGTTAGGATTCAAAGCTAGGTCATCAGATAATAGATTTATTCAAAGCTAGGAAGGGTCTTAGGAGTCATTCTGGTTCAACCCCCTCATTTTGAAAATGAGGTCAATGAGAACTGCCTGTGACTTAAGGCCCTCTGACTCCAAACCCAGTGTTCTTTCCAATAGACCAAAAATATTTTGCCAACCTGAATGTAAAGACCTTTCATTAGAGGGAACCCCCTCCCTCCTGAGATCCCACTTTGGGATCATTCTAATTGGTAGGAAGCTTCTGTACAGTTATTGGCCTCTTAGTTCTGCCCTTGGGAATTAAAGGAACTTCTAATCTCTCTTTAGTACTCAGAGCTGACTGTCCTGTCATCTACATTGTCCTACATCTACCTTGGCTCACAACCAGGAGGCAGATTTATAAAACATAGTTCATATTCGTAGTAATTCTGCACTTGGAAAACTTATGATGAAATGTCTCCTGTTTCTGCCCCTAGTTAGAGAGCAAAACTCTCTAACAATGGGCTGGAGTTTGAACTCCAAGCCCTGTGCTAGTAAAAGTAACTCTCTCCTCCATGGTTCCTGATGGATCTTGGTCTGCAAATAAAAAAGCCCCAACAATGTAAAGAAAGGGTCTGTTTGGGGGCAGCTAGATGGCGCAGTGGATAAAGCACCGGCCCTGGAGTCAGGAGTACCTGAGTTCAAACCCGGCCTCAGACACTTAACACTTACTAGCTGTGTGACCCTGGGCAAGTCACTTAACCCCAATTGCCTCACCAAAACAAAAAAAAAAAAAAAAAGAAAGGGTCTGTCTGACCACAAGCATTCATGATAAGTAAGATAAAAGAAAGCAAACATAGTCTTTAGCAGAATAAATTTTAAAAAACAATTGATCAAAATAATTTATTGTCAAAAAAAATATTTTATTGTCACATAAAAGTGCTCTAAATCATTATCAATCAGAGAAATGCAGATTAAAACATTTTTTATACCTACCAGATTGGCTAAAATGATAGAAGGGGAAATGTAGACAATGTAACAAATGTAGACAATGTGGAAAAATTGGAACATGAATTCATTACTAGTGGAATTGTAAAATGATCCAACCATTTTGGAGAGCAATCTGGGATTATGCCCTAAGAGTTATTAAACTACCTATATCCTTTGATCCAGCAACACCACTACTTGGTCTACTTCCAAGGATGATTAGGGAAAAAGGAAAAGAACCTATATATTCTAAAATATTTATAGCAACTCTTTTAGTGGTGGCATGGAACTGGACATTGCTGAGATGGCCAAGAATTGGGGAACAGCTAAACAAGATGTGATTGTGATGGAATACTACTGTGCTATAAGAAATAATAAGCTCAACGATTTTAGAAAAACAAGGAAAGACTTGGTCAAAATAATGAAAAGCAAAATGAGCAGAACCAAGAGAACTGTGTATATAGTTAACAGCAATATTGTTTTAAGCACGACTCTAAACCAACAGGTTATTTTGTCTATTATAAATACACAAATGACCTATAAAGGATATATGAAGAAAGATGCCACCTACATCCAGAGAAAGAACAAATAGAAATATGTATAGAATAATTATAGAGATAGATAGACAGATACATACATACATACATACATACATACATACATACATACATACCCCTATTTGTGTCTAATGGTAGCCATTTCTGGGGGGATGGAAGAAAAAAAAGAAATGGACATAATTTTTTTCTATATTTGAAAAGAATTACAAGTTGTGCATAGTATATTTGCAGTTTCATATACAATCATCCTTTTTATACTATGTTATGGAAATACTTGTGTTATTCCATAAATTACAATTTTTCTTAAAAACTTCACAATTAAGTGGACATAAGAGCGAAACAGGGTAGGGACTGCCTATTCGTTCCTCCCTTGCAGGTTTGTTTTTCTCAGCTCTCTTGTTACATGAGTGAGTGCCTAGAATAAAAACAAGTTGAACACCTCCTTGTTTATCCATTTAGAAGCTATCTTGCCTATAAAAGAGGGAACTGCAGATATGACAGACAATGGTTGCCATGTCACAACTTCTCCCTTCTCCCTTTGTTCTCTCCAAGGGTCCCAAAACTCCTGCCAAAGTCACTGTGCATGAAAAACGTTCACCCTGCTGTCTGATGGCTGATCTCACATTGGTTTCCTCTCTTCTCGAACTTGGAAGAAATACATATATAAATCCCAGCTTGGTTTTTCGTTTTGTTTTGTTTTCCTTTTTCTTTTTTTGGTGGCCAGCCAACCTTTCATCAGAGTTCTTCTATACAAATTTGATAAGCACGCCAACTAGGCTTTCATCCAAATCATTGATAAAAATGATTAAAATTGGATTAAAAAATTTAAAAAAAGAAACCAAGACCAAAAGTTGATTCTTGAGACATGCCATAAGCCCCTTCTCTCCCAGTTAACACTGTATTGTGACATCTTTGGTGTGCTTGAATACATTCATGCAATCAGCTTAGAATTTCCTCAAGTGATCATCTAGCCCATAGGTTCTTAAGCTTTTTGGAGTTATGGGTCCCATTAATGATCTAGCTAAGGCTTCTCAGAACATTTTTTAAAATTCATAATTGCAAAGGCAGCTAGGTGGTGCAATAGATGAAGCACCAGCCTTCGATTCAGGACCTGAGTTCAAATCCGGCCTCAGACACTTGACATACTGTGTGACCCTGGGCAAGTCACTTAACCTTGTTTGCCTCAGTTTCCTCAGCTGTAAAATTATCTGGAGAAGAAAAGGGCAAACCACTCCAGTATCTGTCAGGAAAACCCCAAATAGGGTCACAAAGAATCGGACACAACATAATAACAACAAGGATTCCCAAGAAACACCATTTATAATGTCAACATCTAGAGCATTTTTTTTTGCTGTACCAACTACCAAAGTTACTACCATGTGCACCTTCCCAATTGCCCTGAGAAGATGACTGGGCAAGATAACCACAAGAGCTGGAATGAGAGTTTTGAAGCCCTGTGGGTGTAACCCCCTCATTTTATCGATGAGGAAACTGAGGCAGAGTCATTAAGTAACTTGGCTAGTAAATGTCTCTGGCAGGATTTGAACTAAGATTTTTTTCTGGGTCCAAGTCCAGGGATAATAACAACACCTGCCTCATAGAATTTTTTGTGAGGATCAAATGAGATAATAAGTGTAAAATACTTAGCACGATATATAGCACATAATATACATTCTATACATGCTTATTCCTTTCCCTGTCTTTTCCCCAAATCCTCATCATGCCCAAGACTCATGGAAGGAAAAGATTTCATAATATATCAGCATAGCAGAAGAGATCAAAACCATGTGAGCACAGGATGAGGTATATTTTATCCCTGTCATATTGTCTGCTCCTGCAGTTGTCACGAGGATGCTTTCAGTGAGCCTACAGAAGATGAGCTTACATCCCAATACTTTTATTCAATTACAAAGATACAGGTGTTTTTCTACCTGTACAATAATCTACAGAAAATTAAATCTAAAAAAAAGTGAGATAAAGATTTGTCCCAAGATTTGTTTCTAGCCGTACTCCATCCAAAAAATAATAATAGTATGAATATGGCATGATAAGAATGACAATAACATGCTTATATAACGTTTTAAAATTTACAAAGCACTTTGAGCTTCACATTTGAACTTCGCAGCAATCCTGAGGTGTTTATTTCTATTCTTCCAACTTTGCAGATGAAGAGATGGAGACTCAGTGGCCTATGTGACCTATGCTATGCAGCTATTGAGCAGGAATTGGAACCGAGCTTTTCCTGATTGCTCTCTCCACTTGGTCACCCCAAATATTACTCTAGCCTGCTAACATTATTTGCTCCATTTCTTGCCCCCAATGGCTAGGCTTTATTCGGTCTCCCATATGGAGCTACTGTTTTATTATAATTATGAACATGGTGTTATATGTTTGTTTGCATGAATAGTGGCAGCCCGAGGTTATGCATTTCTGAAGGGGATCATTTAACTTGCTTTGTTTAGCACCCAGAGTGGCATGTACAAGGGGCTATTTAATACATGCTTCTTGATGGTGATGATAATGATGGAGGTGATGATAATGATGATGCTGGAGGTGATGATAATGATGAAGGCAATGATGACAGACTCCTTGTTAAATAGCTTTCTGATAACAAGTACTAGTTGGAGCTCATTAAAGTCACAAGCGATACCCCTGTTGATTTATATTACTTATGCATTCAAGGGAAAATATTCCCTTTCTTCTCAGCTTCTCATATCATTTTATTTATTTCTTTTCCACAGTCTATTTAACCTCAAACCAATTTAGCTATCCTTCACAGATTCGCAGCATTGTGACGTGTGACGTATGGCGAGCATCTGGCTCCGTTCCACGGATCTTCAAATTTCTCCAGTTTGAATCATCTCTAGATAACATCCTGCCCCCCCCCCCAACCCAATCTGTCTCTCCCCCACTGGAACGTAATGTGATGGATAACCTATAGATTGGGAACTTGTCATAGATAATGGCTTCCAGGACCTTTAGAAGGAGATTAGAAACGTTCTAGCTAAGAGGGAAACCTTGTAGTTCTTTCTACCTTGATAATAACATTTGTATAGCACTCTATCTAGCAAGAGTGGGTTCAGTGGCCCAGGGCCCTTGACCTAGGGAGCTAGGCCTCCAGCGATGCCAGGTGAATGCCAGGGCAGACAGCTGCTATGAACATGTTTATGTGTATGTAAACATCACTCGACTTGCCCTGAAATTTGAGCGCCATCTGGCCATCTGGCCATCTGGCACAATTCTAGCCTGTGTCTCAACTGTACTGTAGGCAGCTTAGAGAGAGCCCTGGGGTAAGCCCCATGGACTCTGTGGCATGGGCTCAGACTCAGATACACAGTATTGGAAGTAAACTTCATGACCTTTGGGGCTTTCCCATCCTGTTGGCAGATGAGGAGACAAAAATCACAATGCAAATTAAATAGTGTCTGATCTACCATGGGGGGTGGGGGGTGGGGAAGGGAGTGATCCCAAAGCATTCTTAATTAAATGGGCAACACTGGAAGTGCCCAGACAATGGAATATCCAGGCAGAATCTCTCACTTCTGTTAAAAAGCTGTTCTCTAAACATAGCTAATAATTCTCCCTCCATCCAAATCACCATCTCATTGAAGTAATCCCCACTTTAGAGCCCAGGGACAGAAAAGAGCACAGCTGAGTATTAATACCAAATAAACTCTATTATCTTCAACCCTGCTCACCCCCTCCCGCAAAGCTCTCCCTGGTCCCCTATTCCCTCAGATTCTATGCGCTGTTGCCTTGTTTCCATAGAATCACAGAAATTAAAGCTTAAGGAAAAGGGAGGAAAAGACTGATTTTTTTTTTCCTTCACACAAACCCCCAAGGGTGAAATGCTACCACATTCCTCCTCTGAGATCCCCAGCAGCCTGTTCTGCTGGGAGTTCAGCCTAAGTGCAGAGAGCTCTGTGCTCCATGCGATGGCTGGGCTGTCATTGGCATCTGAGCCCTGGATCTGGTTTGGCAGGTACTGGACTGCCACAGTCACATTTGCTCCTTCCAGAAGAGCTTTCATCGCCCTGCTTAGCTCTCATTTCCTGTTCAGGATTAAAAACCTCAAGATCATATAGATTTCTAAGCACTTCCAAAGTATACTCCATCTATCACTAATCACCCTGAGGTCTGATTTGGGGGAGGCGGAGGAGGGAGGAGTTCATGGAGAAAGGGGCTGGACAGGAAGCGAGGATCCAGAGTCAGAACTAGTCTGGCCTGTGCCCCATGGCCCTGGATTTCCCCCTGTATAACAGAGCACTACTTGCTTTGGGGTTAGGTCTAGGAAGCCAAATGTTCGCCAGATTCTTTTAGCATAAGGAACTTTCATTCTAGAGCTTATGTAAAGAGATATCCAGGGCTAGTGCTAGGGAAAACTAGGAATCTAGCCAAGTTTTCTTTTGATGTCTATCCTTCCTCCTTTTGGGTGCCGGTCCCAACTTCTCTTTCACTTCTCACATCGATATCCTCATGCCATCCCTGCAGTTCAATTAAAAAAAAAAAAAAACCGTTTATCAGGCTCCTTCTATGTCTGCAACATTGTTCTAGCACCTGGATCCAGCACAAAATTTAGTTAGGACAGAATCTCTGACCTCATGGAATTTATAATCTAGTAGAAAGCTATGAAAAATAATTAGAATACAGAATAATTGTAATATATATATATAATAAATATATTCGAGAAGTCAGCATGGGTATGGGTTAGAGAGGTGTACCTGAACTCAAGAAGACCTGGGTTCAAGTCCAGCCCTTGACCCCTACTGGGGGGTGACTTTGGACACATGACAACTACTTAGTACCCCAGGTACTCTCTTCTTCTCCATCTTTCCCTGTTACTCAGCTCACTAGGCACAGGACACTGAAGCACTCATGAGATAGGCTCTTCCTGCTTTTACACGCTGCCAAGAGTAAGAATGAATTTGGGGCCCTCTTTAGAACTACTAGCAATAACTGCTGTCTTCCTTCCCCCCAGATCTTCATCTCTTTGACTCTGGTTATAATGAGCAACAGATTATTGAAATCTACCTGTAAATTCCATTCAAGTCAATAAACAATGGTGGAACCGGACTCGGGGAGTGAGGCAGGACCTCAGGTGATTAACAGGTTTAACATTAGGCCCTTTTATTCCCTGCTCATTCATCAAATCAACGAGATAAATCTGGGTGTGGTCACAGGTCACTGAGATGTTGGAAGGAGGGGGGGGGGGCAGGGGGGAACCCAGAGTAAGGAAAGTGGGAGGTAATGAGAGAGATGGGAACAAAATCTGAGGTCATTTGCTTCTTTTGTGTTTCTGCTTGTGGTGGTAGAGAAACAATCTCTCATGCCAGGTAGCATGCAATGCAGTTTAATGCAACACAGCTGCTGACCTGAGTACGAATAACAATCTCCTGTTAGCAGTGAGAAAGATGGATAATTTGAAGACGGACTGGTCCTTGTTGGTTACACTGTGGATTTGCACTGAAACCAGGAAAAGGGCCCCTGCCTCCCAGTCCAATGTGACCTTCTGCTGAGTGAAAAGGACAAGCAGCCAAAGGTTAATGTTTTTTACCCAGAGTACTGGACCAATAACTAGGGTGGGGCAACCAGGGATTTGCCCCAGG
This sequence comes from Dromiciops gliroides, assembly GCF_019393635.1. Lineage (NCBI taxonomy): Eukaryota > Metazoa > Chordata > Mammalia > Microbiotheria > Microbiotheriidae > Dromiciops > Dromiciops gliroides. The sequence continues at coordinate 71,493,536 of NC_057865.1, forward strand.
CCAGTATATTCAAAGGGTGCCAACTGGCAGGGAATCCTCTTCCTTCCCTGCCCACATTACAGCTGCAGTAGCAGTTATTTGTAGGGCCTTTTCTCTTCTTTCAATAGCTTAGAGGTCTCTTGCTGCCCTGGGGCACACTTCTTCCCCGGCCTTCACACCTTGGCTAAGCCTATCCACACCCTGCCCCAACCAAATTGTTAGTTACTGTTCTGTACGTGTCTAAACCCAGGCAGCCCAGCTGGGCGGGCAGCAGCATCCTCACACACAAAAGACAATTCCTTTATTGGGAGTGAAGCTTCAGCTTTGAAGCCTTATTGCCCTGCTCAGTGCAACTGCCCAACTCTCAGCTGCTGTAGAGAATCATGATCAGGCCCTATTGATCACTGCCTTCCCCCCCCCCAACCCCCTCCCCCCCCCCAGCATCTCTTGACTGGATGCTCTAGTCACACTTGAATGAGCGGGATTTAATTTAAGCACTTTGCTATCTGAAGATCCTATCAGTTCAGTTTCATGAAATTATGACATTAAGGCCTTTGCTTCCCAAAGGAATCCCCGAGTGCTGATGTTCCTGATGCCCTGTGCTTCCCTGGCTCAAGACGAGGCTTTGGGAAAAGCTAACTCTCCTCCTCCTTTTCTCTACTTTCCTCTGCAGTCACTGTTACTACCCATTGGATCATCTTTGTTCCTCTGCCCACCAAGGAAAAAAACAGCAGAGGTCCTAAGACCACACAATGTTTACAAAGCAATTTCCTATGTGATCTGAGAAGTAAGCACCCCAGCTACAGGCAAAGGCAAGATAAAGCAGTTTGAAGGTCATCTGACCCTTTCCCTGTGATGCTTAGCACATAATAAACACTTAGGAAGCACTTATTTGTTCATTCTTTCACTTCTACAATTTTTTTTTCAATCACTCATGACCCAATCGAGGTAGCTCTCGGCTAGATCCTTGAGCTCAATTGGGTCAGTTAGTCATTAGACATTACTATGTACCAAGTATTGTGCTTAAACAGTGGGGATACAAAGAAAAAGCAAAACACTCAGAATAGTCCCTTCCATCAAGGAGCTCACATCATATTAGGAGCAATGACATGTAAGTATCTCAATATATATAAGATATATGCAGATTATAAGAAGGTGATCTGACGTGGGAAGGCATTACCAACTGGAGAAGGAAAGAGGGCAAGAAAGGCCTCCGGCAGAAGGTTGAATTGGACCTGAGTTTTGGCGTCCGCCAAAGAAATGAAGAGGCAGAGGTGAGGTAGCAGAGCATGGTAGATTTGGGGGCTGACCAGTACAAAGGCATGGAGATGGGAGCTGAGATGTTATATTAAAGGATCTACAGACAGGTCAGTATAACTAGATCATGGAAGGTAATAAAGCATAAGTTTAGAAAGGTAGCAAAGATCTAGGTTTTTAAGTGCTTTAAATGCCAGAATGCTTTGATTTTGATAAATACTTGCTCCTTGAGGTAGTGGGGAGCCACCAAAGCTCCTTAAGCAAGGGGTGCTTTAGGACAACGATTCTCAGAGTGTGTCCTAGGAACCCCTGGAGGTCCCTGATACTTCTTCATGAAGTTCAAGAAGTAAAAATTTTATAAATAGTAATACTAAGACATTTTAATTTTAATATGGTAACTATGAATAAATATAACCAACATAAATAAAAGCTCTTTGGGTGGGGAGGGGGTCCTTAGTAGTTTTTAAAATTATAAAGGTATTCTCAGATGAAACGGTTTGAGAACTTCTGCTTCAGCAAAATTGCCTTGGAAGCTGGATGGAAGATGGATTAGAGGCCTAAGAGCTTGGAGGCATGAAGACTGGCTGGAAAGCTATTGAGTTAGTGGAGGAGAAATGTGATGAGGCCCTGTATGAGATGATGTGAAGGTTGAGATGGCCAAGCTGGGCAACAAATCACACGGGAGGAATGAATGAGGTGCAGAGGATGGAAGACACATAAATTGTGATCTTAGGGAAGATGATGGTGCCACCCACCATAATATAGGGAAGTTAGGAAGAAGGGAGAATTTAGGGGCAAAGGCAATGAGGTCTATTTTGGACATGCTGAGTATGAGATGCCTACTGGAATACACTCGGAAGCCCAAGAGGCAGTTGGAGATGTTTACCTGTAGCTGAACAGAGAGACTAGTCTTAGAGGCACATATCTGTAAATAATATGAGTAGAGATGATAACTGAGCTCATGAAATCAGATGAGATTACCACATAGAATAGCATAAAGTTGAAAAGAGAAGGGAGACCCATGACAGAGCCTTAGGGAATGTCCACTCTCTGATGAGTGGATATAGCAAAATTCTGAATTTATTGGAAATAGAAGACCAATATAGTATAGCAGAAAGAGAGCTGCATTTGGAATCAGAAGACCTGGGATCAAATTTTAACTCTGACAATTACTATCTGTCAAATTGTGAAGGGAGGGAGGGAGGGAGGGATAGATAAAACATTTATTTTGAACTTACTATATGAAAAGCACTGGGGTTACAAATAGAATGGCAAGACAGTTCCTGCTCTCAAGGAGCTCACATTCTGTCGGGGGAAGACAACACAGGTTTCATTTGTGAGACAGAAATGCCCCATGGTCCTTAGGGTGAAGTGGCAAAGCAGATGGTAATGACTGTTCTTTATTATCATTTCAACTGACAAAATTATATCAGTTTCTGATGACAAAGCACTTGCCAGTGCCAAGGACTTTGATGGAAAGAACTTTCTTCTCTGGGTCTTGAGTAACTTTGGCCATAGCATGTTCAGGAACAGTCACCTGCTTCATCTCCACAGATGATGATGGCTGAGGGCACTGGGCTGGAAGCACTGTCATTCCCTGGGCTCTTGGGTTCAGGGTTCTGGGTTGTATCCACCAGGGTCTGAGAGGAGATGGTGATCAAGGGCGTGGTGATGGCCCAACATGTTCAGGACATGCCATCTCCTGTAATTCCTCAGGATGCCTTCCTGCTTCAGCTTAGGCTGGCTTGCCTGCCCTGTGCATGGAAGTTAGTTGTTGAGAATATCCAACCTTTTCTCCAAAGGGGTTGCCCCCCTGAGGCAACTGGGAGGGCAGGGATGGAAACAGGACCTGTCAGGAGCATGTTGGCATTCCCAGGACTCCTGTGCTTATCTCCCCCTTGGTCAGCTGGTCAGCAGTTGTTGCTGGCAGTGATGAGGAAAGGAGACCCCTTATTCACAATGATCTTTCCCCTCTGTAATGATCACTACTGGGGCTGGACAGGAAGCAGGTCTGGTGGTTTGAGGGACACTGCCATTTCCAAAGCTCTTGGGCTCAGGGTTCTGGGCTTTCTCTGTTTGTGTGAACGTAATAGTCAAGGTGGTAGCAGTGGTTTGTTATACCTAGCACTTGCTGCCTCTCAAGTGAGAAAGTCATTTAACTTTCCTGATCTTCATGTACTTTGTACCTGAATTACCTATCTCAATTCAAAATTTAAGCCAAACATTTAAGTGCAATGATAGCACAGAGACAAAAATGAAATAGCTCATGGCCTCAAGGAGCTTAAATCCCCATGGGATTGTTGAAAGGAAAGTGCTTTATAGATTATAAAATGCTAAAGAAATGTATTTGCTCAAAATGAGTTCATTTCACACACTGAATGTCTTAAAAATCCCAAAGCACAACAGGAAGAGAAATGTCAATCTCATCTAGTGGAATCCACCCACGAAGCTCCATTCAAAAAAGTGAATCAATAAGCAATTGGAGGAAAGTTCTAGGGGTTCAGAACACCAGAGAAGGGCCTTGCTTGGCCTTGCCCAATGACGTCAAGCAAAGTAGAGAATGCATGTTGTGAATCAGCTCCAGGCCCCTGATCTCAGAGCAACTGTGAATCAGCCTTGAAGTCACCTCCTGAAAATAAGCATTCAAAGCCACTGAAATGATGTTTGTAGGAGTGTGGGGGCGGACCTTGAGTTTCAGATGCTCTGAGTGTTTTGTCATGTCGTTTTTGTGGTTTTTTTTTCCATTAAGGTTTATTTGAAAGGGAAAAAAAAAATCCGGAAAGCTCAAGTCAACAGCTAAGAGGATTCTGTAAATACCATTCCTCCTACCTCAAGTGGCACTGCCTACATCAACAACTCAGACAACCTTTGAAAAGCGCTTTAGAGAGAAATTGGGAAGAAAATGAAAGTGAGAATTCCTAGCATCACAGAAAGTTGGAACAGAGTACCTGTTTTGATCTTCTCTTCTAAGCATGAAGAACTTCACCATCAATGTAGAGTAGCGGAAGAAGCGATGAACTTGGAAATCAGAAGACTTGTGTATTTGTTTGATGTTGAGCAAGTCATTATCTACTCTTGGGCCTCCATCTGTTCATCGGCAAGATGAAAAGGTTGGACTAGATGACTTGTAAGGCCCCTTCTAAATTTATGATTCTTTGGACATTGCCTACAAGTTGTCACATAGCTTCCAACTAAAGACCTTCCATGATAGGAAATTTTTTATGACTCTAAGACAGCCCATTCCATTTTTGGACAACTCTCATATTTAGGAAGTTTTTACTCCTATTGGTCCAAAGCTGCCTGTCTGCAACTGCTATTCATTGCGCCCAGTTCTGTCTTTTGGAGCAAAGTATAGAAAATTAATCACTTATCTACATGACATCCCTACAAGTATTTGAAGGAAATTATATCTCTCCTTGATCTTCTCTTCTCTAATCTAAATATCCATAGTTCCTCCAACTATTCTGGTTTAATATGGGTTGGAAGCCACTCTTAGTCTAGTTGCTCTCTTCGTGGCATGTTCCAAGATATCAATATCCCTTTAAAATATGGTATTCAGAATTGGGCACACTATTCCAGGTATTTTCTGGTGGCAGTAGGCTAAAAATAAATTAATACTTTCTTCATTCTAGAGATATTTCTCTTTAATTCAGCACATGCCGTGTCTCTAGAAGAAGGATTCTTAACCCTTTTGTGTCATGAACCCTTTTGGAAACCTGGTGAAACCTATTGACCCCTAGTCAAGATATTCATTTCATAATTAAAGGCTAAATTTCCATTAGAATTTAGCAAAAAAAAATGTGAAAAACTTTTTTCTGAGTTCATGGGCCCCCTGAAATCTATTCACAGATCCCAGTCTGTGGATACCCCACTTAAGAACCCCTAGTCTTAATGGATTCAATATGTGGTTATGAAATAAGGAAAAATGGGTTTGTACTAGAGCAGAGCTGGTTGTAGGGACATAGTAACTACTAGACACTAGCAGTTCTCCTTTGAAAAACAAAGTTTTCCTGGTAAGTCTTAGGATGTATATCAGGAAGGCAAAATACTGTGTACATTGACTGTTTCCTCTGTGTGTTCAGAAATCACATAGGCAGTGTGAAATGAAGGCTGGGTGTTTATTAGGCAATGATGAATGAGAAGTATAGTGAAATGTGAAGCAGGGGAAAGTGGGTACAGCCTACACAGACTCTCACTTTTTCAAATGCTGATGATCCAAGGGTGATCAATCAATCAACTATTTGTTCATCAAAACAATATTTATTGAGTACCAAGTTCAAAGTCTAGATGAGCAAATCCCATAAGGATCTGGATCTTCTCCATTTTCCTCACATTTACATTTACTTCAGTAGAATGTCAACTCCTTGATGACAGGGACCATTTTCATTTTTATCTTAGTACCTAGCACATAGAAGGAGTTTAGTAAATATCAGAACTGACCAAAAGGGACAGAATAGGCTTTAGAGCTGAGAAAAGCTGGAGAGATCATCTAGATCTTAACCCTTTTTCTTAACATTTGTTGGGATCATGGACCTCACTGATAGTCTAGTGAAGCCTGGGGATCCCTTTTCCAGAATAATGTTTTTAAATGAATAAAGTCAAATTCATGGATTAAAAGGTAAATCAATGATATTAAAATACAATGATCAGGGTGGCTAGGTGGTGCAGTGGATAAAGCACCGGCCCTGGATTCAGGAGTACCTGAGTTCAAATCCGGCCTCAGACACTTGACACTTACTAGCTGTGTGACCCTGGGCAAGTCACTTAACCCCCATTGCCCTGTGCAAAAAAAAAAAAAAATACAATGATCAATTAAAAAAGCCAAATTGACAACTACTGGGTTAAGAACCCCTGATCTAGTCCAATCTCCTTAGTTTGCAGATGAGGAAATTAAGGTCCAGTGAGTAAAGTAATTGGTGGCAGAGCTGCAGTGATCTGACTCCAAATTCACTCTCCATTCAATTATGCCCTGCTTTTCTCCTCTTCCAATACTTATGAGCATTTTCCCCAGGGTGAGGATGAGGGAAGGACAAAAAGGGAAACTGAAACCCCACTTTCTCGCTACTCAGACTTGAATAGTTACGAGTCCTCTGTTGGAGATTCTCTCTCAAAGTAGTTGCGTGATTCCAAGCTGTAAAGCATTTGGTGGTTGGTGGTGAGAGTAGAGATTGTGAAGAGCAGTGATACAGGACAGCCATCCTTTGACAAATGAAGGGATGTATTTGGCTAACATTAGCAATGCCTGCTATTTCAGGTTTAACAAGCCCTTCTAGGCAAAGCCATGATTGCTTTTCTGTCTTAAGGACTAAATGGGAAAGAGAAAGGAAACCCACTAGTTGAATCCCATGGCACTTGATCAAACCAGGATAAAACAATATAGGATTGGGAAAGAAAACTCTCAATAAATTGTGATTCTCCATTCACAACATTTTTCATGGCAGAGCAAGACTTTTAGTAGAATCTGGGATCCATTTAAGGAATCTCCTAATAATAGTAAAGCAAAGCTTGATTATGTCCAAATTGCTGCTTCATTGATGGTTAGAGATGGTTGATACAAACAGTCGATGTGCTGCCATCAGGCTCCCATGGAGTCGGCTTATTTGCAAAGAGCAGCACACTGAGTAGTACTAGCCAAAATCCTGTAGGAACCAATATTTCACCTTCTGAAAGTTTTCATCCAGACATTCCTAAGCCTTTGAAGATGATTCTCCATATTTGTCATGGCTGGCAAGAGCAACCAAGGGAACCCAAGCTCACTCACTAACCTAACTTGTCCCTGTTAAATGGGGAAAGGAAAAATCAACAGCATAGTCACTAATCAGGAGAGAACCTCTTGGGCAGCAAAGGGAGTCCAGAGGAGCAGAAGTTCTGCTCTTTTTCCAGACCTGTGATTTATCCTGGAAGATTCCATTCGTAAACTCTCTCTCTCCGAAGGAGTCCTGCCTGTCCACCTACCTCTCACTTCATCAGATTAAGTAAATGAGCATTTCAGCAGAGTATGATGGACAGTGTGAGATTTAAAATAACTTTCATATTTTTTTACCACAACAGATCTATAAATAAGACAAGGGGGTATTCATAATCTTCCATAACTTTACCATAGGCAGCCTTCTTTATGTTGTTACAGTGACTTCAAAGTTAGTTGATATCAAGGTCTGGAAATAGTCCAGTCAACCCTCTCAGGAGCTAAAATGGAATAAAGGTAGTGAGACAGAGAGAACTGGAGAACATAGAATGGATCCTTCCATCTTTGAAGTATTTGGAGAGGGGAGACTCCCGACGTCCCAGAGGGATACTGAAAGTTGGAGCACATACAAATCACACCTTTGCTTTCTAGATTGTTCCTTACTCACATGATGCCAGCCTGGGCCATAAAAGAGTATGTTACAAGTCTTGGGGTGCCTATCCATCAACCAACAACCATTTATTCCAACATCAGTTTTCCCCGTCCATTAAAGACCTGTTGGAGAAGGATGACCTCTAAGTATGACTTAAATTCATTATTCAGGCTCCAGTTTGGGAAATTGTCTCCACTCTACCAAACTAGCAGTCTCCCCTTCCTCATGGGGGCGGTCTGAATCCCAACTGGTCTGTGGGGAGCCCAGCTGTTCCTTGGGTAGCAAGCCACATTGCATAATGAGTCTTACCCTAGTGTTGGAACAGTAGATCCCTGCTCCTCTCAGAGGTTTTCGGGCTTGTCCTCTACTTCCCACATATTATTGGCTGGGTAAGAACCATTTGGTCAACCATGGGAATAGTAGGACCTTCTTCCCACAGGAAGCAGCCTCTACCTCATTCTCCTCCCACTCATGTCTAACTATTTCTCTGCTTGAAAAACACCATCAATTCCCAAATAAAAGAACTCACATGGTTCAGTGAGAATAGGGCCTTGGGAAGAAGAAAAAGAAGAAGCAAATTGACTATGAACAAATAACTGGAGTGTAGAGACTTGTTTGTAAAGATGGAGGCTGAAGCTACCATAGAAAGATTCCTGATTGCAAAAGGGCTCCAAGTTTGACACGTGGTCTCACCCTTCAGTTTTCATCCCAAGGGCCAACCCCAGCTTCCAGCAGCTGGACAGAGTGTGCAGCTGTAAGGAATTCATGGTGTTGCCAATTGAGATGACTTTGCTCTTGGCATTTGGGATTTGGTTCCATCCAAATGGATTTCCCATCTATTGGATAGCCTGGGATGAAGAAAGGAGGAGGATCCAGTTTCACTGTGAAATATTCTGAGTGCTATGGGGTTTCAGTGTGATTTTCATATGGACTTTTAGCATTGTCCTCCTCTGCCTCCTCTCCCTTTACTCAAGATCAGCTTGTTCTCCAAAGGAATCAACTCACCTCGGGATTTTTAACTGAGCTAGTCTATGGAAGCTGCTATCCTAAGACAGGTGCAGTAGGTCTAGGTGATAAAATTCACATGTTTTCAGTCAGGTCTCTTTCCTGAAAAAAGAACAATCTCCTTTTATGGAGAGGGAATAAGAAATATGTTTTGTGGTTTTAAAGAAAAAGGGAATTTATATAACAGAAATATAATTTCCCAGAAGTTCTACCAGATGGGCCATACATATGTCCATTGTTGAAATTATAAAGATGCAAATTTATACTTGATGTAAAGAAAATTTTCCAGACCACTGGAGTTGTGTGCAAAAATGACCTGGGTTGCCTGAGGAGCCAATGAGTTCCCCGCACTGGAGGTCTTCAAACAAAGGCTAGATAACGATTTGTTAGTTAGATGGTAGAAGGGATTCTTTTTCAGGTATGGGTTCAATGTCATGGCCCCTGGGGTCACTTTTAACTCTAAAATTCTTAGATTCTGGGTTTTGGTCTACGCAGTGGCTTATGTGACTTTTCTGGTCAAGTCATCAAGTTCAATACATCTGGTATTGATGACTTACAAAGGACATAGAATAGTTCATTTGATTCTCATGAGATGGGGCAGATTTTATAATCTTCCTTTTATATAAGATGAAACTGAGGCATAGCAAGTGGTAGTAGAATCCCTTCATTAGAGGTCTTCAATCAAAGACTGGATAACCATCTTTCAGGTATGATATTAGAGAGGATTCTTGTTCTGCTAAGGACTGTTCTAAATGACCTCCAATATCCCTTCTAATCCAAATATTCTGTGATTGTGTAAATTGACATGCCCAACTTCACACACAGCTAGTACCTGAGCCCAGGTCTTCTCACATCAAATTCAATTCTGTTTCTCAGTCTTCAAAGAATTTTGACTCTTCTACCCTCTTTCTCTGATAATGTTTAAGCTCATTATCATCCCACATCAACCTCCATACATACTTCACCCTTTCTTTAACCCCTCTCTAATCAAGAAACTTCAAAGAAACCAATGTGCTATTTAGAAAGAAAATGAGTCAAGGACACAGTCTAAAATCAACCTACTAGTTGTCCAGAATTAAGAAAGAAAAGATATGAGGCAAAAGGAATGGAATGGTCTCCTAAGTGAGGTCTACCTTTTGTTCAAACTGTAAAAGGACTTGTGTAGCTTCATAACCATCTTGAAACTGGCTCCTATGGTCAAACTACTCAAAGTCAATTAGACATTTGCCTGGTAGCCTAGGTTAGGAGAAGTGAATGACCACTTGTGTTTTCTGACCCTATATTCAAGCTTAAAATAGCAGTGTCTATATGTATTCATATGGAAATGTTTATCTGGATGCACAGCCAGGTGTCTTTGTTTTAAATTCTAAATTGATTAAACAATAAAGCTGATTGGAGCAAAATGTTATCCTTCCCCCTCACAGCGTGTGTAAAATTTGGCATCATTCCAAGCTATGTTCCTATTAATTTTTTCTATTCATAAGTGGAATACTTATGGCAGATTTTTTAAAAATATACATGAGTAAGGCAGGGCATTCACTGTTTGCAAGGAGAGTTGGATTGGACTTGGAGTTTGGGCTATGCAAATAGTAGTATTTATTACTAAGAACTAGAAAGAAGATGAAGCATTAGAACTACTAGAAACATGATAGATTGAATAGAACACTGGACTTGGAGTAGTCAGGAACAACTGTTTGGAATCCTGCTTCAGATATTTGTTAGCTGTGTGACTCTTAAAGAGTTGCTTAAACCCTCTAAATGTCTGTTTATCCATTTGAAAAACAAAAGAGTGACAGCATCTAAGAAGGATGTTGTAAGGATGGATGAGATAATGAGTATAAAACATTTTTCAAACCTTAAATAGCTATATAAATACCAGCTCTTATCCTTGAATTTCTCATAGTACCTTTCATAGGTCACTCCTCTGAACTTATATTCTCATCTGCATTATAGTTATATGAGATTCTATTTCATCTCCCTTTCCTAGACTGTGTGCTCTTAAGGGAAAGGACCCATTTCATATTCACACTCATTTCCTTTATATCCCCAGTGTCTAGCAATTGTAGTAGATGCTTAATAAATGTTTGTTAAATCAACACCTACTATGTCAGGCACTCTGCTAGTTACTGGGGATACAAGTAGAAAGAATGAAGCAGTCCCTACTCACAATGAGCTTATATTTCAATAGGGAAGGCAAGCAGTAGATGTAAAAATGTATACAGAAGAGTTATGTTTATGTGTGTGTGTGTGTGTGTGTATGGAATATATATGGAAGAGAGGAAGAGAGAGATGGGGAGGAAGGTGGATGGGGAAGAGAGAGAGAGAGAGAGAGAAGCTAAATACAAGGTGGATTGGGAGAGAGGGCACAAGCCACTGAGGAGATAAAGAAAGGCTTCATGCAGAAGTTGGTACCTGAGCTGAATCTTAAAGCAAAAACGGATAAAACATCTATTAAGGACTTACTATGTGCCAGGCACCAAGCTATCTTAAAGGAAGAGAAGGGAAATGGAAGTAAAGAGGAAGTTCATTCCAGGCATGGAGGATGACCAGTGAAACAGTACAGAGACAGGAGATTAATGGTGGGGTGTGTGAGAAGAACAGACAAAAGGTTAGTAAGGCTGGATCACAGAGTATAGGAGAGAAAATAATGTCCAGTTAGACTAGAAAGGTAGGTTAGAGTCAGGTGTTATGATATTTCAAAGGTTTCTTCAAAGTGAAGTTTATATTTTATTCTAGAGAAAATAGGAAGTCACTTTGACTTGGTAGATTGGAGAATCACCTGGTCAGATCCACACTTAAGGGAAATTACTTTGGCAACATTGTGTGGGGTGAACTAGAGTGTGGAGAGACCAATTAAGAAGCTGTATTATTCAAGTAAGAATACTTGGTTAGCTACCACTAGAGCCCTAGCCCTACCTGGGTTCTTTGCCTTTGACTCTGCCTACCTGGTTAGATGAGGTCAGCAGATACAATTGAGGCTCTTCTGGGTTAGTGATTCCCACTTCAATAAACACAATGATTATTCTACTTAATTGGTGCTTTTTTTGAAATTATTTTGTCTTATTTTCCAACTTAAAATCAAAGGACCACTCAGGTGAAAAACAACACACCTACTTGGGAGTGTCTTCTAATCAAGGCTCTCTATGTGATCTAGACCCTTCTCTTATCTGATTCCTTAGCAAAAGGATTCGAACCCAGTCTGACCTCTTCCTTTATCCTTCTTGCATAGTAAGAAAAGCAGGAGCCTCCTCCTGTCTTTAAAGAAATAGAACACATTAATTTTATCAGAATATTTAAGGCTGGGATTGTTTTTTTTTTCCTTCTGCTTCTTGCTCAAGCCCTAAAGATTCAGCAGTCTCTCAGTTTTGAAAAACAAGGGAAACAACAGCTATTAGGATTATTAAACTTTAATCTTTGCTTTTCAAGTGAAAGAAAGGTCCTTTTTCTTAAGAGATCCTCAATCAGGACCTCTGTTTTACTACAAAAGAAACCAAGGATGCTTCTCTTAAACAGGGATTAAGAGATAAGATTCATAATAAGGGGAGAGTTTGAGGTAGCAATATTTCAATACCCTGCAAAAACCTAATATGATGTTTGGATTATCTTATATTAGAATGGTAGGTTATTTAATTCAACAAACATTTATTAAGCTTCTAGTACTTGGGATCCAGTTTGTGAGCAATGGAAAGAGTCAGAGAAGCTGGGTTTGAATCACAACACTTACTTATGACCTGTGTGACCTTGGACTGGTCACTTATACTCCATGGGTCTCAGGGAACTGATATGCAAAATGAACAGATTGGATTAGAATCTCTAAGGTTCCTTCCCAGTTCTAAATCCACAACCCTGAAGATACATCTAAGATAATGTTTCTAGAGCCCGGAAGAACTGAGTTCAAATTCTAATACAAACTAACTGTCCATGAGACAACTATACAGACTATCTATCCATGGGAAAAACACTTGACTTCTGAATGCCCCAAGTATTTTTGCTTCAGTGATCTGCCTCTGTAGAGGGAGTTTTCCAATACTAATGAAATCGAAGGTTTAGACTCCAAAAGAACACAAATGAACTCACTGTGAGACATATAAAGGAACTTACAAACAAATAGGAAGAATAATACATATAGGGAAATAAGGGGAAGGCACTAGGCATTTATTAAGTACCTACTATGTGCCAAAGACTATGCTAAGTTCTTTATAACCATTATCTCATTTGATACTCACAACAACCCTGTGAGGTGGTATTAAAACTGAAGTTTTGCTATGTGACCCTGGGCAAGTCGCTTAGCCCTGTTTGCCTCAGTTTCCTCACCTCTACAAATGGGGTTATGAAGAGTTGGACATGACTGACAAATGACTAAACAACAAAAACAGACAGAGCTTAAGTGACTTGTTCAGGTAACATACCTAGTAAGTGTATGAAGCTAGATTTGAAGTCAGGTCCTCCTGATTTCAAGCCCAGCACTCTATCCACTGATCCACCTAATAACTGTGATAGTAAATAACCATTGTACAAATTAGAATACAATGACATTCATGAAAAATAAGAGGGTTAGACTAAAAGTCCCTTCCTGCTTTTAGTCTATAAGCCTGTGCTCTATGCTTCTGAGATTTCAGACTTGGATTGAAAGAGTCAAGGATGGGGGGAATAATTTCTGGTTAAGGGAACCAAGAAAGGCTTCATAAGAGGAGGTGACACATAAACTGGGCCTTAGAGGAAGAGACAGATTTCAACAAGTAGAAAGTTGGAAGAAATAAGCTCCAATCAATCAGCAAGGTTTTATCAAGCACTTACTATGTGCCAGACACTATGCCAGGTATTAACAACATGACAGGGGTTGTTGTTATTCATCCTTCATTTTGGGGGAAAAAAATGACATCATGGGGTGAAATCTTGCCTTGCAAGTGAATTGGATTGAAGTGGAGTTGCACAAATCAGCAGCTTAACTCTTCCAGAGTCATCTAAGTCCAGTGGCAAGACAGAAGTCAGAACTGGCTATGGCCCATGATGCAGCGGATGACCTTTCTTAGGGTAGGCACCTAACTAACAGTGAGTTTAAAGCCTGTTGGTTATCCTCAAGCTGATTTAGCCCATCTGCCAAATGTTGCCACTACACATGCTACAGCTTTTTGAGACCACAGGTGAGAGTTAGGGACTAGATTTGCAATTTCATAGGTACAGGCAATTCCCCAGTTAGAGAAATCTCTCTACTAATTCAGGTCAGCACTATCTCTGCAACTTATACTCGGAAAGAGCTGCCCAAAGCATTGAGAAATTAAGTGACCTGCCAAGGATCATGTAGCCAGCAATTGTAAGAAGTGAGACTTGACAGCCTCAGACATTTGACACTTGCTAGCTGTGTGACCCTGGGCAAGTCACTTAACTCCAATTGCCTTACCAAAAAAAGAGAAAAAGAAAAAAGAAGTGAGACTTGAACCCAAGTCTTCCTAATTTCAAGGTTGGCTCCCTATCCTCCAGACCATGATTCTTCTCTGTGTAAATGCCTAGAGGTGGATAAAGGTAGGCTAAAATTTAAGAATAATGCGTAGTTAAGGTTGGCTGGCAAGTAGTATGGACACTGGCTGAAATAAATGGACCGCTTAGTAGGACAGTTGTTTCAGCAGTTCTGTGAAGGATAGATTGAAAAAGACCAGAGATGGGGAGGCTGGTTAAGAGGCTATTACAGTACTTCAACTAAGGAGCAATGAGGGCTAAGACCAGGTTGGTAGATGGAAGTTAACTGGATATACCCACCAGATCTTTTGGACATGTCAGAGAGACATCCATGTACTTCAAAGCCAACAAGAAGATAAAGTCTAGGAGGCAGGGATAGCCCTATATTCTATCCAAGCAGTGTTGGTTCATAGCCAATTACAAGACTTTTCTTCAGCACACAGTGCAAACCTGAGTTATCATATCTGACAGGAAGTAGGCAGTGGACATTATGTATGCTCTGAAGTGAAAGGCAGGTGAAAGTCCCACCATTATAAATGGCTAGAAGCATGCCTTTGACTGGAATGCCAACCGGGCACGTCCTAAGGGGTAAAGGTAAGAAGAGGAAACAGCAGACCAAAAGAACTGGGGAAAAAAATGACCGAGGTTTTCAGCTTGATGCCTGGGTGAGTGATGATACCATCATCAAAAATAGGGGTATAAAGAGCTTAGGCCTGTTTTGTGAGGAACAAAATAAATACAATTTTGAATATATTAACTTTGACATTTTGGCAGGACATTTAACTAAAGACAGCCATCAACGCAGCTGAAATTGAGACACTAGAATTTATGGGAACAGGATATGTAGATGTGGAAGTCATGTCTATGAGTCAGTCAACAAGCAGTCATTGAAAACGTGGAAGTAGATGATACCCCAGGGAAAAACAAGGATTAAAGAGTGGAGGCCATATAGCTTTAGGGGGTGTCCATCATTTTGAGGAGTGGGAGAGCAGGATGAGGAAGAGGAACCCATAAAAGTGATTAAGAAGATATGAAAGTAAATGGTATCATCAAGGCAGAACAAAAAGGTGAGAGCTAAGAACAGAGCCTTAGGAGATATCTACTCTGGGAGGCATCTAGGGGAGTGGGCCCATAAAAGAGGTTATGAAGTAGAAAGGAGTAAAGTAGAGAGTCAGAATAAAGTGGTATCATGGGAACCATGGAAGGAGGAAGTATCACAAAGGATGGGTGGTCCCCAATGTCAAACTCTACAGAATGGCCAAGGACATTAAGAATTGAGGAGGCAGCTAGGTGACACAGTGGATAGAGCACTGGCCCTGCATTCCAGAGGACCTGAGTTCAAATACAGCCTCAGACACTTGAGACTTACTAGCCGTGGGACCTTGGGCAAGTCACTTAACCCTCACTGCCCTACAAAAAAAAAAAGGAAAAAAGAAAGAAAAGAAGGAAGGAAGGAAAGAAGGAAGGAAGGAAGGAAGGAAGGAAGGAAGGAAGGAAGGAAGGAAGGAAGGAAGGAAGGAAGGAAGGAAGGAAGGAAGGAAGGAAGGAAGGAAGGAAGGAAGGAAGGAAGGAAGGATTGAGAAGAAGCCTATGAAATTGTGAGCTAGGGCATGGTTGGCAATTTGAAAAAAAAAATGGGATTCTCAGTAGATTGGTTGAAAAGTCAAAGTGCAGATAATGAGAAGGGATGGCCTGAAAGAGAAGACATTGAGGGTTGATGGCTCTTTCTTGATATTTGGCAGTGAAGGGGAAGAGAAATTGGATAGTAGTTTAAGGAAGTGTCCATGACAAGAGAAACACAGGAGAATACAAAGAGCACTGACTCTAGATTTGGAGAACCTGGGTTCAAATCCCATGTCCAACGTTATACCTCCTGTGTGACCTTGGCCGAGTCAAATAACTTCCCGGAGGCTTAGTTTCCTCATGTGTAAAAATGAAAGGGACCTCTCAGGTGCCTTCAGTTCTAAATCTGTTATTATTTTAGAGTAGGGAGACATAGGTTTCTTTTTTTTTAATGATGTACTAAAGGAGAAATTAAAGATGAGAAGAAACTGAAGACTAGATGGAGTGATTAAAGATGTGTGTGTGTGTGTGAGTGACAGAGACAGATAGAGACAGGCAGAAAGAGACAGGAACACAGAAAGAAAACAGGAAATTATAGGTTTAGTGCATAGGTAGAAGAGTTATACTCTTACTAATAGCCCAAAATCTATTATATTTAAAAAGCCCAAAATCTATTATATTTTAAAAGTTGTGTACAGGTATTTACATAGGAATCAAACTGCGAGGCTTAACCAGAAAAAGCCTTAGATTTGAAATCAGGAATCAATGCTTCAGCATACTAAGTAGAAATCTGGTAACACACTAATTGTACTATGCTATATGATATATCTGTTGTAAAATAAATTACTTTGTCAGTACTGGGACATTGTGCTATTTTTCAAGCATCTGCATGGTATATTATCATACTATAGCTATTTGACCCAATGTTCAATTAAAAGAAGGTTTCTTAGCAACTAAAACAATATTATTGTGGAGTCTGAGGCAAACCACTAGATTAGCAGAAAATCCAAATTCCAAGGTCTGAATCAGAACTTCCTGTTACCCTCACTCCTTTCTCTTAAATTAGAAAAGTTCTCAAGAAAAAAAAAATACTTTAAGGCGAAATTCAGATGCCACCTCCTACATGAGATTTTTCCTGATCAACCCAATTAGTAACATTTTCCCTCCTCACCCACTACTCCCCAAATTATTTTATTATATGTATGCATACACACACATACACACACACACACACACACCACATATATATATATATATAAATTTTGAAAGGCAGCATGGTGTGGTGGTTAAAAAGCCCACTTACGTTTCAGGAACCAAACAACCAATCATTTATTAAGCACTAGTTACTGTGTTAGGTGTTGTTCTTTGTCCTTTGTTTTCCAAGAGGACCAATAACATCACTGGATGATATTTTGACTCCTGAATTGGATTTAAGTGAGGCAGAGCTACATAGTCATCAGCCTTACTCTCTCTTCCAAGGTCATCCCAGTCCAGCCTGCTTCATGACCATTGGAACAAATTGTTCTCATCTGCTCATTTAGCTGGGAGAATTTTCACATGCTTGGGGTAGACATCCCCCTAACTTACTGAGAAGTTTGAAGTCTGTCAGTTACTCTTAACCTGGTTTATCCCATCTGCCAAAATGATTTTCCCAGGATGTGTCAGTTGTGTATTGTACAGCTTCTTAGAGCCACAGGTGAGAGTTAGGTGAAAGGTGGATGAACAGCCCTGAAAACGGCTTGGCAAGCCTTTATACCAGAGGTGCTAGTCTTCCCCCAAACACTCCATCCTCCCCCATGCTAGGAGCCGAAGATACAAAGATCAATGTAAAACAGTATTTGCCTACATAGAGTTTAAATTTGAATGGGGCAACAATGAGCACATATAGTATGAACATGCAAAACATATACAAAGCAAAAAGAGAAAGGTACATGGAAAATTTATTATATATTTAAAAGGAATAACAAGTTGTACATAATATATTTGTAGTTTCATGTGCTGTGTCATAGAAATGTTTGTTTTATTTCTTAAGTTCAGAAATGGGGCAGCTGGGTGGCACAGTGGAGAGAGCACCAGCCCTGGAGTCAAGAGGACCTGAGCTCAAATCTCACTTCAGACACTTACTAGCTGTGTGACCCTGGGAAAGTCACTTAACCCCAATTGCCTTAAACATCTGGGGCCATCTCCAGTCATCCTGGTATGTATCTTGCCACTGGACCCAGATGGCTCTGGAAAAGAGAGTGAGGTTGGTGACCTTGCACAGCTTTCCCTCACTTGAATCCAATTCACTGTAAGTTATGACAACACCTCTCTATGTCATAGTCTTCTTCCAGAATGAAGGACAAACAACAAAGTTCAGAATAAATAAAATGAAATAAAAATTTAAGGTAACCAGAGCAAGGAAGGCACTAAGAAATAGGAGGGTGGAGTTTAGGTGGACAAGACAGGAAAGACTTCAAGCAGAAGACCTTGAGCTGAAACCTGAAGGAAACCTGGGATTCCAATGTAGAGGACAACAACAGGAGGTAGAGTGCCACAATTAAAGACAGTAAGACCAATAGTATTTAGAGGAGAGCAATGTGTATTAACACTGGAAAGGTAAGAAGGGACTACGCTTTGAACAGCCTTACATATAAAAAGAGGTTATATTTGATCCTAGATATAGCAGGTATAGCAGGCCCCTGGAATATATTTACATTTGGAGGGGGGGGGGGGGACTGACGTGGCCAAAAATCCTATGGGAAGGTGTGGCTTAGAGTGAGGAGAGACTAAAGACACAGAGACCAATCAGGAGGTCATTGTAATATTGCAGAACAAAGATGAAGAGGGCCTGAACAAGAAGGGGAGGGAGGGGGTAGCTGTGTGAGAGAAATACAAAAGAGACCATGAAAGTAGAAATGGCAAGAATTGGTAGGCTAAGTGGGAGTGGAATGAGAGGCAAGAGTTGAAGATGATACCAAGTTTGTAAGGGAGGTAACAGAAACAGGGAAGTTTGGGAGAGGGTTGAGCACCAAGAATGTGTCCTGTTGTTAAGTTTGAGATGCTATAGCTCATCCAGCCCCAAATGCCCAATGGGCAGTTAATTGGTGATACTTGGACTGGTTATTGGAAGAAAAATTAGGGCTGGATGTATAAAAGCCAGAACAAAGTAGGTACTATATAAATGTTCATTGATTACTTATGTGTTTAAAAAAAACCAAGCAAAACATTACATCATTTCTCAATAATCCTACCTTGTACAGTGTTCTGCCTTGTCTCCCCCTGCGACTTCAAACAGAGCCACCCACAAGCATCCCTGTTCCACCATCCTGTGGCATCCTGATTCCAACAATACCACCATTACTCCAAACATCTGGTAAACTCCCCTTTTGAACTTGCTTCCCAAGCCTGCAGTATATTGTTTTGACTCTGCTCAGTGGTGGCACATAGTCATTCTTTGAAGATGAATTTGATTTTGGAAAGTAGCTAGAAGTCATTTGTAACCAAGCCTGGTGAATAAAGCAGATGATCAAACTGGGTCATATGGTTTGGGGGATTGGGAGAGGAGGAGAATGTGTGCCTGAGATATAATGAGATCAATTTTCTTGTGCTCCTCATAAGCCAAGACTGAAGGCAAAGGCAGAAGAGAAGCCCTGAGGGGCAGCTAGGTGGTGCAGTGGTTAGAGCACCAACTGGAGTCAGGAGGACCTGAGTTCAAATCCGGCCTCAGACACTTGACACTTACTAGCTGTGTGACCCTGGGCAAGTCACTTAACCCCCATTACCTGCAAAAAAAAAAAAAAAAAAGAAGAAGAAGAAGAAGAGAAGCCCTGAACCATTTTTGAGCAATAGCAGAACAGCTGGAGAAATATCTACAACTTCCCAGGATGACTGCCTTGAAGAACAACATTCAGGCAGATGCTTGAGCTCTGCTGTGTTTGTTAAGAAATATCAGTTCCATCGCTTCCCAGTCCCTTCTCATCTATCATATTAACAAACATATCCACACGTAAACAGATCTGCCCAGTACAGAAACATTTATGAAGGGACATAAGTAGCTTTATGATGCTTGTGAACTCTCTTCCCTTTGAAGGAGGTTTTTAGGGGAAATGAGTTGAGTTCTAAAGGACAAGTGGACTGTGGTATATGCAGGAAGCAAACTGCATGGCTGAGACCACCCAAACGAGTGCTTGCCTAAGCTAGTCTAAGATGGGATTTAAACACCTGGATGCTGCTTCTGTTTTCCATGTCTTACCCTGAGCACAGGTGATCAAACAATGTGCATTTATAAATCCTTGGTGGTGGAAGAAATAGTTACTTTGTCTATGGAGTATCTACTCTAGAAATTATCCTGCTGATCATTTTTGGAGAGAGAACTTTTTTAGATTTCAGCCAGACTCATGCTTTATTCAACAGTGTTTCATCAGGACTATGGAGTAGGGGCAATGAGCCAGAGAAAAGGAAAACCTGACCCTGTTAGTATTGAAACTGGAGTGGAGGGGACATGTTTGAGTACAAATTGCCTTCTTCCCAAAAAATCTAAACTCCTGGAGGACCAGGAGTTGTCTTTGCCTTTGTTTCCCCACACCTGGTACAGTGTCTTGCACAAAGTAGGAACTTAAATTTATGTTGAATTTTATTTTATTTTATTTTAGTGGGGCAATGAGGGTTAAGTGACTTGCCCAGGGTCACACAGCTAATAAGTGTCAAATGTCTGAGGCTGGATTTGAACTCAGGTCCTCCTGAATCCAGGGCCGGTGCTTTATCCACTGTGCCACCTAGCTGCCCCCTATGTTGAATTGAATTGAAGGCTCTTTCTAAACAGCTCCTTTTTTCCCTCCCTTACTGATCCCTTTCAGCTTTGGTGTGGAGACAGATTGATGCTTTCCATACACGGACAAATCTCCTTGTCAGAAGCTATCGAGGGGACTTTTGAAAAGTTTCTGATCGAAGTTCAGAATCTATTTTTTTTACACACCATGCTTCTTTGGAAGAGAGAAATGTGGATAGGAACTAGAGCCCTAGAGGGAGGGGTGTATCCGTCTGCACAATATGTCCCCTTGAGCTCTCAGGCTCAACCCTGTTCTTCCTGGTCTCCATCCATGTATTCCTGGAAGTCTAGCCCTTCAGATTCCTGGCTTAGCTCCTGCTGCCTCAGGAACGGGGTTGTAGGAAGCAAGTTCCCAACCTCTGCAATCTGGACTGTGGTGGGCCAGCTCTTCAATTCATTGGCGTGCTGAGCCTACTCTTCACCATTTCTCTCTAGCGGACACTTCTTCGTGGGAACGTCAAGAAAGTGTCTCTTGGGTTGCCAACATCTTCTCTAATTTTTCTGATTTCCTCTGTTGTCATGTTAGTCATGAGTGTAGTCCCCAAAGGCTCCCAGGCACGTGTACAGAAACAAATTTTCCATTTCCATGATATTAGGTCCAGCAAGAGAAGCCAAAATTCCCCAGTAGAGAAAGAAGGAAGCCAGAGGATTGTACTTCAGAGATGCCAAACCGGAGTGATAGGCTTTGTCTGATGCAATAGTAAAAAGAAAATACAAAAGCCAGGTCCAGGTTTCATACTTGGAAAGATGTCTACAGTCCAGGGGCCAATTTGGATCTAGTATCCCCAACCGGCAGATCCATCCTTAAAGTTTTCTGGATGAAGCTGTCTGGAATTCCAGTGTTTTCTTGTTCATCTTTCTCTAGCCTTTGTTTGCCTGCTCCTTCCATTCAGTTCCGAGGATGATGGCAGGGATTAAAAAGAAATAACTCTAAATGTTCCCTTTCAAGGATGTTTTACAAGGAATGAGCTGGTCCACTCCATTGTGGCATCTTCCAGCGCCTCTGAGAAATGTCAGAAAAATTAGGTTAAAAGTGTTCCCCAAGTGAAGTCTGGTCAAAGGAAAATAGCTGAGGTGGCTTTGTGTGGCTGCCTGTCAAGCCTCTGCTCTTTGATTGTGTGGTCAGATATAGAATTTAGCTTCTTGATAATGCAAGGTGGGGGGGGGATGGGGAGCTTTGAGGGAGAAAAACAAGCTAGAAAGGCTTTTGGTTACTGTCTGAGCGATTTCCAGTAATCCTCCTCACTGTCAAACTCATACACAAGGGAAGGATTTGAGCCCCATGGGGTAGATGGAATTGAAACCTCTCATGAGGAAAAAATGATAAAGGAACAATGGCTACCTTTGGCCAGCATTTCTAGGAAGAGATGTTTAACAGAAATGGTAGTCTGTGCTCTCCATACTAGAGTGTGAGATCCCCACGTCCCCTGGCTTTGTGATTCTCAGCAGGACTTTGAAAACCAAGTTAACGTCTAGGCTGTAATAATGTTCTCCTCCCTAAAACCGAGCCAAAGGAAAAAGGCAAGGGGCAGAGTGGTCAGAGGAATGTGGCCTTTGTTCTGGGGCAGAAGACTCAGTGAGTGACCCCCCCCCCACTCCTCCCCCTCCAAAAAAAAGTTCCTTTGGGGAAATTCGGTTTTCTCATCTAGAAAATGGCATGTTAATGTCTTCTTTACTTAGCTTTATGTGAAGAGCAATGAAATGTAATCATGTATATGCAAAGGGCATAAGTGGAAGGTATTCTAAATAATATTGTTTACAATTATCAGGGGCCATGAAGAGATAATGCTTCAGGTTTTCAATAATTATTCTGTTTCAAGAGGTGAGGGGAAAGTGAGAAGTGACAACAGGATTTTGTTTGGTTTGGTTTTTTTGTTTGGTTTGGTTTTTTTGGTGAGGCAGTTGGGGTTAAGTGACTTGCCTGGGGTCACACAGCTAGTAAGTGTCAAGGGTCTGAGGCTGGATTTGAACTTAGGTCCTCCTGAATCCAGGGCCGGTGCTGTATCCACTGTGCCACCTAGCTACCCCTTGGTTTTGTTTTAAAAAGCATTATTAAAACACTGTAGCTGCTCTAAATCACTATTGATTAGAGAAATGCAAATTAAAACAACTCTGAGGTACCACCTGACAGCTATCAGATTGACTAATATGACAAAAAAGGAAAATAATAAATGTTGGAGAAGCTGTGGAAAAATTGGAACACTAATGCATTGTTGGTGGAGCTATGAACTTATCCAACCATTCTGGAGAGCAGTTTGGAACTATGCCCAAAGGGCTATAAAGCTGGGCATACCCTTTGACCCAGCAATACCACTATTAGGTCTTTTTCCCAAAGAGATCATAAAAAAGGGAAAAGGACACACATGTACAAAAATATTCATAGCTGCTCTTTTTGTGGTAGCAAGGAATTGGAAATCGAGGGGCTGCCCATCAATTGGGGAATGGCTGAACAAGTTGTGGTATATGAATGAAATGGAATTCTATTGTGCTGTAAGAAACAATAAGCAGGCAGATTTCATAGAAACCTGGAAGGACTTGCATGAACAGATGCTGAGTGAGATGAGCAGAACCAGGAGAACATTGTACACAGTAACATCAACATTGTGTGTTGATCAACTGTGATAGACTTGATTCTTCTCAGCAATACAATACAAGATAGTCCCAAAAGACTCATGATGGAAAAGACTCTCCAAATCCAGAAAAAAAAAAAAAAAGAACTGTGGAATCTGGATGCAGATTGAACCATACTATTTCTTTTGTTTTTGGCACAGTTGTTTTTCTTTTTTGAGGTTTTTCCTTTTTTGCCCTAATTCTTGTCTTATAATATGACTAATGCAGAAATGTGTTTAATGTTATTGTACATATATAACCTATATCAGATTACTTGCTGTCTTGGGGTGGGGGGGAGTGGGGGAGAAAAATTTGAAACTAGAAATCTTATAAAAACAAATGTTGAAAACTATCTCTACATGTAACCAGAAAATAATAAACTACTTTTATAATTAAAAAAAAAAAAACACTGTGGCACAGTGCATAGAGTGCTGGACCTGGAGTGAGACTCTTCTTCCTGAGTTCAAATATAATCTAACACACTTAATGTGTGACCCTGGGCAAGTCACTTAATCCTGTTTGTCTCAGTTTCCTCATTGTAAAATGAGCTGGAGAAGGAAATGCCAACTCATTCCAGTATCTCTACCAAAAAAAAACCCAAATGGGGTCACAGAGAGCTGGACATGTCTAAAAACAACTAAATAACAAAACATTTTTGGTGGGGGGAGAGAACAAGCATATTATTAAGTATTTAATATGTGTCAAACACTGTACTAAAGAGTTAACAAAACATTTTTTAAAAAATAAAGATGAAATAGAAAGATTATCATTCCCACCCCCCAAAAATATATAAATTTGGTTTTCAATCCAGGAGTATTATAATTCACATTCAAAACATCCATATAGTGCTTTTCAGATGGATTGGAGTTCCCCTCTCCACCGAAGGAGTAAAAATCAAGGATAGTCTTCCAATGAAAACTTATGCCCCTCAACCCTGACCTTTGCCACACACTGTCTTCTCTGAAAGACATCCCCTTGCCACACTTTATCCCTTCTGATGGTTCCCAACTCCTAGGTTCCTTGGATACAATCTTATTGCCCTACAATTAAATCCTAATACATCTGCATTTTTAAAACACCTTTCACAGATTTCTGTAACACTGAAAAACTGGACCCCATATTTATATTTGAACACAGAGAACTTAGGCTCCCTGGAACCTCCCCCAATACTCAGAATCACCCCCTCCCCCAGTTGGGGAGTGGGTTCTCAGTAAAACTGTGGAGAAGGCAGCATTTATCTTTGGTCCTCTTATCACTTCCACAACATCCCCACACACACCTATATACCTCCTGTGGCATACATAGTGGACCCAGGTATTTTTTGTTTTTTTCCTGTGGCTCAGGGCCTTGTCCTCATCTAACTCCCAGGCCTGGAAATCTATCTGATAACAAACTTTAGCTATTGATGAGTATTCTCAAGGGCAATTACATTTCAGAACTGGAGGGACCTCAGAAGCCACCTAATCCCATCCTTAAGTGAATAAGAATCTCTTGCACATAGTACCTGACAAGTGGTTATGGCAGCTCCACTTATAGATTTCCAGTTTGGGGGAATCGACTCTCCCCCAATCCGGCACCAATTGGCTTTTGGAAAGCTCTAACTGTGAGGGAGGAGGTTTTTGTTTTGTTTTGCTTTATTCCTCATGAGTCCAAAGTTTCCTCTTTTATTAGGAACTTTTTGAAAACTGAAATATCCCAAAGGATTAATTTGTAATAGTGATACCTCAGGCATTGAAACAGACTTCTAGGGGAGGTATTTGGGGCCAAAGGGGCCTTCCTAGTGCCCTATGAATCACACCATGTTGAGACTGATCCAGGGGAAAGGCCTCCAAGCCCAGCAGCCGCAAACATGGGTACCTCTATTGGCACCAATATAAAGGTAGAATTGATAGAGTTGTGTCCTTTAATCTTCCCTGTTCAGGAAACTAAATAATTATTTGGAGATATGGCAGTATTAATAATACATACTTCTTGGCATATGTCTTCCTTTTTTTTTTCTTTTGGTAAACATAATTATGTCGTCCATTAAAGTTCTTTTCTAATGTTACATCCTGCCTTGGAATCAGCTTGCATTCTTGAAGACGGTGCCAGAAAAGTGTCACTTCTAACAATTCCCCACTTAGTGGAAAAGTATGAGCTTGGTGATATATGACATCTGTCATATGAATAAATAATGAATAAACATTTATTAAGTGCCTACTAAGTAGCAAGCACTGGACTTAGTGCTGGGAATACAAAAAGAAGCAAATGACAGTCCCTGCCCTCAAGGAACTTACAATCTCAATGGAAAATCAACCTAGCTAAATGTCAGAACACTGACACATAGTTCAATGTCTGCCATATTAATAACTGAATTGAATACGTTCATCTATTCAGTGACTAGCTTGGCAGCTAGGTGCTGCAGTGGATAGATCACTGGGCCTGGAATCAAGAAGACAGGAGTTAAAATGAAGCTCAGATACTTCCTAACTGTGTGACTCTGAGGAGGCCACTCAGCTTCACTGTATCTCACTTTCTTCATCTGTAAAATGGGAATAATGATGATATCTATTTCATAGGGTTATTGGGAGTATTAAATGAGATAATATTTATAAAGCGTAACACCTAACATTGTTCAGTCATTCCTGTCCACATCTATATCTATATCCAGTTAAGTGACTTGCCCAGGGTCACACAGCTAGTAAGTGCCTGAGGCTGGATTTGAACTTGGGTCTTCCCGACTCTAGGCTCAGCATTCTATCCACTATACCACATAGCTGCCTACCTAGAACACAATAAGTACTAAATAAATGCCTGTTCCCTTCCTTTTGCTCCTTTATTACCATAAGACTTCCCATCAGGTGATAGATTGTAATGTCCTAGCAAACTCATGAAGTGTGCAATTAATCGGATTAGCATATAAAAATGTATCAGTCGAGAGTTCACCCTCACCAACAAGATCTCAGATCTTCTGAAGCATTTCAAGCCAGAATCTGGGAACGTGGAGGCAAAAGAGAACAACATGCATTAAAATAGGAAAGAAATACTTCAGAGAACCAATCAATGCAAATGGAGATGGATTTTGGAAGACAGTGGGAAGAGAAAAGTGTTGGGTGTCTCAGAGAAGAAGCCAGTGGAAGGATAGGGAAAGGCAACATGAAGAAAGCGAAGAACAGTGCCAAGAACAAGCATGGAGTGAACCAGGGACAGTGAGGAAAACTGGCCTTAAGGGGACAGTTCTTGTATCATTTCATGTACAAATATGGGCTAGCTAAAAAGCTAGGATTGTTGCTGACCACATATATACATACAGATGTGTATGTGTGTGTGTTCGTATATATTGTGACATATGCATGTGTGGCCATATGTTGGTGTGTATACATTGTGTGTTTGTTTATAAAACAAAGGCAAGGCAGCTGGAACAAAAGAGTGAGGTGGAGAGCCATGCTTCTTTCTTAAGGCTTAGTATAGCACCTAGCACATAGTAAGAGCTTTGGAAATGCTAGTTCACTTGCTAACTATGGCAGTACTTGCATTTATGAGTTTGGGGGGGGTTTTGCGATGTTATTGTTCTTCCCTCTTCCCCTCTTCCCCTGCCCCCCCACAACACACACAGACACACACACTCACTCTTCTAATTACATGGGAGATCCAGAGGATCTTGAAAAGGTTAGAAAAACCACAGAGCTTTTGAACCAGACGAAGCTGTGGCAATTTGTTGAAAGACATCCCTTAAACATGACTTTGAAAAGATGCAGATTGGCAATTAGGAACTGATGGAAGTTAAAGGGCACTTTCGAACCTTAAGTCATAGAGAGGATTAAGATAGAAATGCTGGTCCTTACGAACGGCAGGAAAGAGGTTTAAAAACATGTTAAATGTCTGAGATCTTCACGTGGCTGGCTGACTGTTCTGTGTTCCAAAGAGCTTGGTTCTAGAGGCAAAGTTCTTCTGGAGACAGAAAAAACCCATGTAAAACCAAAACTCTGCTCCAAGGACTGAGAGATTCCTCTCATTATGGAGAGAAAAGGGTTTTTCCCTGGCCTGAGGATGACATGTGCAAGAGTCTAACTCTTTCACTAAAAGAGCAAAAACTCAAGCCTTCATCCTATGAGCTAAAAGAGAGGTGTCAGAGTCTTCTCTTCTTGTAAGAAAGAGGTAGAATCTCAGAGGGGGTTTTAGCTAATGCCAGGATCTAGTAGCAGAGAGAAGTTTGGTGACCACATTTCCAGAAAAACACTGCCTATCAGCAACCATGAGACCCAGTGGACCATACCTATAAGAGCCTGTTCACAACTCAAGACCACTATGGTATAATTCTAGTAGGAACAATGCAATGACATTACCAGAAGACAAGACTTTGGTGGCCTGCAGGGTCAAAGGCCTGAATTATGTGCATGTGTCTTCTCTGTGCATGCCCCTCCAAACATTTGGTAGGTGTGTCCACTCTTCTCACTGATATTATGTGTATCTGTGGGAGAGTGTGCCCCAGGATTATATGTAAAATGTGCTATTCCTACTTTCGTCATAGCTAGGTCCCAATTAGTGTCAATAATGAATCCCCAAAAGTGATCCCATTATTCAATTTTTACAAAGACTTTTTCTACTGGGCTGGAGCCAACTACCATATTTTACATATATTTTACTTTGAATAGCATGAATTTAAATATATGCAACCATTTCAGTGGATTTATTATTTATATTATTAAGCAGGACCTACCTATAATATATATATATATACACATACACATATATACACATACACATATATAAACACACACACATATATATAAATGGTTTTCCTTTGAAAAATGATACACTCTGGCTTTATAATAAAAGTAAATATATTAGTAGGGGCTTATGTGCTGTGTGTGTGTGTGTGTGTGTGTGTGTGTGTTTTAGTACATGTGAGCCATAACCACCAGAGAACTTTTAGTATCTATTCTTATAGCCTCAGGTAAATTCATCTTATCTCCAATATAAGGGTGCACAATGCCGAAGACTTAGGTGGGTACTTAATAAGTATTTATTCTCTTGATCTCAGCTAATCTTTCTTCATTTGCAGTTGTGCATCTTCTTACCATGCCATTTACCCTCCAGCAGTCACTCAGCTCTCCTCCCAACATTCCAATCCCATTCCAGCAAAGTTTAATGCCCATTAGTATGAGTTGAAGCCCAGTGGTGAAATCCCGTGTATCCTCAGGTTGCTAAAAACTCAGACTTCACTTGAAGAATGTTCTATGTTGTCAGGGTGCTGAGTGGGATCGGGGGAGAGGAGAATAAAATAAATTATTCCAGGCTAGTGCCTTTGTTTCTTTCTAATAAACTCCAATTTCCCGAATTATAATTAAAAAGAAAATATTAGAGCACAAACAGCATTAAAACATTGAATTGTGCTATTTGGTGGACTCTGTTCTCTAAATCCACATCAATAGGCAATTTAAGAATAGGCAAAAATCTCAATGGGAGTTCAACAGATGAAATTAACATAGTGCAGAGCCTTGGACCAAAATATTTCTTTGCCCATGTAATTGCTTGCAGCCACCCTTGTGTGAAAGCCCCCATCAGATTACGGGATTTGTTGTACGTAAATTGAAGAGTAAATGGTTGGTAGCACCTTTCAGCTCTGCAATACTGGAAATGAGTTTTTTAATAGGAAATTAGATTAGTAATATTTTAGTCAACAAAAATGTGGAAAAATTCTGCATAAAGATGAGAAAATTATTCATGCAAACAGACTTTTAAAACCAAGAATGAACAATTGTTAAATTTTGTGAATGACTATTCACAAAAGAATTTCTTTGTCCTTTTGGCTCGAGCCTGGGACAGATAAACCTAATTCATTCACTCATTTATTACCGGAGTCCTAACACCATTAGTGTTCTAGATAATTACTATATGGGGCTTCTCTCTACAATTTGGTGGCTTATAGTTTTTTGGACTGTGCTGAACCCCTCTGTTCATCTTAAAGAGTAAGAACAACACGACAACTGAGACTGCTTTCCAACAGCATCATTCTGTCAAATGGTCTTTGGAATCAATAGTAATGACGGAAGGAACTTTCAGATATCCATTTCCCTAGTTTATCCTGCATCTCTGGGCAGAGGAACCCCTGACATCTTTCCCAGAGAGATCGACTTCTATGAACCAAATGAAGAATGTCCTGACTTTTTACCGGTTTTTTTTAGGAGAATACTTTTAGCCAGTCATGGACATGAAAGGACAGACCACTTTAACGAGATGAAAGTTGCCTTAAAGACCTTGGTTGGTCTTGAAATCCTTTGCACTTGTCATCAATCAAATGGTGTATTTTGCCCACTGTCATATTGAGATTCAAGATGGATTTTCTTGATGATGGCTAGAGCTGACAAACTGAGGGTGAACTCACACAGATGCTCAGCTGATGAGGAAAGAATGCCATGCCATCTCTATTCATTAGTGTACAAGGATATCATGCTTTCCTAAATTATAAGGACTGATGGTTTCTTTGAAAGCAGCCCCTCTGTTATCTTCAAACTGCAAGGAAGTAGACCTCATTATCCTGATGCACCCAAGTGAATGAGGACACCGCATTGATGTTCTCCTTAATCTGTCAGCAGCAAAGACCACAATGACTTCAATGGCAGATGCCAGGGCCTCATTTATCAATCTTGTGTGCAGCAGATGGGGGCAGTGGGCAGCCCTTTACCACTGAAGAGGGAGCATGGAGAAATTCTCTTACGCAGAATTTCCCCCTTGCTGGATCAGGCAAGGGGCTGAAGTCTCTTCCCAAGCTGGGATCTGGAACCAGCATTCCTGTTGTCAGGCCTCCAAAATGCCAAGCACCCCTGATGGCATTTCCCTTCTCAGCAGCTGGGCCAACTTCCAAGATGTACATATACTAGGTACTCAATAAATATTGATCGATGGACTAAAACAACCAAGCTTAGGTGCCTGTAGACATGGTGTTACCAATGCTGAGATAATAGGGAACGGCAGTAGATCATAAAATTCGTGAGCTCAGGAATTACTTCATGTCTATCCTGGAACTCAAGAAGTCTACATTCAAATCCCTATGTAATGTAAGCACTGGTGCAAAGAACCCCCTCCAAAAAAATCACCCCATTTAGCACTATTTAGCTGCTTAATAAATGCTTGCCAACTTGAATTGAACAGAGCAAGACCTTGGATATAAATATGGGTTAAAAAGCTAGAAAAAGATGAAATGGTATCTTCTTGAATCTTTAGATCCTTGGACTCTGCAACCAGCATCAAAAGACCCTGACCAATTGCTGATATTCACAAGAGGGATCAAGCTAGTAATCCATCTCCTTTTGAAAGATGTATCCAAAAGCTCTATCTGGTCACAGGAACAAAGGCAGGGGAATAGAAGTTAGAATCACGCACTTAGAGTCAGAAGAGATCGTGGAAGGCAGGGGGTCCAACCCTTTCATGAGGAAACTTTAGGCCCAGAGATATTGGGTCACTTTTCTATGGTTCCACAGGTGGTTACCCACAGAGGCAAGATTTGACTCCAGAGCTTTCTGCTGAAGTGCGATGTCTTTCCATTATACGTGATGCCAAGAGGTGGGCAGACATTGAATGGAGAAAACACTGGTTCTCATCTCTGAAAAAAGTGTAAAGATGAGGAGGCAGACCTATCCAGGGAACTCTTCAGGGGGTTTATGGAGCAAACAGTGGGCCAGGGAGACGCAGGAAGGAGACAATCCGTGGGGCTTACCTCTATCACAGTTCACACAATCCTATGGTTCACTTAGGATAAGCCCAAATCACCTTATCCACTGATTTTCAATGTAGGATGAAAATGGCTCTTTGTTCCCAGCTGTCCCATGAAGCTTGGAAAATGGTCATGATGAAGGCTAGACAATTCTCCAGAAGTGGCTGGTCACAAACCATGAAAACCTCGGGGAAGCCAGAGCTGGGGAGGAGAGATGTTCTCTCAGCTCTGCTTTGTGCCAAGATATCTTTCCTCACCCATCCAACTCCCCTTCTCTTGAAATTCCTTATTTTTGCTGAGGCTGCCACCATCCTTCCTAGCTAGCAAACTCAAGGGTCATCCTTGATTTTTTACCTTCCCTTACCCCCAAATAGGGATGGAAATAGAAAATAAGATTAGAAAGAAAGATTAGTGATGGTCTGTAGAGGGTATTGAGCCTCATAACAAAGCCTTAACTAGAACAGGGCAAACAAAGATATGTCCCAGGGCATGTTTACTCCATGAGTACATAGTCATCTCACTTTGTGTTACTCTACCATCCCACACCACCATACAGTGCAACCACACCAGGCCCCTTCACCCCAAGGGGCCCATGAAGACCCTCTTTTTGCCTTCCCCTCTGATCCTTACAGGAGTGCAATTACACTGTACTTCTGCCTTACGTTCAAATAAATCTATCCTCATTGCCAGGATTCTTTTGTGTGTGTGTGTGTGTGTGTCTGTGTGTGTGTGTGTCTGTGTGTGTGTGTGTCTGTGTGTGTGTGTGTCTGTGTGTGTGTGTCTGTGTGTGTGTGTGTCTGTGTGTGTGTGTGTCTGTGTGTGTGTGTGTCTGTGTGTGTGTGTCTGTGTGTGTGTGTCTGTCTGTGTGTCTGTGTGTCTGTGTGTCTGTGTGTCTGTGTGTCTGTGTGTGTGTCTGTGTGTGTGTCTGTCTGTGTGTCTGTGTGTGTGTCTGTGTGTGTCTGTGTGTGTCTGTGTGTGTCTGTGTGTGTCTGTGTGTGTCTGTGTGTGTCTGTGTGTGTCTGTGTGTGTCTGTGTGTGTGTCTGTGTGTGTCTGTGTGTGTGTCTGTGTGTGTGTCTGTGTGTGTGTCTGTGTGTGTGTCTGTGTGTGTGTCTGTGTGTGTGTCTGTGTGTGTGTCTGTGTGTGTGTGTGTGTGTCTGTGTGTGTGTGTGTCTGTGTGTGTGTGTGTGTGTCTGTGTGTGTGTGTGTGTGTCTGTGTGTGTGTGTGTCTGTGTGTGTGTGTCTGTGTGTGTGTGTCTGTGTGTGTGTGTGTCTGTGTGTGTGTGTGTCTGTGTGTGTGTGTGTCTGTGTGTCTGTGTGTGTGTCTGTGTGTGTGTCTCTGTGTGTGTCTGTGTGTGTGTCTCTGTGTGTGTCTGTGTGTGTGTCTCTGTGTGTGTCTCTGTGTGTGTCTCTGTGTGTGTCTCTGTGTGTGTCTCTGTGTGTGTCTCTGTGTGTGTCTCTGTGTGTGTCTCTGTGTGTGTCTCTGTGTGTGTCTCTGTGTGTGTCTCTGTGTGTGTCTCTGTGTGTGTCTCTGTGTGTGTCTCTGTGTGTGTCTCTGTGTGTGTCTCTGTGTGTGTCTCTGTGTGTGTCTCTGTGTGTGTCTCTGTGTGTGTCTCTGTGTGTGTCTCTGTGTGTCTCTGTGTGTCTCTGTGTGTCTCTGTGTGTCTCTGTGTGTCTCTGTGTGTCTCTGTGTGTGTCTGTGTGTCTCTGTGTCTGTCTGTGTCTGTCTGTGTCTGTCTGTGTCTGTCTGTGTCTGTCTGTGTCTGTCTGTGTCTGTCTGTGTCTGTCTGTGTCTGTCTGTGTCTGTCTGTGTCTGTCTGTGTCTGTCTGTGTCTGTCTGTGTGTCTGTGTCTGTCTGTGTGTCTGTGTCTGTCTGTGTGTCTGTGTCTGTCTGTGTGTCTGTGTCTGTCTGTGTGTCTGTGTCTGTCTGTGTGTCTGTCTGTCTGTGTGTCTGTCTGTCTGTGTGTCTGTCTGTCTGTGTGTCTGTCTGTCTGTGTGTCTGTCTGTCTGTGTCTGTCTGTCTGTGTCTGTCTGTCTGTGTCTGTCTGTCTGTGTCTGTCTGTCTGTGTCTGTGTGGCTGTGTCTGTGTGGCTGTGTCTGTGTGGCTGTGTCTGTGTGGCTGTGTCTGTGTGGCTGTGTCTGTGTGGCTGTGTCTGTGTGGCTGTGTCTGTGTGGCTGTGTCTGTGTGGCTGTGTGGCTGTGTCTGTGTGGCTGTGTCTGTGTGGCTGTGTGGCTGTGTGGCTGTGTCTGTGTGGCTGTGTGGCTGTGTGGCTGTGTGGCTGTGTGGCTGTGTGGCTGTGTCTGTGTCTGTGTGGCTGTGTCTGTGTCTGTGTGGCTGTGTCTGTGTCTGTGTCTGTGTCTGTGTCTGTGTCTGTGTCTGTGTCTGTGTCTGTGTCTGTGTCTGTGTCTGTGTCTGTGTCTGTGTCTGTGTCTGTGTCTGTGTCTGTGTCTGTGTCTGTGTCTGTGTCTGTGTCTGTGTCTGTGGCAATTGGGGTTAAGTGACTTGCCAAGGGTCACACAGCTAGTAAGTGTCAAATGTCTGAGGCTGGATTTGAACTCAGGTTCTCCTGACTCCAGGTCCAGTGCTCTATCCACTGCGCCACCTAGCTGCCCCATGCCAGGATTCTTATTTAGAAGCACTCGTCTTTGAGTTAAACCTGAATTCAAATCTTGCCTCATATACTTACTGTGTCATTTAACCTCTGTCTGCCTCAGTTTCCTCACCTATGAAATATGAATAACCACAGCACCTACCTCTCAGGGTTATTGTGAAGATAAAAAGTGATAATATATGGAAAGTGCTTAGCAAAGCATCATAAAAATGTTAGCTATTATTACTGTTATGGATCTGTTATAGACTTTTATCCCAGAGGAAATGGGGAACCATTCAAAGTTTTAGAGAAGAAGTGCTGCATGATGAAAGCCATGTTTTAGAAAGATTCATCTGGCCACCAAAGGTCTAAAGCGCTACCGAAAAAGCCAGCCAGCTGGTTTGGGGTATGTAGCAGTGTGGGAACAAGAGTCTGGTGGCCTTTCGGCGGGTCACGTTACCTGTTAGTGTCTGAATGCACAGAGTCCATGCCTTTCCCATGAGACTGTGCTGAATTTCTGAAAAAAGAAAAAAAAAAGGCATATGCTTTTCTTGGAGGGAACTCTGAGCATCGTAAGAAAGAGTCTTCTGTGAATTCTCACAACATCTGTGTAAACTGGGTAATGGACACATTTTCTCTTACCTGGGATTTTCTCTTCCCTGAAATGCAGACTCATGGAAATTAAAGAAGGAAAAAGCCTTAATAGGTTTTTTTTTAGTCTGTCCCCCAGACAGTCCTGGATTGTTCCCCACAGTATACAATTAAATTACTTTAAAACACAAATACTTCCCAGAAAAGCAGATAATCTTAATAATTTAAGGGACTTAAAGAGAAAAATAAGCTTAAGGAACAAATTATGATTTTGAAACTGCTTATGTAACCACTGCAGAAACTTGGAGAGAAATTTACCGAGTTGTGAAATAAAAGCCCCCCAAAGGTGGCCAAAATAAATATCCTGAGAAGCACAACCTGATTCGGAGAAAGTGAGCAAGAAAGAGAGGCCAGCAGCAACACTCCCCCTTCCCCCCACCCCCCACAAAGGGCCAAATGGTCCCACAGAAGCAGCCCTGCAAGAGGAAGCCTTCTTCAGAGAACAGTTAAACCAACAAATAGCATCACAGATCTAGGTTTGGGAGGGGCCTCAGAAGCCGTGTAATTCAGCCTTTTAATTTTACAGATACAGAAACTGAGGCCTGTAAGGTTATATGATTTGCCCAAAGTTACACAGATAGTAAACAGGAGAAGTAGGATTTAAACACAGGCCTTCCGGCTCCAGACCCAGAACTCTTTTGCTGTACTATTCTGCTTCTATAATACCACAGAGAGAATTCCTGTTTCAATTGACAACTGCCCTAATGCCTAGTTTTACATAAAGAAGCAATTTTTCTGCCTATTCTACAGATGAGGAAACTGAGGTAAACAGAATGAAATGACTTGCCCAGGGTCACACAGCTATTAATTGTCTGTGGCCAGATTGGAATTCAGGAAGACCTTTATCCACTATGACACCTAGCTGCCCTCATGTATATAGAATCATATTTATGTGTATATATATATATATATATATACATATATATATATATATATATATGTACACACACATATATGAACATGGTCAATGGGAGAATTTATTTGGCTTGTCTATACCTGTTTGTGATGGAGGCAGGGGTAAAACATCTTTAGATTTCTAAGTATATCTATATTTTTATATTTACTATCTATAATCTGTACCCCAAGTCCTCCTCTTTCTCAGCAAGTAGGTAGCAAGCTTCATTACGAGTCCTCTTCAATGGTGGTTGTAATTGTGCTCATCCCAGAGCTCCTAATTCTTTGAAAGTTGTTTGTCTTTACGATACTGTTGTCATGATAGAAATTGTTCTCCTGCTCTTTTTACTCTGCCTCAGTTTATATAAATCTTCCCAGATTTCTCTGGAAGCATCCCCTTTATTATTCCCCACAGCATAATAGTATTCAGACACATTTATATACTGTAACTTGTTCAGCCATTCCCCAGTTGGTGTGGATCTCTTCAATTTCCAATTCTTTGTCACCACAAAAAATCCCCTACAAATTTTTCTTGTACATCTTTAGCGTTTGTTTTCTTCACAACTAATTCCTCCCTTAATCTCCCCTTTCTCTTATTCCCCTCTCTACCCATTCCCCTTTTCCTCCTACTTCCTTATTGAGTAAAATACATTTCTGTACCCAGCTCTGTGTGTGCCCTTTTCTCCCCTTTGACCAGTTCAGAGGAGAGTGAGGTTCAAAGGTCACCTGCTCCCCACCCCACCCCCATTCCTTCCTCCTTTGGATAGATTTCTTTGGAGTACCCTTATTACATTCCCCCATCCCTCCTCTCTCTTTTCCCTCTGGTGTATTCTTCATCTCCTCCCTTTCCATTCTTCTCTTAACTTCATCAATACAAAATAAAACCACTCCCTGGATTTCTGTCTAATTAGACGGCCTCTGTGACCTCTGATGACAAGAGGGTTCAGAACAGACACAACTCTCCATATTAGAATAAAAACAGGTTATCCTTGCTTCGTCCCTTATGCTTATTTCCACATGTTTACCTTTTTACATTCCTCTGGAGTCCTGTGTCTGTGCTTCTTTGCTGGTCTGGTCTTATCAGAAAGGCTTCAAATGTTAAAGACTTATTTTCCCCCTATTAGGGCTATCCTTGCCAAGGGGCCCTTGGCGCATGCCCAGATCACCTAACTTGGAGCTGTTCTTCCTCCTTTACCACGTGAGTGGCTGCAGCCTCCTTTAATTGACTGCAGCCTCCTTTAATTGGCTGCCTAATGAGCAGGCTGTGGGCTTTGAAACCGGCTGAGCTGACACAAACCACTTTCTGGTTCCCTCTTTTCTGCTGTGTCCAGGGTGAAGATCATAGTTCCCCCACATTGAGGATCCCATACTAAGGGAAAAACGAACTCCCCCAGCTTCTCCACTCATTTACCCTGACTTTGAGAAATAACCCCGGGGATGTTTGTTTCAGTTCTGTATTGTTTGTCCTCAGTTTCTGGTGCCGGTGTTGATCCTCACACCTAATGAACCTAATCCAGACCTGACCTTCCCCAGCGGCTGAGGTGGGGACAGGGGAAAGGGGGAGGAATTGTGCATCCCACCTGTTGAGGTGTAAATATTTGTCATTATGCCTTTTGAAGTAAAGATTCTTTTGTAAAAGCTAATTTAGTGCTAATTTTTAAATGTAATTAAAGTTTTAGGGATCCCCTCCTTTACAATCAGAGGGCATCCCCTTGGTGGGGATTGGAGCCGCTTGCAGAGCCAAGACACCCTCAACCCCATTAAGGTACCTTAGAACCTTGAATATAACATACCTGGCCTTCTAGGTAGGGAGGGTGGGGAAGTGTAGTCAGTGTTATATGCCTGGGCTATTTGATTTTTTAAAAAAATACCCTAAACTGGGGCAGCTAGGTGGCGCAGTGGATAGAGCACAGGCCCTGGAGTCAGGAGTACCTGAGTTCAAATCTGGCCTCAGACACTTGACCCTTACTAGCTGTGTGACCCTGGGCAAGTCACTTAACCCCAATTGCCTCACTAAGAAAAATAAATAAATTAAAAATAAAAATAAATAAATGAAAATAAAAATACCCTGAACTGTGAGATCCTAGGGAAATTTGTCAACAACAAAGCCGTAAATACACAGTTGATTTTTTTGTTCTTGCGTGTGAAGCACTTTGTAAACCTTAATGCACTATATAAATGCTATTATTGAATAAAGTCCATACTCCTTACCCTATGGTCAAGGCCCCCATTTTGCTTTTCAGTAAACATCCCCACTAATATACCTGATGTTCCAGCCATACTATATTAGTTTTCAATCACCAGGTTTATCCTTCATTCTTCAGTCTTGATGCCTTTGCTCACCCCATTCTGCTCCATGTAATTCACTTCAATTCATTTCGACATGTATTTTTTGAGTGCCTTGCTCTGTATAAGGGAAATAAATAGGGAAACCAAAGATAAAAATAAAATCAAGCCCTGCCCCGAGGAGCTTCCAAACAATACAATTCTATTCTGGGAAAACAGATAAGTAAACATAAAGTAGTTTCAGTGGTGGGGGAGAGCTAAAAATGTGGAGTGGGAGAGGCTGTCAAGGCATTATTTATGAAGTGGCCCTTGAACTGAGCCTTGCATGGAGCTAGAGACCCTAAGAGGTTGGTGAGGAGGGAATTCGTTTCAGCCCTGAGGGACCACGTGTGCAAAGTCATGGAAGTGGGAAATGAAATATTGTATACAGGGAACAGAAAGTAAGCCAATTTGACTGGAATGTACAATGCATTGGGGAGAATGATGTTAAATCAATTTGAGAAGATAGGTTGGCGCCAGATTCTAAAGGGCACCAAGTGCCAAACAAAATTTATATTTTATTCTGCAGGCTTAGTATTTGCAATAGAAAGGTTATTAAAACTTCTTGAGCAGGGATGTAATGCAGTCTGATTTGCACTTTGGTGGTTTGAATATGGAAGCTATGGGGATTATGGATGGGGAAAGGGAGAATGTGGAGGGAGGAGATCATTGATGTGTCTATGGAAGTCTTCTAGGTG
Organism: Dromiciops gliroides; assembly: GCF_019393635.1. Classification (NCBI taxonomy): domain Eukaryota; kingdom Metazoa; phylum Chordata; class Mammalia; order Microbiotheria; family Microbiotheriidae; genus Dromiciops; species Dromiciops gliroides. The sequence goes on from NC_057865.1 coordinate 71,531,408, forward strand.
AATGAACTGAGGTGGTTGTGGTGTGAGTAAAGAGGAAGGGATGGATGTAAGAGATGTTATGGACATAGCATTAATGAGACTTGGAAGCTAATTGGATGGGAGGCTGGAGCAGGGTTACTTTTGGGGGGGGGGGTGTAATGAAGGTTAAGTGACTTGCCCAGGGTCACACAGCTAGTGTCAAGTGTCTGAGGCCATATTTGAACTCAGGTCCTCCTGAATCCAGGGGTGGTGCTTTATCCACTGTGCCACCTAGCTGGCCCTAGAGCCTGGTTTTTGTAAAACAAGGCCCTTCCCTTCAGAGCCTTCCTCTTGAAATCATACCCTGACTTCTAGGCCTCTGTCAAATGTTACTCCCACCAGGTCTCTAGCTGTAGAAATCTCTTCCTCCTCTTATTTTCTATAACTCATTATTCATCCCTCTTTTATGGTGCTTGTGAAATTCCACCTTGTAATAGAGTTATTTGTTTACATGCCTGATTTGACCTATTAAACTGTAGAGTTCTTTATGGTGGTGGTGAGTGGGGAGGGAGAAATAAGCATTTATTAAGTTCTTACTATATGCCAGGTGCTTTACAAATATTATCTATCTCCTTTGATAATATGCTACTTGATAGCAGCGACTGTCTCCATTTCTTCTTTGTATCCCCAGTAACAAAGATATATGCCCAAATAACATAGGAGGAACTCAATATTGATGGAATTGAATGAACACCTATATCATGTTACACACATATTGTTCAGGATCAAATGAGCCCATATACTTAATACCACCACTTACCCAGTTCCTAATTGCATGGTATTTTTCAGGGACACATTTCCTAATATTATGCAGAATTTGACTGCTTATGGGAACTCTGACCGTAAAGTAATGAGACAGCTTCTATAAGTAATAGGTGCCTAAAAATTGGTTTCATTACTTTAAAGCTACACCTCATAGATCATGTCAACATTAGCACTTTGTAGGACTTTACTGAAAAAAAAAATTAAACCATTCTCATTGCAGCCAGGATTGTGAGCTTGCTAAAATATTGACATTAGCCAGACCCCTCTGGATAATATCTGTTAGCTGATTGTCACAGACATTAGCCAGTATGCGATGCTGTGCACATAGTAGGGGCTAACAATTATTTGAGCTTTTAAAATGCTCTTATTATAATTGGATGGTTTTCAAATGTTACTTGGGTGATTATGGGGCATTTTAAAAACCGTTTCTTTTCATTCTTTTCAGGGTGAAACCTAGTTCCTAACTATTTGGTGCTTTGCTTAATATAAATTATGATAAAGGTGATTATGGAGTCAACTCAAGAAGGGCAGAGATGTCAGATAAGAACAGTATTAATTATGATGACTAACATTAGTATGACACCTACTATGCGCCAGGCATCATGCTAAACGTTTCACAACTATCATCTCACCTTATCTTCACAACCACCCTGGGAGGTAGGTGCTGTTATTATTCCCATTTTACATCTGAGGACAAAAGACTCAGATCTAGATTACAACATTAGCAGCTAAGCTTAACTGATAAATTACAAAGCAAACATAGGTGTAGATTGCTTATTTTATAAACCACACCAGTCTGAACAGCAATAGCTGGAATCACTCCAACATCAACTCCCAACACACCACAATATTTTTGAAATAGATGTAATTGCTAGCATTTATATGGCGCATTCAAGTTTGCAAAGTGCTTTACAAATAGCATTTTGGTCCTCACAACAACCCTGGGAAGGAGGCGCTATTTAGTATTGCTCCTATTTCTGTTGTTCAGTTGTTTTCAGTTGTGTCCAACTCTTCCTGAACCCATTTGGGGTTTACTTGTCAAAGACTCTAGCATGGTTTGCCATTTCCTTTTCCAACTCATTTTACAGATGAGGAAACTGAGGCAAACAGGGTGAAATGACTTGCTGGGGATCGCACAGCTAGTTAAGTGTATAAGGCCAGATTGGAACTAAGGAAGGTGGGTCTTCCTGACTCTAGCCCTGGCATTCTATTCACTGTACCACCTAGATGCCCCTATTTTATAGGTGAAGAAACTGAGGCAATTAGGGGCTCAGTGACTTGTCCAGGGTCTGAGATAGGATTTGAACTGAAGACTTCCTGATTCTAATATCCATTTGAAGCTCTATCCACTATACCGGATAAAAGTATCCTTTGGCCATAGCAGAATGATGCAACAGTATTCCTTTTAAGTTTAATGTCCCCCTTCTGTTTTTCAACACATTAATTTGGTGGGATTTGGTGGGATTTGTTTGTTTGGTAGTGGGGTTGAGATGGGGTCTCCCTATCTCACCCATGCCAGAAGTGCAGCAACCACTCTTGGGCTCAGCCCTACTGCCAGGATCCACAGAAGCTTTGACCTGGTCTCTTTCTGAACTCTGCCAGCGTGCCCTTCTTTAGGTAGCCTGCTCCACTCCACAGCTCATCACTAGGGCTCACCATATTAGCACCAGACTTAGTGCAGGCACCCCATTGCCTTAGCTCAACTGCACCTCCAAACTGCTGAACACGGTAGACCACGCCCCCCTCATCATCAGCCTCCCTTGATGGTGGAGGTTACAGTTATGTTCCACAACCCTACCCCCTCAACCTCCAGCTACAACACAGTCATTTGTGACCCCACCCCATCTGTCTTTTTCTTGCAGCGAACATTCCCTTATAACGTGTTGGGGTTTTTTTAGGTTCAACAAAACCAATGGCATGTATCGCACCTCCACCTCACCCATGAAAGGAGGGAAGTGTGTTTTTTTCCTCTTTTTTCCAGCGCTAAACTTGTTCACCATCAATATGGCATTCAGTGTCTTAAGCATCAAATGTGATAACATGGAAAGAGCTTTACAAACCTAAAAACCCTAGATAAATGCTGGCTATTGTTTTAAACTATTCTTTCAGTTGTGAGAGCCAAATTGGATATACAGAGCATTAATCTCCCCCTTTAACTTTCCTTAAGAAAAAGGAGCCACTGAGCTTTAATCTATGATGGATCAGTTTTTTATTTTATTGCTTGGGAATTAATTAGACAACAAAAGTTGAAACCAATTTGGGAAGGAGAAATACAAATGAATAATCTTAGATCTAAGCTTAGTCTATTTTCCTTTATAAAACTCACTGAATCCCAAACTGCCCGCCAGGCTGAAAACCAGCACACCCAAAGCTGAACACCAACCACATGTTTCTCAACTCCTGTCACCCACACGCACTGCCACGGCTAAATTTAGCAGCCAGAGAACCAGAACTTCCTTTCCTGCCCTCACTTTTAAGTCCGCATACCGGGAGTTCCTTACGTTCTCCTCCCCAAAAAAGGAGGTCCTTTAAAAGTCGCTTCAGTAGCATGCACAATCTCTCAAATGATTCAGCTAAAACTTCCAATATATATCTTTACCACAAATAATTTTTACCCCACAGTTTATATTGTTATAATCACAGATTCTATTATTTTTCTCACTGATTCATTCTACATCATATAATATGACTTCTCATATATCTCTGAATTCTCTGCATTGTTTATTATAGTACACTAATATCCCACTGAGATAGCTAGATGGCTCAGTGGATAGAGCACTGAGCCAGGAGTCAGGAAGACCTGAGTTCAAATCCAGCCTCAGATACTCACTAACCTATGTGACCCTGGGCAAGTCACTTCATCTCTGTTTGCCTTAACCCACTTGAGAAGGAAATGGCAAGCCACTCCAGTATTTTTGCCAAGAAAACCCCATGGACAGTGTGGTCTATAGGTTCACAAAGAATCAGACGCAACTTAACAACAATAATATTCCATTACATTCAAGTACTATGATTTGCCTAGCCATTCCCCAATTGATGGGTGTCTGCTTTGTTTGAAGCATTTTGCTAACACATGAGCACACACACACGTACACACACATATGCATACTCATGCAAAGTGATCCTATGAATGTTGTAGTGTATCTGGAACCTTTCTGATCTGATCTACTGGGATAGAATATTATGAATATTTTAGTCACTTTTAGAGCATAATTCCAAATTTGCTTTCCTGCTAACTCCAGTGGCATTTTTTCAGTCTTCCTTGACACTACTCTCTTGTTTCTCTTCCTACCTATCTGAATGCATTTTCTCAGCCCCCTTTACTGGATCATCATCTTTCTCACATTCATTTATTGTGGGTGTCCCCCAAGGTTCAGTTCTTGGATGTCTTCTCTCTTTATAGCATCTCCTTTATTGATTGCTTCAGTTCAATGACCATCTCTTCATAAATGACTTCTAAATATCTATATGTAGCCCTAATTTCTCTCCTTTCTGGCCAACCATTACCTGTTGGGCATTTCTACATAGATGTCTCATAGACATTTAACACTCAATATGTCCAAAATAAAAATGATTACATTTCTCCCAAAACCTATCATTCTTTTAAAAAAAATTTAATAAAATTTTTATTTAAAGTTTTGAATTTCAAATTCTAACACTTCCTCCCTATCTCCCCCCCTGCTCTCTGAGGCAGTAAGCAGATATAGGTTATACATGTATAATTATGCAAAACATTTCCATATTAGTAATTTTGTATAAGACTCAAATAGAAGGAAAAATGAAAGAGAAAAAAAGCATGCTTGAGTCTGTATTCAGTCAATATCAGTTCCTTCTCTGGAGGTGGGTAGGATGCTTCAACATTACTCCTTTAGGATTGTCTTGGATCATTGCATTGCTGAGAAAAGCTAAGTCATTCACAGTTCTTCGTTGAACAATATTGCTGTTAACTGCATACAACATTCTCCTGGTTCTGTTAACTTCACTATGCATCAGTTCATGTAAGTCTTTCCAGGTTTTTCTGAAATCATCCTGTTTGTCATTTCTTATAGAGCAATAATATTCCATTACAATCATATACCACAGCTTGTTTAGACGTTCCCCAATTGATGGGCATCTCTTTGATTTCCAATTCTTAACTACCACAAAAAGAGCTGCTATAAATATTTTTGTACAAATAGGTTCTTTCCCCCTTTTTGGATGTTTTTGGGATTTAAAACTAGCAATGGTATTGTTGGATCAAAGAGTATACAGTTTTATAGTCCTTTGGGCATAGTTCCAAATTGCTCTCTAGAATGGTTGGATCAGTTCACAACTCTACCAATTGTGGATTAGTTTCCCAGTTTTCCCATATCTCCTTCAACATCCAACATTTTCCTTTTGTCATATTAGCCATTCTGATAGACATGAGGTGGTATCTCAGTTGTTTTTATTAGCATTTCTCTGATCCTTAGTGATGTAGAGCATTTTTTCATATGACTATAGACTGCTTTGATTTGTTTGCCTGAAAACTGCCTGTGCATATCCTTTAACCATTTATCAAATGGGGAATGACTTGCATTTTTGTAAATTTGACTTAGTTATCTATATACTGAGAAATGAGGCCTTTATCAGAAATACTTGTTACAAAAACTCTTTCTCAGTTTTTTGCTTTCCTTATAATTTTGGTTGCATTGGCTTTGTTTGTGCAAAAGCTTTTTAATTGTATCTAATCAAAATTATTTTTAAAAATATTTATTTTATGTTTTATAATGGTCTAAATACCTTCTCTGGTCCCAAATTCTTCTCCATCCATAATCCTGACAGATCAACTATTACATGCTCTCTTAGTTTGCTTACGGTATCACCCTTTATGAGTAAATCATGTATCCATTTTGACCTTATTTTAGTATATTGTGTGAGATGTTGGTCTATCCCTGGACCCATCATTCTTTCAAAGTCTCTATTTCTCTTGAGGGCACCATAAAACTTTCAGTCACCCAGAATTTAGCAACCTCTAATTTATTCTCTAGTCCTTTCTTTTATTCACCCCTTTCCCCAAAGCCAATTAGTTGCCAAATTTGTCACTTATGCTTCCATAACCCTTTTCACACCTTTTCCCACTCACATTCCCCTTTCCCCACTCACATAATGACTTCTTTAGTTGAGGCATTCATCTCAGCTTACCTGAACCACTACAGTAGACTCCTTATTAAATTATTTATGTCAACAATGAAAAAGTAAAATTCTCAATTATTAAAGAGAAAATAAAAGAAACTATCAGTAAGACCCTTAATGCTGTCCTCCTGTTTCCAGTTTCTTCTTCTTTCTAATCTGTACTCCACACAGTTATTAAATTATTATTGCCAAAATATATTTGACTTCGTCACTTTCCTATTCAAATGTCTTCAGTGTCTCCCCATTGCCTCTAGGATAAAATGCAAATTGATTAGCCTGGAATTTAGTCTTTCACCACGTATTTCTCACACACTTTCCCAATCTTATTTCATATTACTTTCCTTCATACACTCTCCATTCCAGTCAAACAGAGTCCATTCCAATTAAATTATTTTCTAAACACAATATTCTGTCACCCACCTCTTTGTCTAAGCTGTCTCCCAAGTCTGGAAGTCACACCCACCTCATCTTCACCTCTTATAATTGCTCTCTTCCTTCAAAACATAGTTCAAATGCTTTTTCCTACACATCTTTCTGGATCTCCCCTCTACCACCCTGAACTTATAAGAGGACTGTACATTCTCCAGCTTGGAATTATGTTGCATATGCATTGTATTTCATTATCTGTGTAAGTGTTGTACCTCCCTAGTAAAATGTTGTTGTTCGTCCTTCCTTTTCAAAGAAGACCAAAGACATCACGAATGAATGAGGCAGAGTTTTTCAAATTATCAGCCTCATCCTCTTTCAGAATCATCCAGTAACAAGACAAAAGCCAAGACAGCTGGCAACAGCTCAGGATGCAGCGGATGACCTTGGTGTCTTTGATGTCTTATCAGGTTCTTAGCACTCCACAGCACTTGCTTTACCTGCCTTCATGAACATGGCTGTTGGAACAAATTATGTAAATTCTGAGGACAGAGATAGTTTAGTGGGGCAGTCTTTGTATCCCCAATATCTTTAATAATTTTTGAATTTAACTAAGCATCAAATTCTGCTACTTTGCCCTTAACAGGTCATATGTCAACTATTGTTTTCACTTCTTGATGCCACAGTTTAATAAAGACATTGAGGAACTAACAAGAGGTTCTTAACTGGAGGCCCGAGTCCTTGTTTTCACAAATGTTTTTATAACTATATTTTGATTTAATTTATTACCATTGTTATCCTATGTATTTCATTATATGACTTGAAAAATATAATTCTGAGAAGGGGTCCATGGATTTCACCAGAATTTTAGAGGCGTCCATGACACAAAAAATATAAAGAACCCCTGAGCTAGAGAGTATACAGAGTAGGGCAATCAGGATAGTGAAGGGCCTTGAGTATATATCATGGAGGGTCAACTGAAGAAAGTGGGGATATTTAGCCTGGAGAAGAGAAGACTCTGGAGGGAACATTGTAGTTTGTGTCTTCAAGTATGTGAAGGACTTCATATGAAGGAAAGATCATTCTGTCTGGTCTGAAAAGGCAGAACCAGGAATTTTTCAAAAGACATATTATAGTTGTGAAGATGAATACCAGCTTTGAAAAATTAGAATAGTCCAAAAGTGGAATGAACTGTCTTGAGAAGACATAAATTCCTCCTTCCTTGGAAGTCTTCAAGTAGAAACTATATGACCACTTTGGGGGTGACATAGCAGGGATTTTTTTTCATGTATTGGTTGGACATCTGAGGTTCCTTACAACTTTCAAATTCTGTGATTCCATGATTCTTTTAGGTCCCTCTGGGTAGGGCTTCAAGGTCCCTAAAATGGAATTCTGCCTCATACCTCATTTTCTTACCAATCCAAATGAACTCTCTCTATCAACAGATTCTGTTGGAACTTTCCAGTATTCATGAGGGGTACACATGATTCAGAGAAAGAAGATGGAGAGAGAAAGTTTGTCTGGAAAAAGGATGAGAGAGAAAGAGAGAGAGAGAGAGAACCCATTAAAGATGAAACAAACAACAATCAAAATGTAATCCCTGGCAACATGTACTTCTTAATGTAGAGGCCTTCTTAATGTAGGCAATTACCACACCAACCAGTATGGGTCCCAGTTCTCCTTTGTTAGAGACTTTTAATCAAAGGGGGGGAATAACATTTCCTTCTCTCTTAGGGCAATCAATAGCCAACAGGAGAGCCCCAGAGGAGGCTGTCTGATGGGCCCAGCATTTCTGTCTGTCTGATCAAGGGTTCAAAAGGAAAGTTGGCAACTTTGAGCATGTCTTAAATCCTTGATGATCTCCTAATGGCCTACACTATTAAATAATAATCAGGTGCTTTTTGGGTACCTGTCAGCTCAAGATTCCAACTGCTGCATAAATACCAAAGTATCAATCATCTAGACCCAAATGAGGGGGCCTGGATCCTAGACTTCACAAATAGACTAAGACAGGTGGGTGTCCCAGTTCAGGGATGAGTTCAGAAAAACTGACCCCATGGGTTCCATGACTTCTCTATTTTTCCATGGTACACCTTCTACACAGTAGTGCTATTCTTGAGCTCCAAAGAGAAATGACAATCTGGTAAATTCTTCCTAGAAAATTCTTATTGTCAAAACTATCCTTTTGTTGGGGGAAGATGAATTACACTTCACCAAGTTTCCCAGGGTCATTCCCCATTCTGTTGTAAGAAATAATATGTAGAGGAAAACCAAGGAAAGATGCCTATTTGGCCCTATTCTACCCTAGTATCGTGTTGAATCAGCTGATAACTGTTGACAGTGTTGGAATCCTCCTTCCCTTCCAATACTCTTGGAAGATATGAAGCACTCCATTTTTGTTACCCTTATCTTTGCTACTTTAATAAAAAAAAGTTATTTAAATCAATTCTAGTTCTCCCTTAACCTTCCCAAATCCTTTCCAAAACTCCTGCCAGATAGATCATTTCAGAGAAGACATCTTGAAAAGATTTTCCTTTATCATGGCTACTGACTCAATAGAGAAAGACCAGGGAAAAGTAAGAGTTATAGCACCTATTAGTAACTTGAACCAGCCTGAAACTTTTCAAGGTTTTACCTAATATGATGCAGTTTTTTTTTAAAAGAAACACACATGTCCCAGTCCCACACATGTACCAATCAATATTAGTGAATTTCCTCTGGATAACAGTGGAAATAAATCACATTATTTGTATTTATCCATTTGAATATGAAATAGTTATCAATTGAATCTATGCATACAGAAGCTGTTACTAAATTTGACAAACTAACCAAATATTAGTGAACTAGTACATCTAATGGGTTCTATATGCTTAGGGATATGCATTTTAGGCAGCTAGGTGATGAGGTAGATAGAATGCTAGGACTAGAGTCTAGGAAGACTTGAATTCTATTTCATTATTTTGGTAAGACTTGATTTCAAATCCTGCTTCAGATACTTGCTAGCTGTGTGACTCTAGGCAAATGGCTTTTTTTTTTTTTTAGTGAGGCAATTGGGGTTAAGTGACTTGCCCAGGGTCACACAGCTAGTAAGTGTTAAGTGTCTGAGGCCAGATTTGAACTCAGGTACTCCTGACTCCAGGGCCAGTGCTCTATCCACTGTGCCACCTAGCTGCCCCTAGGCAAATGTCTTAACCTCTGTTTGCCTCAGTTTCTTCAACTGTAAAATTGGGATAAAAATAGCACACACCTCACAGAGTTGTGAGAATCAAATGAAATAATATTTGTAAAGCCTGGCACATAGATAGTGCTTTATAAATACTTATTCCCTTATCTCCTCCCATGTGGGGAAGTAATTAGCTCAGCTAGTTGTCCTGCTATATTAATAAGGCCAAAGTCATGGTTTTGATGATCATATTGTAACTATCTTTGGAGTCAGAGAATCTGGGTTCATTACCCAGTTCTGCCATTCACTACATATCTACATATATATATATATAAATATATGTGTGTGTGTGTATATATATGTATATATATATACACACACACACATATATATACATATACATTTATACATATACACATACATACGAACAAACTTTGGGTATGTTACTGTGCCCCTCTTGGCCTCAGTTTACTCAACTGTAAAACATGGAGGTTGGACTAGAGATGTACCTAGGATTCCTTCTGACTTTAAATCTGTGACTCTCCTATGGACTTGATAGCTTTGTCCTCTTTCAAAGTCACATGACAATGACTTCTCTGAAAATATGTGTGTTTGTTAAAGGGGACAGGGTTGAGAAATTATGATTAGACCACTGTGATGGGGCACCAGTTGAGAAACGATGGTTGACTCAGGGCAAATCTTTCACCACAAATGGAAAGTCAGCTCACAGACTCTTCTTTATTGATCAGTGTGTGTCAATGGGTCACAATGACCTGCAAAGATCAACATGAGCTACATATCCCATGAACAGAGAGCACTTGAAAATTGAGTCATTGAAACAGGATGATTTCAGAAAGAGGGCATGACCCAGCCATTGCCCAACTACCAAATGCATACATGCTCTACTACAGAGGACATAGTCTATTTTGTTTTATGCCCAGACTTTTCCAAAACCAAACTACCTGAACTCTGTCCATGCAGTTTCTTTTCCTCCCACCAAAACTCCAACCAAGACCCTGGGCCCTGATGGTGACCTTTCACCTTATCTTGTCTGACACCAAACCTCCGTATCCATCCTTCTATCCATTTCCACACCATGAAGCCATGCATACAACCAGCCTCATCTCATTCTCTCCTTCTGTGTTTCCTGGTGTGTTTTCTTTTCTCATTGGAATATAAGCTCTTTAGGGCAGGTGCTGTCTTGCTTATTTGCTTTTGTATCCTTGCTGCTTAGCATAGTACAAGGCACATAGCAAGAACTTAATAAATGCATCTATTTTCATTCATGACTGCCTTATATGGGAGCCAAATCCAAGCACTCTATGTGGGATTCAGTCTTCTGTTTTTGGAGACAAACATTCAAGGTGACAAGTTTCTAGTGGAATGAATGCCTGGCTCCATTCCAACACCTTGGGGGAGTCATAAAATTCTCCCAAGATAGTTTTGGGTTTTTTTTTTTTTTGCAGGCAATGGGGGTTAAGTGACATGCCCAGGGTCACACAGCTAGTAAGTGTCAAGTGTCTGAGGCCAAGTTTGAACTCAGGTCCTCCTGAATCCAGGGCCGGTGCTTTAACCACTGCGCCATCTAGCTGCCCCCCAAGATAGTTTTTTTAAAAGCTATAGAAAAAGGGCTTCATTTCATCTAATTGCTGTGAACTCCATATTGTCCAGGGCATGATGATGATGAATATGAAGTGGTGATGATGAGGGTGAAGATGATGGTGGTGATGGTAGTAGTAGTGGTGGTGTTGGTGGTGATGCAGTGCTCAACAAGGGAAGGAGGGAAAAACATGGCTCCTACTAAAGTTCTGGGGCATGTAGTGAATCTTTCACTGATAGAAAATAAGATGTCCTCCCAAAAGTCAGGCAGAATTTTTTCAGGTCATAGCAACATAGTGGAAAAAGCACTGTGTTTGGAGTCAGGGGACTTGATTTCAAGTCCTGATTCTGCTACTCACTACCTATTTGACCGTGGTCAAATTAATTAACCTCTCAAACCCCATTTTCCTTCATCTCTAAAATGACTAGGTTGGACTATTCAATCCTATGAGGTCTCTCCAGCTCCAAGACTGTGTGATCCCATAATACCCAATATCAGGTAGCCTTCTAATATGTCTTTTGTGTTTCCTTTACTCACTAAATGATGCTTTTCCTCCCCTTATACATGTGAGACTCGCCCAGGAGGAAGTCAGTATAGTGGCATACAGTGAAAGAAAGCAGACTTTAAGCCAGAAGACCTGGGTATACTTTACCACTTCTATAGTTCCTATATAGACAAGATGATCACTTAAAGCTATCCTTTCCTCATCGGTATATTAAGAGTATTCTTCTAAATGAACTTTAAGGAAGAAGAGGATAAGGAGCAGATGTAAAAGACACAACAGGATTAGGAAAAGAGGAACCAAGGATACGCCATGTTTCTAAAGAAGAGAAATTACCCAGTAGGAGGTGGGGTGGTCCTCAGTGTCTAAAGCTACTGAGGGATCAAGGGGAATAATGGCTGAAAAAGAGGCCATTGGATCTAGTTATATTTGTAGGGCACTGCAGTGGTTGCCACGCAGTGAGGAAAGAAGTCACATTGCAAAGGTTAGATAAGAAAGTAGATAATGAAAAGTGGAGGTATTGAGGATATGTAACTTTTTTGCTTCTGGGTGATGCAGAGTCCTGGGCCTGGAGTGAGGAAGACCTTGGTTCAAATCAGACCTCAGATTCTTACTAGTCATGTAAATTACGCCACCCTATTTGTCTCAGTTTCTTCATTTGTAAAATGAGCTGAAGAAGGGAATGGCAAACCACCCTACTAATTTCACCAAGAAAACCCAAAATGGAATCACAGAGTCAGCCATGACTGAAATAACTGAACAATTTTTTTTTCAAGTTTAACAGTGATGGCAGCATTATGTGGGTTAAAGGATATGACATATTACATGCTTTTTAGAAAAGCTAGGTGAGGGACAGCTAGGTGGTGCAGTGGATAGAGCACCGGCCCTGGAGTCAGGAGTACCTGAGTTCAAATCTGGCCTCAGACACTTAATACTTACTAGCTGTGTGACCCTGGGCAAGTCACTTAACCCCAATTGCCTCACTAAAAAAAAACAAAAACAGAAAAGCTAGATGGTGCAGTAGATAGAGTACTGGGCATAGGGTCAGGAAGAGTTTAAATGTGGCTTCAGACATTTACTGTATCTGTGCAACCCTGGGCAACTCATTTAACCCATGTCTGCCTCAGTTTCCTCATCTATAAAATGGGAATGATAATAGCAACTAACTCCCAGGGTTGTTATGAGGATCAAATGAGATAATAATTGTAAAGCGCTTAGCACAGTGCCTGGCACATAGTGTTACATAAATGTTAGCTATCATCATCATTAAAAAAGCAAACAGGGTTTAATAGAAATGGTTTGGTACTACCCTCTTTGTGTTCTTCTCTGCTTTCAGTGTTTCATCTTAAAATAATAAATGTCAAAAAAAATTTAAAAGAACAAGTTATTTTTGATCTAACTTTTCATCCATCAAGTTATTAGGGGTGAATTAAAAAGGAGAATGAAACAAGACAGTGTGAAGTATGGTATGAAGTATATTATAAAATATAATCTTATCATTTCTACCCCTTCAAACCTTTGACATTGTGCTTGTCGGCCTTTATCCTCATCAAGGATCCCCATCATACCCATCACAGAGTCCTGAGGCCTTCAGAGATTTCCTGAGTGCTTTTTGACCTTCTCATTTCCCTCTTCCATTTATATTCCCATCTCAACTTTTTTTGGGGGGCTGAGGCAATGAGGGTTAAGTGACTTGCCCAGGGTCACACAGCTAGTAACTATCCAGTGTCCGAGGCTGGATATGAACTCAGGTCCTCCTGAATACAGGGCTGGGGCTTTATCCACTTCACCACTTAGCTGCCCGCCCCCCCAACTTTCAAGAGAGTTGTCTGACTTTGGAAAGGACACATCCCAGGACTTTTGGTGCTGCTGGGGTACCCAAGAAACAATTATGCATATTGGCAAGCCATGCTTGGTTGGCGCTGGCATTTTTCATTATAAATAAATTTGATAGAAAGACATACTGATATTATCAAGTGGGGGTGCTCCTATATTAATCTGATTTTGCTGAAGCTTTAAATAGAAGCCAGTGTGCACAGGGGAAGTGGAGTCAGTGAGCCTAGATTCCATCTTGACTTTGCCACTTGCTGCTCTGATGACCTTGAGCAAGTAAATTCATTTCACTGATACTCAGTTTCCTTCAAAATTTGGAAAAGGAGGGGATGGAGGAAATAATATCTCAACTTTCTTTCAGTTCTTTTTTTCTTTTTTTGGAGGCAGTTGTGGTATCATTGGGGTTAAAGTGACTTGCCCAGGGTCACACAGCCACTGTCTGATGCCAAATTTGAACTCAGGTCCTCCTGACTCCATGGCTGATTCTCTATCCACTACACCACCTGGCTGTCCCTGGTTTCAGTTCTTAATAATAACAATGGCAATAGGGCAGCTAGGTGGCACAGTGGATAGAGCACCGGCCCTGGAGTCAGGAGTACCTGAGTTCAAATCCGGCCTCAGACACTTAACACTTACTAGCTGTGTGACCCTGGGCAAGTCACTTAACCCCAATTCCCTCACTATAAACAAACAGACAAATAAATAAAAATTAAAAAAAAAATAACAATGGCAATAATAATAAATAACTAGCATTTTGAGGTTTGCAAAATGCTCTACATGTAATATTTCATTTGATCCTCACAACTACTCTGACATATGTGCTTATTATTACTATTCCATAGATGAGGAGACTGAAGCAGACAGCAATTAAATGATATATCTAGAGAGTATAGAAAACAGGATTTAGATGCAGGTCTTCCTGACTCCTAGCCTCTAGCCACTATAATCCCAAGAAGTTTAAATTCTCTAATCATGTATTCAGTAAGCACTTATTTGTTGATTGACTATTTAAAACTATTGTTTGACCCACTTACGGGCAAAAGAAAGGTTGTAGGTGGAGTGTCTTCCCTCTGTTGATTATTTCCTATTTATCCTGTTTTGTGAGGCAAGGTGAAACAGTGGATAGAGCACTGGCCCTGGAGTCAGGAGGATGTGAGTTCAAATCTAGACTCAGACACTTGACACTTACTAGCTGTGTGACCCTGGGCAAGTCACTTAACCCTAATTGCCTCAAACATCCAGGGCCATCTCCAGTCGTCCTGATGGATATCTTGCCACTGGACCCAGATAGCTCTGGAGGAGAGAGAGAGGCTGGTGACCTTGCACAGCCCTCCCTCACTTAAATCCAATCCAGTACAAGTCATGACATCAACCCGATGTCCTGGTGCTCTTCGAGAACAAAGGACAAACAACAACAATCTTGTTTGTACACAGCTGTTTGCATGTTGTGTCCCCCCATTAGACTGTGAGCTTCCTGAGGGCAGAGACAGTCTTTTGCCTTTCTTACGATGGTGCCCGTTACATATTATATAAATGTTTATTGACTGGCTGGTTAAGATATAACAGGCAGGTTAGATGATTTTTCTCAACTACATGCCATGCTGATATGGGAATGTACCCAGAGGCACACACGTGCAACATAGTATAAATTGGGGTAGAAAACTCAGATTCTCCAGATTGCAAGGATTTCTATCAATATCTGACGGCTATTAAAAAAAAAAAAACTGGCTCCAACAGCCACGTTTAATGTCCCTTTAATAACCAGCACTGGTCTCTTCTCTGCCTTGCTTTCACTTTGCACAAGCTATCCAAGGATGCCCGTGGTTTTTAACTAGTCTGGAGGGATGACATAAAGGGAATTGAGATGTTCAGCAGAACATGCTAGCAGAATGTGTGGAATAACCAGGTAGAAACGAGAATCAATTCTGTCTCCTAATGAATGGAGAGTCCATTTCCTGGCTTACGGGAAGGAGAATCAGAGTTGATGGCAGGCCTTGTTCAGCTGAATTAGATATTGGAAACTCATTTCCGTGGACCAGCCCGCTTCTTCAAACACTAGGAGTTTGCTGGAGCGCAAGGCTCTCTCTCTCTGGCACTGTTGGGGAGAAAAAGGAGGAGATAGGAGGGACTCTTGGCCCCTGAAAATATCAGCAACTGAGGGATAAATTGATGGATCAGTTTCAACATCCACACCCAGCCCCTTTAAAGGAGGGATGGTGGGGAAATGATGGAAGAGGAGGTACTGGTGTGATAATGGGCAGGACTCCCGCCCCAGGCTTAATCTGTGCAAAATATCCCAAAGAAATCACAGTGGTTACTCTGAGGGATTCAGAAATCTCAGACTCTCACTTCTGGGCCTATTCTGGAAATGGACCAGAAAGCTCTGCCAAACCCAGTGACTGGTGCTGTTTGCATCCGCACCTTTGGAATTCTGTCTGACAATGAACTTCAGTGAAAAAAGCCCCATATTTGACTGGTTAATGTCACAGAGGTAGAAGTTGTTTTCCCAGTAGAATTAAGACTCAATCTCTATGAAAATCAATTTTACTTTTCGAAATCTCAATAAATCTTACCTTATGGCTGGTATTATCATTTCTCTGTCTCTGTCTCTTTGTCTCTCCATGTCTGTGTGTCTCTCTGTCTCTGTCTCTATCTCTCTGCTTCTGTCTCTGTCACCCTGTGTCTCTCTGTGTCTGTGTGTCTCTCTGTCTCTGTCTCTATCTATTTCTGTCTCTGTCAATGTGTCTCTCTGTCTGTGTGTCTTTCTGTCTCTGTCTCTGTCTCTCTTTGACCAGACCTTTCATTTCATTGGTACGGGGACCTCCAGCTATGACAATGCAGATTGTCACCTTCCCTGAAATTTATATTCCTAAAGAATTGCCTGAGGCAATGAGAGGTTGTGACTCTCCCAGAGTCATACAGACAGCATTAACTCAAGTTTTTGCATGTCCAAGGCCAATTTTCTATCCACTAATCTTCTCATTATCTCCTTAGCCCCCAAGTAAAATAAAGGGAAAGAAGAAATGAAATGGGAGTGGGGTGGGGAGCCAGGAAGCTTCATTTAGAATAATTTATGTTTTTTAAAATCTGAAATCTAAACTGCTTCAGATTTCTCAAAGTGATTGTCCAGCTTGAGAGCCTTTGAAAATGTCTCCCAACATCTTTTCCCCATGTGAAGGAACAGCTGATGATGTGATGCGGATTGTTATTGTTTCAAAGCCTCCCTGAGATCTAGTCTATTTTGAATACCCAGCCTGTATTTGTCTTGCATCAGCTTCCACAATTCAACAGCCTGGCTCTGGCCTGGCCTGACTGTTCATTAGGTCTTGGGTCAGTGTCCTGAGGCATCAGGGATTTCTTCAGGGTTCTGATTGTGCTTATTTGTTTGTTTCTGCCTTCTTCAACTTTGTTTTTCACTCTTCTGTTCATAGCACCAATGTCTGGCTTGGAAATTTACACCCAGGAGTTTTAAATAATGAAGTACAGGGCCCTTTGGTTAGACATAGCAGGAAGTTCACAGAAAAATGAATCATCTGATAGAAGTAGGAGAACAGAGACAGACTGAAGGCTCTCTGAACTTTGGTTTGGTCGCTAAGGCAGAGATGGAACTAGCAATTTTTAGACCTGGGTCAAACTTCAGCAGGGATGCAGGGGGAGACAAAGAACCCAGGAAACCAGCCCCAAGGGAAAAGACCCTGGGACATAGCAAGGTCACTCTATCACTGGGCTGGGGAGAAAGCTCACCTGGAGTGTAACAGCAGGCAGTGAAGTAAGCACCATCTGCTAGCTTCCTATTTTAACTAATTAATTTTGCTAAGTAGGTTTCAGATTCTGCTGGGCTAGCTTGCTGAAGGAGACTAAGGGTTATTAGCACCCTCTACATTTTGATGCCTGAGATCAAAGCTCTGATCACCTCACCCTAGTTATGGCCCTGCTGTTGAATTTTTGGAATCAGAGGGAGCTTTGTTCAGTCTGGTATGGAGAAGTGTCAAAGGATTTAACATTGGAAAACATTCTACGATCAGAATTATTCCTCTGGACATATGTTGACAGGAAAATAGCCAGGCTGAGGCAGTTGGGGAAACCTGAGCCCCAACAGGAAATCCATGCTCCCCAATTACTCATATCTCTAGATGTTCTATAACTGTTACTAGGACTCCTTCAGTACAAAATTCCTGTCCTATACACAGTCTCAGAAGTTTAACTCACTTCCCAAATTCAAAGGTCTGCACAACTCCCAAATATCTTGTAGCCATCTGTGAGGCCTAACCTGCCACATCTCTGACTCCCTTGCCAAATGTTCTCCCATCCATCCCATTTTAAAAAGCAGCAATTGGGCCTGTGTCTATAACACGGAGAGCTGGGAGGTTGCAGATCCTAGTCAGACCCTGAAATGAGACCATTAGCCAAGGTCGCAATTGGTTTAGAAATGTGTTTTGTTTTGCTTGTTGTCATTTGCCAACAATATATGGCGTTCTTCCCCCTTGAAGCTTGCGTTCGGCTGGGCCCGGAGCCATGTGTGACTGTTTTGAATGGCAAAATCTTCAAAGTTGTGCTTTAAATATTTGCACCATAAAAGTCGCTGGCTGCGGCCAAGCTTCAGTTTCTGCAGAGGGAGGCCCCGTAGCGAGCAGGGAAGCATTCTTCCAGAGAGACAACAAAGCCTTCCGATAACATCATCATCTCCTATTTGATTAACAGGGTTAAAAATTGCTTTGATGAATTACTTGGAAGTTAATCATATCATTGTGTGAGCATCTAGGAATAAAATCCAAATCGCTTATTAAGCCAATGACAAGGAGAGGTGCCTCAGCAGTTAGGTTAGTTGTGCAATTCCAAAGAGGGTGTTTTTCACACATTTAATTGTTCCTGCCAACAAGGAAGAATCAAAGATGGGGAATTTTGTTCAACTCTTCAACAGGACAATTTTGTTAGAGTGTTCCCTCCATTAGGTCCTGAGCCTACTTTTAAAATAGAGCCATTTGGGAGAGAGGCAAAAATGGGTAGCTGTTTAAGAAAACCCAATTTAGGGCAGCTAGATGGCACAGTGGATAGAGCACTGGCCCTGGAGTCAGGAGTACCTGAGTTCAAATCCGGGCTCAGACACTTAACACTTACTAGCTGTGTGACCCTAGGCAAGTCACTTAACCCCAATTGCCTCACTAAAAAAAAAAAAAAGAAAAAAAAAAAAGAAAACCCAATTTAGTTAATTCCCAATGTACATCTCTTCCTTAGGGGTAAAACCAGGGAGTAGTTGGCCCAACAAGCTGGTCCAGTGGCCATAGAGCCTGCCTTCCTTTTCCTCCTTCCTCCTTCTCCCCTTGACTTCTGGCCATCTGAAACTAATGCTTGTCCATCATCCCCAGTCTTGCCCCATGGCTTGTAGTAGACAGAGCTGACTACCTGAGAGGGAAGGAGGTAGGAGGCAAAGAGGAAACCATAACTGCTCTTTCCTTCCCTCTACTTCCCTCTTCTGAACTCTTAGGGTTCAGATGTAGGGAAAGATCTTAGGACTTCCTAGTCTCATGTGTTTATTTTTAATTAATTTTTTTTTTTAGTGAGGCAATTGGGGTTAAGTGACTTGCCCAGGATCACACAGCTAGTAAGTGTTAAGTGTCTGAGGCCGGATTTGAACTCAGGTACTCCTGACTCCAGGGCCGGTGCTCTATCCACTGTGCCACCTAGCTGCCCCCTCACATGTTTATTTTTAGCAGGAGGCTACTGAAGGTGAGTTAGGTGAAGTGACTCACACAGATTTTAAGTTAGCAGTAAGGATTGTAGCTTCAGTCCTCTGAATCCAAAGCCAGACTTCTTTTCAATATGCCACCTCCGACCCCACCCCGACCTTGTTCTGGGCTTACTCAGGGCTTCCAGCACAACTCCAGTGACTGAGCCTGACTTAGGGAGCTCCAGTCTTCATATCTTTCTGAAGTGAAGCTGAATCTTGACTCAGGTCTTTGAGTCTCCTTTAGGACCCCTCATAATCTAACCAAAGGTAACATGAGAGAAAGGAAAGAAGGGAGAAGGGGAGAGAAGGGGAGAGCTGGGTACGTGCTGAAGACAGCTCATTCAGACTCAGGAAAACTGACAGTACAATTTTCTGTGTGAGCCTTTGTAACGTTGGAGATCAGCCAGTGCTACAAATCTGAACTTGATTGATTATGCTGTTGATTTTCAGAACTTAAAGTGGGGATGGAGAAAATGTTGATAATGCAGGTTGAAGTTTAAAGTGTGCTATGCCTTTTGGTGAGCCTATTGTTAACCTTTCCCAGAACACCCATGGGTAGAGGGAGAAGGATAAGAGAAAGGAACCAAGAAGAGAGGGAAAGTGGTGAAGGAAGGAAAGAACAAAATGGAAAAGAGGAGGAAAGGGGAGGAAGGAGAGAGGGAGGGAGAGAGGGAGAAAGGAAAGAAAGAAGGGAAGTAGGAAGAAAAAGAAGGGAGAAAAAAGAAAAGAAAAATCCTGAAACAACTTGTGTTGTCTTCATAAATCATAACATTGTAGATTCTATGACTGTGAAGGGATCTGAGATATCACTGTTCCAACACTCTCATTTTAACGATGAAGAAAAAGAGGCCTAGCAGGCTGAAGGATGCTGCCCAAATTTGTAGCTATTCTGTTCTGAAGTAGGCCAAAGGAATATCTAAGTTCCTTGGGTATTGGGAGTGTTTCATTTTTAAAATGTTTGGTCCTTAGCCCAGGGTTTTACCTATAGTCAAATATATAATTAATGTCTTTCAAATTACTTTATCAGAAGATACAGCAGCGAGGTGGCACTGTATGGAGCCCTGGGCCAGAAGTCAAGAAGATCTTAGTTCAAATCCAGCCTCAGACACTTTCTTAGCAGTCTGACACTGGGCTAGTCACATAACTTCTGTTTACCTGAGATTCATCATCTGTAGAATGGGAATAATAATAGCACCCAGCTCCCAGGTTGTTGGGAGATCAAATGAGAAAATAATCATAAAGTGCTTAGCATAGTACCTAGCATACAATAAGCATCATATCAATGTTAGCTATTAGCTATTATTATTATTAATGAATCGACTCTTGTTTTATTCTTTCTATTCACAAAGTCCATATTCTTGCTTTTAAGTAACCCTGTCTCTGTCACTCATCTACTTACCTCCCTAGTCTTTGATTTGGAGCCTTTGCGGCAGATGCTGGAAATCCCCACCAATCTCTTGGAGCTGGACAGGTAGGTTACCATGGCAGGCGAGAAGTTGGATTGAGGGATAATGGGAAGAAGAGGTCTTCCTGGGGCCAGAGGTTTTCATTCAAAATGTATCTATGCGTGGACGTATTGTTCACATGGTGGTTGGATTTCTGTAGTATTAGGACAATAATTTGTAGATCTATTTGCAGATCCCTCTGGGCTGGCTTGGGAACATATGCACCACGTTTATCATCCTTTCTATGGGAAATAAGTTCCACACTCCAAACTCCCAGCAACAAAAAAATGAACCACTGGAACATAAATCCTCTTAAAGTCATGAACTGTCTGTATATAAATATCTAAACAGATAAATTGGGGGTGATTATTTACTTTACAAAAGTATTGCTTTACAGGATGCATTCCAAGGCGGCTTCCCTTACCACATTAAAGTTCTTTAATTCAAATCATATTGAAAAATCTGCACTCAACTTTTCAAGAATAGCTCTGTTATGTAAAACAAGGACATGTGTACCCAGAATTGCACCCATGCCATACCCCACTCTTCCCACCTCACATAACACGCAAGCTTGTTCTAAGAGTATACTTAGATCAAATCGCTTTTCTGAGCTAGTTATTAGTCACAAGCTGAAGGTCATTTTCCATTAAAGCATCTGTCTCTCACACTTTCTGACTTGTGAAAGTTAATATTAGCTTCTAAATTAAGAGGTTATCTGGTTTCTGAAGATAGAAAAGAGCATCTCCTTACCTGTCAGGCTACCACTGAAATTGTTCCTGCCTTTTTAATGAACATTTACAATTATGGGGCCTTGTGTTAATATCCAAAGAGGGGTTTTCATTATATGGCCAATCTGTACATAGACAGGTAGACCTCATGAATTCACATGAGTAGACAGCTGTCCAAACATTAAAGAACCAGATACCTTATGGTTTAACACAAGGTTGTCATCTGATAGCATTATATTAGGGGTCTGTGGCCTTGGGGTGGGGGAATAAGGAACACACTGTCAGACAGAAATAACGATGAGTGTTCTGTAGTAAATCTTGGAAGATTTTAAATAAATTTTATAGTTACAGTATGTATATACATGCCTATATATTTATATACAGCATAAAGTGCAGATGGCAACAAATGGAAATGAGGGGGACCATAGAATGGGGAATCAGAATAGACTACAGTCTTATCAATGCTGATCACTAGCTGTGTGATCTCAGAACTTACTTTACTTTTATTTGCCTCAGCAGTCAAGTCCCATAGGCAGCCAAGGTGGCACAGCAGATAAAGCACTGGGCCTGAAGTCAGGAAGACTCATCTTTGTGAGTTCAAATCTGGCCTCAGACACAAACTAGCTTGTGTGTCCCTGGGTAAGTTACTTCACTCTGTTTGCCTCAGTTTCTTCATCTACAAAAACGAGCTAGACAAGGAAATGGCAAACCATTCCAGTATCTTCACCCCAAAAAAACCTCAAAGGGGGGTCATGAAGAGTTGGACATGACTGAACAACCAGTCCTATAACTAAGTTCTGGAATAGTGATGTTGTAGGAAATAGGGAAGAACTTGAAAGGTGCTATAGAAAGGGTGTGGATTTCAATGATCTTATGACCTATTGTCTCAACCCTTTTACGCTCTTTTTGCCCAAGATATGCAGTTTATCCTACAGCCTGGCACGTGAGACTTCCTAACAGAATGAAGAGGATCAGAGAGGGATTGGGAAAGCCATTAGGAACAAATGAGCCCCACAGAGTATGAAGTCTGCCATGAACTTGGGTCTCTCCCAGCTTACTTTCTCTCCAACAATCAGCTCAGCAATTGAAGTACAATGGGCAGCCTTGACTCCCTTAATGAACAATAGTTGCTTCATCTACATAATGAAGACTAGTTGTTTTTTCGGGTCCCTTCCAGTTCTAATATTCTACTAGGCTATCACTCAATACTGAGATAAATGATCATATTTAGGAAGAATGGAAGGCAAATGACTTGGATAGAGACAATGTGATAGTTAAGATGCTTTTTTTTTTTTTCAGAGCAATGAGGGTTGTGACTTGCCCATGGTCATACAACCAGTAAGTGTCAAGCATCTGAGGCCCAATTTGAACTTGGGTCCTTCTGAATCCAGGGCTGGTGCTTTATCCACTGTGCTACCTAGCTGCCCCCTAAGATTTTGACTATTGACGTTGCCTTTTTCATTTTTAAAAATACAACCCCAGACTTGACTAAGGGGAATTGCTACCAAGAATATTATAGATAAGCACCTTGCTCCATTGATAATCATCTAATTTCTTGATTAAACAAGAAAATAATTAGAAAGCAATTAGTACAATGTGTGGCAATAGTAGGCACTTAATGAATGCTTGTTCCCTTCCCTTTCCCTCAATTATCCCTTTTGCAAAAAGGGTCTTGACTATAACTCTTCCCATCTCCATCACTGACTATCCTCACTAGTGGACCAAACTATAAAGCCACTGAAATTGTAATCTCCAAATGCAAACGTGGTAATGGTGGCTTCTACTATTACAATTAGCCTGAGGCAGTTTTCTCATATCCAATTCCTTTACAATGATAGTGAGGGTCAGACTCTTAGCCTGGTCTGGTCCAGGCCTCTTAAAACTCTGAGCTGCCTTTGGTATGAGGGCTTTGAATCTTTTTTTTTTTTTTAATTTTTTTAAATTTTTTTTTATTTATTTTTTTTAGTGAGGCAATTGGGGTTAAGTGACTTGCGATGGTCACACAGCTAGTAAGTGTTAAGTGTCTGAGGCCGGATTTGAACTCAGGTCCTCCTGAATCCAGGGCCGGTGCTTTATCCACTGTGCCACCTAGCTGCCCCAAGGACTTAATTTTGATCAAGATTCAAAGCCTTTGGGGCAGCTACGTGGCACAGTGGATAGAGCACCGGCCCTGGAGTCAGGAGGACCTGAGTTCAAATCCGACCTCAGACACTTAACACTTACTAGCTGTGTGACCCTGGGCAAGTCACTTAACCCCAATTGCCCCACAAAAACCAAAAACAAAACAAATTAAAAAACAAAATAAAACAAAAGCAAGTCCTTTATTATCCCAGTGGTGGGGAAAATTCTCATAAGGCCTATCTTTCCTCTTTATGTAAGCCTGAGTAGTTTTTATGCCTCACCTTAATGAAGACCATAGGGTTCTCTTCTGCTACTTTTTGTATTCAGGGTACAAAATATGGTGAGCTTGAGGGGCTCTCCAGAACTAGTTAGGACTACGCTGTCAATCTGGGGGTCATCAATTAAAATTGCTCTTAGGTTTAGCGGTTTCTAAGATTAAGGGAATCTTAATTCTCCTAATTGCCATCTGGGTTTATGGTGGTGATAGTAGAGTTTCTTTCTGGAGAAGCCATCAGCAGAGCAGTGTAGGTCTTGTCAGTATCTGCATTGTTCCCATCTCTATATGTCATCTTGAAATTACTCCTCAGTTCTACTGGAAATGCTCTTGTAGGCAAAAAAAAAAGTTGCAGAAAGGGTGGTTTCAGAGAATATGGTGGCACCTCTGCTCTAGCCTATTTCCATAACCTCTTCACTTCTCAGGGCACGGCAGTTCAAAGAGTCAGTTTTATTTTAAGAAGCCCTGTCTGATGGAGGTCTCAGTCATCTTCAAAATCACCTCTCTTTGCTCATCGGTGACAGCTGAGATAAGCAAGTTTTAAAAAATTAAGATGAATGAGCAAATCTCTTTAGCTTTCCTATGAGCTCTTTTTCTAATTATGCCAAGTATGTGA
This sequence comes from Dromiciops gliroides, assembly GCF_019393635.1. Taxonomy (NCBI): domain Eukaryota; kingdom Metazoa; phylum Chordata; class Mammalia; order Microbiotheria; family Microbiotheriidae; genus Dromiciops; species Dromiciops gliroides. The sequence goes on from NC_057865.1 coordinate 71,555,721, forward strand.
AAGTCAAACAGTTGATATTTACTTGACACACCTTACTCTTCCTGTTAATAGTGTAGTGATAGAATCTAGAATTTGTGACAGGAGGCCCACTGCTATGGCAACCGACTGATGTCAGGCACAGGATTACAAGGACTTGTACTGTAGGTTTGTGCAAAGCTCTCCCATTGGGTGGAGACCCTATCTTCCTCCATGTGTGTATAGGAGACAGCTCATCATAATATGACTAGGAATTTAGGCTGCCCTTTTCATTTTCAAAGCACTGTACAAATATTAATGAGTCACCATGCTGTGCCTGTCTAAGAAATGCCATTGCCTTCACTTTCCACGGGTGGGTGGGCATCAGAGCCTGGCTTAGAAATTAGAGATTTTTTTTTTAGGTTTGCACTATTGGATATTGGGAAGGAATAAAAGAGGGAATTGGAAACACTGTACAGCATTAGTTTGATGTACAATCATTTCTAAGGGGAAAAAATTATGGAGGATCCTTCTGAGGGGGAAAAAAAAGTCTTCAGGCTTCTTCATGGAGTCCTAGTTCTCCCAGAGAATCCCAGGGATTTCACTAAGATTTCTTTCCCTCTGTTGCTGTGACCATACCTTTAGTGGGTTCAACTGGACAAATGATCATGTTTCCAGATTTGTATGCTGAGTGACACAGGGGGATTTTCAGCTCTATAAACAGTAAATAAAAACATCCATTTCATATGCATGCATGTATGGTACACACATATATATATATTATACTATACATGTATGTATGTACACATATATAAGCATGTATGAATTGTGTATGCATATATTGATGTGTGTAAAACAACTTAAGGAGGTTCCACAGGAATACTACAGGTACTACAAAGGAACAGAAATAAGCCTTTTATTCTAAGTCTCATATGTACAAGGAAAGCTGTTTCCCACAGCGGTACTATGGCTGTGTGAAAGAGCCGCTGTCACCGTGCTTACATTAGTGACACCTTTTAAACACTGTCGCACATTATTAACAAACAGAACCATTAACAATTAGGCATAAAAGACATAGGTACACAAAGCTGGCTTCACATAGTTTCACATAGATTTGAAAAAAAAAAGCCACAAAAATAAAATGTGCCAGTAAAAAAAAATAGGCATATTTTAGATCCACAATACATGATTCTGCTTTTTATCCCCCCCTTTTAATTTTTTTTTTGTACATAATATGATGAGCTTTAATTTCAAGCTTTCCCTTCCTCTACATCAGGATTTGCAGGCACTTTAGCAACCCAGTTCTGTTTTACATACACGAAGATCAGACCCACAAATATAAAAAACAGCTGTTACACGAGAGATTCTCCTTCTCCATGTGCACACGAAAAATGATGTTGTTAAGAGCAATCATGTTGTTCTTGTGATTTTTTTTTTTGGACACTGATGTACATTTGGTAGGATATGCAACAATTTCCTTCCACATATCCTTTATTTTCTTCATACGTGTAAAAAAATGTTTAGTGTGATATCACAATATAGATTTTTTTAAAATAAGGAAGTACAGACCAAATGTCAGTTATAACAAGACTTCAGGGGAAAAAAAGGTAGAAAACATATTAGCTTTTAGATCTCCAAAGTGACTATCTGATTTCTCTTTGTCCTGCTCTTTGCTCTCCCTCTCAGACCTGTCAAAACAAAAACTAATTAAAGTAATTATCATCATGTATTGGACTCTGGACTTGTTCTGGGAGAATTCCTCCTCCTTTTTTTCCTGATCCCATTTTCACACAACAAAATGCATTTGGAGGCAGACCATGCCTGCCCCTCCCCCAACAATCCTATCCCTTCTCCCCCCTTCCCTAGGATAAATGATGATGAAAAAGCAAACTGTTGCTGTGGATTTGATTGGGAAGTTGTATTTATAAATATATACGGTCTTTGATGCTTCCCTTCTTGATAAGAATCTCGTTGATATAAAGTAAATTTAAAAGGAGCCTTAGGATAACTAAAAGTATCACAGTGTGGTTTTCTTTATGCGTTAGAATAAAGGAGATTCATTTTTGAAAAGAATATTAGATAAAGAAGGGAAAATCGTATTTCAGTACTCAAACATTGATCAAAAAGTACCATAAATGATCCCACTGGAAATATCTTAAAGCTGTGACTTCTGGTGGATCTTGCTCTTTTGGGCTCACCTCTCACCTAAGAGAAGTTAAAAGAAAGATGGAGAAATACCGTCCCCAATTCCAGGTTCATTTTATTCTGCAAGGCTGGATAGGCTGTTGTAATAAAAATCCACCGCAGAGTAGAACACATTGCTGCAAACCCTAATAATGAGTCATTGACAGCTAATGGACTGGGCAAAGCTGGTCAATACCCTGGGGAGATGCTTAGCGTACTTAACAGGACGATTGTCGATTGGCGAGAGAAAATCCTTCCATGAAAATAACACTTGAGACATAGTGGCAAAGACATTAAGGCCCACCACTCCTTTGCCCATATCGCTAAAGGCACTGATTCAGACAACAGAGATATTCCATAGTACCATCGAGTATTTTTTTAAAAACTTCCCAAAATACAAGTCTTCATAGGAAAATGTCCTTTATTGCATTGCATGGAGGGATATGCCCCCTCACCCACTCAAGAATAAAACGGTCTTCCTTTTTCTGGGGTTTGCAATCTGTTTAACCTGGCTACCTGAGATGGGGAGGGAGGCACATCTTGTCGGAAAGGACCTTTAGGATGGCCATAATTGGGGTCCTGGACTTTCTTGTATGAGTCATAGTTGTTAGGTCCATCAGAAGGTGGCTTTTTTTTCAGCTGCTGTTCTTTCCGCCTCTGTTCCTGGCGAAGAAGTTCCTGGGTTTCCAACATCACCCTGGCATTGAAGCCATGCCCTCCCATGTAGCCATTTCTTGAGCCCTGGTAGCTGGAGTATCTGGGATTCTCCTTTGCGCTCTGGAAACCTTCTCCAGGAGAGTAGTTCTGTTCCCAGGAATCTTGAGACACAGAGCTGGCATTCTTTCTGCTTTGCCTGAAAATCAAAGCACACAGATTGGTTTAGAGTTTCTACAAGGGGGTGGGGGTGGGGGTGTACATTTCAACCTTAACTTCTTGTCACTCTCTCTACTTCATCTGCAAGACATTTTAGAGAAACTAGAACCAGCTTTTCCCTTAACATGTGCAATCTTCTCACAACTTCCCACGAGCCAGGTGACAATTCTGATTCAGCAACTGGTCCATCAATATGCCTCTCCTCTCACTCTGGGTGGCTACCTTGGCTACTTGGCTTTGGGGAATAATGGGGCCCAAAATCTTGAGGCACTGCCAACATGTTATAGGGAAATACTGGGATTTTGGCAGCCTGTGCATGGGCAATAATTACTGGCTTTAAGAGGCTACAATTCAATTCTAAACAAGCAAAACAAATATTTTACCCAGCTGCCATCACAATGCCAGAGACACGAGCTGACTTGGAGTACACGTAATGGATTACAATATGAGTTCAGTTATGAAAGATTTAAGTCTAGACTCGTTTATGATTAAAAATGCAACAGGCAGACCCTTAAAGCACCGGCTGTAGAGTTGTGTATGTCAGCAGCTGAGACTCTTCAGAGGATGTGTTCTTTCTGATTTCAGAATGAGGAAGTTCTGTAGACTAAGCACAATTTTCTTGTGCACTGTACCTTCACCAAAGGCCAGGATAACCTACTTAACTCACTTGCAGTAACCTCAGGAGAGGAAATAAATCAGAATCATGGAGAAATTTCAAATTCTTATCTCTTTCTGCAATAAAATGGTATACCATCCCGAGGAAACATTATTGTTTTCAAACATCTTTAATTTACTATCAAATCTCCAGATGCTTTTATGAATTTACAATAAGATCAGTGATGATAAAGTAAAACAATTTTGGGCCAGAAAGGAAGACATTCACTAATTTTTGCCTTTAAAATAGGGCAGGGGGAAGAGAATTAAGCCATAAAACAAAATATATTGCTTCATTCATCAATAAGAAAAAAAATTTAGCTACAGTATATATTGCTAAGCCTTTCACATCAGTGCATACATACAACACGGTTGGATTTTCATACCCTGGACTTTTTCGGGGGAGGGGGAAGGAGATAACTTAAAGAGGTCCATGAAACCACTTTTTCACCCATTGAAAGGAGCACTTTTATCTTCTGTACATTCAGAGCTGCCATCGATATGGCCTGAGATGAAATAGGCTTAAAAACATTTTCAATACAGTATGAAATGTAGTTGGGTATGTTTTCAGCCAGGAAAAACCCACGTAAATTTCAGCATCATCCTCTGATATGACAGTGATTAATTGAATATTCTTCATTATCTCTCCCTGGTCCTGCTTTAATGGAAGCTGGACCATTTATACTACTAGTCTAAGCAGAATCCTTAAATATGATGGAATAGCATATTTGCCTAAAGCACTGATTATTTTCACTTAAAAAGTCATAAATTAATCTGCCCAAAGACACGAACAACAGAAAGTGCCTGCATGAAATCAGTGAATTAACATTAATCATAAAACTTTAATTAAAACACTGATCTCAGTACTGATGTTACATTAGCAACTGTGGGCTCTTTTGATAGGTTGGTTATCAAATTCTGAGCAATCAAAAACAGGCAGCAGAGCTGATGGTTCTTTTCATCTCTGGCTACCAAGATATATTCTCCCCATGAAGCCTGAAGCTTTAGATATAAGGAAGTCCTGCAGTTGGAGTTGAATTTGAAATCATCCCCAGAAGACAGCCTGGTACAGTGTTTTGTATCTGGAGGAGCTCTCTAATGGCTTGTTCATTATCATGATAATGATGATGATCATGTGAATTCAAAGACCATCTATAAGCAGTGCCTTTTCTGATCAGTTGATAGAATTACTTTGGTTTGAAGGGTTTTCAAATAAATTAATATACAGAGAAGATATAACCCCTTAAAATCTAAACGAGAGGAGACCACTCTGTTTAAAACTCTTCTTTCCAGGATGCTAAAAATATGTTTTAAAGTGAATATTTGTTGGGGGTGGGGGTGTGGGGAGGGGGATGGAAATGGGCTGGTCTGAGGTTTGGAGTAGAAGTTATCAAACCATTAGAAGTGCCTATTTCATCAAAGCAGTCATTTCACATAATTGCTGATAAGAAAAGGAAGGAGAGGACCCTAGAGCAAAAGTTGACAAGCTATGGCTCAAGGGTCAGATCTGGCCCTTAGCCTGTTTTTGTATAGCCCTTGAACTAAGATTGGGGTTTACATTTTTAAATCAAGTTGCAGTTTGCCAACCTTTGCTGTGGAGCATTAAGAGGTATAAACCCTAGTTATACCAGAAGGTGAGGTCATGGGAAAAGAAGGTATGGACTGCATGTTCTTTTGGGTCTTTCTGTTCTGATCAATGAAGAACCCAATACTAAATTCTTCTTAAGTGGGACTGGACATAGAAAAATTATGAGAGTTAAAGGAGGGGTTGAACAGATGAAGGATGGATTCCTGGACTGGTAACTCAATTAAGAAAGGAAGAGAAACATGGATGCCCAAGCTGGGATATTTAAAGTCAGAAGATTTCATATACGGATGACCAAGAAGCTTTAAGTCAGCGAATTAGAGATTAATGGCATTTGAAATTATCAGGGCATCACATTGTGAATGCGTATTTATGATTTAAGACTTTGCTTCTCAGTATATTTATTTATTCATCTCTGATAAAGCCTTTTAACTATACATACAATATCTTGTTTGTCATTTATATACACTGGATGTTTGAATAAAGGCATGTTCAAAGGTAGAAATATGTAACAAATGTTCATTATCTCACTGAGCAATACTAAAGGAAAACTTGGGGGGTAGTTACATAAACTCAGCTAGAAACACTACCATCAGGTGATAGCTACTGGAATCAGAGGCATAAGACTAAGAAAGGACAACCAGTCTTTAAGGATCATTCCTTAGAAATGCAACAAAATAAACAACAATTAGGCACCAACTATGTATAAATAAGTATGGGCTCTGTTTCCCTTTGTTTCTCTTTATAAACAGCACTTTGTCTGTTGGTAATAAGCCCAAGAGGAGTTTCTCAACCCATTCATTAGAATAAACATGCTACTTTGGCAAGAATAATCTTTCAAATATTATCTTTTTATTGAATTTTCTTCTGCGGAGTGTTCACAGACTGAGAGCATAGGAGGGCAGGGGACATGTCTTTTTAACTCCCCCATAGCAGGGCTTTGTACATAGCAGGTATTTGATAAATAAGTATTGCTATTATTGCCATGAGGGGGGAAAACAAATCAAAGCAAAACAAAACAAAACAAAATTTAACCTTTAGGTCTCCCAAGATAAAGAAAACCACATAGCTCTAGGTGAGGGGTAAATTGAAGAAGGAAGATATAATGTCTCAGGACTGAGAAATCAAGACTTTTGTTATGACTTAATATAAAAGCCTATGCATAAACCTAAAGGAAAAAGGCAAAAAGTAGGCTATGAATCCAAGGAAAATGAAAAAGGGGATGGCACAGTAAAAGAGACAGAACCCAGGACAGATGGAAAAACTGAGGAGAGAGAGAAGGAAAGCAAAGGACATAAGGGAATAAAAAATTGGGAAGAAATCACAATGGAGTTGAGAAAGAAACTTTAAGAAAATCTCAAGGTCAAGAGACATGATTGAAAATGTTTCTACTCTTGAAGTTGGGGGGAGGGAGCTCCCTTTCAGGAAAAGAAAGGTAAAAGGTAGTGAGATTAATTTGGGAATTGGGAATAAAGGGATTCTCACTAATTAGGAAATGAGTAGAGGTCTACTTGGGTTCCCTTTCCTCCTAGACCTCATGTATATTCCGAATCAATTGCCAGCTGGCTAATGTTTCTTATTTGACATTTTAAGATGTAACTATAATCCAGCTAAAGATTTTCTTAATTACCATTAGAATTTGCAAACCACCCTGGTTCTCATATAAGGCTCTGATTCAAACCACCTTATCTAAAGTTAGCACGGGAGAAATTGGGTAAAAAGACTCAGCCATTTGTTTTATTTTATATTCAACTTGGTAATGACCTGGACTTGCTTTTTATTTTGGTGAAATCTTTTTGGTTTCAAATACCAAACCAACTTGTTTAGACAAAACTCTGCTAATTGTCAACATCTGAAAATTAGAGATCCTGTGTCTTTGAAGAAAATCACATGGCAGAAAATTGGACATGGTCTGCCTTTGTATTTTTTCCCCCAGTTGCGTTCATATTCATCTGCGTGGTTTCCTTAGCTTCAGATTTCTATATACAGTACTACCATTCAGTGAAGTTTTTCATGAGAGGTCAAATTGTAAATAAACTTTAATATGAATGTTAATGAAACCTAGAAATACCATGAAGAGTAATATTTCCAAGCAAATAAAAGTATGGGCATCATCCAGTATATTTTTTATAGATTCCCAACGAGTCCCCAGAGTCCAAAAGGAGATACTTCCTATTTGGGATTATAATAACTACCTTGAGACCTTTTTTCACTTAAAATGCCAAGGAATCCAGAACCTCTAATTTTCAGGCAAAGCTATTGTCCATTGTTCTATATATTCACAAAGAATTAAAATCCTTAAGAGAAATGGCACCCTAATTAACCCAAGAATGACAGCTTTAAGAAGTAGCATGGTACCATGCATGGGGGAAAAGACCTTGGCTTTGGACACAGAAGACCTGGAGTTCAATTTGTGGATTTCAGTAGATTTCAGTGGGTTACTAAAAAAGATCAAACACGTAAAAATTGCCCCATACACCATAAAACCCAACACAGAAGCATTCAGTTATTATTTTGGGATCAATAAACACTTATTAAGTACCTAACCCTAAATGTCAGGCACTGTGTTGAATACTGAGGATACAAAAAGAGGCAAAATATCATCCTGCCCTCAAGGGGCTTATGAGCCAATGGGTCAGCAGATACCCTTCTCAGCAGTTGGAACTTTTCACAAGGCTAAAACATGGACTTTTGGAACATGCTGAAAAATGAAGGGCTAAGACAGACTGCCAAAGCATCTGGATGGACGCTGATGCCATTGTGGGGATGGTCAGGTTGCAGAGAAGGTAGAACACTGGTCAGGAAGACCTGAGTATTAAGGCCTTTTCAGACCTTTACTAGTAACATAAGCCTGGATAAGGCTTATTACACTACTAGTAGCATTAACACTAATTGATACCTCTCTCAGCCTTGGTAATAACAGCACCTACCTTACAGGATTGTTGTACAGATCAAATGAGCTAATTTAGGTAAAGCACTTTGCAAGCCTTAAAGCATTATATGGACTCTCGCTATTATTAATAAAATTTAATTAATAAAATTCATCACATTCTCCTTCCATCTCTCTTCTCTGCCCCATTTCCTTTCTGTTGTGGATTGTTGTTTCCATCATAAGGTCTCAGAGAATTCTCCAATATTTTCCATTTCCTCACCTCCTTTCTCTACATTTCCCTTCCCTTAATCCATTCTCCCCTCCCCGCCTTTACTCATTTTACCTCTCTAACCACAAAATAAAATACATTAAAACCAACAGTTCTTACAACAGCAACAGTGGAATTCTCTAATGGCATTGGGTAAAATGCTTTCAGGTGTGTTCATCTAGCCAGGCTGATACATACCACATCTCCCTCAGAATACAGACTTCATACTTCTAAAGAGCAGGGGCAGTGGCCAGGAATAAGCCATCTATCTGTTCAGTATCCTTGTTTCTCAGAATGAGAGCATCAGAAGACAACTCAGAGATTATATAATTGAACCAGTACTTAGACAGGAATTCCTATTATAATATCCCTCACAAATGATGGGTAGCCCACTACCATTCTAATTTTAGATACCCCTAGCTCTTATAATGTTTTTCTTCCCAGTAAGCTGATCTCCTCTTCTCTTTTTTCTTCCTTTTGTGATAGGACCTGTTCTAAAGCCAGGGGATTGCCTTCTGGTCCTCCATTCCAACTGTCTTCTTGCCACTGGTTCTGCAGCTGTTTCCTCCAGAGACCACGTCCTAGGGGACTTAATCCTGAATCCACTCAATTCCTTGGGCTTGCTAAATTCTGACTAGTGAGTGCAAGAACATAAACTTGCATTGCCCACTCTATCTAGCCAGTTCTGGTCACATTTCACAGGCCACCCTGCTGCTGCATGTGAACCTCCTTCTCCCCCCAATCCAATTACAGAACTCAAAGTACCCAAAATAGAGATCTGGAAAGGAAGGAAATATATGACATGTTAGCTTCCCCACTAAACACCACTACCATAGAAGGCAGTAAAACTAAGGGTGTATCCTTAACATTTGTCAGTACTAGAACCTTTCCTTTATAGATAGAAAAGTGGATACCGGTCTCCTTTTTTTTTCTTTTTTCTTTTCCTTTTTTTCTTCTTCCTCACCTCATTGCCCCTATTAAATGTGCTGGATAGAGATTTGCAGTAAATCCCTGGACTCCCACCCTCTTGAAGTCCCAGTTGACTATAAAGAACACCTTTATAGAAATCTCCTCTGGATATGGGACTTTTTATGTGAAGACTTTCTATCACTTCCTAGCATGGACACTGACCTATTATAGAATCCTTCATTTGGAGAATCATTTGCAAGCAATTTTAGGGACTAAAGTGGGTAGAGAAACTAATCAACTCTTCTTTTCCATTTACAAGAAAAAAATCCTATGAACCTAGAGACATAGTACTATTCACCCATATTCCGCTTAGGGCTGTTTTTGGAATCAAGTAGAAAAGATCAATCCCTCTTCCATGTGAAAACCCCTCAAATATGAAAAGATAGTGATCATGTCCCCTCCCTAAGCCTCCTCTTCTTCAGGCTGAACCTTACCAGTTCCTTCATTAATATCCCTTCTCTTGTAAAACTAAAAACTTGAAGTCAAGGGTGTGAGTAACATGTCATACCAGGAAATACACTGGAGGAGGGATCAGGAGACCACAGTTCTAGTTCCATGGCCATGTGACCATACAAAGACATTCCTCCTCACCCCTGCCCAATGTCACTTGTCCCATTTGTTAAAGATGGAAGATGATAACACTTGCCCAATGATGATGATCGCAATCACGATCATGATGCCACCAAAGTCCCTCTTCAATGCCTCATGATGATTTGGCATTACCCATGTGTTCTCTACAGCTATGGATAGGGAGGGTAATCACTGGGATGGGATAATGAGTAGGAAAGGCTGAATGAACAGGCTCAACAGCTGTCCTCTGAGGACTTTTTGAATGTCAGGAAATGTTTTGGCCACAATAATATATGAAGAAGGGGCTTCTATCTGCATTAATGGAATGAATACCCAAAGTGACGAGATCACAGATGTTTGAGATATTATTACGATCACTATCTACCTTAGGGCAGTTAGGTAGTGTAATGTATAGAGCACTGGCCCTGGAGTCAGGAAGACTCTTCTTGAATTCAAATCTGGCCTCAGACATTTCCTAGCTGTGTGATCCTGGGCAACTTAACCCTATTTGCCTCAGTTTTCTCATCTATAAAATGAATTTGAAAAGGGCAAACCACTCCAGTATCTTTGCCAAAAAAAACAAACAAACAACCCCCCCCCCAAACCCAAAAGGGATCACAAAGAGTCAGCCATAGCAATAACAAATATTCAAAACTACCTATCCTTCCCTAACTTCTCTGCTGATCTTCAATCTTGCATCTCTAACTGCCTCTCAGACATCTCAAACTACACATCCAGTAGACTTCTTAAACTCAACGTATCCAAAATGGAATTCATTTTTCCCTCTCAACCCTCCCCCACATCCTAACTTCACAATTACTGGTGAAAGTAATGCCATCCTTCCCGTCTCTCAGGCTCACAATGTAGGCATTGCCCTAGACTCCTCCTTATCTCAGTATCTCTCAGATATGCCCCCTTCTTTTCTCTGAAACTGCCAACACTCTGGTCCAGGCTCTCATCACCTTATACCTGTACTATTATAATAGATTTTTGCTGTGTCTGCATGCTTCAAGTCTCCCTTTATGCCGATCAATCCTCTATTCTTAAAGCATAGGTCTCACTATGTCATTCCCCCTACTCAACAAACTCCACTCCAGTGGGTCCCTATTACCCCTAAGATCGAAACCCTTCATAACCTAGTCCCCTCCTATTTTTACAGTCTTCTTAAGACCTTACTCTCCACTTACTCTCTATGGAACCACCGACACTGGCCTCCTGACTATTCCTTGAACAAAACACTCAAACTCTAAGTTCTGGACATTTCCCTGACCGTTCCTCCTCCTGGAATGCTTTCTCTCCTCATCTCTACCTACTGGTTTCCCTGGCTTCCTTTAAATCCCAACTAGAATGCCGCTGTCTTCTACAGAAGCCTTTTCCAACCCCTCTAAATTCTAATGTCTCCTCTTGCATATTTATCCTGTATATAGCTTGTGTGTATAGTCATTGGCTGCATGTCTCCCCCATTAGACTGTGAGCTCCTTATGGGCAGAAACTGCCTCTTTGTGTATCCTTAGCACTCAGTACAGTGCTGGCACACAGTAGGCACTCGATAAGTGTTTATTCACTGAGTGATTGATATTCCCTGGATAGAGAAAAAAAGGCAAATTGGTGCTGAGAGATAAAGGAGGAGAGGAGAGGAGAGGGAAGGACTGTGGGGTATTAAGTCTGATGACAAGAAATGCTTTGATTGATACGGAATGATGCATGGAATGAACTAGGTGTCACGTGGTCTTAATGTGAGGAGAGATTATCTCTCTTTGGAAAGTCTTTCATTCTCCCAATCCCTATCAAAGTAATATGATACAGTTTATAAACACTTCCCTTAAGCAGTTCTAACATAGAAAACAACATGTTGTCAAAATGTTTTCCCTCTAGTTTTAAGTTGCTTCTGGTTAATTCGGTCCCTCGTTACCTATCATGTGGACTATTGCAGTAAACTCTTTAATTGGTTTCCCTGCATCCACCATCTTCTCTAATTCCTCCTCCATATAGCAGTCAAATTGATATGTTTAAAGCACAAGAAGGACCATGTCTCCCTCTTGCTCAGGAAGACCCAGTGACTCCCTATTGAGTCTATGATTAATAAAAAAAAAAAAAAACAGAAAAAAACAACTTTTCTTTTTTGCCCTTTGGAGAAGATCTTGAATATATGGCTCCAATCTAGGTTTCGAGACTGATTGTTTCCCTCTTAAAGACCCAATGTTAATAATAATAATAACAACAACAACAACAACAACCAGCATTCCATCCAATCTGGCCTACTTCTTTTTCCCTGTATATGACAGATCACCTTCTTCCTCCATGACTTTTGAGAGTCTATCCCTCATTTCTGGATTGTTTCTCCTTCTCACCTCTTCTTGAAACTCCATTTTTACAATTCCAATCAAGTATTACCTTTTGCAAGAGGTTTTTTCTGATTTGCCTAGTTGTTGTGTCTTCCATCCTGAAGCTGTTTTATTTTTTATTGCATATATGTCTTGTCTTATGTGCACACATTGATATAGCCCCCAGTAATAGGGAAGGTTCTTGAGGAAAGTGACCATATTAAGTTTCTGCAGTCTCGGCATCTGGTGTAGTGCTTACAGAATTGGCTTGAATTGAATTGAAGCCTGCCAAGTTCTAGAAGACCACCAACTAACATCTTGCCAAATGGTCTATCAGTGATCTTAGCTACTGGGGATAGATGTACCAACTCCGAATCTTTTTAGTTCTTAATTCCCCTGTGACTACCCTTTGGCTATTTGGAGATGGATAATTTTGAGGCCTTTTCTTTTGCTGTTGGACATGAGAGGCTCCTGGGAAGAGGTTTCTCTAAGTCTAGGAGATTTGGAGCATCCTAAAAACATCATCCTACCTTGGTAATGAGCTGTACTGGCGCTGGGCTTGCTGGAAGCTCTCTCGTTCTTCTTGCCTCTGCATCTGCATTTCCACAGAAACTGAATGCCTTCCACTTGGCGGGTATACTTTAGTGTTTGGCTAGAAGAGTAGAATGTAAGGAAAACGTGAGAAAACAGAATAACTTAAAGGGCAGAAAGCATTCAATAAGTTTGGGGAATTCTTGGAGATTTATTCTAAAGTATTTACAAATTAGTTAAACCATTATTTTCCTTCAACGTTATTTCATAAATATTCTTGGAAATCAAAGGGTACATACAACGGGCTATCCCTTAATACCAGATAATTTTAAAAAATGCACATTTCTTGGCTTTGGAAAACATCATGAGTCTTTAAAAATTTTTTTTCAGGGTGCAGCATATACAGATTTGCCAACCTGATTATGCTTTGCATATACTAATATCAAAACTAGTTTGTATAGCTGTGTAAACATCAACTAACAACCCAGAAATCTCCCCGAACAAAATGAAATAATTCAACCACCAAATAGAGGGTGGTAACCCAAAAGGATTAGATAACAAGATGGAAACTGACCTAGGAAAAATTTACCATAATTTACAAAGTAGAAAAAAATCCCCAAGTGGAAAATTGAGAAGTGGCTATGTATGTTATATTTAGTCATGTAATGATTGGAATGATGCCACCTACTGGAGACTTGCCATGGGAAAGCTCCGCCATGAGGAAAATGCCTCAGAGGGCAAGGCCATGTGGCTTTTCCTTGGAGTCAGGAAATAACGTTTGCTCATGGGTGCTGTCTATCAAGGCTACCAGCCAATCAACTTGAGGAGCCTCCTATTTTCTGGGAGGAGACAGGAAGGAAGAAAGAGAGCAGCTCTCACTCTTTTTGGGTTCCTGACTTGATGGTGGTGGTGGCGGCAGAGGACTTCACAGGAAATTTGAGGAAAGATAAGAATGCCAGGCTGTTGGAATTCTGTTCTCAATCTTTTTCTTTCTATTTTCCAATAAACCCTTAAAAACCTAAACTTGTTTTATCAGTGATTTTAGTCAGTTTCCCCCAAAACTGGGTGAACAGATTAGAATCCACATTTAGAATCTTAAATTACAAAGTCATACCGGGTAAACTGTAATGTGCTTGTCTTATGCTCATACTTATATGTGGTATGTCTACCTACAAATCATTATCTTGCAACAAAATGAAACTACTTGTCCTGCCACTCCTTTTTTGTAGCGCTACATCTTTCTTTTAGGCAATGGCTGGTATCTCACTACACACACACACACACACACACACACACACACACACACACACACACATATACACATACATACAAGCATATGTGTGTATAAATTTCATCCTGATCCATAATATAATTATTTTGTTTACATTTCTAATTGTTAGGCTATGTAGTATTTTGGTTTGGTTAATCAGCACTGAAAATTATTTTGAAGCTAAGTTATTTTGAATCAATCAGTCAGTCAATCTGTCTATCATCTCTATCTATCTATCTATCTATCTATCTATCTATCTATCTATCTATCTATCTATCTACCTATCTACCTATCTATCTATCAATCATCTATCTACCTACCTACTTAGTTATCATCTCTCTAAAAGTTTAGGGCAGTTAGGTGGTGCATGGATAGATTTCTTGGCCCAGAGTCAGGAAGACTAATCTCCCTGAGTTCAAATCTAGCCTGAGACACTTACTGTGTAACCCAGTTGCAAGTCACTTCACTCTGCCTCAGTTTCTTCAGCTGTAAAATGAGCCAGAGAAGGAAATAGCAAACCACTCCAGTATATTTGCCAAAAAAACCCAAAAAACCAAACCCAAATGGGGTCACGAAGAGTCAGACATGACTGAAACGAGTGGACAACAACAACAAAATCTAAAGGCTTTGGGCCCTTGGCCATGCTGCACAACAAAATCTCACTCTGAGTACATATACTAGAGAGTACGGGCCCTTGTGTTTCCTCAAAGCAAAGCCACTGAACATTTCAACTTTTCACTTACAAGTTGTTCGGCTCCTTTCCAGATCTAGTTGTTAGAAACAAAAGCAGCTCTGCTTAGAGCAGAGGGCCGTGGCTTTTGTTTAATGAAGCATTAAGCAATTGTTCATCATATTGTCAGTGACATGAACTATTAATTAATTTCCCTCTGGCCTCTGCAACGCAGCTATTTTTATTATGCAAAAATGTGGAAGGGGGTCGGCTGTGCCTGACAAAAGTCTAAGAAGTCAAGATCTCTAAACCATCTTCAAAACTGAAAGATGATGGGAATTTTCAATCGATAGCAATCATTAAGTACCTACTATGTGAGAGGCTCTGTGCTATAAACAAGTCTTTGCTCTCAAAGAGCTTACATTATATCAATATACACACACATATAAGTATATATAATATATACCATGAATATGCACAATATATTCTTATTCTGTACCTGTGATTTCATTAGTATGTATTAATTAATGAATAAGCATGTATTAAGTGCTTACTAAGGGCCATGTACTGCCCTCAACTCTGGGGATACAAATTAAAAGCAAAAACAATTCTTGCCAGCAAGAACCTTACACTCAAATGGAGGAGAAAATACATATACACACACACATACATGTATATACATGCATACTTATACGCCCATAAATGTAGTCAGTGACATGAACTATTAATATAATAGGAATGGTATAATTATATCAAAACATTAATACTTATTTGATTAGTATCAATGTGTGTATACAAAATATACATATAAGTAGATGTCTGTATATATGTATATACACATGGGTACACAAATACACATAGAGTGTGTAGAAGGTAGAGAGAAGACACTAGCAGCTGAGGGACTGAGAAAGGCTTTTGACAGTCAGTACTCGGCATTTAAACTGAATCTTGAAGGAAACTAGGACCTCTAGAAGGTAGAGGTGAGAAAGGACAACATCATAGGCATGGGGATAGAAGGTAGAGTGTCCTTCATAAAGCACAGCACTTAAAAATGAGGACAAGATAATCCTGGGTGGCATCATGGAGGAGGTGAGACCTGAACTAATCTTTTTTTTTAAAATTTTTAATTAAAAATTTTTTTTTTTGTGAGGCAATTGGGGTTAAGTGACTTGCCCAGGGTCATACAGCTAGTAAGTGTCAAGTGTCTGAGGCTGGATTTGAACTCAGGTCCTCCTGAATCTAAGGCCAGTGCTCTATCCACTGCACCACCTAGCTGCCCCAGACCTAAGCTAATCTTAGAAGGAAGCTGGGAGTTCTAAAAGGCAGAGGTGAGGCAGGAGAGCACCAGGGTATGGAGATTTTCCCCTTAAGCATCAGGGCCTAGTAGAAGTGGACATGCACCTCTTCTAGAACCAAGAGAGTTTTCCGCTAAGTTGGAGATCATCTTTTCCTTAGGATGTGGAAGAACAAAGTTGACACACTCTGATTGTTGGTTGTGGTGCAATAATACAGCAATGTGTGGGGCAGACTTTAAAGTATATGGGGATAAGCAGTGAGCGTATTAAAAAAACATCCCAGTACAAAAATACCACCACAAAGAGATTAGGCTTTACTGTCCCCCAGTCTCTGCTAGTGAACGTTTATAACCAAACTCCCTAGAACAAATGTGTGTTAAGAGACCAGCCCCACAACAAAGTTCACATAACACACTGGTGGAGCCTTCAGCAAGAAAAACACTGAACCCAATGAGTCCAGCTTATACAAACACATTTGGAGAGAAAGGCATTTTCTTCTCACACCCTTGATGCTGGCAGCCTTTAAGAATAATGTCCTGGGCTGGCTGTGTGTGTGTGTGTGTGTGTATATGTGTGTGTGTGTGTATGAGTGTGTGATGGTCAGCAAGAAGACATGAGAAAGCAGTGGAAGACCAAGCAAGGAAATGCTAAGGAATTTTTTTCTTCCATTTAAAAAAGAAGAAGAAGAATAGCATCTCCTTTCTTCTTTTCACCCAGTATAGCTATATACATGTGTCAAGCAGTCTTGAAAGATCTGCCATTCCCTAGCAGGTTTTAGTAACCAGCCCTTTAAACTCATGCTGCTCTGTGACATTGCTTGCTAGAGACGTGAAAAGAAAATGCAAGACTGTGAAGGAATTTCAGGTGTATTTTTAAAGTTGTTTTTCCCAGAGGCCTGAAAACTCACTTCTGACAGATGGAAAAGAAAAAAAAAATTTTTTTTGAGTCTTTTGTTTCTTACAGTATTTATTTCCTGACACTGCTCTCCCCCAAACTCTTCCAACCATGACCATTTTACCTTACAGTCTTTACAATCTTGCAATCACAGATTTTTATCATGAAATAGGTTCTGAAACTTTAAAATGAGAGAATGAAGCTTTTATAACATGAGGCCTCTTACTATAAAACAGAAACATCAGTCCCATTATGGCTGTTTTGCATAGTTTCTGGCTCTAAGGACATGCCAAATTTGCACGATAGTGTCTGTGGTAGGTTCTTCAAAAATGTGTCTATTTTGTCCCTGTGGTTTAGGTAAAAATGTCATGGGTCACTAGGTATCTCCGAAAATGATATTCGAGTCTCATTCACAGTAATATGTAAATAGGTACGAGCTGGCATGTTTTCTATTTTACCTGTACACACGGTAACTCAAGGGTTATACTTCACTAATTCACAATTTCAATGAGGACCTCATAAAAATGTAAATTGCGGTAGTTATATTAGACTCACTAATCATAGCTGTGGAGCACTTTGGTCTCCATCTCTAAAGGAAAGTATAGAAAAATGGGCAATTTTGAACCATCTGACTCTAGAAACGCAAAATGTATTTTAAGTATAACAGAAAATAATGAGGGCCAAAAGATAATTTGCAATTCTGGAAAGAAGAGGATGTTTGAGACTAAAATAACAACTGCATGAGTAGCCCAACTTAACATCTATATGAAGAACCACAACTTTGGGCCTAATTGTAATAATCCTGTAAGGCCACCAAATAAACACAGCAACAGCTCTGTTTTAACAAAGAACTCTGGCCTTGTTTGTGAGGAGATATGTGACAAGGACTGACCTTTTAAATCAAAAAGCAGCCGAGACCGTGTTAACAAAGGAGGTTGTATGATGGAAATAAATATATGCTCATATATTACACAATACAAGGCCTGGCCCGGTCGGGCCATGACACTTGAGTCTTTTCACCGTTTGTTTCTCAAGCCACATATGAAAACTATAGAGGGTTTTCAATTGAGATGCAAGGAACTGGATTTTTGTCTTCTTTTTAAAGATATGCAGATTTAAATTTGGGAAGTGAGAGCTCCACACTTTTGGTATCAATTACTGGTGTCCTATAAAATTTAAATGGCATCACATTGCATATAGTGTTTTGCTAAATGAATTCCTTAATTAAACATTTTTTCAATTAAATGAAATCATTCTCATTTTACCAAAATAAATTAGCTTGCATTTTCCAGTCTGGATTTCAGATTTCACACAAAGGTTATAGCAAACGTGCAGTCAGTTAATAGACCAAAAGAACAAAAATAAACACACCGGGTACCAAGTTTCAGTACTAATTAGAACTAGGTAAGACTTTGTGACCTTTTCTGTTTTATATAAAAGTATGCTTGACAAGTATGAGATGAAATTCATTACTGTATGTATCAGAAATTACAACCATATAAAATATTCAGTAGTCACAAAATGTCCCTCTCACTCTGTCTTTACATTTGCTATGGAAAAGAGAATATATAGCAATTTCCCTGTAAAAGGTAATTGCCAGTAGGCAACTCAAAATGAATGTGATGAAAGGCTCTGGTCTTTTTACATATTTCCCTCCGTGGAGGTTGTGTAGTATGCTGAGAGTAAAGTACAAGAGAATTGTGCATTTCCAAGTACATGAAAAAATATTATTGCTGTTATTACTGTGAATAGCAGCAGGACAACCAGAGTCCCTCAGAGGTTTGGAGAACTTGTTTTAGCATCTCAGATGTCTTCTTCTATGACCCATGTGAAGTTGCCATTAAATACTCAAAATAGTTTACATTTTAAAGTCCAGCTAATGGTATATAGTCAATATTTGATCAATTAGAATAGTTTTAGATTTTAATCAAGACTGTGATAAAGTGAACTTTTTTGGCGCTCCATTCCCTCTCCCCCCTTGTCTCTGCCACTTATCAGATGCTAGAGAAAATATCGATTGAACTCTTGTGGGTCTCGAAGGTTGAAAAGCTTAATTGCTGCTAATGATGTTAGTAATGGTTGAAAAATCTGCAGAGCATACAAATAACCCTCATCAAATTTTTATATAGGCCTGTTTTTGTCTCAAAACAGTATTTGTCATCATCTTCTTTTCCTGACTAACGTTCACGTTTAATGTTTTAGCATTTCAAAACATGGAAAGCTCATGGAAAATGAATGTGACTGGGGCAGCTAGGTGGCGCATTGAATAGAGCACCGGCCCTGGATTCAGAAGGACCTGAGTTCAAATCCGGCATTCAGACACGTGACACTAGCTGTGTGACAATGGGCAAGTCATTTAACCCCTATTGCCTCTCAAAAAAAAAAAAAAAGAATGCGATTGTTCTATAAAATAAAATAATTTGGTAAACAGTGGGATGGGAAAGTGTCCTCTGCTCCCATGTCCTAATGTTGCTGGACAGGAACCCCACTATTTCGTATCCACTTCTGACATTTCCCATCCATATCTATCCATCTCTGATATCAGAGACCTGCTTTTGGCCAGTAAATATATCCTTCCTAGCTAAGAAGGAAGGAAGTCTACTTTCTAGATAACTGGAGGATCCCACTAGTGAGTTGTTAGGAACCTCTTTTTGTGATCTGAGCTCTGGCACTAATGCTACATTCTCTAAGTCTTGATTTTCTCATCCATAAAATGGGGATAATAATACTTATGCTGCCTAGTTGGCATCATTTTGAGAAAAGCACTTTTTTATTTCACAGGTAACTCCATAGTCACTTTTAAAATGAAAGATCTTTATTTGTTGAACTTTTGATAAACTTTATGAATGTACAAGTTAGTCCTTTACTGCTGATAGGCATTCTACTTTACACAGACAAGACACTACAAGGAGGAAGTGCTCAAAGCCCAAGAGAAAAAAAGAGTAAAGGGTAGAATTGTATTATTATGGCTATCACCACCACCATCATCACCATTATCACCACTACCACCACCACCATCATCTGTAAAAACAGACAATTGGGAAGAAGGCTTGGGAGAGAAGAGGGTATTTTTGTTATTGAGTATCAATTTTCTTTCTGAAGTACTGAACTACCTTTAGTCACTAGCAACCTGAGATTGAATGGATTTAGCCATCTAGCTATTAAAAGCTCCATTATCCCATTTATCAATCCCCTCAGCCAGCAAATCTCCTTGTGGGCACCACTCAGGTATATCTACCAAATTTCAACAGCATACAGTACTTATGTTGGCAACCTGCAATTTAATTCTTTTAAAAGCAAGACAATAACCCGGCCTTTGAAGAATTCTGGATGTTAAACCTAGCTTCAGGTTTTGCACCATAATCTTAAAGATTTATGCCACTGATAATTTTATTTATGCTGTGCCTGGCCAGGTAGGGCATGGGTGGGAGAGTTAAAGGACTTTTTACCTTTATTAAAAGTCTGAGTACGCTTCAAATCATGGAGCTAAGGAAGTTTTCTGGGCCCTTTGTCTTCCTTAGGACCTTTTGTGCTACAAATCAATTTCCCCAGGGCCCAAGAAAGATTTTAAACAAAAGCCCTAAAACAGGTGACTCCTTCCTAACCACTAGAGTTTACAAAGTACAATTGGAGATGAGGTGAATTGAGAAGGGCACTTTGATGAATTTTCTGCAGCATTCTACTACTCGGATAAAGTAATCAGCTTACATAATTTTTCAGGTTCATTTCTATATGCTACATCTGGATGCATTTTGCAGATGGGCATTTCTTACAAGCTCTACGATTCCAGGCTAATACGTTCTAAGTTGTACACCACAGCTCAAAGAAAAGTTTATGGTTCCTTAATGCTAAAATGATTATAAATCCTTCCAATGGGTGAGATCATGGCTTTATCCTTTCCAAGCACAGTGATCTTTCAAGGTCAGAATACATAAGGGAAACAATCATTCCAAGGTATTCAGGGCTCATTTTGTAAAGCAGATAGCCAACAAAAACCACACACCAGGCTGCAGTTTGACTGACTGAGCAGCTCTTATTAAGGCAACAATGAGCATCAGATTAAAATTAATACATTAAATGGAATTACAGTCACTTTGAACTCATTTACATCATCGGTAGAATGAGAAGTACTATGCAAGATTTCAATTGTTTGAAAATGAAAAAGAAAAAAAAAGAAAAGAAAAAAGAAAAGGTCATTGTTCTGACCCACAATTTAGGAAATTATTCCATTCCTAAGGTAATCAGCTTGTCATCCAAACAATTCCCTGGTCACTCATCACTGAAAATGATAATACAGGCCAAGTTGTCTGTCTAAAGTTGCTATGGCATTTTGATATACAACAATTTGGTTCGTGACCTTCAGTAGTTGAATTCCCAAGTCTACAAGAGTTCAAGATTTTCTCAAACACTTCCCCCATCTCCCATATTGAGAGTAAGCTTCAGATTATACAGAAATTATGCCAAACACCTCTACCCCATTAAAAAAAAAAGTCTTATAAGAAAACCAAATTGGAGATTAAATTATACATGTGCAACTAGTGCTCTAACCTGGAAGATTGCTCACACCTTTTCAGGGCTCTATTTCTCCAACAAACATATTTTAAAAATAGCCATCTTCAAGGTGATTTTAAAGGAGCATTTACTATTAGTATAACATTTTGTGAATACAAGGCATGACCTTCTACTTGAAGGATCAGAGATACTCAGAATTGAACTGGCCCTCAGAGGTCATTTGTCTGAACCACACCTAAGTAAACTTCCTTTCTATGGCATTTCTGGCAAACGATCATTTGGTCTTTGCTTGAACACCTCCAAAGTGGGAGAAACTTCAACCTTTACAGGAGACCTCTAGTTCTAATTCTAGGGAAGATTTTCCTTATCAAGTTTAAATTTACCTCTTTGCAAATTCTTCCATTTCTCCTAGTTTTGTGGACATGCAGAATGAGGCTCATTCCCTTTCTTCCTCATGGCAGCTCTTCATTGCTTGGAAACATTCCTGTTCCCTACCCCAACTAAATATTTTCTTCTATTCTAAGTTATAGCATGATCTCAAGGCCCTTTACTATCCTGGTGTAGAAGTACATGCCCTTATCAGAGTCCTTGCTAAAATAAGGTTAACACAGGACTAAACAATTCTCTGAACTCCAGTTGTGGTCTGAGCAGGTCATTGTTTCATGGGACTCTCATCTCTCTAGCCCTACATCCTATACCCTAGGAAAGTTGTTTCACCTCATTCAACCTATTTCTCCATCTATAAACTGATGAGTTAGAAAATATCATCTCCAAGATCTCCTATGGTTCTAAATCTATATGCTTAGGATGCTACCTGTTGAATTAATTTCTTCTGGGGTTTGGGGTCAAAGAAATACAGGATCAGCAGTGGTAAAGAAGTATTCACTTTCTGAAGTAATCCTGCTACAACCTCTCAAAATCAATAAAACTTCCCCAGGCAGCAAACCCATACATGCAGTGTCAAGTTAGACATAATGTTTCCTATTAACCACTTCCATAAAGTGGGGTTCCTTTTCTCTGCAGGCACCCCATTTTTCTCACTGTCCTTTCCTGTCCCTCAGGAAATTAAGCTGCTCAAATTTTAAATGGGTGGAAATGTTTACTAAAGGAATCTACACTTAGGAAACACGGTAGGAACAAGTGAGTTGATTATGGCAAATCATGTAAGAGGATTAACATAATTTTGTCATGTCATTACTTGAGAATGAATCAATTTAGTCAACCATGAGAAAAAATATATATTTAAGATTTATTTTAGAAAAAAATTAATCAAACTAAGACTGCTATATGAGAAAACTAAAACCTTCTTTAGGTATCTATTCTGATATTTAATTATTATTGACACCCTAAATCTAGCTGATGATTGATTTTATGAGTATATTTCCATTTCTGTGTTCTAGTCCATATCTCTAACAGCCTGTTGCAAGCATTTATCACCTCATCCCTGTGGACTACTATGACACCTCTCTGAAACCTCCCTATCTCCATTCTCTATTTCTTGAATAGACTCTATATACTGCTGCTAAGCTATTCTTCCAAAAGCTCAAGTCTGCTTAGGTCATTCCCTTAGTCAACAATGGTGCCCCACTGGCTAAAGGATTAAGTTGAAATTTTTGTTGATATTCAAGGCCTTCCACAAACCAACACTAAGTTACCTTTTTAGTTTTGTCTCGTGTTACTCCTCAACACCAATTATCTTACTCAAGTTAAGAAAGTCCCTTTAACTATCCTTGTAACTAACGATGCTTATTTTAGTCTCCAAGATTTTGCAAAAGTTATCCACTCCTCTCTTTATATGCTCTGTCCTTTCTTTCCCAAAAATATCCTTCCCCCCTTCTGCTAGCCAAACATCTAAGCATCCTTTGTTGTTATTCTTTGTCCTTTGTTCTTGAAGAGGACCATGACATCAGGGTGATGTCATGACTTGCACTGAATTGGATTTAAGTGAGGGAGGGCTATGCAAGGTCACCAACCTCACTCTCTCACCACTAGAGCCATCTGGGTCCAGTGGCAAGATATATATCAGGATGACTGGAGATGGCCCTGGATGCTTAAGGCAATTGGGGTTAAGTGACTTCCCCAGGGTCATTTGTCTCAGCTTCAGGGCCAGTGCTGTATCCACTGCACCACCTAGTTGCCCCTAAGCAGCCTTTAGGACATAGCTTGAGTTCCACCTGCTGCATGAGGCTTTCTCTGACAAGTCCAGCACATAGTAATCTCACCTTTGCCAGAGTTACTAAAGCTTTAATGACTTATACCACTTGCCTTGAAGCTTAATTTTGTACTGCCCTTTATTCACTGATTCATATAATTTCTTGAATTTTGATTATAAGTTCTGAGAGGGCAGGGAACTGGAACTTTACTTCTTTGTGTTTATCTTTCCCTAGCCCTTGTTGTTCAAGAATTTGTGCAGAGAAATTTGCTTACTTTGTGGGTGTATGTATGCACGCATGTATATCTGTGTTGACATGTGTGTATATAAATATATGTGAACATACATACATACTATTTTCCATAATATTAGTTTCTTGAGGGGTGGGGCTATTTAATTTTTGTCTTTGAGTCTCTACTGCCCAGCACAGACCTTGGTATATAGTAAGTACTTAATAAATGCTCATCAATCGATCAGTTGATAGAAAATACTTTTCAAATCACTTTATTTTGGTTTCATGGTTTTGAGAAGTGCATCCAATCCCTTATCAGGCAGCATAAACAATGTATAATGGTCCATATGACTTTTGCTACAGCTTGTCACAAAGCAGACGTTACCTCTAAGCGATGGACAGATGGCTAAACAAGATATAAAATTAAATTAGCAAAGATGGAACACAGATGGAGATTGGAAGGTCAGGATGTTAGAGGTCAAAAGAATGTGATTCCATGTTGTACGAGGAGCTAAGGTCATAGATGCATGGCCTTTAGAAGGGGGAAAGTTTTAGGGCCCTAAAGAAGTGCCCACTCACCCATGGTTGTTCAAAACTATAGGTGCGTCTTCGATCTTCGACATCTTCATCCTGCTTTGCTTGCTGAAATTCTTGCCTCAGACGCTGTATCCGATCATGGTTGCTAGGAGTCGATCTGTTGCTAAAATGGGGGGGGGGGGAGAGAAGCAAAGAAGACACTTGAGAACTGTAATCTGTGAATTGCAGTTGCTAAGGGAAAATGGCAGCTTGCTGTGAAATGACACTACTTTAGAAGGAGTGAAGGAATTTTAAAACAATCTGTGAGCATTTAAAATATGTTTTTCATTTTCTTATTATGATTAAAGCTTATTTAAATTATTTAAGGCAAATACCCAATGAAGTGAGAAGCATTCTAGCAGATTTTTTAAAAATAATAATCTTTTAAAAGCCTAGCATTTTCCAAACCAATTGGCATCCCAGAGTAAACATTATCCAAGATGATGCTTACTAAAGGACCTTTACACCAAAGACAATCAACACATCACAAATTCAAGAACCAAATGAGTAGTAAGATCTGTTTCTTCACTAACATGCATATCTGTGCCCCTAAATTCCTACAGGCATCTTTTTAAGTTAAAAAATATAATATGCCCAAAGCAACTGCAGATAAGTAACAAGAATAAAGTCTGAGCTTAAAGCACCTATAGTCTACACCAGTCATTTAGGACTTAAATGTTTCTTTGTATTCTTAAATGATCTCTTTGTAAGAGATCAGATTAAGTTTAGTTTCCTCATCTTTAAAAACAGGCATCCTATCAGTTTCACAGGATTGAATGATAAACATAGGAAAATTATGAAAAATAAGGAAAACACAGAAACTTTGAAAAAATCTATAGAAGCATCCAGCTAGTCTTTTGGTGAAAGGAAACAATAAGCCATGGACATCTTTTATTCTCTGCTGATATCTGCAGGCTGTCAAGACAACTAGAAGAAGGACTTCAGCATTTTTAATGGACTTTAATGTGGAATAATTATTGAAGAAGAGACAGGAGCAGCATAGGTTGGGCAGACATGCATAGTTTGCTATTAATATCATTGAAAAAAATCCCCTATATTAATAACATCAAAGGTTGACCAAGGTATTACAATAGATATTATTGTCTCCCCAGAGTCAGGAAGTCTCATCTTCCTAAGTTCAAATCTGGCCTCAGACACTTACTAGCTGTGTGACCCTGGACAAGTCACTTAACCCCATTTCCCTCAGTTTCCTCATCTGTAAAATGATCTGGAGAAGGTAATGTCAAACTATGTCAGTATCTTTACCAATCAAACCCCAAATGGGGTCACAAAGAGTCAGATATGACTGTAATAAATGGACAAATATCACACATACACACACCCTCAGTGAGGTGGGATGAACTTTGTGAACAGGAACCATGTCTTAGAATTCTTAGAGTACTAACAAGTAAAATCAACAAGCATCTGTTAAGCACCTACTATGTAGTAGGTCAAAATGAGTTCAATTTCATTGAAAAAGGGTCCATCTCCCTCATTGTTCAAAGTTCTCCTCACATAGCAGGGGAACCCTAGCTAATTTAATTATCCAAAAGCAACACAGGATGAGAGGAAACCTTGGCTGCAGCTTCCACAAATACACATGTGTACATTAATGGATCTGGGAGAATCGAGGTGTCAGATCGAAAACCGTTCATGTTTAGGATTCTATCCCCTGCTGAATAGCAACATTAAAAAAATATGAACCCTACTCTTTCATTATTTAATCTATTGGGTCTCCTTCAGATCCTCATTTTAAACAATTTTATTAGAGGCTCTTGGATAGTATATCCATACACTCAACGTTATTCTCTTCCCAAGTCCATAAGAGCCTGTCATGCCTTTGTTCAGTTTCTGACAAATCTTTTCAACTGATCAGCCCAAGAGCATTCATGGTTAATGGCCCTGTAAAATGTTTCTGACAATACAGAGCTTTGGAGAAACGTTTGGCTTGGACTTGCCTACCAGAGTAGCTTCCTTCTACTTTTCTGTAAGGCAGGATGATGCTCTTTCCCTTTGTTATTTAAAATGATACGCAGCATCCCAAACTGTTCTAAAACATAAATTTGTCATAATGGCGACCCCAGGTAATACCTAATCTACAGAACCCTTTGTCCCCTCTTTATGGGAAACGGTAATGAAATATGCACGAGAATGGCTAATTTCCTAAGACAAAGAGATAGGAAAGTGAATGTTCATTAATCTCATTGCTGTCTTTCCAGCTGTGTCTTTTTTTGCATGTTTGTTTCTGGCATACTTCATAGATTTTAATGTGAGCATTGTAGGAAGCCTGACAAACAAATATTTTACATCAAGTCTAACCAGAAGCATTTTTTCCTTCATTTTTTTAGCATGTTATTGTGGGTTTCTTTAACCCTATGATTCTTGACTTCCCAAAATCCAAATCACTTTTAAAAAAATCTGCAACATGTTAGAGAAATCCAGGCTCACAAAGAGATGAACCAAACACTCCTAATTTTGGTACTAAATGAAGTTACTTCCCTGAAGGTCCTTATGATACCCCAAGTGTAGGAGGAACCTTGGTAGTTATTCCTTCCTTAGTTCTCAAATCATTGAGATACCTCTGCCTATCCTAATTCACAGAAAGCCCTGCTATTTAACAAACAGAAAACTAGCTTTCTTTCTTTCTGTGGGGCAATGAGGGTTAAGTGACTTGCCCAATGTCACACAGCTAGTACGTGTCAAGTGTTTGAGGCTGGATTTGAACTCAGGTCCTCCTGAATCCAGGGCTGGCACTTTATCCACTGCACCACCTAGCTGCCCTCTAGCTTTCTTTCAATTGCCCAAACAAACTCCATCGAATTTCCTGAGGCTAGTGAAGCCATTTTCAAGCCAGAACTAGAAACAGAAGCTGACTGGGTTTCAGGAATTAAAGAGGACTTCCAAGACCTGGATGCTTGACAGGCAGATCAACTGCCTATGGGTAAAATTAATATCTAGCAATATGAAGTACTTTTAAATTTGTAACACATTTTACAAATATATTTCATTTTATCCTCATGATAATCCTGGGAGGGAGGAGCTAAGATTATTCCCATTTGGGTGAGGCAACTGAGGCAGACTTAAACTTGCTCAGGAGGCACATAGCTACAAAGCATCTGAGGTAAGATTTGAACTTGGGTCTTCCTGACTCCAGCTCCAGCACTCTGTCCACTGGGGAACCTCACTGCCTAGAAGGGATGAAAGTATTACAACAGTTTCATTCTCTCTCATTATCCTGGTCTACTTCTGACCCTCTGAAGTCACTCAGGTGCTTCCACAGTCAAGAAAGCCAAAAGGATTACTATTATTAATCATTAGCAAATGTGACCACTGTTTCACTAACTCAACTGGGCTACATCTATGTGGACTGCCAAAGCCAGGCTGCTCATTAGTATTTATGAGAAAAAGCCTAATGATACCACCTAAGGCATTAAACCAATAAAATTGGTGGGCAGGCCCAGAAACCCATGCGTGATAGAGAACCAAAGTGCTTTTCTGACACGGAAAGAGTTCTCTATTGGGTGAAACCGTGGCAGAGGCAACAGAGGACTCCTCTGTAAGGTCTTTCAGAAAAAAGGAGAAAGCAAGGTACCCTGAAGTGAGTTAAATGTCTTTTTTAATCTCATTAGCCCCAGTGCATTAGATGACTTGGACTCTAGCCCAGCTAGCCACCAAGTAGCTCCATGATGTTGGGAATGATGGAGTGGAGAGAGCCCTAGTTTAGAGATTAATTGTGTATCCTTGGGCAAGACACAAAAAAAAATTCCTGATATATAATTTAGGTTCTTTTGTAGAGGTACAAGAGGCAACTGATGGGGCAGTAGATAGCACTGGATCAGGAGACAGGAAAATCTGAGTTTAAATCCAGTCTCACTGGTTGTATGACCTTGGACAAATCACTTAATCTAAATTTACCTTAGTTTTCTCAACTGAAAAATGGGGATAATAATAATAATACCTTCCTTCCATGTTGTTGCAAGGACCAAATGAGATAATATTTGTAAAAAGCACTTAATTCTGGGGCAGCTAGGTGGCGCAGTGGATAAAGCACTGGCCCTGAATTCAGGAGGACTTGGGTTCAAATCCAGCCTCAGACACTTAACACTTACTGGCTGTGTGACTCTGGGCAAGTCACTTAACCCCAATTGCCTCCCCCCTCCCCCCCCCAAAAAAAGCACTTAATTCAGTTCCTGGCACACAGTAGGCTTTATATAAATGCTTAAAACATTCCCCGTCCAGCTATAAGTCTATGAGCTTATGATGTCTCTGGGCCACAGTTCCCTTCTATGTAAAATGAAGGGGTTGGATGCCAAAATCTATGAGCTGCCCTCCCCCAAATTTTATATCATACATGTCAATGAAAATCAGAATGCTGAGGTTCGGTACAATTTAGGATTTAGGTTCATGTTGACACTGGTGACAAAGGATGCTACGGACCTGTGCTATGGGAATTGTGAGCAGATAATGAGTCAGAACAGTTGCAAGTAACTGTGGCTAGAAATCACCTTTTCCACCTGTAATTATTGGGGATTACAACCTCTCCTTTCCCATCCAGAGTGCAGCACAGACCTCGTGCCTTGGTCCCTTGCAGGCTGAATTGTTGGAAAGTATTTGACAGAAAATTCCTCTTTAAGACCAGCTGGAAGCCTCAAATCATGCAGAATGCAGCCACCAGCCTATTTACAGGTGTGAGCCTTAGGGAACTTTCTGCACCTGCAGTAGATGTATACACTAATCTGACCATTTCCTTCTGGAGTGCAATGTAATGTGTTGACTTTAAACCTTAAAGGCTGTGCTGTTTGGGGACTTTGGCTACTCCAAATACTGCTTCTCCCTGTAATGAAGCTGGCCCAATACCTTCCTCCAAAAAAATCCTAAGGATCACATTTCTAGGAACTTTAAAGAGGATATTTTCTATATAAGCTAGCATCTTTGAAAGCACCTGCTTATCCTGATGAGCCACGTACAGTGGCCTGCAGGGCCCCAGTGTCTGACCTTGCTTTTGAACCTGGCATACCCTGACAGATAAAAGTTATGATGTGGTGAATGAATTTTTTGTGGATTAAAAAATATTTTAAAATTTGCATTTTTAATTATGTAAATGGAATCTTGAGGCCCCAAAGCATGAGGCATAGCTTTAAGAATCAAAAATCAATCAGGGAAAATATTCAGACATATTTCAGTAAGATGGTCTAATTCAGTCTAATTCTGGGAGACACTATACTAGTTGGGCTAAAGCTTTTCCATCCTATCTTCCCCTAAGTCTTCAGTTGAACAAACAAACAAATCTAATAAGATTGCATTATTTAAAGAGGAGAGAGCTGATCAAGACATTGGTTGAAGGGAGGAGCTTCTAACAGAGAAGGGTAGAAGAAAACTTGATTCTGCTACCCTTACCTAGAATGCCTTCCTTTTTCCTCTTCATTGCTAATTCTCATCCATATGTCAGGGCTCAAGTCAGTTCTCATCTCTGTCATGTTTTCCCCAATTACTTCAACCCATTTTGATCTCCCCATTCTGTGAACTTGGAGAATATTGAGAGTCTGAATCACAATGTAACATTTAATTAGAATCTTTCTTATCTGATTCTTTAGTTTCTATCTCCCTCTCTTCATCTCTTTGTCTCTCTGTCATTGTCTCTGTCTCTCTCAGCTTCTTGAGGGCAGGGATTATGTAATTTTTAAAATGTCCCTTTGCAGCATCTAGCACAGTGCTAGACAGATGTGTAATACAAAACTTCATTAATCTAATTCAACACATTTATCAAGTACCTTCTATGGGCAATCTAGTCTCCTAGGCACTGTACAGGCCATGAGGGAAAAACAGAGAGAGAGAGAGAGAGAGAGAGAGAGAGAGAGAGAGAGAGAGAGAGAGAGAGAGAGAGAGAGAGAGAGAGGGAGAGAGAGAGAGGGAGAGAGAGAGAGGGAGAGAGAGAGAGAGATCTATATAATAGATATCTATTTATAAAATGAAGAAGTTGGAGTAGGAAATCTCTGAGGTTTCTTGCTGGTTCAAATCCTATCAAGTAACTTAAATCCTATACAAATATGCTAAAAGGGAGAGGATGATAAGCCTTATGGAAAGCCCATAGCAGATTATTATGGGAAAGGTGAGGAGGAGGAGCTCACACACAGCTAGGTGAGAGAGGAGGAGGTGGCATTTAGGAAGGAGGACACCTCAATAGAAGGAGATGGAGTGAAAGCCTAGGGTGCCCATTCCAGACAGAGGCTAAGTAATAAGCAAAAACATGGAGACAGGAGGGAGCAGCAGACATAGCAGGGATAGAGCCATTTGGATGGGCTGGAACAAACCTTGTATGAAGGAGAGAAGAAGATGATAAAGAGTTTATTTGGAGGATGGTGAGACTATAACTTGTCAGCGGAGGAAAAGGAGACATTATAGAGGGAGAGATAGAAGGTACAAGTAGAATGATTAGCCCAGGCAGGGATGAGGGCCATCTTCTGGTCTGGAAGAACGGTGGGAAGGATAGGTGAGGGACATTTAGAGATTTAGAGTAGCAGAGGAGGAAGAGTTGAATGAGTTCATATGGAATGGCCTCAATTTTCTCCACAAGGAAGGAACCTTAGGTCACCAGAAAAAATGAGGGGAGAGAAGATGGATATGGGATCCTGTGGAGTTAAGAGGTTTGAAACTGACATTACTAAGAATGGGATATAGTCCAACAAGTGATGAATAAAAAGCATGTCATATGATTGACCCATTTCACATCAGATCCTGAATTCTATAGAAGTTGTCAACTGCACAAGATTAAGAGCAGAGGTGACAAGTGAGAGGGGTTGCCCTGAGAGGATGTTCAAGGATAGCCCAAGGTCAGGAAGGGATTTAAAGGTGGAGAAGAACATATAAGCAAAAGAATCGATAGACTGGAAGAACAGAGAGAAACAAGGAACCAAGAGTCACAGTGAGATCAAAAAATAAAAGTATGAAAAGGGAATAAAGAAGTAGGTGAAATTGAAGGATAGGAGATACTTGATTAGAACTTCAGAGTTCAGGCTCTTTAATATAGAACAAATTCAATGATGGGGAACCCTAGGTTATCCCTACCAAGAATAACAATAATTTATATTAATGTAGTACTAAAAGAGTTACAAAGCATTTTCCTCAAATAAATCATGTAAGGTAGGGGTTTTTTTTTTCCTTTTGCTTTTTGATAACATCTGTGATTTAATCTGCTAGTGAGGCATTTTCCCTCTCAGTGAAAGTCAGAACCTTCTTTTCAAAATGGAGTCTTAGACAGTTGCCCATGGGCACAGAGAGGCTGTGATTTGCTGAGCATCTCATGGTATGTGCAGAAGACTGGACTTGAATTGAGGACTTCTGCATTGAGGCCACCCTTTAACGATTGGAGTGACGCCACCTGTTGGAGAGTTACTGTAGGAAAGCTCCACCATGAGGAGAAGGCATCTGAGGGCAAGCCATGTGGTCAAGTTCCTTGGCGTCAGGAAGTGACATTTGCTCGTGGGTACTGTCTATCAAAGTTACCAGCCAATCAACTTGAGGAGTCTCCCATTTCTGGGAGGAGAACATGAAATAGGAAGCAGACACTGGCTGAGGGCTTACTTCCTCTTTGGGTTCAAGACATTGGCTTGGTGGCAGGACTCCAGGTGGGAGGTTAGGAAGGCTAGGATTTCCATGCTATAAGAAATCTGTTCTCAATCTTTCTCTTTACTATCTTATATATTTTAATAAACCCTTGAAAGCCTAAACTCTTGGTGAATTTATCAGTGATTTTAGCCAGTTTTCCCCCAAAACTGGGGTGGACAGATTAGAACTCACATTTAGATTTTTAAACAACACAGTTTGCCTGACCACAGAGACGAAAGCTGAACCGTGATCTTCTGATCTTCCAGTTGGGTAAGAAATTTCCCCTCCCCTGTCCCTTTAAATTTGAAAGTACTGCTAAGTATTGGCTGTTCTCCCTTTAAATTTTCAAATAGATTTTTTAAACTTCATAAGTACCCCTTTTCTAACTTTAACTTCACTAATCATAGAAATGGAAAAGATTACATCAGTACTTGGTCAGTTTGAATTTAATGAATATTTTTTATTCCTGTCTTTGGTTTTGTCCAGCTTTGTTATGTGGTATGGAAAGTTTGGCATGTCATGGAGAATATTAGAATTAAGATTATTCCCCAGGATTCCCCATTGTGAAAGCTACTCATGGATTGGAATAAAGGAAAACTTAGAGAAAATACAACCATGACCAGAGGAGAGCTTATCAAATTGTGTTTTATGTGGCATTGAGGCATTACAGGAAGAATGGCCCAAACATGGGTCATTTAATCCCCAAACATTGAGGCATTTGCAAGGAATCCTATGCCAATGTCCACCTGAATATTCATTTTATTGGAAAATCTGGGCCAAAGCAAGCAGGGATTATCATACTGAAAATATAGAACAAGAAGAATCCAGGCTCCAGCTTAAATCTGAGTCTGTCTCCCAAACATAAATAATAAATGATCTCACTCAATCCAAGCCCAAGCTTAAAACAAGGCCTCTCAAACCAAAACAATAAATGATCTGACTCAATCTATTATGACTCACTCTCAAGATAGGTAGTGCAAGTATTATTATTTCCATTTTATAGAGGAAGTGACGCGTTCAAGGGACTTACCAATGATCAATCAAGCTTGATGTTAGAGCTAGAGTAAGTGATGGATTAGAACACAAACTTGAGTGTCTTCAAGTCCAGTGCTCTTATCTTCCAACCTTGGTACCTCCCATGAAGGGTGAGTAAATTGGAATGTAAAGGGGTAAATGCTTTGAAAATTACAAAATACTATACATAGTGTGAAGTGGCATTCTTATCTTTGGCCATCTGCCTACATGAGAAACTAACATTGGAATTTGGGCCATTAACTGGAAAATTGCTGCCATGACTAGAATTTCAATGCTAAGACGGGCAATTCAATAGCATTGAACTCTGATGATGACCCATGCCCACATTTTCTTTCAGGCTGGGAATCCTGGGGTCCACATAAAAAAAGTTACATCTCACTTCTGACTTAAATTTGATTTTGTTTTCCTAAAGTCTAGTATTAGACTTATGTCCCTCAAGCTATATGAATGTGAATTTGCAAAATCTTAGGTCTCCATTAAAAATTAGGTCTCAACCATCAAAAATTCTACTTCCAGACACCTTGACATTGCTCAGTTCTATGAAATTTACTTTCTAAGAGGGCAAAAATCACATTTCAAATATTGGTAAATTTAACATCCACATATGGTACCACATTACTGAGGGTGCAAAAGCATTTATAAAACATCATTCTTTTCCCATCAAAACATCCAAAAAGCCCATTTCCAAAGCAATTTTTGGATCTTGAAAAGAGTGAGATTCACATGCTTAAGTGAATTTTGCTGCTGATGCATCTCTAGCTCCTCTAGGTATCTCCAGTGCACACCAAGGGGACAAAGGACTCCAATCCAGCTCACTGGAAAATCCTTCAGGTTGATGGAATGTTCCCCTGTCCACCTGCTAGTACTTCAGAGCCCTTCCCAACCTAAGCTTTTTACATTCCACACTTTTTGTTGAATTCTGGGTCGCTTCCTCTGGCAGCTTTCATAGCTTTTTTAAGGAGATGGTGCTATTCTTGCCCTCTGCACTCAGAAATCCTGGTTTCCTGGACTCCCAATTTTTTCAAGACCTGTTTAAGTTCTTTGGGAAACAAATGCAATCTTCACAGTAGGATGCTAGTGTTTTAGTTCAACCATTACGGGGAAATGTATTTCTTTATTGACTTCCAAGGGAGTTATGCATACAGAAGGGCTAAGGACTCCTATCCATTATGTAAAACACCCACCCTCTAGTTCCTAGTGTTCTTTCTTTTTAAAGCTTTCCAGTAGAAGCAAATTAGAGCACTTTCCCCCTTCCTTCCCCAATTACTAATTGTTCTTGGATAAACATCAAAGGAAAGGCTTTTAGTCCCTTTCCTTTGTACAAATCTGAAAATCAGCTACTCCATGAATGTCACTTAAAACAGACACCAGGATCAGCATGGGCTAGAAATGCCCCTGAAAGCAAGGCGCGTATAGGGCAGACCTGTCACGCAGCTTTAGTAACAAGCAGTCAGCAATGACCATCAGCATCTCAGATCATTAAGCAATGTCTCACTGTGATGTCATGCACTGATGTTCAGAGCTGCCATCCTTTCAAAACAGACAGATTGTCAGTGTGATAAAGTAGCTACAAACAAGCTCTTGAACAGGGATGACTTGAAGGGATGGAGGGAAAATATCATCAGCCCAGAGAGGAATGGGCAGGGACCCTCACTGGAATGACAAGAAGCAATGACAGATGCCCTTCTTTCCAACTGGACAGAGATTTCATCAAATATTCCTGATCTCGGGATCGCTAAACAGTTCTAACCTACAGATGTCAAAACAGAGTTCTTTAATTGCTGTAAATTAGTGAGCAAACACAGACTTCTCATTAAATTCATTAAATCTCTTGTAGTGGAAGGTCCTTCAAATCAGTAGTATTCTTCTGAAACTCATAGGTATAGGGAGGTATACTAGCAAATGTCTAATTCTTGAAGATGTCTTCATTCTGACAAGAGGTGTTTTAAGCAGCCAAGTATCTTTCTGGCCAAGTTTGCAGCTAGGTCTCTACTGAGCCACTTCCCTTAGAAGGTACAAAAAATATACATCTTTTCAGGCACTGAAAACTTGGATTTGACATTGCACTTTCTTCCATGGTGCTCACTCCAAGCAGATGAGCTGGACTACTATCACCTGGACAGGTGAAGAAATATAAATTGTGAAACTCAAAAGAAAAAGGAGAGAATAGCAGAAGACACTGTAGAAAAGTGAACTCCAGACCATGAAATGAGGCAAAAGCATGAGTCCAAGTGGGCTAAGAAGGATGAATCTTTCCCACTCTTTTGTTGCTCTTTTCCTCAAGTTGCAAGATTTACGAGGAATGATCTGGGAAGGGGTAGGAGGGTTAAACCAAGAATTGTATCAATTACTAAACTACAAATAAAAATAACTTCTCTGCCCAAGCTTCATTAAGTTTTATCAGCCAGTATCTTGGGGTTTTACACTCAAACCACAGGTCATAAATTCACAGTAAATCCCCCCATATGTTCACCAAACACCTGAATTCAATTTCTCTTCTTGTTGTGGAGTTGGAATGTGCTGCTCAAATTAATTATGCATGCAAAGTTAGTTCCTAACAAGGGCAGCTTCTTCCTTACTGAAGGGTAGGGGTAGCATTTGAAATTCTTACCACAGATCTTTTTCAATCTTAGCCTACTTCTGTGGGTATAAAAATATAAAACTCCTCACCAATTTGCCCACTGAAAAAAAAATGAAGATGAGAAATATCTTGCTTTAATTCCCCCCCACCCCACCCCAATTAAATGCAAAGATCAACAATCTGACAAATAGCTTTCCGTATGGGGGGAGAAGGGAGTTCCGGTAAAGAGGTGTTGTTAAATATGATATTGTGATGATAAAAACAACTTAAGTAAGGAGCTATACCTATGTATATGTGTGAAATTAGCAATTTAGTAAATTTTATGTAATTTCCAGTTTATTTTCACAGTTTCTCTCATCATCTGTAACATGAAAAGAATTATTAGAAACTTATGCAAATCCCAAAGGCGCTCACTTTCTCCAGCTGATAAAATTCATTTCCAGATTCTGACACCCATGATTTGTTGTCCATTTCACACCAATTTCAGTGCAATAAATCATAACAAATTAAAAACATACAGCTATATTTTCTGGGTTAAAAAGGTGGTTACTGAGGCTGTTAATACAAGCGCCTTCCTCGAGTATGATCGCCCTAGCTCTCCAAAGGCTTTGGAAGATGGGGAGGTCACCTGGTGACATTAGATACCTCAAACTCTCAAGACCAGATTTCACTCTCAGTCCCTTTGTGGTCATTCCGTAACAGGGCCATCATTTTATAACCAGCAAAATCTCCGGAATGCACCCACAGCCCCTTTTATTGCCACCATCACTCTTCCTTATTAGCCTGTCACTGATCTCATGCAAGAGCAAGAGACATTAAGCTTTACTTTTCAGGGGAATTCCTCCAGCTACAAAGGAAAAACAAATATTTTAGGACCCAGCAATAAACATGTGAAAACAGACCGTCTGCGACTGGTGTTGAAGGAAGTTCTTCCCGGCTGTCATTAGATTTCACAAAAATAATATCAGCCAGTTTCTAAGTAAAAGTGATGGCTATGTCTACAACAAATACAAAAATTCTTGATGATTTAGTCTGTTTGAAACTGAAGACAAAAGTAACCATTATCTGGCATATGGGGGGGGGGGGGAAGGGGAGAAAGTTATCATGGCAAAATTCTGTGATTTGTGGGGGAAATACAGTGTTAAGACTAAAACAACAAAATCTTTAACTTGTGTATGTATCTGTGTATGTGTGTATGTAATTGTGGGTGCATGAACGCATGGCATGAATATGTTTAAAAACAATTAAATCCCAGAGTCTGGGAAACAGGACACATTACTTTTGCTCCTGTTACAGCATAGACACATGACCTAACAAGGTGTCATGCAAGCATCACTGCCCCCAAGAAGTCTTCGAGGCCACTAAATAGGCAATGTTGCTGATCCAAGTGTCTAAAAATAGAAGATATTCGTAAGGACAAAATGAGGTGTAATTGTACATTTAGCTTCAAATGGCTACCTTTAGTTTTCAAGAAGGGATTTTACTGCTTTCAAGCAAGACACCCTCTGTGGCATTTTTCTTTGCAAATTGTTCACTGAGGGGATGGTTTTGGGATTTCTGCCAAAAGTACATTTGCTTTTCACAGGTAACATGAGTTTCTGAATGTGTCTAATAAATGGTGAGAAAATATAAGGCATTCAAGAGGGTTATGGAGTTGAAGAAAGTTTTTATGGCTTATATTATTCATTCCCTAAAAACCACTGGGGACCTAAAGGTTAACCAGTTATGGTGCATAGCTAAAAAAAAAAAATCCATGCTTTAAGCTAAAATATATACTTATATGGCTGGGTAGAAAGTAAATGAAATTCAATATCACAGAAAATTTCAAAGAAATGAAACATGCAGAAGAGAGTAAATCACTACCAAAGTATGGAAACATTCAAATAAAAAGCAATGGAGATGAAATTGTAAGACCTAATGGGTTTAAAGAGTTGATGCCAAAATAAAAAAGAATTAACATGTTCTTTTTCATATTAGGGAGGGTTTTTTATCACCCTAGCATAGAAAGTAATTATGGTACAATTATTTTAATTCTTTAATCATGGGACTATTACACAGATTTCAAGGCTAACATTTTCTTTGTTTTTGAATTCTCTGTCTTTAATGACAGCTTAATTGCCAAATACTATATGAAAACTCAACCATGTTGAGAGTTTTTTTTCAAAAAATGAACTGTTCCCATGCAATGGTGTGTGCAATGATCATGTCTTTCTATCACCTCTTGATTGAAACTTCCATTACATACTTGATTCAACTCAAAATAGAAACCTATACAATTGGGAAAATATGTTGTCTGCCTGTTTAATGAATGCCTTCTTTTGGATCCAACTCCGAAAATATACTTTAGTACTAGAATATTATTGTTAGAAATGAATTCCCTGATTAGATTTTTTTTCTCAAATGTTAAAAGCACAGATGTAGCCACCTAAAGAGGCTGCTTGTGTCAGAGTTTCCTAATGGTTTCTTAACATCATAATTGATTATTACAGTATCTTCCTTTTGCTCAAAATTTGCCCATGTTTATCAGGACAGGGAGGTAAAAACAAAATGAGATTGAACATCAACCAATGTTGTTAGTAATTACTAGCTACTGTTTTAGAATTGCTGGAAGATTTCAGTTCTCCGTTTTATTCCTACTCCATCTCCTACCCTTACCTCCATTGCTCAGGGTCCTAGTGGGTAAAAATAGGGTTGAAGGGAATTATTGGATTATATGATCTTTAAGGTCCTTTTAGTTCTGAATCCATAATCTTAGGAAAATAAATCAATATTTATTCAAGAGTTAAGTTATAATGTTAACTTTTTAAGTGCATATTTACTTTATACTTTCCAAAGCTTCTGACCTGAATAAGCCTCCTGCCATAATTTTAGTCAAGCTTAAAAACTTGTTTTTTATTTTAAACAGAATACTTTTTTAAAAAATTGACCCCAAGCAGGGGCCATTTTCTTCACCATGTAGCTAAACTAACCTATCTTTTTTCTGATATTCATTATACAGTTTCATTTATTCTCTTTTTTTTTTTTTAAGTAAGGCAATTGGGGTTAAGTGACTTCCCCAGGGTCACACAGCTAGTAAGTGTTAAGTGTCTGAGGCCAGATTTGAACTCAGGTACTCCTGACTCCGGGGCCGGTGATCTATCCACTGCGCCACCTACCTGCCCCTTCATTTATTCTAATGCTAAGGTATATTGGTGGTGGCTGGATTTCATTTTGAGGTTCACTCTACCAGTTATGGTATTGTCAAACCTTTATTCTTTTTTTTCCTGCCAAATAGTTAACATGTCCTATTGCTATCTCAAGCTTATACCATCAGTCTTCTTTCTTCCTACCTCATATTTCTCTAGTCCTAAATTTTATGACAAGAGCTTCTTCAAGAAAAGCTGTCCTAGATTATTATTGTATTATTGTTATTATCAGGATGCAAACTGATGTCATACAGTAGCTCTACGTAACAGGTGCATGTATTTGTGGAACTAACTGTATTATCAAACATATGTAATTAGAAGTGAAAAAGGAATGCAATAAACCTCTGATTGATCAAGATCTTTGCCAAATGGATTATTGATAGAATGTAACTTCCTTGACAGCAGGAATTGTTTCATGTTTTGTTTTTTTAGCCCCAGTGCCTTATACATCAAAGATGTTAATAAATTCTTGTTGATTCATTGCTTGACAGCATTGAAGTATTTGACTCATATCTTTTTTGCTTTCAAATCTGATAGTTTTTTCTAAGGTAAATAGTCCACTTCCCTGTCTTAATAAATACAGTATACTGAATACCCTTTAAGCTTTCTTCAATGTTTTAATGTCTTAGGGTATAAATCTTATGATCTTACTTTGAGCATTAGTTATCATTATAGAATATTATTTAGATTGTTCTAAAAGTTCTAGTGTAGTTTAAGCTTTAATATATGTTATTTATTCTGTGTAAGAGATTTCTCTTAATAAGAAGTAATTTTAGGATATCCCCTAGAACTTTTTTTTTAATCTTAACCCTTATTCTTTTGATGTCATTTGTGATTATCTCCTAAAAGTATAGTGAGAAAACGAATGCATAAATAAATCCAGTTAATTAACCGTGGGCTCTGTTTGGTTGTTTCCTACTTAAAGTATTATTGTATTGTTTTTGGTAAATATGGTTTAAAATTACATTGTAGACAATAAAACTAGAAGGGAAACAGTTAAATAGGAAAAACAATCACTGTAGATCATTTCTCTGATAAAGATTTTATTTCCAAGATATATGAGGAACTGATTCAGATTTATAAGAACAAAAGTCATTCCCTAATTAATAAATGGTCAAAGATTATGAACAGGAAGTTTTTAAAAGGAGAAATCTGAGCTATCAACAACTATATGAAAAGTTCTCCAAATCATTATTACAGAAATGAAAATGACAGCAACATTGAAAACCTGAAACCCATCTGATTGTCAAAAATGACCAAAACCAGAAAATGACAAATGTTGGAGGGGCTGTGTGGGAAAAATATAATTATGCACTATTGAAAGAGCTATGCATTGATGTAGTCTTTTTGGAAAGAAATGTGGAACTAAGCTTAAAGTCACATAACTGTGTATACTCTTTGGCCGCTACTAGATATACCTCAAAGAAGGAGGAAAAGAACACATATGTACAAAATATTTATAGCAGTAATTTTTGTAGGGGAAAGAACTAAAAAGTAAATGGGTGCCCACTAATTAGAGAATGGATGAAAGTATGTATACACACACACACACACACACACACACACACACAATCATTGAATATTATTGTGCTGTAAGAAGAAATGAAGGGACATTTTCAGAGAAACCTGGAAAGACATACATGAATTGATATAGAGGGAAGTGAGCAGAAGCAGGAGAACAATTTGCACAATAACAACATTGTAAATACAACTTTGAAAGACTTAAGAACTCTGATGAATACAGTGAGCAAACCACCTTTCCAGAAGACTGATAAAACATGTTACCCACCTCCTGACAGAGTGATGACAGACGAAAGTTACGGAATGGGACATATACTTTTACATACAGTCATTGTGTGGGAATTTGTTTGGTTTAACCATGTTTATTATTTGCTAAGGTTTAGTTTTTCCTTTTTAAAAAATAACAAAAAGTCCTATTGTAGTGAACTGACATAGGGCAAATGGACTAACTAGTCTATTCCTAAATGAGTGTCATATCTAGGAAACATTCTCTTTTTCTCCAGTTCCAATTTTTAATCGAACATTTTCAGGGATCTTTAACTTTTTTTTTTTAAGTGAATCTTGAAATCCCAAACATGAATTGTTTAAAAAATGGAAAGGAATCACTTGACCTTTTTCTTTAAAGTCTATGTGAGGAAAGCCTTCTTCCTTACACCCCCAAGATGTTTTTCAAAGGCCTTAACTTGGCACTTGACTAACTTAGAAATGACTTTCCTTTGAAAATCTCAATTTGGCACATTTAGAGCCTTTAATAAGTATTTGTGCTTCTGCCATGTACAAAGAACTTTGGTGTTGCAATAAATTTCAAAGGGCTGGAAAACAACTTTCTGCACCCAGCTAGACTGGATGGCCAGCCAAGGTATTACTGAGAAGTGAGGAGTGAGGGTAAAGAAATAGGAACTCAGGTGCACATTTCAAACAGAGCATTAATGCCTGAAGGCTCTCCATGGTAGTAGCTGTGCCAGCATCTACGTGATGACAGATGAGAAAGGGAAGGAGCAAAGCATCTGTTAAAGCCCAGCATGGTTCTTTACAAACAGATTGTAACACTACATTTACTGTATCTTCTACCTCGAACTGACACCCAAGTACCCAGGGTGGAGGGATGTAATGCCAAAACCAAATGGAACTAATTATGCATTAGGTGGCAAGAGAGGCCCAGAACATCTGAATGTTTTAATACATATTCCTACAATATTTTAACCTAGTCATTAAGCACAAAAAGGCTCTATCTTTTTTTTCCCATAATACAACTGGAATTTCTTTTTGCAAAAAAGAAATGTGTTAAAAATCACATATGAAAACATTAAACTTGTAGGCGTCCCCTGGGTCAACTCTTGGACATGCTGACCCTGTTCTGTGCCGACAGTATAATGTCGCAGGCCTGAACCACTATCATTCTGTCTTGCCTTATCTCATATTGTAATGTCTCCTAAGACTGGCACAGATATTGTTTCATTTTGATATCATAATAGTGTCTCTGTGGATTCTGCCTGACATTTTGTTTTGACATTATGTGACAATAGACCTCCATTGACATTTCATTTTGTCACTGTAACATTACTTCTATAGGTTTGCGCTGCAATAATGTGCTGCATTATTTTGTTTTGACATCAAAATGTCATCTCTGTGGACTTGGCACTGACACCATCTTGAGAACTTTCTGAGGAGGCACAAGGTCCATAAAAATGTTTTTAGTAATTTGGCACCAGTTTGGCAACTACAGAATAACCTGGGCATGGTCATGAGGTTTATAGATGTATGTGTCTGATACAGACATTTGAAAATATTTTTCTCTAAGTCACAGTGCTATGGAATAAGCTAATGTGCTTAAGCCTTGATCTGCCAAGAAAGTGTCAGCTGATTAGTGCCTTTCCACTTCAAAAACTTGAGATAAGGAATCCTCAGCCCCCTGCTACCAATTGGAGCCTTTGGCCATTTCTTCAACTGACCTTGTCTGGATTTCAGGAAGGTGAGCCTGGATTAAAACTCACTTCAAATCATTTTTAAAACAGCATCTATAAAATGCATACACTCACACAAATACCAATGAAAACATGAAATGTCAGTAGGGTTTTGTTTTTTGTTTTTTGGCTATATATCACAGAACAAAAAGCAAGTTTCTAGAGAGGGCTTACAGAGAAGCTCCAAGAATCTATAAAAATGTTGAGTTCTCTGACAGAACCAAAGAAAGATTTTCTCTTTCCTGGTTCACTTCCCTATTATCTTCATGAATTTTTACATCATCCTGTCCTTCAAACTCTTCTGGTAAGATTTGTCATCTATGAGTCCAATTAGCTTGGGAAGCATAGTTCTCTGAGATTTTTTTTTTCTTTTGAAGAGAATGCTCTCACCTTCTTGTGTCCCCATCTTTCAAGTCCCTACCCTAGTCCTTCCTCTTCCATGACCATTTCTTTTCTTTCTTTCTTTTTTTTTTTGGTGAGGCAATTGGGGTTAAGTGACTTGCCCAGGGTCACACAGCTAGTAAGTGTTAAGTGTCTGAGGCCATGACCATTTCTAAAATATATCAGGCCACACTGAACTTCTCTGAGGGGCTTGTCCTTGACACTCATTTAATCTTGGACTGTTACTTAAATGCTAGGTGTTTATATTAGCATTATATCCTCAATTAAATTATGGGAAAGGGATAGGGACTAACTAGAACTGTGATTTCATTAGAATAGGGAATTCCCAGGTGAGGAAACTTTGTGCCAACAGGGCAGGTTGGCATCTTGTTTGAAACTTATAGTATTACATACCTACCTAGAGAACTGAGAGGTGATATGATTTGCCCACTCACACAGCCAGTATGCGTTGGAGTTTGGACTTGAACCCAGGTTTTCCTGGCTTTGAGGACAACTCCATATATATTCTGACTACATCATACTGCCTCTCTTACAATTAGATTATAAGTTTGTCAAAGGTCCAGCCAATGCCTCATATTTCTTTTACAACCCTTTCAACTCCCAGCACAATGCTGAGTACATACCAGGCCCT
Source organism: Dromiciops gliroides (assembly GCF_019393635.1). Taxonomy (NCBI): domain Eukaryota; kingdom Metazoa; phylum Chordata; class Mammalia; order Microbiotheria; family Microbiotheriidae; genus Dromiciops; species Dromiciops gliroides. Next base: position 71,599,031 of record NC_057865.1, read on the forward strand.
CAATACAGGCTGGATAAATTACAAAGGAAATCTAGATTCAATACATGAAGACAACACAACTTATTAAGAACTCATCACTACCAAATCATTGGTTGTGAGATCCGTACCTAGTGACAACTGAGAGACAAAGGAGAAAGTTTAGTTTGGAAAATAAGGTTGCTCAGGAAACAGACAGGGAGTTTCAAGATCTTTTGAGTGATGTGGATCTGATTCAAATACAGGCCAACATGTCAGCCCAACAAATTAGATTCATCTTCTTTCTGTTAAGCTCATGTGACTGAAAGCTCATTTCAGCGAATGCCTTGGAGGCCTGTCTTGTGAATCAGCCTGCTATCTCCAGGCTTGGCAGAGTGGAGTGGGGAAGATGGTACAAAATGACTTCTTATATCACATATCCACTCTAGTAACAAAGATGAACCTTCTCTCAGGGCCATCAAGCTGGTTCCTTCTTGAGCACTAAGATTAACTTGTTAGGGGAAGCTCTAAAGTGAATTACATGTTTATTTAAATTAACTGAATGTGACAGCCAAGAGAAGTTGTTTCCTGATGATTCCTAGCTCCATCATGCCCTTCCTTCAGAGGATTGATTACTTAATGTCACATTACAAAGCCATGTCCAGGTTTATACTTGAAGGCCTCAGTATAGGAATGAAGACCCATCTAACTGACAGCAGAGGAGAGAAGGAGCAAAATTCTGTTATATCCCCATGCACCTATCACAGGCATAAAATGCAGCCAGACTAGCTGTCAGCAGAAGAATAATATAATTTCATTATTTATATGGCACTTTATATACTTGGTACACGTCAAGGTTGTCTAAACAAACAAGAAGGATATAAGTAAGGTACTTTATAACCATAAAGCAAGCTATAGTCATTGTGTTGTATTTTCTTCAATTATAGTAGAGAACAATTAAGCTCCACAAACTTTACTTTCAGTCCATCTTCTCCCTGATAACTTTTTTTTGGGGGGGGGGGTAGTGAGGCAATTGGGGTTAAGTGACTTGCCCAGGGTCACAGAGATAGTAAGTGTTAAGTGTTTGAGGCTGGATTTGAACTCAGATCCTCCTGAATCCAGGGTCAGTGCTCTATCCACTGTGCCACCTAGCTTCCCCCCTGATAACTTTTAAGAATGCTTTTTGCCAGTTCTTAAAAGTAAATCCAACCCCTGAAACAAGGTTTTTATTAAACAAGATGAGTTTAAAGGTTAAACACTAGGGAGCAGCTAGGTCGCACAGTGGATAAAGCACCAGCCCTGGATTCAGGAGGACCTGAGTTCAAATTCGACCTCAGACACTTGACACTTACTAGCTGTGCTACTCTGGTTAAGTCACTTAACCCTCACTGTCCTGCAGCAGGAAAAAAAAAAGGTTAAACACTAAAGGAGAAAACTGACTGCTTCTGCTAATATTGTGGCCCCTGCCTCCTGAGAAGCCACAGCTACTGAAGACCCACCATCTCCCAAGGCAGTCCATTTCTCTTTGGGGACCTCAGAATCCCACTAGTAGAATCCTTTCATTTAGTAGCTGGGGAAACTGAGGTTCAAGGTCATGAAGGAGGAGTAGAAATCATCTTAATCGTTGCCCAGTGTTCTTTGTTTATCACACCATGTTTCCAGATCTTCAATATTCCCCATTCTCACATAGATGTGTATGGAAGTTCTCTAATCTCTGCATGTGAATTGGAAGGGAAGACAGAAGGCAACCATTTATAAACTTTTCTTGATGTCAAGTAAATAGCATACTATTGGTTCTAGACTGAACTTTGCCACTTCAAGAGAAATGCTTTTCATACTTTATCATCCCTAATAAATTACATTTGATCTAGAACAAGCAGAAAATGAGCAAAAAATAAATAAATAAACTTTAGGCTATTTTAATTTAGATCCATTAATAAAAGGTCAAGTTTATGCAATCCCTTTGGGGAATGAATTCTTTTATTTGTACGCAGTTTAATGCAAAATTAGAGACTTCTAGAGAGGATGAATTAAATATTAATCAAAGTCCAGAGTATTCCAAGTGTCTCTCCCATTAACCTAGATGCACCTCCCAACAAACCACCAAAACAAACCTTTTTTTACCCCTTCAAAATAAATAAGGCTTTTAGTCTTTTCCCTTACGGTGTAACTCCTACCAAATAATGACATGCTATTTACAGTATCTGCTTTAAAAGGGCAGAGTTTCTTTTCCGATTTCAATTAAAGTTATTGCACAGTTATGCTTTCAAGAAACAATTAACAGATAAAAAAAAAAAAAAGGCTTCTTCACTCCGGGCCCCTTGTCCAATTGTATAGCAACGACTTTGGTTCCCCAGCACTAGTGGCAGGGAAGCAATTATTTAGTGTTAAGGTTCACTTGCTCGGGTTTAAATTTTGGTTGGAGTTGACACTAAAAAGAAACATCAATTTATTAGGAGATAAAACTTGTTCTCCAGTAATGGCGCAGCTGCATACATAAATTTATTGCAGTTTAATTTTCTCACGCATAAAGCAATTAGGGAGAGCTGCTTTCTGACATACTGTCTTGCCAAAGAAATGGGTGATGTGGAATAGCAGTGGGATCTGTATATATAAGCCATGAGGTTTACTGGGCACTGGCTCACCTTCTTTTGAATGTATGGGTATCATTTAGATAAATACTGTAAACTTTACGGTAATGAAGAACTCCCTGATTCCCTTCCTTACCCAGGAGACACAGATCAGCTTTTTGTGGGCAGCCAGTAAATTACTTCTTGGTGTCTAGAACTGCTGTCTGCCCTTATTTGTGGTTTACAGTCTGGCCACAAGGGTGATGTATATGAAAACTGGTATTGGCTTTGGATTATCAGAGCATAAATGTGGAGCTTGAGGGCACCCTTGTGGTCATTTAAACCAATCAGATGATTTTACAGATAGGGAAACTGATACCCAGAGGAGTTAAGAGACTTTCCGTGTGTGGGCTGCTTCATCTTTGTCTTTGCATCCCCAGCATTTAGCACAATGCTTCATGTACAGCAGGCACTTAATAAATATTTGTTGATTGACTGAACAATCACCAAAGGTCATATGGGTATCAAATAGCAGGGCAGGGATTCAAGCCCAGATACCTATGACAGTGAAATTAGCCCCAAAGTGATGAATTTCCCATAATGCTTTTGGCCCCTTGAGGCAGACCAGTTTTGTGGAAGAAAGCACAGTTAATCATGGACATCTCTCCTGTAATCTCAAAGAACCTACTGTCCCCAATCTTCCACTCAACATTATCAAATGAGATTATGAGTGCAAAATGCTTTGTAACCTCTAAAGTCTTATATAAAGAAGCAATCTGCCAGAGTGGCTAGATTGCTAGACTGGAGTTGAGAAGGCTTAGATTTGAATCCTGACCCCAATCTTTTCCACCTGGATGATCTTGGGCAAGTCAACTTCTCTAAGCCTCAGTTATCTTATCTGTAAAATGGGACTGAAAATACCAGTAGTATCTATCTCATAGGAATTCCATAAGGTTTAACTGAGATTATGTGAATAGGGTGCCTTCCAAATCTTAAAATGCTATGTAGGGTGGAGGAAAAACATAAAATGCACAGAGCTCCTAACACAATTGACCCCAAAATAGCAATAAAACAAGCCCTGGAGCTGCAAAACTCCTAAAAAGACAGGCTAAGATTATTTTCCAGATTAAAGGGGGCCGTGCTGGGCTTCGAGCAAAGTACAACCCTGTGATTGCACTGACACAGACCCCAGACATGCTGCACAAGAGGAACTTACCCCCGAGCCTCTGAGTCAGCTGCAGCACCAGTGTCTTCTGGAACTAAGCTTACAATCAGATGAGAGGGCTGAATGGCTGGGGGTGGAGGGGGGGGGGGATGGGGGAGGCAGGGGGAGAGAGATACAGAGGTGTCTTCGGGACCTAAGGAGGAATTCGGCTACCCCACCCCAGCAGGGAACTAGGAAGAAATCCTGAGTGGCAGGAGGCCCAGGTCGGGGAGGGGAACAGGCTCATTGAATCTAAGAACCGCAGCACACATAGGTCTGCTGGCTGGTTAATTAACAAGCTGGCTTGAGGTTATCTTCTGACCAGAGTACATGCCAGGCAAGAAAAAAACCTGCCCTCCCTCAAACCAAAACACATGAGACCCTCTGAAGCTTGGGACAGTGTAGCTTGGAAATAGGGCCCCACTGTAAGAGGGAGTTAAAAGTCAAATAAAAGATGGTGAGATAAGCAAGAAAAGAAAGCTGAGAACTATTGAAAGTTTCTTAAGCAACAAGGAAGATTGAGGTGCACCCTCGGAAAAGGATAGCAACCTCAGGGTCCCTACATCCAAAGCTTCCAAGAAAAATATGAATTCATCTCAGGCTGTGGAAGCTCTCAAAAGGGACTTTGAAGAGAAAGTAGGAGAGATAGAAGGAAGATTTAGAGAGGTGAAGGAAAGAATGGAAAGAGAAATGAGAGCAATGCAGGAGTCATGAGAAAAAAAGTCAACAGCTTGAAAAGCCAAATGGAAAAGGAGATAAAAAAGTTCTCTGAAGAAAATTATTGCCTAAGAATTAAGATTGAACAAATGGAAGCTAGTGACTTTATAAGAAACCAAGACACACTAAAGCAAATCCAAATGAATAAAAAAAATAGAGGGCAATATGAAATATCTCCTTGGAAAAACAGCTGACCTGGAAAATAGATCCAGGAGAGATAATTTGAAAATCATTGGACTGCCTGAAAGCCATGACCAAATTAAGAGTTTAGACAGAATCTTCCAAGAGGTTGTCAGGGAAAATTGCCCTGATATTCTAGAAGCAGAAGGCAAAATAGAAATTGAAAGAATCCACTTATCACCTCCTGAAAGAGATCCCAAAAGGAAAACCTCCAGGAATATTATAGCCAAATTCCAGAGCTCCCAGGTCAAAGATAAAATATTGCAAGCAGCTAGATAAAAGGAATTCAAATACTATGGAGCTACAATAAGGATAAAACAAGATCTAGCAGCATCTACATTAAAGTACCTGTGGGCATGGAATATGATATTCCAGAAGTTAAAGGAACTGCGACTACAGCCAAGAATCACCTACCCAGCAAAACTCAGTATAATCTTTCAGGGGGAAAATGGGACTTGAATGAAAAAGAAGACTTTCAGGCAATTGTGATGAAAAGACCTGAACTGAACAGAAAATTTGACTTTCAAATATAAGACCCTGGAGAAGCATAAAAAAGGTAAACAGGAAAAAATGCTATGCAAAAGTCAGCTATTATTACTTTTTAAATTCTCTCTCTCTCTTTTTTTTTTTTTGGTATGTGACTGTGAATCATCAGTGATCAATAAATCACAATAATTTCAAGACTCGAAGAAGAGGGAAGGTAATCATATACATAACTATAAACTTGTGCCATTGTACAGTATTATTTTTTTAAATACATTTATGTATTCATTAGTTTTGTAAATTTACTCTCCCTATTTTACCCAGGCTGAAAGGGCAGTGACCATTCCCATGCACAGCCTGCCTGATTTCATGGCTAATCAGTACAGAAGCCTGGATCCACTCCATTTCTGATCTGAGCCCCATCGCCCCTCCTTAGGCAGCTCTTGGGAACTTGCCATATTACAGACAAGTTTAGACACTCAATTGGTTTTGGCTCTGCTGTATCCTAGAATGATCCACCAAACTCAAATGACCCACCAGCGTCAGCCTCTTCAGCAGGTATTTGATCATACATACACACATACACACATACACATATACATGCGTATACAACTACATAGACATAGTTATAGATAGATATAAGCTTGATAAGGTAGAAGTTTTCATTTTTATGCCATTCTGCACCTCTCCTTCCTTCCCTATTTGCAAATGTTTTATTGACATCTCCTCCCATGTCTGTTATTACCTACCAACCTCCTCCCTTCTCCCTACCCAGAAATCTTCTCTTAAAAAACAAAAACAAAAACAAAACACAACAACACACACACAGGGAGGGGGAGTAGAGGGAGGGAAGGAGGGAGGGAGGGAAAGAGAGAGAGAGAGAAAATGATAGACAGATAAATATTTGATAGTCGAATAAAGTAAATCAACACATAAGCCACATTTGAGAGTGCATGTCTGCCAAGACATGGGAGGCATGTTTCATCATTCAAATTGTACAGATGATTGGCTGATGCTTTGGAGCAAACACAGGAGTTGTGAGGTCTTTTAGATTATTTTCTCCTTCACATTATTGTGGTTTTTGTTACTACTGCTGCTGCTATTACTATTAACTATTTTCATTTTCAAAACAGAAGAATTATAAGACTGGAGAAGTTTGTGTATTGATTCATTTAAACATTTCTGTACTTGTATTCCCAGAATATAAAAACACTTAATAAACCCTTATTGATTGATATTTTAAATGTGCTCTTCTGGAGGCTGAATTATATATGACAATGACCTTGGGAGGGAGAACTGGGGGGAAAGTCTTAAGTTCACCTGATCATAGATTTAGAACTGGAAGGACAGTGCACACACAGCCCAAGTGGTGCATACATATGTAATTTCAGGCAAACAAATGAGCTCTCTATGCCACTACCTAATTGTCTAACTAGACCAGGGCAATAGATGTAGTCTTTCTGGGCTACAAATTTGTATTAGCTAAAGCACAGGTAGCTTCTTCCTCCTAGAACTTGGAGGTGCCATTTACCATAGAGTACAAGTTGAGCAATAGATCTGAGAGGAAGTGAAGGGGCAGAAAAACCCCAGGAGCAGCACCTGCAAATTTCTAATGGGTGTTATTTTTTCCAGCTATCATGGCCTCTCTTCTGCATTGGGGGGTGGGGAGTGGTTAATAATAAATCAGCCAACAAGCATTCATTAGAAGCCTACTGTATGCCACACAATATGCTAGGCACCAGGGCTACAAAGATAACCATGAAAATGGCCATTTCTTACAAATTAAAACAATTCTGAAGTACTACCGCGCACCTATCAAGTCGGTTAATATGACAAAAAAGGAAAATAATAAATGTTGGAGAAGTTGTGGAAAAATGGGAACACTAATGCATTGTTGGTGGAGCTGTGAACTGATCTGGAGAGCAATTTGGAACTATGCCCAAAGGTCTATAAAGCTGGGCATACCCTTTGACCCAGCAATACCATTATTAGGTCTTTTTCCCAAAGAGATCATAAAAAAGGGAAAAGGACCCACACATACAAAAATATTTATAGTTATTCTTTTTGTGGTGGCAAGGAATTGGAAATTGAGGGGATGCCAATCAAGTGGAGAATGGCTGAACAAGTTGTGGTATATGAATGTAATGGAATAGTATTGTGCTGTAAGAAATGATGAGCAGGTGGATTTCAGAGAAACCTGGAAGGACTTACATGAACTAATGCTGAGTGAGATGATCAGAACCAGGAGAATATTGTAGACAGTATCAACAACATTGTGTGTTGATCAACTGTGATAGACTTAACTCTTCTGAGCAATACAGTGGTCCAAGATAGTTCCAAAGGACTCTTGATGGAAAATGCTCTCCAAATCCAGAAAAAACAACAACTGTGGAATCTAGATGCACATTGAACCATACTATTTCTGGGGGGTATTTTTGTTTATCTTTTTTGAGGTGTTTCCCTTTTGCTCTGATTCTTCTTTCACAGCATGTCTAATGCAGAAAGATGTTTAATGTGATTGTACATATATAACTTTTATCAGATTGCTTTCTGTCTTGGGGAGGAGGAGGGAGAAAAATTTGAAACTAGAAATATTATAAAAACAAATGTTGAAAACTATCTCTACATGTAACTAGAAAAAAATAAAATACTTTTATGATTAAAAAAAAGAAAATGGACATTTCTTCCATCTTTGATGACAAAGATAACAGTGAAAACATAGGGTTTTTAAAAACCATAAATTCTGTTGAGAGAGACAATTTGGTGTCCCAAAAGTCTTTGGTAGATTTAAGCTATAAAAGTTTAAAGCTATTTGAGCTGCTGAAGCATTAAAGTGCACTAAAATATTTGGGACACTTTGTATATAAGTATGTACTGAATAAATCTATCCACAGTAGTTTGGGGAGGGGGTGCTAGAAGTTGGGGAAGGTTTCAAGTACAAAGCAGTGCTTAAGCTAAATGTTGAATGAGAGATTCTATAAGATGGAGGTAAATTACATGAGAAAATGCACCATGTACCACCATGTTTCTCAGACAGATGAATATGGATTACCCACTTGTAGACAAAGGGGTTTGGAGGGGAGGAGGATGCCTAGCACTGCCCACACCCTCCTGGCCTCACTGATTTTCTATTAATGAGAGCCCCACACAAATAGTACCATGCTGGTTTTCCTCCAGAAATTGAGACAGAGAAGTTCTAGATCCTACATTGTAACTGTCTTATAGATTCATCCTATAGCACTCCAGTCCTGCCCACTGATTATTACAAGTGGCATATGTCTGTGGTTCCTTATATATCTCACAGATATAAATGTAAATGCACTCAGGATATTGCTAAAGCACATGAAGACTTCTATGGAAGCTTATTCTCTATCTGAGATCTCTTAGAGCTGCTAAAGACTTCTGTGGAGGCAAAAGCTCAAGTCTCAGAATTGAGATAAAACTTTCAGGCTTTTAAGGAAACTAACTGAGAGCCTGTTTTACACATTGCATTGAGAGAACTAAAGGCTGTGAATATCACTAGTTCTGCCAAGAAAACCTACTATCTATCTTTCATAGGTTTAATGTCAATTATATCAGATGAGTGATTAGATTTCTAGAGTGCTTTTCCACTGCTAGGCTTAAGGGGCTGGGGAACTGCCCTTACCTGCATTCCCAAAGAGGTCCCCTCTACTTCTGGATTCATGCATATGAATCTGGCACTAAGCTCCTCTTCTTTATACCAATCAACCTGTTAAATCCCCTCTCCCCCCCCCCACCTCTGGAAACAGATTGCTTAAAGATAAAGTTTTTGGTTTGTGCCTACGTCTCCCCAAAGTGAGGAGTAAAAAGGTACTCAGTGAAGAATATGAATCAGATAGTGTAAATATGTCATTTCGACAGATGAAAAGAAACTCTATACACATAAGACTCAAAACCCTGATAGAATGACTTAAAAATAGGATTAGGTAACCCAATTTATAACTACTGTTAACATCTCCTGGGAGGCTGATACTTGAACCTCATCAGACCATAGAGCAGCTCATAGGGTTGCTGATTTAAAATTTTGCAGTTCATCTTAGCTCTGCACTGTTCAAAAGACTCCTGGTACATGTTTGCTGGTACAATGGGCTAGGCTTGGGCCAGTACTTTTTTTGGTGGGGCCACCAATCTCTCTGATACAGAAGCTGCCCTTGTCATTGACCAACTTTATCCAGAGGACCCAAGACTTAAACGTCTCTCAACTTACAAGGTGTCCCCCCACCCCTATACCGGGACCTAGTTTCAGGTAGGTCATGTACTCAGGAAAGGAGACACGAGGTGGAAAAGGCAGTCAGGGGTACAAGTGCAAACTCATCTGGAGTTGATGCTATATGTGGGAACATTGGTGGGGGGAAAGAGCACTGTCTATGCCCTGAACCCCCACCCTGGGGAGTCTAGAAAAAGATCACACTACCTGCCACACAGGAAAGTAGAAATAAGTCTGACTTCTTTTAATTGATGTAGCATCCCAAATCCCTGCCACTACAATAAGACAGAGGAAAGATGAAGGAATCATTTTTGGGTTTCCATCTCTCTCTCTCTCTCTCTCTCTCTCTCTCTCTCTCTCTCTCTCTCTCTCTCACACACACACACACACACACACACACACACACACACACACACACAACTTGGGTGCTGCTACTACCAGAAGCAGCCAGAAAGTCTGTTATCTCTGATGCATCTAAATGCTGAGTCACAAATGTGATGTGCCATAAGTAGTCAGGGAATATATGTGTTTGCTCTGTATGACAAACATTACATAATATTTACAAAGCACTTTCAATACAACCCTGTGAGGTTGGGGGCTAAATATTACCATCTTGGTTTTAGAGATAAGGAAACCAAAACAGAAGTTACATGACTCATGGTTGCACAGCTCGTTGGCATAGGAAACAACAATGCTTATTTTTCATTCAATTCTAAAAAAAACAAAACAAAACAAAAAACCATTAAACATCTACAATGGATAAGGCATTGTGGCTGCAAAGACTAAAAGAAATTCCTGCCTTCAGGAAGCTCAAATTCTATTGGGGAATTAAACACACACTTATACACACATGCACACATATATGGATGCTTATGAATAGTTGAAAGAACTGGGCTAGAATAATTCAGGAGGTTGAAATATGGGGAATTGTGACTTTTGATACATTGATTGAATGAGTTGTTATGCCTAAGCCCAGCACTGCTTCATGACCTTAAAAAAAAAAGTGTTAGAAACTACAATCCAAAAAAGGAAAAGAGCAACAAAGGGGACAAAGAAGAAGAAAAAGAACTCTTAGCAGGAAATTTCTGTGGGAAAGCCAGCAGAGATGGAAGAAATGAATAAATTAAAAAGAGCCTTTCATATGATATGATAGAATAAAATAAAATAAAGAAGAATCTCCAGAAGATAGGAATAATACTAAAATATTTATTAGCCCAAAGAAAATAAAAAATAACTACAGTATGAGCCTACAGAGTCTGTGAAAAGCTCAGTAAAAGTATTAAAAGGAGACAGAAGGGGGGGCAGCTAGGTGGCACAGTGGATAAAGCACCAACCCTGGATTCAGGAGGACCTGAGTTCAAATCCGACCTCAGACACGTGACATTTACTAGCTGTGTGACCCTAGGCAAGTCACTTAACCCTCATCACCCTGCCAAAAACAAAAACAAAACAAAAACAAATTTAAAAAAGAAGACAGAAGGGAGGAAATTAGAGGTCTTTAAGAAAATTTCATAAAGAAAAACGAGAAAATGAACATTTGGAAAAGATAATGGAAAACTTTAACATTGTAGTAGAGACTCTGAAAAAAGTAATAGCAGAGAACGAAAAAAATGGATGAAACAACAAAATGCAGCAGGGCAAAATCAGAGGACAGCAAGATTGAGATCACACCTGACATCTGTACACACAAAACAAAGCAACTAATCTTCAAGAGAGAAGACTCCAAATCTGGCCTCAGACACTTGACACTTACTAGCTGTGCGACCTTGGGCAAGTTACTTAACCCTCATGACTCTGAGAATCACTGGTAGTCAAGGCATACATAGAAAATAGATATGAGAATAAACACAGAACCTATAATAATATAAATTAAAACAGCATTAAATAACAACTGAACTCATATTAAAAGTAATGACCATTATTGGTTCCAAAGGACAAATGGTGAAACACAATTACTGCCACTTGATAGAGAAATGAGTGACTACAGGTACCAAATGTTGCCTATACAATCAGACTCATTTTATAAATTTATTTTTATTAACTGTTGGGTGTGTGTGTGTGACAGAGAGAGACAGACAGACAATGGAGGGTTATTAGAAAATATCTTTTATATGAAAAACATGTCTTCAGAAAAATTGTTTAAAGAGAGAAAGCAGTCATATAAGGAAGTCTATAGAGGTTTACAATCATAGTAAGAACATAAAGGAAAGTCTATTATTGGAAGTAAGATCACTGAAGGAAGAAGATAAATGTGAGAAATGATAATGTAGAAAAGATGATGGAAAATCAAAATGAAACAGCAGACTCCTTGATGGACTCAGAATGAATAAAATTAGGAAAGATGAAAGCAGTATCAAAAAAAAAAAAGTGAAATTGTAAAATGGCAAAAATGGAATTCTTCTTATTCCTACAAACCACACAAACAGAGCTTGCGGGGAATGTCTGAAAATTATTGATCTTTCATTAGAAAAAAATTAAAAGGACAAAACAGACTCCTTTGATTTTATAAAAAGAAAGTTTTTGTATGAATACATTGCAGTTAGTTAGATAAGGAAGAAAAAGACAAACTGAGGGAAAGACATTTTGCACAAAATATCTGAATTCCCTTATTTGTGAATGAGGAAGGGGGTTGTAGTAGGTCACCTCAGGTCCTGCCCAGCTCTGGATCTATGATCCTTTGATCTCTTATAAAATTCTGACATTCAAAAATCTATTGGATTATGAGTTATTCTTCCAAAAGATGAGTGGTTTAAGGATATGAAAAGCTTTGGAAAAAGTGCAAAAATATAAACAACCATTTACCCAACTCAACAAAAATGAGAGAAATGTATGTTTTTAAAACTCTAAGATATTAACTCGCCTATTAGATTGACAAAGATGGCAAAATGCAGTGCTGTCAGGAAAATGTTTTTACCACATGTGGAACTATAAAATGGCCCAAACATTTAAAAAAAATTGGAATTATGGAAGGATATTAAATAAAATTCTATGAACTTATTCATAGCATTTGAACTAAAGATCTTGAGGGGGTCACAGACAATACACCTATCTGGTCAGAAATCTTTAGAGCACTGCCTCTTATAACAACACAGAGCTAGAAACACAATATAAGCCCAATGATTTAAGAATGACTGAATAGATTGTATATATACACATGTAACGGAAAACTGTCACATTATGAGGAATGATAAATGTGAAAAATTCAGAGAAGTGTTCAAAGAATTGTACAAAGCAAAGCAGAGTGAAGAAAGTTAAGCAAATGAATAACTACTACAATGTAAATAAAGGCAACACTAAAAGACAAACAAATACAATGGACAATGTTGCCACCAGGCTTTTAAAGTAAAAGTATGCATCCTTTCTGTTCAAAATCAGCACATTTCTGGAAGTGGAAAATGATGTAGTTTATTAGTGGCACTCACTAATTAACTGAGTATTAAGTGATGTTGTTTTGAGCTTTCATTGGAGAATATACTTAGTAGGAAGTCTTCCTTGAGTGTCTGAGGGGAATTGTCTATTGTGTACAAATAAAGTATAACAATTTTGAAAAGATAGGAAGTAAGTTTTAGGTGTCAGTGGAAAGTCACATAGGAGCCATTTCTGAGGATTATGGCAAGAGGCGTAGGATCATTGCTTTACCAAACAACAACACATTAGAGAGACTGACCAAGCCAGGGTCAATGCTTGATTGGATGGGGCCAGTTAGCCCTCTTAGGTTATTCTTATTTCTTCTTCTTCTGGCTTAAAACTTTTAACATCTGTAATCTCATTTGATCCTCCTAATAACACTGTATAATATTGAGTCTGTTATCCCCATTTTGCAGACGTGGAGACTCTGAGCCTGAGAGCCTTTTTGCATTTGAACTCAGGTCTTACAGATTTTGCATATTTTAGGACAAGAGTTTTTCATACTCTGCAAACTTATCTATTCTGTACCCTGTGTCTTGTTTTTCATTTTTTACTTTTTGAAAAATCCTTTTTTCTTTCTTTCTTTCCTTCTTTCTCTTCCTTCCTTCCTTCCTTCCTTCCTTCCTTCCTTCCTTCCTTCCTTCCTTCCTTCCTTCCTTCCTTCCTTCCTTCCTTCCTTCCTTCCTTCCTTCCTTCCTTCCTCCTCCTCCTTCTTCTTCTTCTGCCTCAGATGAACTGAGGAATGTCCTTGACATCTGGTGAACCTGGCATACCCTATGGAACCAACAACTGATGTCTGTAGGAAGGGAAAAGCAAAAATGGCTTTCTATCTCAACTGCCCTGGGGCACAGGCTTGATGGAGAATAAGTAAAACCTCAAGGAGGAAAATCCAGGTTTCAGCAGGGAATACTCTCCTATTCCAGCCTGGGATATCAATTTACATAGGAAACTGGCAAATGCATTATAAGAATATTTATATCAAAAATGATTCATCATGGGGAAAGTTCCAGTTATACAAAAAATATACTAATGTGGAGAAAATGATTCCCTGAATAACCAAGAAATCACCATCCCTTAGACAGGAATGGATTTCTGACCTCATTGCTGTGTCTCTTTCCTCCATCAGGAGGAACTGCAAGTCATTCAGAAGTTCTCATCTCAGAGTGCCGTGAAAAAGTTCTTAATTTGGAATAAAGGAAACCAACTTCATCAAGTCACTTCCCTTCCCTTCTCAGTTTCCTCATCTGTAAAGTGAGGGTCTTAGACTAGATAATTTCTAAATCTGATATGATAGAGGCCTTCTGGAAATTAGAAAACTCATCCTTTTTGTCCTCAGGTATTAAAATTAAATTTAATGCTACTTCTTTATGTAATCTGTGCAGGACAAATACAGAGAAAGGACAGCTTCCCTTGCAGGTGCTGGGCATATGAAAAGATTTTGCCAAAATAGTGGTACATTTAAGCATGTTGAAATTAGATACAACAAAGAAAGCAACTGCTCAGTTACACTTCATTTTATAGATAGTGTCCATCCACTGAACAAGATTCAGAAATTGCCTTTAAGAGGTGTAATCTTTTGTAATTGCCTTTTTTTTTTTTGGTGGTTCAAAGCAATTACTTTTCAATGGGAAAAGCAAGCAAGAGAACAATGGTCCCTCGACCCAGACTCCTAGGCAGGGTGTAAGCTCTGACCTTTTATCACATAACGTTATTGGCCAGCTGGATAAGGGGACAGTAGAGTGATTAACTCACTATGACCTTCATCCTAAAATAGTGGGAAAGGCCTTTCAGGGTTTGATTCTGGTGCCTGTCCCCATCTGGAGAAGCACAGAAGGGGCAAAACTAACTTGATTATCCCACATCTCGATGGCATTTTCCTTTGTGATGGTTTTTAGTGCAATAGGAAGGAAGAGAAAAAAAAGAAAATGTGTTCGCTTTCACATGATAGGGTGAGACAAAGGTACAGCAGGGTGAGAGCTCAGCTGAATCAGAGGTCAGAGCTCAATATAAAAAGGACTATAAGTAGGAAAGGACATAATTTTCTTATGTAGTACTTCAATGTTATCCAAAGACTCCCAAGCAATGGAGTTCCACTGTGAAAAACCAAAAGATGCTCAAAGCAATAAAAACTTAAGTGGAGGTGAACAAATTTAACAAAGAGGATCCCCTCCTTTGCAATGTATTAGACTTTAAAAAATGTCAAGTAACTATAATAGCATCATTTGTAAGAAGGAATGAAAGTGGAAATTAGTGGCTTATTAAAAGAATAGCAGGCAGTTGCCATTCAAAATGAAGGAAGGGAGAAGTAAGAACAATGTTACCACTGTAATAATACCCTTGGAAGACTAATGGAAAAGCTTTCTGGTTAACCAGATTGTGTGATATTTCACCTAATGTTAAACAGTGATGGAGCTAACTCTAGTATAGAGAACCACAGTATTTTCTTTCTTTCTTTTTTTTTTTTTTTTGGTAAGGCAATTGGGGTTAAGTGACTTGTTAGAAAGATATTTATTGGGAGGGCAGAAAACAATTTTTTACTTTTTACTGGATGAAAATAATTTAATTTAGCATGACTTAAAAACTTTGAGTTGGAAGTGATGTTAGTTTAAAAAACATTGAAACCACTACATTTGGTGTCTCTTCTAGTTGGAATCTTAAAAAATATGAGTAGTTTCAAATTCAGTCTTGAAAATGCTATATATTTTATATGTTTTATAAAAATCACTAGCATTTACTAAAGCAGACTGAATTAATTCACAGAAATCACAAAATCACAGTTGGAAGAGATTCTGACAGATCATCTGGTCAACCCCTTGTTTTCAGTCAAATGAATGTGTAAATGATGTAGAACAGATGACTACTCTCTTCTCAAGAGACTCTATGCAGTCTTCCCTTGGAAACCCATTCTCATGCTATATAAAGTTCTTCTTAGCAGGAAACTAGGGGAAAAAATGACAGCAAGGTTCTCTGATAAAGGCCTCAATTCTCAAAGACATAGAGAAATGAGTCAGATTTATAAGAATATAAGTCATTCCCCAATTGATAAATGGTCAAAGAATATGAACAAGGAGTTTTCAGACAAATAAAAGTTATCTATAGTCATATGAAAAAAATGCTCTAAATTGATTAGAGAAATGGAAATTAAAGCAACTCTGACGCACAATCAATATACACATCTTGAATAGACAATGAAGGTGTACAATGCACTGGATCCTGAATTGGATGAAGACTAAATTGCCTTAAGGAAACTGTGCAATGCCTTTAATGACTGAATTTGTCCTGAAACAAAGGCAGATCTCTTTAATATCAATAATCTTGTGTTAAGACTATAATGGATGAAAAACACAAAATTCGAACACATCTAAAAAATTAAAGTTTTAGGTTACCCATTGGGCAGTGGAGAAGTAGGCTCACAATTACTTTTTCTTCATTTGTTTGTTTGTTTGTTTGTTTGTTTTGTTTTGTTTTTGTCGGGCAATGAGAGTTAAGTGACTTGCCCGGGGTCACACAGCTAGTAAGTGGCAAGTGTGTGAGTCAGATTGGAACTCCTGAATCCAGGGCAGGTGCTTTATCCATGCTGTGCCACCTTAGCTGCCCCAACAATTACTTTTTCAATGAAGAACAGATATAATGGAAACAGCACCGGATTGAGAATTGTATTATTTTGGTTTGAAATTTTGTTTCTTCAAGCAAGTCCCTTCATTTTTCTGGATCTCAGTTTCCTAATCTGTAAAATGAAAGGATTGAAGTAAATGACCCCGAGGGTCTCTTCCAGGTCTAAATCAATGATCCTATAAATTGAACTGAAAGAGGCAAAAACAGTGTGGTGATAGAGATGTATGTCTGGAAAGAGAGGAAAATTAGTTATGGGGAAAGAATGAAGGATAACTGATGGACCGTCTGCAGACTACTGGCATTCATACAATTTCAAGAGAGTTTGGAGGAAAGTTCCCAGGACATGGGGTAGCCCATCTTAAGAGGATTACAGGAGAAGGACAAGACACATAGGATGAGAAGGTGTGAAAGAGTTTCAGTCTGTACCATCGGAAAAAGTAACTGCATTAAACAGATCAGAGATATATTGATCTGATGTAGTAAGCACACTCTGAAAAAACCGTTTACACATATGAAGACTCTAACTAAGTAGCCCTTTAGCTTCTGCCACTCCAGGATAAACAAACCCCAATTCTTTTCTCTTTGACTTTTTATTTGTTGTTATTATTATTATTATTATTATTATTATTATTATTATTATTATTATTATTTTTCAGGGCAATGGGGGTTAAGTGACTTTCCCAGGGTCACATAGCTAGTAAGTGTCAAGTGTCTGAGGCCGGATTTGAACTCAGGTCCTCCTTAATCCAAGGCCAGTGCTTTATCCACTGCGCCACCTAGCTGCCCCCTTGAAAATTAATTCTTAGCTCACATATATTTAAAATGCATTTTTCCTTTCTATTGCTAGTTGGGATTATAGGTCACATTCTCTCTCTCTCTCTCTCTCTCTCTCTCTCTCTCTCTCACACACACACACATACACACACACCAGAAAAAAAAAATTTATTTTTTAATTACTCTTCTCTTGAATCCTCTGGATTTCCTAAGACCATTATCCCTAGACAAATTGTATTTTAAGGATGAGAAATGAGGCCCAAAGGGGTTACCCTTTTAAAGAGTGTTATCAAATTTTATGTTGGCAGTACCTCACGACTCTGTGCATAAAAACACTCGCCTAGGAATTAAGAAAAGTGGAAAAATTTATTACAATTAGATGATGAGGGGGCTGCTAGGTGGCACAGTAGAAAAAGCACCAGCCCTGGATTCAGGAGGATCTGAGTTCAAATTTGACCTCAGACACTTGACAATTACTAGCTGTGTGAGCCTGGGCAAGTCACTTAACTCTCATTGCCCCGAAAAAAAAAAATTAGATGACTTAAAACCTACATGTAACTAGCACTAGAAGCAAGATCTACTGATAGTAGAAAGAAAATGAGAGAACATGAATTTGAATTCCAGCTCCCTTATTTATTTGGGTACTTTTGCAACTATGGAAAAATGACTGAACCTCCACATCTTTTATTTTTTTCATCTCCAAAGTGGATTAGAGCATCTCTTTGGTTCACTTCCAACTCAAATGCTGAGGTAATTAGCTGGTGCAGAGAATAGAGTACCAGATTTGGAGTCAGGAAGACCTGTGTTCAAATACAGCCTCAGATACTTACTAGCTGTGTGACCTTGGGCTTAAGCCCACTTAAGCTCTTATTGCCTGATTTTCCTCAACCATAAAATGGGAATAAAATGGAGATAATAATACCTTTCAGGGTTGTTGAGGAAATCAAAAGAAATACTAACCGTAAAGTGCTTAGCACAGTGCCCGGGACATAGTAAGTGCTATGGAAATGCTAGGTCAATTAAAAAAAAAAAATGCTAGAACCAGTCATTTGAAGGATACCAAAAGAGTAGATGACATGGTCTCTGCCTGCAATGAGCTTGCAATCTAGTGTAGAGAGCAAACATATATGAACCAGAGGATCACTAAGAAGAAAACAGTGAGGGGGCGACTAGGTGGCACACTGACCCTGGATTCAGGAGGACCTGAGTTCAAATCCAGCCTCAGACACTTGACACAGTAGCTCTGTGACCTTGGGCAAGTCACTTAACCCTCATTGCCCCACCAAAAACCAACCAACCAACCAAATAAATAAATAAGAAAATAGCCTATAAGTGCAACAAAATTCAGTTCTGTTGCCTTAGGGTCTCAAATGCTCACTATGATGATAAGGCAAAGCTTCTTAAGCTAAAACCCCATATGGGGTCACCGAACTGAACGTGGGGCTGATGAAAAATTTGGCAATGGTAAAAGGTTATGTATACCTATATACTTGGGTTCTTGTAAAAATTTCTCGAAATTGAAAAGAGGCCATGAGTGGAAAAAGTTTAAGAAGCCCTGGGTTAAAACTCCTCTTCCATCCAAGTTTGGGAAAGCAGACCTGAGTTCTAACAGGAATGGAAATGAAAAACATAAAAATTTTAAAAAATACAACCATCCAAACCCTTAACCAAGAGTCTCATTATCTTCCCAGTGAAAATCTAGCCTTCTCTACTCTTAGTAAATCCAACACTCTTAGGGAACTTGGGTCACTGCATTTTAATGTTATATAGAGTAGAAAATGGAACTAGTCGTCTCGTTCAGAGTTCATATGAATAAAGCGGAAATTAGGGTACTTTACTTATCACTTGTAAAATACTGGCCTTTGAAAAACAGAAGCCCCATTAAGAAAAGGACTCGGAAAACAAAATGAAATTTAAGTAGACAGAAAGTCTGGTGTTTTCAAAAACATATCTACTCCTGATGACTTTTTTTTTTCTGAGAGGTATTGATGAATGTTAATTCTTTCCTTGTGTCTCATGATAAAATTTCATTTTGACCCTGACAGATGGAATAAAGAAACCCTAGAATTCCTACTTGTATTGAGAAAAGCTATGATAGTCTAAACAACTGTAAGCCAAAGTATGAATTAGCCTGAGGCTCCCTCATTCTTCCTGAAAAGGACAAGATTGTCAAACTAAACAAATAAACAACACCCCTCCCAGCCCCAAACAAACAAACAAACAAAAAATGCTGGTTCAGGTCTAATGAATATTGTAAATCAAAGCAAAAATGCAATTCCTCTAAAGCTTGTTGCCAAAACTCCCCCCCCCCCCAAAAAAAAACCCAAATCTGGTCATGGTGCCTGCTGTAAGCACAAACACTAAATATTCTCCCTGAACACATTGGGGGTTACTATTGAAAATCCCAAACGGGATCATGGAGAGTTGGCTACAACTGAACAAGACCAAGGTCTACCTCTTCCATTATTAGCCACTAGGCTTTTGGGTAAATCACTAAGCCACTTTCCAAGGATCATCTTCTTAGCTCTAAAATGTTTGGGGTTTTTTTCCTACTGGTATCTGGCTCAAAAGGGCAGCTAAGTGGTATAGTGGATAGAATACTGGACCAGGAGTTAGGATGACTCACCTTCATGAGTTCAAATCTAGCCTCAGACACTTATTAGCTGTATGACCCTGGGCAAGTCACTTAACCCTGTTTGCCTCAGTTTCCTCATCTGTAAAAATGAGTTGGAGAAGGAAATGGCAAACTGCTTCAGTACCTTTGCCCAGAAAACTCCAAAATGGGGTCATGGAGAGTTAAACGAGACTGAAATGACTGAGCAACAACAATAACCTGGTTTAAATAGAAAAATGCTTTGTAAACCTCAAAGCACTGTGTAAATAATCCCTCAAGTGGTTGAAGGCCTGAGCCCAATCACAGAAGTAGACAAAGGCAGTGGTAGAGCATTGATAGACTACAAAAGTAGCCAAGTAGGGCACTACTCTATGAGCAGCCTCATGCTTGGATGGAGCTCCCTCCCCATCTTTCTCTCATAAAATCTGTGTCTCTGAAGCTCAGTTCAGGGTCTACCTTTTTTGTGAAGCCCTCTCTGGTCCCTCCTGGGGTTAGTGTTCTCTTCCTTTTCAGTTTTTCCATTAGCACAAAATTCCTGAATTTAACTCTGGGTAAAAATAATAAATGCATCCATTAGGGCTCATGAGTCCCGATGAAGAATTCTTTGTTGGGGGAGCATTTGAAAGTTTTTCTATTGCAGAAATGGGATAGAAAAGCAGTTATTTTGAACAATTTTTTTTTAACATTTCATTTTTATTTTGTTTGTACTTACTCCCCCATATCTCCCAGGCTATTTTTTTTTTTTAGACAAGTTTGTCTTTTTGTGCCAGAAGTTACTAACTGAAATATCCATGAGCCCTTATGCTACTAAGTCATGTTAAAAAGGGCCTGCCCTCTGACCCCAACCACTCTCTTGGGGCTCCTTTACTGTTATGTTGAAACATGGGCTGTGGCTAGCAGGGGTCATGTCACTGTGCTAATGGATCGATTTTTTTTTTTTAATTAAAAAGTCCAAATGTTGTGAAAACATATCTTTTAAGATTTCTTCTCCTATCCTTGGTATTAGCTTTGGAAGCAGAGTTTTGTGATGTGTGGCTTAAATATTTGATGAAGAAGCTTCTCTCACAGATATGTTAATAATTTAAAATATGATGTATCACATACTGAGTTTTAGAAATAGTTATTTAGTAGAATTTTTGTGCTTGGTATAAAACCCTAGTAAATTACTCCCTTGCCACATATTTTGAGTTAAAATGGGATCTTTCCTCATGAATTATGATAGTATAAAGCATGTCATAATGAACTCTAATTTTAAAAAGAGCTTCTGGTCCAAATGCAGCCCCCATAACAGGTTGCATGTTGATTGGATTTTTTTTTTCCCTTTTAAATCCCCAAAAGCTAACAATACATTTAACATGCATTATCCATTCTCAACTCTTCCAGTCTGGGCAAGTACTGTGGATTAGAGAACACAAATATTCCAGTGACAAATTCTAAAACCTGGGTATTGTGTCTGTGTGTTTGGTTTGGTCAAATGCTTCTTCAGACATTGAGGGGGCAAGAAAATCTCCAGGCCAGACCTGACAGCTTTGTAAGTAACCAAGGGAATGATGGGCTTTGTTCTGATTCATCCTGACATGCCTTCCCCTCCACTGGATTCATTGGCTCCATAGCAATAACTGAAAAGAACATCTATAATCAACAGCTGTGTCCTGATGTTTTGCCAATCTGTGCATATAAAACATGATGTTTAGTAATATCATTCAAATGCAGTTTGTATTTGTCTTTTAAACACTTAAACTTCCCATTTCTCTGCTTTAATCCAAGAATTTGTCAATTGTTTGGGTGTACTAATTGTACCATACAAAATCCTTTCATGGTAATTACTGATGCTATTGTTATCCTAATTATTGGTAATAATAGCAATCTATTCCCCATATTGGATCAAACCAGAACAATCCATGGAACGGAATATGTTTTAAAATTACCTGGAAGTTTCAGGACATTGCTGGGGTAGGATAATTTGCCCATTTAAAAATGCAGAGCTCTTAAAATGGTATCCTCCTGGGGGCAGCTAGGTGGCTCAGTCGATAAAGCATAAGCCCTGGATTCAGGAGGGGCTGAGTTCAAATCTGGCTTCAGACACTTGACACCTAAGCTGTGTGACACTGGGCAAGTCACTTAATGCTCATTGCCCTGCCCCCACCCCCCTCCAATTGGTATCCTCCTGAATCTATATTGCTAATCACTACATTTCCACCTTCCAATTCACTCCCTGAAATTTCAAGGTTTTGGCCTGGTCACCTTTGAAACTTGTCTCCCACCCCTCCCCCCACAAGAACTTACTTTACTTACAGGTTGCCAAATTTATCTGTCCTCAAGCCCTTGCAATATCAATTTAGGATAAGTTGAGGTTGGATATTTCATGTAGAGTGGTTAGGATTTTAGAAGTCCATTTCTTTGCCAATCTGGCCTAATTCACATCATTTTAATCTTTCCTTTACTTGTACTCATTCTGTAGATGAGACTCTGGGAGGGGCAGAGGCTATCCCTGACACTTCTGAAGGACACTGTATTGTAAAAGTAGTAGGTATAGAAACATTTTAAATTAGAAAGAAATCACAAGCACCTTTCTCACTTAAATTAATCTGGCCTTGAAGCTGCAGCATATAAAAATAGATTATTGGGGGGCAGCTAGGTGGCACAGTGGATAGGGCACTGGCCCTGGATTCAGGAGGACCTGAGTTCAAATCTGGGCTCAGACACTTAACACATACTAGCTGTGTGACCCTGGGCAAGTCACTTAACCCCAATTGCCTAAAAAAAAAAAATAGATTATTGGCTACTAACTAAAGGTTATTTTTCTGATGTAATCAAAAGAATTAGGAGGACAATGAAAAAGGATGATTTGGGAGAGAGCTGTGCTATGTATGCCCAATAATTCCTAAGCACTTTCTATAAATTATTTTTTCAATTTTGTGGGACAAATCAGTAAACATCTGGAAGTGGAGTCTCACGCTTATCAGCACCAGAGCTAGAATTTGTCCCTTTCTTTCCATTCCTGCGGACACTGTCTTCGTTCCAGCCCTCATTACATTTTTCTTAGACTGTTACAAGGGTCTTCTAACTGGTCTCCCTACCTCTCTCTGTTACAACTCATTCTCTATACTGCTGCCAAATTAATCTTTTTAAAGCCCAGTTCTAATCATATCATATCCCTGCTCAAAAAAAAAAATCTTAATGGGTTCTCAAACTACAATTCACCAAGTCCTTGATGTGTTTATCTAGCCTTATTTCTAACAGATTTGTGAGAATCAAGTGAGATTTCATACATTTAAAAGGCTGTGCAGACCTTAAAGCACTATATAAATGCTAGTTATTGTTGTTATTATTGTTGAGGTTGTGGTTGTGGTTGTTATAACACACCTCGGTCTTGGATTCCAGGCAAACTGAACTATACCATTTTTTGATCACACCCCATATCTTCCTATCCTTCTCCATTTGCTTAATGTATTCTCTTTACTGAGAATGAACTTCCTGTCTCTGCCTGTCCAAATAGAACAATGAAAACCAGGCTTAGAAAGGGTTATATCTATGTCCAGGGAGGAAGTATCCATACTGATGTAATCATTCTCATTACTTAAAGGTTGAATCTAATATAACAGAAACAGTTTCTTATATCTCCTATCAGGGCCCTGAAGATTAGGTTTTAAACCTTGATGTGAATCTATGATCACAGGATAATTACATGAGAAGGCAAAGTAGGGCAAAATTATTTTAAAATGAGGTTCAGTCATTCAACAAGCATTTATCAACTACTTACTATCTGCCAGGCACTGAGGTACTAAGAAAAGCAAAAACATGGTCCCTGCCCGCAAGGAGCTCACATTTGAATGGGGCAGACAACATATGAAAAATGGCACTTACAAGTTATTTGCAGTATAAATGGGAGGTGATCTCACAGGGAAGGTCCTAGCAATGGGGGGAGTCCAGGAAAGGCCTCCTACAGAAAGTGGGATTTGAGAAAAGCCAGGAGGCAGAGATGGAAGGGAAATATTTTCCTGGCATGGGAAATAGTGGGTAAAGAGGCACAAAGTGGGTGACAGTGTCCTGGGCAGGGAACAGCAAGAACGTAAAAGTTGTCTTATAGTTAGAGTATGTGGAGGGGTGGGAAGTGTGTGAAGACAGAAAAAGTAGTAAGGGCTTCAAATCCTAAACAGAAAATTTTATATTTTGTCCTGAAGACAACAGGAAAATACGGGACTTCACTGATTTGGGAGTTGGAGAGGAGGAACGATGACATGATTAAATCAATGCTTTAGGAAAATCCCTTTGGAAGTTCACCTAAAAATGAGGTGACTGGACTAGATAAAGGGCTCTTAACTTTTTTGTGTGCCCCAAAAGCCTTTTGGCAGTAGGATGAAGTCTATGGACTCTTCAGAATGATGTTTGCTTTTTTAATTCATAATTCAATGAAGTGATAAATTTCTATTAGACACTAATGAAAATAAAGATGCAGTTTTTTTTTTCCATATCCAAGTTCAGGGACCACCTGAAATCTATCCACAGACTCCTTGAGAAGGAGGGATCATAGATTAAGAGATGATCTCTCTCTAAGATCCCTCCCATCTTTAAATCCTATGAGTTGACAAAAGGAATTAAAAAAGAAGCTATTTGGTGAGAAGGGGAAACTCTGATAGATAAGGGGTCCATTAAATATGTTAAAAAAACAAACAAACAAACAAAACAACAGGGTGGAACTTGAGAGGGATATTCAGCAAACCAGGTTGGAAGAGATGAATAGGAACTAGGGGTAGATAAGGGAAGTGAAATGGTATGAAGCCCAATGGTGCCGGTCTTGAAGGCAGTTAATGAGAATCTTGGGCCCATTCTGTAGTTTGATGAAAAGTTTCTATAAGCCCCTAAGGAGGCATATGCACGATCAAAATGATGGGTGGAGAGGACAATTTTGACAGCTGCACTGATGCAGCCATCTGTCTTCCATCTCCATTGGGGACAAGAGAAAAGAAAATGGGCATAAGGGATTGAGGTTAGATAGAGCAAGAACACATTTCTGATAATGAAGCTTTTCAGATAATTATCGGAGGGAAGGAAATGATAAATCCGAGTTAGAGGTTCATGAAAATAAAGATGTAATTTTAATTCATTTTCAGGACTTTGCTGCCATGCTTCATCTGCCTTCTTCCACTCCCATGCTCCTCTTCTTCCATTGGTGAGTTCTTCCCTGAACCTCCATTTTGAGGAAATGACCTGACCAGACATGCTTCACTCTCTATTTTCAGTTCCCTTTTATTTGTACTCTCCCTATGTAGAAACCTATGTAGGTTTCTTGAGGGACAGACCCACCCACCCTCCCTCCCTTCCTCCCTTCCTCCCTCCCTTCCTTCCTTCCTTCCTTCCTTCCTTCCTTCCTTCCTTCCTTCCTTCCTTCCTTCCTTCCTTCCTTCCTTCCTTCCTTCCTTCCTTCCTTCCTTCCTTCCAGTAAATGCTTGCTAAATTTCTGGGGCAAGGGGAAGTCACTGAAGGAAATAGTGATTTTTGTCATTTATATGCTTCTGGGAATATTTTGGTATATAGGAGATCTTTCTATCTTTGACCTCCTTCTACATGATATCTCTTTCAGGCATCCCCTCTTCACCCCTCTCAGAGCCACCATCCTAGATAGGGCCCTCATTACCTCTCACAGGAACAATGATAATTGCCTCTTGTTTGGAATCACTCTAATCCATTTTTCACCAAGCCCGGGGAATGATTTCACAAAAGTCTAGGTATGACTTTGCCACCCCCACCCCGCTCAAACTCCAGAGGCTCTTTATCACCTCTAGGATCAAGTACAGACTCCTATTTTTGGTATGTGAAACACGTCTAAATATATGTCTTTGCTGCCTTTCTAGTTTCCTTACATGGGTAAATAAATCTATGATCTACCCATTTGGCCTCCTTGCTTTATTGCAAATATGATGTTACATTTTCTTTGTCTAAGACTTTCCCCTAGATTTCTCCCATTCCTGTAATGCATTTTTTTTCCCTCACCTTCAACTTGGTATTCTTGGTATCTTTTAGCACTTGGCTCAATTGCCACCTTCTACACTACTCCTTTCCTGAATCCCCCAAACTGCTAGTACACTCACTGTCCTAAAGTACCTTGTATTGATTTGATCTTGAGGACAGCTATTGTTTCACTTTCATCTCCAATGTTCCCAATGTTTAACATTGTGCTTGGTACCTAACATAGGTGGCTTAATAAATTGTTGATTTAAATAATTGATTGATTGGGGATCTGTGTCTAGCAGTGAGATCTTTGAATCAAAGACAGTGGACGTGTTAATTGTGTGTAATGTAATTTCAAATTGCTTTCTAGAATGATCGGACCCATTCACAGCTCCACCAAGGATATATTACTGTGTATGTCTTCCTGCGGCTCCTCTGATGTTGCCTATTTTTGTCTTTTGTCCTTTTGGGGTGGTGGTGGGGGTTCCCATTTGTTAGTTGTTAGATGAAACTCAGAACTATTTTGATTTTCCTTTCTCTTATTATTAGTGATTTTCAATAACAGTGGTTGACAATTCTTTTTTTTTTTTTTAAGTGAGGCAATTGAGGTTAAGTGACTTGCCCAGGGTCACACAGCTAGTAAGTATTAAGTGTCTGAGGCCATATTTGAACTCAGGTACTCCTGACTCCAGGGCCGGTTCTCTATCCACTGTGCCACCTAGCTGCCCCAACAATTCTTTTTTTTAATATTGTTTTCCCTACTGATCCATTGAGGAATAGCTTTTATTCTTATATATTTGTGTCAATTACCAATGTATCTTGGATATTAGGCACCTAACAGAAATGTTTGATGAAAAAATTTCCCCCCAATCAATAGCTTCCCCTTCTTACTTTTTACAGATAAGGAAATGGAGTCTCAGAGTGGAAAAGTGATTTATCTATTTATCCATAGAGTCTCTCTTGTGAACAATGAAGTACATTTTTGAGACGACTAGCCTAGGATGAGAAGTATAGCTCACAGTCACACCACAAAGGTTCCTTTCATCACTCCACTAAAGTTAGTTTCTAAGAATAGCCACACTGGTACCATTGCTTTAACTGAATGAGCTTACCAGTTGGCTGCTTAAGTCATGCAAGATTAGAAGTTGATTTTTTTTTTTAAGAACACTAGTTAGCATTTAGTCATTCTTTTATGGCTGTGGCTAACCATAGCCCAACAAACAACCACAAGAAGGGGAAAAGAATTGCGAAAATCATGATCTGTGTTTCATTTTAGCCTAGGAATTATTAAGACTAATTGTAATTTTGTTTAAGTGAAACCTTTAGCCTTATTTAGAGTAGTTATTACAAGTGCATACATTTTGTGGCTCCCTCATATAATATTCAAGACTGGTGGGAACTCAAGTCCAACTTTCATTTACCAAAAATCACTGGCAGCTATAATCAAGGAAAGAGTCCTTATTTAAACAAACCAGTTGAATTTGGAAATAGAAGCGTAAACAGAAACAAAATAAACTTGCTTATTTTTCTTCCCCAAAGTAAACACTGGATAGCATTCATTTTAGTCACAATGTATATATATATATATATATATATATATATATATATATATACACACACACACTTCTCATGAATATTTATTCATCAAAAAAGTAAAAAAAAAATCAAAGCTGTCATATGGAAAATATGATTCTATACCCTAGAACTAGAACAACTAGCTTTTCCATGGGGAAAAAAAAACACAAAAAACTTTGACAATTCTAATTCAGTGCAAATTTACATACTTCTATTTAAGACATTTGATATTGGTCTTCAGGGTTCCTCCCACCCCCAATCTAAAAATTCCCTTTCTGCCTCATGGGAAAAATCTATCCTTCTATCTCTCTGTTTACACCATTAAACATATCCTCTATCATTTAGCACTGACTCTGTGGAGGCCATTACTGTGGCAAGCTTCACTGGCACCATTTGCTGAATAAAAGGAGTGGAACAGGATATGTATATGTAAAAAAACATTTTGCCACTGTTATTTTCTGTGTCGCTTCTGTACGTATGCTTACTGCACTATGCAGTATCCTATTGCATCATCCCATCACATCATATTGCTGAGGTCTGACTTTCTAAGATACTTTATGTAGGTATCTACTTCTTTAGAGCCCACACTCACCTTGCTAATTCAGAATATTAAACCCAGGTACAACCTTTTAGAGGTTAAGTTCCTTGACTTCTGACAAAACATGAACTCTCCCTGCCACAAAACCATCACCCTCCAATCCTCCCTTTCCTCAGCCCCATTGAAGGAGTTACTAAAAAGACTGATAAGATTTTTTAGACAGGTAAAAGTTGTTAGAACAGAACCTTGTGAGGGGTTAAGTGTAAATGAATCAGAAACACGTGGCTTGAATTTCCCACAGAATTGAATACACATGGACTGGAATACAAAAGGGAAAAGGATGGGGTTTGGTGTTTTTTTGGGGGGGTTTTGAGTCTTGGTGGTGTGTTTTTTTTTTTTAAACACATGGCTTGGGTTTTGAAGGAAAAAAATACTGCTGGTAAACTAGTTAAGGTAATTCAATGAACTTCTTATGGATCCCCAACCAAAAAGCTCCACCACTTTAGCCTGTCAGAAAGAGCTACAAAATGTAGTGATTAACCACCATCTCCATATTGCAGATAACACATAGCAAATAAATGATCTACCATGATTCCAGAGTACTGACAATGAAGAATGTTACTCATGTCCAGACCAAGAAGTGATGGGCTCAATGTGTGGAATGAAACATATTTTTTGGACATGGTCAATGTGGGGGAATTTGTTTTCCTTGACTAGACACATTTGTCAACTGGATTTTTTTTTTCCAGTCAGGGTGTGAGTGTAGAAAGGAGAGAAAATAAATATCTGTTAATTGAAAGACAAATCTATAGCAAATAGGGTATAGGACAACCTGCTCCTGAATGGTAGAATGACTAAGCATTCTGGTACCATATTAGGTCATTACTGTCAAATCCATCATTGAGAGTATAGGAGAGAGTTTTTAGTCTTAGGCTTATAAGGCTCCTTTTTGTTTGGCCACAACAATAAGATTCAAACAAAATTACATAAATGAGAATTAAAATGTCTTGCTTAGAAGATATAGTTAATTGCTGTGAAATTTACATAACAATATCCACTGATTAGAAGAAATATATTCATTATTATATGTGAACAATGAGAAAACAAATAAGAAAGAGTAAATACTCATCACAACTATTGTGGCTATATTAATCCCGAATACAACTAGCTACCTTCCTTCCCTTGAGATCTGAGCTCTTCACTGAATACTTTAATTTCAGGTCACTCAAGAGATCTCTAGTTTTCTGAATTCTCGATGTACAATGTAGCATTTTTTGTTTGTTTGTTTTTGGTTTTGTTTGTTTTTTTCCAGGCAATGGGGGTTAAGTGACTTGCCCAGGGTCACACAGCTAGTAAGTGTCAAGTGTCAGAGGCAGGATTTGAACTCAGGTCCTCCTTAATCCAGGGCCGGTGCTTTATCCACTGCTCCACCTATCTGCCCCCCCCCCCCAAGACTATAAAATGCAGTTAAGTTCTCCATCGGCACCTGTGAAGGGAATTACCACACCTGGAATAATATACTTTCCCTTTAAGGAGCTCTACTATTTAGTGGGAGGGTAGGGGTGGGAGAGACATAACATATACAAAATTATTCAACAAGAGATATTAAAATGTAGTATACAAAATCAATTGAGTAGTCAATACTATGTCCCAGACACTGTGCTAAGTGCTGGGGATACAAAAAGAGGCAAAAGACAGTTCCTGCCTTCAGGGAGCTTGCAATCTAACATGGGAGAAAACATGCAAACTAATAATTACAACCCAGGCCATACACAGGATAGTGTTGTTGTTGTTTGTCCTCCATTCTCAAAGAGGCCTATGATAGATGTCACGACTTGCACTGAATTGGATTGAAGTGAGGGAGGGCTGTGCAAAGTCACCAGCCTCACTCTCTCCTCCAGAGTCATCTGGGTCCAGAAGCAAGATATACATCAGGATGACTGCTGATAGCCTGGATGCAATAGGCAATTGAGACTGACTTGCCCAGGATCACACAGCTAGTAAGGTTTTTTTTGTTTTGTTTTTGCAGGCAATAGGGGGTTAAGTGACTTGCCCAGGGTCACACAGCTAGTAAATGTCAAGTGTCTGAGGCCGGATTTGAACTCAGGTACTCCTGAATCCAGGGCCGGTGCTTTAACCACTGTGCCACCTAGCCGCGACCTTGCTAGTAAGTTTTTGAGGTAAGATTTGAACTCAGGACCTCCCAACTTCAGGGTCAGTGTTCTTTCCAGTGTGCCACCTAGCTGTTCCAAAACCACATCTGTCAATTATAGGATAGTATAGAGAAGAGGACTACAATAAATAACTAATAATATAGCAAGAATAATCATATTAAATAGTAATTAAAAAGCTAGAAAGGTAGGTTAGGGCTGTATTGTGGGGTGAATTCCAATGACTTTGGATGCTAAGTAATCTAAGAAGTTTGGACTTTACTCTGTAGGTAATGCTGAAAGGACATAGAGCTGGTAGGGATTTGAGAAATGGATCTGTCCAGCGCCTTCATTTTACAGCTAAAAGAACTGAGACCCAGAGAAGCAGAGGTCATGCATACACCCAGGGAGCCGAAGGGAGATTTGCAAGCAAGTCTTCTGGCTCTAGATTCAGCACTTCCTACCAGGCTGCCTCTTCTTCTTTTTTTTTTTTTTAGTGAGGCAATTGGGGTTAAGTGACTTGCTCAGGGTCACACAGCTAGTAAGTGTCAAGTGTCTGAGGCCGGATTTGAACTCAGGTACTCCTGAATCCAGGGCCGGTGCTTTAACCACTGCGCCATCTAGCTGCCCCCAGGCTGCCTCTTCTTAACAGGAAGCTGTCGTGTTAGTTCTTGCAGGAAAAGGAGGCATGTGTTCAACTAGTTTAGAGTATCCTATTTGTAATCCAAATTCATTTCAAAAAATTAATTTAAAATTCATTATATTTTAAAAACAATCCTAATGCTTAATTTGACGCTTTGAGCTCCTTGCGTATGTGATGGCAAAGTCTTATTGCTATCATTATTATTATTATTAATTATACCAATCTTGCTGCATCCCATTATATGATGAGAACTAATTAAATCTGAGCATGCACTATTACGAGACCTGATTGCACATCAGCAAAACAGACGTGCTTAGCTCTTCCCAGCCTCACAGTCCTAACGTACACAAAGCACCCATTACCTCCAGCCAGAGTTTAGCATGGGGAGGGGATACCGATGTGCAGCCTATTCTGCCTGGCAAGTTTACAGAAACAGATTCCCTTCCATTTTTGAACCTCACAGAGGATTGCGGTGTGCACACCTGGCAGTGAGGATCATGACCTGAGCTTTCTGCTCTATTTTGTGTGAACCTGGAGAAACATGCCAGCCATAAAAGGAAATTAAAAGTAAACTTCCATACGCTTCCATATGCCACAGCTTGGGCCCTAGAGACACAATCGCGAACTCACACATTTAAATGGTCTACATGAATTTCTGTTATCAGTAAGTGGGGTAAACAATCTCATCATCACGACAATATAAAGTAATATATATTTTCACCTGGGGAAAAACACTCCTCAGGCAAACAATGGGACACTTCATTAGATATTCAAGTATCAAACAATTTACTATAAATGAACCTTCTGCATTTTAAAAAGTCTAATAAAGCCATTAGTTTCCCTGTGCCGGAAGGAAAATATATAGTTTGCACAAAGGAAGACGGGCTTCAAAACAATCAATTTTTATGAGATGATTGAGAATTTTAAAGCAAAATTATATTTGTAGCATAAGTGTTAAATCTTGACAAGGTTGATTCTTTCTCCATCCTTCAAATAGCCCAACAGAAAACAGCTGCTTGAGCTCTTATAACACATCTGTCACACTCCTAAAATTCTCTTCCTCCTACTGGATTTAGACACTCATATAAATAAATGGTGACCTTGGTCACTGGGCAATGACAAGTGACTTCCCTGAGATGACTACTTCTTTACTTCCTTCCTTCTCAGACTGTGGACATGTAAGTATAGGTGTATGCATTTGTGTTTATATATGAATGACTGTAGACTAAGTCACATTTAAATAAGTGATATGCCGCCGGATATGTGGTCTTATGGATGTGGGTTCTGCATCGTTGGTGGGAGAACCCACCAATACCCAATGGCATAGTATAAATCAAGTGGCACTATTTTAATCCTTTTAATGTATTATTATTTTTTTTTGAGGGGCATTGGGGGTTAAGTGACTTGCCCAGGGTCACACGGCTAGTGTCAAGTGCCTGAGGCTGGATTTGAACTCAGGTACTCCTGAATCCAGGGCTGGTGCTTTATCCTCTGCACCACCTAGCTGCCCTCTTTTAATCCTTTTTTAAAAAAATCACAAAGAGCTAGCCTACTGTGTGTTTGCCACTTTGTGTTTGGCGCTATGACAGATAACTTCCTTTGAGCCTTCATTTAATGGAAGTTTTTACTCTAGAAATTAAAGCTTCCAGTTTGATATGACTTAAAACAAGTGTTATTATAACCAAGGTAGCTCAGAAACAGTGAATAATGAATGATGCTGTCAGGTGAGGGCTGGCATAGGTGGGGAAAGGCTCTGATGGTTGTCACTTTAAGAAATCTTGATTTGTTAGAGCTGAGAAAATAAACACAAAGTTGATCTCTACTTGGTTTTCACTCCTTTGGGCAAAACAAACAAGAATCAACCAAACCCAATACTGAGCCCTTAAGATAAAGTTGTAGCCTTGGGCTTCTGACTAGAGTGTTTGCAAGAACAAGGGACACAGGAAAAGAAAAGCTGATGAATCCTATCATTGTAGGAAATGGAAGGATTGTGTAAAATTAAGAAGAGAAGAGAGAATTCCGAAGATTTAGGTTTTTTTTTTTTTTTAAATGATGAATTATGGGCTTGTTAGCAGAAAATCCACCTGTTTGTCTGGAAACAGCCACAATTAGCATTTAAAATTGCTGACGGTGGAAGTGGTGTAATTTGTTTATTGTTGCCACTTTGGGGAAAGGTTCTGTTACGCATTTCCAACCAAAATAATAGGCACAGTGGTGCTGTGCTCTGTCTCCAGGGCAGTGCCAGCCACCTGTACCACTTCCCAGCACCCCCTACCCCACCTGTTCCCTGCCTTGCCAATCAGCGCAGCAGTCTTATCAATGGCCTCAGAGGACATCTGGGAGACAAACTTCCAGGAAAGGACAGAGCTTTGGCAAATAATCAATGGAAAGGGTTCAGAAAAAAGAACTTCTAGGAGGTAAGTGGAAACAAAAGGGTGAGTGAGGCCGGCTTTGGGATGAAAGCCGCTTCTTTGGATACTAAATCACTAAACGACTTCTCAGATGGAATCCAGAAGCCTCCTAGGATCCTAGGAACCTCAGAGGCAATGCAGTGTTACCCCTTCATTTTCTAGATGAGTGATTAAATGACTTGTTTACCCAAGGTCATCTAGATAGCAAGAATCTGGGGCTGAATTTGAATCCAGGTCCTCAGACTCCAAAGATGAGCGTTCTTCTCACTGAACCACACAACCGTGACTGTAGCCGATAGGAAGTGATGAGCAAGTTTGCATAACCAAAGTTCTTTTTCTCTTAACAAAATGTCCATGTGTGCAAAGCCATTTTTACTCGGTAGGTTCTTTCTTCTCACTTTGGCCTTTTGGCTTCTTTCAAGACTCAATTCAAATCCCACCATCAGCAAGAGGACTTACCAGGTCCTCCTTCCCCTCTGACCCTCTAAAGCCTTCCTCTTAAAATTAACTAGCATTGACACTAACATACACATACATACATATATAGTGTATGCAGAATTGATTACACATTATCTCCCCCATAAAAATGAGAATCCCTTTGTGTCAGGGAGTACGTTTTTACCTTTCTTTGAATCCCTAGCACCCAGCACAGTACCTGTCAGAGCCTTAATTAAGGCTAGTTTTTTGTTGATTAAAGGATTACCTCCAACCCCCACTTACACTGGGGGTTCACTGTCCATTGTAATTGTACCAGGTCTGTTTCATAATCACATTTCCTGTATTTCAGTTTGGGTTGACTGATTCTCCTTGCTATTAAAGGAGCTTAGACTGCTCTGGGTTTTTCCCTTGAATGTGAATGACTCACTCTTAGGGTCTAGATATAGGTTGGAATACACCCTACTGAAGAGGGGGGAAACATAGAAAAACATATGCGATTAAAAAAAAAAAATAAATGTTGAAAAATTCCATCATGGCATAAGGGACCAATGCAGGAGTTTGCAGCAGCCAGTTTCATCTAAAATAATTCAATTCAACAAGCATTTATTAAGGGCCTATTCTGTGACAAGCATCATAATAAGCATGAGGGATACAAAAAGAGGCAAAAGATAGTCTGCCCCCAAGTAGGGCAGACTAACGGGGAGACAACTTGGTATTATGTCTCCTATTTCTGTTTCACACTCCCCTTTTTCAGGTTCCTTCCTTCATTACCCACCCAGTTCATATGTTATTCTTCTCCTTTGATTCCTCATTTTCCAAAGGAATAAAATATAGGGCAGTTCCAACAAGTTCTGTTAAACTAACGTGACCTGTATTCATCTGCTCGGTTTCAAAATGTTTGGGAAAGAACCATTTTAATTTAAATGAAATGATTTTTTTCTTTGAATGCCCAATAGCATTCATCCCTCTTGGTTTTAAATTCCCCTCACTCCCTGGGTTGGCAGCTTTAATGTTCTACCCTTTCTGGGTATCCATTGACAGTTAGCAAACCTTAGCCTACTGGGCAATTAAACAGAACTCAAGGATTGCTCTTCAGCTACCTCATTTCAGGAGAATGGCATGATCACACAGCTCCCTTGAAACTGCAGGGAATCTGTGCTAGCCTGCTGAACATCAGAGTGGCTTTAATGATTGGCAGTGGAAAACCTCAGTCACATTCCGCCTTTCTATTTAACATCCTGACACCAGAAAAGAGAGAGAGGGAGAAAGAAAAAGAGAGAAAGAGAGGGTTAGGGAACTCGAATTTTTCTTGAGCACTCAGAACTTAATCTGCTACAAAAAGCATTTTGCTTCTCCCAACAGACATTTGAGCTCCATTTCCATTCAAATTTCTAAAACTGACTCGGGCCCTATAAAACATTTCTGTACAAGTTAATAAAAACTCAAATGGATCCACAAAACAATTGAAAAAATTTTTTAATATTAGATTCCACATGCGCATAAATCCTAGCCCCCACCATGAAGTATTTTTCTACTGACTTTATACTGAAAGATGGGACAGCAATTATTATTATTATTTTATGTATGACCAGTGATCTAGTTAGAACAATGCATTTATTGGCTACAAATCACTGTGAATCATGTATTTACAGTGGCAGAGGGATAAAAGATGCATATCTAATAAGCTGGGTTTTCTCTAATAAAAGTGAACTAAGATCTTAATAAACCTTACCATACCATAATTAGCCAGAGCTAAGTTGCTTTATTTATTCATAAATCTGAGTTTAACAATGTGCATCTAAAGAATTCAGTAGCATGAGTGTATGTGTGATTGTGTGTGTGTGATTGTATGTGAGTGTGTGTGTGAGAGAGAGAGAGAGAGAGAGAGAGAGAGAGAGAGAGAGAGAGAGAGAGAGATTGAGAGTTCAGGGTTTTTTTTCAGTGAAGGATCTAAAAACCATAGACCAATAAGTAACTCACCCACATTTGTGAAATGGGTATTACAAGGAGCAAAGACAGAGTCATTTAGGAAACAGACTAGACTTTGGTGGTGGGCAACCTTCAAGGAATTACTGGTGGGGAAAACATAAGGACCATGTATGTACTTTTGGGAGAATGATGGCAAAGTCATATAAAGAAATGCTCCTGGGGACCTGCAGTTCAGTCAACCAGAAGTAATTAGCAATTAAAAAAGAAAAAAAAAATCCTAGGAAGCAAGGCCTCGATGAAAGGGATGATATTCCTCATAATCTAGCTTTATCTTGAAAATCTCTCCTTTTCATTCTGGATCTCACGCCTTTGCCATGAAGACCCCCTTCTCATTAGTGAGTTCTTTCCAAGAATCCTCCATTGTGGGGAACAGCTCAGGGCGGCTACACTTCATTCTTCAGCTGTGCATCTGATTCTCCCAACGGTATGACTAAGTCCAGGTACCTTCTCTAACAGTCCCATCCACAAACTCTTTTCAGCTCCCTTTGTATATTGTCTTACCTCATGAGAAATGTAAGCCCCATCAGGGCAGGGACTGACTTTTTCTGCTTGCAGTTGTATACCCAGCACATAAGCTTTTAGGTGACAAGATGTTTATTGGTAAATATTTGTTACCTTGCATGCCTAAGATAAGAGTATAAATTGAACAATAAAGTCAACCTAATCAAGAGTTCAGGGGGCAGCTAGGTGGCGCAGTGGATAAAGCACAGGCCCTGAATTCAGGAGGACCTGAGTTCAAATCCAGGCTCAGACACTTGACACTTACTAGCTGTGTGACTCTGGGCAAGTCACTTAACCCTCATTGCCCCACAAAAAAAAAGGGGGGGGATTCAAAGGTGCCTACTGTGTGTGTGTGTGTGTGTGTGTGTGTGTGTGTGTGTGTGTATAGGTACCTGGCATGGCTTGGAATGACAATATTGAAACCTAGAAAGTCAGGAAAAGAGCTCAGAGGGGAATGAAAACAAGGCTGGCACAGAACCACAGAAAAACTTTGGAAAACCATTATTCCTTCTACATCACCCCTTTTCCCATCAGTTTCGATATATTGCGGGTTGGCAATTTGGGGATTTGGGGATTGTTCTGCAGAAGCCACAGACAACACAGAAGACATTTAGAAACTCAGAAATGCATAAAATAAATGGAGAGTATTATATAATATCAACATGTTTTATCTTTTAGTACCATAATAATTCAGACTTCTCTGGTATGGAGGGCCAAAAAATTTTACATGGATTTTCCTGATCATGTAACCCCCTTGATGTGGAAGGGATAATTATAATGGTTTTTAAGAGTGTTTCCTAGTTTTTCTTTGTTTGTCTGTTTGTTTTTAAATCTCAAGAGGTGAACACAATACCTGGTATGTAACAAGGAACTCAAGAAATCCTTGATGATTGACTGATTGGTGAGGATAGAAACTATGGGTCATCTTTTTAATTTTTAGGGCTCAGGGAAGGGACTTTTGGTTTGGATTGAAGGGACAGTTACAATCCATTTAGAAAACTTAATGACTTAGAATGTCCAGTAGCCTTTACTAAGCCCTAATTAAAACTAGGTTTGAGAATCTAAGGAATTAATAAACATAGCCTATAGTGTCTGGAAGTATATATCCAAAGAGATGCTCCCCCCTCACCCTGCTTCCAATACTCTTCTTTGTTTGTTTTTTGTTTTTTGTTTTTTAGTGAGGCAATTGGGGTTAAGTGACTTGCCCAGGGTCACACAGCTAGTAAGTGTTAAGTGTCTGAGGCCGGATTTGAACTCAGGTACTCCTGACTCCAGGGCCAGTGCTCTATCCACTGCGCCACCTAGCCGCCCCCCAATAAAGATCCTATTTCAATTACTTCAATTTTTTCTTTTGTGAAAATGTTGAGTTCCAATGACTCAATTTTTCAATAAGAAGTTTTCTTTTAGCTTTAGTTGCACCAACATTCCTCTCATCAGGGTGGAGATGGGGATGAAAGACAAAAGGTCAGGTTAGACAAGATGCCCCCCCACCATTAAATAAATGAAAATGACTTTAAGCTAGTGAAGAAAGAAGCACATCAATCTATGCACCCTGACATCAAGACCAACCAGATTTTTTTTGGGGGGGGGGTTGTTTGTTTTTTGTGGGGCAATGGGGGTTAAGTGACTTGCCCAGGGTCACACAGCTAGTTAAGTGTCAAGTGTCTGAGGCCGGATTTGAACTCAGGTACTCCTGAATCCAGGGCCGGTGCTTTATCCAC
Organism: Dromiciops gliroides; assembly: GCF_019393635.1. Taxonomy (NCBI): domain Eukaryota; kingdom Metazoa; phylum Chordata; class Mammalia; order Microbiotheria; family Microbiotheriidae; genus Dromiciops; species Dromiciops gliroides. The sequence goes on from NC_057865.1 coordinate 71,636,697, forward strand.
TGCGCCACCTAGCTGCCCCAAGACCAACCAGATTTAGAGAGAACAGTTCAACATTAAACACTGAACTCAGTTGCCCCATTTAGGGTCTGGGGGAACAAAAGGTAGGGCAGAGGAGACGCTGGATTAAAAGTTTCTCTCTGGACATAAAGGCGGCAGAATCATCTCCATTTCCCAGAGGAGGTGGAAATTCACTCATATTTTTCAGTTATAGAAAGCCCTGGACTATAGAAGTAGGAGTCCAAGAGTGGTTTCTATCATTTCAGCCACAGGATGGAAAACTCTAGTCTTCAGCATAGGAAGCAAAACTTTCTATAAATCAGCTCACAATATAAACATACTACTCAAACATTAATCAAGGTAATTGTACAAAAATAGTTCAGAAAATCTCTGTAACAATCCAAGATAAACAAACGTTCCAGCTCTAAAAATGAAATGTAAGACTCATTTTTTTCATAACCTAATGGCTTTTCCCATGTAACTCACATGAAATATCATACACTCAGATGGATTTTTACTAAGTGGATTTAGCTTTTTCGCCAGTTATCTAATACTAACCCAGCACACCTACATAAAGTACAAGTATCAAGGCTTCTATAACACGAAGGTCTATCCTAAATAAATAATTAAAATTGAGTAATCCCACCGTTAAACTAAATCACATTATTTTTTCTCCTTTAGAGACTATTTCCTAATCTGTTCCTATATATGAGAAAAGGGAGGAATGACACCTACTTAAATTGCAGATAAAACATGAGTTAAAATGCCTAACAATAGAGGAATGCTTTAACCCTGGCTAGAGAAAGTCCAAGGACTAAACATTTGCAAACTGGGGTGCTAATTGACTATGTAATCTGTATTACTTAGCCTTACTAGGTAGGCATGAAGATATCTCAGCTGGAAAACAAAAGGCTTGGACAAGGCAATACTTTCTATGATTTAAGTATTCTCTGTAGCAGGGTAGAAGAGTATCTATCTTGAGTCCTCTTTTTGGGGGGGAGTGGCTGGGCAATGAGGGTTAAGTGATTTGCTCAGAGTCACAAAGCTAGTAAATGTCAAGTGTTTGAGGTTGGATTTGAACACAGGTCCTCCTGAATCCATGACCTGTACTTTATCCACTGTACCACCTAGCTGCCTCCCCATCTTGAGTCTTCTTAACTGAGTATAAATTCAGTCTTGAAAAAGGAAGAAATAGTTGGTGTTTTTAAGTTCCTCCCTGTCCTCTTTCCTTTTGGATGTTATTTTTTTTTTCCCCCGAGAAAGCCCCAAGGAGGATTAAACATTTTGTCAAAGACCAAATAAATACCCTTATCACTACAGAAGGGACTAGCCAACAGAAAATGGCCCTTGGCATCCCCCTACCTTCTTTTTCAACTATGCTAAGAAGTAATGATGGAGGCTCATTTCTATAGAGATCAATTCGGTTTGGTGTTTAGAAGGGACCTCCGAGGTCGGCTGGTCTAATCCCCTCATTTTACAGATGTGGAAACTGAGGCACATGCATGGGATCTGCCCACTGTTGTATGGGTAGAATGTGATAAAGTCAGGATTTTAAACTGTGTCTTCTGATTCTAAATTTAGCACTCTTAATCGAATGAAAAGAGCAGCCTATAGAACAGGGATTATTATCATTTTTTGTGTCACGGACTCCTTTTGGCAGTACCCATTCTCAAAATAACATTAAAAATAATAAAAATAAAATACAGAGGATTACAAAGGACCCCAAAAGATGATGAAAATAAAGGGGTCAAAGATACTGTAGTGGTTTGCCATTTCCTTCCCCAGCTCATTTTACAGATGAGGAAACTGAGGCAACAGGGTAAAGTGAGGCCCAGGATCACACAGCTAGTAAGTGCCCGAGGTCAGATTTGAACTCAGGAAGCCTTCCCTGATTCCAGTTCCAGCGCTCAATGTGCTATGGTGACACCTAACTTCCCACAGAAATATTTGTTAACCAATCATTAACTTCTGGCCGGAGAAGCTCTGGTGCAGACTTAGCTCTATCTAGTGAATGAGCTAAGAGCCACGGCCCACTCTAGACTAAACAGAAGTAAAGACAAAACAGTGTCTAATCAAAGGGGAAAGTAGGAATCAATGAACAAAAATTGCGACTTGGACAACACTTCTCAAGGCCTTAGTTATACTTTCTCCAACCCGTGGATCCCCACAATTTCAACTGCCTGATGAATATTTTTCTCCACCTGGATATCCCACCAGGACCTCAAACTCAGTACCTCTAAAACTAGATCCATCACCCCCTCCCCCATTCATTCCCATAGGTATCCCCCTCCCTCCCAATTTGCTGATTTTTTTTTGGAGGGTGCCACCAGGCTTCTAGCCAATAAGGCTCAGAACCTCAGCATCTTCCCTCTCTCACACTTCGCACATCCAATGCTCTTTATCTCCACTTCCGGGCTTCCTCCAAGTCCCATCTAAAAATCCCACCTTCTACAGGAGCCCTTTTCTAATCTCTCTTCATTCTACTGCCTTTCTTCTGTCCATGATTTCTGATTTAGTCCACATAAATCTTGTTTTGACATGGTTGTTTGCTTATTGTCTCTACTATTAGATTGTGGGCTCCTTGAAAGCATGGGCTTTCTTTGTATCCCCCCCCACACACACACACACACTTAAGCACATAGTAGGCACTTAATATTAATTGACAGTTGTCGATTTTTTTTTCTGCCTCTACGTCCATAATTTCTCACTCTCATTGACCTCTCCCTCATTTATCTCGTCTCCACTCTTTTAATCATCACTTTTCTATGAATACAGCATCTTAACCAGATTCCATCTTCCATTTTTTAAAAAAAATCTTCTTTCCAGAATCAGTTCAGACGTCACCTCCTAAATAATGTCTCTGATATACTCAGCCAACAATGTTCTTTCCTTTCCCAAAGGCACAACGGCATTTTGCCGGGATCTCTTTTGTCTGTCTTATATGATAATAAGTACCTTGAGTTTTACTTATTCCAAACCATGCCCTGTCTCCCTTTGTAGACGACAAGCTCTTCCAAGGGCAGGAATTATGGCATTTGCCTCCTTGGTATCCCCAATACTACCATATTCCCTGCTGAGCATCATCCTGGTACCATTCTGAGCGCCTCATAAATGTTTGCTCATTTGGATCGAAGTGCCAAGATTCAGAAGGATAGCCATATTTAAAATCCTAGATTCCTATCATATCAGTCATAACTTTTGTATCCAAAGCACATGAAGTTTTCTTATCTGTAAAATTATGGGATTGGACTAGATGCCTTCTGAGGCCCCTTACAATTCTAAGTCTACAAGGATTCTAACTGTTGTGGAAGGAAGCTGCTCATGAACAGTAACAGAATTAATCAACTAGAGTCTTCTAAAATCTATATCCAAAGGATAAAAACAACGAAAACATTGCAATACCCCACTTGTATGGTACAAACTTCAACTTTCCCACCCAGTTTATGTGATATCTCCATTTCTAGAATTCAGTTCATTTTAATGGCCTTTTGCTCCCAATATCAACAGGTAGCGATTATCTCTGCCAACCTGCTGACATAAGAATGCATACATTTATCATGAAATGCACATTGTGCTTTAAGGACTTTGTCATTCAGGAAGTTCCTGCAGGAAATATCTTCTTTGACCTCTATGCAAATCCCACCCCCCCAGTAGAAGCAGAAATCACAGCTGGTATAATGTGTGTTACATTGCCAAATGATGGCATAATACACCTTTGAATTAAAGATGCTTTTAAAGGACAAAGCACAGATTGGAAAGAAGAGCCCTTTTGAGGGAGCAAATTATACACAATGAGAAACCAGAGAGAGGCTCCACCCATCACATTAGGATCAACAAAATCTGTCAGATAAGAATTTGGTGAATTCATTCTCCTAAACATTGTTCTTCTCCTGAGTATACAATTGATGGAGAGCCAGATGTTTTCAGTCTCTGAAGCTTTAGCACCAGTGCACAGTGAAACCAGCTGGCAACAGCCTGAAAGGAAGAGTGTGTCTTGCTAGGAGGAATCCCAGAAGTTTGCTTGTTTGATCTTTCACACATACCAAATAGATCTTCTACTTCTTCCGACTGTCCTCTCCTATGCCTGTGAGATATACACCAACTATCCCACCATATACTAGTTCTGCTAGAATAGTATCAGAGATGTCTTGCTTTGTTCTAAGGTAAGATCATTTAAAAAAAGAAAGAAAGAAAGAAATCTTACTTTTAAATGTCCCCACTTATAAATCATCTCTCTAACTGGAAAGATGCATAAAAAAGATTTAATCTTTAGTCTCTTCTTTGACATAACTTGTGATGGATAGATCTAGTTATATGGGTATTGAAATATATTCCAGTACAACCTCAATAATTAATACTACATTAACTCATATAATTTGTGTGGTGCTAGGTGGAAATTTACATTTTTGCTATCTATAAAGAAAGGGCTGGCTGAGTGAATTAGTTGTGTAAACAGTCTCAGGAGATTGTTTAGACTACATAAGCAAGCAATTATTTTTTTCAATAATCCTAAACATTTTAAAATACAATATTCATCTAAATATGAAAATACATACGTAAAAGTAAAAATTATTTTTAAAAGCTTTCCAGTGCCTTGCATGTATATATTGTAGGAGCTGCACAGGGAGAGTAGGTAGCAAGACTGATGTACCTCTTAAGGAACATGATTGAGCAATACTTTGTTAGTCTTGCTTTTTTTTTTTTTTTTAAGTGAGGCAATTGGGGTTAAGTGACTTGCCCAGGGTCACACAGCTAGTAAGTGTTAAGTGTCTAAGGCCGGATTTGAACCCAGGTACTCCTGACTCCAGGGCCGGTGCTCTATCCACTGCGCCACCTAGCCACCCCAGTCTTGCTTTTAAAAGAGAGAAAAAATTGACAGTAACAAAAGGAAAAAAGGAAAAGAAAACAAATGAAGGAGAAAAAAAGGAAATTATTAGGAACTATTTTGCCAAATTATATGCCAATAAACTAACAATTTAAATGAAATGGATGAATATCTAAAAAACAATAGAATACGAAATAAACAATCTAAATAATCTAATCTCAGAAAAAGATATTTAACAAGACATAAATTCACTCCCAAATAAAACTACAAAACCAAATGAATTTACCAGTGAATTCTATTAAATATCTAAAGAACACAAACTATTTGTGAAAAGCAGAAGGGATCTATCAAATTCCTTTTATGATATGAATATGATCTTGACACCTAAATTATGGGGTATCAAAACATAAAAATGTGCTAATAAAATATTAGCAAAGAGGCTATAACAACACATCAATGAAATTGTAAATTACAACATTGTGAGATACAGAACAGAACACATGTTGGTTCAATATTAGGAAAATTTTAAATATTTTAAAAAACAACCAAAATCACATGATTATATCAATAGTGCAGAGAAAGATTTTGACAAATTGGCTTAATAGCTGATAGCATACGAATGCAATGGAATATTACTGAACCATAAGAAATATCAAGAGTCATAGTTTCAGAGAAAGCTGGGAAGAATTGTCTGAACTGATACAGTGAAGTAAGTAGGACAATTTATGTAATATCAACACTGTAAAGACAACTTTTAAAGACTTAAGAAGTACGATCAACAAAATGACCAACAATGACTCCAGAAGACCTATGATGAAATAAATTAATATTGGCAAGGGGGTCATGGACCTAAGGTACAGAACACGACATACATTTTGGGTGTGGATTTGTTTTGCTTGACTATGCTAATTTCTTACAAGGATTGTATTTCTTTTTCTTTTTTATAGAGGGTGATGGAGATCTTGGAGGAAGGGAGGAGCAGGTGGTAGTCTTGTCAAAAAAATAAAAAAGAAATTTAAAGATTGAAATATCTTAAAAATGCACAGAGGAGACCAAAAGAAAGATCAGAAGAAAATACGGACAAGCAGGACAGCTTTGAAATGATATCTTGAATTTATTACTTTTTAAAAAGTAAACTACATATAAGAAATTCATGGTTTTGCATATAATCTTTTTTTCTCCCATCCTACTTTGTATATGAAAGGGTTCTTTTGGGGTTTCATTAAATTGAAAATAAAATAAAATGAATTCCCTCTTTTCTTAATCACTTTAACTATTTGTGTTAGTATCAAAATTTTGTTCTTGAAAGTATTCCATCCACCTCAGACTATTTTAGCATGGAGAATCTAAGGATAATTAATAGTTGATATAGGATCCTATCTACTCTTTAACATTTTGAAATCTATTTTCTCAAATCTACGGTGTTTATCAGACTATGGTTAGCTTAACCTTCCTTACCTGTTACAAATTCTGAGTTGGTAGGGTCATAGTCTCCCAAAGATCCCTTCATTACTATTTTAGAAACCAGAAGCAAACCAAAGAAGTTTTGTTTATGAAGGATCTCTCTGTCGCTCTCTCTGTCTCTCTCTCTCTGTCTCTCGTAACTATCCAACATTTACAATTTTATAAATTAAAACTGATAAAATTTTAAAATATGAATTAATCAAAAACAACAAATCCATTTTGTGTTAAATTTTGTTAATTAAATTTATGTTAATTTTAACTTAATGTTGATAATTAATATTTTATGAAAAAGAATATTTTCCAAAACAAATAGAGGGAAGAATGCCACTTTAAACACATTTTTGCAAATCTCTTTAATGTCCGGCATAATAGAAGATAGTTGGATTCTCATGTCTGCTTCTGTATTCTATCTGTTCCAATACATTGTGTTGGTTAATGTAAATAAAAATCTGACTCACGGATATACAGTTAGAAAAAGGAAGAGTCAGTTTCTCTGCCTCTCTGCCTCTGCCTCTCCCAGTTGGCTACATCGGGTGAATGTCCTCAACAAGACAGAATATGGGGATGAGTGTGATGGAACTAGACCGCAGCAATAACAGGAAAGGATAGTGGAAAGTATCCTAGATTTGGACTTCTGAGTCCTGGTTTCAACACTTAAAAATGTATGAACACTTAAATCATTTAACCTACTTTCCATGGCTTGCATATCTACTTTGGCAAGCACCAGTGGCCCTCTTACAAGTTTAGTTGTTGATGGTCTCTGGTGGCTCACAAGAGTATTTAGGGAATTAATTAATGTTTGCAAAGTGCTTATAGAGCCACAGGCTAAGGGGCATTGAGCAAATGCAAATTATGGGTATTATTATTCTGTTTGCCAAAGAGGAAGACTGCCTAGAACACTGCTGTAGAATACCCAATGCTGCTTTTCTAAAGTCTTTCCGGTGGTAAACTATTCCGATTTACAGCCCTTGATGACCAATGCCTTCAACCAGCTTGTGTGTCCTGGGCCCACAGATTTATTTGTGCACTCGGTTCTTCCTTTCAAGGCCTGTGAAATAGATCAGAGGCTAACAGATTAAAATAAAATCCCCATTTCCAGGAAGGGGCCTCAAATCTTATTTTCACATCCTTTGGATGAGATAAGACAAGGTCCTGACTTCTTGCAAAGTTCACTGTGACACTTTGTCGGGCTCCTGAGGCCCCAGCCAAATTCCACTTTGAGTAATTACATTCTGCTCACCTTAAGTCGCCTTGCTGTTCCACCTGGACTCACTATTTATGGCAACTTCCTGCCCTTAAATGTTTTGCAATGGTTTTTAAATTTTTTTTTCTGTGCTGGTTAAACCAATGATATCTTCCACTTGTTCCATCCCCAATTTTCTTGGAATGTAGTATAGGATGGTGGCAACACTCGGGCTACTCCGTTAAGAAGAAAGTTCTAGTTTATTTTCTTGTCATGTAAAATTGATTTAATGTTTAACTTTCAGATTTATTCTCAAGTGCCACCCTTTATTTGTTATATGTCTTTACTTTTAATATTTTAATTTTATTTATTTATTTATTTATTTATTTATTTTTTAGGTCAGGCAATTGGGGTTAAGTGACTTGCCCAGGGTCACACAGCTAGTAAGTGTTAAGTGTCCGTGGTCAAATTTGAACTCAGGTACTCCCGACTTTAGCACCGGTGCTCTATCCACTGCGCCACCTAGCTGCCCCTTGTCTTTACTTTTAAATAGGCATTGAGGCTGTTGCCAGGGGCACAATAACACTATTTTTTTTGGAAACTACAATTCCCAGAATTCTATGAGGTTTAACAGGTGATATAGTCAACTCTGCCACCCTTCGTGGTTATCGCACTTCCAACCAACATGGGCCAATAGAGAGACCCAATATCGAAGCAAACAAACAAAAAACATTTAGAGGTGTCACACAGGGAAAAGAGAAGAGATTTTTATGCAGCCTAAAGCTGAGTCATAGCCCATAGTCAGCTTTGGCATCCTTGTGCAACCCTGAGATTTTAATATTCATTTAATTAAGACAAATGAATTTTTCCTCACTATACAGAAAAACTCATTGGAATCTGAACCACCCAATGTTCTCCTAGTCTTTCCAGTGTTCCCTTCCACAATGTTTCAAGAGAAAAATCATTGATTGTAGGAATTATTTTTTTCAGTTGATTGAATCACACAAGAATATTAATTACTTAGAACTTTCTTTTTCTACAAGTTTCAGGTTTGGGGATTTTAAGCACCTCTGGGCCAGAGTTAAGAAGGATAAAGAGGCAGTGATAGGCCCAGCTCACTATAACATTTTCCTAGTGGTGCAGGATTGCAGGTGCATGGATAGGTCCCAGAGGGAATAGAAGGGAAACTGAGATAAGCAGGAAGGGACCAGGAGACAGCTGGTTTGGGAAAAAAAAAAAAGTAAATTGCTGACTAGCTCTCTCCTCCCTCTACCCCAGGCCATGACAAACAGCTGGTTGTTCCTTTAGCTTCACACTTTGCCCTGGTAAGGATAAAGTTTGTTCTATTTAGAGAGGTTTTTGCTGAAAGCTATTTCAAAACAGAAAATTAAAAAGTAGTGATGGGAGAAATTTTAAGCATTCTTAAAGTGTGTTTGTGAGAACTCCAGTAAAGGAAGTAGGCCAAGGTCTAAATCAACACTTGGGACCAGGAATTTAAGTTCTACTTAGTCAAAGGACTCCAAAGTGTAAGTACCAGGCTCTCATTTCCCTCTGGAATTCCAGTCTCCTATCACCAATTGTCACTGAATGTTGTTTGGATCTCAACGTTATCAGCATCTGAAACTCAGACATAGAAAACAGAACTCAATTATCTCCCTCCCTAAACCTGTTCAACTTCTAAACTTCCCTATTTCATAAGGGTTCCACCAACTTCCTAGTCGTCTAGGCTTGAAGCTTCAGCGTCATGTTCATTATGCCATAACTTGTTCAGCTATTTCCCGATTGAAGACCACCTCCGTTTCCACTTCTTTACCACCACAAAAAGAGTTGCTATAAATATTTCATACATAAGGGTTATTTTCCTCTATACCTTTGGGGTATAGCCCCAATATTGGTCATCACTGGATTGAAAGGGTAGGTACAGCTTGATAACTTTTTGGTTTTTTTTAAGTGAGGCAATTGGGGTTAAGTGACTTGCCCAGGGTCACACAGCTAGTAAGTGTTAAGTATCTGAGGCCGGATCTGAACTCAGGTCCTCCTGACTCCAGGGCCGGTGCTCTATCCACTGTGCCGCCTAGCTGAAAGGTAGAAGAAATAGGTGCAAATAGCTACAAATGGGAATAATAACAGCACCCACTCCACAGTATTGGTGGGGGGACCAATTGAGATAATATTTACAAAAGCTAAGCATACTACCTGGCGTGTAGCAGATGCCTAATAAATGCTCATTCCCTTTTCACCTCCTCCTTTCCTCAAACTATCTCAACCAACCGCCAGAAGGGCTTCTTTGAGGGTAATATTGAAAATCCAAATAAACCTTCTTCCCCTATAAAATTCTAATTATTCCCTATGTGGACCAACTCTCACTCTTTTGACCACTACAAGTTTTCCTGTACTTTGTTAACTTCAAAAGCTTTCACATAAATCTGATAGGATTCACCATATCGGGCGTGGACTCAATATTAGGACCTTAACTTCTTTCAACTTGAATGCCTTTTCTTCATAATTCTTTTCACTTGGTGCAGAATGGTCTATCATTCCTGAATAATGATAATTATTGACATTTACATAGGATGCTTTACATATATTATCTACCTTTAGTCTTTATAATAACTCTTTCAATTTTTATAGTTATTATTATCCCCATTTTACAGAGAGGAAAAATAAGTCTCAGAGAACTAAATAAGTTAATAAATAAGCTAATAAAGGACTGCATTGACATTGAAACCTAACTCTGTCCTGAATCCCAGTATAGTCCTCTCTCTACTATATCTAGCTGTCACTCACAAAGTAATAATAAAAGATTATCGTGGGACCAGAGAGATGGACTCTCCTTTTCTGTTCCACATAGGCCAGGAGATCCTGATATCTTCCAACGGAATACTGTATTGACACTACATTCTAAAGTCCACATCATCTACTTTTGTGTGTTTTGATGACTCATCAGCCATTTACAATGATCCCTCTTCCAATGCTTCTTTCAGAAGTAAAGCTTCTTTCAGAAGTATTTACCCTTCCCTCCTGGGACCTTAATGGCTAAGGTGAAGAGTAAGCATAACTGTAAGCAGAGGCCAACTCTCAGAAAAAATGAGATTTCAAGGACTCCACAAAAGTTCCTGTCAAAATCTCTTACATCCACTGCATATGATAAGGCACAGTTCCCTCCTCTCAGTAGAGAAGCTATAGATGTGTTCTTTATTGTTGTATGCATCATCAAGTATAGTCCCATGCTGGGTGGTTTTGGCTTAACAAAGAAAGGATTTTTTTTTTTTAAAGGGAGGAAAAGGTTATCCTCAGCAGTAATCCCTATGCTGGAAACCCAACAGAAGCTCACTTTTGAAACTACTTTCTGGAATATTGCTGGGTGTTATACTCAAAACTAAAAGTCCCATCCCCCAAACCCAGAAAACCTTATCACCTCAATAGGCAAAATGAAAACAGAGTCTGTTAAGCCCTGTTTCAGTTCAGAGAAGCATTCCTAGTCCTTAGCCCTCTCTTGAGTTTTTCTCCCTGTGACAATGGTGGCAAACTCCAGTATCCATCAAGAGATTGTCAAAATATTGCTTAAAATTTTCAAAGGGTTTTTCTCCTATGGGGGAACTTTAGCACAGGGAAAGAATAAAGTCTGTCCAACAAGATAAAGAAGATGACAACTATGCTCCCAGATGCTTCACACCTCCTCTCCCTCTTGATGTTGGTGTCCCATCAAATCAAGGGTGATTTTCCACATAAGCAGACACAAAGACCAAAACATAGTGTCGCCGCTCAGGTGGTGACGAGGAAGCTGTTTCCCAGGCAATGTTCTCCTTTTTTTTAGGATGATGCTAATTATAGTCTACAGAGTGGACCTTAATGTATTGTTTTTAAGGCACTAAACTAAATCACTTTAAATAAAATCAATCGATACAGAAGACAGTGTACTATTTCTCTACCATAGCAATGAAAAACTTCCTGTCACCAGTGTCGGTATGGGACAGTAAGTCATATTGGGAAACATGCCTAGGAAAAGAACACAGGGCTACAGATAATTAAAGTGCTTTAGACCACCAGCCAATTGATTTTCTCCTTGTAGAGGTAGCTCAATTGAAATGTTCAGAATAAATCATGTGTTAAAATTATCTTCTAAAGTAAGAGCTGAGTGCATATTGATTAATAATTATTTGCACTAACAGACTCAACTAAGGCAATATCATCAATTACTACAAAAATCTGCTTAGATCAATCACAATGGAATCGGCTGAATTTTAAGATTCATTGTCTTTTGCTGAGAATTTGGAAAGAGATCACCAGAGAGAATTCTTTTTTTTTAGACTCCTAAACAAGTACCAATGGCTGGGTTAGAATGATTTCAGATTGGTTTTGGTTTGTGTTTTTTTGTTTTGTTTTGTTTTTTGCAGGGCAATGAGGGTTAAGTGACTTGCCCAGGGTCACACAGCTAATAAGTGTCAAGTGTCTTAGGCTGGATTTGAACTCAGCTCCTCCTGAATCCAAGTTTTATCCACTGTGCCACCTAGTTGCCCCCCCCACTCAGATTGGTTTTGAATATCATATTGACCCAGACCTTTTAACTATATGATAAGTCTCCAAGGATTTGAATATGTAGGAGTTATCCATGGGAAACAAATATTTTTTCACCTATGATGCATGATAAAGTACATATTCCAAGAATTATGCTACTGCTGATTAAATAGAAAAAGACAGACAGCCAAAGTAATGAATTGGAAGATGATAAAGTAACTATGGATATATTTTTGTATAGAAATTAATGTACATACTACGTGCATATGTATGCATACACATACATATATATTTGCAAACATGTGTGTGGGCATGTGTGCATGTGTGTGTGTGTGTGTGTATGTATGTATGTATGTATGTAAAGATCTGGGGTTCTGATGAACCAAAACAATTTTTGCTCAATGAGTCAAGTGGTATGGTAGTCAAAAAAGCTATTGCAATCCTGAACTGCATTGAGAGGTATAGCTTCCAGGAAAAAGAAAGTGGTCAGAGAAGATGTGGAGTTTGGTCTTCAGTTCTGCAAACCCCAGTTTAGAAAGACTGGAGATTATTGAGTCAGTCAACAAACATTTATTAATCACTTGTTAACTGCCAAGCATTGTGTTAGGGATGTAAAGAAAGGCAAATATAATCCCGCTAGTAAGGAACTCACATTCTACTGAGGGAGAAATCTTGAAAATAACTAGGTTTATTGAAGATCTATACAGGGTAGATGGAAAGTTATCTGAGAAGGGAAGGCACTAGCAGCTGGGAAGATGGGGAAAGGTCAGCAGAAGGTGGGTTTGAGATAAGCCTTGAAGAAATCCAGTTCCACTAAAAATATCTGGAGGAAGGCAATCAGGATGGTGAAGGGTCTTGATCCCATACCACACGAGGAAGTGGGCATCTTTCTCCATGGAAGAAAAAACTGGCTGGGGTTGGGATGGAGTAGGAAACATGATAGCTGTCCTCAAGTAACTGAAGGCTCTGCATGTAGAAAGGGGATTAGAATTGTTTGCTTTGGCCCCAGGGAGAGCAATTAGTAGCAAAGACAAATTGACAAAGAGGCAAATAAGCTTGCACTAAGGAAAACCTCTACTATTAGGGCTTTCAGAGAGTGGAATGAGCTATGTCAAGAGGTTCTCCCCTCATGAGAGGTCCTCTACCCAAGGCCAGATGATCACCTGTCTGGTGGGTCATAGAAGGGGTTTCTTTCTGAATATGGGTTGAATGAGACAGCCCTCATAAGCCCATCCCAACTCTGGCATCCTGGGATAAATACTTTCCATAATTATAATAACTTCCATTTAGAGGACACCTTACAGTTTGGCAAGAATTGTCCATATATGATCTCATGTGGGCCTCTCCTCAACCTTGCTATAGGAATTATTATCTCCATTTTGCTGATAAGGAAACTGAGACACAGAGAAATTTGCTGACTTGTTCATGGTTGCATAGCTAGTGACTTGATAGTAGGTACTTAGGAAAATATTTTTGGTATATTGATAAGTTTTCAGGGGACCTTGCCCAGAGGTCGTCTGGTAGCCTGGGTGGTCTGCTAAGACCATCTCCTCTCCTAGGTGGGAAACAACCTTAGCAATCATGTCTTGTAGAAAATGCCAATCGCCACAGCTTTGCAATTTTGGCTGCTAATGGCTTTGGGAGCAAGGGGTAAGAAAAACAAAGAGAAAGAGACTTGGCATCCAATAAGAGAGCCATCTTTTCTTCTGGATCCACTCCTGAGTCTCTGGACTTTTCTATCTTGTGAGGAATTTCCTTTCTCCATTCCTTCCAGATCCATTTTATGTGTAGTCTTCTCCCTCTTTAGAAGGTAAGCTCCTTGAGGGTAGGGTCTATCTTTTTTGGTTATATTTTTATTCCCAGTGTTTTGTACAGTGCCTGGGATATAGCATTTAATAAATGCATCTTCTTTCTTTCCTTCTCCATCTCCCTATTCTCTCTCCCTCCTGACCTCCTCCCTCTACCAACTCTACTATCTGCACCTACAGTCCTTCCTAAACTTCTTACTTTGGTGTGTTTTCTATGGGGTCAGGGCAACAGAAACAAGGGGAAAGAACCAGTCTATGAGCAATTCCTTTCTTTCCTAGGCCAAGCAGTAGCAGAGATCATCACCAGCCTTGGTGCTGACACCTGGAATAGAATTCTGCATCAATAAAATGTTTCACCCTCACCGCTGATTTCTTATTTCTGTCCTTAAGGTTGGGAAAGAGACACCATTAGCTATAATGTCAGATCCCCACTGAAATCTAGGAATAAAAAAACTTAATAATGCTCCTTGGTGATCCTGTCCAAGGAGGGGTACCTATCATCTTAATCCCAAAACCCACGTGTGAGCATTTCCCTCGGTGTGCCCTCTCTCCTTTAGGTTGTGGTGGTCTTTGGGTGAGACTAATCTTGAGGCTCTGTTAATAACACAGCTCATCAAATAAATGAGATTCCAGAACCTCTTTCAGTAACCTTTCTTTCTTTACCCTTTGATAGAAAGTTCTTCCCCTGGAGCTAATCTAAATCCTTCATGTTGCAAGCTAAACCAATTTCCTTTTGCACAATCCTAGGCAGAGGTAGGAAACAATCCCATTTGCATCCGAGACAGAAGCAGAGTAGTAGACTGAGAAAATGCAAAAACAAAAACAAAAAGGACTTGGAAACAGAGGACCTGCTTTAGAGGTCTCGATTCTGCAACTCACACCAGAGACTTCGGTGGTTGGTTCATCCATCGCCCTGGCCTCAATTTCCTCATCTGCAATATGAGGATATTTGCTAAATGACCTCTAGGTTCCCTTCCATCTCACATCCAGACATAGACGTATGTCTGAGCTTCAGTGATGTAATTCTTAAGGCCGTCACCTGCTCAGTTTTTTCCTCTCTGAGCCTACTTGCTTAGTCAGAAAGCTTCCACAGTGGGACATACTCCGGACTACTACCTCTGTTCTGCTAAGCATTTTAGGCAATCAGTGCATGAAGTGGAGCAGCAGGCCCTATCTCATAACATCCACTTGTGGTGGAAGTGGGGCCAGATGTGAGGGGGTTAGTGTCATCACCACTACTGACAGCTTAACCATACCGAGCCCCAAGTGGTAAAGGTAGATATGCATATTCATTACTCTTCACTGATGACACTATTTCTTAGGTCAGAGGCTCCTTCAGAGTTTAACTGTGTCACAGGGAGGCTCCTTAGAATGATTTGAAAGCAAATGGAAACATCAGTGAAGACAGGTCTTCCTTGAAATGTACAAAACACCTTTTGAATTGAACAAGTAATTCTTTCCAGTGAAATATCTAATTTGAATTTAAACATTTCTTTACATGCTACCTTAATTAGATGCACATTTCTCTCTGGCATCTTAATTTTATGCATTTTATACTTTTAAACAGCTTGGTAGTGAGGATTGCTTATTTGCATTCATTTACATACAATTTGCAGGAAATGTTGAAAAACCTAGAAAGGGAGAGATTGTAAATGCATGAATTTTTCCCCTAAATCAAAATGTCATTTCTGTGAGGAAACAAATCGTGCATTTTTCTTTGCTTACCTACTGTCTTTACAAGACCCCTTTTAATATTTGCATGGACAAAGAAAGACATTTATTGAATACTAGACTGGGATTTTTTTTCCTCCACCAAGTTAACAATAATAATAATAAATGAAAAAGATTCCTAAACTTCTAATCTCCTTCTTAATAAGAACATGAAACATTTTGAAGCAGATGATGCTCAGGAAAATGATTTGAACATTGCAGCTCCTTACACAATATAGGCATATTATCAGTCTTGCCCTAAATATTCATCCAATTTTCAAACTATTCCTCTTTGCTTAGGGTAGTTTATTCTGTATTACTTTCACTGCATTTAATTGGATTTTCTCAATATTTTTCTTCTTTTTTTTGTTGGAGGCTGGACTTGGAAGCACACTTCCTCCCAGTATGCCAGGCTAGTGTTGGAGGCCAGTTTTGGTCACTATTTATGTCAGAAAATTCAGCTGGCTATTTTTCAGAGATGGAAGTTGGTGACACAGCCCCATTTTTCATAGCCTTGCATTTCTCCGAACATCCCAAATTGGGGGGAGGAGGCCCCTCTTACTGTGACCTTGGGCTTGGTTTTGACACAGCTCTGAAAATAGGTTTCCTTCATCAATAGTTTTTCCACACAGAATGCAGAGGGAGCAAAATGGTGGAAAACGTATTTTTTTAAATGCCTCCAACATTAAAATTTTATCTCCCGAATTTCACTAGGACATGGCAGGGTATTTTTCTCTCTTCTTTCCTAGTCCCCTCTCCAGACATTCATAAATAGCTACAGCATTTCCAGAAGACTTTCTCTCCTTCTCTACCCACCTCCCACTTTAAAATAATTTTAGATTACAGCTTTGAACTCTATGGACAAATGTTGCTTATTCAAAAAAAAAAGGAGGACTTGGGTGCAATTTGAAGTTTCTCATTCTTCTGGCTGTAAAATAAGGCTATCAAACAGATGGAGTTTACATGTGGAAAAAGTGGTTGAAAAGAGACATACTGATGTTGCATAGTTAGCCTGGTAATGTAAAATTCACGCACCCTATTATTTAGGGGAAGTCACTGCCACAGAAGGCAGGGGATAACACATATGAGTAGAGCTAACAACTTATTGTGTGGTCCTAAGTCAGTCACATGACTTCTCTATGCTTTGGCCCCCATGATATAAAATCAAGAGCTCTCAGAAAAAGCAAAAACAGATGCTGCCCTGGAGAGGATCTTTCTTAAGTAAACAAATTAGGAAATTTATACCTCATATGTGGTCTCTGGAAGTAACTGTGAACAAAGTTTCTGAACCCAACTCAAGAAATCACTGACTCTTGTGGCCTGCCAAAAAAAATTAGTGTGTGTTTTTTTTTTTTTAAATAGTCTGTCTTCTCCATTCTCGGATATTTCCAGGTGATCACTGTGGGTCAAAGTGAGATATAATAATAGGAATCATCACCTATAATAATAATCCCTCCTGGTAATCATGAGTTTTCTGATAAAATTGAACAAGATCAGAGGACCCCTTAACAGACAAGAAATGTCGATATTATAATTTCAAAAACTTTTTTTTTCCCCAAACAAGAAAACATTTTAAATGGGAGGAGCACTTAAATTTGAGATGGTAACCCTACTTGGATTAAGTTAATGACTTTACCACATGCTTGATGCCCTACTGGGCTTCCTTCATTTTAGTTTCTCTCAGTGGGTTTCAAACCATGATGCAATAGAAAAACAAAACAAAACAGACCAGTAGCTTGGCTGGGGGGGGGGGGGAGGGGAAGAACCTGGGATTAAACTCTGATTCTGCCCCTTACCTGTGTAACTGTGGGCAAACTGCCTACAATGACCCCTCTGAGCCTCCTTTTCTTCATGTATAAAATAAGGCCCTTGGACCATGAGACTTCTAAGATCACATCCAGCTTTAAGTCTATAGTGCCTTGAACCTTAGCTTTATGATAGCATGTGGTTGTCTTGTCTAGTTTTTTCAAACAATGTCAAAATTTTTCAATTTTTTTTTTACAAATTACAATCAGTTTATTTTTATTATATAATAATTATTATAGAATTAGTTTAATTTTAATTTTACAAATAAATGTGCCATTTAACATTTATAGGAGGAGAGAATAGGTTATGAAATCACATAAACACAGTCAGATGTTACCATAAAGTCAGGTGATTGATTGATAGAACTTAGTCTTTCTTCCTTCTTTCTTTCCTTACTTCCCTCCCTCCTTCCCTTTTTCCTTCCCTCTTAATTCCTTAGGATCAGTCTTTAATATAATTTCTTGGTTCCCAGTTCCATCTTTCTCATTTTTCACCACAGGGCTTTTGCTTCTGAAGATAAACCTACTTTACTTGTGGATATAACTGTCATAATCCCCATCTTCTACATTTTCTTCTCAACCCTTTTCAATTCTAGTACTTTCTCTCTTTGGATTATTTCATATTTATCCTGTATATAGCTTGGTTGTACATAGTTGTTTGCATGTTGTCTCCCCATTATACTCTGAGCTCCATGAAGATAGGGATGGTCTTTCGAATTGCTTTATATTTCCAGAGCTTAGCACAATGTTGGGCACAGAGTAGGCGCTTAATAAATGTTTATGGAGTGACTATTGTGATTATAAAAGGTACTCAATCTCTCCAAAAAAATCCTCCAAATAATTCCATAAAAGGTACTTAGTAACTACTTCTATACAGCATTGTCTTAGACACCATTAAAGAAACATTATTTTACCAATAGGATGATGGGATTTAGAGCCCTAAAGGATTTACCTACTCCAGACCCCTAAGAATTCAGAAGAGTGGAAACTATTCTGCATCTGGATCAAGAGGTCAGGATCCTAGAGATGTTAAGTGACTCTTCCAGGGTTACACATAGCAAGTCAAAATTTGAACCCAGGTCTTAGCTTGAATTACACTCCAGACACTCCCTGTGACTCCAGGCAAGTCACTTAACTTTGATGAGGGTTGTTTTTCTCATCTGTAAAATGAGGACAATCTCAAGGGGTTGCTGTAAAGGGCCAAATGCAATAATGGGTGGACTGCACTTGGCTTGGGTTTTTTTGTTTGTTTGTTTGTTTTTTGGCTTGTTTTAATCATATAAAGGTCAGCACTTGTTATTATCTCCACTACACAACTCTTCCTCTCTCTTGGGATTCAAAGATATCTCAACAGAGGGATGATCTCTGTGTTTAGCAGCAAGCATGGAGGGCAGTAGCAAGAGCCCTGGACCTGACATCAGAAGGACCTTCCTGGATTGGGGGCCTGCCTCTGATACTGCCCTAGGCAAGTTTCAGCCTCTGACAAATGGGCATACTCATGCTCTCACTTCCTACCTCAAAAATATATGGGGAATTATGTATTTTGTAAACTTTAAAACAGCAAATACATGAATGATAACTGTAACTAATTAATTGTAAGATAAAAAGATATAATTCCCTGCCCATAGATGGGATTTGTAAGACATATTAATGCAAAGTAGCTTATGTTAACTGCCAAAGGGGTTCAACTAGCAATAAGGGCTACACAGGCCAGGAGAAAGCATTTATTAAGTACCTACTATGTGCAAAGCAACGTGCTAAGTGCTTTAGAAATGTTATCTCATTTGATGTGGTAGACCTAGAAGCACCTAGATTGTTGAATTTCCATGGGAAGATGGGAATTCAAATTTGATCTCAGATACCTAATTAGGTGTGACCCCGGGCAAGTCACTTAACCATTGCCTAACTCAGTTTCCTCATTTATAAAACAGATATTGATGGCATCTACTTCCCAGTGTTCTTGTGAAAATAAAATGAGATTATATTTGTAAAGCTTATGTAAAAAATACAGATGTTAGCTTTAATTATTATTATATTATTGCTGTTGCTCTGCTATTTACACATACATAGAGACTAAAGAGAAGCTGAAGAGCAAGCAATCATAGAACTGTTATACTTACTCAGGGGTTTTGCACTTCTTAACCCTTGAGCACTGATGAGTTACTGTAAGAAGACTGCAGACCTGTATGTGTGTGAAGCATTAACATTTAAATATGTATTTAGTTCCAATAAAATATGCACTTTGAATGCAACCACTTGTCCCAGAAAAACCCTAACTCCCTTCAAAACTCAGCTCCAATGATACCTCCTATAGGAAAGAAGTCTATCTTAACCTACACAGTTACTTGTGTGCCATCCCTAGAAATTACTTTATACATATTTTAATTTAATTTTCTATTTAAAATCTGCTTCCTCTGAATAGAATATAAGCTCTTTGAAGGCAAGAACTGGTGTTTTTTCTTTTTTGGTTGTTGCCTTTTTTTTTTTAAGTTTTTTTTTTTTTAATTTAGCACAAGAAGGCACTTAAATGCTTGTTGAATAAATGAGCAAATGAACTGAAAGGGCCGGTGTGACATATTAAAGTCAGCACAGCATTGTGG
This sequence comes from Dromiciops gliroides, assembly GCF_019393635.1. Lineage (NCBI taxonomy): Eukaryota > Metazoa > Chordata > Mammalia > Microbiotheria > Microbiotheriidae > Dromiciops > Dromiciops gliroides. The sequence continues at coordinate 71,656,607 of NC_057865.1, forward strand.
ATCTTGGACTTTGAGCCAAGATGTTGTTCCCTCTGACACACTAGCTGTACAGCTATGAACACATCACTTCACCTGAACCTATTTCTTTATCCGTAATGTAGGACCAAGACAGTCTATAGGTAAAAAAGGATGCCAATGTCATTTGTGAACATCACAGTGACAATGGTGCTGATATGAGATCGGGGCTATGAAACTTTTTATGGGTTAAAAAGGGATCCTTATATTCAAAAAGGTTGATAACCATTGCTTTAACTAGAAGTAGAGATTTACACAAAATTTATCTCTTCCTCCATGAGCCAAATTATTCACATTTATTTAATTTAATTTATTCTCATAAATCACTCTCCCTGTCTCTGCTCTTCTCTGAACTCCCTCCTCTATTTCTTCCTGGAAATAAGTACCAAGACAAGGCCTTGTATTTCAGGTCTCATTAGGGTCATATGGGAAATAATGGTTACATCTAGCTTTGTCACATAATGGCTTCAGCCAAAGAGAGGTAAATTACACTGGCCATTTTATGCCTTATCAAACTACAGATTTCCTTTTTTTATTATTATTAAATTATATTCTTATTTTCCCTGAGACCTCCTGTAGTATTCACTGGCCCTCCTGTGTATCTGTCAGGTTTCCAAGGGACTGTTAAGATTTTCTTCTTATATGGGTCACTGCCTGAAATAAATAAGCAATCCCACTGGAGATCAGACAAATTTTGGTATGTGGGTTTCATTCAAGCGGCCATTTCTTTCATATGTTTTTGTATCACCAAATGTGGCCACAATACCTTACTCATAATAGGTGCTTAATAATTGCTTGTTGAATTGAATCAGATGGAATAACATTCCTTGAGATGCCTTGTACCTTCTAGGGCTGTTGATACTCCATTCAACAGAAGCTTTGTTCTCTTACCCTATGAAACTTCTGGGTGCGTTTGTAACCTTGCCATTGATTAGACTTTATCACTTTTCTCTGGGGGTTCACAGTCAGTGTTCAGTCAGTGGGAAAGTATGCACATCCAAGTGAAATTGAAATTAATTTGAGGACTGAAGCAGGCACAAAACACTGAATAGAGTCCCAACGCAATTCTCACACCAATTTTCTCCATACATTCATCTGGCAACCTTATCATTCTAGAAAAATATCAAAATGATTGAATGATGTGTTCTTTAGAAGCTTACGATGCTTCTTTTTCATGATCCAGTTAGACTGTGAGTATTCACGGATGCTCCTAACATTTTAAATGCTCATTTTGTGTAGGCTGGAGTTGGACAAAAACTACCACTATGTCTCCAGGCTTTTAAAAAATTTTTCTTTCAGGAGTTTCTGCAGCTCACTTTTAACTCTTGACACTATGCGTTGCTTTTCTCTCAGAAAGAGCCCAAACCATCGAAACACTCCCAACACTCCATACAGCTTCATTTGTCAGACCTTTAACAATGTAAACATCATTTGTTTTCATTTAATTTACTTGGAAATCAAAAGTTGGCTTTAATCATTCTGTCGTATTTGGGCCAGGTGTACAGTGACTAAGTGAACTGGATAACGGAGACAATGACTCCGGCAGATAGCTAACCCTTCTCCCCTAGCCCTAGAATTAACCCATTAATTGCTTCAATGTTCTATTTCACTTTGCCTGGTAGGTATACTTTGCCTTTTTCAATAAACATCTCCTCCCATCTCTAGTCAGCCTTCTGGTTTACAAGTATTTCTCTTAGGACAAAAGTATAGAGATAGAGACTGCAAGTTGTAGAACTGGAAGGGGGTGTTAGAGGTCATCCAAGGCAAGCTCTTCTTTTTACAGATGAGGAAACTGTGGCCCAAAGGGATTAAATGACTTACTCAAAGTCAACCAGGTAGTGATTTTTCAGGGTGAGGATTTGAATCCAAGTCCAGAGAGGTTCTTTGGCTATAGATTCTAGTGTGGAAATGTTAGCTGGAACTTCATAGCCCAATGAAACAGAAATGATCTTTCTAAGACATTTAGTTTATATCAATTGGTCAACAATTAATCTTCCAGTCACACAGAGAGTGTGCTGGCATCAAAGTGCTTTGAAAGCTTTAAGGGCTATATAAAAGGGAGTTGTTAAATATGAATGTTGTAATTATCTTGTTCTCACCTTTTTTGATGGAGTTAATTTAATTAATTCAATAAACATTTATTAAGCACCTACTATGTGCTAGCACTATACTATATCCTAGGGATTAAAAAAATGAGGCAAAAAGTCCTTGCCCTTAGGGAGCTTACAATCTAATGAAGCTTAGATATGTCACTATCCTGCAACTATTCTCTTATATTCAATGTTTTATGGGCTATTAAAGGGGTAGATGGCATTAATGCTATTTGTGAGGTTAGATAAAAAATATTAGGCCATAAGCTAATCTTCTGCAGGCTCACTAAAACCATCTTTGGCACAACTCCAGTAGTAGCCACATACTTCATCCTATTTCCTTGGCCAGATCTCTATAAGTCTAAAGTCTTTTGGTGCCTGTAGCTTGGATATTTATAAGGATATGGGATGGCAATGTCATCATAATCAAGTGACGCATTAAACAAAGAGATGAATGTTCAAAGACATTTGCCAGCATCAGTAAAGGTGTCCCACTTAAAAGTCCAAAGAAAGGATTCCCTATTGATGGCAAGGTTCTCCAATGCTTCTCCTATTCATAGAAGACCTTGCTAATTTCATAAGCCCAGGATGGTAGAGCTTCTCTTTAGTGAAAAGTCATAGTCATGAAAGACACTGGCTTAGCCTAGACAAATTGGGGAGATAAAACAACTATGAGGAAATAGAAAAACAAAGTGGTTAAGAAACATGTTGCACTGCTGCTAGGTATCTACCAAATTAGCCTTTTGATATGTGTGTGTTTTAAACTGGTATTACAGATAGAAAATGAGCCGGCCCTGAAATAGAATATAAAGAAGAGATTAGATGGGACTGAACATGGGAAACTTCACAGGGATTTCAATGATCTCAGACTTCTCACTGCTGCAAAAAGCCCATCTCTTTACCCTCACTGTTTCCCTAATGTCATTAAATGGCTGCAAATTATAGAAAACGGTAATCTCAGAAGATTTAAGATTACAAATAACCCAAAGGGCAGTGAAAAATCCCAACAAACTAGGTACAGCTCCTGTGCAGATATATGGAAAAATAATCAGACAGAACAAGAAGGCATGAGTTTTGATCTGCATTGGTGGAGGGATTTCTTTAGACCGATAAAAACAAAAAACCAAAACAAAACAAAAAACATATCAAAGTACCCAGAAAGTTGGTGTGGAAAGTAAGGGTGGTGGTCCAAATAAATGTATTTCTACAAATGCTTTGAGTGTAGTGATCATACGGACCCCTTTTCCATAAAAAGAAACAAATGTACCAGCTAGGTCTTGATAACAGTGCAAAGTGTTTAAGGATGTTCAGTGGTTACTGGCCAAGGATAACAGGAGGCAGGGGAAAGGAGAACAAGATTCTATAAGAAAAGTCTCTGAAAAGAACAGGTTTCTGCCAATGACTGAGGAATTGACAAACCCTCAGGAGAGGAAAGAAATGAGATTTAGGAAATGAATTAATGACAGCAGCTGGGGTCTGCCTGCAGATGAGTCTTAGCCCTAGTTAAAGAGTTTCAACTTTCATCAGAGAAAGAGCATTTCTCTCTTCTATCACATTATTTAATACATCCTGAGCACCCACGAGGCCATGGAAGCTCATGGGTACCATATCAATCTCTGAGCCAGAGAGAGGCACAACAGACAAAGGGGAGCTGGGTCAGAGTAAGCAGCAATAGGTAGGCAGCCCTTACAACTGGGAAGCAGACAAAAGCAGCAGTTACCAGGCTACTGGCTCTTTGGAGGATGGGGGCACTGCAGCATTCCCAAACAAAAGCTCACACACAGAAACCAATGCTACAATAGCAGATGGTTTTTCAGCTGGGATGTGGTGGTCAGCACAGACATCCAGATGAATATCTGCGGCTGTTCCTAGAGCAGATACTGGGATTCTAGAGGCAAGGCACATGTTGACCAAACTCTCTCTGTTGTTTTGATCTCCCTCCCCAGCCCCTTTGTACACACACACACACACACACACACACACACACACACACACACACACACACACACACACACACACACAGAGGATGTGTTCTATACCTCAGGAAGAATGATAATCCTTGTAGATTCCAACTAAATATGAAGATACCTACATCTTGTTAATGCACAATAGATACATGAGGGTCTTTCCATCACTTAGTGCAGCCCCTGTATATAGTAGGTTCTTAAATAACTATTTGTTGGCTTCTTAGGGAAAAGAAAAAGAAAAAAAAAGACACAGGCAACTCTCATTATAAGGAAACTTATTATGAAAAAGAGGGAAGATCCCAATAACAACACTCCCTGCCACTGTAGCTAGTCTCTTTTAAAACTAAAATACTAAGTGGGTGTCCTCTGATTGGGGTGAGGGGGTCATAAAAGAACACCTATCATATAAACAAAAGAGAATGTTACTGTACTATAAAAAATGATTAATCTAAGGATTCAGAGAAGCTAGTCTCAGAAAATCTAACATTTTAACATAGATATTGTATACTTTTTAAAAAAAAATAACATTTTGGGTAGTAGTAGCCCCTAACTTCAAACTCAAGTAAACTTTTTTTGTTGTTGCTCATGTTACCAGTTTTTGTATAAGTGTCAGCAAATTGAGATTTTTTTTTTTAAGTATACTGTACTCGTTCATTCAGGGCTGACCTGAATGAATAAGCACAATAGGAGTATTTTTTTTTAATTATGTGAGATGACCAGAAAGAAAGTACAGTGTGAAGTAAATAAAACAAGGAAAATAATATATCTACAATAATCTAAATAAAAACTACCCTGAAGGACAGCTTAACTCTAATTGTCATGATGAATCTTGGTCTTATAAAATATGATAAAATCCGCTTTCTTAGCACAATGCCTAGCAAATAGTGGATGGTTAATAAATACTTCTTGATTGATTGGTTGATTTCCTCATCTCAAGAGAGAAGCAGGGAAATACAGGCATCAAATCTTCTATTTGCTATCAGACACAATTGTTATGTTGGTTGATTTTGTTTAAATGTCTTTTCCATTGGCCACAGAGGGTTCAGCAGCAGAGGGAGGGGTATGTTGGCAAATGACTATGATGTAAAAACCTGACATTCACAAATCTTGGGTGGAGGACCTCAAAGGAATAGTCAAAATGAAAATAAAATAAAATCATGCATCAATTATAAACTGATGAGAAATTGCCTCAAGAGGCCTAGGAGATACTTAGGGGGAAAAATCAGAAATGGTAGTTCAATAAGCAAATCTCTGGTGTTGCATCTTCTAAAGGGGAGGATGAAAGAGTCTAAAAGATTACCATTCCTTGATGTAAAAAACACCAAGGCAATAGATTATCTTGATGTAATAGAATTTTACAAGACTTTTCAGGTCACCAAAACGTTATTTTCTTGCATTTTACAGGTGAGAAGTGACTTGAAAAGGAAGGATAAAGAAATCTTTATAAGGTTCTATAATTTGTCAAAGTTTAGTAAGAGGAAAAAGAGAACCGTAGAGTTTTGGAGCTAAAAGGAACCTTAGAGATTAGGTCCAATAAGCTCATCTTCCCTGTTTTGTAGGTGAGAAAAAGTTTCAATGAATTGCCCAAGATCACATAGCCAGGGTGAAAAGAGTATCCAAAATTAAAGAAAAAAAAAATATATATTTCATTTTGACACCTGTAGCCTCAACAAAACTAAGTTCCTTGTTCTCTTAGAACCTTGTACATACTGGAATTTAATAAATCTATATTAATAATTCAATGTTATTTAATTATACTATTCAGCTAAATTTTTCCCCTGTAGGAATATACATCCAATTCTATTGTGGGGAAAAAAAGGGTTTTAAAAAGTTATAATTTATGCCTCACTTTGAGGAAGGAATATTGCATGTATCTTTTTCATATATGCATAAATGATGGAAAAATAATATAATGTAAAAAAGGTAAACATCAAGTCACTCAGCTGAATGTGACTAACAGGCTACAAGGTAACTGCGGTTTTAAAGATCCAGAACCCAAGTCTGAGGAGCTCTGTGATCAGATGTCATTGAATAGACATGGCTATCTTTTGTCATGGTAGTACTACATAAGCATCATTGCCAGCTGCCAACCTAGTTCTTACCTTCCCTTTCTAGCTTCTCCCACTGTATGTGCCAAGGCAACATGATAGTTTAATTTTGAAGGTATTTTTACTAGCACTTAGGGGCATGGATATAGCGTAAGAGAGAGTTTTGTTTTCTTTGTTTTGGGTGGTAATAAAAGTAGTCAAATGCTTCAGTCCGTGTGCTGAGTGATTAAAGAATGGTGGCAAAATGGATTAATCACCAATAGCTCATGCAGGGAAAAATCTGATCCCAGACACTGACCAAATGGAATTCTTTCCTGAGATTTTGTAAGTTCCTGCTGATTTGCAGCCCTTTTCCAGTCTTATGTTAGAACTATGGAACAAGTTTTACCAATGCTACTAAGAAATAAGTGGATGGATGACGGAAGAGTTTATGACCAAATAAGAGATAAAGAGGATCAAGGGAAGTAAAACTGATCATTTTAATTACATGAAATTTAAAAAATTTCTGCATAAACAAAATCAATACAGCCAAAACGAGAATGTAAGGAACTAGTGGAGAGGGGGAATTTTATAACAAGTTTCTCTTATGAAGGCCTCATTTCTCAAATATATAGAGAACTTAGCCACATTTATAAAAATAAGAGCATTCCCCTATTGATAAATGGTCAAATGACATGATGGGGCAGTTTTCAGATAGATGTCAAAGCTATCAATAGTCACAAGAAAAATGCTCTAAAACATTATTGATTAGAGAAACACAAAATGAATCAACTCTGACATACCAACTCACCTATCAGATTGGCTAACAAGACAGAAAGGGAAAATAATTAATGCTGGAAGGGATGTGGAAAAATAGGTACATTAATGCACTGTTGTTGGAATTGTGGATTGCTCCAATAATTCTTCAGGACATTTTGGAACTATTTCCAAAGGGCTATAAAACTGTGCATACCCTTTGACCCAGCAATACCACTACTAGGTTTGTATCCCAGAGAGATCAAAGAAAGGGAAAAAAAGACCTATATGGACAAATATATTTATAGCAGCTCTTTGGGAGGTAACAAAAATGTAAACTGAGGTGATGCCCATCAATTGGGGAATGGCTGAACAAGTTGTGGTATATAATTGTGATTAAATACTACTGTACTATATAGAGAAATGATGAGAAGGATGGTTTCAGAAAAACCTAAGAAGTCTTATATAAACAGATGCAAAGAAAAATGAGCATAACCAGAAGAACATTGTACACAGTAATGCAAATATTTCAATGATGATCAACTGTGAAAGACTTAGTTACTTTGATCAAAACAATGATCCAAGACAATTCCAAAGGAACCATGATGAAAAATGCTATCTACCTCCAGAGGGGAAAACTGATGAACTAAGTACAGATTGAAGCATACTTTTTACCTTCATGTGTATCATTGATATATTATTTGCCTTCTCAATGGATGTGGGAAGGTGGAAGAAAGAGAATTTTTATTCAATTTTTTTAAAAGAATGGTAAAATAAGCAAATAGATTTTTAAAAAAGAAAAAAGTGGCAGTCTTCTAACTATTGTCAAAATATTCAGAAATACCTCATAGGGACATGTTACATCACTGAGTTAACTTGTAATTTTAAAAAAAGACTATGTTATCACTCTTTATCTAATGGGGATACTGAGATGTTACATCACTTGTGTCAACTGTTTTGAATTCTTCTAAAGAAAGCTATTTCCCACATTGGTTCTCTCTTTCTAACCTTCCTCTGCATACACACACATGCACACACACACACACAACAAGACAAATGGCAGTTAATCTGTATCAGAGAAGAAAAGTAGAAAATTAATGAATCACAGTTACGTCTAGACTTCTACCATAAAAGAAAACCATTTGTTAGCTTAAATAAGATCTTGTGTCTTTATTACAAGTATCAATATGTCAAAATATTGACTGAGCCTGTAGTCTCTGCTAAGAAAAATGCAAGATATGTGGAAATTCAAACACATTATCATTTACTGGTAAACACATGCTTCTAATGACAGCAAAAGATCTTAATTAAAATAAATGATTGGATCTGACCATAAAAGTGTCAACTCAAAGCTAACGGATTAATTTGTTAATGATTCTATCTTGATGTTGGTATTAGCGTGTATATTGTCTTAAGCTCATGTCATATATACTTAATCTCATATACAACTCTGAGTAGAACCATTAAGTATGTGTTTGGCAAACTTATGATTTGTTTCACCTATGTCTAATTACAAGTCCATTAATTTTGGTAATCGTATTAAAGAGCTGCAATAAAACTTTCAATGACTCAAGGGAAAGGTTGTTTTAGACAGCCAACTGTAATTAAGCAAAACTATTGTACCTGCATCATTACAGCAAATGTTGAGGGTAATTTGAGTCTGGGGACAAGCAGCTCAAAAGGAAAAAAAAGAGAAAAAAAAAAAAAGGAAAACAGTGCCTGTAAATCTTTGCATCATAAGCACATTTCGTCAACAGCCACCTCAGGGCCCTGGTGAAATCAATTATGTGTGCCATGGATTTGACAATAGGAAACACTTTGCTTTTGTATTTATGAACAGAGACATCTGATACAAAACATTCAGGTGAGAATCAGTAGGATCCAAGAGTTCTTTAACACCTGACTGATTGGACTATCTTCAGTAATATGGATGAAAATCTTCACTTAATTTTAAAAATATGCCAGCACTTGACTACTTTTTCTTAAACTTCTTGCTTAAAGGCAAGTTTGAATAAAGAAAAGCCATAAACCCACAAAAAATTATATAAAATAATGAAACTGAAATGAAATTATGTACTTATTTTCAGGAAATCTTTTTCCCTTCCTGGAAGCTTGTTTCATGTCAATATTCAAGATGTAAAAACAAATGTATATCAGTCATATGCTTCTTTGAGGAATCCAAGTGTTTGTACAAACAAGAAAAGGATGGGGGTAAACAGAGGTAGCCTGAGTTTTTGATCGGGAATAGGAGGAAGGAAGCAATTGAGCAGAGAGCAGAAGAGCAGTATGGAGTGAACAAAACCAAGCAGGTTGAGGGGAGAGAAAAAGAGAGAAGGGGAGGGAGGGGACTTAGAGATAATTAAGAACTCACCCATCTTGAACTATTTCTGCTGTCTCTTACTCTTTCAGTATTCTGGGGTTTGACAATGACAGTAGATTTCAAACTGGGGCTCTCCCCAAACCTACCATTATCGAGATTTATGCTAGAGTCATAGGTGGATGTGCACCATGAGGTTGAATTGAAGAAGGTCCCTCCCTTGAGCTGGGCATTTAAATGCTACTGCCTCTCATCAAACCCCATCTGACCATGTGCTGGGAAAGACATGCTGTAAGAGCTAGGAGGAGGGGCACTCTAGGGCTGTGGGGGGAAGGAAGATGGACAGGTGGAATATGAGGAAGGAAGGTAAGGAGAGAGATCAAAACAGGTCGAAAAGATAACTGGTGGATGACGAGCGAGATGGGGAAAAAGCCACACATGGAGGGAGCAGCATCTATAAACCAATATTCTGAGAATCTAAAGTTTAAACAGGCTTCACTAAAGGGCAGCGATTTAGAACTGGAAGGGTTCTTAGAAATCATCCAGCCTAAATCTCCCTCAAATTGAGGAACTTGAGACCAAGAAAAATGTAGACTTGCCCAAGAAGCATGGATCTGAACCCAGGTCCTTTGACCTCAAAGCTTTGTTAGTCTTCCACAGGCTTTAACACAAAACGTTGTTTATACATTGTTTTCCTCCAGGACAATTGTAAGCTCCTGGAGGGCAGGGGCTGCTTCAATTTTGATTTCATATTCCCAGAACCAAGCCCAGACCTTTACACATCAAGGATTTGGAGAGGTGGACTTATATGTTTGATGCCACTGGTATAGAGCCAAGGTGCCAAACATACTGCAGCTGGTGCTGCCAGTGTAACAGATTAAAATATAATTGGAAAATATTTAACAAAACACATAAAAACACAATAGAACATAGATAATGTCAATATGTAGTTTTCTAAGTCGCTATACAGAAGTCAGGGATCTTTACGTGTAGTTTAGTGGCTCCCCCACCTCATTTCTATTTGAGTTTGAAACAACTCCCTCTCCCCCTTCCAGTTTAGAGGATTGTTCTTTGTATAGAAGACCCTTCTACCAATAAAGATCACTTATTCTGCCTCTTTTAATCTTTAGAGATTCCTGGAGCCCTGAGAGTTGCGGGACTTTCTAAAGGTCACACAAAACCCAAAGATTAGGAAAAAGACACCCCCCCCCCCAAAGATAAAAAGAAATGAGGATTTGATGGCAGAATTTCTGGCACTGTAACCATCTGCCCTTCCAATCCTAGCAACCATTTGCTTTACTTACACTTAAGACTGGTCCTGATTCACTCACAAATGTACCTGGGATCGGGGCAGCTAGGTGGCGCAGTGGATAGAGCACTGGCCCTGGAGTCAGGAGTACCTGAGTTCAAATCCGGCCTCAGACACTTAACACTTACTAGCTGTGTGACCCTGGGCAAGTCACTTAACCCCAATTGCCTCACTAAAAACAAAACAAAACAAAACAAAAAAACCACAAATGTACCTGGGATTTAAGCAACTGATCAATCAATAAGCATTTATTCAGCATCCGCTGAACACACATCACAGTGCTTGCTTGGTGCCATGGGAGGTAAGGACGAAATGTAAATAAAATGTGAAGCTATTAATCTAGTTGGGGAAAATACATAGCTAGTCTTCATTAACATGTGAGTCTTAAGATATAGTCCTTTCTACCTCTACTTAGGTGATCATATGATGCAGACTTATTTTCTCCTCTTAAGGAGTTAGAATCTTGCCCCTCCCATGAAGCAAATCTGGGTATTCTCTCAGATATCGATCTGCAAGTCCAACACATACTTTTGAGGAAGAAGAGTAGAGCCTATATAGTGAAGACTCTAGTTTAATGTAATGTAAAGACATGGTAGGCCACAGGGGGGGGAAAGGAAAATCTACACCTGGCAGTTACTGGTAAACACATTAACAATTGTGTGTGGAAAAGTCTGACATACTAAGAACAAGTGACTTTCCTATATCAGATGGTGTGTCACAGGTCACAGCCGACTGTGACATTGAAGATAGAATTTCAGTAACTCCATAGCCAAGAAGTTACGTAAATAAATAAGGTGTAGTCATTGAAGAGTTAAATGGCAATACCATTTCTCATGAAAAAGGGAGGAAAATCTTTGCCTTTTTTTTCAAGTCCCAAATTAGACAAACATGGTGGACCTTAAGAGACCTCCCAACTGCCAATATTTATCAAACAAGTCTCACTTTAGCTCTCACCCTAAGAATAATAACCAAAATGTCTACAGATACAAAAGAAATATTATGACTTCCTTACACTGCCAAAAATTAGAACTTTTTTAAAAAGCTTGAAAACTGCTGGTTTAAAGAATAATAAATGTTTGACTCCTGCTCATTTTCAAAAATACAAAATGTTTACCTTGAGAGAGGCAGCCAACTAACTTTCTTTGAAAGAGAAAAAAGTAATGAGCTCTCTCTGGACAAAATATGCCTGGGCTTATCATGCAAATATTGTACCTTCCCAATTCTTCAAAGTACATGTATTCTCTATGGTGTTAAAAATTGTAAGTATTGCTGCTAATTAATGAGGGGCTTTCAGCTATAATTCAGCAGAACAGTATTTATCAAAGAAACATAAGCACAAACAAAAGGTTCTCTCTCTTTTTTCACTCTTCCAAGTCTTTTTTTTTTTAAATATATATTCACTTTCTGCCATGGACACAAGTCAAATGAAGAATAATGAGCCTCTCTCTAAAGTGCAAATAATAGCATTCATTAAATAAGAAGTATTTTAGCAAAGAAAAATAATCGACAATAAGGATGATGTATAACTGAAGGTTGCCTGCAGGTGGCCCTAATGTAGGACTCGGAACCAAATTATAGAGGACTATTTATTCAGTTATTCAGTATGAGAATAGCAATATTAGTGACTTCTTATCAAATGTTACTGATAATATTCTTTCCACATTCCATCTTGAATATCCTTGACAATGTAAACAGGCCATTCATAACAACAACAACTAGGTTGGATAGATTCTATTTTCCATTGTATCCTGCTTTATGGAAAAGGCAACTCCAGAACCTACTTTGTAGTCTTCTTCCTTTGCATGGGGTGAAAGAAAGTGGTTGGATAAAGGAGGAGAAAGAGATAGGAAAGGACAGCAGCTGGAATGTGTTATGAATGATGCAACAGTTCCCTGGTACTGCTGCGCCATGGCAACCGAGTAGTAAATAGCTGCTATGTGACCAAGTAATCAGTCCTTTATTGACACAGGGAGATTTTACCAATGCCCGCATCAGAGCTCCATGCACAAACTGAGATTGGTCAATGGCTGTGAGAATCCTCATCTGGTTTGTTCCATATGGTTCAGGATGAACTCTCCCATACCTATTTATGAGTTTATCATAAAAAGGCCTGTCTTTTGCTTGTTTTAATAAAGGAAGCCCAAAGAATTCAATAAATATGGGAATTAAAGAACTCCATATAAGGCAAGCATCCTAAACATTGATTTGGTGTCTGAATACCCCAAGTTCTTTAAATTTATAGAAATGACTTGTGTACCACTCACTCATATTATTACAGTGCAAGAAATAAAATATTATTTAGCTATAACTATTTCAACCCAAATCCTGACATATGGTATTTTGATGGGGGGTGGGGCATTCTTTAGGAAAACAAACCAATCTTAATGCTGACATTTTAAATTGAGTAGAGGTAAAAGTAAATAAATTCTGACTTTAGATTCTTTTTCTACATCAGTACCTTAGCAATACTTTGTTTCTCTATATTGAATTTCTCAGGACAAGAGATGAACAACATATGGATGAATTAGTTTTTTTGATGAGAAATGAGTTTCATTATATAGGCAACCTTTCCCCCACCTTGAAAGTCAAGGAAAAATATTTAGATTTAGCAGGAATATTTGATGTGTTGTGAGGCAGGAGAAAGGAGGAATGTCAAGAATTACCCACTACTTAACCTTACATGAAAACTTATGTTGTTAAGTATACTAGCTGAAAAAAAAAGATGGATTGACAAGGAGTCAATCAGTACTAGTGCTGGATAATGTTGTTCTGAGTGGAGAAATAATGTTGGAAATAGTCTAAAAAGCCCTTTTGGTTCCTGTGTCTGAGAGCAATGATAACTACTCATATAATGGGAGAAGAGTTAGCAGGGTAGCATTGGGAATCTGCAATTCAGAAACCACTATTTTTCATGAATGGGAAAAAAATCTCTAAGCACCTCAGATCTCTTTATGAATAAAGGGATGACTATTCAAGTTTCTGCTTCTCTCACAACAGTGTTGTGGTGACAAGTTGGTACCTGGAATGAATGAAAAGCCAATGGAAGTACCAAGCTTGACTATTATAAAGATTCATAGACTTATTGACAATTACATTGAATGTACCTTCAATGGAAGAGACAAGTATAAGTTATTGTATCAATCCATTGACATTCTAGCCACTGGTGATCTGATTTTTTAGAATTCACAAGTCTATGGTAATTTTTATTTAATATTCAAAATAATGAATCTTTTCTTGGCAAAATAGTCTGATTCAAGATACATTTTCAATACTTTAAAAATATAATTCTCCAAAATTAGAAGAGGAACAATTAGACACCTAAAAGATATCTTTTTTTTGTTTTGTTTTGTTTTTTGTTTTGTTTTTTTGCAGGCAATGGGGGTTAAGTGACTTGCCCAGGGTCACACAGCTAGTAAGTGTCAAGTGTCTGAGGCCGGATTTGAACTCAGGTACTCCTGAATCCAGGGCCGGTGCTTTAACCACTGCGCCATCTAGCTGCCCCAAAGATATCTTTTTTAAAGAAATTTTTCTTTTTAAATCTGAATTTATACTGTCACTATCTCTTCAAATTTCACCCTATGAGAAAGGGAAAAAAAACCCATAATCTAAAAGAGAAATTTGCGTGTGTAGTAGGTTTAAATTTTTTCCCCCAAAAACCTTGTTCAACCTTGTTACTTGCTTCTGTAGTTAAATCCAAGCATAGACCAGGGATGGGTTTTGCTTTGTTTTGTTTTGTTTTCCTGATGGTGATCACTACACATATTGTGGCCACCTTTTGTAATAAGGTATTCAATGAGGTCCAGGAAGTAAGAAACAGATATTTCCTTATAGGATGCTGCTTTCTCAG